>NW_027041937.1:0-1274073 GCF_035927965.1 Recurvomyces mirabilis | reverse complement strand
CCCTAACCCTAACCCTAACCCTTATCGCGAGCACCAGTAGCGGGGTGAAATATGCCGGGAATTTTTTTCGTGGCGACAGGCATCTATTCGAATGTGCCACAAGGCGTGGCCTGTAAGTCCTAGTCCTCACCCCGCTGATCGCTACTATGCTGTTGGGTGCTGATACAGTCCAGGGAATGGCAATAACATAGGTGGCTCGACCAAACGCGGTGCTGGAATTGCAATGCACGTCGGTTTTGGAAGTCTGGGCGGTATCATCGCTTCTTACATCTATCGCACGCAAGATGCTCCCAGATACTTCTCTGGTCATGGAAGTCTGATTGGCCTGGTCACCATGAGTACGTGCTTGAGCGTATTCATGACGCTTTATATGCGGAAAGAGAATGAGAGGAGGGATGCTGCGCACAAGGCACCAGAGCAGTATACGGAGCATGAGAGGACGGCGGAGAGAGAGAGAGGTGATTGCGCGAGTTTCTTCCGGTATACTGTCTGAAGCTGCTGCTATTTGGCGAGTCCAGGTGGTAGCCGGTTCCTCCACTGTGGACCACCTTACGCCCAGTCACCCTGGAGGGCTGCCTCCTGAAAAGGTTGCTACAGGCGTCGAGAACATGATAGCTGTTACAACGAGAGGATGTAGATTCTCTTGGCCTCGTATGAACTCCAGAACTGCCTCACGCTGCGAGAAATGACAGATGTGGTCACTCCGCACGGTGCTGCCTTGCTTCGCTGTCGTCTGAGCGAAAGGTTCCCAAGCCGCCAGCCTCTTGCGTCAAGCCCAGCCCGCCTATTCTGACAGATAGTTGACCACGTCGACGACGCCAGTCGTTGCTACGATACTTGCCAGGCCGATTACAGGCAACGCTAAGCGGATCCAGTCATGCTTGAACGATTGAGACGGACCGTCACCACCGTACCACAGTAGTGATAGTACATGATACTCTTGCTTGCCCCAAGTTCCCATGCTGAACGCCTCACACAGGCTCGGGGACCACCTGAAGCGGTCCAGCCGTGATTACTTGCTGGTTCCTGCCGTCCTTAGAAAACAATTGCTTCCTGTGATGATCACGGACGATAGCCCTGGATCTCAAGTATCAAACTGCCATTTTTTGAAGCCAGTATCGCGGCCATTACTCTTCGGTGGCGCCTTGGCTGCCATCTTGATGTCCGCAGTCTTCATGTACTCCTGCGCCGCCTTGGCACAAACAGATTTGTGTGCTTTGGCGTCAGCTTTTTTGCAATCGCGGCTGCAGTATGAGACGCTTTTGCATGTGATGCAGGCTTTTAGGGCATCAGAGGATGTTCCACATTTGGCGCAAGTCGGTGGCGCTGCTTCGTCGGCCATTATGGGTATGAGAACAGGTGGCTGATTATTTAGAGAGAATTTGTGAACGACGTGGGATTTGTGCATGACCGGCTCAAAGTTCCTCCACGCCGCGTGATGAAACAGCCGAGGCAGAAGCACGACTCACGACACCTCCTCCAACAATCTGACACTTCCGGGGCAATCTTAATAATGGACATCAACACGTCTCATCATGGCCTTACCAAGAACATACAAGTCCGTACATTTGGCACGAAGGCCTACTGACCACATCACACCCGACATCTTCACTGTCAAGCAGGACCAGACCTCCACCATAACCGCGCTCAAAGATGGCGAGGTACTGTTCTCGCCCTCACATCTTTCTCTTGACCCAGCGATGAGAGGCTGGCTCAACGATAGTCGGAGCTACATTCCGCCTGTGAAAATCGGCGCCGTCATGCGCGGAGCCGGCGTGGGTAGCATAGTAGCCAGCAAAAGTTCCAAATTCCGCAAGGGCGAGAAAGTCTACGCATCCTGCGGCTGGACCGAGCTATCTGTGTTGAAAGACAACGAAGTCGAGAAGCTGGAATTGCCTCCCAATGGCAGGATCACAGATGCTCTCGGAGCTCTAGGAATGCCTGGCTTGACGGCGTATTTCGGCATCCTCGACGTCGGCAAAGTCAAGGCGGGTGACTTCGTAGTCGTCTCCGGAGCCGCAGGAGCCACAGGCTCAGTCGTGGGACAGATAGCCAAACTCAAAGGTGCCACCGTCTTGGGCCTCGCAGGGTCGGACTCAAAATGCACCTGGTTAGTCAACGAGCTAGGCTTCGACCAAGCACTGAATTACAAAGATCCATCGTTCAAACAGAACTTTCGTTCTGCAACGAAACAATTGATCGATGTGTATTTTGACAATGTCGGTGGTGAAATCCTGGACATGGCTCTATCCAGAGCGAAAGAACACGCACGCTTCGTGATGTGCGGCGGTATCAGCCAATACAATACGAAGGACGTCCAAGGACCAAAGAACTATCTCATGATAGTCTCTATGCGGATCAGGATGGAGGGCTTCATTGTATTCGATTACGCAAAGCAGTATCCGGAGGCTAAGCGCCAGCTGGCGCAATGGATGGCTGAGGGCAAGATAAAGAGGCAGGAGACAATTCTGAAAGGCGGCGTTGAGAGATTGCCGGAGGCTCTGCAGATGTTGTTCCAGGGCGGGAACACAGGGAAGCTTATGGTCGAGGTGGCTGCTGGGGAAGAGGAGCCACGAGCTATGCTTTAGTATATTCCTTACAGTATCGTAAACTTGCCGCCGGATTCAATCATCGCTCCTGACTCGCAGCCGTACGGCTTGCGCTCTGAAGATATTTCGATCACCTCTACGCGCAGACGAAACGACTTGACGACGTATGGTAAGCGGACCGGTCACTCTCCTAGCGCATCGGAATGGTAGCGACTGGTGTCGTTTGGGCCAGAGATCCAGATGGAAGAAGTGAATGCGACAACCGCGTTGACTAAGAAGGTCATCAGATATGAGGGAACACGAGACCGACATACTGTAGAAGAAAGTCATACCACAACCGACAGCGCGAACCTTCAGACTACCTGCGCCATGACCATATAGCCATCTGATCGGTCCGGCTGCTCACGAATGAGCATCTTGAAACCATTGTGACGATAGAACCGCACGAGACCTGCAAAATTTGTGCAACTTCGAAGATCCATATAGCTCATAGCTCTCTCGCTGTCATCGACTGTGCCTGACAGCGACTCGTCACTACACCACGCCTCGCTACCGTTGTCGGCCGACCCAAACTCATCTGTCTCTTGTTCCTCAGACGGAGAAGGATGGAGCAGGACGAGGCCGTGCCAGAGCTCGTGACGCTTGAATCTCGGCAGTAAATCCAGAAACGACTGCAGCGCGAGCAAACCTAGGCCTCAACCGGGGTATCTTCGTTCCAGGATGAAGTTCTCCACTAGACAGATGTGATCGTTCGATAGCATATCAGCGAATTTCTCGTATTGTGATCTCAGCTGGCCATGATGGTTGTACAACAAGCTGAACGCTCTGTCAACGTTATCCGCCCAGCGGGAACACCAAACATACCATCGCACCAAGAGGAGTCGCTGCTTGCCTCTCAGCGCGTATGTCGCTTTCTTGTCTACTATGGTAGCTGTAAGCCCTCCGACGAAGTGTGGGATTGTCTCATCTGGTAGGTGAAGATAGAAGTGTGCTTGGAATTCTCGAATTCCATGGCCGAGCCAATTTTTTCGGCCTGTGAGGACCATGGAGAATGAACCGGGTCCTGCGGCCGTATTGTGTGGAACTTCTCTGTGGCCAAGGAATGCCATAATTGGCTCCTCTTGAGATCGTCTGTGACCAGTGATTTGGAGTGATACGATCGTGAAACAGTCTTATGTGTGACTTATGCGAGAGATGCGAGTCACGCTCGGGGAATCAGGGGCAAGTCATTGTAGGTACACTGTCTCATATATACCCGTCCTGCCATGCATTGTGTGAAGACGATTCTTTGTTCATTATCAAAGGCCTTGTGGTAGTATGCACTTGACCAACGAAATAGGTCAGGCATTAGCAAGGGTGAAGTAGTCCCTTCGTCCAGGTTCCCGAAGGTGCAAGATTTCTGCCATGATGTGAGGGTGGAGGCCTGTATAACTGTGTGTCACCAGACCTAGCAGCTGGTGACTCCTATCAGCTAAGCTAGGTGAATAAATGATTGAACGAAGATAGCGAAGATACTGCCCATCTTCTTCTCCTCCTTTAGAATATCGCCAACGAGATGCTCACGATTCAAGGTGTTGCCCAGCGCAACAAGGGCCAAGCATATCGGTATGATCGATGGCGGCACTGGCATTACACCGATCCGAGTCTTCACCTCCAATGATCGATCCGACGTACATATCATGCTAATGTCCCCCCACCAGGTATCAGGTGATCCGCGCAATCTGCGAAGACTCGGGCGACCATACTAAGGTTAGCCTGGTCTATGCCAACTGATCCGAGAGCGATAGACTGTTGCGTCAGCAGCTTGACGGCTTCGCTCGTAGCTCGAGCGGCAGATTCAAGGTATACTACATGCTCGATCAGCCTTCACCGGAGTGGTAACAGGGCAAGGGCTACGTCAACGGTCAGATCATACAGGAGTATCTGCCAGCATTGTCAAGTGGTAAGTTAAATCTCTAACAGGTCCTTGCACATCTATTGCTTGCTGACTGAAGCATATAAGACATCAAGATCATGCTCTATGGACCGCCCGGCATGCTGAACGGCTCGAAATAGAAGTTGGTCATGATGGGGCTCGCTGCGCCCGGCGCTGTCTCTAAGATTGATGACCAGATTTTCTGCTTCTAGTGACTATCGAGCTTGATACTCCGTAATGGCATAGTGCGTGGTCGGGAGGCATCGTATGTCAAGACCAGTCTAGTAGTGTTCATTCCTTGGAGTTTCCACGCATGCTGTGGGTGGCGAGGTCATGGGCTCCAGAAGATGACCGACGTCTCGACTGTCCAACAACGATGGGGAAGTCGGTGCACCATCTCTACAGTACTCCACGCGCGGTTCATGTTCATGAAATGGCAAAGGCAAGAAAGTCCCCGCCATTCAAATGTGAAATAAGTGTGGCGCATGAATGTGGCGATATAAATGTGGCGTTGAACGATATCAAAAAATGAGTAACATGTGTAATTCTTGAGCAAATGACTCGAGCTCTACACAAAGCAGTCTCCCTTCGATCCTTAAGCCTGAGAGTCGCGTCCAGGAAGACAACGACTCTGCGTGATACCAGCTCCCGATCACACTACTGCCTCTCACATACAGTACTTGGACAACATCACCCACGTATACCCTATTGGAGCACAAACAGGATGGCATCGACAGGGCTAGAGAACGGTCTGAAGGACTTGAGCCTGATCAAGGACTCTTACCCACAGGCGATCGAGGCGGGTAGCGATCCATCAAAGCTTTCCACTGCCATCTTCCCGGCAGCAGAGGTAGGCACGCGAGCAATACACTACTCAATTGTCCCACTGACGATGTAATTGCAGTATTCCAGCACAGACAAGACGGAGATCGAACAATGGCTGATCACATCCAACCACATCGCCTCCTCGTCAGAAGACAGCGCCAAGACAGCAGAGCGACTTTCATCACTAAACACCCACCTCTCCACCCGCACAACCCTCCTCGGGAGCAAGCCTAGCGTGGCAGATGTCGCCATGTACGCCAAACTTGCGCCAGTCGTGAGAGGTTGGAGCGACGAGCAGCGGACAGGCGAGCAAGGCTACCATCACATCGTCCGCTTCCTCGACTTTGTGCAGAATGCTCCACTGTTCAGCTTAAAAGTGGCTGAAGGCGAGAAGCTCAATGTCGATCCCAGCAAAGTCGTCTCATATCCCAAGCCAGTCGACCAGAAAGCCGAGAAGGAGCGTAAGAAGAAGGAGAAGGCGGCGGCGGCAGGTGCAAACACGGCGGCCGCAGCAGGAGGTGCAGTCACAACCGCAGCAAGCAAGGATGTGCAGCAGGACGGCGAGAATGCCCAGTCAAGCAAGAAGGAGAAGAAGAGTGCAGGTGACAAAGTGGCAGAAGCCGTAGGCGCAGAAGCACCGACAGAAAAGAAACAAAAGAAGGACAAGCAGCCGAAACCACAGAAGAATGCTCCGGCAGCAGACAAGCCTCTATCACCCTCACTTATCGATCTCCGCGTCGGCCACATCCTCAAAGCCGTCAAGCATCCCGAAGCCGACTCCCTCTTCGTCAGCACGATCGCATGCGGCGACCCACCAGGCACGGACAATACTTCAGAATACGAAGGCAAGATCGTCCGAACAGTCTGCTCTGGCCTAAACGGCTTGATCCCACTGGAAGACATGCAAGACCGTAAGATTGTGGCTGTGTGCAACCTGAAACCCGTCAAGATGCGCGGGATTCACTCGGCAGCTATGGTTCTCGCTGCGTCACCACGATTGGCGCCTGGAGAGGAGGACAAGCATGCTGGACCCGTTGAACTTGTCGACCCACCAAAGGATGCTGAGGCGGGTGAGCGGGTGTACTTTGAGGGCTGGGAGGGTGAGCCAGATGGTCAGCTCAATCCCAAGAAGAAGGTTTGGGATTACTGTCAGGCTGGCTTCTGCACTACGGGTGGCAAGGAGGCGGCGTTCGATCCTACAGCTGTTGAGCAATTGAAGGATAGCGAGAAAGAGAAGAGTGTTGCGAAACTTAGGACGAAGCAGGGGCTGTGTACTGTACCCACGCTCACTGGAGCCACGATCCGGTAATCAGGGGCTGATCAGGAGGCGAAAACTCCAAAAAGGGTCTTCCGGAAGTTGAACTTGACGGGAACCCGCTGCGTGAGAGGTACTAGACAGTGGAATGTCTGGATTATCCACCAGAGACGTATCTGGCGAAAGGCTGGGAAAGCATCTCGACGGTCACCCGGTGCTGTAGAATATATGCCATACCATGTACAGCTCTAGCTATAAAGTCAGATCAGCAGAACGTACTGCTTAGATACCCACGCATGGTCGCTTCGGCCCTCTCACGTATCCTCCCGTCTCTATCTCACGGCATATATGTCCCTTCAGCGAACTGTCATTGGTGGTTGGAATGTAAGACTTGATCGTCTCCTTATCGACTGGCTCAGTGTCCCATGTTCCCTGCTTACGTTTCTCGTCAGTGCCTTCAAATCCCTCCGTAGCTCAGGCAGCCGTTGAGATGTGTAGAAGCTGTCCTTCGTGCTTCGTAATGCTGACAAAGCCGAGCCAACGTCCACATAGTTGAGTGGCTGCAAGGAGGTCCCGGGGTCCGCTGCTTCGCCCTCGTTCTCTCGTACCATATCATAACGACTTGCTCGACGAGGCACAATCCGATGTCTAGCAGGGTCGGGAGCGGCAAGGCCTTGCATAGCGCCGGCGAAGTAGTGACTATCCTCTAGCACTACAATACTGTTGCGGCGGGTGTTGGCCTCGGTATGCTCCCGTGAGTAGGTCGTCTTGGGAGCCACATGCACACTGTTCTTGAGGATCGACCGGCGCCGTAGTGGCTTTCTGATGGGATTTGGCCCGTCTTCTATGCTCTCGTTGACCTCGTTGAGCACAGACCTAGAAAGTCGGCCACATCTATTGTGTCGAGCTGACTGCCCGGAATTTAGATCCACGCCATAGTCCGTCATTTGATCGTCCTCCTCGATTTCTTCGACAAAGGTGCCCACGGTAGAGCGTGGGCGAAGCTGCTGGGAGGTTGCTTCTTGTGCTGATGGATGGTAAGGACGATCCTCGATAGCTTCATCACCTGAGCGTTCTTCGGCCTCGCCGTAATCCACGGCTTCAAAGCCTTCCACGACTGCATCTTCATCCTCTACCTCTGGCTCCTCGTCGTCGGAATCACCGTCAGTCTGCCGTCGCATAGCTCTGACAGAAGACAGCTGCGCTTTTATCAACTCCAGTTGATTACTGAAGCTGACTTTGCGTCGAGGAGCGTTCACGGACATGACGGGGACATCATCCTCATTCCTTGACCCCATAGGGTGAAGCGGTCCAGCAGTGAGCCCAAGCTGGAGCTCATCTGCAGCGGAGTCGAATATTACCTCCGGTAAAGGCCCATCGCTCAAGGCCAATGCCCTGAACATCATCGCTGTTCTTGATCTGCGCGGCAATCGAGTAGGCTTGAGCTGGTCCGTGATCTGCTTTTCCAACGCCTCGAAACCATCACCAACGTCAACAGCGGATGTATTGAAGCCGATCAATGTACCCTGACCGAGACTCTTTCGTCTGAGTTTCTTGGTCCTCAGCTTCGCAGTCAATAGTCTCTTTCTTATAGCAGTGGCTGACGTCGTTGGCCTGCTTTGATTGTGCTCTGGCGATACTAATCCCTCCAGAGGAACTGCACCATTCGTACCAATGCCGACGACATTTCTCAATGAGCCGAACTCATTCCCGTCCGGTAACGATGGTACAAATACCAGCTCGCGCACTGGCAATCGTCGTGGAAGTCCTTTGGCTGCACCAGCCACCTTTTCCAGGCCGTCAAATTCTAGAGCTCTGTTGTTTGGCTTGGTTGCCTTCGGTTTGGTCTTCTTTGACAGACCCTTGCTCCGGATCAGGCGAAAGTGGTCTGCGACATCACCAGCATCTCCGTCAGGTGGCGCCGCTGATATCGGTTTTCCGGGTTGAAGTGTAGACAGCGTGTCGGGCTTCGCGTGCCGGACGATCTGGAGCAAGACACCTTCATCTGCATTTGACAGGGCTGACATGCGTGAGCTTCCCGAGCCAACATGAGGCGGACTCGCCTCTTTCTGGCGGCTGACATCCTGATGATCATCATCAGATGGCAGATCGTAGGTGTCTTTCCTCACGAATTGGTCTGCAGTCAAGGAGAGAGGTCTATCCTTTCGTGAATACGTGATGAGTGGTTCTTTCGTCGATTGCTTGCTGCTGTGCCTGCTGAATCTCGGTATAGTAGTAGCACCAAGGACATTTTGTGCTGCCAGCAGCTCGCATCGCTGTCGGGCTGAAGTACCTGTCTGTAGCGCCATGTTGCATACGTTCGCCGTCTCATGCGGGCACGAGTGCAAGTTGGCGATAGGAGAAGAAATTCAGGATGCCAAGGGTACGGGGTTGTCACTGAGAGGTGGAGTGAGGTGAGACGAGGTGAGGTCGAGGCTGCAGCCAAAAAGGGAAGGCATGCACCTCTATTGTATACACGAAGTCAACACCAGCGCAAGACACTCGAGCGAGCATCGCTTCACAGTTGTCATCTTTTCTTGAGCCACATTGCCTCCTTCAGGAATCGCAGCTGCGCTGGTCGGACTAAGTCGCCATGATGCGCAACACCCCCCACAAGCTTGAACGTCACTTCGATAGCAGCTTGCTTCAGACTCTCATCCAGGCCTCGCAGACTTTGTACTCGTCCTTGAGAATGGACGGAAGAGATCTGCGGCTTTGCCTGAGCCTCATGCTGCTCGGGTGCGCGGACATCTCTGAGCCATTGCGTGAACTCGGTACCTCCGTGGAAATCGTTGTCTGCGATGCCTACAACGAGGTGAATAGCTACGAGTTTCACGGCCGCGAGGCTGAGGTGTCTTCCAAAGCAGATCTCTACATCCTTCACTCCATACGGCCAGTCTTTCTGCTGATCTAGCAGCGTCACTGACCCCGGGGCACCAATACTGACCGCCGAGAGTCGCTCAGGATGCAGATACAAGAATCTGTGGGCAAACTGCCCGCCCCCTGAGAAGGCCACGAGGAAAAATCGCTTCGTGTAAATACCTACCCAGACCTGCTCGGTCTCTTCTATCATTGCTAACAGTGCCTGATCAGATCGCAATGTCGACTCCCCTGTCAACTTGTACGAGTCAAGATCCTGTGGTCCTTCTACTCCAGCCGGGAACAGAGGTGCTAGGACGGCGCAGCCAACGTCATCGGCGAAAGCTTCTAGATCGGAGTGCATTGGTGAGAGGTCACGTCTTGTACCGTGGATATAAACCTGGAGCGGGATCGTGCTACCGCCTGTGCCATCATAATGACTCGGTGGCACATATAGCGAGTAGGAGAGGCGCATGTCACATCGAAGGACTCGATGAGGGATATGTCCCACCAGGAAAGCACCTTTGAGAAATCGAGTTGGCATGTCGGCAGTAGTGAATGCCATGGTTGTGGAGATCGAAAGAACGTAGGTTGTGTCTAGATGGGATTGTGGTTGCCGAGCTTCGTACGTTCGAGAGTAGATTAAGACCACCATGCATCAAAACATGATAATGTAGCCCAGCGTTAGATCATCAAGTCTTGATTGTATTGCTTCAATAAGGCGAGCGAGGCAATTGGAGGTTCAGCAGCTTCCGCCCCCGCTTCGGCCGAGTATGCTCGGAGCATTCGAGATGGCTCGCCAGATTCCGTCCACAGACGCATATCAAGCCCAGGGCACGCAGCTGCTGCTTAAGTCTTCCTTACAATCTTCAGACCATCGACGCCACCCTGTCCGCCACCCTTCATCCGCTCCTCCTGCCACTTTCTTTGCTCAGATTCTAGCTCGTCTTCATCTTCATCCTCCACATATTCAGCCCCTGCCTCCTCAGCATGCTTCCTAACTGCCTGTGCAGCACTGACTTCGGGTAAAGCTCCAGCCAACCTTGCCTCCTCCTCCCACTGCTTGCGCTCCTGCTCATCGAACTCATCTTTGCGATCGATCCATCTCTCCTGCACATCACGAACGTCAAGCCTACCAGCCCACGAATCGGACATGGCTTGTGCCCAAATCGAGGCTTCATCGTCCAGAGTACGACCATTCTCGTCTGCAGCTCGAGCGCCCATGAAGACGTAGCCTGATGCCCGGTCAATTGCTTGCACAAGACTTGCCATGCTCTGTCTGTCCTCGACGGCTAGGGTCTCGAATGCGACCAAGCCAAAGTCTTCGATCAGCGAGATGAGTGCCTCGTTCAGGCTCTCCCACTTTTCTGCCGCTTCGCTTGAGCCTGAGCCTTGTTCCATGGATAGTGCGGGTAGTAGGCGAGACAGATCTTGCATCTCTGTGTAGAAGTCCAGGTTGAAAGGTAGCTCGCCACCTCCTACTGACTTGAGGTTGTCGATCTTGGTCAAAACATTGACTAAGAACACCGTTAGCATTGAACAGCCTCAGCAAGGAGCTCATGACTTCTTCGTGGATTACCGATAGGATATGGCATATGCAGCATCCCGCGCACAAGCAATAGCAGACTACTGAGGTACAAACTTGGGCGAGTCAGGACAACCGAGTCAAGAAGCTGGACGATCACGATCTACTACAGTGGTCAGTCAGCGGCGTCATTGTGCCAGACAGATTCACCAGTCGTACTCGGTAGCTTAGCTTCTCGAGTCGTTCGAGAATGCGAGGAAGCGTTTCATGATGCTGCATCAGCTCAGGCTGACCTGGAGGGTCGAGAACAATGGTGTCCGAAGGGCAGGCTGTTATTTGATCGTTGAGCCTAGAGATTGACCCTTGTCAGATGTGTGTTGGAGCTTCATATCCAGTAACTCAAAGGTACCTTACCAGTCGAAGTTTGCCTCGATCTCCTCCATAGCCCACAGCACGCCACCATTTGGCCCCAATCCCTCTCGTTCCATGACTTCATCGACATCGACAAGATCTCGCACATCAAAGGCTGGCTCATATGGGATGTTGTCGTTCGCTGGGTCGAGGTTGACCACGCTGCATGGCCTGTCGATGGCGGTCATGAATTGTTGAAGTCCATTGGTAAGTGTGGATTTGCCAGAGCCAGGTGGGCCGATCGGTACCAGTATGGTGCGCATCCTGTCTCATCGGACTCGGACTTGTATCTTCACTCCAACCAGCCGTGGACGGGTTGATGTGGATTGTATCATGGACCCGGGGATCGAGGGTTTGTGTTTTCTTGATATCCTCGATTCTGCCTGCCGATGTAAGCGACTATCACGTGATCGTTTAGCCTGGGAACTTCTTGCGACCTCGACCTTCGAATTATTACATCTCAACTGTGAATGCTCGTCGAATGCTTGACACCATGTCAACTCAACACGAGGTTGACAACCCACCTACCGAGCTAATAACAGCACTGTCATTCTCCTCAGATGGAACAAGAATCGCGGTAGCATCTTGGAATCGAGACATCTCAATATACGACAACACCACGAACCATGATACCTTCACGTTTTCAGGCCGACGAATACGGTTCCGCGCGCCCGTCCTCGATATCTGTTGGGGGGAAGACAATGACACACTGTATGCCGTAGGCACAGACTTCGATGTGCGAAGGGTGAAGCTCAGTGAGGGCGCCGGCGAGGACCAAGCTATACAGCAAGTGCTGTCGACACACACCAAACCAAGCAACAAGATTGCGTATAGCTCGGAGCATGGTGTACTGATCAGTATCAGCTGGGATGGAACCATGCATGTGCATACCGTGTCTGACGGAGTCTCCATCCGCGTGAGACTCGCTGCCAAACCATTTGCCATTAGCTTGTCTGCTGATAAAGCCGTGGTGGCCATGGCTGAGCGAAAAGTATCTGTCTACGACCTACAGGCACTGAAGTCGCTGACTGAGCAAGCTGGAACCGTGGCCAACGGTAAGGTACCCAGCCTGCATGACAACGTGCTGGAAGTCGCGCCTTGGCAGCAAAGAGAAAGCAGTCTAAGGTACATGACTAGAGATGTCGCGTGTATGCCGAACGGGCTCGGCTTTGCGACGAGCAGTATCGAGGGGAGAGTGGCTGTCGAGTGGTTTGACCCCGAAGCGCAAAGTAAGACTTATGCTTTCAAGTGCCATCGTCAGACTACAACATTACCTGCGGACGAGAATGGCGAGGAGCAGCAAGTCGATATGGTCTACCCGGTCAATGCACTGGCATTTCATCCGGTCCACGGTACCTTTGCAACTGGTGGTGGCGATGGTGTGGTATACATCTGGGATGCGAGCACCAAAAGGAGAGTCAGGCATTATCCTAACATGGGCGCGAGTGTGGCTGCGGTAGACTTCAGCCCCGATGGCGAGTTCATGGCCGTGGGTATCTGTCCCGGAGTGGAGGATGGGAAGGATCTGAATGAGGTAGTGAACCATCCCGAAAGCATCAAGGTCATCATCAGGAAGCTGTCACCCACCGAAGCCAAAGGGAAGCCGGCGAAGTGATCCATCATTGCTGGTATTGGCAGGACGATACGTGAATGGACGAGATCATGGACTTAGCGAGGCGTCAGGTGAATAATGAACAATGGATCGAAATTCGAGCTTGGGCTCGACAATGCATTGTGTATTGCATCGATCACTTGTGTGCATGGAGACACACCCAAGTTACCACGCCCCTCGAATATAAGCTCAGATCATGCTCGTCAACTACTGCCCTTGCATCATCACCTGGTGTACTATCAGACCAGAATCAAGATGACCACAAACACATACGCCACGTGCGCAGTCTGTCTTGACGACATCCCCATCACGATATCGTTCCCAGCAGGTCCAGACGCGGTGTGCTCCGACTGTGCCAAGGAAGAGATCGTCCCTCTCTTCCTGAATGCGTTGAAGTATGAGATCCACTATCCTCCGACCTGGGCTGGGGACCAACATCTCCACTGGGAGCACTATCAGGAGCTCCTCCCCAATGACTATGGCATGCTCCTGGAGAAGAAGCAATTCGAGTACTACACTCCTCTGAACGAACGCCTATACTGCCAAAATGTACTGTATGCAGATGAGCCTTTGCCGCAGGACCACAACCCGCAGGATGAGCAATCTCAAACATTGGCGCTGACCAAGAAGCAGATCGCAGACGCTAATGACAACGGCATCGAGACGAGGACCTGCGGAGCGTTTCGGAAGAAGACGAACTCTACCGCGGCAAAGTGCGGACACTGTGCTGGTTACGCTTGCCGCCAGTGTGGAGCTCCTCGCGAAGACGCGAAGGTCGAGACGCCCTGCCCCAAGTGCAACACAGGGAGCGAGAAGACAGACGGTGCTGATCACTTCGAGGGTCTCAAGCGTGGGAGGGACTATCAACTCTGCCCCAATGCATCTTGTGAGATGCCAGTGTTCCTTGGTGATGGTTGCAACCATATGACCTGCCCTGCTACTTTCTGCAAGACCCAGTTCTGCTACATCTGTGGCGAGCGCACCACGGCGGATGGTGGCCACTGGAATGCCGAGACTTCACGATGCCCACGCTTCAACCAGCCAGATGCCGCGAACGCCACTTACGACCATCCTGGACCGACTGCCGAGGAGGTGGATCGTGCTGTTGCAGCTCATCGTTCAATATTTGCGCCATTCGATCTACATGATCTCCGTGACTTCGAAGCATCGCAGCCAACGGGGCTAGCCCGCTTCCGCCAATGGGACTTGAATGACGAGGAGTTCGACGCACGTCCACGATTTCTTCAAGATGTACTCGGGCTGCTACGCCAGGAACACCAGACTCCGTATGCACACAGCGAGAACGGCATCGATCGTCTTCATGCGAACGTCCATCAGCTCGCTATGGCGGTCTTCACTTATCTATTCAGGATGTCGAGTCCTCAACCAAGCGATTTCGACCTTGCAATAGACGCTGTGTCTTTTGCACGGCTTGACAATATCCGACTGGATGATCTGGACATACTCGCTTCCCGTTGGGGATTCTTGCAGCTATTCGACAATGGTCTGTCGGTTCAGCATCCGGCCCTGAGCAACGCTATTCGGATTGCTGGCAGAGTCTGGGCCGGATGGGGTGAGTTGGTTCGAGCACATGTCGAGCAAGTTACTGCAGCTAGGATCCAGGACCGTCGCCGACAGTGGGAATTTACGCCAGCGGAGATTGCTGTCGTGCCAACGGAGGCGCGAGAGCTGATGGGCACGCTTCGTGCTGAGCATCAAGAAGCATATGCCTTCAGCTCGGTCACTTCTCTCGATGACGCCCTCCAGTACGTCTCACATCGCATCGCATTCGAGATACACGAGGTGGTGCGATTGTTGCACACTCAGCCAGCGCTCGATGCGGCTCGGAACCAGACTCTTTTGAAAGGGTCAGAACTACTTGACCAGACAGAGCGTGAGCAGCAGCTTCAGAATCTCATTCACTCTGCGGAAATGTGGGAGGCTGACTGGGAGGCTGCTGTGGCTCGTGATCCAGGTTTGCAGACAACATATCCTATGCTGAATCTGGCTGTTCCAATCTTCAGCTCGGCAATGAGGGACTTGGCGGAATCTGTGGGTGATTGGGCACTGATCCCTTCAGTGTTCAATCAGTAGGTGCAAGACAGCTGTAGGGGTCGAGGAGACGCCAAAGGGGCCTTACGGTAGTGTATCATACTATCGGTGATTCCCGAAGATTGAAGAGCTATCATGCCCGCTGAGAGAAGGTATCGTGGATAAGTATGAACGCAGCTCGATCGAAGACGGCGCAGCGATGTACGACCAGTCACCATGTAGTTAAAACACTGTAGAATAACAAAAGAATGACCACAGAATACATCCATCGTTATTGTCCTTTAACTTTAATCTTCGTCAGATCTCACTTCCATTGAAGTGCGAGATCCTGCTGCGCATATTGAAAACCGCCGGACGTAATATACAGTATGCAACACAAGGCATTCCCACTCTCCGAACCATGACTCGCCATCAACATGAAACCTGTCGGCTGTTTGACGCTTTAGCCTGTACGATTTCCCAAAAACCGCGAACGTGACATGATGGCTTCAGGCAAGCTGTCTAGATGTGTGGAAGCCTATATGACAGGTGACCTCGACAGTCGTCCTCGCATCTTTACCACTGCGAAACCCAGGACATCTGCAGGACAATATGGCGACAGCCAATGGCAAGAAGAAGTCGGCTGAAGAGCCAACGAAGCCTACCACCACCGAAGAGACCAAGAAGCCATCGTTGAGAGATGCGAAAAAGGAAGATATCAATGGCGAATACGTCCCGTCATTGACGACGATGGTGAGCATACTGGTTGGGATAATCGGAACTGTGTTGTATTTCACCAAGAACACTTGGTATCCCGGGCTGGTCCTCACCATCGAGGCCACCATCGGACCGGAGCTGGCTCAGTATATACCAGAGAGTATACTGATCGATGCCCGCACCACCGAAGTCGCCCAACTAATGGGCGGCATCTACGCCTCACTGGTCGCAATGCGGTACATCGACAGCAAAGGTATAACCTACGGTCCACACAAGATGAACGAAACGAAACCGTCGAAGAATATGAGTCCGGCGATCATCCAGCTCTACCAGAAGTTGCCATATGTTGACGGACCAGAGGCCGGCAACTTCGACTTCTTACTTGGTAGCGAGTTTGCGGACTTTCGCAAACCAGAGGAAGCGAAAGAGGCACGTGATCCTTTCCAGCGCAACCCTTCGAGCAAAGCCAATTCCACAAATGGCAGATATGTATCGCCATGGCAGACACCACTGGTCAGGATCCATGGACAGGGTATCATTCTCATGTACGATGTCAAGACACACCGAATCTGGATGCTGGAGCCCAACAGCGGCGTGACGGCCGACCCAGAACTCGTTGGCACTGCAAACATTGGCGAACAGGGCATCAACAAGAACAGCTTCGAACACATTCCCAACCGCCCCGCTGATGAGGTTCTCCGCGATTACAGAAAATGGCTGGCCGAACTCAGGTACATCCCTGGCAATGGCGAGAACAGCAAGTTCGAGGGATTGTATGATTACTACGCGCTCAAGAACCTGTACATCGAGCACGGCTGGCCAATGTTCTTCAAGGGAGACAAGTTCGAGGTCGCTCGGGCGAGATGGTATGCTGGTGAACGTGCGAGACACAACGGCAACGAGCCGGTGCGGGAAAAGGACAAGTTCGCGTTGTGGAAGAAGGCCGCCGAGCGGGATCTCCAAGCTCGACAAAACGACGTGGCTGCCGCAGAGGAAATCAACGACGAATGGATTGCCAAATGGGAACTCTTCAAGCTCGGCGGCATCTATGGCAAAATCCTCTCCGACCTCGCCGAAGCAGAGGTAGAAGCGACACGCCTCTGTCCCGACCGCGAATGCTACAAGGAAGAAGACCTGCCCCTCTGGTAAACCGAACAACTCCGCGCCGAGATCGAAACCAAAACCGCGCAGATGAAAGCCTACGAGAACATGCTCGTGCAGATGCGGAATGAATCCCTCCCCGCTGAGAACCGGCCGACTCCAGGTCAGATAAACGACCACATAGCAATGATGCGACACGCCCGCCACGAAATCAGCATCACCGAGAAAGCCTACACCGAATCCCGCGCCGCAGCCGAAAAAGCAAAACCAGGCGTGACCTTCGAAGCAGCAACCGGCCTCCCAACCCTCCAACGCCGCACCATCGACCTGGAAATCGCCTCAGGCAAAAAGGCAGTAGACTGGGCTAATGAACAAATGGAAGCGCATTCGTCATGGGATACCAACGAAACGCCGCAGGACGAGGAGACGAAGGGGAAGCTGGGGAGGTTTCGACAGAAGGTGGATGATGATATGGGGGCGTTGATCAGGCAGCAGGCGGGACTGAAGGCGCATTGGGATCGGGCGAGGAAGTGGAAGGGGGATCATGTTGAGGGTGGGTCTGAATCTGAGTTGAAGGAGGAGGGAGGAATTGGGGAGGGAGAGGAGGGGGCGAAGGTTGATGTTGTTGACGCGCAGCCTTTGTGATCAAAAGGGAAAATGTTGTGTTGGTGTGTAACACGTTCGTATGCTATACCGTCTGTTCTTCTTAGCTTTGAGCGGTACCCTATTGAATTCCAAGCTTTAGTATTGAGCACTATATGCAATCATTGCCAATACAAACTCATATTGAGCACTATATGCCATCATTGCCAATATAAACTTAATTCTAGGAGCGTGAGCTCGTTCTCATCACGTAGTAATGTTGGCACAGAATTCGGTCACCCACCACTCCACCGCTAAAGATCAAATACACCCATCTATGATTCCAATCTACTACATCCGCCTTATCTCCCTCTCCTCCATATACTTCCCCAACCCACCATCCAAATGATCCCACCACTCAAAAATCATACTCTGACATATCAACTTAAACCACGGGGTAAACTTCAACGACTCATCCTTCAACATCCGCCTCAGTTCGCTTTGGGATACATATCTCGTATCTGACACCTCATTCGGGTTGACATCCAGATCCACGTCGGTTTTGATGAAGAGGATGTAGTCGATTTCGTGCTCGCCCCATTTCCCGTCGCTGGGCGCTTTGTAATGTATTCTTGTCAAGAAATCGAATTTCTCATAAGGGACTTGGGTGGCTTTGATGCCGAGTTCGTGATCGAGTTTCCGTATCGCGGCTCTTTTGACGCCGGAGATCGCGGCAGAGAGGGTGGCGCCTGTTTCTCCTGGTATACCGAGAGGATGCGAACAGCATGTGTTGGTCCACATATCAGGGAATGTGATCTTTTCGCTCGCTCTTTGTTGGAGAAGTAATCGGTTCTGGCTATCGAAGAGGAAGCAGGAGAAGGCGCGGTGGAGGAGGCCACGATTGATGTTCTCCATGAGGTGGCAGACTTTTTTGCTGGCGCTGCCGATGGGTTGGTCTTGGTCGTCGAGGACTATACAGACTTCATCCATCAGGCGGATCTGTTCCTCGTCGTAACCTTTCATGTCGTCGTGGTCTTGGGTTGCGGAGCGGGTTTGGGTTGCGAGGGAGGTGTTGATTTCGGGGAAGAGGCGGAGGATGTGTTGGGCGTTGGCAGATTGTGCGGGTGCCATGGTGGCGGTTGTAGTTGCACTCATCTTGACTGTAGTCTGTAGTAGGTAGCTGGGGGATATATGGGAGGCGTGAGTAGGAATTCTGGAGAATAATCGAACCATTGGATTGCTTAATCAGAGGCGATATGCAGGGCTCATGCAAGCACTAAACTCTATATCCTAGCGTGTCTTTTCCAACGCGTCGAGGCGTGCCCGCGTTTCTGTGACAATCCAGAGTCAGGCCAGGACAAAGAACGCACACACCTACATCGACCATGTCATCACCGGCCGGGCCAGTATTGCACTCTGATGTACCCCAGCAGAATGGGCGCTCTTCCTCCCGCGCACGAGGCCCACCCACAGCCAGCACTCCAGGTGTCCAGAGCGAGAACGGTGCGGGTTTCCCAGATGATGAAGTTGTCGGTCGACTGCGACGGCAGGGTCGACAAGATATACCACGCGTGGTCGATACCACCGCCGAAACACTCGGCATCCAATTCGAGAGATTCCTGGAGAACTTCACCGAAGACCCGACATCATCCGCCCTGCCAGCCTCGAGCGCGGTGACGACCAACAAGTATTACATCGCTCAGATCCACGGCCTCTGCCAGTTCAAGCTTTCCACCCTCTACGTCGACTTCACCCACCTGACCGACCACGAGCGGGGTGTACTGGCCAATGCCATCCAGGGCGACTTCTACCGTTTCCAGCCGTACATGCTGCGCGCACTCAACAATCTCATCGCCAAGTACGAACCACAATACTACCGCGAGCACAGACAGCCA
This sequence comes from Recurvomyces mirabilis, assembly GCF_035927965.1. Classification (NCBI taxonomy): domain Eukaryota; kingdom Fungi; phylum Ascomycota; class Dothideomycetes; order Mycosphaerellales; family Teratosphaeriaceae; genus Recurvomyces; species Recurvomyces mirabilis. The sequence continues at coordinate 1,254,796 of NW_027041937.1, read as the reverse complement.
GGCTCGACTACGGCTCGAACAGACACATCCTTGGCGGGCAACAGCATGAGCGAGGATGATGGCATGAACGACAAGACGCCCAACCAGCAGACGGACAAGATTTTCGCCATTGCCTTCTACAACCTCCCGCTCGTGTCGAGAGTGCGACAACTACGGACCGAGCAAATCGGCAAGCTCGTCTCCATGTCTGGCACTGTCACACGAACATCCGAAGTCCGACCCGAATTACATTTGGCTACCTTTGTGTGCGAGATCTGCAATGCAGTCATCCCAGATGTCGAGCAGATCTTCAAATACTCCGAGCCCACACAATGTCCCAACCAAACCTGCGGTAACCGCATGGCGTGGCGCTTGGATATCCGACAGAGCACATTCATCGACTGGCAGAAGGTGCGGATACAAGAGAATAGCTCCGAAATACCGACAGGTAGTATGCCTCGTACTATGGATGTCATCCTTCGTGGCGAGATGGTTGATCGTGCGAAAGCTGGGGAGAAGTGTATCTTCACTGGCACGCTCATTGTTGTGCCCGATGTCAGCCAGTTCCGCGTACCAGGCACTCGTGTGCAGGCCATACGAGATTCACAAGCACCTCGAGGTGGTGATGCCGGCGGCACTGGTGTGAGTGGGTTGAAAGCACTTGGTGTACGCGATCTGACATACCGCATGGCATTCTTATCGACCATGGTCACCCCAGATGTCTCCACCCAAGGACAAAGTGCGAAGCAGCACCTTAAAGGCCAAGCCGGCAATATCTTGAGCTCTCTCGGCCAGATGGTCGACCTGAATGACGTCTCTGGTGATCAGGCTCAGCAAGACTACCTCGATACTCTCACACCTGCTGAAATTGACGATCTGCGGAAGATGGTGCAAATGCCGAACATCTATATGCGACTTGTGGACTCACTCGCTCCCATGATCTATGGCCATACCGTGGTCAAGAAGGGTCTTTTGCTGCAGATGATGGGTGGAGTCAGCAAGCTCACGCCAGAAGGCATGGCATTGCGTGGCGATCTGAACGTGTGTATTGTGGGAGATCCCAGCACGAGCAAATCGCAATTCCTAAAATACGTCTGTTCGTTCTTACCACGTACCGTCTACACATCCGGCAAAGCATCATCCGCCGCCGGTCTCACCGCCGCCGTAGTGAAAGACGAAGAAACCGGCGAATTCACCATCGAAGCCGGCGCCCTCATGCTAGCAGACAACGGCATCTGCGCCATCGACGAGTTCGACAAAATGGACATAGCCGACCAAGTCGCCATCCACGAAGCAATGGAACAACAGACCATATCCATCGCCAAAGCCGGCATCCAAGCCACGCTCAATGCCCGCACCAGCATCCTCGCCGCCGCCAACCCCGTAGGCGGCCGCTATAACCGCAAAACCACCCTCCGAGCCAACATCAACATGAGCGCACCCATCATGTCCCGCTTCGACCTCTTCTTCGTCGTCCTAGACGAATGCAACGAGACAATCGATCAGCACCTCGCTGAGCATATCGTCGGGATCCACCAGCTGAAAGACGAAGCGGTCCAGCCTGAATTTAGCACCGAGCAGCTCCAACGCTATATCCGCTTCGCGCGCCTCTTCCAACCGGTTTTCACGGACGAGGCGAAGAGCGAACTTGTGGCTAAATACAAGGATCTGAGAGCCGACGACGCACAGGGAGGTGTTGGGCGGAACTCGTACCGGATTACTGTCAGGCAATTGGAATCACTTATCCGATTGAGTGAGGCGGTGGCGAAGGCCAATTGTGTTGATCAGGTTACTCCGCAGTTTGTTGAGGAGGCGTATAAGCTGCTCAAACAGTCGATTATTAGCGTGGAGAAAGACGATGTGGAGTTCGAGGAGGAAGATGACGTCGTTACTGCCGCTGGTGCTGGTGTGGAAGAAGGCGAACAAGACGCCGACTCGCCCATGAACGACCAAGATAATGAGGAACACGCACCTTCATTCCGGCACTCGACGACACCCGCCCTAGCCCGACCACGCACCCAGATCAAATACGACGATTTCGTCCGCATGCAGAAGATCCTCCTCCGACGCGTGAATGAGGATCAGAACATAGCGGAGGATGGGACGGAGGAGGACGATCTACTGGTGTGGTATCTAGAGGAGATAGAGGAGTCCCTGCAGAGTCGGGAGGATATGGAGCGGGAGAGGGGGTTGGCGCGGAAGGTGTTGAGGAGGATGGTTAGGGTGAGTTTCTTTCATCTTTGTCTTCTCTGCTAAATGGGGTCCGGTGGAGATCGGTGCTAACCGTGTGGTTTTCTGTTTAGGAGAATGTGCTGCTGCAGATTCGAGGTGAGGGGCTGGCTGATGAGGATGGGGAGACGCCGCGGGAGGGGAGGGTGATGTATGTTGTTCATCCGAATTTCGCTGCGGATGAGTTTTTGGGTGTGCAGTAGTGCACTCACTGTGCAGGTCGGGCGAGGGCATCATGGTGGATGATTCATGCGATTATGGAGTACGATCTTGAAGGAAGATGTCAGCGAGGCGTTAGGATATGAAGTTTTAGCGGATGATTGCATTGAGTTTATGAGTGTACGTTATATGGACGAGGAGATGTCCTGTGTGGTCGAGCTACGCATATATGGTATCAGAGCTTGGGCTACTTCCCACTCATGTGAAATGACAGATTAGAGCGAGTTCGCAGATAGCTTCGATGAACTCTACTCGCGGGGGGTTGCGACCTCATCGTCGGCCTGCTAAGGGGAGCGTCATAACGGACGAGCAGCAGGACTGTATGATCGAGCTAAGCAGTATACATCATGAGAGCTCGATCTCATCCTCGTCGACACAACATCATATAATATGGATCACCTCTCCCGTGATCTTGGAGTTCCCTACATACGGTCATCGGGACACGCAGCTTGGTCAACTGGGTCAAGCGCAGGTCTCCCTTCACGACATAGGAGCAAGACTCTCACAGCTTAGCCTTGTCATCATCACCAACCTTCCCCCCACCCATCAACCTCTCCAACGCCGCCCTAACATGCCCCTCCAACCCCTCAGCCGGCGGCCGATTATCACTCCGCTTCACCCAAATCTGCACGAACCCCCCAACAGCCCTCACAGCCTCAACCCCTTCCTCGAAAATTCCAACCTCATACATGACACTATTCTTCCCCAACTTGACAACCCGTAAACCAACATCAAGCATACTCGGGTAAGCGGGGGAACCGAAATAATCACAATATGAACTCGCCACTAAAGCTATCCGGGGGTAAGAAGAAGTGTTGTAGTTGCATTTTCTGATCAGGTAGTCGTTTATTATGCTGTCTATTAGGACGCCGTAGATGGGGTTGTTGAGGTGGTGGAACATGTCGTTATCTGCCCTTAGTTCCCCAATGGCGTGAGTATGAGGTGTTGTGCATGTGTTGTTGATGGTAGCGTGGGCTTACCATCTTGTCCTGTAGTCTAGGTGATATGGGTAATCTTTACGGTTTCGTTGCCGCTTGGCTACTAGGTCAAGTGCTAATGGCTTGTCCATGGTTGTCGTTGATGAAGAATGTCTGAACATGGAGACGAAGGCATGAAGTGTCTGGTTGTTATGCTGGTCAAATGCCAACCGAGGTACGATTGGAAGATGCGTACTGTATACTGCGCCGAGCGTTCTAATCTATACCACACAACCGAGTCCAGCACACTGCATTCGACCCAAGTCCAACTCGTCCTTCTTCAATAGGTACAGCTACATATTGGACGATATTCCGCGGCTTCTTTCTGAGCGAAATGCAGTCCGTCCACCGAGTAGATCAGACGATCCGCTTCAAAGCGACCGCAGTTTTTCTGGCCGTGGCCAGTTCTACATTTGTCCTGACTAAGTCCATGATCTATGTACAATGGTGCTCGATCAGCCTAGGCACCATCTTGGTGATATCAAATCTTACCCAACGCTTAGCTGGCCGGCTTCTGCTTGACTTTGATATTGAGTTTCACAGTAGGTACTTTCGGAGCTGGCGAGCCTTCCAGTGCCTTCACAGCTCCGTCTTTGTACGGCTTGAGCTCGGGGTTGCGATCCACGACATCTCTAATGGCTGTACCAGCGAAAGAGGACAGAGTGCTGAGCTGTCTCACTAGTCCCAGCCGCATGTCATCTGGTGAAGCGCCTTTCTTCGCAGCTTCATGCAGTGCTGCTTGTGCTTGTCTCATAACCGTAGCCACTTCTGATGCTCGTGTTTGCCGGATCAAAGCAAGCTCGCGGAAGATTCGCTCGATGTATGCCACGCCGCCAGGGACAGTACTAGCATATGCTAGCGAAGTACGTCTCAGCATATCGAGGGCTTCGTCTGTACTGTATGTGCCTGCTTTCAAGCTCGCGATCAGCTCGTCCGAGAAGTTGTTGAGACAGAGCTTGGCTGTGCGTGCCGCCAGAATAGCAGAATCGTTATTGGCGGAGTCCTGCCAGATGCCTACGCCTGCTAAGAGGGCTGCACTCGCAACACAGCCCAGCAAACCGCCAGTAATGATGGCGGCAGGTGCGAGCGCAGTACTGGCCGCACGGGAGCTACTTTGTGCTGATGGTAAATCTCGGGTGTTCCGAGGACTAGCTAGAATGGCATTGGAGTTTGATCGTGCTTTGCTTGCAACATTGGTAGGCAGGGTGTCGTTGACCTGTATGATGATCTTGTCCTTCAGCGGGTTCGTTGTCGGCATAGTCTGGGCTCGAGTTGGCGGCAGTGGACGGCTCGGCCTTGTCTCTGGCTTCGTCTGTATCTCCTGAACGCCGGGATCATTGCGTTTTGCCTGCTCTGACTGCCTGCGTTGAGGGTTTTTACGAGCCTTCTTGGGGGAAGGCAATATAGTCGCACTCATAGCTCAAGTGGTTGACATCTGGCTAAACCTATCATCCTGCGCATCTTGGATGATCACCGCGTCATGTATTTAATTCCTCGCGGCCAGGCGAATGTATTGTGATTGGTATCATAAACATTACGGAGTATTGTTGACGAGGTCGATTAGACGCAGGAGGATAAACCGGATGTCGACAATCAACGCTAATTTCAGCCACATCGAGCGCCACATCGTCTCCAACTCCTCCAATGCGGACGGCAACATGATGCCCGATCGTGAAATACACGGCGAGTAGTGAGACCGCTCTACATACCTGATTGCAGTCGACAGTGGTGTCGAAAGCGGCATCTGCACGAGCGGACGCCCGCAACCCAATAGCAATAGGTCGATTCACCTCTGACAAGCCGGACACACCATCAAGTCAGCTGGCAGCTATGCATCTAGACAGTGTCATAGAGCCAGATGCGAGACCGAAAAGAGGCCATGGATCGAACCTACTGGCCTTAGAGGTTCATACATCCACCTGACTGACGAAATGAACCAGTTGCGCCTTCTGATAGGACACGAGAACTATGGCAGCCATGCCTCGATCGCGACCAAGACTGTGATGTGGAAGCCGCGGATTCGTACAGTGTAAAAAAGCGAACGCTTTAGCTCATTGTTCGGTATTCTTTCTCACAATTACTACAAGCCCGGTCCAACCATGAAGTTGCATACACTCCTACGTCTTGCGTGCTTGGTGCAACTAGCGCTCACGTCTGCAATGGCCTTGGCTCCATCCAGCCCGAATAACCGATTCTTCACCTGCCCAAGATCTCGACGAGAACCTCTGTGCTGCGAGCACACCTCAGCTACTGCTTGCCTACTTGGCATGGTCGATTATCCAGCCACGGGGTCTGTGGCTAACCTCATATGAAAGCTGAGAGTGGCGACATTTTGGGCTACGACATCGCATCATGTGCGAATAGCATCAAGGATGGCGGCATCTACCAGTTCTGTTGCCAGATTGCTCACAATGTAAACTCCATATCCCATAGCAAAAACGATCGACTTTACTGATCTGCGCAGATCGAAGGCAGTCCTGGTTCATTGTCCGGTGGGAACTGTATCAAGGGTGGTCCGTTCTCGTTTCTGGACACTGACTAGTGGCATTATGGCCTCAATGCCTATGGACAAGAGGACAAGACAAGCTCTTTCAAATCCTGTGGGAAAGTTCGCGAAGACACAAAGCCTCTGCCCTGAGTAATAGGTTCACAAGACCATCTTGATTCTCCCTTCCGCTAGCAGTCAGTTCCAAAAACGATACCATTTGCCAAGCCCAAGTATCAGTAGCAATGCTGCATTCAAGAAGGTTTTACGTCGACAGGAGTTATAGCCATCTTCCTGGCCGTTATCGAGATCGAGCCATACACGTAACGCATCTCTATTCTTACTTCAATCAAAGACAAAGCACAGCCGTGCAAGGAGAGCGGCGACCATCATTCAATCATGGGAGCAGTTTGTGGTAACACTCCGTCACCATTCCTCCCAATACCTTTACCGCTTCTACACCCCTTCCCAATCTCAACCCTGTCGATATGACAGATCCGGTCCGCCATCAGGTTATCATCATCCGCAGGAGATTGCTCCCGCGGGGCATAATAGTGCGCATCATCCGCACAACCTCCACATCTTTCTTCTTCGACTGCGATGCCTCCTACATGGACTTCGACTAGGCGGACTTATTCATGGGATAGACGGCAGCACGTCCGACATCAATCCGCTCGCATCGACATTCAAGTCGAAGAGAGCTTCGATCCAACTTTAGGAGGTAAAGTCAGGATGATTGATCATCATAGGGCAAGGAACTAACGTACATTCGCCCGATGGGCCATTGTATGGCTGTGCACACATGGCGCCTGCTGGGACACCTGCTAACGTGGGCCAGGAAGACGGAGTGATGGTCTCGGTATCGAAGGATCGATCATCTACAACCTGCGTCGAAGTGGTGAGGGTGCCCAGACTATCTGTTCGTAGGGTATTTGGGAAGGTCATCGTGCTGCTGTGATCCGTGATGCCGTCTGGCGAAGTCACCACGATAGTCGGTAGTATGAGGACCGAGTTTGGGATCGGCATGGTGGAAGTTGCTGTATTCGGTGTCGTGGTTGGCTGTGGAAGGTTTTATTGCACCTGCGCAAGCTGGGAGGATGATGTAGTGATGAAAAGGACTTACGCAATGCTATCGCTGCTGCTAGACATGAGACATGCAGCTGTCAATGCGAAATGCTCGTGAAAGACTACATGTGAGACGGTCGAGCGTTGACTGTATGCTAATGACTCTTCAAAGGACAATGTTGCTAGATTGACTGAGAACAAGGAGCGTAGTGTACTTCCCATCGAAGATCATGAGCGTCCATCAGCAATTGTCTTGTGGCTGTCTGCGCTCCGCCGGTGGTTAAGAAACGTCCTGGTAGAAAATCGAACGTAGGCTGTGCTCATGCATCGTGATCCCAAGGCACATCAATGGCAGGCAATCCAGTCGTGGCCGATGCTCCCAGGCAAAGTGTGAAATCTGTACATACGCATGTCATGCTCCCACACAACGTCACCAGCTATTGGGAGGCGAGAATGCGGTTGCGCACTTGTATGATGGTCCCGTGGGTCAAATTTCTTCGCCAAAGCAGGATATTGCGTATTCACGCGGTGAACATCGGCAGTCGCATCAAGCTCAACGACACTGTAGTCAAGCAAACGAGTAGATTCTTGACTTCAAGGCTTTGTTTGTCGCCAAGTGTATGCCAAGCTCAGGCGGTCCAGACCCAAGGTCCAGCAGATCAGCATCGCGTTCGAGCTGGAGGATCAGCAGTTCGCGGCGCATGAGTGGAAGACGAGTCTGACGTTGTTGCCCACAGTGTCTCCTATATGTCCAACTTCCCACTGGTGAAGGCAGGGGCGCAACACGTGCCGTTTACAGGTTGAAGTGTCGTTGTACCACTTTCCCTTGGCATGTTTCACACGCTTATTGCTAAGGTACTTTCAGGTGCCTGCAGAAAGGCATCCCCAAGGCCGGGACTTCCAGATGCATCATCGGCTTTGGTGAGAAGTTCGCAAATCCGCGTGGAGCTCGTATGGTAGCATCTTGGACAGACTGCAGACGGTGAAGGAGAGTTTGAACATCTCCAAGCTAAACCAAGTCATCATCGCGCTTCCCAATAGTCGTCAAGCTTTTGGAATCCGAGATAAGATGACGGAGGCCAAGGCACTTGGCATCAATGTGTTGGCGCGCAGCCCGTGTTGTAGTAAACAGGATAGCGAGATGGATTGCCAAACGATTGTTGTCGCTAGAGCGCCACGCGCAAGCCATTCCCTACACTCATACCTTCCCTTCCCTTCATCCTTCGCTCCTACTACATCAATCACGATAACGCCAGAAGCCTCGCGACAGGATCTCCGTCAAAAGCGACGCCACACTTCGTGACGACACGGGCCGTAGCTTGGGCTGTGCAAAGAGGCGTCAGGGAGGCAAGGACGAGGAGACAGCAACGCCTACAAACAAACTCGTCGCCCTCAGAACTACTCCAAAATTCCCCCTCCGACTCCATCACACACTCCCTCGACCTCTTTACGTTTCTGCCCTACCGGCATAATAATCATAATACCTGTCGCGCTGGTCGCCAGCCTCACTCCGATTAACCGCGCAGCTATACGGCCACCAATCACGCGCTGCTGAAGCCCGAGGAAACTGGGGCGCAGACCGCATTCCTTTCGAGCGGCCTCGTGTGCAACACCGCCGCCTTTCCTGCTGCTCAACCATCATCATGCGTATGTAACCTCAGCTCTGCATCTCGTTGCTGTCATAGCGTCGTGCCTGGTAATGGGACCTGATGGCTAATGGGCCTCTTTCGCATAGACTCGATCAAGAAGATTGCTCGACGAGAGGCATGGTATGACGAGGGTCCATCGTACAACCCGTTCGGGCGATATAATGTGCATCGACAGCAGAAAAAGGTCGCCGATGAGGAGCTAGCCAATGGTGCGAATGGCGGACCACTAAATCATGTGCAAACTGAGAACAATCTCGGCCCGTCACCAGTAGAGACACAACGGAAGACCGACTGGCAGCCTCAGCCAGGCCCACACAAGGCTCCTACCTACCCACAAGGACCCGAAAATGATCTGCCGGAGAAGCGTGAGCAGAAGGTTGATGATATATCACCAAGCGCAAGCACCAGCAAAGGCAGCTGCGAGAAGCCGGCACAGCCACAGCGTGAGATACCCAGCGTGACAGAGGACTCTGTAGGCGCTCAGAATGGCGACGGCACACGAAAGCGCAAGTCGCGCAAATTCCTACCATGGAAACATTCTGGCAAGGGCGATGAGCAGGATGTCCAGCGAACAGACACGAACGAGTCCAAGGGCAAGCAGTCCAAGCACAAGATCACGTTCATGTCGCAATTCAAGGCCGTCTTCTTCTCCTGGATCAACATTTTACTGATCATGGTGCCGGTCGGCATTGCTTTGGAGTACAGCGGCGTCAACAAGATTGTGGTCTTCGTCATCAACTTCTTGGCCATCATCCCGTTGGCTGCTATGCTTTCCTACGCAACCGAGGAGCTGGCCATGTACATTGGAGAAACACTTGGTGGTCTGTTGAATGCGACGTTCGGCAATGCTGTCGAATTAATCGTCAGCATCATCGCCCTGGCGCAAGGACAGATCTTGATTGTGCAAACATCACTGATCGGAAGTATGCTGTCCAACTTGCTCCTGGTCATGGGCATGTGCTTCTTCTTCGGCGGTCTGAAACGAACCGAGCAATTCTTCAACCTCACAGTCGCACAAACGGCCGCCTCTCTGCTTGCGCTCGCCATCGGATCCTTGATCATTCCCACGGCGTTTTCCATCTTCACACCAGGTAATGCAGACGATGGTGTCACAGCAGCCTCGCGCGGTACTGCCGTCATGCTCCTGTTCACCTACTGTTGTTACCTGTTCTTCCAACTCAGGACACATATCGACATGTACAATGCACCCAGCCAGAAGTCGCCGAAGAGACCAAGTGGCAAGAAGGATGCTGGCGATGCTATGCGTAGCCTTGCTTCCATGGGAGCTGGAACGGGCGCTGCAGCAGCCGGTGGCCAGATCAACCAGGAGAACCTTGTTCATGATGAGCCCGAGGAAGAAGACGGTCCACAGCTTACACGTCTGGGCGCACTTGTCACCCTCGCCTTCTCTACCGTGTTGATCGCTCTGTGCGCCGAGTACATGGTCAGCGCCATCGGTGCAGTCGCGAAGTCCGTGTCGCCAGAGTTCATCGGCCTGATCTTGCTACCCATCGTCGGCAACGCTGCCGAGCACGCTACCGCCGTCACCGTTGCAATCAAGGACAAGATGGATTTGTCCATCGGTGTGGCCGTCGGATCATCACTCCAGGTCGCCCTTCTCGTGCTCCCGTTGATGGTGTGCTTGAATTGGTTCGGCCTGGGTGCGCCGGCCGATCTGACATTGAGCTTCGATGGTTTTCAGGTATCGGTGTTGTTCATTGCTAGTAAGTCATGTGAGAGAGTTCTCGGGCTACGATATATGCTGACATTCTTCTAGTCATCGTCGTGAACTACGTAATTCAGGACGGCAAGAGCCACTGGCTCGAGGGCATGCTATTGCAAGTCACCTACTTGGTCATCGCCGTAGCCGCATGGTTCTACCCCGCCTCAAGTACTTATACCCTCCCTATAATCAGCACCCTCTCCCATACTGACCTGAATCTTCACAGATGCCATAGTAGGCTAAATCAGCCCACGCTTCTTGTACCAGTACCCCAGTGTACACAATCTGGGAGCATGTCACGGCGTTCGACCACGGCAGGCTGTTTTGGAGGAAGCTTGGAGGCGTTCGGTGTTTTCATGAAAGCAGTCAGGAATTTGACCGGCTTCGTTCTGAAAAGGAATCTCACAACTGGCTACAATCACGGCCAAGAAAGGCACGGCACAAGATGCGTAAGCCGTTAGCATAATCTACTTCTTGTTTGTACTAGCGATCTTCCTCGAAGTCTCGAAACCTGTATCGTGAGCCACTACTGTTGATTGGCGTAGGCTTTATGACCGGTCCATAGATCTCCCTCTTCGCGGCAAGCCTTGCTTTGTGGGTCACCGTCTGCATGCAAACGAGACTCATGTTGTGAAAACCGAGTACAGCAAGAGCTCATATGAAGGTACGTGCCTCGCCCTTATCGTTGCGCGTTCCATTCGCTAATGATCAGGGGTGAGCGAACTCATCCACTCTCGTCCCGGGAACGTGCTGAACCCGTGTAACTCGAGAAGTTCCATAGGTCAAGCATGCGGACTTCGCGGGCAGATGGCACAGTTATATGCAATTGCTGCACTCGCTGCACCTACTGGTCCGCGCAACTACAGCTCCATTGGCATGGACCAAGGCTTGAGGTCTGATAACACTCGTGATCGCGGTCTCACGTGGTCCGATCCTTCAAATGGTATCCTGTGGCTTTAGGACACTATAGCCTGGTCGCTGGCTCTGCGAGCTAAAGATCTAGGAACAGCGATCCATCTCGGCAACCTCGGCCGCAAACAAGATAACACTGGAAGATACGTCAGCTTGGAACTGCCATCAGACCACGAGGAGACTCTCGCTGGCCGCTATATCTGACGGCCGAATAGGCGGGACTTCGCGACTATCCCCATCGGCGTCAGCGCTGTTCGCCTGTACAGCGGGACTTACGACAGCTCGAACTCCTAGCAAGGCAGCTGGGAAACATCTCTGTACGCTCGTTGCGGAAGCTACGACCGAGCTCCAATAGTGCCACTCTTTCCTTTCTCGGCAACGAGGTCACATGATCACGTGATTCTCGCCGCTAGCGCCATAGCTCCCGCTCGGCCTACATATTGCTGGCCATGGTGCTCAAACCCTTCTTCCCTCGACACCTCTACACATCCTCCCCTTCCTTACTTCTCTCTTGAATCTACTCAAGCTCTACTTCAGCTCTGTTCCTACTTCCACTCCACTGATCACAACCATCCACAACACCACCACGACCGACCACGAGCGTCTGGCCTTCCTCTAGCTAGCCGTCTGGTCTACGACTCTCAAGCATCTTCGAACAGCATTCACCAACCACATCAAGCCTAGGCTCACTACCAACACTCACCTAAAGGGCCACGAATCTGCAGATCAGGCTCACTCTCAGTCCAAAATCCGGGTCACAATCACTCACCTTTCTAGGAGGTGGCCTACTCCAGCGACCTCACTTGGACTATCAAATCTCTCACTGGGTAACTACGCTAGTGCTAGCGTCGGTTCAAGGGGCTATAAGTCTATGGCCTCCCACGCTCTGGTTCTCCCTCTTCTACACCAACCTTCTCCTCTATCTTCACGACTTCCACCCTTACCCCTTGTATCTCTCTTCCGCTTCTCGGCCTCGACGTCTTCCAATACCCTCACAACATCCAGCAAGAATCATGGACCCCATCCTGGACGATCGGACCCTATCTGATACTGGTATGGCGCCTCCCGACAATCCACAGCTGTCGACCGCTCAGGAGGATGACAATCTCGACCCAGCTCTTCATGAGTCGCAGCAAATCCCACCAGCGAGCGAGGATGCTCTCTTCGTGCCAGAAGAGCCATCTATGGATGCCCATGCGGCCATGGTGGAACAACAACGGAAGCTAGCCATGCAGTTCCGCATGCGGTTTCCCCCGCCGAAATCTCGAGCACCAGCTGCTCAACAAGAAGCTACTGCGTCAGTCTTTAATACATCAGGACCAGCTGACGAATCGGGGATACCAACTACTGGCAAGGGCAAACGCGATCCAGCAGTAACTCAGTTTGCGAAGCTCAAGGCCACGCATACTAGGAAACAAAGAGCTGGAACGCTCTCATTCGACGAGAACGTCGCCTTTCTGAGGGCTCAGGCCGAGGAAGAGGCCCGTCTCAGGAAACGAGAAGCGGACGAAGCCTTCGAGCGCGAGCTGACGCCCGGAGGCTCATCAGATTATGACGACGACATCCCCGATCCTTTGGCTGTAGATCATGATACTACGACGTACTCCAGCATGTTTGCTGACGATTCCGATGGAGGAGATGCGCCTACTAAGAAGCGTAAGTCTGCGGCCAAGGACTGTAATCCGGCACCCAAGAAGAGAGGCCGAAAAGCCGCCGGTAGCGCTTTCGATGAGCCAGACGATGTACTCAAGCGTGCTCAAGCCCGTGCTGCTCGTGGTAAGAAGGCTGGCGCTGCCAAGACCAAGGGTCAGTCCAAGCGTGGAGCCAACACGACCAATCTCGACTCGATCATGGGCACCAACATTTTCGAGGATACCGCCCAGACAAGAGGCTTGAGAGCCCCGCCAACTTTTGGCGACCAGGTACCGACTCGGCGTGCCAACGCTCTGCAGGCGTTGATAGCCTCCGTACCAGTGGAGGACAGAAAGATAGCGAGTAGCGACAAGCGAGCTCTAGATGCAGCCATCAGGGACTTCACTGGTCAGGCGAGCGTCAAGCCAGCTCCGGACGGTAATTTCAGTGTCAAAGGCATGCGGGCGACACTCAAGCCCTACCAGGTTATAGGTACAGCATTCATGCGCCGACGAGAGAACGCCAGCGATAAGCCTCTTGGGGGTATCATTGCGGATGCCATGGGTTTGGGAAAGACGGTCATGATGCTAGCTAACATTGTGAGTACGATTGGAGACCTTCAGTCATCATCTGAACAGTCATCTTCTGAAGCATGTGCTGACGACTTTCAGGTCAATGGACGTCCCCGAGGTAAGGCCAAGTGCCGTGCGACTCTTATCGTAGCCAGTCCTGCCTTGGTATCTCAGTGGTATCAAGAGATCCTGAGGCACACCATCCCCAAGCGCGAGAACAGACAGCATGGCATGGGTCGTGTTTTGCGGCATCATGCTGGCTATCGTGTGAACTCCAATGATGCCCTGGAACTCCTAGGTAGTGCAGATATCGTGCTAACGACCTACCATGAGGTCTGCAGGAGCTATCCTAAGGCAGTCATACCACCCCATCTAACGACTGCTGCGCAGAAAGATGTCTTCTGGAAGGAGAAGTACGAACGGGACCGTGGCGACCTACACCGGATCAAATGGCTGAGAGTTGTTCTGGACGAAGCACAGGCGATCAAGAACCACCTCGGGCATACCAGTATGGCTTGCCGTGCGCTCGAAGTCAAACACCCTTGGCTCGTTACAGGAACGCCTTTGCAAAATTCGGTAAAAGAACTTTATGCATACTTCCGTTTCCTCAAGCAGGCAGACATTGGATCTTACCGGCTGTTCTGCGCCAACTTTTGCTCCCCTGACGACCCTGATGGGACCAGGAAACTCGCGGTCTTCCTCAATAAGATCATGATCCGTCGTACGCATCTGGATACACTCTTCAATGCGAGGTTGCTGGATCTCCCTCAACCAACAGAGCATACGCTGTGGCTTGAGTTCTCGGACGTGGAGCGTCAGATCTACGAGATCGTGAAACGCCGCTTTGTGGAAAGAATCAACACGATCGCAAGGCAGGGTCATCTTGAGAAACAATTTAATCATATATGGACCATGATCTTGAGGTTACGGCAGATCTGTGCTCATATCCTCCTCATACAGAGCACAATCCAAGACCTCCTCACGCGAGAGGATTTCGAGAAATTGAACTCCATTACCTGCGCCAACGAAGACGAGTTCTCGGACGACGGCGCCCTCGTTCTGATCCACCTTCGTGCCATACTCAAGAAGCACAAGGGCGCCAGAACCGTCGAAGGCGGCTTACAGGGAGCAGTCATTGGAGAGACTGAGACCGTTCCCATGGATGTGTTGTACGCCGAGAATGAGGATCCAAGTGGTCTGGTCGGCGGCAAACATGGCCAATCGTTTCGGTTTCGCAAGTACATGAGATCTCTCGAGGCTCCCGAGCAGTGGGGGGCTATTAAGGAGAGGAGCACATGTGCGGGATGTCGCCAGGCGCCTGAGGATGCGCAGCTGACTTCCTGTAACCACATCTACTGCAAGAAGTGCTTGCAAGACTTGCAGCACCACGCCGCACGCCGTGGCCATGATCAAGCCCGTTGCGCGGAATGTGGAGAGGCGTATACGTCTACCAAGCCATGTCAGGACTTCACGACGGCTCAGCAGCGCGATAGCACTGGTAACGGCTCATCGATGCCGTCTGCGTCCCCGCCAAAGAAAGGCAAAGACGATGAGTTGGAGGACTGGATAAACATGCGTGGCGAGGTGCTGCCATCCGCGAAGACGATGGCCGCCAAGGCGCAGGTAGGCCGCGAGATCCTGACTTTATATGGAGCAGATGCTGACTTTGACAGATACTGAACTGGATGGAAGAGGCGCCGGACGCTAAGATCATAGTCTTCACCCAATTTCTGCCTATGGTTCGAATCGTCTCCAAGATGTGCAACACAGAAGGATGGGGCTGGCTGAAATATACGGGTGAGATGTCTCATGATGCCAAGGAGAAAGCCATCTCCGCATTCGAGCAGGATGACTCCAAGAAGATACTGATCGCTTCTCTGAGGAGCGGTGGTTTGGGCTTGAATCTCACCATGGCACGCTTCGTGCTCTGTCTGGGTATCTAATCATCCTGTCTACGCTCTTGATCAATGCTAACCACTGCTATAGACCCATGGTGGAATTCAGCCGTCGAGCAACAAGCCTTCTGTCGTGTCTTTCGCATTGGCCAACAGCACGAGACTCGATTTATTCGTAAGCAAAGCCACAGACTGATGAGATATCGACGGTTTCTGACATGTATATAGGTCTGGTCGTCAAGAACACAATTGACGCCGCCATGGTGGCAATGAAGGAGAGGAAGCAGGTGGAGATTGACGAGATCATGGAGGATCCGAAGCGAAACGAGCGCCCAACGAGCGCCCAACTGATGAAGTTGTTTGGCCCAGTCGGTGAAGAAGACGGCCATCCCTTCATCTTCCCCAATGGTGAGGATGAAGATAATGCGCATCTGAGGGTACCTAACGTCGACAAGGAAGACGAGACGAGGGAGCTGGGCAATGAGGAGTAAAGGCTGGAAGATTAACGACTAACGAAGTTATGACCCTGGGTATAGGATGGGTAGGGATGGAACAGTTTAAGATACTTATCTTCATTTCACGAATCACGAATATGAGCTCATGGTGGCACTTAGTATATCATATCGAGCATGGCTATTGGGGATTCAATGACCAACGATAACATGATCTCGGGTATGGGAAGGGCGGAGATGGGATGTCTGAGCCTTGGTATCTCAAGCTCCACGAATCACGAATATGAGCTCACGGTGGCAGCCAGTATAATATATCGAGCATGGCTATTTGGGATTTGACGAGTACCAACCATATGAGAATCGGGTTGGGAAGGGCCGAGAAGGGCCGGGAAGAGACGATTTAGCATAAGTATTTGAATAATCAGCTCATGGTGGCATTCGGTATATTATATCAAGCATTGATATTCGGGATCTAACTTTGATGATATATGAAGAACCATTATTCAGTATTATCATGCCATGATCCACCATTTCCCTACTTCATACCACGACAGGAAGTGACATTTCACAAAGACTGGACCCGCGATAGACCCTCATGAAGGTCGACAGCTACAAGCTTCACAATATATATGCCAGAGATAGTTGCCAGCCATTTCCATAGGGTAAGGACTCCGCAATTTGTGCGACACGGATCGTGAGCTCGATCAGTTGTTCAACGTGTGCCATCGGCAGGATAGGAACCCACGTCAGTGTAGAATGCTCGTCAAACACAAAAGAAGCTGACATCTCACGCAGGCTGAGCTCCTGAGATACCATCGCGGTGTTTGGTAGTCACAGTCTACACAACATCCATGCTGGAGATAGTGGCCAGCTTGCTACGCAGGGTAAGAGCTCTCGAGTATGTAGAGCATGGAACAAGAGCTCAATGAGCCGAACAATCTGTGGCGTCGATAGGACACCAGATCCACTGCAGTAGAGACCACTCATCAGATACTGGGAACACCTCAAACTCCCAGTCTAAGATCAAGCCACAAGACAAGCATCTCGCATGAAGCAGCGACCGCTCCTTGTGTCGTGGAGGTCATTTGTATGTGTGGATCACTAGTTCCAGCGAAGATTATGACACGATTTGATACCCATACGATCCGCAAGCTTGAAACATGAATCTATGAGAGGACTCGATATGCCACGTCGATCAAATATGACGAGAATATCACTATCGCCAACTGTGGCCGCAAAGCCATCAACTTTGAAGCGTGTCTCCTCCGTCGATCGCTAAGTACAGAACCAGTACCTTGCAACACCAGACCATCCTACGCCACCTTGCTACATCCCATCCGGTCGTGGGAGTCATTAGTCCACATCGACTACTGCCCACGCCAGGGCTCATGATCTGTTCACCTTCTTGCCTGGACAAGACAGGTGCAAGGGCCATCCCCCACGAGGTTGGAGAGACATGCCTCGAGATATATCATCCAGCCACAAAGGAGAAGTGATGGCTCCCCTTACGATTGCCTTTACCCTTCGAACAAGCCCGCATTTTCTTCGAGGCTTGCCATCAGAGGTATGAGTAGGATCAGCACTTCCCGTCCAACCGGCGGGGCGCAACACTTCGTGGTCAACATCTACAACGGCATGATCACGTTTCGATAGTGAACTTCGGGTAAGGTCCATCGTTTTGACCAGCCTTCGTTTGCTCGAGAGTCACTCGTACAGTACAGCGGCCATCGCGTTACGGTGCTGTGCGAAGTGTAAACTCAGTACTGTCTGCGGAGTGACGTTAAACTATAATCCGGAGCAATTCGGCCCGAGACGCGTGACACCCGCGTTTCGCGACCGACGGTAATAAGCATGTGGCACTCTCTTGACGACAACGATAATGCCGCGGCCGCCACCACCATGGAGATTTCTGGAGATATCCCAGACTCGACAGACTGGCTGAATACACCTTTAAAGGACTTCGCGCAGCTGGAGAACGTTCTGCACTGCCAGATCTGCAAAGAGTTCTACAATTGTCCCATGCTCACTAGCTGCTCACACTCCTTCTGCTCCAAGTGTATTCGCTCGAGTCTATCAGCCGACGGCCGGTGTCCTGCTTGCCGGACCGTTGATCAGGCGAGTAAATTACGGAACAACTGGGCATTAGAAGAGGTCGTTGCCACATTCTTGGCGGCAAGACCAAAGGCGATCTCTGTGGCACGGAGAGAGCAGGAGCAAGCGCAGTACTCATCAAGGCCTGGGAAGCGGAAAAGGGTAGTGCTGGATTCAGACGAGGTGGAAGAGAGCAGCAGAACCACCCGCAGCAAGAGTCGGAAGATGGCAGCGTCACAGACCTCGAACCCGGACGTCGTCGACGTTGATGACAGCGAGGGAGATGACGGTGCTTACGAGCCAGAGGCTGTGCCAGATGACGGGCTGGTGGAGTGTCCGCTGGGCTGTGGGAAGCGTATGAAGGTGGAGCAGGTAGAGCCGCATCTTGATCGATGTGACGAGGAGAAGGAGCTGGCGCAGAAGGCAAACTCGCGCAAGTCCGCTACTCTTGCGAACCGGACTATAGATCGGCAGAGTCCCCGGCCGCAAGATCGATTGGCAGAGCTGAATTATTCGCTTCTAAGGGAGCAGCCTATGCGGAAGAAGTTAGAAGAACTGGGCATACCAGGATGGGGTTCGAAGCAGCTCATGGTTAGACGACATACAGAATGGGTGAATTTGTGGAACGCCAATTGCGATAGTACTCAACCGAGGACGAAGCGCGAACTCTTACATGACCTGGATTCATGGGAACGGACGCAGGGCGGCAAAGCCCCGACTGCTAGCAACATGTCCACGAACATCATGCGGAAAGACTTCGATGGCGATGGATGGGCGAACAAGAATAAGGACGAGTTTAGTCGGCTCATAGCCGACGCGAGAAGGAAGAAGAGTAATCCCGAATCAACGCCAGATCAATCGAAAGTCGACACAGGTGACGAATTCGCCAAGCCTGCGCTCGACGGGGATGAGAATAGTAGTCCACACTTCGACAGCGCAGGCACAAATCCACCGACGTCACAGAAACAGTCCTCCTCACCCTACGCAAACAACCCTGACGCCATGGCCTCCATCCGAGAAAAAGTAGAAGCAGCAAACGCAGGCCGCCACATCGAACCCCTCATGAACCAAGGCTTCGAGAACACAGCCTTGAACGCCACAAAAGACTCCACCTCGTCACAACCAGCACACGCCCACACTTCCGTACTCAACCCAGCGACTCCCTCCGTACCGGGAACAGAGAACAAGGCCATGATGTCCGACGGTTTCAGGCAGGTGCGCGAGGTGAGCAATGACGAGCATGCGGTCAATCAGCGGACGGGGTCGCCGTGTGTACTATCCGCACATATGCATAATAGTGCGAGGAAGGTGCCGATGTTTGAGTTGCCCTCTGAGCCCGTCAATGACATTGATGGGGCGGGGGACGGGACGCATGTATAGGTAGCTGTTTAAAGAAAGTCATGTACATTTTCTTGACCTCCTATCTGCCCTATGAAGATGAGATGCTCAAGATTTCCGAGCTCGCCCACCATGGAGGCGCCCGGTGTCATGACACTGCTTTTATGCGCTTGCTGCTGTAGATGAGGTGTAAATCCTTGGCGTGACACAGTGTCTGCCAGCATGCCACGCCAACACCTTTCGGCCACGCGGTGAGCTTATAGCAAACTCGAAACATTGATACATGACCTGCCCTGCCTTCTGCGCCCTGACTTCTCCCCACTAATCCAAAAGCACCATTCAAACATAACAAAATGTGCCGCCTCATAACCACCCACCTAGGCTGCGGCCACAAAACTCAAGGCCCATACATAGCCTGCTCCCGCGTTGCCGCACGAACACCACGTGGTCCACCACACGATAATGGCGTGGATGCACTCTGTCCTGATCCGGAACCTGTTGATCTGTCCCAGAATTCGTGTTGTGAGACGTGCTTTGCTGAGATCTTCCTAGGTTTCATGGGGAAGATGTGTAGGGATTGTCGGGATCAGCAGGCGTTGCGGATGGGGAGGGTGGTGCTTGACAGACTGCGGGAAAGTGGTTCTGGGTATGAGGCGAGGATGGGGACGAGGGATGATAGTGGCCAGCATGTTCGGACACCAGTTGCTGGTCCATCGCGGGAGAGGACCAGGGACACGACGACTGCGGGAGATCCGGCGAGCTCAAGCACGTCCGCGGAAGGCGGTGGTGGTCGACACAATTCTTCCAGCGATGTCCGTTCCCATCACTGGTGAGGACTCCAAT
Organism: Recurvomyces mirabilis; assembly: GCF_035927965.1. Lineage (NCBI taxonomy): Eukaryota > Fungi > Ascomycota > Dothideomycetes > Mycosphaerellales > Teratosphaeriaceae > Recurvomyces > Recurvomyces mirabilis. Next base: position 1,234,735 of record NW_027041937.1, on the reverse strand, counting down.
CAAGTCGATCAAATCACTCATAGCTTCGTCAAGCTATCCGATCTCGGACGAGTACTGCCAAAGACATATCCTGCGGCGACTGGACTGAAAGAACCATTGATCGGAAGAGGAAAGGGAGGCCTACGCCAGGCATCTGTGAAGAAGACCGGATGGACGATGGCGGGATTGTACATTGGCTGGACAGGAGATCTTCGCGTTTCAGGAACTTTGTGTGGCGGCATGGCTTCGATCTGGGTTCTTGGATTCTGTATTGTTGGTGATGTTGGATTAGTGCTCTGTGTATAGGTGGCGCGGGTCTGTTGTTGGAAGAGTGGATTCCGCTGCTGATTTGTGTGAATCTGTACGTAGATCAGTAACAATCTGGGTCTTCTTGGTGAAGGGGTCTAACGTTTGGCCGTGGCGGCTGTGATGATGGAAGCATGTCTGTTTGCCTGTCGTTGTAGAGTAGGATGTTCATCATTACCTTATGTTTTACCTCGGCCAGTGATGAGCTCGGACCCACCCAGTCCCCACGTACTAGGAAATATAGCAGCCAATGACTCCTGTCCACATGCACATAAAGCACACTACCGTACGTATCTTGTGTTGAAGAGATGTGGCGGAGGAGTGTGGTGTGGCAAGTCAGTCGCTCGTCACATACCACGGCGCGGGCTCAGCAAGCATCCAGACCTATCATACATATCGATAATGCTACATTGTACCGACAATATCCATCCGCAAATGAGGACCCGGGATCCAACCCACCTCTGTTATCGAACCTCAACTTTAGCTTGCCCAGCGAGAAGTCTTCAACGAACGCCCAGAACTGGTCTGTGATCTCGCCATCATCTTTGGCTCGAACCACGTTCCTTCAAGCACTAGCCGGACAGCATATATGCGTGTCTCCAACCGCTCGTACCTATCCTTACTTGTCGGACATTTCTCAATCACCCCAGCATGCTATCAAGTATGTTGGCTTCGACGCCGAACGAGGTAGCAGTGTCGGAGGGACAAGTGTCCGTGGCGCCTATCTGAGTGCTCGATATGAAAGTCGACGAGAAGAAACGGACTTTTCTGTACTGGACTACCTGACCGGCCATACGGAGCTCAATGCGCTGGAAGAATCGATGTCTGAAAATGACAGAAACGCTCTCGACGAGATCACGGAGCAGCTGAACTTGCGCCAGCTCCTACGGATGCCAGTGGCGAATCTTAGCAATGGCCAGACGAGACGAGCACGGATTGCTAAGGCACTTATGGCCAAGCCTGAGGTACTGCTACTCGATGGACCATTTATGGGGCTGGATCCGAATACTCTACGCATGATGTCCGGAGTCTTGCGTCAGCTTGCGGAGAGACAGCAGCCGAGACTCATCATGAGCCTTCGACCCGAAGATGGGGTGCCATCGTGGGTCAGCCATCTAGTCATCGTCGATCAAGCTTTGAAAATCCTCGCGCAGGGCCCCAAACATGACTTAGTTGAGCCGAACATCCCCGCTGAGGCTGCCACAATCTTACATGCAGCACAGTCGGCTGCTTCGAGTAGAAACGAACGTAAATATAGCCGGGATGGGTTCCATCGCGACTCACCAGCACTTTCACCCGGGGATGCGCTCGTGGAGATGCAAGGCGTCAAAGTAGCCTACGGAGACAAGGTCGTGCTTGGCGATTGGAGTCAAGAACACGATAACACGAGTCGATCTGGGCTTTGGTGGTCGCTACACCGAGGGCAAAGATGCGCCATTCTGGGACCAAACGGCAGCGGCAAGACTACCATGCTCTCTCTCATAACATCCGATCATCCACAGACCTACAGCCTACCGATCAAGCTTTTTGGCAGATCTCGCCTACCAGGCCCTGGTCAACCTGGCATTAGCTTGTTCGAGCTTCAGCAACGCATGGGACACTCTAGTCCAGAAGTACATGCTTTCTTCCCTAAGCAATTAACCGTACGCCGAGCGCTGGAATCTGCCTGGTCTGATGCGCCGCTTGCAAAGCCGAAGTTACCTGCAGGTGCGAAGGAGAGGGTTGACGCCTGTTTGAGATGGTTCGAGCAAGAGCTCAATCCTAGATGGCGAAACAAATCAGTAGTGGATGTGACTGGCGAAGATAAGGTCAGGAATAGCACTACTATCGAGCAGTCCGACTCGACCTGGGCCGCCGGCATGACCTTTCGAGATCTGAGTTTCTCCAATCAACGACTGATCCTATTCATCCGAGCAATCGTTGCAGAACCAGACCTCGTCATCCTCGACGAGGCACTCAGCGGTATCGATGAAGCCACGCGAGACAAAGCACTACTATTCTTGTCGCAAGGTGAGAACGTGGTCAAGAACTCAAAAGGCAGCGAGCACAATCAAATGGAAAGCAGTGAGCATGCGAAGTTCGGTCGAGTAACAGTGCAAGGTCTTTCATCTCAGCAAGCACTTCTCGTCATCAGCCACTCGAAGGAAGATGTGCCTGGTTGTATACGCGAGTGGATTCGGCTGCCTGAGCCTGGAGAAGGCAGAGTGCCTAAGATTGGGCGCTTGTCAGGTCCACTTGAACTGAATCCAGAAGCGTGGGAAGAGATATGGAGTTGATAGCCATACGATATGAAAGACACTGTCGTTTGGGTGCTCGATAATGGTTTGGTGTAACGACCTCTTAACGGACGTCGATCGTTCCGCAAATGTACCTAGTGAAAGGAAATTGCCTCAAAGCCGAGCACCCTCTCTTACCTTCAGCGTATCTCAATGTGTTCAGTTGAGCGAGGCTGTAATATGAAGTGCCTCACAGGGTCACATGCAACGCGAGTCATGCGGAAAAGACACTCCAGACTCCAGCCAAAATTGCGGTTCGAGCTCCACCCAGCTTTCCATCATCCTCGGGAAGTCTTTCGCCGCAAACAGTGACGATCGTCCCACGAGCGAAGGAAGCTCGTGTGCTTCGGTTTCGTCTCTGTTTGTGCATAATAATCTCGTCTCTCTTAATATTATAGCCAGGTAGTATTTCCACTCTCTTTGCCTCGATAACAGATACTCACCGCCGTTCATTGACACGATGAGGACGACAGCTATGGCCTCGATAGCTCCTCTGAAGCAGGTCTTCAGCAGATCTACTGGCGCGACTGCGAGGAGAGGGTTCGCGACAACGACCAGACTTGATGCCAGTTATGGATTCATAGGACTTGGGCAGATGGGTGAGTTGGCAGCCAGCACATCGATAGCGAGCATGAGAAGCTGACACGTGCATTCCGTAGGCTATCCAATGGCTTCCAACCTCCGCTCCAAGATCTCTTCTTCCGACAAGATGTACATACACGATGTCAATCCAGCAGTGACCGAGCAATTCGCGAAAGAAATCGGCAATGTCGAGATTGCACAAAGTGTCCGAGACGTGGCAGAGAAGTCGGTAGGTCCTCCTTTCCCATACCAGCACAACTTATATGATGAACCATTATATCCTTAAACGAATGATCTAAGTTGCAGCGCAAGCTGTTGTCCTGATTTTACAACATAACAGCCAATCCTCTGAAAATGCCCAGCCAATCTATTTTTCAATATTGAGAGTACTCTTCAAGTAAGAGTGCTGATAGTATCAACAGGAGACAATCCTCACAGTCCTACCCGAACCTCACCATGTACAAAACGTCTTTCAGCAGATGCTCCGGCCAGACGCGACTCTCGCTGAGGCACCGAACAACCACGAACGTCTCTTCATCGACTGCAGCACAATCGACCCCAAGAGTTCCGCAGGAGTTGCAAACGCAGTACACAGCAGTGGCCAAGGCCGCTTCGTGGACGCACCAATGTCCGGCGGAGTCGTCGGAGCTCGGGCAGGAACCCTAACATTCATGCTAGGAGCATCAGAAGAGCTTGTGGAGCGAACAACGGAAGTGTTGAAGATGATGGGCAAGCGCACAATCCATCTCGGGCCCCAGACAAGCGGGTTGAAAGGCAAGCTCGCGAACAACTACCTGCTCGCACTGAACAATATCGCCACAGCCGAAGCGATGAATATGGGCGTGAAATGGGGTCTCGACCCAAAGACCTTGGCAGATATGATCAACACAGCCACTGGCAAGTGCTGGCCCAGCGAGATCAACAATCCCGTGCCCGGTGTGAGCGAAAACGCACCAGCGGGTCGTGATTACAAGGGCGGGTTCGGCACACGATTGATGTTGAAGGATCTCAAGCTGGCGCTCCAGGCTGGTGCCGAGTCGAATATCGTGCCGCATCTTGGTGCACATGCGCAGGATATATACTCTGCGGTCGTGGTGGATCCGGCATGCAAAGACCGAGATTTCTCGGTCGTGTATAGATATATTGGTGGCAAGGAATAGATAGATGGTGGAAGTTATCATGACATTCTTCTTGGGTTGAACAAATCGGCTTCACCACGAGGTGCATAATGAGCTATTTTGTGCTGGCACGGCATGCCGTTCGACGGAGGTCATGTAGTTGTTATGTGCTCACTCTTATCATGTTCAAGGAGTAATCGGGGAGCAGGATAAGACTACATACAGCTCGCCGAACTCGTTTCGAGACTGAATACATGGGATGCACAATAGCTGTACGAGTCGAGGTCGAGCCACCTGACAGTCGCCAACCCGGAAACACCCCTACTCATGGACATGAAGCGTGCTATATCGGGAAGTCACGAAGTACATGGTTGCTCATTCTTCTTCGGGCATCAAGGTTGGTGAATGGTACCATATGACCCGGTCCTGCGGAGTAGAGCTGGGAAGCTCCGTATGGCCAAAGTCTGGTTCTGGTACACGGTTATGAACTCACAAATCATTGATCTTATTTTGTTCTCAGCGATTTATCTTAATTTGTTCTCAGCGATTTATCTTAATTTGTTTTCAGAGTACTCGCTCTTCGCCTCTGGTAGAGCCGGATGTAAGCGAGTAGTAACGTCAAACGGCGCAGACTGGGTAGGTGGCCAAGCGTGTGCAATTGACAGGGAAGAAAGCGTGGCCAACAAGGTGTCACTACTGTCGGTCGATCTATACCGATCCCTTCCCGGCCCGGCCTGCTCGCCCTGCACCTTGACGACGCCGCGCAGGAACTTGACAGCCAACGGGTTCTATGCGGTGCTGACTGCGGACTGCTGTCAGCCCGACTCTGCATACGCAACGGCCATGGTCTCGGCACTTTCGATGCAAGGTCGGTCGACTCATTGCGCATTCGTGCCTGAAAGTGAAGGAGCCGGGCGGGTGTCGGGGGCAAGGATCAAGGGTTGAAGGTATGTACAGTATTATGAGACTGATGGAAGAGAATGGAAAAGCATCCCGTGTTCTGGCTTCTGCTGGGCCCGTATGCAGGGTCGGGATCTGACGTTGTGGCGCTCGCGGCTGCAGACCACTATTGGTTCTGGTGCATGGTAGGAGATACAGTACGTGTATTGGGTGCGGTGTTGGCCTACTACTTTCCCTTGCTTTGTACATGAAGGCAGCTCATTTCGCCTCCGCAACGAATCACCATCCCGACGGTGCTTAGTGTTAGGAGATTAGGCAAGCGACAAGTCATTTGTCGATTTCATCAGTGGTTGTATTGTGATTTGTTCCCTTGACCCAAGCTCCCTCTTTTGCTTTGCGCCTCTGCCGTCTTTAGTGCACACACAGACACACGCTTGCACACGCCGTACCGTCACACTTCGCACACAGCTTCGGCCAGAACCCTGCGCCGTAGTCACCACGCCTCTGAAGCATTTTCGCGACTGCTTTACCAAAATCACGACTGCCGAGGTGTGCGAGTGTGCGCAATCATCTTATTGACGGGCCTCGCTGGGATGCGCCGCCATCCTTGAGATCCAAACACTCTTCCGTCATGCCGCTGTTCGGCTTTCTCACGCGGAGGCGAAGTTCCAATCGTGTTTCTGGTCGGGCACCTTTGGACGAGAAGATACCACCAATGCCAACACAAGCGACCGCCATCGACCGCAAATCGAGTAAGAGGAGCAAGCGGAGAGCATCGGCGCAACTCGAAAAGTCGGCAGAAGCGCGGCCACCCATGCCACAAAGGAAGTCCACGCCGATAGACAAGGAGAGTAGGACACCAATGCGCAAAGGCAGCATCGAAAACATCACAGCATTGCCAGTGAGCAACAAACTAGCGACGAGTCCACATCTACGACCCGCCGACCTCGACCGACCACATATACCTTATAACTTTCGCCCATACTCAATGTCTCAGGGTAGCGTCCAGGGCCAAGACATGTCTTTCTCACGGCCCCAGACCCTGCGGTCACGCGCCAGCGGCACACCGTCCCGACGACCATCGAGTAAACGGAAGTCAAAACAAGTTCGGGAGGAAGAGATTCGGGCCATGAGCTCGCCGATACCTATACCGAAACGACCTGGCGAGGGACCATTACGGAGAGATAGCAAGAAGATACGCCGTGGGCTTGGAGGACTGGGGTCGAATGTATCTCTACCTTTTGAGGAGTCGGTGCACTCATCAATGTCTGGAGCGCGGGATCAGCGTGGTTGGGAGGTTGGTATACTCGATGTGTTCAATCCACGGCCAGCGGTCAGGTTGTCAGGAGTACCGCAAGGTGTGACATCAATGAGCGCGCCTGGTACCTCGTACATGTCTCCGTCGTCATCGAAGAGGAATAAAGACAAGATGCCTGTGTCTCGTGGCTCAGCGCGCAAACCAGATATCATTGGCGAAGCGGCGGATGATCTCGACGCGAGTGATATCAGGATGTTAATGGAGCGGGAGAAGAAGCGGAAAGATAAGAGAGACAAGGAGAGGCAGGAGAAGCTTGATCGTAAGTTACGGAGTAGGAATGGCCGGAATCGGGGTGATAGTGATCGGAAGACACGAGAAGCGGAGGAGCAGAAAGGGAAGGATGAAGTACAGATGGTGGCGGACGAAGGAGCACGAAGGCGGGCGCTGGAGGAAGCCGAAAGGCGAGCAGAAGAGGAGCGGCGTACGCGAGAAGCTCTGCAGCCTCCGATCGCGATCCATCCTGCTCTGCGAGACCAGCCTGCGGTGTCAGAAGTAGAAACCATTGGCCTGGGCATTGGAGCTGGTGCACTGAGAGGCCATGAGATCTCTGAGCACGAGCAGGCACATGCACTTCCCACGACAGAGGAACTCGGCACCGAAAACACTGGGACGTATCTGCACTACGACACCGCAGAAGCAATACCGGCCAATGTAGATGACGTCCCAACGAACCCATTCGCGGATCCAGTATCGACGCCACAAGCAGTCGAAGTCGAGACGGATCCGCTGCGCACAGGCGCAAGATCATTCTCGCCAATGGCAACACCACTCGAGACACCACTGGAAGAGCCGGCCCTGCCCAAAGCCCAAGCCGCCATGAGCGTTACGCAGCAAATCACGCCCCCCCTGTCACCAATCAGGACAAATCAGACAGAGCGTGCGCCTTCGAGCCTGTCACAAGTCCAGACGCCTGACATGCCAGAGCCTCTGATCATGCCAACAGACAGGAGGACGTCAGAACCGAAAGACAAGCGCGCTGGCGCATGGGCATCTTTCTTCCGGCGAGGCGGTACCAACTTCCGCCGACCTGGTGAGGATGGACGATCAAGCGGCTCGACTTCGTTCTCGAACATATCTCGAGAGTCAATGCGCAACCAGCCCATCCCGGCGCACCTCATCGATACACAACTCCCTACCCCGTCCGCACGTCGGAAGTCTGGTACGCCCACGAGGACGCAAAGTAAGTTCCGAGAGGACCTACCCGAGATGCCAGTTTCGCCACCAGATTCCCGGATGCCTTCACCGGATGTCACACAGGCTGCCGCTTTGGCTGCTGCTGCGAGAAGAGGCAAGCGAGTACCCAAGCCTGTCGACATACCCGGTGCTCGCACAGAAACTCCCGATCTTCCGACTGTCAACCGGAACGATACACCTGTGAGTCCGAGCAGACGTGGACACAATCAGATGTCTGCATCAATGGCATCGGTGGACTCGGAGGGCTCATGGCTCGCGAGCACAGGCAAGAGGCAGTCGACACAGTCTGCGCTGAGCAGGAGCATGGGATCGTTACGACAACGCCGACAAGACTTTTCCGAGAGCTACGAAGAGCTACCCGGTGACCGCGATGCAGAGTACGTCGCCCATACCGGACCAGCCGAGCGATCTCAAATGAGCCCCTCAGCACTGGCAGGCGCCAGCCCCGACGAAGAAAGCGTGCGCGACGTCGAAGTCGCCGGTGCTGGCTCATCAGCAGATCCCCTCACCATGCACGGCAGTGTCCGCCGAAATCCCACCCTCGTGCACCGCGACCCACGCGTGAAATCACGAGAAGGACTCCTAACCGAGTACGAGACCGTCACCACCCCCGATGAGCCCGAAAGTCCAACAAGCATCTACAACGACGAGTTCGACCTAGCCGAGACACGGGGAGCGCAGATCCAAAGTGCTAAGAGCGTGAATTATGGCAGGAGTCATGCGAGACAGGTCTCAGCGGGAAGTGCGAAGCTCCTGGATCTCCCGCCTAAGCGGCAATCAATGGATGCTGTGTCTGGTGCGCCTGGATCCCCTCGGGCTTCGTTGACGCCAGCGGCGCGGTCGACGCAGCAGTTGTGAGAGGAGCTTCTTCGTCTGCTTGCTTGCTTGCTTGCTTGAGCAGTCTGTACAATAATCCCGCTGGCGGATGTGATGAGCGAGCATGACCAACTCACGACACTCCTTCAGTAATCGATCTACTTGCGTTGCGTGCAAAACATGGTGTGGGAGGTTGGGAATCTGAGGAAGAAATGCACTATACCCCTTCGTTCTGATTTGAGATTCGAGGATATATGTATCTCTAGGTCATTGGTATTGTTATTTCCTGAGACGGGGATCTTCTCATGGCTGTGCCTGATACTCATCTCGTGGAGGCGGGGGAGGCGGAGGGAAACTGTATGGTATATAAAAACTGGGCAGGTCGGTTAAGCAGGCACGCAGACCATGCATGGGGTCGTGAAACGCGACAAGCCGGCTGCGAGGGAGTACTGGCGGAGAATAAAAGATCAGGCATGGCTTGAAGTTGTGTGTTTTGAGTAGGTATATTTATCTAGTAATAAGGATATTTCCGCTGAGCCTGCCTAGTCTTTGCCAGAAAAATTCTGATATGGCATCCAGTGATATGCCCTGATTAGACGAGCACGACGACCATGATATGGCTGGTGTATGGCGCTGTCAAGGTATCTTCCCGAATAGAACATGGCATAGGACAGAGTCATGGAAAGTGAGAAAGTACCATATACATCTATCTATTCTAAACACCAGACGCCTTCGCTAAAGACAAAATAATTCTTCCTGTCCAGGCGAAGCTTCAAGGCAACGTATTATTCGAACCCATCCTCCCTGGGAGTCTTCCTCTCCACGATCGGGCTCGCAGCAGGTACATCGACGCCATGCTGACTGACTGCAGAGTTCAGATCCAGACCGCCTTGATAAGCACTCGGCACCACCCCAAGCGGATCGCCGAATTCCGTTTGTATCGGTGGAGGCTGCATGGGAGCAATGGCAGCACTCAAGCTCTTCCTATGCCCGTGACCAAAAGCGGCCCGTAGCGGAGACCTGGGACCACCGAAATCCTGCTGTAGTGGATCTTGAAGAGTTTCTACGGTCTGGGTTTGGAGTTCGAGATCGTCGCCTAGCAGATCCGCGCCATCGAAATGCTGTGGTCCGTTGCGATTGGCTTTCACCGCTTCCTGGAGAGCTCGCAGAGATCGGTGCATGCCATCAAACTCGACGCCCTGTTCTTCGAGTCGGTACAGTTGCTCCGCTTCACGCAGGCACCGCTCCGCTTGAGACGTCTTCTCGGTACGCAGCCATGCCTCGGTAGCGAGCATATTCCAGAAACCAGCTTTCCGTTTCCGCTCGCCTTCTGTGAGGCCTGTCGCGATGCCTTTGCGTTCGGTGAAGCAGGCGGCGATGCGTTCCATGAGAAGCACATGGCCGACCGGACCCACCACTCGATCCTCGAGGAGACGACTAGACCAGCGTGCCGCATCGTCCAACGCACTGCCAATCCGCATCTTCAGCAGTTCCGCACCCAACACAAGCGTGCGTAGAGCGTTGTACGGTGCTCCTACACGGCTGAGATACGAGTAGTATGCCGTCTCCAGATACTGATCAACACCTTCCATCCTCGCTCTCGTGCTTAGATGACTAGCAGAAAGCAGACTACTCACCGCAGCCATCTCATTGGCACCAGCATAATACCTCCACGCCTTATCGTTCTTGAAATCTTGGCATAAGATCTCGTATGTGCTGTGCGCTAGCTTATAGTCGCGCAGCATCATACCGTAATCGGCCAGTTTTCGCATGATAGCTTCTGGAGCATCTGGTCGGTAGAAGCCTTGTAGGCTGTCGTAGTTGCTACCGCCACCAGCTAAGGCCGGCACAGAAGTATTGCGTCCTCCGAAGGTGGTGAAGCGTTTGGAGAGGGACATGAAGCGGCCGCTCAAGCCTCGTCGGCGAGAGGCTACCTGATCGTTCCATGTTGCTGATGCCCGTTCCATTGATGGCACGATAGATTGCGTGACCATTTCTCGTACGAATGCTCGGATGGCGTTTGCGTCTGAATCGAAGATGCATGGTGTTGAGTCCTCATCATCTTCACTCGTCTCACGGCGAACGATCTCTGCCAGTTCTTCAGCTGCAGATGTCCATTCGCAGTGTGGGAGCTTGATCGCGCCGTCGTCAGAGGGTACACATTGTGTACTTCGTAACCGCAACAAATGGCAATGCAGGCCAAAATGCCGTTTCATCTGGTCGAATAAATTCATGGAGGTCGTGATATCGTCGTAGTCTTCGTCGTGTACAAGAACATAATATCGTAAGAATTCATTATGCACCCACTGTGGCAATCGATGCTCGCCTTGGTTGGAAGAATGAAAGAGGTTCCGGAGCTCTTCGATGGGATTTGCTGATCGAGACGATATGGCTATTACTGTTGCCACTGGATGTGAAAGCGTTTCTGATGGTACCATGGGAAGGCCAGAGAGCAGGCGTCGAAGATACAGTAGGTAAAAAGGAGATGGTGCATTCGACTCTCTCGATTCTGTGTCTTTGTGGTTGAGATAGTCTGCCTCGATTGGTCCAGATTGTTCTTCCGCGAATGTGAGGTGACGTTCGACCAAATCCTCGATTTGTGGTACATCCCCACCTGACCGTAGCCTGGCAGGCTTGTATTCCAGCATGGATGACCTCTGACCATTTCGCTTTCCGCTACCAACCGAGTCTATACTCTGCCTATCCGCCGCCCTAGGACTTTCCAGACCGTCCTTCACGCCAGTAAATCGTATGCCATAGTCTTCCCAAGACCGACTGACCCCACTACTGTCACGGATTGTGACCTTGCCCTGTACTCGCTCACCGAAGGGCCTGAGTATCTCCAGTAGTCCACCATTGATACCCTTGTGCCTGATGAGCTCTTCCGTATCTTGCGAGGCCAGCAACGATACATGTGGTGAGTATGCTCGCAGGATCAGGTCGCGAGTCTCGGTATTTGCTCCCAGTTGTGCCGGGTGCGCAGCTGGGGATGGCGAGCGCAAGGTTGATCCTGCGGGGGAGAAGACAGAGCCGTTGACTGTGCCGGCAGTGGGGGTTCCAACTTGGGACTCGCTTGGCGAAGCAGTATTGTTTTGGCTGGATGGTAACGAGGTGGTCGAGGCGAAGAGCGTCGACAAAGAAGCATTCGACCGGCGATATGGTAGGTTGGCTACCGAAGCCAGTGGGGACTTGCCATGCCGTCTCTTAGGCACAGCAATGGACTGTTCCGAGTCGGAGTCCTGCGGTGACTGCAGAGGGTCATCCAGCGTCGAGGTCATCAGAGAAGCCTGCTATTCGGCGCGTAGACAAGGTCGTAGGCGGATCGCAGGGCATCGGCGGGCAAGGTATAGATCAAGAGTCTTGAGCCGATCCAGATCTATCAATCGTGTTTGGAAAATCGCAAGACACATCACATGGAAGCTGACGTCGTGGCCGCAGCAAAGGTCGCGATCATGAACGCGGAAAGCGTCCGCTTGGCGTAAATGAAACATCTGAAACACCTTCACACGAGAGGTCAAGTTGGCACAAGCAGTAAGAGAAGACCTCCAAACTAGAGGGTCCGCAGGGTTTGTATACGACCAGACATATCGACCACGTGATCTAATCCCGTATCCCTGCCAGAAAGGACGGTGGATGTTCTCGCTCTACAGCCGCCTGAGTCAACAACGAGGATTGAACAACACAAAGCAGCTGCTCGGAATCACCCAAGTAGGACGAGGTCGCCCAGTGACCACACTCCAATGTCCACAAAGCTGTCGCATGTCTCTGGCTCGACTAGCCACAACATCACCTGAGAGATCGAAAAGACGCAAGATCAGCCACAGCTCGACTGGACATCTTCATTACACCGTCAAAATGGCTCCAGCTCTTGTCCAGGAAGTTGACGATGGACCTGACAGGAGCGGGAAGCTAGATCTCTCGCCTGTGGAAAGTACGCTTCGACAGCTGTTACTCGATGTAGCCAATTATGTGGATACACATCCAACTCCGCCACAGTCTGGTAGTACGGTCTGGCTGCCTGATGAACTCGCAAGACAACCTATCGTACTACGCTTCACTGGAGGCTGGGTACGGGATAAGCTACTAGGCGTACCGAGCCATGATATTGACGTCGCCATCAACAAGATGACTGGATATCAGTTCGGGCTGCGCTTGAAGGAGTATCTCGAACTCCCCGGCAATCCAGAGAAGTATGGTCTCGAAGGTGTTGCCACTTCCGATAAGCAAAGTCAGAAGGCCGGTACGACTGACAAGTCGAAGACTGTGGGCGGTCTGCACAAGATCGAGGCCAATCCCGAGAAGTCGAAGCATCTTGAGACGGTAACTACGCGCATCCTTGGCCTCGATATTGATCTTGTCAACTTGAGAAAGGAAACATACAGCGATGACAGCAGAAACCCTCAGATGGAGTTTGGGTCTGCGGAGGAAGACGCTCTGCGCCGTGATGCGACCGTCAACGCCATGTTCTACAACATCAATACCGAGCAGATTGAAGACTTTACTGGCCGTGGCCATGACGATATGGAAGCAAAGATTCTGCGGACGCCACTCGAACCATATCAAACTTTTAAGGATGATCCCTTACGCATCCTAAGGTTGATCCGCTTCGCCAGTCGTCTGGGATATGAGATCGACAAGAAAGCCATGCAAGCTATGAAGGATGCAGGTATCAAGGATGCACTACGCTGTAAGATTAGTAGAGAACGCGTGGGTGTCGAGATGGAGAAGGCACTACGTGGTCCCGATCCACATGAAGCATTGCGACTAGTTTTCGATCTGGGCTTGTATGACACGATCTTCTCTACTCCAGAAGTTGTTGAAGCCGATCACTACGCACCTGACACTGACGGATGGAAAGTCATGATCGACACGCTTGAGGAAGTAACAGAGAGCGAGCAGCCTCTGGCCGAAGTACTCGTACGCGACGTGGAAGAACGCTATATGGCATGGCAGCTCTCCGCCCTCGTACCGTATCGCGATGCACCTCAGCCAGAGTCCACTGTCCCTGGGCGCAAAGCACCACCTATGGTCATCGAGAGAGTGGCTAGAGAAGGCATCAAGGCGACGAATAAAGTCACGGATGTCCTCGTCGCATCTGTGCGCAATCAGGAGGAGATTTCTACGCTGGTCGATCGACTGCAAGATCGGAAACGGAGGCCTGACAAGGTCTTTACAGGTGAAAGTGCATCGGCGCGTGATGTACTGGGCATGGCGATCCGTAGATGGGGTACGAGCTGGAGAAACCAGGTTATGTACTCATTCCTTGTTGAGGTGGTGGAGAACCAGGGCTCTGTTGAAGGTATTTGGTTCATCCACATGATCGGAAATCGGCAGCTAACACAACATCAGCCACTGAACGCAAATACACAACTTTCGTCCACCATCTTGACACTCTCAACTTACTCGACGTGTGTACCCTCAAGCCTCTGCTGGACGGCAAAGCGCTGGCTAAAGCACTCGATACTCCTCCTGGACCCTGGATGAAGGATGCATTGGACGTAGTAATGGCCTGGCAACTCCGCAACCCGACCATCACGGACCCTACTGAGGCGATCGAAGAAGTCAGATCAAAGCGAGGTGAGCTTGCCCATGCCCTCGTCGTGCACTTCTTGAAGTTTACCATTCGTCCTCTATTTGCTAAGACCAAGCCTAGCGGCGTGACGGATCAGGGACGAAAGATCAAAAGCGAGGTCCTGCCAAAGAGAATCGGTATGGAGGATGACGACGACACGGCAAGACCATGGAAAACTGGCAAGGACGCCGATGTGCTGAATCTGCTGCGCTGGGTTGTCGAAGCCCTGGATGCGAAGCTCGTCGAGGAAGTCTGGCCGATGATCGTACCGCCTGTGCTTACACTACTCGATGACTGGGAAGCGAAGTATAAGAAGTTAGGCGCCGAACTTCTTCGACGACTCTTGCAGACAGTGCCACCACTTCTACTCGAGCGCACAGGTCTAGGCGAAGTCTTCGACGAAGCACTGAGACCTTGCTTGACTTCCGTGCCTCCAATGACACCCGAAGAAGAGTCCATCGAGCTACTCTCTGCTGTCTATCCTGCTCTTATGCAATTGTCATTCGTACAATATCCTATGGAGGCTGTTCCAGGCATGCGCGCCACTACCGCCCATTTAGCTGCTCAACGGACAAAATACCTCGACTCCCTACTCCGCAATGGCATCATCCAAGGCTGCAACCTCGCCGACCGCTATCCTCACGTCCTAGCCGTGCTCTTCCAGCATCTTATTCCGCTTTTGAATGAACTCGGTATCGAGTCGGTCAAGCACCTCAAGTATCTGTTTGAGATCATCACGCCAGTCCTGTCACAATCTGGTGTTGTCGCGGAGATACCCACCCTGCTTGCCGCGACCAAGGCTTTGCAAGGAGTTATACTCAATTGCTGGCCACGAATTGCCGAGTACAGGGGTGAAGTGATGAAGGGTGTCGCGCTATGCTGGATCAATATTGCAAAGCTTGACAGACCAGGAGCAGAGTCACTTAGTGTTGAATTGCAAGAGACTGTTAAAATGCTTCGAGCTGCGTTGGGGGACGAGGTTGACTTTAGGGCAGAAGGTACTGTGCTCGTGGCAGCGGATAGTCGATTGGCAGATCTGTTCAGATAGTTCGTAGCGGAGAGCGCCTCTGCATCGCGTTCCGCTAATCATCAGGAGCGATCGAGCTCGTCGGTACGTAACCAGGATTCCAGCGGAAATCGCGAATGCGAGGGCCCACGAGCGGAAGTGTAATAACGCGTCTTGATACTGGCCGTCGAGGGGAAACGTCGCATGTAGTACTTCTTGCTCCGCAGACGGTGCGCAAATCTACGCTACAGAGACGATGGGAGTGGGCCAAGCCTTTTACCTATATAGCAGTGGAATGCAGGAGGCCAAGGAGGCATTTGGTGCGTAGCTGGCTACAGCGATCCTCGTCGGTATGGCTAGTATTACGTACAACTCTCTTCGTAGCCAGCCAGCCTACACTCTTCGCAATAATTACTCCAATCAGAGACATCTCTCGCCCATCTTCCTTGACACATGTCACATTATGCCTGATGGTCAGTGCGCTGAACCTGTGGCTGGTGTGCCAAGACCCTCCAGACTCCAGGCCACTACACTGCTAGCAGTGACATATCGCTCCTCACCTTTTGCAAGCAAATTGGCTGCACCCACGGCAGGAGTTACCCTCCGTCGCTCCTCCCAACTGCCTCCGCAATCTAATGTGTCTGCGGGTCCCTGATTTTGCAGCGATTGCTTCGCTTTGCTTGGCGTGCTTGATTCCTGGCGAACGCGCGAGGTGTGGAGGCGCAGCGAGAGTCCGTCGGTCAACGGTCCGATAAAAATGTTACCAAGGGGTCCACAAGTGGAAGATCTTGTCCGTGTCGGTCTGTTGCCATTTGCACGCGTTTGCCACCTCGTGCCTGCGTGTGCGGTCAGCGATTCGGTAGTCCTCGCCAGACAATTTGGAGAGATCAGACTTACCGAAATTCAGTTTGGGCGGTGCCCTCTTCAACGTGCGGATCATGTGTCTGCGGCCAATTGCTCGAGCGTGCCCTGTGAAGTGGACTTGGGTGTCGCGCACAGTTACACCGCTATCTTGAGACGCCCCTCCCATTGATATCTCGCTTCATCTTCAATGCGTTATCACAACACTAATCGTATCACAAATTCTGATCATGTCCTACTGTCATGTATACTATCCTCCGCCTCACCCAACAGATCGTGTGATAGGATCAGCAGCATACCGATCCATAATACCATAGATCTGAGCATTCGAAACAGCGCACTCCTGGCCGACTCCACAACCCAGTTCGTGTTCGAGCTCAAAGCCAAGATCAGGTTTGATGGTGCGGATCGCGTCTGCGGCAACAAAGCAAGACGAAGATTCTGCTATCCCAGTGCCTGCAGGCGATGTGAAATTATCGTGCCATAGTAAAGCTTCATCAAAGTGTTCGTAGTCCATGGGTTGTAGAGAATGCTCGGCTGATGGCAGCGGTGGATATGATTGCGTCTGTGAGAAATGCGCGCTGGTTGGCGTGAAGGTGTCGCTTGAGACAGAGAGCGGACTCTGGTATTGCGGTATAGCGGGCTGTACTGGTAATAGAGATTTCGATGTTGGTGCTAAAGATTGTGCACCCGCAGCTTTCAGCTCGGTCGCGGTCTTCTTTTCTACCGTCCTGTTGGTAGGACTACATCCTGGCCCGCACGGCTTGCGTTTGCCCATCATGCTCTGTAGTTCCACGCTCTCAGCACTCGGGTGCTGAGTGGTTTCTATCCTGTCAGAGGTCCAACCATCAATATCTGCCTCGGACAGACCGCTCTGCTTGAGGAGTAGTCGTAGCCGATGATTCTCCTCCAGTATCGCCCTATTCTCCTCCAAAACCTTTCTGGCAGCCGCCTGGATCTCAGCCGATGCTTCAGCGCCCACCTTCTCACAAGTCCTATACTTCTCCTCCAACTCAGTCAAGTACTCCTTTCTCCTCGCCCGCGACCGTCGCTGATTATCTCGAATGCGTGCGAGGTTAGCATTCCGCTTCTGGTCGTCGTCGGCCATGTCGCTCATGTCTGCAGACTGCTGCTGTTGCGCAGAAGGAGACATGGAAGGTTCTTGAGTGGGAGTATACATTTGGTTTAGTTATTGATTGACCAGCTACCGTTTTCCGCATATTCCAGCGGGCAGTCGTATTATTACAGAGTTCGAGGCGGTTTGATCCAGCTTGCGTGGCCGTCGGCCATAGCGCTGATTGATAATGCCTGGAAGGGAAGGTGGTTTAGGGATTGCACGGTTGGACGAACTTCCGACCGGAGAGGTGTATCAGATCCTCGGTGAAGGTTCGAGTGGAAACCGGACAGGGTGCAGTCGCTGTGGCGGTGCGAGCGAAGATCTGGACTCTCACCAAACCGTCTTTTCGCTGCCAGCCTGCCACCCATTGGCCCCGCCAAAACAAATCGGTCACATGGACCGGGGGCCACTGTGGCACGGTTCAGGCGACAAGATATCTTTGCTTACCAATGCTGCAAGATTCATTGTGTACCGCAGAAGACGATCGCGGGGATGTGATGTAGCTGGCCTTGAGCGACTACCTCTAACTAACAAGCCTACAGGCCTAAAAACCTCGAGAATGACATAGTCCTACGGGCTCGTACCTGCGACACATAAACTCTGGCAAACATGGCCGCTCAATCTGCCGGCGCGAAGGATCCCGAACGTCTGCAAAAGAGAACTCTAACGGCCTATAGCGAGGGGAAATACAGCAAGTTTAGACGTGCTAGGCTTTGACACTGGTTTGGTATACCTTGGCGTCGAATCATTAACATTACAGCCGTTATAGATACCATTCGGCCTCATTATAGTCGTAGGAGTTGAGTCCGCTCAACCAACTGCTCAGTGGATACCCATTCACTGCATGCGCCATCCCATTTGGCGCCGCCGTGGTCGAGTAGAGTGGACTTGTGTTCATCACGGGCACGCTGCCATTCATCTGCGCATTGACGGGTGTTATCGGCGTACCATTGACACCGCCATTGCCACTCCATCCCGCCGCATCCATCTCGAGGCCGTTCCAATTGCCAAACCCAGATGCATACTGAGCTTGATCTCTGTACACCCAGTCCTGGCTGTCACGGATGAGCTGTTCGACGCCGCCGAACATGTCACTAGGACTCGCCCCATTTGTGGTGACCGAGTCTCGTCCACGATGGCGACCTTGTGTGGATTGGGCGGGAGTCGTGGTGGCGCTCGGCATCTGTGCAGCACGTAAGCCATTGGCGTCACTCGGAGGCGATGCAAAGTGGTTGCTTTCTGGCCGTACCATTCCTGGAACTCCTCCGTAAGCGGTAGAAGCAGGGGCGCCGTTCACACTGACCGCCATGGGCATGCTCGGAAAGCTCGGTGCTTGGGCCATCTGGGTTTGCGGATAGGTCGTCTGTATGACAGGCTGAGGAGGTGGCATCACCTGCTCGGATGGTCGCCGTTGAGCGGGAGGGGAGGATACCTCGCCAGTGTACGTCCCAAACTTGGCATCGGTCCGTGTAAGCACCGCGACAGCTTCTTCCGGAAGCTCAATTTTCCATTTGCGTGCGAGCACGCTGAGCACGGCTAGAGTTCTTCGCGCGCAAGGCCAGCCCTCTGCTATCTCCTCGAGATGCTTGATGCCGTGTACAATGTCCCGCTTCGCATTCTTATCTGGCATGTTCAGGAGGTGTATCGTACAAGCCGAGTGCGTGATGTACACCACGATATTGCAGATCTGCCTGAGACCGTGCGAGCGTTTGTAAAGACGCATAAGCTTGGATATCATGCCTGCTGCTTGTGTGCAGAGCTTTCGAGGGCTGACGTTCTGCGGCAATGGTGAGGTCTGCTGTGTGTATTTCAGAAACGGCCTGAACAGGTGAATGAACAGCAGCTGGAAGAACATGCTATGTTTTGTAAGCAATAGCCACCGGAACTTGCTTCGCTCGGAAACTTACTGCATGACTAGCACACTCGCGAGACATCCCTCCTTCGGTTCAAACTCGTTTGGCAGCTCTCTTCGCCAGCTCTCAAGCCTGGTGTGGATATCGGATAGCTTCTTGAGTTCGGCACCTTTGCCTTTCGTCCTCTCCATCTCAGCAGGATCGTAGAAGTTTCGCATCAGATCATTGCTAATCTCACACAGCTTGGTTATCTGCAGTGCCACAGCTCTCGTTCTAGCAGGTTGTGCATTTGCAGTCGTGAATCCAGAATCAGTATATGGGCTCCATGTGGCAGCGTCTTCGTCAGGGAAGACCTCGACTTTGGGCACGGTGATCATCGAGCTTTGCAGTTGTGGCAGCCGTCCGAGATAGTTGGACCAGCATTTGTCGAAGAGATAACAGCCCCAGAACGTCACTCTCCTAACGTCTTCCTCGGCCTCATCGCCATTGATAGTCTTGTTTGTGGTCAGTCGGCCAGAGTCAAGGTTGAGGCCCATGTCGGAGGCCATACGGAAAGACATGCCACTATACACCCAGCCCTTGGCTTCACGTCCACAGCCGGCTTCGCGCACAGACATCAGGGCCAAGGCTTGTACAGTCGTCAATCGTGGCTTCTCATGTTCGTCGTTCTCCATAATCAAACGTTTGGCCTCTTTAAAGAAATGGTCGCCAGCGGTAGCCGAGTCGTCCGGATTATCCCGAGCACCATGATGCGACGTGAAGTGACAGCCAAGCGCCAGTATCGCATTCACAAGCAATGGAGAGCAGTAGTAAGTCTTCCGCTTGGCTGTTATTGGAGGTCTCCCTAGCAGGAAGTCCCGGTAGAACAGTGTCTTGGAAAGTGTCGTGAAGTAAGTGTAATGCCAGGTAAAGTACATATTTAGCAGGTGAACAACAAGCTCCGGATCATCGGTGACGTTGGTCCAAGAAGTGATAGGATCTTCTTGTTGGGTGTATTCATCAATATCGCCATCCGCATCATCTTGAGCAAGATGTATCAAATTCGAAGTCCCGCCAATGTATCGCACGGAGCCTTCGTCCAGCCGTAGGTCACCCATCTTGCCATACAAGGATGTCTCGAACGTCGACACCTGCATCGTGTCATCATCGTTCCAGCCGTCATCTTGATCGTCCTCGACCTCGATACCCTGCTCTTTGGCAACGATCTTTTCTGCTACCGCATCCAGACTGTCACATGTGCGGATCTCACGCACAAGAGCGGGTACATCCTCCTCGGCGTAGTTCAAGATAGCCTGGACCAGTGTCTGAAGGGTCGAGTTCCGTGTCTTCAAATTGTCAATATCGTTCTTGTATACGCCTTTACGTCGATGGTCCGAGTTGGGATCGTAGATACAATCCGTACCATAGACTTGACTACATGCTGCGCAGGCTGGCAGATTACCGTCGCACTTGCTCTTTCGCTTCCTATACAATCGCAAAGATGCGTCAGCCTAGTGCACGTTGACGTATGTCGATCTCGGTACGTAGCGGAGGACGAAAGGGAAGTCTGGTCGAAGGCTCACCTGCAAGCTATACATGCTGTACTGACGCCTATGGGACAGTATGTTAGCTACGTCCCCCGGTACCATCTTGACTGAAGGCAGCATACATCGTCTCTTCGACGGGTCGTCTACTTCCTCCTCTGGTGCATTCTTTCTTCTTGCCCGCGGTCGCGGCTTGTTGACGGCGTGAGTCTGTGGGTGGAGGGCTGGGATGCTGTCGACATGCTGCTGTTGTTTCACTGCGTTCGGAAGCGATCCTGCACTCCCGACTGCTACTGCCTCCATCTATACGATCACATATGGCTGACTCGGCCAGGCCTGCTAGACAGACCCTTGCCTCCTCGGAGATGCAGTGCTGAGAGCTTCGGCTGTCAGGTGGGCTAGCTGTCGCGGTACCCAAGGCTTGTAATTAGCTCGATCAACTTCCCCTCTGGCTAGGGAGAAAGATGGGATGTAGGATTCAACATCATCAAGAGACTCGATGCAAGAGCTACTACAGAAGAGCTCTGATGATAAGCGATGAGAGCAGTGATCCTAATCCAGATTGAGAGGCAGATGCATAGTCACTGCGTGAGAAGCGACATTCACCAATGAGAACGCGAGATAAGGTAAGCACAAGAGATAAACATCTTGGTACTACTTTTCCTTCTCAAGAAACGCCATCGGCACATCTTCTGGTGACTTCGAAGTCAGTCCTACAGCGGCAACTGAACATGTGTGCTCGATCATGGCTGGTCGGGATCACTTTTAATCCTCTCGAGATCAAGACGATGCCAAGTCTAGGTACCAGGCTCGTGAAAACCATTCGAAGAAGCACTATTGCCGACCAACCTCGGAATCGCTTGCTCTTATTGCGGCTCACAACGTAAGATAGGGCGAGATCGCATGCTAAGGTAGACACACCCTCAATGGAGGATGGAATAACAGCAGGAGCAAGCAGGCAAGGAGGCAGGTATGAGCTTTGCCATGCACCTTTTTAGACATAATGACACACGCTTGCCGCAAGGACAAAGCACGACCGTCTGTACCTGCATATTAACGTAGTCGCAAGTCGAGTGCAAGCATTTCCTGGTCACTCTCATATTTCCCACCGAACAGCATCCTGTCTCATCGGTGGACGAGACAATTTCCATCCTACAGGAACGGCACACATACACAAGAAAGCAATACCAGCCAGAATGCAGCCATCAATCCTCCTATCGACTGCCTTTCTGGTAGTCACCACGATAGCACACTCTGCATCACTCAATACATCCCGCGAATACAGCCTCTGGACCTGCCTCAAGCCAAACCAAACTGGCACGGAAGCCTACGAAGGCCTCCAGCTCTCAACCTACCACACCGGAGCCGGGGAAAGCGACATCGTCTTCACTGAGTTGAGCGACAATTACACTGTCAAAGGCTGGCTCACACCAGCTTCCAACGCCACGAACGACATCGACAATAACTACCAGGAGCTCGACCTCGGCACTCCTAACTATCCGTGGACTATGCTCTTGGCCACCAACGTCAACTTCTACGCCGCCTGGGAGCCCGTTCGCGTCTTCGTGGGTAGTGGCAGCAACTCCTCAGAGTATGGCGTTCAGAATGGCTTCTTCATCAATGAGACTGGTCTACAGTGGACGTCTGCACCTCATGGCGCGGGTGGGGCTGCGGACTACTTCGGTGGATGGCTTGGTATAGTCACTTCTTGATGTGACTCGAAAGCTAGATCTATGCTGACCAAATCATAGTATGCGACTGGTGGCATGAAGTCCCACAGCTCTTCGTCCGCAACAGATACTACAACGAAAACCCGCCTTACGCTCCGACCAGTTGTGCTGATGTTGATCTTGTGCCGTATTACTACTGATTCCAGTAATCGAGGATGGTGGCGTGGCCGACGAGGAGTTAGGCGCTCGTAGCACACGAACTGGGACTATGTGTATAGCTGATTGAGGCTGCATCATATCCTGTGGTCGTTGGGTCATCCTATGCTCATCTCACATATCACAGGTCCTGGTATTATAGGGGGTGAGTGGCTTACTAGGTTCATATCCAGCGGAGAGCGGTCGTAGCTAGCATCGATTGATCAGAAACAAGGTGCAGTTGCACGTCTCCCCTATTCTATCGCAGTATGACTTACCAGATGTCCCTCGGTGCAGGCTACACCACCGCAGTGTCCATGATAGCATGGAGACGGATCCGGTAGTGCTCACGTCAATGTCAACGTCCCAGCTGTACCCTAAGCCCTTCTCAGTGGCGACTGGTGTATCCACCATGTGAATACAAGTTCCTAGACAATGAAAGGGAGAGAAAGGAACTTCACCTCGAACTTCCAGACACTTCACCTGATGTATATACTCCATCAGCGGTATGCTGATGCTAGCCTTTTACGTCTTCCCTCATTCATCTGTACTCTGCCAGACGCTGGCCGGATCCGATCTGCTCAAAAATATGAAGACATGGATCCAGCCACAGAGCAACTCATCCAAGGACAAAACACACAGGCTAAAAGCCTCGTCGACCTCCCACCAGAGCTCCGCAACTACGTTTACGACTTCTTCCTCCACTCTAGCCTCGTCGAGCTCAGGGTTGGCCAGATCTTCGAGCCAGGTCTTCCCCATACAAATCGCCAGATCCGAGCAGAGTCCCTACAGCTCTTCTATACCGACTCCACTTTCCGCACTCAAGACCAGAACGCAGCCAAAGGGTGGATTCATGTGCTGCCCCTTGAGCAGAGGCAATTGCTCAAGCGACTCGAGATCTTTACCATGGACTACATAAGTCGGGCAGAAGCATTTTGGGACCCGGCCGTCTGGGTCTTGGCGATGAGAGGACTTGCTCAACACCTCGGACGATCGACTAGAGGTCTTGCTTCTGGCGTGCTACATTACCCTACGGTGGACGGAGAGGGCGACGAAGCGATCTATCTGCCTCGTGAGAAATGGGCTGGAGAGCTGACATGGTGCAGAGCAGACTCAGCCAAGAAGTGACTCATGCTGCTCAGCTGGTTGCGGGCGAGATTGTGAGAGCCCATGCTTGACTCGAGACCGAAACTACTGTAGGCAAAAGGAAAAGGTAGTCATCATCGTACCAGCCCAGCACTCTCATCCTCCTCATCATCCTCTTCATCCTCCTCACTACTCTCCTCCTCCTCCGTCTCCTCACTCCCATCCTCCTCCTCACTCTCCCCATCCTCTTCCTCCTCATCGCTCTCCGTCCCCTCCTCTTCATCATCATTAAGCCAATCATTAAGCGTCCTACCCCTACCTTTTCCACCACTCTTCCCCCCCTCAGCAACTAACGCCTCATCGAGCCTCGTTCCCGCACTAACCACCACAGACCCAGCAGGAACATACTCAGCCCTCTCATCTTTTCCCTCCGCCCTCAAATCCGGATCCGGCTCGTCACCCTCTACGACCCAGTCGGGTAACGCTTCACGCCCTTGCAGACCACCTGCGCCAATGACCAAGCTCGCTGATCCCAGTAAGAAACCTTTCCGTGCCTCTCCTGGAGAGGGTGCGACAGGGACAGGCTTTGGCGCCAGTAGAAGTAGAGAGGCTAGCTCGGTACTCGTAGGCACAGCCAGCAAAGCGCGGTAGAGTCGTGCTCGATCACGTAGGTCGTAGGAAGGCGTGTATCGAGCTAGGAGCATGCTATGCTGATATAGCAGCTCGATCGGATGAGCTTTCTCCGCCGCCTTCGTGCTATCTTCCTCAAACCCGCCCTCGTCCTCCTTCTCAAGAGCATCATAACCATCCGACCGCCACTCCTCACCATCCAGCCCTTCCAGCGCCTTCCTCTTCTCATTCCGTCGATTGCACCAACCCAGATATACCTTCGCAGCCAACAACACAATCTGACCCTTCACCTCGTCCTCCTCGTCCGCATACCCCTTGACCAGAATCCTCAGCACATCAGCAGCAATACTTTCGCCTTCCGTATTCTCTCGCATACCCGCGAATTCGCCCACAAGCCAGATAATGCTCGCCCGAGCCGAGGGCGAAACAAGACTATCCAGATTCTTCGCCAGCCTCACTACGGTCTTACGGTGCTCGTCGGGTGAACGCTGGATCAGATGGCGAATAACTTCAATCGCCTCCCCAACCAGATTCGAATCAGCCGAATGGATCTGCTTGAGAAGTAAAGAGAGACAACGTCTCGACGTCCTCGCCGAAGGAACCTGCGCACAACGCCCGATAGCCCTCACACTCTCACGCACGAGATCTGGATCGTGGCCGTGCGAAAAGTGCTCGAGCTCCGCTAAGATCAGATCCTGGACTTCCTTGCCACAATGCGGGAATAGGAGAGTCAGGAGTTCGAGCTTCAGCGTGCGGATTTGCGATGGCTCCGTGGAGCGGACGAGGAAGTGGCGGATGTATGGTGCGAAAGGCTTTGGATCGTGGATGCAGACTTGGAGAATGTTGTGCAGGGCGACTTGTTGGATATCCTGTGGCGAACGGAGAAGTGCTATCAAGGGGCCGATGGTGTGCGGGAGGTGTGTTTGGGGGGATAAGTAGAGGTATGCTCTGGTCACGGCGATGATGACCGCGGAGTTGCGGCTTTGCAGTAGTGGATGGATGGATGTGAGGAAGAGGTCGAGGTCCGGGTCCATGATCTCGACCTCATCATAATCAGCTGCAGCTTCTTCCTCCTCTTCCTTCGGCTCCAGGTCTTCGTAGAAATCTTTAGCTTTCTCTTCTCGTGTTTGCGCTCGCCTCACACGCTTCGTTCGTCGTGGGAAGCATTTCCGGGCATAGACAGGGATCAGTCGTAGCATGGCCAGCTGGCCCCACTCGTCCATGTCCACCACCATCTTACACAATCGCCTGTACGCTGGATGTACAAGATCAAGCCTTTCCGGGCATACTTCCATGAACGCTTGCACTGCGGCTCCGGCAACGTAGTATTGCTTATCCAGTAGCAGGGTGGCAAGATACTCCTCCACCTGTGGTCTCGTGTTCTCGTCGAGCCTAACACACTTCACACATGCCAATGCAGCAGCCTTCCGCACAAGCGGCGAGAGATCACTGACACCCTTTTTGACTGCCAAGCTCACAATCTGCGAGATCATGGGTATCCTTATCCCACTCATCGTCTTCAACGCCATTGCTCGTACCCGTGGATTCGCATCGGACAAGCTTTTCTGTATGGTATTGATAGATAACAACGCCGTATCTGGATCCAGCTCTGCGTGGTGGATGAGATAGTTGTATACCAATGGTCGTGTGGACGGATATGGCGTAGAGAGGGTCTTCAGCACGACAGCAAAGAAGGTCAAGGTGGGTTGTGGAGGATTAGCATATTGCATGCTAATAACCCGGCGGAGGCCATCGAGGACATCCCGTTCTGTTCGCGAGTCGAGAAGTTTCTTGATCTGTGGGACGGGAAGTGCTTTGGTGGGCTTTCGTGGGCCGACATCTCGTGCTGCTTCGAGGGTGAGGTCGCGGGCTGTATAGTCGTATTAGTATATATCTCATGACTGTTCATCTAGACTTACCCGTCTCCAGCAGCGAGCTAATCCTCGATATCGACTCCATCTCGAGAGCGAGAGGATGAAAGTGCCTTGCACGTGAAGATTGTCATGGAATGAATGGTGGGGTGGAATGCCCTCCGCCATTGCGTGCCTTCTCTATGCGACTCGAGCTTGGAAGTCAGTTCCATTCACCTACATCTCACCTGATCCACTTGGTCGCGACACAATGAAGGCACCCTCCATATCTGCATTGTGTGTGCTGGCAGGATTGTGCTTGGATACACCCGTATGTCTTGCCGACTCGCATCAGGAAGCATTAAAGGCACGAGAGAGGTACAAGGCGGCATGTCCAGCATATGAGCAATATGCACGCTTTCCACAGTATGTCGTACTGAAGATTATCATATGGAGATGACTGACGGTCTATCACTAGCCACCCATACAGCAATGGCCCCATGCAGCTACCATACCAGCGGCCCTCAGTACACTGTCGCACCTTCCAATCGGATCTGGTGGAGAAAATCATATCAGATCTCAATGCTACCATGATTGATCGAGACTTGGCGAGAATATTCGAGAACGCCTTTCCAAATACACTAGATACGACAGTACGGTGGCACACAGACGGTACAGACAAGCAAGACAAATCACAGCAAGTACTGAATGCGAAGTGGGCGGCGGATGGGGCATGGAAGGGCGCACAATCGTTCATCGTGACGGGCGACATCAACGCCGAATGGCTGCGAGACAGCACAAATCAGCTAGCACAGTATCAGAGGCTGGCCAGGAGGGATCCAGCAATCAGTACCCTCATCCTTGGAGCCATCAACACCCAAGCCGAATATGTGATCGAGAGCCCTTACTGTAATGCCTTCCAACCACCGCCACCGTCGAAGCTGAAACCGAGCGACAACGGTCAATCTGACGCCGTCCACCCAGCCTACGAGCCCAGCCAAGTCTTCGAATGCAAGTACGAGCTCGACTCGCTTGCCCACTTCCTGCGTCTGGGCAATGAGTACTACGACCACACCGGCAGCACCGCCTTCCTCACGCCACGATGGTATAAAGCTCTGGAGTCCCTCTTGGAAGTACTGGACGAGCAAAGCAAGCCCACCTTCAACCCCAAAACCGGTGCCTTCGAGAAGCAGAACTACCGCTTCCAACGCAGCACCAACACCGGGACTGAGACACTAAACCTAGCCGGCAACGGCAACCCCCTAGCGAACGGCACAGGCCTGATCCGCTCCGCCTTCCGCCCAAGCGACGACGCCACAAACCTCGGCTTCTTCATCCCGGCCAACGCCATGATAGCCACGGAACTAAAACGCACATCCACCCTCCTCCAATCATCCTCCAAACTAAAAATTGCCCTGGATCTCAAACTCCGCGGCGAGCGAATCGAAAAGGGCGTCTGGGAACATGGCGTCGTGCACCACAAACACTGGGGCCCCGTCTTCGCCTTCGAAGTCGACGGCTACGGCTCCAGTATCCTCATGGACGACGCCAATGTCCCCTCTCTCCTGGCACTCCCCTACCTCGGCTTCCTCCAAAGTAACGACATGACGTACCAAAACACCCGCCGCATGATCCTCTCCGCCCAAGGGAACCCATACTACCTCACCGGCACCGCCTTCTCCGGCATCGGCGGCCCGCATATTGGACTTCAGAATGCGTGGCCCATGTCCTTGCTCATGCAGATCATGACTGAAGATAACGAGGAGGTGATTCTGGGGCTGTTTGAGCAGGTGAAGAAGGCGTGTCCGTTGGGATTGGTGCATGAGAGTGTGAATGTGGAGAGGGTGAGGGATTATACGCGGAGTTGGTTCGCGTGGGCTAATAGCGTGTTTGCGCAGGCGGTGCTGGATGTGGCGGAGCGGAAGCCGGAGGTGTTGTTTGGGAAGGGGGGAAAGGCTTTTAGGGTTGATGAGTGAGTTGAGGAGATGAGCATGACACGGCATCACATACACCAAGCATTTTCCATACCCGACGAGGATGCCTCCGAACTCTTATGACCGTCATTTGTATGTCGTACGGAGCCGGCTTTTTCCTCTCTTTCTGATCGAGTACACTGCTTTAGGCAAAGGGCTTCCACTCACCTTGATCCAGACGATCTATGTACGCTGCAACTACCGGGCGGAAAAGCAGAGGATGTAGAAAGAAGCCGCTCTCACGCACGTCATCATCGCCGATCAAGGCTAGGAATTCGTTGACAGAGCTGGAGGTGGAGGCAAAGAGTGATAGTATCCATATTTGCTACCACATTTGCTCTGTTTAATTGTGATGGACACAAGCTGATCACAAGCCACGACACATGAGCAAGTTGAGTGCTCCGTGAGGATGTGTGAAGGGAAGGGTGCGAGAGTAGAGTTCTGTCGCAGCTCCAACAACGTGTCTCGAGCTGGGTGAACAGGAAACTCTGACTGACTCAGTGTCGGTGAGTGTGTGATATTCAGAGGAGGAAGGAACGCGTGAAGCGAATGACGAGATGCCACGTGAGTCGAGTCTTGGCACTGACCGGGATCGTTCGTTCTCGGATCTTCGCAGCTTCCGACCATCTCCGGCGCAAACCCTCGATTACATTCGAGTTACAGTTACACTCACTTACACTCGACTCGTACAGACCGTCTGTACATAAATATTCACCGCATGCAGTAGGCACAAATAATCGCCTCCACCCAACAGTGACCACGAAACGGCACCTCACGCGACCACTCACGCGACCACCATGGCCCTCCTCCGCTTCCCCCGACCAAGAGTAAGCAATACCACACCCCACCCCACCCTACCACTGCCATTCTAACAACAGCGGTATAGACCTTCCTCCACCTCATCTCCCTCCGTACCGCCACCGAATTCATCACCTTCACCCTCGCCCTCAACAAAATCACCGGCCTCTACGGCATCCTCGCCCTCTTTACGGGATACCACCTCAACCCCTTGCAACTAAGCCACTACATCTACTCCCTCCTCGTGCTAGCTCTGATAATCTACCTCTCCCCCGCCATACGAGCGCCACGGGATGCGCCAGTGGGGAGTACGATCAAGATTCTGGGACTGGCGTGGTTGTATGTTCTTGATACGGTGGTGAATAGCGTTTACACCACCCTCTTCGGCCTGGGATGGTTCGTGTTGCTTGCGCAGCATCTGGGTGAGAAGAACCCTGTCCCTGGAGCCGAGGGGATAGTAGGAGGGATCATGAACGATACGGCTGGTTTCACTTCTCCCGAACACACAGTCAGTCAAGTGGACGTCGTAGCCATCCCCGCCGCACCTGGCGCTGTATCCGGACAAGAAGCCACTATCGTTGCCTCCGGAGGCTCGCTCTCAGGCGTGGTGCTGGAGCAGGGCAGTCTATCAAGCATCTTCATCATCGCCCTCCTCTGGCTCGTACGCCTCTACTTCTGCATCGTCATCCTCTCCTACGCCCGCAGTACCCTCCGCGCTCACATCGCCGCCTCCTCAGCCGCCACGGGCACATACACCTCCACTTCCTCCACGGATCCAAATATAGCCGACTCCCCCTTCCGCCGCGGTCGTACGGAAGGTGAGGGTTGGTTCGGCGCTTTGGGGAGGACAATGCTCAAGTTTCCGAGTACACGGTATTGGCTCGGTAAGGATGAGAGCGAGGATGAGTGGGCGCGATCAGTGGAGTCCCGGGTTGAGAGGGCGAGGGGTTTGAGGATTAAAGTTCCGGGTGGGAATGGGAATGGAGTTGGGGAGAGGGAGAGGAGGGCTCGGAGTGGGACGGGGCCGCCGGTGCCGTTGGGGCCGATGGGGGTGGGAAAGGGGAAGGTTGAGCAGTAGATTTGTCTATTATATCATGGTTGCATGGAGGCGTTCGGTTCTGGCGGGGAGTAGTGCTGCATAGCGTGGTGTTGCCGGGTCTTCGGTGTGAAACGGGCGTATTTGGGATGGCATTGTCGTGAATGTACCTCAGGGTACGTCTTGCACATCGTACAGGAGAGTATGTACAAAATTTCCCTTTTCATATTTGCTCGTGACAACGAATAATTGTTAAATTCTCCCTCGCTCCAAAAAACATGAAAAGTTATGCCGATTCCCCACGAACGCCACGCTGCTGTGCCAATGCGGGCCTTCCTTTCTCGAGCTCGGTCTTTGAGCCTTATCCAAATGCTTCCTCCGTTCATACGTTTGGGGTTAGCAGTTGCATCCGCCTTCACTCTCCGGCTTCTGCGGGTTGACATTGACATCGATGGCTGTTGTCACACAAACACAGTCAGCATTGAGATACCGAACCCGCAAACCACCTCCCCACACTCTTTGTGGAAGTGAGTACTCACTATTGGCCACCCCCTGCCCCCCCTGCCCACCTTCCCCCTCCATCCCCGGCAACGCCTGCGCAATCCGCTTGAACAAGCCCTTGACATTATGCCCCACCTTCGCACTCGTCTCCACAAACATCAGTCCCCTTTCTTTCGCCTCCTGCTCCCCCTGCGCGACCGTCACCTCCCTCTTCTCCGCCCCGAGATCCGTCTTATTCCCCACCAGAACAATAATCACATCACTCCCCCTCTCGGCCCGGACATCTTCCACCCATTTCCGCGTCTGCGCGAAAGATTTCTGGCTCGTGATGTCGTAGACTACTACTGCGACGCTGCTATCACGGATGTAGGAGGGGATCAAGGAGCGGAAGCGTTCTTGGCCGGCGGTGTCCCAGAGTTGGAGGCGGACGGTGCGGTCTTCGAGGTACATTGTTTTGGAGAGGAAGTCGATGCCGATGGTGGCTTGGTAGGTGGAGTCGAAGGAGTCGTACATGAAGCGGGTGATGAGGGAGGTCTTGCCGACTGCATTATATCATGAGCATTATTATCATTAGTGCTGTGTCAATGGGGTTGATCTGGTTTGGGAGGCGTGAGGGGTTGTGGTTTTGATCATTCTTACCTGATTGTTCACCCAAGAAGACTAGTTTGAACTTCTTCAGCGGGTTGGTGTAGGAGCCGACATTCTGCGCCATGGTTGCTGATCGGATCAATGTGAAACCCACCCTCCTGGATCTCCTCCTCTTCTCGGCTCCTTTGTTGGATAGTCTTCTTTGATGGTTTGTTCAATAATGCGGTCAATGTCTCCGTGAACGGTGGCTGTGTGTTGGCGATTACTGAACGTTGTTCTATGTTTGCTGCTCGTACAGTATAAATCAATTGCTTTCAATCAATTGCGGTAAGATATATATGCTCCTGAATCCTGATACAGTATGTCTCTCCGCCACGCGACCAACCGACTTGTGGCTGTGTCCATCATCGTTCCCTCCTTCCAGAAGGCCGGGAGAACATGTTCCGAGGAGAGACTTTCGGCCGCTGCCGTTGGATATCGATTAAGCACTTCCTGATGGAAATTCTTCCAGCATTGGATTTCATATTCACGTGCTACGCTGTAAAACCACAGCATCATGGCCACCACGATAGCTAAAGCACCTGCGACACATACGCAACCTTCCCGCAAAGGCAAGAAGGCATGGCGAAAGAACGTCGACATCAGCGAAGTCCAAAGCGGGTTGGAAAACGTCCGCGACGAGATCATCAAGAGTGGTGGCGTGATTGCAGAGCAGCCATCTGATGCACTCTTCGCTACCGACCTGCTAGGTGACAGCGAGATCGCTAGGAAACAGCAAGGGAGAAAGCTCCTCAAAGCCGACGAGATTATTGCGCAGAGAAGTGCAATACCGGGACTCGATGGCCGGAAGAGAAAGGCGGAAGAAATTGCTGTACCGACTGCGGGCAAGAAGTACAAGCGTGGGGATTATGTCAGTCACAAGGAGCTGCAGAGACTGAAGAGTGTGGCGGATAATGCCCAAGGTGGCGTGAAGCTGGATGAAAAAGCCGACCATGATCCCTGGGCGAATATCGTAGTGGAAAGGGATTCTCGGCTAAACTACTTGGACGACGTACCCGCTACCAAACCCCCCGAAACGCTCAAACAAGCCCCGATTTCCCTCTCCACAAACGGAAAACCCATCCCCTCCGTCCGCCGCCCCGCAGCAGGCAAATCATACAACCCGCTCGTGACAGACTGGTCGCACCTCCTGGAAACAGAAGGTGCCGCGGCCGTGGAAGCAGAAAAAGCACGTCTATCCCACGAAGCCGAAGTCGCGGACCGAGAAGCTCGCGCTCTTGCCGAAGCGGAGAAAGTGGAGAAAGCGGATCGGGATGATTATGGGACGGATTATGAGAGTGCGTGGGAGAGCGAATGGGAGGGTTTTCGCAGTGGAGCCGAGGAGGAGGGGGTGGTGCACGTGGTTAAGCAGGCGAAGCGGAAGACACCTAGCGAGAGGAATAAGATCAAGGCGAGGAAGGAGAGGGAGGCGAGGGAGGTGTGGGAGAGGAAGCAG
The DNA here is from genome assembly GCF_035927965.1 of Recurvomyces mirabilis. Lineage (NCBI taxonomy): Eukaryota > Fungi > Ascomycota > Dothideomycetes > Mycosphaerellales > Teratosphaeriaceae > Recurvomyces > Recurvomyces mirabilis. Next base: position 1,202,492 of record NW_027041937.1, on the reverse strand, counting down.
AAGGTTAGGGAGGAGCAGGAGAAGAGGATCAAGCAGATTGCCAAGGAGATGTCTGCAAAGGACAAGGCGAGGAGGGGTGTAGTTACCACCACAATCGACGACCTCGCATCCGACTCCTCCGCAGACGACGGTCAGACGATTACTCTGCAGCGCCGCCGTTTCGGCCAAGTCCCCGTCCCCGAAGCACCGCTCGAAGTCGTGCTGCCGGATGAACTGGAGGATTCGCTTCGGAGACTCAAGCCCGAGGGGAATCTGTTGACGGATCGGTATAGGAATCTGTTGGTGAATGGGAAGGTCGAGGTGAGGAGGAAGCAGTGGCAGTATAAGCAGGCGAAGACGGAGCGGACGGAGAAGTGGAGTTATAAGGATTGGGTGTTGAAGTAGGTGAGAGGGAAGATGGAGATATAGAACAGGGTGGTGGTGGGTTGGGGTCGCGGCTGCCGTATGTGGGTCGAGATGGAAGATGTGGGTGCTGGTGGCGCTAGTGGGATGAGAGGACATAAGATACCGTTTGTCAAACCACAATCATCAAGCTTTGAGTGACTCGCATACACACACACACACACACACACACAAACACACAGGACCATTGGGACTTGACGCTCCGCTTCCACTGCCTGCCTGTCTGCCTTCTATTCACTGCTGCACCCTTTCGTCGTCTTATTGTCGTTCCCAAGAACGAGATCGATCCTACCAGCTAAGATGTTGGAAGACATGTGATTATGGATGAAGGGAAGTCTTGAGACCGCAGGACGCTACCATTGGCGTACAGCACGCTCGGAGCCGAGAGTCTTTCTTTGAGAGCGCTTCACTCACATCACCGATTGACCGTTGATACTAGCCCGCCGCTGACAAAGGATCACGACACTCGAGGGTTGACACACAGCCAGGGCAGCAGTTTCGAGTCCACATGTTTTGAGACACAAGCGCAACGGAAGATACACATCTGCGTGCCTCGACACACATCCACGACATCCACATTTTCCGAGGTGGATTCACTCCGTACGCAGACCCAAGTCCACCCTTCCGCCACGCGTTACTGCCAATATCAGTATTGACGTCTTATGTGCACAACAGCATGGCTTCAACGACTTCTCACTCGCCATTCCTGGCCCTTCCTCCAGAACTCCGCAATCCGATCTACGAAATGGTGGTGGTAGCTCGAGATCCCATCGCAATTCTCTCCCGAGCTTGGCGCCTATGGAGCATGCGTCTTTCGAGCCAAGGGGCGTAAGGTCACTCACTGGTCGACATCCTAGAGACCTGTTCGACAGATCCGTCGAGAGGCTCAACCCCTTGTTCTTGCGGCACAATACTTCCGAGTTGAAAGGGGCTAGACGCTAGCAAGGAGGCTACAGCTCGCAGCATACATACATTGGCAAGATTGTCGAGCTCTTCCTGCACCACATCGGCCGCTGGAGTAACCCCAACCGCAGCGCCGAACGTGAGGCGTCGCGATCGACCCTTTGTTGGGAGAGGATGCTTGGATTGCCAGGACCACTCTATGCGACGCCTTCCGCTCCCTTCAGCGCTATGCCCAGCATCACCCGAAATGTACTGTGCAAGGCCACATGGTACTTCTGGTCGACAACACCGTATCCGCTGAACCTGATCCGATCGAGATGATTGTAGCTGTTGATCTCCGGCGGAAGCCGAGGGCTACAGTGCGTGCGGCGATGCTTGCGATGAGCGAGATAGGCATGTACGGAGGATGGGCGGCGTCGGGGGCAACAATGGCGCTTCTGGACTTGGTCGGATCCGATTATGATCTGGGAGAGGGCTTTCTGGGGGGGTTGGCAGAGAGTCTGAGTACGAAGGCGGGAAAGATGAGTAATCCCAGAAAGGTCTTCGGGTCTCCTTTCTATACGAGGCACACCATTACAGTGGTGCAGTCGAGCCTGAGGGGATCCCTGCGTTGCTTGCACTCGGCTTCGAGAATTTCAAGGGGAGTTGCAAGCAAGCGGCTGAGGTTCAGATATCGAGGCAGATTGCCAAAAGGGGTCTCTATGACAGAGGCTAGAGCAGCGGCGGGTTTTGGAGTGGCAGAATTTAGAAAGTTCTTGGGCAACTTGGGCAAGGCTGTTGTGCAGGATGTGCGACGTAGCGAGAGGCAGAAGGACGTCTGCTGGACTCGGCCAGGGATAAGTTCTCTTTAAGGCGACGGTCGACGTCGGGAGAAGCAGTCTAGTTTGGGTGATGGTTCAAGGCTGAAGGATGCGGGTTGCTGATTCACAAGGCGCCGAGGGTGGTACACAGTAGTGGCTTCGAGGCTCAGAGACAACGGATCCTGTAGTCTAAGCTAGGTTGAGTTTGGGTGCGGTGTGATGGCAGGATCAACCCAAAAAGAATCTGCTTTCTTACATTTCTGGCCCGAATTTCCAGTGCACGGTGGTCGGTTTTGTCGATCCCGACTATCTACATTACACTCTCTGCAGTCTAAATAGTATCGTAGCAAGTCGGTTTTGACCTAGCCCTCTGGTTGCACCGATCCTTCGTCTCGCCGTCACTAGTCATTGGTCCATTGTACGTCAGCCCACTAGATACTTACAAATTGGAAGCGTGTCCATCCTCTTAGGATTGCCTTGCCATGGGTCAGTCTGGAGTCCTTGACGTATATATAGAAGGAACATCTGCATCTCTTGACACTCAGCTTATAGTACCAACTATATTACAAAGCCATTAATTCCAAGCAAACGTACATACCTACACCATGACGGCCACCCTCGACAACCCTGGCGACAAAGTCACAGCACCATGCAAGCTCGCTCATGTCGTCTTGCGTACCAGCAACTTCAACAAGATGCGAGATTTCTACTTGAAGTTCCTCGGAGCCACAGTCTCTTTCGAGAATGAGCTCATGGCTCTGTTGACCTACGACGACGAGCATCATCGTCTCGGCATCATCAACATACCTGATCTCGCAGCCAAGAACCCGGGGACATGCGGACTCGAGCATATCGCCTTCACCTACAGTGATCTCCAGACTTTGGCATTGGTCTACTTGCAGCGTCAAAAGCATGGGATCGAGCGTTTCTGGTGTATCAATCATGGGCCGTCGATAAGTGTGTATACTCATGATCCAGATGGGAATATCGTAAGTGGATGGCATGCGTTGATTAAGAAAGATCTATGTTGACTCTACCAGCTCGAATCCCAGGTCGATTGCATGACTGTAGAAGGAGCCACGGGTTTCATGACCTCGGATGTGTATCAAACGAATCCCATCGGTGTCGACTTTGAGATGAAGGATCTGATCAACAGGCTGAAGAGTGGCGAGTCAGAAGACGAGATCAAGAAGAGGCCAACGAGTGGGCCTCGTGGTATTGATTCGGTTCCCGCTTGACTTTCGTGATTGCTTCGAGGGGCCGTCGAGTCACGGAGATTGCCAAGGGTAATGAGAATGTCACGGCCACAGGATCCAGGGTGTGCATGATGGATGCATTTTAGCACTATCGTAGTCGTTGTCGGAGTCCAATAACCACGGAAAGGTTGGCCTGAAGGATCTTCGTACAAGGCCTGGAGGAATCGAGTGTCACGTAGCACTGTATCTCCCAAGACCTACAAGTTTAGCCCGGCATCGGATACCCTGGGCTGCCAAGCAGTACTCATTCTTGACCGACCGCTGTCAGCAATGTATGCCGGGCTTCAGTGATGCTTATATGAACATGGGATGTATGAGTCGTGAGAAAGCACATGGAGTGGTGAACTCGGCGTCAATCCCAGAGCGTTTGCCGCGTACTATATGTTTCTTTGCTATTATTGCTTCGAAAGCGGAGACTCCGACGCCGCCTCGAGCTATCTCGCGTTTACTGTCCCTCTCTTACAACCATCGCACCTGTGCTACCAGATGGCACTGAGTGCAATATCGAAGCTTGGAAGCGGTGCTTGACTGAATGATGCGGGTTTGCAAGTGATTCCCCGATTTCTTATCACGAACAAGCAACCCCGGCTCCAACACGAAGGAATCAAGCTACTTGATAGCCTTCACCACCTTACCATATGAGGAAGGTGTGCACATGCTAGCAAAAAGCTGGTTGACGTGATGCGGCCTCGCGTATGGATGGCGAGATGACAATGTGGGCATATCGACGTCAGGGCTCGGCGGAATGCACATGGTTCAGGACGACCTGCGTTGATCATGCTGAGAAGGCCTGTTCCTGGTCTGGTGCGAAATGAGGACGATACGCCCATTGGTTTGACGTGCCTGCCTTTGCAGATGGTATGATCGGACCAGGGCCTCGATGTGGAAGGCAAAAGGTCACAGGTGTTTGCTGGGTCAAGAGAGGCAGGTATAATACTCTGCGACTTCCCTTGTCGCAAAACCTCCTCTCCTGTGCTCTCACATCCTTCACCATGCGTATCTCTACCCTCACTACCGCTGTCGCGGGCATTGCGAGCGTTGCCGCACTACAGAGCCCTCACAGGAAAGCACCAGTAAAGGTCAAGCGGACGTCCGACGTGTCTCATGCCTCTCCCTCTCACCACAAGCGCCAATCTAACCATCTCACCTCGAAGTCAGCAAGTAGGTGAACTATCAGTCTAGAGGCACAGAGTCAGACACTGATACCTCTACAGAATTCGCTGTCAACGGTTCTGCCATCCCAGACGTTGGCTTCGACGTTGGCGAATCTTATGCCGGTACCCTCTCGATCGATAACAACACATCGAACGAAAACCAGCTGTGGTTTTGGTACTTTCCATCCGACAACCCAGCAGCTTGCGAAGAGATCGTGATCTGGCTCAATGGTGGGCCAGGATGCAGCTCCCTCGATGGACTTCTTCAAGAGAACGGACCATTCTTATGGCAGAGTGGCACATACAGCCCAATCAAGAACCCATACTCGTGGGTAAATTTGACGAACATGGTTTGGGTTGACCAACCTGTCGGCACTGGCTTTTCGCCTGCTGCCAACGGCACACCTCAAGCGATCAAGAACGAGCAAGATGTTGCTGCCGACTTTGCCGGTTTCTGGAAGAACTTCATGGAACAGTTCGACCTGGTTGGTCACAAAGTCTACATCACGGGCGAGTCTTATGCGGGACAGTACATTCCGTATATTGCGGAATATATGCTAGAGCAGAATGATACCGACTACTACAATGTCAGCGGCATTCAGATCAACGATCCTTCGATCAATTACGATGATACTCTGATCTATGGTAAGCATAGAAGATATCTCGGGAGCTATTTGTGCTAATGATTCGTAGCACCATCTGTCTGGCACCTAAACGACTACTCTAACATATTCGGCCTCAATGAGACATTCATGACTGACATCAATGCCCGAGCCGAGAAATGTGGCTACTTCGAGTTCATGGAGACAGCCCTTACCTTTCCTCCCCTCGGAAAGCTCCCTACCGCTCCCAACAGCTCCGAGCCTGGTTGCGCTGTCTGGGACGATATCATCAATGCTGCCATTCTTATCAACCCTTGCTTCAACATCTACCATCTGATTGACTTCTGCCCTTATCTCCTGGACGAGATGGGATTCCCAAGTCTTGGTAAGCGGAGTCACCTTCACCTCAACTCTATCTGCATCAGCTGACCAGTCTGACTATAGGCTGGGGTCCAAACAATTACTTCAACCAGTCGAATGTGCAGAAGGCCATCAACGCTCCGCCAACCAATTACGCAGTCTGCGGTGATGATTCGCTCGGCCTCATTAGGCCTGGTGATACCAGTGTACCATCATCTCTTGGTCCGATTCCCAAGGTCATCGAGCGCACGAACAACGTCATCATCGGCCACGGCTGGCTCGACTACCTCCTACTCGCCAACGGAACCCTCGCCACAATCCAGAACATGACCTGGAACGGAGCCCAAGGCTTCCAGACCCGACCATCGGACGACTTCTTCGTTCCCTACCACCAGAGTCTGGGCGAGATCCAGTACGAGATCAATTACCAGCCCATCCCAGCTACACCTGCGTACGATGTCGCTGGTGCCGGTTTCCTGGGTACTACGCATACTGAGCGTGGTCTGACGTTCGTCACTGTCAACCATGCTGGGCATGAGATCCCGCAATATGTTCCTGGCGCTTCTTACAGGCAGCTTGAGTTCTTGCTGGGCCGCATTCCTAGCTTGACAACACAGGGTGATTACACGACGCAGACCGGCAACTTTACAGGGACTACACCGCCCTCGCGATAAGTTCCATGAGAATTGGAAGGCCTAAACATACGCCAGCGGAAAAGGAAAAATCACTTCCTTATCATGACGTTATGAATGTATAGACTACCTAGCTAGGTGATACAAGAGCTGTCAATTCCGCAGAACCTCTGTCGCAAGCCACCTCATGTTCTCATCGTTGTTATTTAAATGTTGTCCTGTAGTGGGCGAGAGTCATCTGCAGTGGATTCTGCACTGACAGCTGATTCATAGCATGACTACCTTACAAGCACGCGTTTCCACTTCTGCACAAATGGGAAGTGTTTGTCGTGCTGGACAGCATGCGGTATACAGTATTGGTGAACCTGGACTTGTTTTGACAGAAGTAAATTTTGTGAGATCACATCGCCGTAAAGCCTTATACGATCGACAGTCGGAGAAAATGTCACGGTCTTGGTCTTGCTATTCTCTTGATCCATATTCGGCTAATCTAAAGTCCTAGGAGACCGCTGCTAGGCGCATCATAGCCACTGTACGCTTTCGTATACCCAGGGAACTGCGCGAACTGGTCCTTGTTCACACTACTCAACTTCGGGCGACCAAGCGAATCGGTTGCATTGTTCAGCACGCTGCCGAGCTTGTCCTGAGCACCACTAATATCTGTGAACAATCCTGAGAGGAGATCCGGCAGTTCCTGGACCGTGAGCTGCAAGCCATAACACAGGGCATTGTTGCCCTCGGCCAGCGTAGCCGCATTGAAGACACCTGCTGTCAACTTTTCCGGGTCAAGACCGACGAAGCTGTTCGTGGTACCAGTTTTATCACCGATGGACAGGAATTCAAGATGTTGCAAGGACATACTTAATGTGTCGAGTGTGAGGCAAGGAATGGAGTAGGCATCGAGCTGATTGCGAATGTACCAATTGTCAGGGATACGTTCGTGGCCAGGAGTGTACGTGAAGTCTCCGTCCTGACCAGAAATGGCGTAGAATTTCTTGAGCAGGTCGCCCTTAAGCTTGCCTTCCGGATATTCATAACTTTTGTTTGACATGAATCGGTAGATGAATGCCCATGCAGCAGGCTGAGCGATCACGCCAGAGAAGGGGGCGTTGAAGAAGTAAGGACTCTGCGAGATGCTCTCCTGGAAGCGAGTGGTGCGATAGTCAGTCAGGAGCTGGCGGTCATAGTTGTCTGCGCTCTTGCGTTTCTATTTCTTCGTGGCACATCGGGTCGACCCTGCTCATCTCGTCGATCAGGGGAACATCGGCACCATTATGGTAATTGCCAAGCGACATCGCGAATTCGGAGGTGGACCTTAATCGGACTACAAGATTTCCATATCATTGATTCGGTGTCTGCAATGGTAACAGACTGGTCGAGATGATTTGAAGAAGTCGACGAGGTAGTGTGACGAAAAGAGAAGTGGTATGCATGCGGAAAGCCACCGCGCCCGGCATTGACGAACTTGTTGACGAGCAAATTCGTCACAGCAGCGTTTTCCTTCCATGGCGTTCAGAAAACGAAATGTGGCCGTAGGTCGTGGCGGTACGCCCGATCAGTCCTTTGGCCCAGAAGCGTCGATACTTCCTCCAGGTATCCGACCGTCGTCCCTCACATCGCAACCAGTCACGTCCTCTGGAACGCCTTCGTTGGACGACTTGCTGGGTGGTCACGGAGGCATACCTCTTGGCTCTAGTCTGCTCATAGAGGAGAGCGGTACTACCGATTTTGCTGGTGCACTATTGCGCTTTCATGCAGCTGAAGGCATCTGCCAAGGCCAATATGTGCATGTCGTTGGAGTCGGTGAAGCGTGGGTACGAGAGCTACCTGGTGTAATTGAGGAGACACCCAGTCGTGCAGCTGCAGCTTCTAAACCCATCGACGACGAGAGAATGAAGATCGCCTGGCGCTATGAGAAGCTGGGACAGGCGGGAGAAAGAGGTGCGTGCCGTCCTGTATGCAGTATCGTGTTATTCTACGTAGTGTCAAAAGCTGCATCATCGCCTTCTGCTTTTTGTCTCAGCTAACAATATCACCCAGCACTCCCTGATCGCAGTGCGCCGTCGAAGTCAGAAAATCAGGACCAGACCAGTTTCTGCCATGTGTTCGACCTGACGAAGCGTCTTTCCATACCTCCCGATACCAAGATCAACTATTTACCCGTCAGATCGTTGTCGAAGCCGTTCGACGGCATGGTCAAGTCTATACACGAGACACTGAAGTCCTCGCCGCCCCACAGCACACACCGGATTGTCATCCCGACCATCCTGAGCCCTGCTATCTGGCCACCGTCCGCAAGCCTGCCAACAAACTTCTTAGCGTTCCTGCAATCGCTTCGGTCGCTTCTCAGTCAATACCCAACACGCTTGAGTGCGATGATGACACTACCGCTTGAATTGCACCCACGAAGCAGCGGCCTTATGCGTTGGGCGGAGCTTCTAAGCGATGGGGTCCTAGAGCTGACACCATTCCCGCATCTAATGGACGCCACAAATACCGCTTCAGAGATTCGAACCTCCAAGGATACCCAAGAGCAGCCGCAAGGTATGCTCAGAGTACACAAGCTGCCAGTCACAACTGAGCGCGGCGAAGGTGGTGCCGGTGTCGGCAATAGTCTGGGAGCAGACCTAGCGTTCACAGTCAGCAGACGCAAATTTATCATCAAGCCATGCTCGCTACCGCCGCTCGAAGGTGATCATGACGCCCAGAAAGAGGCTGGCCAGATTACGGGCAAAGATATTGAGTTTTGAACGCAAGCCAAGCATACCTTTCAATCGTCCTCACCATCGCCGAAACGCTTGTCGAGCATGTCTTCCATCTCGATCTGCTCCCAGCTAGCATGACTACTACCCTGGCCCATCATGCGAGCGTACTGGAGGCCGTAGGTCGTAGGCACCGCAGTTGTGCTACTGCCGGACCATGCTGCACGAATCTCATCACCGAGACATGAAGATAGCGCGAAGAAGGCGAGCACTGCGACGAGAAAGCAAAGCAGAAAGATTATGATGACGAGAAACCAGTTCATGGTGGGAATTAGTGGAAATGTCGAAGCAAGTTGCAGGAACTGTGAAGATGTGCGACAGAGTCATTCTCAAAAGTCCACCCATGATGAGAAGTACCGATTCGCTCATATTCCTAATGCTCCGGCCCACGTTTTCTGGAAAAGCGGAGGCCGCTGAGATAGGAGCGTACATCGCCCTGTGCATATACAGCGGCCTGTAGAAAACTGGCGGAGAGTGTATCCCTGGAACCGTGGAGGTTCGTAGACATTTCCGGCTTCCTGGCTACACTCGGTCTCAGTCGAGCTTAGCGTACGAATCGACATTGTCTTTTGGTGAATAGCGTTCTTAAGCCATGGAGCAACTAGCCAAGGACTATGTCGAGAGCGAGAGCAATCAGTGGCCAAGTTTTGATAGTATCAAGGCTTTGATCAAAGCAATATATACCTCCTTTCCTCTCCGTACCATTCCTTCGCTTCCATTCGCAGGAGCGTGTAGAAATGCCACTCCTGTCTGCTCATCAGGTGGTAGTAAGTGATTTTTGTTGTAGCGCAGATAAGCCAAGCTCGCATACGTGATATACTCACACACAAATAAGCCAGCGTCCCGTGAGATACGCAAATCTGCATCCTTGAGCGTGCACTGTTCCTTCCATGACTTCAGGACGGTTTCGACGCCAAGGTCCAACACGCATGTCTCAAACCGAACAGGTTCTTCCCGGCCGCCATACCCTGGATGCTCCTCGCCGGGAGGCTTTTCGCCAAAGTCGGTCTTGGTTTTGTAACCAGATCTCCTGGCAGATGTCTCAATCTCATACCATTTGATACTAGGTGCGACTCCAGTATGAATGACAAAATCGTATCGTTTGGCTTCGAACAGCCTTGGCACAAGAGCATCGATACCTGCGAAGTTCACGGGTACCGGCTCGTTGCTGAAGTTTACAGAGACATTGATGGTTGCGTTGCCCGGTTGCTTGATCTCAATCTTCCTTGGGAGATCTGCTGTTATGAGCTGTGAAGGATTTGGCTCGTTTGGATGACCGGACCACATTTCGAAGCCAGTGACCAGAACGTCAAATGTGGTCTTGTTAGCGACTGCGGTCTTGTTTGAGTAGTTTTTGCCTTTCTTCGCTGGCATAGCTGCAACGACTCTGAAAAAACTCAAGTCTCCTTCGTAGCAGGTTCCGGCCCAAATCACGAATCTCGACAACGTGGGAAGGTCAGTCTACCTCGCTGCTGTACTGCACGTATTGAAATACTTTCAGGTCGGTGGCCCCTTGTCTCCCTCCCGTGCTTTGGGAATACCTGGCTAGCACACTTTATCATCTAACACGGTTCTCAGTAGCATGCCGTGGCCCCCAACAATGACTCAGCACAGGTCGTCCAAATTGGAGCATACATTTTCGCTTCTCCTTCTCGACAACGATTTCATCAGTCCTTGTCTCATTCGCGGCTCCACATCATGGTCCGAAGCTCTACAGCCTACTCTGCAAGAGCAATGATAGGTGGAGAGATTGGTCTTGTACTGTTACTGACTCGACCACTCCACTACCCGGTCACAGGCTATCGAACCCCGCGCCTATGCAAACGAACGTCACGTCAGCGACGGCAAATGCAGGTCCCCCGCCTCTGTAGGAACTCTTAACGAACATGGAAGACTCCATGCCGTCAAATTCAGCGATAGATCGCAGTCTTGTTGCAGACCAAGCATTTAGCCGCGAGTGAGCTGGTCGACGGAGATCACCAGTCGTGATGAATAGCTACTTATACTCTGCAGAGCAGAAGGTTTGTTGTTGAGACTGCCTCTTCCCATCCACTACTCCCTTCTCTCGATTTCATGATGTTGTGCCACATCGCCGTCCTCACGTTAGCGACCCACGCCGCTTCTCAAGCAGTGGTGGCTCCAAACTCTGCCGCATACAGTTCAAGGCTTTGGTCGAAAAGCCCAGCAGTCAATTACAACAACAGCTACCTTATCGGCAATGGCAGGGTCGGTGGTGCCGTCTTTGGAAACGTTGCTGGTGAAATCGTCAGCGTGAACGAGGATAGCTTCTGGTCTGGGGGCGTAAGTTGTGCATTGCTGTACATGTCGACACGACGAGATGGTGCTGATCCTGCCGCCGCAGTTCATATACCGGGTCAACGAAGATGCTAGCTCGCAAATGTCAAAGTTGCAACAGCTCATTCGTGATGGTAGTGTGGTCGAGGCCACGAGCTTTGCTGATCTCATGTATGCTGGTCAACCTTTATCAGCTCGCCACTACGAGCTTCTTGGAGATCTCGAGATCACGGTGCGATACGTTTTCTTCCTCTAGCCGAGCCTAGGCTAACAGCGGACAGATGAATCACAGCTCTCAGGGATCTTCGTATGAGCGGTATCTGGATGTTGACGATGCTACAGCTGGTGTCTACTACGTCAACAATGGCACTGCTTACTTCAGGGAGTACCTCTCCAGCGAGCCTGCAGGGGTTCTTGCAGTTCGCGTGGCCAGCAACCAAACAGGCACTGTTTCCCTTCGTGTGCACCTTCGGCGAGGTCCCAATGGCTCCTTGAACCGTTGGGAAGACTACAGCCGGAAGTCTGGCAACGACACCATCGTGATAGGTGGACACAGTGCCTCAGCTACTGGCATCGAGTTTGCAGCTGGTGCTCGGGTCATGGCAAAGGGTGGTAGTGTCTACACCTTAGGCGATACTATCCTCATTGATCATGCCGACGAAGCTTGGATCTATTTCCAGTCCTGGACCGACTTCCGCAAGAGTGACCCAAAGGCAGCAGTCCTAGCTGATCTTGCGGCCATCAAGCAGACATATCCCGAGATACGTGCTGCTCATGTAAAAGACTACCAGTCATACGCCCATCGTGTGGAGCTCAGCCTTGGTAACTCCTCCGCGATACAAAAGTCCCAAACGACAGCTCAAAGAATTGGCGGATTGAATAATGGCACGTTCGACCCCGAACTTGTTGCACTCTACTTCGACTTTGGTCGCTATCTGTTCATCTCAACCTCGCGAAACGGTACACTGCCCCCGAACTTGCAAGGTATCTGGAACAGCCAGCTTGGTGAGTCATGGGAAAGAGACATGCTTGGTGATGTATGCTGATTCCGATACCTCACTAGACCCATTCTGGGGGGCAAAGTATACGACAAACATCAATCTGCAAATGAACTACTGTAAGTTTCGTCGATGCCTGTAGCGGATCTGGATGCTGACATTCTCAGGGCCTGCGTTGGTCACCAACCTGGCTGATTTGACCTCACCTCTGCACAACTTGATCGACTCGATTCGGGAAAAGGGCACGAACGTGTCCGAGACTATGTACGGTGTAGACAACGGTGGCTTCGTGTCACACCACAACACCGATCTTTGGGGCGACTCAGCACCGCAAGACAACTATATTTATTCGACATGGTGGGGCTCTTCAGGCCCGGTAAGCCGACACCCCTCTCGTCCTGATCGATGCTATCTCCGCGATTGGATTGGACAGTGCTAGAACTCGCCTTGTACGAGACATAGAACTCGTCAATCAGCAGTTACCTTGAGGTATCTTGCCTTGTCCTAGAGACCTAGCTAACGTGTTCGTCCTAATGTTTTAGTGGCTCGTCTTCCATCTTATGGAGTATTACCGATATACTGGTGACCAAGACTTCCTACGAGAGCACTACCCAGTGCTCAAGTCTGCAGCACTCTTCTACGTCGGATTTCTGTCCGATTATGAGGGCTACAAAGTCGTGAACCCCACGATCTCGCCCGAGAATGCCTACTTCCCACCAAACTACAACACCACACCAGTTGCCATCACGCTCGGTGCTACGATGGATACAGAGCTTCTGTGGGAGCTCTTCAACGGCATCCAAGAAGCGAATGATCTGCTCAGACTAGGAGATGAGTCATTTGTGGCACAGCTTAACGACTTGAAATCGCAGTTTCCACCTTATCGCAGGAACTACTATGGTGGTCTCCAAGAGTGGATCCACGACTATCAAGAGGTGAGACAGTGGCCGATCGAGTTCGTGCAGTACAACGCTAACATATCTGCAGGCGATACCAGGTATCGACCATCTATCACCACTGTGGGCCGCATACCCAGGCAATGAAATCACCAGCTCAAATTCAACGCTTTTCAACTGGGCACGCGAGACGTTGAACAACCGACTTCTGCACGGCTCTGCAGCTGGTGGCTGGGGAGCCTCTTGGTGCACAGCTCTCGCAGGCCGCTACTTCATGCCTGACTGGGCTTCCCACTGTCTGATCCACTTGATTGCCAACCAGTCACAGCCTGATTCACTACTCAACAGTGGTGCACCGTCTGAATTCCAGATCGATGGTAATCTTGGCGGTCCAGGTGCATTGCCGGAGCTGTTCATGCAGAGTCACGAATCCATTGCTACTACACAAGCACCTGGATACTATGGAAGCGGTGGCAGCAACGGTACCCTCGTGGCAGCTTTCACAGGCACGGTTGAAAAAGCACCGTTGATTAGGCTTCTGCCAACGGTACCATCTGTGTTTGCTTCCACTGGCGGAGGAGGGTACTTCAATGGTCTACTCGCACGAGGTGGCTTTGAGGTAGATGTCTGCTGGGACGCAGCAGGGACTCTTGTGTCAGCCACCATTGCGTCGAAGCTCGGCGGGCCGGCATATGTGACACTGGGTCAGACACCAATTGGCAAAAACAACGGCACGGCAATCACGTCTAGTGGAGCTGGCAGTGGTGTGTTTATCAGGTTGGACACCCGGGCAGGACAGTCCTACACGGTCAAGCAGGCATAAAGATCATTCTTCAGATGGACTAGATCTTCATTGGCTTAGACTAGTCGTTGAGCATAGCAATGATCAAAGCCTTCCCAGGAGCTCTACCTTCTCCCGACGTCACTCCCTCGCTCCAGCAAAAGCCTGATATCCCTTGCCCTCGACGAACGTTGCATGCCACGGCGCCTTGAGACTACCATCCACCAACCCAGCAAAGAACTCTGCATGTGCTGGCCCAGAGACATACGGATTAACCTTTGGCGACCCATCCGCCTTGCGCTCGTCAACATAGTAGAACCTGCATCCATCTCATCAGCTACAGTTCACAAAGCTAGAGCAATGTTGGCACTTACCCATATCCCTTCTCCTTGTACGAAAGACTGCCCGTTTCCATCAGATGTGCTGTCGCGGCTTTACCCAGGCCAGCGGACCACATCTTGGGCCAGCAGATAGTATTCAAAGCGTTGCCGGTGTATAAGAAAGCCTTCTTCGTCGAGGCGGGGAGCTCATCGAATGAAGCGACGGCTTCTTGGACTGCGACATAAACCGAGGTGACATTTATCGTGTTCTCACGTTCGAAATCCTCCACGGGAACGGTGAAGGGGTTGGTGGCGTCGACGAAGATGGCGGAAGCAGCTGAGGAGGATGGACGTCAGTATGTTCTGTTTCTATGTATAAAAGCTATACTGTCGCCCTGGTCGGAAGAGACTGATGTACCATTATAGATGACCACGCTAGGTTCACCCCAGGTCTTACGGATGTTTTCGAAAGCCGTCCTGACGGTGTCGGGCTTGCTCAAGTCAATTTTGAGGAGGAGACTGTCATCCTTGCTGTCCTCAGTGTTCACCGAACGAGCCGCTTGAGCGACACGGTAGCCCTTCTGTGAGAAGTGGGAGGCAGTAGCAGCGCCGATGTTCTTGCCGGCGCCGATGATGAAGGCGATGGGTTTGGCGGACATTGTGTAACCTGAGCTGATTGGTAGAGCGGCGATAGATCTTATTGAAGGCTTCTGCTGGTGGATATTCGTGAAATTGAATGTTGATGGACCATGTTCATTTACCTGAGGTCTCAAGCCTACATATACACCCACCTTCTCGCCCAGCTACGCCGAACGGAGGAATACGCCACGCCGAGCATTGCTAATGTGCCTCCTTCTTGACTGCTGCTCAATAATGCTGCGATTCGTGATTGGCAAACAATGGCACTTAAATGCAGTGACGCAGAAGCACATGCAGACCAAGTGAGCAATGCCCCCGGACACCTCTCTCTGCTTACCAAAAAGTATATACATAAGCCATGCGGACCCTGCAGATTGCCAAGCTTAATAATCCGGGGGACGAGTCGTCCAATGAGGGCAGGCTTTCGAGTTCAGCCTCATCTTAGGTTTGGCTCCGTTAGGAAACCTCGTCCGTGGCCAGATCAATTGCGCCATGTCGTCGCCATGATGCGCGGCATGTCTGTTGGAATTGCAGACCCTACAGACACCATGGTCTAGCCTCGGCCGCACAGACCAAAGGAAACTTAGGTTAGATTGGCCGACAAGAGCCGTGTACGAGATAGTATCTCTGATTTTGGAGGAGAGCCAAGAAGAAAGATGTAGGAAACATACAAGATCAGCGAACGAACATTAAGACTGTCCTCCGTGTGATCAAGTCCCTGGCTCTGTCTCGGCCATGGATGCATCACCATGCTTCGCGGATAGTATCGATCTTCAGAACGTGAACCGCTGAACTTGTCTCGCCGGACATATTGGCATTGCAAATTGCCGCAGTCGCAAGTAGTATTGCACTCGTACGGGGACAATCGAAGAGGGTAGGAGCGACGTGGGCTATTCAGAAGAATCGCATGGGAAACCAAAGAAATTACGTAGGCTCATAGGAGACAAGCTGGAAAGAAAAGAAGATCCCGCCACTCTATTCCAGCCACATAGCTATCAATTCAGTATCGACGCCTGCCATACTGTCAGTCCAGACATTACACTCGATCGAGACGGCAGTGCTCACTCATAGGCTCTGTCCACACGCTGCTGCTTATAGCGCGGTCTCGGCGTCCTGTCATCATACCTGCGATCCTCATAGTAGTCGCCATAGCTGCGTTTGCGAGATGATTCACCACCACGCTCATAGTACCTGCTAGCTCGTGGCGTAGCGTCTATATCGTTTTCGCGATAACTCGATCCTCTGGAAGCAGGCTGCTGGCGAGCATGTCCGTCGTCGCTAACAACGGAACCCTGCCGGCTGGAAGCAGCCTGGCTGCCTGGTCCTAGAGCTGGGCCAGGTGTCTGATAGACGACTTTTGGCGAGCCCGTGACGCCTAGACTAGCCAACACATCCTCCTGCGCAGAATCTCGGATGGGTTCCAATAGTCTTGGTCTCGTGATACGTTCTCCAGCGGTTGAAGCGACCGATGTGGCACGCGAGTGCGTCCTGCTCCCCACCGCAGGTCGCTTGCTATTGGGGAGTCGTTTGACATTGTCAGCCGTGAGTGCCTGCTCGAGATTGCCAAGAATGTCCGCTTCTTCGGCCTGCTCTGTGGACTTGACACAGCCAATACCTTCATCCATCTCCATGATGCTGTCGTGAAGCTCCGCACCGTCCTCCGCAGCCTCCCATGCAGGATCTGGGCGATCTCGATACCGGCTCATGAGTTCGGACATCCTAATGACCTCCTTACAGACTCGTGAAAACTGTCGATAGATGAGATCGTCCTTGATTTCCTGCCATGCAGTCGTCTGTCTCACGCTGCGCAGCGACTCCTCAAGCCTAGGATTAGTGAAGTAATCCGATATTGATGGCTCATCTGCGGCCCTTGGTCTGCGTGGTGCGATAACTTCGACTTCCGCCTCTGCAAAACTGCCAGCGAGGGGATGGTTCGTCGGCTTTGGTGCATTCCACTCTATCAGCCCAAGACTCAGGTTCGGATCTACTTCGTCAGGGTGGCGTGCGTAGTAGCATTCGGCATCGAATTCGTGCTCGAGATCGTCATTATCGGTGACTGTCTGTGCTGGAAGAGGATCGCCATTTCCATCCAGTGGTACGGCGATCGAAGTGTGTCTGCTATGCGCTGGGGGGATCGAGCTGTGTCGGCGTTTGTTTGGGTTGTGTTGAGCACTGTTCGCTTGCCATGGGTATGAGTTTATACTTTGTGGAGGATTTCCAACTGGAGTCGGTTGTTGTTGCCAACCCGGAGCATACGCCGGATAACCGTTTGCCACATACGATTGTTGTGGATATACCGGCCAGGTAGGCTGATAGGTTGGAGCTGGAGGATAAGCTTGATAGGGTGGCGGGGTCCAGGTCGATTGAGTGGCGGGACCTCTGTAGCCAGGTGGAGGTAGATAGCGAGTTATTACAGGCCCTGTCTTGGCCCTCTTAGCCGGCGGTTGATACATGGGCCTGGTCCTGTTGGTCAAACTTTGATGATAGGGAGGCCGATAAGCTGGACGGGGACGGTATTACGAAAGTGGGAAAGTCTTCTCTGACATTGACTGTAAGAAAGTTGACAATTGGTGAAGGAGATGAATGCTATGCGTCTGCTTTCCCTTGCATTATTGTATCGTTGGTCAAGGCTGTTGGTGCCTCCAGCAACCGCGGCGGGTGCAATGTCCTTTGTCTCGGTATGTCTCAAGCGGTGGTGACAGGAACGATGTCAAGGGGCGATGGTAGACGATAGCCGAGCAAGACGGCAGTCGAAGGAAACTGTGTCCCAGTCGGATGGCGAGAAAATGTGTTTGTTGTTACAAGACTGGGATCTTTCCAGGAAGATGCAAGCGCGAAAGGAGAGATGCTGGTCCCTGCGTCGCGGTGTGGCCCGTCTTGCATTAGCGCACAGCCTAGTCACGAAGCGGAGCCGCATCCCCTTTGAGAACGACCACCTCTACCAGCATATGCCACACCGTGCAAGTGGTACAATGAGCACACTTGTAAATCAAGCGACGCTATGTACAAAGTCCTGACTCGCTGAACGCTGGTGGCGAGTATGAGGCCTGCGGACCCGATATACGCATATTTGCTCCGCCAGCAGGAACCTTCGTAACGTCCCCGCGCGGATTACCTATCCAAGTGGATATCACGACATGCCTGGTCTACCTTGTAAGCTGCCATGACCTGGTATTGATTGCCTCCCTCCTGACACGTCTGATAGCAAGTGTCGATCTCGACGAATGCATCGACCGACTTTACCGTAAAGAGCTTCTCGCGGACTCGGTCATCGAAGCAATATGCGCCAAGACAAAGGAGCTGTTGATGAAGGAGAGCAATGTTGTGCATGTGCAGGCACCCGTGACGGTGGTCGGAGACATCCATGGCCAATTCTTTGACATGATTGAGATTTTCAAGATTGGTGGATACTGTCCTGACACAAACTATTTGTTTCTTGGTAAGGAAGGAAGGAGGTCACGCGACCATGCCAAGCTCAAGCGCTGATTCACTATCTGCATAGGCGACTATGTCGACCGCGGCCTCTTCAGCATCGAGACGATCTCGCTCCTGGTCTGCCTCAAACTCCGCTATCCAAGCCGAGTGCATCTCATTCGCGGCAACCACGAATCACGTGGCGTGACACAGTCTTACGGCTTCTACACCGAATGTTCACGAAAATACGGCAACCCAGCTGTCTGGCACTACTTCACCGACATGTTCGACTATCTCTCGCTCAGCTGCGTAATCGACGACAAGATCTTTTGTGTACATGGCGGCTTGAGCCCGAGTATACACTCTATCGACCAAATCAAGATCATCGATCGCTTCCGAGAGATACCCCACGAAGGACCAATGGCCGACCTCGTTTGGTCTGACCCAGATGCCGAACGCGACGAGTTCTCTCTCTCACCTCGAGGAGCAGGCTACACTTTTGGTGCCCAAGTCGTGAAGAAGTTCCTAGAAGTCAACAGCATGAACCACATCTTACGCGCGCATCAACTCTGCAACGAAGGCTTCATGGTCATGTTCGATGATCGTTTATCCACGGTCTGGTCTGCGCCGAACTATTGTTATAGGTGTGGGAATCTGGCGTCCGTGCTCGAGGTCGGGCCAGGTGGCGAACGGCATTGGAATGTATTCGATGCGGCGCCGGAGAACGAGGTCCACAGACTCGAGCAGCAACAACAACAGCAGATGCAGGTTGGTAGTGATCCAGTCAGGGACTATTTCCTGTGAGCATACAGTATCGCATTGAAACGGCGTTATGGAATGGTGGGGAGAGTTTGCGTTCATGATACCATATAGAGCGAGTGTGAAAGGCCGTTGTGTGACATAGATCTGTCAGGCTGCCAATGCAACGAATTCTACCACAGTACCCTCTTGGGCTGGACATAACGAAGGAACGAAGTCAGTATCGCGAGTATGCATCCCACCGAGCATGCGCTGAAATCGACATGAAACAAATCTACACAATATTATCCTCGGAGTCCTCTCTCGCATCACGCTCCAAGTCTTGCCTTGTATATCGCTCGAACCTTTTCTTTGTACTCGGAAGCCTTTCTCATCCGCCGAGTCCTTCCCCGTACTTGGCTCCCTCTCGACTCGAGCTGTTGTCCACCAGTCCTCGCGCACCAGAGACAGAACATGCTTTAACCCTTCACCTCCGCCAGGTCAACATGCCCAAAGCATGTCAGAACATCAACACACGCCGTCCTTCCCTTACCGAATATTCCCAGTCGAAGCATGAACCGAACAAGACACAAACCACACCATCTCCAGAACCTGCTTCTTCTCCCACAAACCTTCTATCAAGTCCTCAATGCCGACCCATGCCGCACGTCCATCTAGCGGCGGCATCGGGAGCGCAACAAGCACAGCACTCGACGGCAGTCCATAACGCGCCAAGGTCTTTGTGAAGCCTCGGATCTCATCGATCAGATTTTGACGCCACTCCGCGACATGATTTGACGAGGTTGGTGGAGAGGAGGACAACGGTCCCCAAAGTGTAGTGACTGTACCTCGCGCGCCACCTCGACCTACATGGCGCACCTGGCAACGATGAGATGGATTCCAATGGCGATCTAGTGGTGATTGGATTCCCTTGATACTGGCGATGCGGAGTTGGCGGATCTTGGTCACATATTGCTGTGGGAGGTTTCGGAGCCAGGAGCTTGCTTCCTTGGTGGAGTTTGCGCCAAAAGCGATGTGGGCGAGAAACTCCTGGTAGGCCTCGTTGTGAAGTTTCTTGCAGGTGGGGAGGAGAGGCGGATATCGTTTGGGTGGGATCGCGTGATCCTTGGAGATTGTGATGTGTTTGGAAGAGGCGAAGATGAAGGCGTAGATCTGGAGGCGGATCTCGATCGGCATGGTGAGGAGACGTGGGTTGATGCTGGCTGTTGATGGTGAAGATATGGTACTCGGTGAAGACAAATCTGTCGGTGAAGACATGGTCGATGATGGAGAAGTGGTCGTTGGTGAAGACATGATTGTTGTTGACAGTGTCCGAAGTATGCTTTGCCCGGCTGTCGGTGGCAAGATATAGGGGCTTGAAGACTTGTGTCGCTGTACGACGCTGTGGTTTTGGAGACGAGTCGGCTTTGTTCACATGCTTTCTTGGAGGCGTGTGAATGGCAGCGCACGTATATGCCACAAGGTGTGCTGATGACCAGGGACTTACTACCACGCATGATCTGGTTGGCTATCGGACGATTAGACTTCGAGTACGAAAGCAAGAAAGAAACTTCGACGCAAGGAGACGGCAACGACTCTGTTTGTCGAAGCCATACCATAGATGGCGGTACACGGCATACTCGGGCAAGACTCAACAGCCAAACGACGCTGGCATGGCCGTGGGTACTGCGGCACGGCTGCATCAGCACGCACAGAGCCAAAGCCAACGATGGGCTAGCCGCATCTTCAATCAAGGACGTTCATATAACGAGACTGGACACCCAAGCAGCCATCTCCGCCACTTCGGCGCCAGGTCTGTGGACGAACCACACGAGGTCGTCTTCCCCAGACCTCATCTCCTGCTTCTCCCAATTCCTCAGCTCGTCCACCTGCACCCACCGCGTCTCTGCATTACCATCTACGGGCTCCGGCAGTATTGGCAGCTCAAGTTTGCATGCACTCCGTCTCAAACCTCTGACTTGAATGTCCTCGCTATCGATCAACTTTCCCATCGCGCGGCTCAGGAGCCTTCGCCAGTCTGATCTGCCGCATCAGAGTCTTGGAGTGATGCGAGCATCGAGGACGCAGGAATTGCGGATATGAGCGACGTGTGTGGGTTCGATAGACAATAGCCACTTCCTGAGGTTGTTGCTCCGTAAGCTGACGTGCAAGAACCTCGTGAGTCGATAATACTCGCACAAAGCTTCGTTGCGTATGTCGGCATGGCTGGCTAGTAGGGCTGACAGGCACGTTGGCCCACCTCGCTCGTTGTTGATGGTCACGATTCTGTCAGCAGCTATGCCATGACTGTAGATGTGGAAGCGAAGCTCTGCTGGCAGAGCCTGTAGATGAGGTACGAGTGTCTTGCTGGCCATGTCTTCCATGCTAGGGCCTTTTCGGACTGGCTTGGAGGTTCTTTGTGGAGGCTGGTCCGGACATTGCTGTCGGAGGATACCAATAATGGTAGTCTGGAAGTGGTGGGTGTGTCTGGGGCGTGTTGTGTATTGCGGCCGTGTCTGTCGGTCGACGAGCGCTTGGAGAGGGCACCGGTCCACTAGAAGTTCCTGGAGGCAACGTGTATGTGCGACTGCGATTATCTACCATCGGTCCCGTGACCAGGCCTGTGACTGGGTCTCGTGTCAGTAAGGCAGCCGCGCTCAGCCGCGCATGGAAGGGATGTGCGTACGACTTATGCTGAGCAGGCGCACAAGGTGTCCAAGATACTAGCGTATCACGACACCGCGCGCTGACTGGAGGCAGGTTATTGTCGACCACCCGTGGACTCGGACCCGCCGTGCTTGTCCGAAAGTCTGGCGGAGCTCCAGTCGACGCCGAAGCTTGCATACGCGCAAGGGCGGCAACGCGGCCTTCATACGGGACGTCATCCCCGTAGCCAGCAAGACGTCGTAGTTCAAGAATGGTCGGTCCACGCGCCGGTTTCTGAGGTGCTGCAGAAGACACGTAGCTTTGGGAAAGATCAGGCGCGCGAAGATCCCAGGTCGATACCATGTTTGACATCTGTTGATGCAACATCATTGGGCTGTATCCTTTGCCCTCGTGCTGCGGACGCGCAGGAGTGGTGCTGGCATCAGACAGGCTCGGAGTACGAGTACTTGTACCAGAGGTCTGGCTTTTCGATGGTTGGGTGGACATGATTGACAGGGATATTGCTTGCAGTATGCTCAGACGTTCGGTATGTGTTGACCATCTGTAACACTGCTGAATTGTATATACATGATGGAGTGTGCTGCTAAGAGGGTCGATTGCACATGTCTCCCAAATGTTTGGTCAGTGAGCAGAAGACAAGAGTTCGTCGTGATTGAGAAAGGCGATTCGTAGCGTATATAGTCTGCTCAGTCTAAGCATTGGAAGCTAATGATAAGGTCACGAGAACGCCATTCGTACTATACTGTAGCGACTGAATCTACGCAGTGAGGTCCCATAACCCTCCTCCAGCCATCTCAGCCCAATCCACATTTGTCCTTTTCACAAACCATACCAACACTCTGCAATCGACAAGCTCTTGCTCAACATCCCAGTCTTACAGATGTTCGATCGAAACCCACTGCACCTCGCCACGCCACTCATTATCCGATAGAACCGCTTCGATCGGCAACGCGATCTTCATAGCGCTCCGTGCCAAACCTTTCTTCTTGAAATCTTCCACGCGGACACGTTTCTCGAAGCGCCTCCGTATGCGTACCCGCCACCCAGGGTTCACGGACGCTATAGCTGCGGTCTCGTTGGCATCGAGGAAGCAGATGCCGCGGATCTTGGACATGTGGCTTGGCCATAGTTGACTCAGCCAGCGATAGATGTCCTCCGTTCCTGCCTGAGCAGGTTGAAATTCCATTGCCTTCAAATATTCGGTGGAGGCCTCGGAGCGGATAACTTGGTTCTCGAGGAAGAGATCTGGGTAATTGTCTGGGAGGACTCGTGCCGGGTTGATGTTTGTCGGCCCTTGGCCAAAGACGTAGCCATATATTTGCAGCCGAAGCTCCGTTGGGAGCGCGAGAAATCTAGTGAGGAGGGCAGAACTTGTTAAGTCTATTCTATAGTTCTTCCAACGAGGTTCGCCACGTGGCGCCCGATGTCGAACGGTATACTTTTCCTTTCGACGTTGACATACGTTGAGTTTCCAGCCAAGACGAGGTCCATTGTCGAACAGATTAACTGTGTCAGCCATGGCGTCGGAGAGTTCGCAGATTGTGTCGGTCATAGAGTCGACGAAGTGGCAGATGTACGTCGTGTCTTGGCCGAAAGAGAAGCCAAATGCTGATCGATCTACGGATTCACATACAATATGCAGCAGGGCTCGCCACAGAATATGTACTTAATGCCTTGGGCAAGCTCTCGAAGATCATTCTAGAGTTTGAGGACAAGGATCCGTGATTAGCAGTTCGACTGCCAGTCCACGGTGTTCATAAAAGCCATATTACATGGCAATTGTCCTCGGAATGCTTTGTATGATCATCTCCGTCCCGTCACGTGTCGTGGCTGCACAATGCCTTTGGCCGTCTTCGCAGAATAGTACGAGCACCGTCTCCGTCACATCGGGTTAATGATGGTGGTAGATACAGGCTCTGTTGTCATCACAGTCGTCGGAGCCAGACGGTAGACCAGGACTGGTGATTATGAATCGGCTTGACTTATGGACAATGACGGAGAAGACTCTCTTGACTTGTGCGATGTCGACCTGGCCGGCCTTGCGCCCTCGTCGCCTTGTTATCTTTGGGCAAAGACCATAGTTTTATCATCGTTGGTCAAGGGCCACTACCTAGTAAGATCTGCCGGCGATGTGTGAGGTGAAGAAGGGGCACATGTCCTAGAAGGCGCCGAGATCGACGCTAATGTGGGCAGCACGTGCCACATCTCAAAGCGGAAGCAACGCACACGTCATGGATGAATGCACGTCGAGAGCTCTATATGCCATTAGAACTACCGATCCAAGAGAATACTGTGCGGATATAGCAATCATGGTCCTCGAAGAAGCTGCTGCGTCCTCCGACTCCTTCCAGTACAACAATGACTCCTTTCCATCTGATCCCGATCGGTACGAATCTATGGGCAGCACGGACTCGACTCGTGGATCAGGCGAATGGATGCGCATACCACAAAAAGGCATCCAGGACGCGAATCAAGAGACTCCAGTATACATAAACCTCAATAATCTACCCCGCCGCTTCGCCCTCATCAACGCCGGAGACCACCCAGACTTCGTAATAAAAGGCATCCAACAGCAATGTTTCTTCGTAGCCCAGACGTTACAACGACCGATCACACAGCCAGAGGCAGATGCCCTAGCCTATCACTTCGCGAAGAGCTTACGAATGGCTAGCTACGGCTCTCCGATCGGAACAGCAATAGCAGTCGCGCTGGCGTACAGAGGAAGAAAGACGTACAGATTCCCAGGCTGGACACCATTCAAAGAGGGCAGCCGGTTTAGCAAAGATCGCTTCGGCCCACTGTTCACAGGCTACCGAGCTCGAATAGCATGGCAGGGGACACGATTCTGGGCTTACGGCATGGTCGGTGCAGTACTAGGGCAGATATTCTTCGGTTCGTATGCTCTCAGCGTCAGCCTGGCAGGTCGAGCAATGGACCCGCGACTCAAGTCCTTCAACGAGGCATTGCGCGAGAAGCAGAAGAGTGGACTGGGTGCTCAAGTAGGAAGGAGGGCGGAGGACGAGAGTGCCGGGCCGAGAGGGATGGAAACGTATGATATGGCGCGGCAGAGACGGAGTGCGCAGGGTACCGGGATCAACCGAAAAGGAAGGGAGCAGAAAGAGGAAAAGAACTGGGACGATGCTTCGCCTACGGGTAGTATGTCGTTTGATGAGGAAGTCGCATACGGTGCCGAGCAATCTGGTTTCATGAGCGAGCAGGAGGTGCAAAGGCAAGCAGATGCAAGAATGAGCACGAGCTCAGATCGAAGTTCCCCTCAAGAGACTGGACGGCCGACAAATAATCCGCGGACATCGCAGTCCTCGCGAGCCTCACGGGAGAATACCGAGAGTAAGCAGCCTAGTAGTGGTAGTGGTGGTGCATGGGATCGACTAAGGCAAGAAGCCATGTCCTCCAGCTCATCACAACGCTCACCATCAACATCATCAAGAGGCATGACGCCGTCCAACTCAGCTGGCGCACGAGCACCGGGACGTGGACGAGAGGACGCTTCTTCGGGCGATAGCTTCAGCTTCTCCTCCGATGATGCGGACAGACAGCTAGCGAAAGGTGAGGCACAGAGGGAATTCGATGCAAGATTAGAGCGAGAACGGACGGGCGGGGATTTCGTTGCGGGCGGTGGCGGTGGAAGACGGAAGTGGACGTAGTGTATATGTACATATTGTGATATCAATGTGTAAATGCGACATCTTCAGGTGGTCATCTCGCAAGCTGGGTCTCAAAAGACACTGCCACGAAGCACGTTTACACGCCTTGTCTTAGTATCACCCTTTGATCACAGATATACTGCCCTTGTACCCTCAGTGAATGCCGCTGACCGCTCAGCGTCCTCATCCATTCATGGTCACTATTACTAATTAAATGTGCTCGACGTTCAGCTCATCAACTCCATCGCTGTCGGCAGTATGGACACACTGGGCTCGTGTATCGCCCAACAGCTGGAAGCCGTCTCAGTCCAGAGCGCGATTAGTCCGTAAGTATAGATTCAATCTCGCAGGAGATGCCATCAGATTGCTCCGTCCCGAACATTTGCTCGGCATCCCACTCCGATGCAGGCGAGCTGGTGTTTTGAATTTCTGGATGCTCCGCCTGCCAACGCCTAAAGTCTTGCTTAACAAGGCGCTCAAGAACGAATGAGGACTCGGCTCTCGGATCCAATGGCGAAGGTGGTGCTGTGGAAGGGAGAGCATCTGCTTGTTCCGTTGTTGCTGGCGGGACACCAGACTCTGCTGTGTAGTGCGACAGGAATTGTGTAGAGTATCCAATGGCGTTTGCTGTCTCTTTGCTGCGCAACATGGTAGTGCGCTTAGTAGCAGTCCTAGCCACAACCGGTGCTGGTGAGACCTCGTCCTCGAATGATCGAGTCGTGGTGACGGCAAACTGGTCTATAAAGTCCGACCCTTGCTGTTCTTCGTCGGCTTCGGCTGCGAGATTACGATGGACTTCCTCCATCTCCGGATCGAGTTCGTGGTCAATCTCCTCCTCGAGATTCGACTGGTCGGCATCGTGATCATATTGTTCGCCGTGCATGATTTCGTTCTCCTCCTCCTCCTCCTCCTCCTCCTCCTCCTCCTCCTCGTCATCGTCGTCATCGTCAGCTAAGGAAAGGGGCTGAGCTTGAGATCCGCGGATGGCTTGGTTCGCCAGCTCCTCGATATCCGTACTGGTCGCGTCTTGCTCGGGCTCTCGAGACCTCTTCCTTCGCATTGCATGATGGCTTGATGAGCTCGCATGGATCCGCAACTTCTTTCGTGGTCGAGGATGCGTCATGCCGTAACCATAGGACGCAATCGAGCTTTCGCCCACCGATGTTCGCTTCGAAGGCTCCCTCGATTGTATTGGCAGGACATTTCTGAGTTCTGCGTTGTGGCCATAGAACGGAAGGGCATAGTCCTGCGGATGGATTTCGGTACTGTAATTGACAGTCTTCCGGGCCTCGGCACGTGAAGAGTGTCTGGTTGCACCCGGATCAGGAATGCGATGCTTCGATGGACGCTGGCGCCCAGAGCACGAGGATTCTGGCTTGTCATCTGAGTCGCAGTCGGTCGCTGGGGAGAGCCCTTCTTCGGATGCAACATCATCGCTTTCATAAGCTTCTCGTCCTGGTAAGTGAAGAGCACCAGACAGACGTTTCGCGGCGTGTCTTGGTCGAAGGGTGGTGTCCATAGGATGGAGCTTTTGGTCGTAATTGACAGCGGCTCTGCCATTCCTGGAGCCTCTGGTGGCGTGAGGGGGCTCGAGCGTTTCGGAGGCATCGTCTCCTTCGTTGTGCTCAATCCGGTGGTCGGCGGCATCTTGCAAGACTTCGGTACTCCGTTGAGTGGATTTCAGTATGGCGTTCGGGTCAAGACCAGCCAGGACGCCCCTGGTGGGACCTGACGACTTATCATCACGGTCAACAGTCACATATTCGACCCAGGGCTTCGGGACTTGTGTACTCTCGGAAGTGGTTGACGCAGATGCGGGAGTCTGACACACATTATCAATGGGATCAGATCTTGGGGAAAGTAAGCCATGCCGTGACTCACAGTGTGCTTGCTACGTGAAGCAGATGCGGCGCGTGATTGCTTCTTCGACCGAGCCATAGCTGGAGTTAGCTCATTCTGGAAGTGTGGTATGCGATATACGGAGGGGGGAGTCGTCGTGATATCAGATTAATGAAGGAAGGAAGGAGAATGTGGTCAACGACATCATATCGGTTTCCTTCGCGTCAGCCTGTTGCGCACGTGAGACAGAATGTGGAGACCATGAAGGAGGGAAGGTGCGAGGAGGTCTGAATCGTGCTTTCCAATAGATGGCCTTTGTCCGAATAAGCAACCACAAGCAGTCCCCAAAGTGACGAGCACATATTGCTGTCTTGCACCCGAACTCCTCGCTACCCAAAACCAGATATCATCTAATGAGCAATGACCCAATGCCACCATCTAGATCATACCAGACTTTTCGAAGCTACTAGTGCGCCAGCAACCTCGTGCTGCGCATCTGGTACTTCCCAACAGCAAAGGCACTGGCATCAAAGTCTTCACCGTCGTCATCGGTGGCGTCAGCATCAAGATCCACCTCGAGCCGGTTATCAGAAGGCAACGATGCGACCAGACTCGGCACTGGTGAGGTCGACGTGGCGGGCTCGCTCGACAAACGCTTCTTCCTGCCATCAGCGGACTCGCGACTCTTTCGCTCCTCATCGCGTTGTCGATTTTGCTCCGACGTCTCCGCCGCACGCTTCTCAAGATCTGAAAGCCGTGCCTCCGCGGTCTCATTTGCCTCCTTCAGTCTCTTCACGGCGTTCTTAAGCTCTAATGCACAGTCGCCATCTCGCAAGACCTGGTGAGCAGCCCGCTCGCAAAGATCCTGGCCCTTGTTCAACAGTACGTCCACACGATCGAGCATGACAGCACACTCATCGGGAGGTGTAAGGCTAGCTTTCCTTTGACGGGACTTCGCCGCCTGGAATTCGCGCACGCTCATCCCGGCTGTCCGGTCTGCATCACTGCTGCTGTCATCGCTATTGCGGTCCGGTGGTCGGCTTCTTGCGGCGGTCATCTTGTCGCTCGCCTTTCTAATGCTATGTCGAGAGAGCTGGACAGCCTTCACTAATGCTTCGAAGCGCTTCTGTACATCGCCGTCGTAGTATATCACTGCAAGGCCTCGACATCGATATTTGACTGGGCCACCAGAATGGTCGCCGGAGCATACTGAGGCAGTCTTGCGCTTGCGTTGTGATAACCTGAGCGCATCTGAATGTGTCATGTGTGGAAGCTGAGGTCTGAGAAGTGCAACGGAAGCCACCACAGGCCAGTCCTCATTCTCCTCTTCCGGCTCTGCTCCAACGCCTTCTTCTCCATTGTCTCCTTTAACTTCTAGGTCTTCTTGCGTCCCTACTCTCACGACTTCGGACCAAATCGAGCTCACGCTTGACCGCCTTCTCCGCTTCACTACGGGCAGTGAGTCGGCTGGCTGATGCTCCGCAAGCAACTTTTGCTGTCGTTCTGTTGCATCTTTGAGGATGCCCTCAATACCTGCTATCCAGATTGGCAGATTCTGCAACAAGGTCGTAATACTGAGCAAGGCATCTTCAGCCATAATACGGAACTTCAAGCATCAATCGTCGTAATGCGGGGCCGATCGTCTTCGAAAATTGTGTCCAGAACGCCAGCAACATCTCGAGCACACGAATAAACTAACACATTGTGGAGGGTTGTTGGGATAGTTTCGAGACAGAGCTAGTTGATGCCGAAGACTTCGTGAGGTGTGGGATGTATGCCCAAGGAAGCAGACGTCAAGGTCAAATGCACGAGACAGCTGCAGACCAGACCCAGCACTCAAATCAGTGGACGCCTCACGAACGCCTCGAACGGTCAAGCCCTGCCGAGGGGACGAAACTGCCGCTAGTTCAACATGAGATCGTTCAAATTGCTTCCAACCAATGGAACGAATCGTGATCCATAAAGGTCAAATAACGAGCAAGAAACATGACGAGCACAAAAGTGCAAAGCTGATCTACATCTCTCCGCCCATAGGACACGCGGCGGAGAAACATGGTTGGCTGCATAAGCTGAAGCAACGAGATTGGGTTTGGCGGCCGACGGCTCTGCACTTTCCATTTACGTTCTGTCATGCGGTTAAGGCGTTGGTCTGGGATCACGAAACGGACACAGCGTGCGAAATCCTGAGAGGGGAAACCTGCAGGATATGCTGGACAGTAAGCCGGAAAGAGACATTTTTGGCGAGGTGGTCTGCCTCACTTTTGACGGTTAATCTATCGCACACTGCCGATCATTGTTGCGCAATAACGGTTACAGTAGAAGATCTGAGTCATGGCACGCCTCCTCGATACGAGACAGATAGGAATTGCAGGAGAAGCAGCTTTCCACAACACAACAGGACGATCAATTGTCAAGCTGACCGCCATCACGATCGTTGGAATTGCCTGTCCAGGCACCTCCTTGTACAAGTTTATCCTTCAAGCAAGGATCGTGATCCTGTCTTGCCCTTGCGCACGCGAATGGCAGATCTCAGAGTTAAGCGCGGAAACGTACTCCCGCCGCCGAAGCTGGGGTCAGGCGTCTGGGGGTCCGATTTGGAATTGCATTCGTCAGGGTCCTCGTGGCCAGGCTCTGAAGGTCGACGGAAGTTGTCACTCCTGAGATCGAGTATCACGGGTGGTACAACAATGATGGACGACAGCATGCTACAGATCTCGCCCGAAAGGGTTAAGATGCAAGTCTTCATAGAACCTGGCATGAGAAGATGGCAATGATTATGTGCTCGCTGGTGTACCGAGTCTGATCTGAGACCCTACAGTGGTCGAGCAGGCTGGCACGAGACCAAATCTGCCATTGGATTCAAGTGCAAGACCCTTTGTGCTCATCCTTTGATTGTTCCACCAAGCCGATCTCTCTACGTAGCACAAACCAGGACTTACAAGCCACCCAGCTCGCACGAGTCGTCGGCCTCGCCGTGTACACCGAGTACAACCATGGCTCTACTTTTTCCGTCGCTGGAACATCTGTCCTGCTATGGTCGAGCATTCGAATCAGTGAGGTGTCGTGTCCAAAAAACCTATCTAATCATCTGCAATTCCAGCGGACTCCAGTCTACGGCCAAGTCTCGATGTGCGACCACTTCCCACTGCTCTCATCGTACCTATACTGTTGTCGTCGGGCTTTGGTAGGATCGCTAAGGTCAACTGACTCGACCATCTCGGGCTTGATGACAACCACCCGGAAGTTCTCCCTCGCCACCTCATCGTCCAGATCTCCGACCTTCTGGCCAATCTGATTCTTGCTCTCGTCGTAAGGCTTGTCTACAGGTAGACCAGGTGGAGGATTCTTGAAGCTGCCTACGCCACAACAACACTGTCAGTACTTTCGCAGCCAAGAAGTAGAACTCATGAGAAAGAGTACTCACCTCTCATCCCCGGCGAAATATTCCCAAAATGCCCCCTCAACTCCCTCTTCCAACTCCACCCATCCTTCCCATCCTCCTTCACAACCCTCATCCTCCCCCCCAACTCACTCTTCACAGTCCTAACCCCACTACTCTCCTTACTCTGCTCCCCCTCCCCCTCAATATCCGGCCCCACGACAAAAGCCTCCCCCTGCATCCGCCACTGCACCATCGTATCCCCCTTAATCCACCACACGGCCTCACACGGCCCTCCACCCCCCGAACCCTGTGCCTGCTCCCTCTCCTTCGCGTGTCCAGACGAAGAAGCGAAGACCTCAAAGGTCTTGTTCATCCGGACGTCGGTGGTGAAGGTAGGCATTTCGGACTCGAAACATCGCTCGTTCCGCTCAGCATCGTTGTGTTTGTTCTCCGGTAGCTCGGCCCAGAGGCCGCGGTAGATACAATATCTCGCCCGCGGCAAATAATCCACTGGGCTATCTTTGTTGGGTGCGGGTGTCAAGCTGGAGAAGACGAATTCGGGACTATCCATTTTGCTTAGGTGGTCGAGGAATTGGGCTTTCCATGGTGCGGGCTGAGGGGTTGATGTACTGGATGTTGAAGCCATGGTGCGGGAGTGGATGCTGGTTTGGAGTGTGCGAGCGAGGTTTGAGAGGCGGAGGAAGGGTTTGGAAGCTATGGTTGCGATTTGGGTACTGTACTCTATACTTATCGCAAGCTGCCGTCCAGATGTATAAGTAATAGAACGTCTTTGCAGTTGGCTGAATGGATTGAAGAACACCTAATAAGAAGTCTGGATTACTGTGTACAATCTTCCATAAACGCTGACCTCATGAGATTCCAATGCCAAAGTATGAATGACGGCATTTTGACTTCCATCTCAGGCTAGCCACGAGCGATCGATCGATTAGTCGATAGCCGCGATCAGTAGCAAGATCCATTGATTGCTGGTTAAGATTCAATCAATTGTATGACTATATCCACTAGAACAACAATGCCATGTGAAGAAGTTGTATAATCTCGCTCATGGTGATTGTGATACAGAGCCTTCGATCTTCTACCCTTCGAGGCATGCACGATAAATTATTGATTTTCAGTGTCCCCAGGCCGGCGTAAAGTCATGAAGAAACCTCACAGCCCAGGGGAAAAAACATGCAAACGACACAACGCCACAAAGAACCCCAAGCCCACCCTGTTTTGTGATGCCCGCCCAACTCCACGCTAAAGATACTTCATAACACGCCATGCTCGAACTCTCGCTGCTTCATCATGCCGCTCAACCAAGAGCAGGATAGGAACTCTCATACTCCGCCTTCTGCTCCTTCTCCCGCCTACCAGCCTCCTCCGCCTCGAACTTCGCCTGCTTCTCCGCGACCTTCGCCTCCCTCTCCTGCTCAACCCGAATCTTCTCAGCCTTGACTCTAGAATTCCTGTCCCGCTTCTTCTGATTGCGATAAGAACTCACCCCCGTAACGCCACCAGAACCCCCAGCAGCAGCAGCAGGCTCTAGCCGAGCATTCCCGCCACCACCATTGCCTCCACGCCCCTTCCCGCCCCGTCCACCCTTCCCCTTCCGCCTCCTCAACTTCTGCCCCACCTCAAATACCCCAGCCTTAACAAGACACGCCCTAACCTCCTCCCCCCAACACGCCGCCGCAGCCCCACAAGCCACCAGATCCGGGACCTCCGTCCCCAGACAAACCGCCTCGACGTCCTGCTCATCAAGCGCGTACCCGCGCGCCTTCTCCCAGTTCTTAGCCGCGAGGGCAACGGTCGACGCCATGCGGTACGCTTTGCACAGTTCCAGGGAGGCGATCCCTTCGTCAAGAAGCATGGAGATGAGGTCTTCGGATTGGCGGAGGGCCATGGCTGGGTTAATGGGGACGAAGGGAATGCTTTCGTGGCCTTGGCCGCCGTATTGGTAGACTTGGAGACCGTAGGCGATCTGAGCCATGACCTGGCGACGGTTTTCGGAAGTCCCAGTGACGTCCGTGCAGGCGGGACAGGTACATGTAAAGCCGTAGCTGCTGCGAAGAAGTTCGATCCGTTGAGCGCGGACGTAATAGACGCCTGGCCCACCGAGGTAGGTAGTACACAACTCCTCATCCTGCTGAATATCACGAACAGCATAGACCGTAATCCTCTTCCCCATCGGATCCCACGAATGATGTACATTAGGCACACAAGAATGATTAAGCCGTGACGTCGTTTCGTAAAGAGCCAAACCTTTCCCACTCTGGAAATTATTACAGGCGAAAATGCCCATCACCCTCGCCTGGTCCTGGATGAGCTCCTCGATATCCTCCTCATCGAGAGCTTTATCGTTAGCATCGATGAGGTACGCACGACTAACATGCTCCGGATTCAAGTTCTCCGGTTTGAAACAATGCAGCGCGTCAAAAGCCTGCTTCTGCGGATTCAAAAGCCGACAATACGGGCCCCAGGCGAGATGTAGCGCGTTCTCCGGGATATGCAGTAGAGGAGCTTCACAGATAATGCGGGTGCCACGGGGGATGAAACTGGTGGCGAAGAGGCCTAGACCTTTGCCTTCGATGGGGCGGAGCTCGTATTGTCTTGAGGCGGTCGGGGGTAGGTAGAGACTCGCCTTCTTCGTCTTTGGGGAGAAGCTGGAGGCTAGGGGGTTGAGGGCGGAGCTGGAGCCGGAGGAACCTGAGGATGTGGAGAGGTCGTCGCTGTTGCCTATGCTGGGCGATGCTGAGCGCGATGTATTCGTCGACTCGTGTACTGTGTCGACGGTACTCCCCACTGCAGTCACTTCGTTGCTGGCCGCCTGACCGGACTCATTGACAGTCGAGGCGAAGAAGACATGATTCAAACTCGATCCGTGATGCTCGGTGGCGGTCGGCAGCGCCATCGTTCCCATGTGTACTAGATGATGTGGTGTTCAGATCAACTTGTGTCCGAGAAAGTTATTGAACAGTGATGTCAGATGTTGAAACAGAGGCATATGTTTTGTGCGGCTTAAGAAATTGGCCTGCCCTTGCCAAGATTTTGCGCGTTTGCTGCCTAAGCGCGAAATAAGAGCTCGGGCCTCCCGGAACAAGCCCTTGTGCGACATTCGTGCGGAAGGAAGGCGCGATCGTGACGGTACAAACCAAAGGGGTGACTTGTTGAATGCTGAGAAGGATCAGAGTAGAGGAATCGTGGCTGGAATTTCGGCGTGACCGTTGTGTTCATAGATTCTCTCGCTATATTGCCCACCCAGAAGCCTTCTTCTTCGTCTTCACCTGCGCAGCCACCACATCTGGTTCTTGCGGTAGATCGAAAGGCACGAGCCCGAAATCCTGTAGTCGTACTGGTTTGACCGCAACATCATCGTCCACGTTCAAAGATTCAAGCCGCTCAATCATCTCAGGATCGTTGGCCTGCGGGTCTTGCTCGTCCTCATCCACTTCCTCATCATCATCCTCTACCTCCCCTTCGTGCGCATCATCCACTCCCTGCCCATCCTCATCCACCACCTCAACCTCACCCTCGCCCTCTCCACCCCCAGGCACAACCTCAACAAACCTCTCCAACTCCTTCGCCATCTTCCTCGAAAACCCACTAGCCTCAACCTCCACATCCAACCTCCGTTCCGGGTCCGCGCCCTTGATCGCATCCTTGAAAAACGGTCCAGGCTCTTCAACAGTAAACTTGAACCGCCTCTCAAAATACCTCTTCACGCAAGCCGCGTCCCGATCAAAATACATCTCAGCATTGACATGGTTGGTACTGACCGTCTGCGGGAAATCGATCACAATCGGTTCTAACCTGACCCCTCCCTCAGCTTTCGCGTCCGGGATTTCTTTAACAAGGATATTGAATTCGTTGAAATCCCCATGGATCAATCCTCGTTGTGCAAGACGGACGATGATCTCCATAAGTTCTGCGTACAGCTTGCCAGGATCCGGCACACTGTCGATTTGCCGCAACGGGAAGGAATCAATGAACTCCATAACGACCGTATGTCTATTCCACGCCACAGGCTCCGGAACAGGGAAACCCTCTCTATACAGCACCTTCATAAACGCATGTTCTTTTTGCGCCGCGAGGCGGGATAGGTACATCCATGACCCCGTCTGGCGATTGCGGAGGTAGTCGCGGTTGGCTTTCACTGTGCGGAAGGAGATGCGGCCGAGACGGTGGAGTTTGAGGACCAAGGGCCGGTTGGAGGGGGAGGCGGTGATGTAGATGTCGCTTTCCTTGCCGACGCCGATTTGGTTTCCTAGGCTGTAGATGTGGGAGGATTTGCGGTGGGTGTTGAGTGCGAGGTAGTCGAGGCCGCCGTAGGTTAGGCGGTAGCCGTCGTCTTGAGTCACATCAGTCATCAGCTCAGCTTTCAGTTGATGGTTTGAGGGTAGTTGGGCATACATTTCGCATTCTTCACTTTCGCGATCAAGCCGACCTTGGCGAGGTTGGAGATATTTCGGTGCACGCCACTACCGCCTCGCAGACCGGCGATCTGCTGGATCAAGGGGGTTGGAACCAAGTCATGGTTCTTGCTTCCTTGTTCAACCTGCGCCGGGCTTTAGCATATATTGTCAGCGTGTGCGCTTGGTGGGATAGGTTGAGGTGACTTACGGCTTGCAGGACTCGCCAGTCTTCAGTGGTGAGGTAGCGTAGGGCGCCTGTGTCGAGCTTCATGTCGTCGGCCGTATGTGATGAAGCGAGAGTGAGGGCGGTGGTGGTGTAGAGGTGCTATTTGCATGTGATCGTGAATGGAAAAAGATGATGCAGTGGTCGGCCTTCTCGGCGAAACAGATCCGCCGACGATTAGTATCGAGCTTCGCAATGTAGAGCCGCCTTACACGCGACTGTTCACGAAGTCAAGCTTTATCTGACGACTAATCAATCTACCATCTCCACCACTCGCCACTCACTCGCCCGGCCATCTCAAGGATACAGTGTATTTGATTCATCATCTTGTCCCATCACGTGAGGAGGGCACATCATCGCCGACGAACAGCGCCACAAACAACCAGCGCAGGCTCAATACTCGTTGGTCGTGATGGCGAAGGAGGAGGAGAAGGTGAAGCCTCAGGACAAAGGCAAGGGCAAGGGCAAAGCGGATGACAAGCAGGCAAATGGGGTCAATGGAGCGAAAGATGCAAGCAAGGACGGCAAGAAGGAGGGTGAGCTCGACGTGCCAGCAGAGGAGTTGAGTGAGGAGGATCAGAAGCTCAAGGATGAGCTGGACATGTTGGTGGAGAGACTATTGGAGGATGACAAGTCACTCTACAAGGCCGCGTTGGAAGCCATCAACACGAACATCAAGACCAGCACATCATCCATGACCGCCATCCCTAAGCCACTCAAATTCCTACGACCGCATTACGAGAGGCTGCGGGAGACGTACGATGCCTGGCCCGCGGGAGATGACAAGAACAGCCTGGCTGACACATTATCCGTGCTGGGCATGACATACTCGGACAGCGAGGACAGGCGAGACACACTCAAGTATCGCCTCCTTGCGCCCAGCTCGGACATCGGCTCGTGGGGTCACGAGTACATGCGGCATTTGGCTCTCGAGATCGGACAGGAGTACCAAGCCCGATTAGATGATGAAAAGGACACGGAAGACATCGCGGAGATGACGCGGACACTCGTGCCTTTCTTCCTCAAGCACAACGCCGAGGCAGATGCCGTGGACATCCTGTCAGAGATGGAGATGATCGAGGAGATCAAGAAGTATGTGGACGAGGACACCTATCGACGAGTCTGCCTTTACATGGTCTCCATGGTGCCACTCCTCACATACCCGGACAACGACCGCTTCGTGCGGACAGCACACGATATCTATGTCAAACACAAGCAGCTCGCTCAAGCCATCTCACTCGCTATACGACTAAACGACATGGATCTCATCAAAGCCGACTTCGCTGCGACCGACGACAAGGCTCTCAAGCGCCAGCTCGGTCTGATCATCGGTCGTCAACGCCTAGCTATCGATCTCGAGGGTGAGGATGCAGAAGATGTCGAGCTGCAGGAATGCATGAACAACACCAAGCTCCCCGAATACTTCAAGACCCTCGCCAAAGAGCTGAACGTCCTTGACCCGAAAGTTCCAAAAGACATCTACAAATCCCACCTCGAATCCTCACGAACGGCTGGCCTCACAAACACCGATTCAGCACGTCACAACCTCGCCTCTGCCTTTGTCAATGGATTCGTCAACGCGGGTTTCGGCGATGACAAGCTCATGCTGGTCGAGGGCGGTGTGAAGAACAGCTGGATTTGGAAGGTGAAAGAGGAGGGCATGATTTCCACCGCTGCCTCAGCAGGTCTCTTGATGCTGTGGGATGTGGAGATGAACTTGGACAAGATTGATGCGTACACATACGTGCCCGAGGAACAGGTCAAGGCTGGCGCGGCGCTGGCGATGGGTATCATGAACAGTGGTGTAAGACTGGAGAGTGATCCTACAATGGCTTTGTTGGGTGACTTCGAGGACAAGTCCGTGGCTGTCAAAGTTGCATCGATCATGGGTCTGGGTCTGGCGTATGCTGGCTCGA
Source organism: Recurvomyces mirabilis (assembly GCF_035927965.1). Taxonomy (NCBI): domain Eukaryota; kingdom Fungi; phylum Ascomycota; class Dothideomycetes; order Mycosphaerellales; family Teratosphaeriaceae; genus Recurvomyces; species Recurvomyces mirabilis. The sequence goes on along the minus strand of NW_027041937.1, from coordinate 1,165,433 downwards.
ACAAGGAGGACTTGCTTGACGTGCTTCTCCCTCTCGTCGCAGACTCCTCCCTCGACATGCAAATCTCAGCCATGGCCGCCCTCTCACTCGGCTTGGTCTTCGTCGGCTCAGCACAATCCGACGTGTCCGAAGCCATCATCCAAACTCTTCTGGACGAAGACCGCACGAACCAGCTCAAGGACAAATGGACGCGTTTCATGACCCTCGGCCTCGCACTCCTCTACTTCGGCCAACAAGAAGAAGTCGATGTCGTCCTCGAGACACTGAAGGCGATCGACCACCCCATGTCCAAGCCCGCCTCAGTCCTAGCCGACATCTGCGCCTGGACCGGCACGGGCGCTGTCCTGAAATTGCAACAAATGCTCCACATCTGCAATGAGCACATCGAAGACCAAGATGACGACGACAAGCCCAGCTCCGACAAAGACGCCAAGAAAGAAGACAATGACCCTCCCCGCGACATCGAAGGCGAACAACTCGTCCAATCCTATGCCGTCATCGGCCTCTCCCTCGTCGCCCTCGGCGAAGACGTCGGCCAAGAAATGGTCCTCCGCCAATTCGCCCACCTAATGCACTACAGCGAGCCCAACATCCGCAAAGCCGTCCCGCTGGCCATGGGCCTCTTATCGCCCTCAAACCCCCAGATGAAAATCTACGACACTCTATCCCGCTACTCCCACGACAACGACATCGACGTGGCCATCAACTCCATCTTCGCCATGGGCTTGGTGGGAGCCGGAACGAACAATGCTCGTCTGGCGCAGTTGTTAAGGCAACTAGCATCGTACTACCACCGCGACCCCAACGCCCTCTTCATGGTGCGCATAGCGCAAGGCCTGCTCCACGCAGGAAAAGGCACCTTAACTCTCTCCCCGCTCCACACAGACCGCACAGTCCTCTCCCGCGTCGCCTGCTCGGGCCTCCTCACCGTCGCTCTCAGCTTAATCTCCAATCCCAAAACCTTCATCCTAGAAAAGGACCACTATCTCCTCTACTACCTCGTTACGGCCCTCCACCCCAGGTTTCTGATCACAGTGGATGAGGAGATGAAGCCTGTTCAAGTTAATGTGAGGGTCGGCCAGGCGGTCGATGTTGTTGGGCAGGCGGGGAGGCCGAAGACGATTACGGGGTGGCAGACGCAGAGTACGCCTGTGCTTTTGGGGGCAGGGGAGCGGGCGGAGTTGGAGGATGAGGAGTGGGTGTTTTTGGGGAGTGTGATGGAGGGGGTTTGTGTGTTGAGGAAGGTGAGTTTGCCTTGATGATGTCCCATCCTGCTTTTGAATCCCCATTGGGCTGGGATGCGGTGATGTTTGGTCTAGAGGAACTCTTCGCTGACACTTGTTTTCTTTCTTACAGAATCCCGATTGGCAGGCGCCGTAGATGCGCCATCCATGGTGGAAGGCGGTGGTCGCGGGAGAGGTTCGCGTTGTTGCAGAGCACGAGTGACGATGATCCTGTCCCGTCGATCCTGCGAAGCGATGCCGTGCGATGCGGAAGCGAACCTCTTATCACCTGATGCAAACCCCATGCGGGCCACTTGTCAAGTGGCATGTTGATCCCTCCTTTTTCGCTTACGATGGGGGAGAGGGCGGGACGGTAGTGCGATTACATGGGGATCATTAGCATGAATTTGTGCGGCATCTATTTAGACGCGGATGCTAGCATCTGAATTCGTAGTTGTACAATTAGTCCATTACCATATCAAGCACGATTTCACCATCATAGCAGCCACCAAGTATTACACACACATAGACTTCAGTCTTAGGCGAGGCCTTACTTCTGGAGCTTCCACGCGACCTTGCTTGCTTCCATCCGTCAGAGGCGGCTGAAGGAGCCGTCAATCCGTCTTCAGCAGTATGTTTGATTCCTTTCGACCCGGATATCTGGTTCGAAGGATTCGAAGCTCCTGTCACAGCTTCGAGACAGCCATGTTCATGATTCGTGCGCAGTGTGGGATTTGTGCAAAGTGGAAATTCGACCAGATGAGAGGGGTAGGAGGAGATTTTTTGGTACGGCTGAATAGATGCGGTTCGTACACACGAAGTGAGACATTTGGTATTGCGGTCATTAGGTATGATGAGGGCTCTCGATCGAGCGAGATGACAGCGACAGGGAGACGCATTGCAGGAGTGGTGATCTCGCCATGACTAGTAGGTCTGCCTGCTCGCGTCGTGGTAGGAGCAGAATTTGCACGTTGGGTGCGGTCTGCGTCGTGGGCGCAATCACAGTATCATGCTACCTTCCGCTTCGTCTCTCGATCTAACGACGAGAGCTCTCCAAGCACCGTAAGAACGAGAGCATTGAAATCATCTCCACTAAGATCTCGTGAGAAGTCGTCCTTTCCTAGCGTTGGCCCAGGCAGATGCTAGCAGTCTACGTTCCGTCTCAACGTACGTGATCGTGAGATTGGGGAGGTTCACCGCAATTCCCTAGCAGGAAGTATTGGTTGCTCAGATTCCTCAGATCTCTCAATTCTTTCCACATCACTCAGGCTGTTCAGAGCACTCGAGCCACTCAGATTCCTCCACTTCCTCAGATCACTCAAACTACTCGGATCACCAAAACTGCTCAGTGAATCTTGCAAACCAATCTCGTCTGGTAGGCTGTCCGATTAATCGAACGTCGATCACCACGATGTCTATAGGCCATGCCTGCCATGTGTTTCTTAGCCAAGGTTCACGCTAGAACGATAGTGCATCGGAAGTATTGCTTGTTTCCTCCTCTCGCTTACACTGCATCTTGCAGCTTGTCGATGCCCATGAACATGCAGTGTATCTCCCTCATCGGCCTTGGCACTCATCCCACAAGTACCGTGACGCACATGTCATGCACACGAACGAAAAATACAACGGAAAGCGTGCCTGCCAACGGCACATGCCATACGATGTGGCGTGAATGCGTCAAACCGTTCCCGGCTCGAACGACCCGTGGCGCCCCGAGGATAGACACTAATGCGGCGCCTTCCAAGCCGCATTAATCCCACGTTAGACTGTTGCGCAAACATACGCAACCACCTACGTCGTCCTTCGCATCTGCCTTCACGAAGTCGCCATGGGGGCCGACGGATGGTTAGGCTTAGTGCCTGTTACCCAACTATAGGCCCCTACTAAGGTTGCCTAGTGCAATATATACTTCATCGCCAGGCGCTTAGATAATCTAAAATCCTGGCTCGAAGGTGCAGGTCAGGGCCTGCATCTCGCAGGTGATGTACATCAAAGCTGCACATCTGGCGCTTCGGGCGCTCGACAGAAGCTCGTGAATGGCTGGAGACCATCAAAAACCAACATTTCTAATATGCATCGTCATTGGTCGGTCGCAACAGGCTTTATCGTCATTTGCTGAGGCGGGAATCGTGGTGGGTATGGCGAGCTCGTGGCCATGACCACGAGTAGATACAGAGGTACTCTTCGATAGCCTATTCGAGTGTACCGCCGTCCAACTGGTCTGCTCTGGGGCCGACATGGTTGGCAGGTGCCTACTAACCACTATATTTCCTTGTTGGTGCAACCTGGTGAGATACAGATCCACTTGCCCGAGCTACTTTCGTTGATGTGGCTTCATGATCGCCGACAGGGACCCAAGCTTCGATAGCGAGGGTTGAGGAATTACGGGCAGATCACAAGTCCGTTTCGGGCGAGCAGTAATCGCTCTTCCACGGATAGGACGGTCATTGTGAAAGTGGTTGTCGTGTGACATTCTCCTCTCTATCGTGCTCACCACCAGAATCTCAACCACCCAGCCCTCGAATTATCCGTCTCGCCAACATGCACTCCGCCGCACAATAAGTATGCCAGCCGAGCCGAATCCTTCGTTAAGAACGCCGACTTATCGCTAAATGCATCCACGCTCTGTATCATGAGTATCGTCGAGTGTCTGGTCGGAGTGGTAGAAGCACTGGCTTGATATCTTGAGACGTGGATGATGAAGGTCGTCTTGGACTCGAAGTGGTGGAAGTACGTCTCGCTTTGCTCATCCGCCGTTTGACCTCGGGTCGTCTCGGGCAGCCATCGTCGATATGTCTGTGAAGATGTTAGTACAGTGAACGATGGAAAGTCACCATAGAACGAACCTTCTCAGCGTATCCTTACGCGCAAAGCAGCTTTGACACAGCGGACACTGGTGGTTGCGTGTCTTGAGATGTACCTGCATCTGGTCAGCTCAGACCTCTAGCATAATGGTGTCATTAACTCACACTTTGCTCGTGTCTCAACAGATCAGTCCTCCTCACGAATCGCTTTCCGCAATGAGGATAATGACAGTGATGTGGCTGCGGCCGACCAGGATCATGCGTTTCCAAGTGTGCTTTGAGATTGTAGTTCCGCTGGAACAGCTTACCACACATGTCGCAAGAACAATTCGCATTATCGGCTGTCGTGTATTCCCTCTTCGCTCTGTGATGCTGGCTTTCTGATCGGACATCTTCTGTGGAATAAGCTTTACGGTACGCAGGCCGTCGAAGTACTGGTTTGACATCCTCCTCCTCGCTCTCGATGTCCTCATTGACGTTCTGTCGTGGTAGGAGTAGGCTGTGAAAGCGCTGTGGTGCTAGCGGACGCGGTGTGACCTTCTCGGGCGCAGGCTGTACCGGGCAGTAAGCTGACACAGCTGCGGGTTGTGCGGGCTCCAAAGATGTTGTGCTCTCCCATGGGTGTTCGACCTTCATGACAGGCGAACCTGAAGTTCTTATGCAACCTTCGGAATGTGCGTATGGCGAGGAAATCTCGGAAAGCTGGGAGCTTAAGCTGTAGTTGGACATACTGGGCGAAGCATCCTGAAGTGGTAATAAAGGTCCAGCAACCTCTTGTGGAGGGTTCCACAAAGTAGTAGCGGGCGCGAGCACAGCGGTGTTGTTCTGGGGGTACGACGTGTACTGACGAGGCAGGCCGTCAAAGGCAAAGTAGCTAGGCTGAGGCGTGGTGAGGTCTTCTGACCAGTCGTAAGGTACACTGACTGGTGGTAACGACGAAACATCATTTCGCAGCATTCCATTCGTCATACCATCGTTCGGTGGCATCTGCAATAGCCCAAGACCATACTGGTACTGCTCCGGCCATGTTGCTGGAGGGCTCGTCTGCTGTAACGTCGACTGCGGTGTGCTTGCCGTTGATATGTCATCCTGTCTTGGAGGTCCTGTCGAGTTTGGTGGAGTCTGAAGGTTGTGATAGTAGCCTTGGCTGTTCATCAGCTGCCGTAGTTTCTCCGGATCAGGTGTTGGAAAGTAAGTCATGATTAGTGGGTTCCTTCGAACGAGTGAATGCGATGTAATGTTGTCGATATGAAGCTGGTCGCACAAATTATATAGGGCGAAAGATCACGAAGCCGAAGTGAGGTCTACATTGAGGCTCTGTCGACACTGTATGAGGCACTGCTGCTGCCCTGAAACGGCGGCAAAGAAGAGTGTGGTCGAGAGGAAAGCATTTCAAAGATGGTATACGAAGATGTGGTATTGGCATCGCCAGCGCGATGAAAGAGAGGCCACGGACGCTGCGGCGCGCTGCGCACTGCCCACATATCGCAATAGCAGTAGACACCCATGTCTCGATCGAACAGGCACGGTCATAAGTTGCATGCACGTCGCCAACTCCACAGAGACCTGCTGGCCAGTCTTGATGAAGCATGGCCTGGATAGCGTTGGAGTTAGCTCAGGCAGAGACGGAAAGACAGCGAGGACTATGCAGACATCGCAGCCTGATGGCCATCTCCGCGCACCATCTGCCGCCTTGCAGCCACTGAGCGGGAGGGTAAAGTTGGCCGCAAAGGGTGATGTACCGGCAGTCTGGGACCCTAGGTCGTCCGTGCTGCTTCGCCCGTGCAGTAGCTTAAGCGCGGAGATGTGCCTGCGGTTAGTAGAGTTTATGCGGGGACTGGTGAACCCTGTAGGTGCATGCACGAGGGCACTACACACTACACTATGCCATACACCCTGCGACACTCTCCAAGCGATGTTTTGCGTGGTCATGGGTGTCTTCGCGAAGTTGACTGTATTGGCAGATATCGAACTTCGACAGACTGAGCTCACGAGCTTCGTTCTGCAACCAACGATGTCAATGCCTCAACTTGTCGTCTGAGATCTTGCACCGCCGTCGTCAACGCCTCGATCGTTTCAGATGGCGCCGCAATCTGATCAACGGCTATTTCAGCGGGCAACCGTTCGCTTCGCGCTTGTTCTTCCAATGGAGGGTGTTCTGTCCCTGCAGACAGCATCGGCTGTTGGAACGACATGCCGGACAGTGGACGGCGGGTGATTAGTCTCCTCATCTGGTCGCGTGAACTTGCCGTGGGTCTACCGTCCCGCGTTTTCCAGTACTGCCGTCCTTTCTCCCAACCGAGTATTAAGCCGACAAATGGCCAGTGTGTAGCTTTTAGCAAGATTATGCGAATTGTCCGCAGATCTTCTGCAGACACAAATAGCCGTAGTGGTCGAATTAGCAAAGGCAGTAGGTTCTGCAAGCGTCAATTAGCTACAATATCGCATCGTGGCCATGCGACACAACCCGGCCTCGAGCTCTGCACCTGGCTGCAAATAGGCCAGGCTTCACTCGCATGACCACGCTACGTTGAGCAGTAATCGCACGAACGCACGTAGGTAGTTGACTGTACTTACCAATGGAGGTAGAAAATAGGTAAGACGATTGGACGACGATGCTTCAAGAACGTAGACAGCATACCTGCGCCTCGTCAGTGATCAGCCACCTTCTGCTGTACTTCGCCCCCACAAAGATCAATACACTTACACCGAAAGATACTCTTCACGCGCATGCTCGATAACCTGTGTAGGAGCTTAGCTCAAAACGCCGGCGCCTACTGAAACTGCGGAAGATGCCGCACCTTGGTCAAGCTGTTCGATAACAGTGAGATTAAAGAAGTAATGAGCAAGATGTTCGTCATGCAGACAAAGATGAACATCAATGGTGGCCCAAGAATTGGTGAGATCTCTTCAGCAACATCCTATGCTCGGTACATTAGCAAAAGTTACCCCGAAGACTTCCTGCGCAACTCACAAAACCGAGGTACGATGATCCAAAAAAAACCTTGATCAGAATCCAATTCATCTTTGAGACACTGTACACGCCACGAGCCAAGAAAGCGAAGGTAGTGTTGAAGCCAACATAGAGAATAGCCACCAGGCCAAGGAATTTGACAAAATCCTTCGTCATCTCCTTCAAGCACGGTAGGAGTGTCCCAAAGTATGGATGAAGACTAAGCAGTGAGCAGATCCGTGGGACCAGGAACAGCGCTTCCACGGACAAGATGTCAAAAGCTATGTCGATAAGCTTGCCATCATTCTGTATTAGACCGATCGTGCGTACAACCAGGAATGCCAGACCAGTAGTGATGATGCCAAGATCCCACAGCGCCCAGAAATCTGCCGAGTAAAGAGCACTACCAGCATCGCAGAACTCAGCCAGCTCGTTGTAGGCGAAACTTGCCAACCAGATGTACAGCAGGATCTCGGCAGTAGTGACATGGCCGATACTCTTCTCCACAAGTACGGTGTAGTAAAAAGCCAGGAACGCTGCAAAGAACATCACCTCAAACACCTTCGAGTACAGTGGTACTCGCAGCCGGCAGAAGGGATCTGATCGCCGCTCGTTGTACACTTTGACTTGCTTGGTCGAGTGCTGGCCAAGCGTCTCCCAGAAGATGATCTCGCCGTTCCAGATGCCATCGATAATGCGTTGTATGGACTTCTGACTCAGGAATTTCTTCGCCTCTGAGACTGCCGCTATTTCAAGTGCGTTTAGTCCCGCGAATACCGCCGCGAAGGAGGTGGCCTCGTCCGGACTTGCACCTTCTGGATCTTCATCTGCAAAAGACTGGTCTGGTTCAAAGGATCCTCCGTCAAGCAGAGGTGTAGTTTCGGAATCAGCTTCTATCGAGCCATGTGGTTGGGCTGACTTCGTGGCGCTTTTACATATGGGAGGCAAGTCAAAGCACAATGCCTCTATTGCCTCATTCTCGGCCAGGTGGGTTACGAACCGCCACGCCACCATCTCGCAAGCAAGGCTTCTCGTCTGACTGATACCACGGTCATCGCTCGCCTCTACTGCTGCGAAGTGCCATTTCAAAGCCAGCAGTGCATTGACAAGAGCAGGGTGATGCGTGTCGTCCACAAGATATGTGACGAGAGGCTTGAGTTGGGTTGAATAGACCGTCTTTCGTAGGGTCTCCCAGGATTCCGGACCGTCAATCTGCGCAACGAAGTACCTACCATTGTACTTAGCTGTTGTCCTTGCTATGGTCTTGGCTGCTCGTAGACATACACACTCAGCTTACGAACAACAACATCAAAGGTATCGTTACCGTCGATGTGCGGCACCGCCGCACTCTTGTATTGACGCATGGATGGCCCTCGTGGCGTTTGACGAAGGATTGTGCAAATGTCAGATTCATGCAGGTCTCTGGAAACAGGAGATCTGGATTGGCGGTCACTTCCATCGGCGCTAGTGGCCGGCTAGATCCTCCCGTGGCCGAGCCTGCACGTGGTTTGACCCCACCACGTCCGTCTACGTCAAGAGTTGAGTGCCTGAAGCTACTTGACTAGTCGACATTAAAACACAACCTGTCCTATGCCAAACACACATCCAAGCTCAACAACGAGATCTCTCATCTGCGACAACAACAACACGATCTCGAATTTCCCACCAACAAGATGGCCAACAACAGCCCCGAAAACGTCCTCTCCGCCCACAACCTCAGCACGCTCATCGTCTCCAGCCTACCCACCACAACCTCAAGCATAAAGAATCCCTACGAAGCCATAGCCCTCGCCTCCCACGCCGCAATGACAGCCGTAGGATTCCGGCTCGTAGGCTTAGGCGAAGACCACAAGCTCGAAACCACACCACCCTCCGATCAAGCGGAGCCCGCACCATTACCAGCAGACTGGAATGCGAGTAAAGGAAGCTATGCATTTCGGTATGCGCATAGGCAAAGTAGTATGGAATTCCTGGTGAAGGTGAATAGTATGGGCAATAAAGCCGTAGTCATGGGGATGGGCATGGGTGATGATCGGACCAATTCTTTCGATGTGCGGGTGCAGGACTACATTTCTGATGGGAATTTGCCAGCAACGCCGATGGGCGAGGATGGCAATGGGGATAAGGAGGAGGCGGCAAGGAGAGTGTATAATGTCTTCATTTCGAGGGGACGGCTGAGCGATCTCGCGAATTTGATGAGGTTGAAGTTGATTCAGAAATTGGTGCCTAGTCTGCATAAGGAGGGTTATGAGGAAAGCGCTAGTTCGAGTTCTACGGCGACTCAGCAGGAAGGTGGGAGGAGCGGAAGGGACCCAGCGCCTGGTCGCGAGCCACGAGGACCAGGCTATGACCCACTGCGTGAAGACCGCGATCCCCAACCTGCTCGACCCTTTCCATTACACGACCCTCTCGCACACCCTCGTGGACCCAGACGACCAATGCCAGAACCCATGCCAGGCTTCGAAGACGAATTCGAGACACAACGAGGTCCACGCGGTGGCATGATGCCGGGCGGCTATCCACGAATAGGCGAGCGCGATCTCTACCCTCAAGGCCTAGGTCCAAACGATCCGTTCCGAGGAGGCGTGAGTCCAGGTCTTGGTGGAATTGGAGGAGGCGGTATGCATCCAACCTTTGACGATCCTTTGTTCGCGGGGCAAGGACAAGGAGGAGGCGGATATGATCCTCGTGCTCCCCCAGGTAGCCGGTACGATCCTACAGGTCCTGGCATGGGTGGTCATCCAAGAGGTGCAGGTATAGATGGACGGCCACCGAACCCTTTCGGTGGTTTTGGCCGGAACGACTTCACCTAAGCCCAAATGGAGATGGCTGATGATTGACGAGTCATGAGGAATGAACGATGATGTGAGCACGGAGGTGTATGTAAGATAGTGCATGATTTGCATGATGTCTGTATCACCAGAACATATTTCGTCCGGGCTCAAGGTCTTTCGCTTCTCAGGTAGTAGATGCGACGGTCCAGATGGCGAGTGAGTTGTCACGCTGCATCCTGTCCAGATTTGTGGTCGAGCTCGCCGTTTCTGCTTCAACATCACTGTCGTATCTCAAATTCGAACCCTGGCGTCTCTGCCCAGAGCAAGTCGCAAGGACAGCGCCATTGGGATGCCACACAGTACTCGCCACAGCGTCTAGGACAAAGTTAGCTCAATCTTGCGACGAAATACAAGGTCAACTCACCACCATGCATCTTCATCTCAGCATCGGGTACTTGCTCACCCTCTACCTTCCCAGCGTCCTTCCACATCCTCACTGCACCGTCATTACCACCAGCCCAGACCTCGAACCCATCACTCGTAGGCATAACATCGAAGCCCAGCCTCTGAGTCGTCTTAGCTTTCCTTCCACTCAACCACGAGACTCGTCTGATTGTGTTGCGAATGTCATAGACATGTATGCAGTCGCTCTGACGTTCAGCAATGACCAGGTAATTGCTATCAGGACTCCACTTCAAATGCGTGATGCCCGTGCCTTGCAGCACTGGCTCGTCCTCTGGAAGTATTGCTTTGTTTGCAAGCGAGAACGAGACTAGGCATCCACTACGCCCTTCGTCTGGGAACAGTCCGATCTCCCGCTCGGTCGTGCCAGCAGCAAGCATGCCTTCATCGCTGATAGCAAGAGCGGAGACGATGCCTTTGCAACCCAGAGGTTGATCGCCAAAGAGCTTCCGTGCTTTGCGACCGGGAGCCAGACGATGGGTAGTGATAGCATCGGAGTAACCTTGGTAGCAGTCGAAGAGAGAGAGCTGGTTGTTGCCACCTGAGATAAAGTGGCCACCATCCTTAGTGAAAGCAAGACTATAGGAGCTGAGATGAGCTTCCGTCGTTGGACATGTATTGTTGTACTTTGCCGCTATCGTCGAGTAGTCCAGAGAATTACGTAAGGATAATGGCTGATCTGTGGCTGCGTGAAGGACTAAGGTGGTTGAGGGGTCCTGAAGGGCGTAGGCTGGATGTATGGCGTAGCTATGTATGCTTGCTGGTGACCTAAATGCAGCATACTCTTGTAGTTGACGAGGCTTCTCGCCGTCATCGAGTAGATCTGGAGGTAAGATGAAGGTGCGAAGGGTCTGGTCATTGTTCAAGGTCACTATACTCGTGCCATCGGGACTGAACTGAACTTCGCGGAAGTAGTTGTTACGCGTCGTTTCACCTACTCCACCGGTCGTAGTGTCCTCTCGATTCACCTCATGGGTTGTATCGAAGGTATCGCCGGTATTTGCGACGCATGCCGGTGTCAAAAACATGGTCATCGGGATAGAGGCGAGGAGGTTGTCGTCTGGATTGGACTACGGCGGACTGTACCTCTCGGCAGACCAGACAATAGATATTTCTCGGCCTCGACTTCGGGGGTGAGCACCGGCCAAGCTCGTGTGAGCTTCCGAAACATTATTGTTCATTCCCCTTCGCAACCATTACAACACATCGAACAATCGTCCAACCATCCTAGCGCATTACCGACATCTTCTTCCACCAATTACTCACACCATAGCCAAGATGGTATGTCCGCGCCACCTCGCAATCTGGAATAACTGCCTACCAAGTACTAACACTTTACAGACGACCGCCCTCCGATCCATCAAATCGCTCGCACCTCTCCTCGACCGCGTCCTCGTACAACGAGTAAAGGCTGAGGCAAAGACAGCCGGCGGCATCTTCCTCCCCGAAAGCGCACAAAAGGAGCTCAACCAGGCAAATGTGTTGGCAGTAGGACCCGGTCTGATGGACAAGAAGGGCAACAGGATACCGATGGGTGTCTCGGCTGGTGATAAAGTGTTGATTCCCCAGGTAGGCTTCCGGCAACAATGGGAAACGATGAGTGTCAGATATCGGGGGCTAATCAGAAATGCAGTATGGTGGCAGCCCGATCAAAGTTGGCGAGGACGAGTTCTCGCTGTTTAGGGATTCAGAGTACGTTTCCTACATGACCATCACGTTTAGGACACCTTTGCTTACAATAACTGCAGAATCCTCGCGAAGATCAACGAGTAGATGAAACCCATTTATACGCTGTACCAATAGCATTGCCGGCCCCTGCCACGAAGAGCAGAACCGAGCACCTCCGGCATTCGAGCGCTTGTACTTTGTATCTGCTAAAATATTTAGCCATTGTGTGAATATATCTCTACTCTTCTCTGCTACAAGTACGTCTCCTAAATCGACGATTTCCATTTGCGGATGCTCGACAATGTCTCGCTGCTCTACTATCTGGAATGAGCCTGTGAACCAAGTCTTCATGCGAGGCTTTGGGCCTCTACGTAGGGATGGACCACTCAGCTACTTGAACCGACTGCCGTCCAGCGCTTGAACGAGACACGCTGTTGGCCAAGCTGGCCGTCTCAAGGATGCACATCAAAGTTGCATGTCTTGTGTCCAAGCTGATAGTATTTTAGACCTACGTCCAGATGATGTGGTGTGTCTCGTCTCTCCAGAAGCATGGCACGGGGATCACTACGCCTTGGCTCGACGACATACCTTGGAGCGCTAGATCCGAGACATTATCTGCGGGGATCTGTGCAACCGATACTGACGGTTGAAGCCTTGCGCGTTTTCTTTGACTGTGGTGCCCTGCCACTATCTTCCCGTCATACGCCCTGGTGCTTTCTTGAACGTGTCGAGTGTACTGGTAGATTGACCATGTAGGTTCGGAGAGCGAACGCGCCTGTCGCTATCTGCAAATGGCTGCGCGAGATTGACTTCTCTGCTTTCCATATCCGTGGAGAGGACGGCGCTTTTGATGGATTCCGGCGCCCACAGCTTAGGCTCTTCGTCTCTCTGTGTCGCAAGCGCGTCCGCCGGCGAGCCTAATGAGCTCATCTCCCGCCGCCACAAGTCAGGTTCTATGCCAGCGACAGCTTTCCTCTTCACTTCGCGCGTGCGATCTTTCTGTTCGATATCCTTTGAATGGCCCTTCAAGTCCATCTGGCGCATACGGTGGCTGACATTCTTTTCAGCGGTAGCCATGAGCTTTGCACGATCTTCGCTGCGCTTTCTCTTGTCCACGCTTGCGAGGCCAGTGTCAAGCTGGGCCATTTGACGTCAAATCCTGGCAGTCTGCTCATCGTCATCCGAGTCGTCGAGCAAGTCGTTGAGCCCGGCCCGTTTATCCGTCAATCTATGCCCGCGACTAGGTATCGATTGCCGAGCACTACCACTTTCCCTCTCTGCCTTCTGCTGCTGGTATTGGGCCTTGAAGTCTTCGCGGTACTTAGCCCGCTCCAAGTCCTTGGCCACCGCAGCCTGGTGCTCTTGGACAAGCTTGCGTGCCGCCTCTTCGATGTCGACACAGCGCTGCGCCTCCTGCTCAATTTTGATCTGCGAGCTTGTCGACAGTCTTGCGCCTTTAAGAATACTGGCAGCTTCAGCGGGCCCGAGCTCCAGTGGCGGCGTTCGATTCTGTTGCTTGTACAGCTGTTTAGCCATTATTTGGGCGCGGTCACGCATCACCTTTTGATGCCGCAGCTCTTGCTGATCGATCTCCGTTGGCGTTCCCGAGATGGCTTGATCCAATTTAGCTTGCCATTGCTCCGATTTCACTCCTTCGAGCTCATTATGCCGGGTGATACTGGGTTCATCGGTCGTGTCTCCAATGTCGTCGCCGTGTTTTGAACGCGACCGCAAAGACTCGGCAAGGCAGGAGTGGCTGTCATTGCTGGAATACTCCTCGAGATACCATACGCGCTGTCTTGTATAATCCACCGAGCGGAGTCAGTCGATTTGACTGGGTTCAAGCTCGGGGATCCGTAAGGGCTGCTTTCGCTTATTTGTACAGGACCCGGGTCTTGTGACGCTGTCAAGCTGGACTCATTGTGAGAAACGGTAGCACCTCCAAGCCAGATATGTTCCAAACTTGTGGGACTACTGGGTCGAAGGTCGGCTCTGGCTGCCAAGAAGCTCTTGATCAGCGCACAGCCTTGATCGTCGACACCGCGTTCCGACAAGAGCCAGACTGGTAATGCTGTTTGCCAAGAGTATATCGTCTCAGTATGCTGGGCTGTAGTGCTGGGAATGGTGTCTGACCGGTAAGCAGCAGGAACGAAATGATTCCCACCGCCCAAATATCAATGGCATTTGTATACGAGTCCTTCGCCTCGTCATCGGATGAGCCCTTCGTCGTCGCAGGCAAAGCCAAAGATCTCTGGCGCTTTGAAGGCTGGTGTGCCAGCATCGGTTCGCAAGAACGTGGCATTTTCCACAATTCGTTTATTCAAGCCAAAATCAGCAAGTTTAATCCGCCAATGCGGTGCCTTGCTGAAGACGAGCATGTTCTGCAACAGGCCATTAGTTCTGGCACATCTACGGGCGTGACACCTCGCACATGCTTCCACTCACCTGCGGCTTGAGATCTCTGTGAGCATACCCCAGGTCATGCATGTATTCCAATCCTTGTAGAGTCTGTCTAATGATCTGCTGTACCTCTGGCTCCGGTAAAGGCGAGCTCAGGTGTTGCTGAAGATCCCCGTGCTGCACAAACTCCATGACAACCAGGACGGCGTTCGGGGTGTCATACCATCCATATGACAGCACGAAGAAAAGCTCATACTGCTCACAAGTCGATATCAACGGACAGGCCGGCTCAACAAGGGCAGACACAGATGATTAGCCTTCTGCTGAGAAAACCTCGCCACTGCCTCCAATTCTCTCTCATAGTTGATCGTACCTGCACGTCGGAGCAAAGGCTTGTATATACTCTTGACGGCTCTTAATGCTCCAACCATCTCACCCGAGACAGCTTCTTCCTTGTACACCGTGCCAAAGCCACCACTGCCGACGGCCGACACCCTCTTCCATACGGCCTCCTTTTCTACGCTACCATAGCCCCATCTTGCGGTGGTCCGATACTTGTGCCGTGTGGTAAGCCCGTCTGAGGAGCCTTCGGCGTCGAGCTTAGCAAGTTGTACAATCTCCATCATTGATGACCAGACGTATGAGGTGTTCATGCAATAAAGGGCTCAATCGGGGGAATGACAGAAGACCCTAGGTAACATCGTCACTCTACGACGGTTTTAGACTGAAAGCCAAAGACAAGCTGCAGGAAAATGGAGATTGGGGCTGTCGTAGCCGTCGTGTCTGCGGCACTGAAGTACGTCGCGAAATAGTTCATCTCGTTGCGATGCTGTCTGTACTAATCAGGAAGGCACGGCCATGGGCTAGTCGAACTATGCCAGGACTTGAAGCATGCCAGAGCGCAGATCGAAGAACGAATAGTCGAGGTACAGAGTTATTGGAGAAGAAGCGCTATGCAACTCGGATTCACTAGGCGTGTCCATGCAAGCCTTGGTGAGGAACATCAACGACATCAAGTTGCGATCATCACAATTCTCGATGGCAAACTCAAAGCAGCGTCGCACAAGATCCAGCGACTGGTCAAGAAGCGAAGACGAGCCGATCTCGAGCTTGACCAGAGATTACGAGTCAAACGCTGGAAATATGTCTCCGTCAAACCATTCCTTGACGGCCTCATCTACGACCTTGCGAAGTGGCAGAGAATGTTCGATCCTTCGTGGTATCTGATCATGCGGATAGCAGATCCGTCGATTGATCAATGCCTCAAGATTGAAGTTGATGCAACGAGACCAGAAGTCCGGAGACTTCTGAAGACTGCCAAGCAGATCCGGTCAGCAATATTACCAGCTACGGCCGACGAATCCGGCATCTTCCTCCCTTCAGACGGCATGAATGGCATCTCTCCGATAAACATACCATATTCTGCTGCAGTATGGCTAAGGCGACACAGCTCTGGTACCAGCTCAACTTTCGTCGTTGACACAATACCTTGTCCGCAAGATCAATACGTCGGCCTGACTGCGCAAGACATTCGGCGACTCGCTTCGAAGCTGCGATGCGTAGATCCGTCAGCATTCGGGAGTGCTCAAATGCCATGGAGTTGTCAAGATGTTGGCCAACAGCAGCAGACTGACGTCCTTTGCTATAGTTTTCCTCACACCTTCGCCAGCTATACCATGCACGCTGCGACAGCTTTTGCAAGCACCTGCGGCCCATTCGTTGAGCGATCGGATCAGCTTAGCGAAAAGGCTCGCCACCTCAATCAATTACGTCCATACACTGGACTTCGTGCACAAAAACGTACGGCCCGAGAACTTCCTAAATTTCCTTGACTCCCCGCAGTCGGACCTAGGAAGCTGCTATCTCATTGGCTTCGAGCAGATCCGAAGTGCAGATGGCAAGACATACCTACGAGGGGACGATGCCTGGGAGAAGAACATCTATCGTCACCCGGAGAGGCAAGGTCCCTATCCACAGGAAGCACATAACATGCAGCACGATATCTACAGCCTTGGTATCTGTCTGCTAGAAGTCGGATTGTGGTCCTCTTTCGTGCTGCATGGTGAGGATGGCCAAGTGCAGGGTGCTGGCCAAGCTCTGGGTCTCAGCTTGGATGAGCTGAGACGCAAGCTTGTGAGAAGACCGGCGTCCATCAAAGACCATCTCGTTGCCCTGGCCAAACGTGAGCTTCCGAGCTTGATCGGTAACATTTATACTGATGTTGTTGTCACCTGCCTAACGTGTCTAGACGACGACAACGAAGAATTTGGAGAATGCGAGGATCATGAGGACGCTGATGGCGTATTCGTAGGAGTCAAGTATATCGAGCAGGTCTGTTAATTCCTGTCGTAGCGACAATTCGATTGCTTACACCAGATCTAGGTCTGATTGAAGCTGGATGAAATCATGCTCTGAGCTCTCTTGCTGTATGGTAGTCAAGCTGGCTCGCCGCCCTGGCCGTCGGCCATGTTGTAGCAGAGAGGATGACCTTAGGCACACCAGCCACTCTGAAGCATAGTCCACTGACGCAGATTGCAAATTGCTTGCAGCTATGCAAAATGATGGACAGCGCATGTCCGTTGTTACTGAGACCGGCTTCGGTAGCTTGGACGAGCTTGAGTGGTGTCATAGATTGAGTTAGAGAGTCACGAGTGACCCTCATAACGAGCTTAATCATGACTTCCTGAGTATCGGTAGATGTCCATAGGTTGGCGTTACTATCAATCTTCCATTTTCAACTGAGCATGTCGCTCTGTTGTCGTCTGGACGGGCACGGAGAGAACTCAAGGGACCGTTCCCGGAGTGACGTCGCATAGGACAAGGATATAGGAGGCGTCTTGCGCATTCGACTGCAGTCAAGCGGAACAGAGCCGTCAGCTTCTTGGACTCGCTGAAAGTGCTCAAAATCGAATTCAATTGCGAAGCGCTGAAGTGTGCCGTGTGTGGACTCAAGAGCAGCTGAGATTGGTCTGGTCGACAAGCCACATTAATTGAGATGATGTCATGTACGATGAACATACAACGGAGTGGTGCTTGCATTTCATATCAGTATCCGCGTGGGAAAGCATAAGGTCGCAGCGATGCCCAGAAATATGTCAATGAAGAGTGTGAGAATAACGCAGTCAGCATGGCACTACTCTTGGTGGCCACAGTAATAGCTCTGTTCATCGTATACCGAGCTACAGCATATCAGCTTCGAGAACGACGTTTTCGTCGATTTGCTCTGGAGCACAATTGCGAGGATGCTCCCAATCTCTACACGTCGTACTTCGCAGTACTGCAGCGTCTCTGGCGACTCATCAATTGTCGTCGATCAGGTGAGGACATCATGGACGACATCTTGAGCCCCGACTTCGAGCGCAGACCCACATTCGCCAGCATGGGCTTCACAGGGACGTCGATCGTGGGCACAATGGATCCTGCCAACATCCAGGCCTTGCTCGCCACACAGTTTGGAGACTTCGAAACGGGCGAGCGCCGTTACAAAGCATTAGCGCCTGTGCTTGGGAGAAGCATCTTCTCGAGCGATGGTAGTTGCCAACCTTATCGAAGGATACGGTCTTTCTGGTTTCTAATTCTGTTCGCAGGGCCGTTCTGGAAGCACTCTCGGGAGCTTTTTAGACCACAGTTCTCACGAGATAATATCAACGATCTGCAAGCGACCGAGAAAGCGGTGCAAAGCCTTTTCGAAGCAATCGAAGGAGAAGGAGCAACGGACGGCGGAATCTGTGGAGATACTGACCTACTACCGCTCTTCTATAATCTCACCCTAGACACTGCTACTGACTTCCTGTTTGGAGAGTCGGTAAATTCCCAGCAGGCTTTTGTTCAGAAAGCCAAGTCTGGAAGTTCGATGGACTTTTCGAAGGTCGAGGCTTTGGCTTCAGAAGCTAGTTCAGAGCAGTTTGCAGAAGACTTCGAAGTTCTCGGTGGGGGCCTCCAGCAGCGTATACAATTGCAAGCTTTATCCTGGCTAGGCAACGAGCGAAAGTTCCGTCAAGCAGTTGCCAACGTGCACAAATTCACAGAGCATTTCGTGGGGATTGCGCTGAAGAGCGTTGACGTCGAGCAGAAGAGCAAAAAGGACTACCTTCTGTCTGCATTGGCAAACCAGACCCGAGATCGTACCGAGTTGCGCAACCAGACCCTAGCTATACTGTTCGCAGGTCAGTTGGGAAGTCATACTCGTTCTGTAATACCCATGCTGACTACGCCCTGTAGGCCGAGACACGACAGCGGCCCTACTGGCATGGTGCATGATCCGACTTACACTTCACCAGGAAGTATTTGTGAGACTGCGTCAGGTCGTACTGTCCGAATTCGGTGCAAATGGCGATGAGTCGATGACGTTCGCCCAGCTGAAAGCTTGTCGACCACTTCAGCATTTCATCAACGAAGTCCTCAGACTCAACCCAGTCGTGCCTTTCAACGCTAGGGTGGCAGTCAGAGACACGACCTTGCCGGTAGGTGGAGGGGCCAGCAGGAGATCTCCTATAGCTGTTCGCAAGAACACTAATGTGCTTTACTCGATATACACGATGCATCGACGGAAGGACCTGTGGGGCAAAGATGCTTTGCTGTTCAACCCTGGACGATGGGAGCGAAGGCTCCCTTTTTCTTGGCAATTCGTACCTTTCGTAAGTCCTCGGCTCGCATGAGTGAGGTCGCTCATAACTAACACATATTTCGTAGAGTGGTGGACCTCGCATCTGCTTAGGACAGCAGTTCGCGCTTGTCGAGACGAGCTATGTCCTAGTCAGACTGCTTCAACGGTATGATGCAGTGAGGGCTGTAGACCGAGAGCAAATGACGAAGATGAGAAAGGGCATTGGTCTAGCGATGTGGCCTGCTGATGGGGTGAAGGTGAAGCTGCATAAAGCTAGGGTGTGATAATCTTGTCGGGATAAATGTATCGAGTGCTATTGTCTGATGTTATTGTTTCCGAACCGCGCGCCACTGCATCAACAAATTAAGCTCGACTTATTTGGGGGCCAAGATATACCTCATGTGACGTCGATAACTCGCCTCATCCATGATCCAGCTCCTAGCCCGTTACAAATATATCATGATCACAATGTCGTGATAACATTGGCCGCCTTCTTAGCGTACTGATGGCGATCCTGACTGCCACCCGAAGAGGGAGTTCTTTCTGACCTGGTCTCCTCCGTCATCGCGAAGACACTCATACAATGTCGATAAGTATCTACAACAGTAGTATCACCAATAGTGGACTTCCGACGGAGTGGTTCGGGTTCGCTCAAGCGATTACCACCATACGGCAGGATTTGGTCATGTACAACTCCCCTTCTGGCGTTTATCTCAACACCACGGACTCGGATTCTACCACAGGTTCTGTTTCGATGATACTGCTCGAGCAAGGATGCATCATCAACGGCAACGGCAACAAAAACTGTACGCATGCCTGTTACGAGAATCCGAGTCTGCTTTGGACAGACGAGAACGCAACGTACACTCTATACAATTGTCTGGTGTTACCGCTCGTCGCCAAAGCATATGGGCAGAACATCTTGTCAGATATGGTTCCGAAGTACAATCGGACCTCAGAAAGTACATACTACGAGGATGATGCCTCCGGACTGATGCATAGATACGGAATCGTGGCCAAGCCTGATCTCAACTTGACTGATCCAGACCAGTGGGCAGGCATTAACAATTGTACCAAAGCGTATTGCCAGGCTTCCGGCGGTGTGGACTGTGACAACATCACTTCATTGACCTTGAACGATAATTGGAGGATAGGCACATTTGTCCCGCACTTTCTGGTCAACGGATCACTATGCGATGGTGTTGCTGGCACGATCAATCAGGACTTAGGAGGCGTTGGAATGATCATCGCATACTTGATCCAGATCACGATCTTCCTTACTGGCTGGGTAATCGGAACTTTGAACAGTGCTGCTATTGCAGTCGTGCACTTTACAGCTCGCTTTCTGTATCATTCCAGCGACACCAGCAAAGGCACAAGGTGGAGCCAGGCCAAACGTCACCAAAGAAAGATCCGTCAATCCCGACAAGCTGTCGCTCTGAATGCCGCTCTTGTGGAGTTCCAGAAACGCAAACATTCTTCGTACTGGCAGTATCTTTGGCCGCCATTTTGGCAGTCGGTGATGCGGCATATCTCAACGTCTCATCATGGCAGGATTTGTGGAATAACATCAGCTTCATATCAACGGTAGCGCTATCCGGCATGTACCCTATCGTGCTAAATCTGCTGGTACTCCGCAAAACAAGAAATCTATCATGGTTCCTTCTTGGGATATCTGGAGCATGCACAGCGGTCTCGATGACTTTATGGATATATACGAACGTCCATCAACCTCGTGCGGATCAAATCACCTTTACCAACGGCTATCTGCTACCAGAGTGTGGCACGACCGAGCCGATCAATCCTACTTGGACCTGTTTACCGAGCGATCAGTATAGTATCGATGGATTCAACGCAGACGTACGAGGTCTGATTTTCCCGTTGATAGTCTTGGCTTTCTTGTTCGCCGAACAGCCGAAGAAGTTTCGAGATATACAAGCAAGGGACAATAACAAGGAGGAGAAGCATGTGAATCTGTTCGTTCACGTGAAACAGCTACTCCTCTTACGCCATGACAAACCGACAGTCTGGTTAGAGCAGGGTTGGCATCAACTCTGGTCTCGGATCCCAAATGACGCCAAGCACAGATTAGATGACGCACAGACAAACATGCGCAGATTCTCCCGAGAATCGACATACAAAGCAGAAGACTGGGCAGATGCGATACTGAAGAAATGTCCCGCTTGGTTGAACAAATCAGGCACTGTGGTGCGAAGCAATGTGATTACACCCATCTACACATGGACACGAAGCGCGAGCATCCGGCTATGGACATACATGCGGAATATCGAGATCCACAAAGCACTGCTCTTGATCTTGGACGCTTGCTACAAGATCGTTCCGTTCCTGGCGGAAGTCGGTATTGTGACCATCAATATAGTCCTCCTGGTTCAGTATGCTGGGTACCTTAAAGTCATTGGTGATGGCTCTTGGTCGCTTGGTCAAGTCATCTCTGTCACGATTTGGGTTCCAGTCGTTGTCGAGTACGTATACCTACTCATATGCGGAATCGAGGAGGGATTTGAGTGTCGGCTTTCGGAGCCTTATCACGTCAAGAAAGACGATGCAGATTCGTCCGACGAAGACGAGGGCACTACTGTCGATGCTGCTACATTACGCAAAGACTCGAGCTCAGAGGATGATAGCGACGCAGTGGAGTTAGACTCATTACGGGATGGAGAGCCAGTTGACGTTCAGCACGTCTTGCTGGTACCGAAGAGACCATATACAGGTACATGAGAGGCACGTAATGTTCATTGCGCATATTGAAGACTACTCAAAGTCCTTCACGACCACTAGACCTCTAGAACGAGTGAGTGTCTAAACTAATGTCCGTGTCGCGAACGACAAAGCACCTGTCAATGGCCGACCGGGTACGCATGGCCCGCTTTCCCTCTTCAATCACCCTCATTCCTCTTCATCACAGGCTCTCTAACCATAATATCCAAACCCACAACCTCCTCCGCCCGCTGCAAATAAATCATCTTTTGAACCTGAAACCCCAATTTCCCATAGATGATCCTGTTAACCTCATGACTACTCTCCAAATAACACACCTGACCCGCCACATCCGCCTTGGCAGTAATATACTCGATGACTTTCTTCGCATAGCCCTTCCCGCGACCAGGGGGAAGAGTGCCGATGTAGACGAGGTACCAGCTTTCGTTGTCCTTCTCGGGACCTAAAACGCGGGCCTTGGTGTCATGGAGCAAAGGCAGAAACTCTGAGTAGAAGCGTGTCCGCCCTTCACGGCTGAGTTGGTAGACGAGGCGCCAGAGTCCAGAACGGAGAAGAGTGAGGAGATCGTCCATGTTGGCTCCTGGTGGCATCCTAGAAGCAGTGAGCACAAAGTGAAGGTCACAGCACGAGACAACGAGAAAGTCGAGATATCAACCTACCATAAGCCAACACAATCATAATTCGGCCCAGCCGTCACAGCGAGGCCTCTGAGCAGGTGAGCATAGACTATGTACTCCATCATGCGGACATGGAGGTCCCACTTCTGCTCCTTCGTCCAGTGGGCTGTGTCTGGTGTATTCACGAAATAAGAGCAGCAGTGGTCTTCCGCAAAAGACTCAGCCAGACTTGCAGCTGCTGCTTTCCATTCGTGCAGCTCCAGGACACGAACACCGGGATCCTGAGGGACCGTATTAACGACGTCCCTCTTATCCATCACGGAGTCGCTCCGATAGGAAGATTCTAGGAGAGACGTATGTTTGCGAGTCAAGGTTGGCTTCTCTCCTCCTTCGACAATAAGAGTGGCTGTAAGCGACTTGTCCATAATTGCGGATTATGATTATCAAAATTCAGTGGGATCCAGGAACGACCGGATCTGATATGGCTGAATTGTACCGAAACCGACATCAATTCTCTGTCAGTCAAGGGTTTGGATACTGTACGATGTATATAAGTGAGATTGTCGGATGAAAGCTCGAGGGCTGAGAGCGGCTTATGTTACGAGTGGTCTCGTGGCTATAAGAAAGAAGCAAACTTGTGATGCTGCTGTAGCACGTCGAATGATAAAGCTCAAGGGTGGCAGAGGTGAAGTACGAGATAGCGAATGGTAGGGCGGCCAATATGACTGGTGAAGTCCGAACGGAACGTGGCCGGTCCGGGGTGGGCCCACGTGGGATGGCAATCCGGGATCGAAGTTGCGGTTCGCTAGCATTGGTATGTGTAGCCGAGACAAGAATGATCTGTCTGCGCAGATGCCCTACCGTTTCCTATGTGTTATGTCTTTCTGTTACGTGGCCATGTCTGGATGGTGACCGCCATCACTTCTTCCCAAAGAACGACATGATATTGCCTTGACCAGGTTTGCCAGCTTTCTTGCCACCAGCAACTTGCTTAGGCTGTTGCATAGTCGTGACAGACGGACCCTTGATCTTCTTGGCCGGTGGCTCGTCTTCTGAGAAGGACTCCCAGGCTGCTTCTTCCTTCGTGACTGCATGCATGTCAGTGCAGTCTCACGAAACCAGATAAGATGCAAACATACCAAGATACCCATCCTCGTCCTTGAAATTCTTCTTCTTCATCACTCGTCTTCTGCCACGTCTTCGTCCATTCTCGACCTCCACTGTCTCTTTAGGCTCTTCTGCAGTCTGTGAGTCAGGCTTGTCAATAGCTCCCTCATCTTGATCGACTTCTGGAGCAGCCTCAGCAGCATCGTCCATCATCTCATCCTCCTGGTCCATCATAGCCTGCAGATCTGCTTCGCGTTTTTCCTTCGACTTGCCTTCTGGGCCTTTCACAACCGTCTCCATTGCATCAGCTTCGTCTACGTCCTCTCCACTCTCCTCGTTTGAGAAGTCGGCCATTGGTTCGTCTTCAGCAGGCGGCTTGGGCGATGGCTCAGCAGAGCTTTGGGATTCTTGTTCCTGCTCCTTAGTCTTGCCTTTGGCAAAGGACTTGAAGATGTCAGAATTCTGCCGTTTCGTCGTAGCTGGCTTCTTGCTCGGCTCTGGTGTTGCTTTCGCAAGCGTAGGTCTCGACGCTGGCTTTAACTCTTGCGATTCTTTAGAGGCTTGCTTGTCCAGGGGAGCTGGTTTTGTGGTAGTCGCAACTTTTGCTTTAGTAGCTCCGGCTGTAGCGGCAGGCGGTGGCGGTGGCTGTCGACGCTGCGTCCTTCGCTTCACATTCGAGTTCTGAATCGTACCATACTGCTTCCAGGCCTCCAAAGGGTCTTCCGAAGCATAGTCTGCGGCGATTTTCCGATTGCACTCGGTCAGGACCCGGACATCGCTGAGACCCTTGGCCTGCAGGCTGTAGATGTGTATACCTGTGACGCTCTCGAAACTCGCTTTGGCATTTTCCAGATGCTCCTCCTTTGCCAGCATGACCGTCCGCACCTCTATGGGCTCATGATGTTGTTCTTCGGTTTGCGGTGCAGAACTGCTAGGCAACGGTGGACTGCTCTGCATGACTGTGTCCTCGCCATCGTGCTGACTATGCCCTCCATTCGCTAGCGGTGCCTCTTTGATCTTCGTGCCAGTGATGAGGTATGTAGCATGTACAGATCCAGGCTTCTTTGCGTTCTGCTTGTGGTGGAAATCGTAGAGCATCTGCTTAGCCAGATTACTGTGCACTTTCAAAGCTCGGCTCAACGAACGATAGCTGATGAGCTGCTGCTCGTTCAGCACATTGATCGCCAGCCATTCTGTGTAGTCCTGTGCCATCTCGTGTGTGTCTGTCAGATGTCAGGCTGACCGGAAGAAGTTCTTGGAGGACGCGTAAAGTGGGCTGCCACACGCGCCGCGGCTAGCGACTTTGATCTCGACATTATATCAGCACAGACATCGTCACCACTTTCTATAAACAATTCCAATGGAAGGCACCGAGGACGATGAGGATCTGAAATTGATCCAGGCCTCCGTAGGTCTGCTGTCTGACCTGCAAGGTGCCCTCCCGAAGATCTTGTGGCGATCGAACGCAGCTGGCGGCGAATATGAACCTGTTCATGCACAAGTCAGGCAGCGAGATCTTGGTTATGCCATCAGGTTGGTACGAAGAGCATGCCAAGCCCTTCATGTCACGATTCTGATGCCTCCAGTCAGATTGAGCCATTCCAGGGTGAACCCCAGCTGCTTGATACACGACTGAAGCACATTGTGCCTCCAATTGTAGCTGCCCATCTTGCATACTTGCAGACCCACGACGGCCCTCGGCCGAAGCAGCATCTACCATTGGATCAAGCAGTGTGCACTCTCTTGTACACCCTATGTAAGGTCCGAGGCTACAAGGTCATCGTGGGCTTCTTCAACAACGAAGCACGCTACCTCGAGTCAATACTAGCCGCGCTCGAACGCAATGTGGCCAGCAAGCAGGACAGCGAGAGGCAGAGCCCTTGGCAAGTAGACTATATCCTCATGCTCTGGCTCTCTCATCTGCTCCTCACGCCATTTGATCTCGCAACCATTTCTGACAAGAACTCGCCAAATGCGTCAACTCCAAGCTTACAACTTCTTGCGAAGCTTCCACCATTAGCAACACGATGTCTGCAGGTCGGCATGCATTTCTTGTCAAGCTCTACAAAGGCTCAGGATGCGGCAGCAGCAATGCTTGTGCGTCTAGCTATTCGACCTGATATGCAGAAGCTTCAGCTTGGAGAGCCTCTAGTCGAGCATGCTCTCCGCTCTTTACGGCAAGATGATCAGGCTACGCAAGTCACTATCTATCATCGGCTAGGCCCTCTCCACTTTCTGGCTGGCATAGCTACATCCGCAGACTTGTCGGACTTCATACCTCATATGTACAAAACATGCTTACAGTTGGTTGATGTCGAGGACAGCGCACTCGCCTCGAACGCAGTTGCGAAGAAGCTGACTGTCAAGATATTCCGCAACATCGTTTTGCTGTCTTTGCGATCAGCATCCACAGGTGGTGCTTTGCTGAGCTTTCTGGACTCTTTTAGCGTACTAGAAGATGTCATTGACTATCTGCTCCGCTCGCTCGGTGATCGAGATACACCCGTAAGATATGCTGCCGCGAAAGCAATGAGCTTGATCATCCAGGAGCTTGACTCTGGTATGGGACACGAGGTGATACAGGCTATCCTGGATATGTTCAAGCAAGACTTACCACGCCATACCGACAAGTTGGACTTTCGTGCTGCTGATCCGCTGAAGTGGCATGGTCTCACTCTCGCACTCGCCCATACATTGTTCAAGCGGACTGCATCGCCCGAGCAGTTGCCGGAAATTGTCAATGCTCTTGTTGCAGCATTGCAGTTTGAGCAACGGACAGCTACCGGCAGCAGTCTTGGCACGAATGTACGTGATGCAGCCAACTTCGGGATCTGGTCTCTGTCAAGGCGATATACGACAGATGAGCTACTGGCAGTATCTACCAAAGAGCTGCACTTTGGCATCGATCAAACCTCGGTCATCCAGGCTGTCGCAATACAGCTCATCTTATCAGCCTGCCTAGACCCAGCAGGCAATATTAGGCGCGGGTCTTCCGCAGCATTACAGGAGCTTACAGGACGTCACCCAAACAAAGTCTACGAGGGTATATCACTTGTGCAGATCGTGGACTATCAGGCTGTTGGCTTGCGGAAGAGGGGTATGGTGCATGTTGCTGCCAGAGCAGCTGAGATGCACGGCATGTACTGGACGGCTCTTGTTGGTGGGGTGCTGGGCTGGCGTGGCATTGGGTCACCAGATGTTCTTTCGAGACATGCAGCGGCGGCCTCACTTACGGCCTTAAGTCGTCTGACCAGCGCAAGCACGCCGGACGCTGTCGCAAAGCAGATCATAATCCGCTATGATGACACCATCAATGGCGACGTGGAAACTCTCCATGGTCTTGTGCTTGCGTTGGCCGGCATTGTACGAGCCGATTCTCGTGTCGACAATCAGCAGATGTGGGCCACGGTCGAACGTCTTCCCACCTTACTTGCCAGCTTCTCTGCTCGAACCATCCAGTCAGAGCTGCCTGCTGCCGCTGCTCAGCTCACTGCAGCATTGTGCTCATTAGCCAGGAAGTCATCGAGTGCGCAGCTCTCTGTACCCTTCGAGACCCTGGAAACCATGACGGAGCGGTTACTGGCTCGACAAGAAGACGCAATCTTGCATCAGATACCGGACCTGGCGCGAGCACTACTCGCTCTGGAACGGCAAAGTGAGCACGCACCAGGCTGTATGAGTGCACAGATGCTTTGCAAGAAAGTCGCCGCTGATTCTGTGAAGAGCACACTAGGAGGCGCAGGACGTGCCATTGCGCTTGGCGCATTGGCACCAATGTACGATCGTGGTTTGCAAGGCGACAAGGCATCACTAGCTATAGACACACTAGCGGCCCTCGCGAATGCACCAAGTGTGGACTGGCGAGTCGTCGGTAGCAAAGCATTACAGCTGGCCATCGAAGGTGCTGCAGAAGCTCACGTCGACTGGAGTATTATGCAGACTATTACGCGGGCCATACACGTCAGCATGAACGACTACACAGTCGACGAGCGGGGAGACGTTGGATCGCTGGTCAGAACACAGGCCATCGTATGTGCCTCTGATGTGCTCCCCTTTATCACACAAACTGAGCACCTCGATCACCGGGACTTGCTACACGCGGACGTGGCTCGTTTGTCAATGGAAAAGCTAGATCGTGTACGCTTGCAGGCTGCGCAGTGCCGAGCACTGTATCTCGACTTTGGCGTCAGAGCGGACGATTTGACCAGCGTGTCGAAGTACGGATACTTCTACAATGCGCTCACTCCCTTGCGCGAACATCGAAGGTTCTCGGCGCTGCAGACTGCGGTACTGGAAGGTGCTATGTCCTCTGCGGGCACGGGCGCTGAACCATTGCTTGTTGCATCTCGAGCTGCGCTTTGCGATAGCCTGACGGCGGTAGACGACAGCACATTGCAAACCCATATGTCCACGTTCGCCGAATTACTGAAGGACCTGGGCATCAACGGCGGCAATACGCACCCAGCACTAAGTCTCCTTGCCTTCTTACTCGATATGCAGATACCTCAGCGACTTCTAGAATCCGGCTATAAATGGCGGAATCTGCTCTCCAACGTGCAGAAATCTCATCACAAGTCGAACGATATCCCAAGGATCTTGGCTGCTGTAAATGTGTACAGAGGACTCGCGGAAATCCCCACCATCAGAGACGAAGTGGCGAAAAAATTGATTAGCATGCTGAGGACGAATCCCTATCCTCGGGTGCGCGTCAGCGTCGCTGAGACGCTATTCTTCATTACGGGTGATGCATCGTTAAAGGACAGGGACTGGTCTGAATCACCAGCTCAGAACGCGGATGTCGTTGTGGCTCTTCAAGAAAGAGTAATAACAGTGAGATAGACTTTACGTGTATCGACTCGTGGCTGCATGACACCACCTAATCAGGACAAAGGTGGCTTCGTCCCCGCCCAACCTCAAACTTACCACCACGTTGCCCTGCATGCCTAGCAGCACTAAATCTATACCACCGCATGATAGACTCGTGATACGCGAGTGCCGAGGGGTCGGCGCAATAATGCTGTTGCAATACCTCGTGTCTAAACTATGAGTACATATCGGCCCATTCCTCTAACTCTCGCTGACTGGCAATCTTGTTCATCTCACCTTTGAAGACATACGCATTGCCAGACGGCAGACTGACAATGACTAGCTACGGTCTAGACAACGACAAAAATCATGGCGGAGTTGCATTAATGGAAACTGAAGTCCTTGACGCCCGCTCTGGCCATGTACCACAGCAGTACCGTGGCACTTCTGCCGACCAGCATGATATGGATATACTTGGCAAACAACAGGTCCTCCGCGTACGCCATATTTACCATACCTTCACTCTTTGGAACCGCTATCTGATGGCATGATCTAGCGCAACTTCAACTTCTTGACTATGCTCGGCTTTGCCTCAACATGCATCGCAAGCTGGGAAGGTATCCTTACTTATCTCGCTTTCGTGCTCACGGATGGAGGCACGGCGCTGCTATTTTGGGGCTTCATTGCTTGCGCAATTGGGCAGACGGCTGTCTATGCTAGTTTGGCTGAGATGGCAAGCATGTGAGTCGTCCCTGTGGAACTCGAAATCAGGCATCATGCTGACGAGGACATTGCAGATCACCTACTGCTGGTGGCCAGTAAGACTTTCTTGGGCAATGGTGACAATCCATACTGATAGCTCAATCTCGTGATAGGTATCACTGGGTATGCTATTCGAGGCATCGAACCTGACGGCGCAGCTGCTGATCATCTTGCCGCTCTACAGGTCTCGGAATTGTACGTACCACACCAGTACGATCGCAACTCCCTTACTGACTACATGTAGTGCTCCAGCGAAGTTCCAGAAAGTCCTAAGCTACTTCTCTGGTACGCCGAAGCACCTAAGCCGCACACAACCAGTTTACTGACCATACTTAAGGATGGCTGACGGCGATCGGCTGGCAGATGTATCTTGCCAGCGTTTGCTTCCTCGTTGGCACGATCATTCAAGGCCTGATTGTGCTTAATGTACCAGACTACGTCTATCAACGATGGCATGGCACACTGCTGTCTATCGCAGTGGTGTTCTTCTGCGTGAGCTTTGTTACGTTCTTGTCACCACAGTTGCCTTACATTGGTACGGGTCCCTAAACGTCACTTTCTAGGGCGAGCTGACTCGGAGCAGAGGCTGGCCTGCTAGTCCTGCACATCGCCGGCTTCTTCGCCATCATTGGCACGCTGTGGGCTATGGCGCCCCGCGGATCAGCTGATGTGGTACTGCTCCAATTTTCGAACGATGGTGGGTGGCCTAGTACTGGGCTCTCCTCTATGATCGGTCTGCTAGCTCCTATGGCCGTGCTCGTAAGTCAAACATCAGTCCCGGAAAGATACTGTCTGCTTACACTTTGGGAAGGTCGGCTACGACTGCTCAGTTCGTAAGTTTCACTCCTCCAAGTACACTCGCACATATCGACCATACTTACCTCTTGCCAGACATGTCGGAAGAGACTCGGGACGCTTCCTCTACTCTTCCCAAGGCAATCATGGGCTCTGTGCTCCTCAACGTCACCTTAGTTTTCATCATGGTGACAACTCTCTGCTTCACTATTGGCGATGCTGCCACGGTACTCGCGACACCGACTGGCTACCCGTTCATTGCTGTCTTCTACAGTGCAACAAACTCCTATGCGGGGACGAATGTGTTGACTGCCATCGTTGTTATCATGCTCTCTGGCTGCGCATTCTCCGAAGTCGCTGCTTCGTCTCGACAAATCTGGTCGTTTGCACGCGATGGAGGTCTACCCGGACACAAGTGGCTTGCGAAGGTCGATTCGAGATGGAACATCCCACTGCCTGCGGTGGCACTTTCGTTGCTCATCTCTGCTCTGATCTCATTGATCAATATCGGCTCGACGGTAGCGCTCAACGCCATCACGTCCTTTGGTGCGGTGGCGACTCTCCTGTCGTACTACCTCACGATCGCTTGTCTGGTCAGTCGACGACTACGGGGACCAAAGCTACCAGCACGAAGATGGTCGTTGGGAAGATTCGGCCTGGCGATCAATATCTTCGCACTAGCGTTTCTAACACCACTCATCTTCTTCTTGACCTGGCCATTGGTGACGCCTGTGACTGCGGCGACGATGAACTGGTCCAGCGTCATGCTGGGAGGAACGCTGATCATAGCTACGGCTTTCTATGTCATCAAGGGAAGACACGACTATGTAGGCCCAGTGGCGCTTGTCAAGCGGGTCGAGTAGTGGACGGATGCTTACGATTTCACATGTATTTGTACGGCCAGTCAAACGCCGTCTGATCCAGAAAACATTACCAACATTGTCTACTTCAAGAATTTCCCACGTGATTCCCCTGCATGTCAATCACCTCACGTAACAAACGCCAAGACATCCTTATCTCTCTCATCTCCAACGCCCGCGCTTTTAGCCTCGTCCTCAACCCGACGGCCATCTAACCTCATTTCGCCAAAACATCCCGTGGATTCCAACCTCACTTCGCTTGCATATCCGTCTCGGAGCCAGTAGTCTGCGCATGCCATGTGGTTCTGGATCCACAATCGCATGGCCAAGACTCACCGGACAACTTGGCGGAAATGAAATGGAGACTTTCTTGCTGTAGTCACGGTGTCGTTATCTTGCTAAGCTTTGTGCGATAGTACGGACGACTTCGGCGCACTGGGTTCAAGCAGGTATGCGACGGGGTGTCTCGGAGGTGTCGTTGGGCGGGCATGCCCGGACGCTGCTATGGTAGTGAACGAGATGATATAGATATCATCGTGGAAGACGATCGCGTTCAAGCCGCTTCGCACTCTGTCCCCCTCACTCTTTACAACCCCATTCAGCGCAATAATGGCTGAAGCGGTATGTGTGCTCTGTCGCACTCGGGTATCATGATATACTGACAACAAACCCAGCCTACCTTCGACCCTGCCCATCCTTGGGGTGGCAATAGTC
Organism: Recurvomyces mirabilis; assembly: GCF_035927965.1. Lineage (NCBI taxonomy): Eukaryota > Fungi > Ascomycota > Dothideomycetes > Mycosphaerellales > Teratosphaeriaceae > Recurvomyces > Recurvomyces mirabilis. Next base: position 1,134,143 of record NW_027041937.1, on the reverse strand, counting down.
GTAATGCTACAGTGGACGTGAACGCACAATACGCCGGACTAGAGTTCCACTATACCTACCTCATCTTCTGCGGAGTAAGTCACACGAACAGGTCAAACTTGCGCTCAGTAACATGGATTGAGCTGATTCTTGCTCACAGTTCATCGTCTGGCTCATCATCCCAGGTATCGGTCTTTTATACGGCGGCCTAGCGCGCCGCAAGAGCTCGCTCTCCCTACTCTTCCAATCCCTGATGGTAGCGGCCGTCACAACTTTCCAATGGATGTTCTGGGGCTACTCGCTCGCCTACAGCCGGACAGCCAACGCTTTCATTGGCGACCTGGCCAACTTCGGGATGATGAAAGTGCAAGCCGCGCCATCGCCCGGGTCGGCAGTGATTCCTGAAATCGTATTCTGCCTCTATCAGATGCTGTTCTGCGCCTGCACTGTGCAAATTGTAATTGGCGGGTCCTTTGAGCGCGGCAGGATTATCCCATCCCTTGTCTTCGGTTTCTGGTGGGCGACGATTGTGTACTGCCCTATCGCGTGCTGGACGTGGAACAGCAATGGCTGGCTCTACAATCTTCCCTCCCTCGACTTCGCGGGTGGAGGGCCAGTGCATATTGCTTCAGGGTGGGCGGCACTGGCGTATGCTTTCGTGCTTGGGAAGAGAAAGACGAAGGGTGAGAAGAGTCATGGGAAGCCGCATAATACTACTCTGGTGTTCCTTGGAACAGTGCTCATCTGGTTTGGGTACGTCGGGATCTTGTATACTGTGTGACGTGGACATGCTAACGATGTTACAGATGGTTCGGTTTCAATGGAGGGAGTGCGCTAAATGCTTCCGTCCGAGCTATGTATGCTGCCTTCAATACTAACACCGCTGCCTCGACCGGTGCAATAGGATGGGTACTAGTCGACTACATCCGCACGGGTGGAAAGTTCAGCGTGGTTGGGGCGTGTGAAGGAGCGATTGCTGGCCTGGTCGGCATTACTCCGGCAGCTGGCTACGTGAGCTGCTGGCCCGCTGCTCTGATTGGCTTCTTGACTGCTGTAGTCTGCGCGTGTCTGCAAAACCTCAACGACTGGCTACGCATCGATGAAGGTCTCTATGTCTTCAAGCTCCATGGCATAGGCGGCATGATCGGCTCGTTCCTCACTGGCATCTTCGCTGATTCGGCCATCTCTGCTCTTGATGGTGTGACGCTGGCGCCTGGTGGCTGGAACGGCAATGGTATCCAAGTTGGCAAGCAGTTTGCTGAGATCTGCGCGATCTCTGCTTACAGCTTCGTGGTCAGCTGTATCTTGCTGATGATCCTGAAGTATATTCCTGGGATGCATTTGAGGGTCAGCGAGGAGGCGGAGATGCATGGACTGGATCTCGATCAGTTCTTTGATGAGCAGATTGGTGAGGCGGACTGGGAGATGTGGTCTAAGGAGCACCCTGTCACCCATGGCATTGCTTTGGCGAGGAGTGGTGAGGGTGAGCACAGTGGCGGTTCGAGTATGGAGAGGGAGACTGTGCAAGCCGAGAGCAAGAAGACGGATGCTTAGACATCACCATGTTCGTCGGATAGACACGGGATAGAACGGATTCCATACCTGCCATGCAGTTGGCGTCATTCGCTTCTCACTTGTGAAAGAGCATCGGCGTTGTGAGTAACCAAGGTCTACTCAAGCGTTTAGCATGATGGTGAAGCGAAAGCGCTGACCATCTGCTCGCCACCACTGTCCCGCCGGTACCCCGTGAAGACACGAAAAGACCACGGATCTGCTTCCGCACAGGGCTGGAATACATGATGCCTAGATCCTACAAAGTCAATGGTGGAGCAGATGGTAAGACGGGAGGCCTCACAACTCATTACAACAGTCAGCTCGCGTACGCGCTCCCACGACAGTCAGCAGCAAGGTACGGGCAAGCCGAAATTATTCTTAGACATAATTGGTATAGCATGTGCCGTCCAAACACTCAGTCCTTCATTTATTATTGACACTTCCTCAACCATCAACGCTTGTTATCTCCCCGTCTCTCCTCCGCTCTCCGCCCACGATCGCACTTCGGCAGCCACAAGTCCCGATCGCTCACATCCTCGCCACGACCCCACCATCGCGCGAGCCACGTGAAGGTAAATATAATCGGCAAGCGTTCCTTCAACGATCCGACAGCAGCGGTCATAGATTCCGGACTGGCTTCTGTTGGACTAAAGTGCACGTGTTTTACGAGATTCGACTATCCAGCTGTCATCATTGCCGCTCGCTCTCGTATCCACTTTATTTCGATCGGAAGACAACCCTGCAGACCGCATCGGAACCGCGCTCGTTGCGTAACAAACTCGGGGCCAAGATCGTTCCATAATCTTCTACAGATCGGCACTTTTGTTTCAACCCTCGTTCATGCTGCTACTACTCAAGGCCACCGTTCGCAGTGTTCCTGTTTGATATACAAATCCGAGAAGCAGTAAACGATCATGGCGCAACTGGATACTCTGGACATTGTCGTCCTGGTAGCGCTGCTACTGGGCACGGTTGCCTACTTTACGAAAGGTACCTACTGGGCGGTGCAGAAGGATCCGTATGCCACATCTTTGGCCAACGGCCATGCCAAGGCAGGCAAGAGCAGAAATATCATCGAAAAGATGGATGAGAGCGGGAAGAACTGTGTCATCTTCTATGGCTCGCAGACTGGTACTGCCGAGGACTATGCATCACGATTGGCAAAGGAGGGCAGTTCGAGGTTCGGCTTAAAGACCATGACTGCGGATTTGGAGGAGTACGACTTCGAGAACCTTGACCAGTTTCCTGATGACAAGGTGGCCTTTTTCGTGCTTGCTACTTATGGCGAGGGTGAGCCAACGGACAATGCTGTTGAGTTCTACGAGTTCATCAGCGGCGATGATGTGTCTTTCAGCGAGAAGGGCGGTGCTGAGGACAAGGCCCTCGGCAGTCTTCAGTACGTCGCTTTCGGTCTCGGCAACAACACATACGAGCACTACAACTCGATGGTCCGCAACGTCTCCAAGTCCCTGGACCGTCTTGGTGCGAAGCGCATTGGTGATGCTGGTGAAGGAGACGATGGCGCTGGTACTATGGAAGAGGACTTTTTATCCTGGAAGGAGCCGATGTGGAGTGCTTTGGCTTCCTCTATGAATCTAGAGGAGCGTGAAGCGGTGTACGAGCCCGTGTTTGAAATCACAGAGAAGCCGGACATGAGTGCGGAGGAAGATACTGTCTACTTGGGTGAGCCGAACAAGAACCACTTGGAAGGCCAGCAGAAGGGTCCATACAACGCACACAACCCATATATCGCACCCATTGCCGAATCGAAGGAATTGTTCAACGATGAGACACGAAACTGCTTGCATATGGAAGTCGACATCTCCGGCTCCAACCTCTCGTATACCACTGGCGACCACATCGCTGTCTGGCCAACGAACGCCGGCAAGGAAGTGGAGCGCTTCGTCAACGCTCTTGGACTTCGCGAAAAGCGACACATGGTTATTGGAGTCAAGGGTCTCGATGCAACCGCAAAGGTCCCATTCCCATCGCCAACCACGTACGACGCCGTTGTCCGCTACCAGCTCGAGATCTGCGCTCCTCTATCCCGTCAATTCGTGGCTTCGCTCGCTCAATTTGCACCTAACGACTCCGTGAAGGCAGAGGTCACCAAGGCCGGCAATGACAAGGACTACTTCCAGGAACATGTCGCTTCAAAGAACTACAACATCGCACAATTCTTGGAAGCCATGGGCGGCGGCGCGCAGTGGACCAACATCCCATTCTCGCTCTTCATCGAATCTCTGCACAAGCTCCAGCCACGCTATTACTCTATCTCGTCCTCATCGCTGGTACAGAAGAACAAGATCTCCATCACCGCCGTCGTCGAATCGCTCGAGACTCCGAACGCACCAAACGTTGTCAAGGGTGTCACAACCAACTACCTCCTCGCTCTCAAGCAAAAGCAGCACGGTGACCCACACCCAGATCCTCACGGCCTAGACTACTCCATCACCGGCCCTCGCAACAAGTACGATGGTATCCATGTTCCAGTCCACGTCCGCCACTCAAATTTCAAGCTGCCTTCGGATCCTTCGCGACCTGTCATCATGATAGGTCCTGGGACTGGCGTTGCGCCTTTCCGTGGGTTCGTCCAGGAGCGCGCACAACAGGCTAAAGATGGCGAGAACGTGGGCAAGACGATTTTGTTCTTTGGGTGCAGGAAGCCGGAGGATGACTTCATGTATGAGGATGAGTGGAAGGTGAGTCTACAACACATCACAGACTTTGATGAGGACTCCTACTAATAGTGTTTTACAGCAATATGGCTCCGACCTAGGCGAGAACTTCGAACTCGTGACGGCCTTTTCTCGTTCCGGAGCCAGCAAAGTCTACGTCCAACACCGACTCAAGGAGCGAGCGGTCGAAGTCAACAAACTTCTGCTCGAGAAGGCGTACTTCTACGTCTGCGGTGATGCGGCGAACATGGCTCGCGAGGTCAATGAGGTCCTAGCCACGATTATCTCTGAGCAGAGAGGTGTGCCGAAGCAGAAGGCCGAGGAGATTGTGAAGAGTATGAGGAGCTCGAACCAGTATCAGGAGGATGTTTGGTCGTAGATGCAGTTGTGGGGGGGGGATGAAGGTGGAGCTGATTTGTTTGAGGGGAGGCTAGATATTGACTTATGATGAGAGGAGGAAGCATTTATGAAGCGTTTGGGTGGGTGCAGTTGGGTCTGTTGATAGATGGAGTATGGTGGTATATCTAGGCTTGACTTATCTGTTGAAGCGCTGTCCATATCAAAACAAGATTCTACGCATCTGTGTGGCTACCTCAGCATGCGCTGTCTTTGCAACCATGTAACGAGATATCGACTACTATAACTAAGTCAACAGAGACGGCAAACGTAGAAAAGAGATCTCGAGAAGCGTGTGCGCAAAGGGGAAAACCTCGACAGTTTAAAACCCCGACCCTTTTCTAGTTCGCCGCAGCTGTCGCCTTGATCTCCACTAGCTCCTCAATTCCACTTCACTCCTACTGTCTGTGCTCTGGCATCAACGTGGTCCAGCGTGGAAAGAGCGCGAGACTACCTGCTAAGAAGAGCTCCAGATGCTTGCGGTGATACAGTCCAGGATGATGTTAGTCATGTCTATCTGACAAGCCCAGCAGTTTGACATGCAGAGCACCTCAGTGATCGCCACTGAAAAAGGGTGTCAAGACAAAAACATGGTCACGGGAGGGATTGTGGCGCTGGCAGGAATCGAACTACAAACAAACACATATGAGAGTCAGTAACCATCTCAGACAAGACTCGGCCATCGTTGTCCTTACCACTGCATCCCTGCGTAACAGACTCAGCATGGTTAGGCGCGAGGATATGCAGGATCTTAACCATTGGACCCCAGCACCTTATTATGTCAGAGTAGAAAGACTCCCGCAATGTATACGTCAAGAAGACTATACCGAGGACGACCCAAGCGGGAGGAATGCTGGCAGTGGGTGGGCAGGAGCACTCGAGGAAGGCTTTGACAGTGGCAGTTGTGGCCCACCAAGTGTAAAGCGCGACACGGTCGAAACCCGACAGCTCAGGACATTTCCGTCCGATGGTAGATAGGCAACAAAGTACTGTCTGTGGGTATCTCGCCTAGTGTACAACAGATCGTTCGCTGTAACAGCACATATGTTACAAGCTTCAACAAAGGCTTTTGTCCTCATGGCTCGCCGCTCATAGGATCAAGCAGCCAGCTTTGAGGCACCCGAGGTACCTTCGGACTCTTCTGTGTCGCACTGATGAGACTTCTGGGAACATCCTGCCTCGTATTGCCACTCGACGTGAGGCGGCGGAGGCCTTGTTTCCAGCCCCGCAGGCCGGAAGCCTTGACCGTGTGCTGTGCTGACAGCGGCGGATCGTCTCCTGTGTTCGAGCGGCCGAAGGAGGAGGAGGAGTCATCGTCGGAGAAGGGCTCGGGCTCGTCACCAGCCTCGTCTCCGGACATGATGTCATTTGCCAGTCTTGGAGGACTGCGTTTGAGCGGCATCGCGGGCGAGGTGATGGATCTATTGTGCAGTCCAGGTCGTGCAGGAGGTGCCATCTTCTGCGCGAAGGCTCCGGGGTTCATGACTGTGTGTTTCTGGGCCGGCGGATACCGCATTTCGGACGTGGCAAAGCCACCTTGGAAAGAGGTGACGCTCGGGTTGCGTTTCAGCGACTGCAATATTGGCAAAGTCTGCTCGTTATACAGCCTTGCTCGCTCATCAGGGTGGCCAGTGGAGTTGCGTGAGTAGCCATCTGTGACGGGTGAAGGCTTGGGCTCGTCGAAAAAGTCGTCGAGATCCTCGAGCTTCTCGGCTAATTCGCCCATGTTGCCATCTGCACGTGTGTCATCCGACATCATGGTACCAGTGCGGTCCGTGAAGTATGAGTCGTAGCCATAGTCATCGCTATGGAACTCGATATCGGGACTGGCGTTCTCTTCTTGCACGCCGCCCAGACCGGTGTATGCCAAGGTGTAGAACACAGCGTGCACGTTGCTCCTTGTCTGCGCCGAATGTATGGCAGGCATCGGGATCGACCAGCCAGATTCTTCTGGAATGCCGTACAAGCTTTTCGTGCTCTCGTACTCCTTACGAGTAGCACGGCTCGAGTGCGAGCCTGCCATACTCATGCGTAAGTGCTTGTTGTCTAGTGGCGTGCCTGTCATTTCTATAACGTTGTCAAGGACCTCCAGTGCTTGCTGACAGTGGTCTGTCTGTAGTAGTCGAAGCAGAGGCGAGATGAGATCAGGCCCTTGGCTGGCAAATTCCGGCTTGCGCATATCCACGTCTGGCACTATTACGCACAGCACTTGCATAGTGGTGACCTTGAACCAATCTACTTGGTTATTGACCATTCCAAGCAAGAAGACTAGGCTGTGGAATTCGAGGGCTGGTAGGTAGGCTGCTCTGATGGCCTTGACAGAGCGAGACAGGAAGTCGCGGCGTGACCTTGTCTCTCCTTTGGCGAAGGTCAGAAGTATTTCTGCAAGTTCTGCATGGCCGTGACTCTCAGCTGCATAGCCAAGAGTCTCCGCTGAAATACGACAGTCTGTCTCGGGATCACGGCTGTCGAAGTAATGGAGATACCGGGGCAGGTTTGCCAGGAGTGTGAAGAGTAGTCGATCATCAAAGCCGACGATGTCGCCGGATGGGAGCTTGATGAGCTGCTCCATGACGTCCAATGTACGCTTCATAGATGTGCTAGAGCGTACACCCTTGAACAACAGCGAGTGCATACCCTGGAAGCCACCTTCCCATTTTGCTGGCTGACTTTCACGGAGAATCTTGAGCACAGCAGGATCACTGAGATCCATCTTGGTGAGCAGTAAGCTGAGCATGCTCATGCCTTCCTGGAATTCGCGCTCGAAGATAGTGTCAAGGCAGGCGCACGTTGTCCAGAACAGCTGCGGGTAGGCCAGCAAATCAAGCGGCGTCAGTGCATCAATGATGCTTCTCAGCGTCGTCAGGATCTCGAGCGAAAAGATTAAATAGTCATGGTTCTCGTCGTCCGCAATGGTGTTCGACAGACGTGCCAACATGTCCGCAAGCATCTGCTGATCCAGGGTGGTGGATATGCATCTGAAGACCTGGAAGGAGCGGCAGGCGATATGTCGGACAGCACAAGACGTCGCCCACTGCATAGTGACTTTACCCCATTCCTCCCGTAAGCCAGGGTATGTGACTGAGAAGATCTTGACGACTTCGTCCACAACATAAGCCATGGACTCGGACACAGCACGACTGGTCTCCTCGCCAGCACGGATCTCACTGTCCGTGTACGACCACATAATCTTGGGATCGTGCGTGCGGACCGAGTCGATGAAGTCCTCGATCGACTTCTTGTCGGGCTCGGTGCTGCCGGGCTCAATCTTGGAGATAACCAGCTCGTGGATCAAGTGCACCAGCATCTCTTTCGCTTGGTCCTGGACAATGCTGACATACTGATCCCATTGCACAAGTACGACCTGCAGGAGTGTAGGCACCTTATCCGCTGGCAGCTGAATGGGCGACACCACAAGATCGACCAGCAGGATCATGCTGAGCTGACCCAGCGACATGCTCGTTTGCTTGGCACCTCCTGGCAAGACCAGCGCAAGGTCTGCAATATACGGTAGCTGTGCTGTGTCGATGGGCGCCTGTGCTGGCTCACGCCTCTCGGCGACCATTGTCTTCGGATGGATCTGCAAAAGCAAATACTCTACTACTCGCGCTCCAGCCGGTGTCTTGGACAAGAAGACAACCACCTGCTTGGCGTATAGCACGAAGTTATGCTCCTTTCGCTCCAAGCAGATCATGATGATGAAGTCGAGGACAAGTTGTACATTACCAGCATACGGTCCTGTAGCAAGAGCTTGCCACAAAGCTTGAATCTCGTTGTGCAAAGTAATGCTGCTCTTGGCCGTGATCTCGAAGAGATTGACCAACAGCATATATGATGTTGCTGTGGGTCCACCATTCGGATCAAGCTGAAGCTCGATTGTCTGAATCCAAGGCAGCATACCCGTCACCATGTTGCGCTGATGATCAGGCTGCAGCTCATTGAAGTATGCTGAGAACTCAGAAAAGACGTGAAAGGCGAGCTCAGGGTGCTGCTTCGATAGTCGCCTCGAGATCTCGAATTGTGCAAGCTTGTACACCGCGGTCGTCTTGTCGGAGACGCTGATGTCGAGATCTTGTAATTTTGAAGTCTTGCCTTGTCGCTCTTCAAGCGTTCGTAGTAGTCGTTCCGAGCGCATGCGGATATTGCTGTCCTCGTTGCCGAGTGTGTAGAGTCCAGCGCACAAGATCTTCCAGAAAGGTGTCGTGACGTTCTCGTGGTCTGTCAACACCTTTGTGACGACCTCGAAATAGCTCGTCAAAGCTTTGGGCGTCCTCGCGATGTAGCACATGCGCAGTGTCTGTGCCATGATATAGGGCTGGTCAACATTGTGCACGATGAGGTTCTGTAGCGCTCTGCGACCGATCGCGTGCATCCGATCACTCGGCGAGTCGAAGATTGAAGACACCCATGTGAGCATTCGCCGCACATCGAACTGCATGAGTATCTTCTTGTCGGCGACAAAGTTTAGCGGTCCAGCACATAGAGCTGCCATGGCGCTCAGTGCTGCAAGCTGCAGCTCGCTCTTCTCCTTCTCGAGTGCGGAGTTGACGATGCCACGACTTCGCAGATCCTGCTCACGATCGAGCAGTGACCTGCGGAGGTGGTCCTCTTGCCTACGTAGCTGCGGCTCGTGCGGTGAGAAGCCACACCAGTTCTCCATCAGTGCAAAGGTAGCTTGTCGTGATTGGAACGAGACCCAGCGGGAAGAATCTTTGACCTTCCGTGCAGTCTCGTAGAAGGTCTCGACCAGCGTGCAGTAATGCGTCCGCAGCTTCTGAAATTCGAGCTCCCCTTGAATCTCTGTATCGCTCAGGAAAAGCCGCAGGTGCTTTGTGTAGTCGACAATGTAGGTCAACGGATACTCTTGGCCGAGTAGCTTCTCAAGCTGCAACTGTTGACAGGTGAGACTAAGCAGATGCGTGATCTCAGTGCGTAGGAAATCAGTCCTGCGACTTCGTCGCGGAATGCTCACACTTCTCTGGTGAGCATTCAGGCGCTCCTTAGCCTCACTGCTACACTGTGCAACATATGGCTGCAAGCACTCTAGCAGAGTTGGGAACATATCGACATTCGTGGCGCCGAGTCCCACAGCGGCCGCACCACGGATGGCAGCATTCGCAACCGCCAAAAAAGGCACTACCCGCGAGAAGAGCTCATTGGCAGAGGCGATTTTGTCCTGGCTAGTGGCTGAAGACTTCGAGCTCTTGCGTGTGTGCTGGGAGCTCTGGCTAGGTGCGGGTGCATGATTTGCACTGCCGCCAGTATTCGTCAATGTCGTGCAGGCGAATACCAGATGGATCTTCCATTGTTCTATAATGACGTCCGGAGCCGAAGTCGCCACTCTACCTGCTGGCTTAACAGGCGCAAATGCCTGTTCTATGGCGTTGTACGGTGTAGAGCGGAAACCATCAGCGAGATTGGCGATATTTTTGTGACTGTGGGATAGCCGGAGGCAGACAAGCTCCCTCGTGAGCGTCACGGCGCTGCTCAGCTGTGAGCTCAATTGTATGAGGTTCGGAAACAGCTTGAACCAGAGATTGGTGTCGTGCGCAATTTCACTGCTGCAGAGCTCGACGAGTGTGCTGTTCAAATTACTCTTCCGCAAGCCCTTCTGGAGTCTACTTCGTTCTGCCAACGACAGCCGCTCATCGTTGACGTCAATTACTTGCTGTGAGCTACCTTCCAGAATGCTGATGATTCTTCTGGTTGGCTTGCCCAACGCTGTATCGAATTTGTTGATCAATCGGAGCACCGTCACTGCAATTGCGCGGACTACTCGAGAGGGCGAGCAAAGAAAGAACAATCCATGCGATTCGACCTCATCTACATGTGCTAGGATTCCGGATAGGTCTAGAGGTAGTTGCCGGGTTGTGGAGTCTGCATCGTCAACAGCAGGCTCAGCATTGACCTTACGCGTCCGTTGCTGAATGTCGTCGATCCAGATTTGAAGGAGCTCAACATACAATTTCAAGGTGTTTTCGATGTGACCAGGACCAAGCAGGCTGCCATCAGACACAGTAGCATATCTGTCATCGAAGTTGAAGATGAACCGCGCAAAGCCAATAGTCACTTGTTGTGCGTGCGACTGACGGGCGATGGATTTGAGCGACTGGGCAGACGAGTTTGCGATATGTGACTGAACATGCGCAGTACCGGTGCAAAGCAAATTGACAAGTGGCGTTATTGGCAGATGCGGCGACAAGCAGCGTGGTAGAGCTTCGACGGCCACATGCAGCAGATCGTAGTAGTGCTGGCGGAGATCGGTAGGATTGAGGAAGTCCTCACGCTTGGTAAAATTGAAGGCTTCCGCCATAGGCGTCTTGGGCGTATGGGATGCAAACTTCTCTTCCAATACCGCTTGGCCGCCGAAAGTGTTATCGCAGATGATAGTAAGCTTGCCCAATATCTGGCAAAATTTGTTATAGTACTCTTTCGTGATGTCGTCCAGGTTTGCGATCATTACAGGTCGTGAAAGTAGTTCTGTACGGCCCGCAGATACTGCAAAGCCTTGCGAGCGAGTCCGCCGATGTGTCATTGGCGAGCGCGTGGATGGGTCGGTGAGCGCATCGCATTCGAACCCGGTCGGGAAAGGTGGCGCTTCGCCCTTCTCCAGATCAGACATGACTGCTAGAAATGCTCGAATTGCTATGACTGTCTTCTCGGGGTCCAGATTCTCGATTCGCAGATCTCTTTCGGGTCCAGAGAAGAGCTCGGCATTCATCAATGGGAAGATGATGGTTCGAAAGCACAGGTCTTGATAGCTGAAGCCGATGATGCGAATCAACTGTATGAGCGGATCGGCAATCACAGGATCAGTCGAGATGAGCACACGCTTGCCACCCTGGAAGACGAGTCGGACAATTTCGTCCAGTTTTCGAGCGACGGACGCTCGAGAGTCTGACAATCGGTACAGATACCGCCATACCAGCCGACAAACTGCTTTCAGCGTGTGGGACCGACCAGCTCTGTCTCTCGCCTTCGGCTGCACAGATGTGATGAGTGGCAACCATTGGTTTGCGAACTGTTCTCCCGGCGATACACAGAGCAGCACCGCTTGTAGAGGGTAAATATATGGCCAATGGTCTGCTTTCGAGAGCATTTGCGTAAGCTTGGGCTGGATGATATTGACGACTTCCCGCCATCGCGGCGAGTTGAGCTCGGAGGTGGCATTGGCTGCAATCGGGAGCATGAGACGCTCGAATAACTCAGCATATGCATGCTTCATGACCCGGCCATGCACTTCGGCAAAGAATTTGGCGAGGGTGCGCATAGTGTCACAAGCATGTGACCAAGCATCGTCCGGCTTTGTGTGTACCTTCAGCCATCGCATACTCTTTACAAGTAATGCCGTCTTGGTGGCCAGTCTCGGGTCCGCCAGACCTTTGATCGACAGTCGTTGCTGTGCCCTCTCCAGATCTTTGACGAACCGATCTGCAACTTCCGCAAATCTCACACCACTCATCACACCAAGAAGCTGACCTCGTATCTCCCAATTGGCGTGTATCACAGGAGAGGTGAGCAGCAAGTCTGGATCAGCACTCTGCAATTGCCCGTATATAACATCCTCAAGCCGTCCAGCTGTGTTGAGGTTGCCGTCGGGCCCATTCAACGCTTTGAGAGTAGTCTGGCCAATAATCTCGATGAGCACGCGACACAATATATAGATCGAGATAGTCGACCGCGAGTCAGCTAGTGACATCTCTTGTTCCTTCATGACAACATCATGGTTGATCGGTGGAGGCGCAATACCCTGCGTTACTCCACGTTGGGTGACCATGGCACTTTCTCGCATCTTCTGAAGCTCGATATATAGGTTGTTAGCAATATCGGCCTTCTTCTTTCGCCAGTGTATCACAGAGTCGATCAACGAATTGGGCTTGTGGCGGTTGATGTGTCCGAGAGACGATATCAGTTGATCGAACGAGATGTCGGCGCCCGGACCACATATATTCTCCACTCGTGGCTCAGGCTCACCAGCGCGCGGTATACATCGTTCAATGCGATCGTCTGCCTCCGCAATGAACGAGGTAAACAAGTGGTGCAGAGCGTACTCCCCGACCGTCTTCAGCTCTTGCTGGCCATGGACACGTGACTGTGATCGGTTGTGCTCATGACTGCGCTTCACTCTACCGCTGTGCATGCGCTCTGGCCGCCTGTGCGTGGCCGCATTCTCGAAACTGCGATTTCCCGGCAGACCATGTCCATTGCTATGCAAGGTCGACATCGATGGACTCTTCTTCAGTATTGGTGCCCCATTGCCAGCCGCGTTCTCCACAGCACCGTTGGCCATAGCCCGGTGTGGGCTCAACGGGCTCGTATTCGTGGAGGCCAGCAAGCTAGCATTCCGCGAATGCTGCACCCCATGCACGATAGACGTCTGCCTATGGTGTCCGTACAACGATGGCTTCCTCTCCACTTCCAAGCTCTGCTTCGACCTCACCTGCCCACTCGGCGTGAGACCTCGTGGCGACCCATTCTGCGGGCTCGTCGCACTCAACGCCCGCCCTCGTGTGCCAGCATGGTCGCGAGCCGCCGCAAAAGGTGCAGTCGGCGGCGCAATGAGCAATGGCTCAGGTGGAGGACTAGAGCTCAGGTCAATGGCTGATGAGGATGTATTGAGCGGCGCATGGGTGGCCGATATGGGTATAGCTCGTCCCGTCGACGGCGATGGAACTGCTGTGAAGACGCACGATATCGTCAGCGCAAATTCCTTATATAATCAGACACTTTCCACCACCTGCCCTACACCCAAATGCTAAGCACGAAGTGGTTGGTGGACCCTCCTCAGACATACGTGGGCGCAATCTCCGTGGCACACGAGGGCGGGCGAAACATACTCATCCTAATAACCAGCTGCGTGGTGGCATTTGCGCCAAGATCCTCCTCCCTTCATATCACCCGTTTCACGCCTTCATACCCAAGCAATGAGATCCAGATAGGCGACAGTGATTATGATAGTAGGAAGCCATATGGCACTCCTCCTAGTAAAAGAAGATAGAACAGAGCACGCTGCCAAACCCGCCTACGCAAGCTTCCAGAATACCCGCGGCCGCGAAAGACGTTGTGCCTTGCATTTGCACTATACCGCTTTCAGGAACAGCCGTTTCACGTACGAAAACTTAAATCAGGGGTTTCATAGCGTGCAACTTCCGACGAATCAAAGTCTGGCCGTAGCCGCATAACATGGCGTTCTTCCTTCTGGACCGCCACGCATGTGGAGTGACGAGTCGAATACATGGCTCTTGAACACCATTCGATAACGGACCAGGTCATGTGGTGATGCGTGATGTGTCTGTCTGTCGTGTCCGGTCGTATATTGGTTGCTGCAAGACGCAACATTAGCGTGCCGTGGTTAAGCTCTTGCCAACAAGCAGTGATGAGGGCGACTGGTGAGCACACGATGCAGGACCTCGCTGACTGACGAACGTAATACGAGCAGTGCTGACGATCACACGAAGCGATACTGAGGAGAAGTGGCAAGACCAACAGTTCACCAGCAATGGTAATACATAGTGCTATCTTCACTCCCTACATCATTCTCCTGTATACCATGAACAAACAAAAAGACCTCTTATATGACCTTCATCAACGAGTCGTGGAGAGACAGCACCATTACCATTAGCAAACCGCCCACGCATGCAAAACGCACAAAGTAGCTCGCGAGAGCCAGTCCAAGAACGATCTTTTTGTCGAGTCCGATCGCCATGGCAAGTAAGGTGTGCCGCCAGCAGAAGAAGAGCAAGGAGCAAGAAGCAGCAGTTGTAAGCATAAGAAATTGACGTAGACACAGATAGCCATCTGCAGATACAGGTCCGAAGATATGTGAGTTTTCGAGGCGACCAAGATATGGCGGCGTACACATGATCGATGTGGAAGTGATGTATGTGTGCTGAGGTATGTTGAGGTCTGGTGACGAAGCAAGCAAGCGATGTGTGTTCTTGCAAGGTAGAAGAGCGCCAGTAATGCATGCTCTCATGCGGGATCATTAGTCGTGTTGGCGATTCATGGCGTCGTGGTGATGTACATGAATCTTCGGCGTGAAGACTGTAGCGATGGATTGGTATGACGACGATGGCATCTACTCCTGCTCGTTGGCAGTGGCAGAGTCGACAGGGCTGACGACAGGGACACCACCCGAGGTAGTAGCAGGCTTGCTGTCGGCGGCTTCATCATGCGTGGGCTTCAGACCCTCCCCAGCAGCACCATTGTCGCCTGTGTATGGAGCAGTTCCACCGAGTGGGCTGCGGCCAGGACCTTGCTTGATGACAGACTGAGCCCAGCGTTGGCCTTGACCAGGAGCACTGGCCGTGGTGCCCAAATACTGCTCGAACTCGTTCGCGCCTGCAGTATCGTTGATGGTGGTCCCGGCAAAGGGGATGCGGCCTTGACGCCATGCCTGGGTGGCGTACTCGTACTCAGCAGAACGGAATTGGCGAGCAGCCTGAGTCTGCTGCTTGAGTGACTTCTGCTCCTGGGTGTCGGCGAAACGGATTTGAATCTGAAGATCCTCGTCGTTGGCCTTGATCGCGTGGTTGTTGAAAGTCCTGATGACCTCCTCGCAGACCTCACGAGAATCGAAGCGGGCGAAGCCAACACCGCGGCCATGGCCGTTCTTGTCGCGAAGGATTCGTGTAGAGCAGACATTGTGTGGAGCAAACAGGTTGGCAAGCTCGTGCTCGTTCATGGTCTTCGGCAGATTTGAGACGTACAAGTTGGTGTTATCATCGTTGGCGAAGGTCTTGAGCTTGGAGTAGAACGACTCCTGTTCGGTCTGTCAGCGATGGACGTGTCATGTGTCGTGGATCGAACTTACCCGAGCGAAGCTGACTTCATACCCAAGATAGTGGAACCCACGAATGCAGTTCTCAGCATCCTCGTAGTTGTGATACTTGACGAAACCAAAGCTGATGGAGATCAGCGAGGTCAAGGTGAGCATTCAACATGATCCAGGAACTCACCCTTTGCACAACCCATTGTTCATGTCGATGATGGACTTGGAGCTCTTGATATCACCAAAACGCGTGCCCCAAGTCTCAAGCATCTTGTCGGTGGTCTCCGGCAGCAGTCCACGGATGTAGACGTTGGTCTCACCACGTTGGTTCTCCAGAGCACGATCCAGAGGCTTGAGCGGTGACGATGGGGCCGGGATAGCACGTGGAATGGCAGGCTCACGAGAGAGCAAGAGCTTGATGCGTGGAGAGACGTCGCCCATCTCTGGCTGCTTGGCCACGGACATGCCGTAAGGACCCATCATAGAAGTCGGCGAGGGTGTGCTGTGAGTGAAGACACCACTGGGAGAGCGGTTAATGGCGACGGCACCGTGGGCAAAATTCGGGTAGCTGGCGTACGAAGGAGTGGCAGGCTGATCATTCTCGTTGGAGGAGATCGAGTCACGGCGAGGAGTGATAAGCGTCGGAACCTCCGCGGTGGCAACAGTGGTCGGCGTCCAGTTCTGGGACAATGGGCTGTTGTCATGCTGCTGCTGATAGCCTTGGTAGTTCATCTGGGGAATGAATTGGCTTGCGTGAGGTGTGTACATGCTCTGCGTGTGGGCAGTAGTGGCAGCGTTGTTGTAGCCATTAGGGTAGGCATATTGAGCGGCGCCACCGTAGTAGGCGGTTGGCAGGCTGGCGATAGGCATCCCGCTGTAATTGGCAGCACCAGAAGTGGTCATGGCAGTCTTGGCCTGGGCGGCGAAGGTCTGGTTCTGCAGGTTCATGCCTTGGAAACCATGAGCGAGCGTCGAGAGGTCTGCGTTCGGATTGTGATGCATGCCTCCATAGGGTTGTCCGCGAGCGGCGTACTGGTTGCCGTACATGTTGCCCGTGCCATAGTTGCCCATCTGGCGGTTGTAGCTGTTGTTCTTGTTGTCTGCCATGGAAGCCATTTCTGTCCAAGTCAGCTGCATGCTTGCATAGGTGTTGGTGCGTGGGCCGAGTTGAAGGTGGTTGCCGCGTCCTCGGCGTGGATAAGCCATATATGGGTAATGTTTCGAGGGTGGCAAAGGGAGTCCGGAGACGTTAATGCAGTCAAGCATGGATATGAAGCTTACCGTTGCTTCGTATGTTGCTGTGCTTGTGGTGATGAGAGTGAGATCCAAGTGTCAAATCCTTGCCTGCCATAGAGATCAGTCACTGAACAAGCAAGATGGTACACAAGCCAGAGGAGTGAAGCCCAACCTATGAAGCCTGCTGAGGACGGTAGAGTCGTGATGATGGTCGTGTGACTGGTGACGGCGAGGTCGAAGACGATGCAGATAGCACGTAAAGGAGTGTCTGAAGTGGATGGTATGCTACCAAGCTGGTCAGTGGATGAAAGGAGTGGTGAAGAAGGGAATGGTGGTTGATGTTGGTGGTGATGAAGAAGAAAGTTAGTGAAGTGAGGATTTGTTGACAGGTCAGAATTCGGAGGCTAGGGTAGCTCGGACTGTGTGCTGTGAGGAAGGAAGGTACTCATGCCGAAGACGTACCGTATGGCAAGTCTAGTGTCGCCTCCTGCTGCCAGAGAGTACGAGTCCGACTTCGGTGGCCAGTCGTCCTTGTGTGATAGTTGAAGTGAGGTAGTCGTCGCCCGGGCTTCGTGGCAAGTAGCGGTCGTCAAGCCGTGACTGTCGGTCTGATGATCGATGGGGAACACCAAGACCACGTGGAAGCGATATCGCAGTCTGTATTGCTGTGATTGTTGTCAATAGCGATACCGTCAGTAGCGATGGACAGCAAAAACACTACACAAAGGCAAGAACGCAGCTGAAGTTGTAATCAGAAGAATGAAGAAGGAGATCTCCTCAAATCTGCGAAGCCTTGCAAATGTCATGCGCTAGGACGTGGTTACACCAAGACATTCATTGTCATTTGTGTACCTCTCCACCGCTGCAAGTCTAACCGAGAGGATATGCCCAACGTCACTCGATCCGATGCTCATTGCACGAGGGTCGAGTACCATAACGCCACCATACGCCCTTACGGCAGTCGTGCTTCACAGCTCATTGCTCGCTCCTGTCTGTCCAGATTTTGCTCCTTCCCCACCTTTACAATGGCATTGGAAAGCCGTGATATCGATAGTCTTGC
The DNA here is from genome assembly GCF_035927965.1 of Recurvomyces mirabilis. NCBI lineage: Eukaryota > Fungi > Ascomycota > Dothideomycetes > Mycosphaerellales > Teratosphaeriaceae > Recurvomyces > Recurvomyces mirabilis. The sequence continues at coordinate 1,116,469 of NW_027041937.1, read as the reverse complement.
TCCTCTCTGCAACTCACTTCAACACTGCTGCTTTGTGACATATCGCATGGAGTCGACATTCGCACCTGCCCAAACTCGCTGGAGACCCACTTGCCATGTCTCAGAAACAGCCCATAATCTGGGGAAGTCTTCAACAATCAACATGAAAGGCGTTGACGGCGACTGTTGTTCGTAAACGTCTTCGCACGTCAACACGGGCCGGGCCTATCTTTGTTGCTCTGCTGTACCTGCATGTCGATGCACGATACTCAAGCATATCCCGGTTGGTGGACCTTTCCCTGGATTGGACACCTGCAGAGCCGTTTGTGGTTGTTGAGATCGTGTTGCTCTTGCTGAAGACACAATCGATGATAATGCTATTCGTAGCACAATCGGCTCGGACAAGGACACGACGCAGTCATATCTATCGTCGTCAATGATGTTCAGTAGATGTGGCAGAATCAACCATGTAACTATCTTGGGGGCGCGGCCGCCTTCTCGTGCTCATCAGTATTCGCATTCGACAGCTCTCTGAATCAGAGGATATCATCTGCGAGTATGTGCTGTCCAACCTGAATGGAGCTCAACGCAGTACACTCTGCAAGGAACCGTGGCTCGTGTTCGACACGCTGTGCAACCAGTACTCCACTCTGCAAACAGAGACATTCTAGAAGCCTACCACTTCCAATCGCGTCCCACATCTGAGCCGTTTCATGAACATATTGCGTGCCCACCCCACTGGTGAAAGTCGATCTCACTCAATGGGAGGACTATAAAGCCATCATTCAAGGCAACAAGAACGGTTCCACCATCTCTCCTGAACAAGGGGACGTATATTAGCCTGGTAGCGAGCCAAGCACGTCAGACAGAACAGCTCACCACATCGCAAACCCGGTATTTGGGTCGGATCCATCATCCTGCAGCGCATAGCCGCATCTCCCCGGGGGTTGCGCACCTCAACAGCCGCACCATCAAGCAACTAAGCGAGCCAGGTACAAGATGACCTTCGTTTCAGCATGACTTTTTGCAATCATAACTCGGATGCTGTGATAGCTGGATTTCTGCGAGTAGCCGTGAAGGAGAGCGTGGAGAAGCTCGGTCGACGAGCCGAAACGCTTGGGCCATGATTTTTCATATCGATGTGAATTGTGATGAATGGTTTGCACGATGTTATTAAGCGCTACTCTACAAGGACTTCGTAGCTGAGCCGTCTTTCCACCCGATGCTAAGTCCGGAGTGTGGCTCCTTGACGATCCCGTAAGTGACTCCCACAATGTGAGTGTCTACGCATTCCCCCTCCGACTGCCAAAGAACCTACGCTTTGGCAGAAGGTGAGGCGACAGCACCACCCCGACCCCGAGGTCTACCTCTGCCCGCCCTACCAGCATGACCACCTCTCTGAGGCCGCATCTGCTTGTCTTCAGCTGGTGCTGCACGCCTGACAAGCTTATTGCCAGTCTTTGTGCCCGGGATCTTGACATAGATACCATTCTTCGGCCCATCAGACGGTAAGATGCCACTGGAATGTGGTTCGACCCTAGAACCGAACATGTGATTGTTGCGAGATGCACGGAGAACGTCAGAATTATATCTCATTCCACGAGGAGGCGGGCGAACAATAGGCTTCGAGCCAAAGCTGAGCTCCTCGTAGAACATATGGTCGATCGAAGGCTTAGACGCAATATCGCTGCTATCGTCGATCGTGAACCCTTGAGTAGTAGTAGCCTTACGTTTCGGTGGTGAGATCGGTAAAGATACAGTCGCTGACATTTTCATGAGGTCTTCATCCATCTCCGCCTTGCTGAAGGATGTGATAGCAAGCGATGGGATGGATCCAGCTGATTTCGGCGGCGTCTTAGGCGGCGAAGGCGGCACTTCAGTCTGAACGTTGGCGCGATTGAACAAACCGTTGAAGCGGGCTTGCCATTCGTTGTTCTGCACAAGAGGTCGTGCCACACCTGGTGGACCCCACTGAACAGGCCGGCCAGGGATCTGTACAGTAGTCTGCTGCTGTTGCTGAGGTGACGGATAACCAGGCATCGATACTGGAGGCAGCTTGACCCGTGGTGGAGGCGGTGGGAGCTTGACGTGAGGGTATCTCATGTCGCCACCATGAACAGGATGAGTGTTCGTCTCGGGTGGTGGCGGCGTGGTGTCCTTCAATGGGCCGGCGAGTACACCGGGCAGAGGTCCAACAAAGAAGTTGACAGTCCCGTGATAGGCCGTCAGGGGCTGCTGGTGCATCTTCGTCGTTGCGGTTGGTGGCTGCTGCTGCATGTTCATGCCACCATGAGCAGGGTTCCGCGAACCGTCTGGGATGCGCACTGTGTTCTCTCCAGTCTGCTTGTATGGTGTTTGCAATGGTGATGAAGTCGGTATAGGTCCGCTTGGCTGTGTCTGCGTGCTCGGTGGCGCAGGACTGAGCGCTGATACGGACCGTGAGCCTTGTGCATCATGCACCGTGTATTCGACACTCTCGAATCGTCTCGGGCCACCGAGTCTACCCTGCTCGCTCAAGGTCTTCTTGAATGTCTCTCTGATCGTGCCGCTCGCTTCGGTTGGCGCGGCTTGTTCTTGTGGCTTCCTGGCAGCGGCGTCAGCGTCAGCAGAGTACTGATGTGGCAGTCCTTGTGCTGCATTTTGCCATGTCGCTATTGTATCACGCTGATGAGGTTGCTGTTGCTGCAGCTGCGCACGCGAAGGCGGCGCAATGGGGGCCGGCAAATGTGTCTGTCTCCCAAGTCCTGGTGCTGGAGAAGTGCCATTATGGCGAGAAGAGCCCCATGTTGAATCCGGTCGTAAGTCGATGCCTGGCGGTGGGAAGCCACGTTGCTGCTCGGACGGCTGTGCTGAGGAGAGACCGGGTAGTTGTCCCTCTTGACCTCTGGATGGTGGCGAGATGCGACTGCTGGTCGAAGGCCTTCCCATGCCAGGTGGTGGCAGTAAGGTTGAGGTCTGTTGTGACATCGAAATTGGAGCATATGCGCTAGACTTGTCGAAAGTGCCATTGCCGATTCCAGACGAGCCCCACACATTACCAGCCGACGCCGAAGTATTCCAACCAGGAATAGATGAGAACGTGTCGCCACCCAAGCCTCTTCCAAACGGCTGCTGTTTGCGGTCCGCTGAGGCCGAGTATGCTGTGGCTGGCGATCGGTATGACGAAGGCTGCTGGCTGATTGGTGCTCTAGCATTAGCACGAGGTGACAGATGTGATCGAGAGGCATCAAGCTGTGGTTCCTCGATGGATGCGGCAGGACGCGCAGGCACCTCTGTCACTTTCGCTGGTATTGGCGAAGGGATTGCCTCTTCAGCAATGACTGGTTTAGCAGCCTCGGTAGGTGGTGCAGGCAGTAGACGAGCCTCGAGCGCTGGGCTGACAGCAGATGCTTGGGCGGGTTCTGTGGGCGTGGCAGAGTTGGAGGCCGGCTCCTTTGGCTTCTCAACAACAGCTGTCTGAGCTGCAGCCTTTGCAGCGGCTTCAGCTTCACGCTCCTTGCGAGACCTGCCAGAGCCCTCGAGAGCTGCCAATTTAGCCTTCAGCCGCTCTTCTTTCTCTTTCGCTTCCAGCTCCGCTTCCTCCTGTCTACGCTTACGAGCTCCTTCCCGCTTCTCACGCATAATACGTTCTTGCGCCTTGACCGGATCCTCGGCGTTGGGATCCTGCTGAGGCATACTCGGCATCTGCTGGTCCCAGGTAGTCTGCTGTGAGAACTGTGGTCGAGACATATCGTTACGTGAAGACGCAGGAGATGCTCGTAGATCGTGCCCAACCGCTGCAGCTGACTGACCTTCCTCCTCAAATGCTGGTGGCAAGTCCGAGGGCCGGGATATGGACATTCGTCTGCCAGACAAGGCACTACCTTGACTCACATTCGAGCCTCGTCTCTTCGGCCAGGGCGCACCATCTGAACCACTGTTACTGCGGGTCTGGAATGCAGCGGATGGTTCGGCCGGTCCCTGGCCAGGCTGGGATGGCCGCTGCAGAAGTGATGGTTTTCGGAATGAGGAGTCCTGGCGCATAGAGCCACGTCGTCCTTCCGGAGCAGGCTCGTAGCGACCATTGGCAGAATTGAATAGCTCACGCGGTGCGCCTTCTCCATCTCGCCACTGGCGCTCGAATGTGTCTGCTGCGATCTGGCGAGCGGGTTGAGAAGGTGTCTGCTGGTCATATGCGCGCGCGTCCTGGGATGGCAAGTTCGAGATGGTATGTGTTTGTTGTTGTACTGGTGGGTTGATCAGAGGCGCAGCTTCGACAGGAGGCAGAGATGCCCAAGGTGACTTTGCTGGTGCTGAGGCTTGGCTCTTGGACTTCAATGAGGGCTTATCGCCGGATGGGCTAGCCGTAGCCGAACGATTCAGTTGTGCGGCTGCTTTCCCAGCATTTCCGGGTTTCAAGATCGTCTTTTGCGGTCCTAGCTCCGTCTTCTTGACCACGATTACTGGTCGGGTGGGCTCTTCGGGCTTCGCTTGCTCCTGCTGTTGCAAAGCAAGGTGCTGCTTCTCCTCCAATGCCATGACTTCCGATGATGCTAGAGTGGACTTTGTGCCATCCATCCATACCACTGCCTCGGGAGCCCAGTCTTCTTCGTCCTCGTCGATGTCTGCCCACTTCGATTCCTTGCCGTTCTCGTCCGATTGGAGTCGTGTGGCAAGATGGATACCATATTGCTGCTTGAGCTCCTCGTCGGTGAAGTGCTTTGGTGGAGGTGGAGCAACCGCTAAATTCAGTCAGTAAATATGAGTACTTCCTTCACTGCAGTCCTACTTACGCCTATTCTTATTCCACACCTTGCTCGCATCCGGCACTCCTGCAGACTCTGAGCCTACCCGTGGCCTTGTCATGCCCTGCTGTGAGCCTGCCGTCTTCGCGACCAACCTAGGTCTGAGTGCCGCTGGTTGTACTGGAGCAGCTAAAGGACTCGGCTTGGCGCCTGTGCTCGCCGCTGCTGGCGGTGCTGGCGAAGCGGACTTGGCGAGGAAGCTCTTTGTCACGGACACCTTGCTAAAGCTTATAGGCTTCTTGACGGAGTTCGCGCGCACGTGATGTCCACCTTCCTTCTTGAGATCTGATCCATCGCCCCTCCTGCCTTCCGTATCCGATGTCACGCTCGGGTCGACTGAACCAGCATCTTCCTGACTGCCTACTTGGCTCGCTGCGTCGTGAGTGCCGTTCAATTCTGCACTAGAATCGATGTGCTCATTCTGAATTGAGCCGTTCGTCGTAATAGCTGCGTCGTTTGCATTCTTCGCATCGATGAAAGGTTCGGTGGTCGGAATATCGCTGGTGGTGGTTGTTGCGTTGTTGCCGTTGCCGGCGAGCTCAGTGGTGGTTTGGTCCGCAGCAACGTCAGCGGGCGCCGAAGCACTCGCCGACGGGGTGTTGTCTACCACATTGTGGCTGACTTGCTCTGCCATAACAGTCTCCGAAGCTGTGTTTGCGGTATTGTTGTTAGTAATTGATTGAAGATCTGGCGATCTGCGATGTGGCTTCAAGGTAAGGTGGTGGGAATGGTTGTCGCAAGCATTCTCCGCCACGTTCCCTTTGTTGTGAGTCACGAGGCGGTGCTTGACAGTGACGGCAGCACTTGCCGAGACAAGCTGGTATGGAAGGTGTGTGTATAGGAGAGTGCAGTGCAGTGCGGTGCGTACCTATCGTTAGTAGTGATCCGCCAGGGTGGAGGGTGTGCTAGCTGGTGTGTAAGGCTGAGACAGCCTTGCCTAAAGATGCGGGTGTCGAAAGTGGAAGGCGCGCCCTTCGAAGTGCGATGAAAGCACTCGAAGATATGTGTGGGCGGCGAGCTGGTGCGTTATGCGATGAGGAGGAAGTCGAGGAGAGGTTGCGCCTCTTTGGTCTCGTGAAAGGAGCGAGCTGCAGCGTCGCTCCGGCACGCTTCATCAGAGCTGGCCCGTGACCCCGGACGCGCAGATCCGGCCAACCAGTCACGAATCGGAATTGGAAGGCGAACTGTGGCGGATGGCGCACGCCACAACCAAACGAGAATATGCAGTGAGAAGAAGGCATACTGTGCTACAGTGTTCATCTTACAACTGTGCAAGTCATGAAATACATCAAGAGCATAATCATTGAGGATTGGATAAGCAAAAGGTAGAGCTCCGTTCAGTGATCCTCGGCCGAAAGCTCAAGCAAAACGGGGCAATATTTATGGGTCGTAGTCACAGTCGTTAGACAAGCCATGAAAGGGTACGGACCGCATCATTACGTGTCTCCGTATCCGAAGAGCAGCAAGGTGGTCGTCTAGTGCGCATGAAGGGAGTGTACCCATGGCGTGATCAAGATGGGTCGTTGATGGACAATGCCTGATCGTCACATTGGCGTGGCCTGGGGTGGTGAATCTCAACAGAGAATCACGTCCATTACCTGCCGGCACCAGCGTCCATACTTGGCCCAGGTTGGCTGAATGAGTCCAGTAGTGAGATCTGTCGTTTGCGAAGACTTCCTTGGGCCGGTTGTCGCAAACCGTAGAGCACGAGGAGAGTGGTAAGTGAGTTGACTTCAACTTCGCATTCCACAGTATCTACACAGTTTCTACCGCCTCTATAGCTGCCTTTTCACACTTCATCTACCTAGTGAGCATTGTTCTTGTGGTGGCCTACTGCACGTTAGCCTTATCTCTATCGCCCACCACCCAAACAACACCTCAAACTTACGCAGATGGAAGTAGTAATTCTGAGCATAACCAAGGATGATGAAGCCGCCGAGGATGTGGAACAGAGCTGTCTCCACGTTAGCATCGCCTTATTCTCCGTTTCCATCACATCTAGGATCCGACATACGCATCACCGATGGGTTCCTGCCGGTCATGTATCGTAGGCTGTACCACTCAAGAGGTCCGCGTGCCTTGGCCTGAGGAGCTGGGCCACGGGGAAGCTTCTCGTAGAAGGAGACGACTCTTTGCATGCGGGCTGCGTCGGCTGCACCGCCAATGGCCTGTTTATATCTTCGTCAGTCACTGTCCACTTCTTCCACCGTGCCATTCCATGCCATCCATTGTCGCTTTGGGTTGGGCTCGTGTAGTTCGTGATCGCGGTCGTGTGTGTAGTAAGGGAGGTTCGGAGACGTGGAGGACTTACGTTGGGCGAGGCGACCTAAAAGCTCAGCGTCAGCATATCATGTGAATATTGGAAGCGGTGTACACACCTTCGGGGGGACGAGTGAGGAGACCATGATCGCTGATTGTGGTTCTAGAGTGGTGATACTGCTGTCCGGAGGTGAACTGCTTTCCTGCAAGTCAATGCGACGGCTTCACCCGAGCTTGACGTCCGAGCGCCTCATCACCACCTCTCCAACACAAGTCCAATGTTTCTACGGCCACTGTTTACATTAGGACTACAACCCCAACATGGCATCAATCAACAGAGCAGCAAACTCCCTACGTATAGCCTCTCGACCAGCTTTCTCCCGACGCACGCAAGTTGTGCTCCAGCAGCGCAACGAGTCTTCCCTGCCTAACAAGGTCGGGACAACCGAGGAGAGGAGACCACCAACATCCTCATCAGAGCCACCGGCCGAGAGAGCAGGAAGACCTTCGACATGGCAGATGGTGAGGAAGGAGGGTCCAGGTGAAGGACAGGCGAGACATCCGGATTACAGCGTGCAGGCAGACTACAGGACATCGTGAGGCGAACATTCATGCATGAGACAATGGTGCAGCCCAACTAACGTATGGCTAGCTCATTCTCGCCAGTACCGATGCGTGTCATGGATGGCAGTGAGGAAGGTCTGAACACACCAGCTGCAGTGCTCTCTGGAGCACCTATCGACTTGCAAGCACGCACAGTCCGGTATCTAATCTCCTCACACAACTCCTGCTCTACGTACTAACAAACCTACCCAGCATCTACCGCCCAGCCAAAACCGCCACACAATCCGGCAACTGGCACAGCCACCAGTGGCGCATGGACTGGGACGTCCTAAGCAAAGGCCACCGCTGGGAGAACCCACTCATGGGCTGGCAATCCTCCGGCGACTTCATGCAAGGCACGCACTTGAACTTTGCGAGCAAGGAGGATGCGGTCAACTTTGCGAATAAGCAGGGTTATGAGTATTTTGTCCAGGAGCCCAATGAGAGGAGGATTATCCCCAAGGCGTATGCGACGCAGTTTGTGCATAGTCCTGGGAAGCTTAAGCAGGTGAGGACGAAGTAGTGTTGTCTGACTTGGCCTCTGGCTGCAAATATGGTGTAGAAAGAGGATTTGTACATATTGTATGTAGATATGCGTGAACCACAGTCAAGCTCAATGTCATGATCGAAATAGACTCACGTGCTCATATTGTTTCCCCTTCTAAGGAAACGATCTGCCACATTGTTCTCCTTATGAGTATGCCAACACTTCCACGCATAACTTCAGCGATACCATACTCTCAATTCGGTCATATCAATTCTGGAAACGTAAATGATTTTATTTATGTACAAACCACAGATTAGCTCGAAAGCTTATCGCCGCTAGCGCAGGTGCGAGCGAATGCTCCCTGCACCCGCGACAACCACTCCATTACTTTCTTTCTCGTGACGTCCACCACTGCCACAAACTGCTTCTCGCACGCACTCACCCTAGTCGCTCGTTCGCGTGCTCCTCAGAGACCCACCATGCGACACTCATGATCCAGGCTAGCAGGCACCTTGCGCCCACAGACTCGAGCAGCATCATTGGATCGCGAAATGCACACCCATGCCCGCGTGTTCAGCAAAGATGAAGAGCTGGGCAAGCGGGACGATGACTTTAAGTCGAAGCGACTGTCGGCCTCGAACAGCTTTTCACAGCCTTGGCGATGGAGGAAGAGGAGGTTGTTCTCCATAGTTGCCATTGCGGCGTTGCTGTATTTGGCATATATACATCTGGCTGGCAACATTGGATCCGTTCGTCGGAGGAGGTCTGCTCCATCTGCTTTGAGGTCGGGAGGGATTGGTGGTGGCGTGAAGCTTGAGCCTACTGGAGCACCACCTCGGCCAGTGGTATCTGCGGACGACGAGGAGAGCAGCAAGCATTACTTCGATGGCCAGATCAAGTTCTACCGGCTCGCAGCTACTCTGCACGAAATCACGAGGACAATGGGAAGCAGACCGCAAAACCGGAACGTGCTATACGCGGTCTCATCCCTTCATAGTGCAGCGAATCTGATTCCGATGGCTTGCGAGATGGCAAAGTGGGACAGGAATTACGTGCATATTGCTTTCCTCGGACGTGACTCTCTGCCGCTAGATGACATCCTGGAAGTCAACAGCGTGGACAGGAACGAATGTTCCGTGTTTTTTCATGATGCAAGAGGCGACTACAATGAGTACAGTACTGACAAACGTGCTGAGGTCGCAGTGGCTGGCGCTATGAAACATATCAATGACTTCATGCATCCCCAAGCTATCATCATGGACGACAGTAAGGTGGAAGACAAGTTCTTCACCAGGGCAATTCGTGGCAAGGCTATGGAGATGGACCGACCACTGATTGAGGTGCCAACTGGACGTTATGAGGAATTTCTTTGGATGACACGACTGGACGCTGGTAGTTTGAGTAATTGGTTCAAGCCGACGATTGAGATCCTTGTTCATGCGCCGTCAGATAGTGCTGGAGGATTGATTAGACTTATCCGAAGTCTGGAGGGCGCGGAGTACTCTGGCTTTGCAATACCGAAGCTCACTGTGGAGCTTCCCTCGACTATTGAGCCGTTCGCCAAAAGGTATTTGGAGCGCTTGGCTTGGCCACCTGGCAGGGAGGAAGAGCCGTGGCAGAGCAGCTTGCTATCTCTGCGCCATCGGATTCCGGCTGCACATCTTGACTCCGAGCAGGCCTCTGTACGCTTTGTAGAGTCTTTCTACCCTTCGAATCGCGAGAACAACCATGTTCTGGTCCTCTCCACTCAGGCAGACGTCGGACCACTGTTCATGCAGTATCTCATGTATGCAATACTGGAGTACAAGTACTCCACATACGGCGCATGGGAAGCAGTTGATCTACTCGGAGTATCACTCGACGTCCCATCCACTTTCCTGAACGCCAGTACGGATTTTGTGCCACCTCGTGTCCACGACATGAGCGCAGGAAAATACACGAACGCGAAGGCGTACAATCAAGCAGACGAGACGTCTTTCCTGTACCAAGCTCCTTCAGCCGCTGCGAGCCTCATCTTTGGCGACAAGTGGTCGATATTCCACGACTTCCTAGCGAAAAGGCTGACGGCTAGTCGCTTGGGCACGGCTGAGAAGAAAGCTAAGCTGATCCCAGAGTCAGAGCCAGCGTGGCTGGAGTACCTTCTTGAGCTCATGCGAGCACGAGGTTGGAGTATGCTGCATCCCTCTGTGCCATTTGTGACTGTGCACAACGAGCTTGCGCAGCTCCCAGAGGAGTTTATGCGTGCAGAGGATGAGGCGAAGGCCACGAAGGCCACTGGTGAAACGAGGGATACCACGAATGAGCCTTTCCTGACCGCCACCGAGACGCCTGCTATTGCCGAGCATACTGAACGTCAGACCCCAGACTATCAGCCGCTGCACCATACCCTGGCCTTCGAAGGCGATCTGCCTGAGCTCTCACATCTACCATACCTTTCACATGAAGGGAAGCTAGTTGACATCGCGACCATGATGAAAGCGAAAGAAGACGTCATACTATCATTCAGAAGGCAGATTGGTGGATGCCAAGACAAGGCCTCTTTTGGCAACCATCTTGTGCCCGATGAGACCAGAACGGACGATCTGTTCTGCTTGCCTGGTAAGGAGGCTGAGTCGGAGGAGGGAATTGAATTGGAGGAGGTCTCGGCAGAGGAGCTGGCGCATGAGGGTATTGCTCAGACTACGCCCACCGACGAGGACGATGATGACGATACTACCGAAGCTGAAGTTGCGATGGATGTGGCGAAGAGCATTCCTGCAGCGATAGCGAAGCCGCAGCGGACGAAGTTGGCGGGCAGTGGCGATGCTGTTGGGTGAAACGAACTCTGGTAGAAGGATCTGAATTCTGCTAGAGCACTTGACAAACGTGGCACAGCACAGGAAGTGACAGCAATAATGTCGATGTGCCATTAACCACCATGCGCTCGAAAAAGCGCCGTCTGTGTACACGTAAATGACTGAAGTTCTGAGATGGAACGAGGAATGTGGCAAGTCGCGAGCGGCTTCTCTTGAGCGCTCCACCAATGGAGGAGAGGGTGTAAGCGGTGTAGCCTGTGCAAGCTGGTAGACAGCATGATGGGCATGGTTGAGGTGTTGGGAGTAGATCCAGATCAATTACCAGACTCCTTCGGCATAAGACAGCGAATTGTCACGATCGTTTCCAACGATGCTGTAGCCGTCATCACTGCTCTGGACAAGACATGACCATTGGTCCGCTCTGTGCGTAAAGATAGCAGTTCGGTGAGCTCCAGCATTTATAAAAGTCTGCCGGCCATGGACCGCTTCTCGCATGTGCTCATGTCCTGACCGCTGGACGTATCTTGCTAGATTTTCCACGCTAATAGACGAGAAGCATCAGCCCATACTACAAGCAAGATACATCCGAAGAAGGATGCAGCTCGTGACCCTCCAGACATGATTATGGCATATGATATTGCTTAGACAAACCCTAACTCTATCGTTTTCTGCACGATGCTGATTGGTTGAAACTCAAATTGTGCCTGCGGTATTGGGAAGCATGCATCGATTTGGGCATAGCTGTGCATCTGATGGACACGCCTGAGACAATCTGTACTATCTTGAGACATGATACTTGTGTGATTTCTGAGCTGATCTGTGAGCGACATTCCGCCCCTTCACGTGTGCGAAGCATCGTGACTTGCGCATCAAACATCAACTCAATAAGTATGTAAGACTGCTACCACCGTAGACATGCTCAAGCGGGAAAGAGCAGTGAGAGTGCCGTGAACTCAGGCGCAGCCTGTCCTTCGGCCTGTATAGCCATGATGGTTTTCTTGCTTGTTTTCTCCTCCCGTGGGCCGCAACGGATTTTTCTGAGCTGCCAAGTGTGCATGTATTGTAGTCGTGATGAGTGGCAAATAGCGGGTGATCTCAGGACAGCAGGCCTACTCCTGAAAGCTGTGTAATCTTGTATGAACGCCTCTGCGAACCGATAGCAACTTGATCGAAGTGATCCTTTGGCCGAAGATAACTGTTCAGTGAAGATGAGGAGCATGCATAGATCCTAGCCATTCCGCTCCTCCTTCACTGCACTCTCCCGATACCCAAACTGCCGGCGCATCTTCGGCGGCAATTGAAGCTATATAGTAAATGATCAGCCTTCCGCTTTCACAAATCACCTCCATACAGGATCTGTGGCCAGCAGGAAAAGGCACCTTGCTTACTTCCCGAAAGGGAATGAATCTATCAAGGAAAATTCGGGGTTCGAGTCCCTGCAGATCTGCGCGCCCTTATGGGTTGAATCAACAAAGGCAAATTAGGCAAACGTCTCCTCACGAGCAAGGGCTCCTCCTTCGGGAGACGTGTGCCGTACATGTGCGGTCTTTAAGGGAGGTCATCCTCGTGAGCTGATTTCGGCTGATATCGGTTTCCTTACCTCGTTACCACATTCAATGTGGTAGCGGGGATTCCTTTTCTTAATTCTTGGGTGTGAGACCTGAAAAGAGTGAAGACGTGTCTGTGGATGGGTAGTTCGAAAGTCTGCGACTTGCTTGTGTCCAATGGTGCTAATGGTGATGATCCTTTTGGAACTGTTCAGCTTGTATGATGGCGATCGTACCATTTCCATCGCCCGGTAACGACTCGCTGGCCCAATTACGCAACGCTGATATAGCATATTGACTGTCTTGAGAAGCATTCATGTGAGAGCGGTGGGAGTGCTCTAGTGCATGCGCAGATTGCTTCCAAGATATCGGTAGATTTAGTTGCAGACGCGTATCATTGAAGTGTGTGAAGCCAGCAACTGAGGTATACCACTCTCCCTTCGCGATCGCCCTACATGCATCTACCCAAGACGTATGTCCTCCCAGCACAAATGGTCTTCACCCTTTCCTCATTTCTCATCTGCATCTCTCCCCGCTCTTCTATCAAGTGATCACGAATACCCAAGCCAATGCATACCAGTCCCCATGACAAGATCTTGCACTGCGACCATCTTCAAGACATCGTGCTATGTCCATGGTCGATTGTGGAAAGCTGGTAGGTGAAGCAAGCGAAGTTGAATTTAGAGTACAACGCTCGAACCTCAGGCACGCTTGCATTCGTCGTTCCATTGGCAACCTGAACCACTCGATATACAAACACATATTGAAACATGTTATATTATCATGACCAATACGATGTCAGCTAATTCGCTGCTCACACGCTTCAAGTATGCAAAGCTGCTAAATCAAGACCAAGGAGGCCGCCGCATAATCCTCGAAGGCACAATCTCAGGCAAGCCAGCACTCCTCCTAGCTGAACGAGGCGCATTCGATACGAATCCAGTGTACCTCTCAGCCCTTGGACGTTTGATGGTACATGTGCAGAATCTTGGAGACAACGATATATACCGCTGGTACCTTGCGAACAGTCTTCCAGACAACAGCGCAGATCTTCCTACGCCACCAGATCTCAAGATCAATCTGATTTATCCTTGCACGGACAAGCATATCAAGAAATACAGCTTCCAAAAAGCTAGATTTGTGACCGAGACACCGGAGATCTATTCCAAATATGTGCGACCATATATGCAGCGAGGACGAGAAGAAGGCAGGCTCAACTGGGTCTTCAACATCATCGACGGCAAGTCTGAGCAGGAGAATGTGCTTTACAGATCTGCAGAGGCAGACAGTAAGGATGACTATCTCCTTCTACCTGATCTCAACTGGGATCGCAAGACGATGGGTGGACTGCATCTCCTCGCTTTGGTTACACGACGAGACATCTGGAGCGTGAGAGACCTCAAGAAGAAGGATGCGACATGGCTTCGCAAGCTCCGATCTGTGATCGCTCAGCAAGTCTCGGGCATGTACGAAGGCGTGGAAACTGACATGCTGAAATTCTACATACATTATCAGCCGACATACTATCATTTCCACATCCATGTCGTTCATGTCGACCTGGATCCGACCGCCACGCAGGCTGTAGGTAAGGCGCTTGGACTCGACCACATCTTCAGTCAGCTGGAAACGATGGGGGGCGATGACGAGGCAGGTATGCACGAAGTCGAGTTGAGCTATACTGTGGGCGAAGCTGGCGAGTTGTGGAGTGATATCTATCTACCGCTCAAGGAAGGTCGGGAGCCGAAGATATGACTGGCTAGCGAGCGCGCACTGGCCATGTGTGAGGTAGAAAAGTCATGAAATCGCAATTGCACACCAAAAGGGACCCTTCGATGCGATGGGTCACTCGAATGAGTCGAAGAGGAAGCCGCCCTGCGCATACAGCTGCACACGTTTTCGAGGTCGACAGTTGTTGCACTTGCTGGCCGCTTTCGGCCGCAACTGAGACTTTCCAGCGAGGAAGTCGCCGGGTAAGCAGGAATACTGGAATTGCTGCAGAGCTGGAGAATACGATCAGAGGATGCATGGCTTCGTCAGAAACTTGGTGATTTGAGGTGGTCTCTCGGAAGATCACGCCTCTGTTCGCCTGGGAAACACCTGACCTCCTTCATGGCCACGGATGGATGCTCCATATCAGGCACGAGGTCAATTGCCTTGCTTGTCATTGATTTCGTCATTTAAATCTTCAATCGTTTCCTGCTCCTGTCTTCGAAGATCCCTTGATGCAGTGATCATGATGTCGCATTGTGAGAACCTCTTAGCATACAGCAACGGTCGATCTGGATCCGCTTCGACGAATGTAATATGTCTTCTGCTGGTTGTAAAGCGTAACCCGCCGGCTACATCATGACGCGGGTGCTCCATGCAAGATTTTTGAGGCTGTTCAACCTTGATCTTGACGCTCTAGAAAGCTCGGGTCCAGGTCTACCTTCTTTTCGAACTTGAGCCACCAGTCTCGAAAGGCCTTCAGAGGCACAGTGTCGCTACCAAAGCTTGCCAAAAAGTCGAAAGCATTGCCGATGATCCTCTGCGCGAGCACTTTGGTCGTAATCCTGCCACCAGTACCAGAATTGAGCCTGACTAGTGCGCTTGACGGATGAGCTGTCACTTGTTGCCCAGATAGTGCTGCAGCTCCCTTGAGCTGAAGAAGCTGAGCCTCGACCTGTGCTGCTGGCTCGATGGACAAGCCGATCACAATCTCGCCAGATGCAGCTGCCATATTGTTGGCCGGACCAGATGCGTCATCGACCATAGCATCCATGTCATCACCGTCGGCAGCATTAGCCGGACCAGCCTTGACTCCACTGACTTTGAAGATGGCAGACTCCTTTCCCGGTCCTATGCCCCCGAGCAGCTTGAACTCCTGAGAGGGCGGGATCTGGATGTATACAGAGGCGGCAGTACCAGGTGGAAGCTGTGCACCAGGAAGTAAGAAGACAACTACATGACTGAACGACGGCGTTGGGGCGATCCTAAAAGCGTATTGGGCTTCCGAGAAGACTTGAGGTGTGGCATCGACAGGCCGGCCGGAGATGATGAGGCCGAACATGTTCTCGGCGAACTTCTCTATTAGCTGCTACCACGGACAGTATGTCGTTGTGCCAAGCCGTCGCATCGTCCGTGGGCAATTATATGCGGATCATCCCTCGTTTAAAGTAGACATGGAAGTGAAGTGGATGCTGATCAGTTTGGCGTCATCGGAACAATGTTTTTGCGGCGCAAAGTCGCGTTTCGCGAACTTCAGTCAAAGATTTGGCTGTTCCATGCGATCTGCTATAACAACATACAAAGACGGACTTGGAACAAGATTTAAGCTTAAGGAGATCAAGGCTTGCCAGGAAATCACTCTCAATCCTCCACCACCAGTGACCACACAAAATGTCAAGCGACGCGCAACTCTACGAAGAAACCTTCACAATCACCTCCCTCGCGACCCAACCCTACGACCGCGTCTCCCGCCTCATAGGAACGAGCACCGATGCCACCACCTCCCTCACCCTCGACGTCAACAGCGAGCTCTATCCCTGCCAACCAAACGAGAACGTCACACTCCTGCTAGCACAGACATTGAATCTTGACGGCACGATCGAGGACGTGCAGAAGAAAGGCTGGAGACCAAGCGGGAAGAACGATAGTCAGACGTTGGCGGATCTGTGGGATTATGTGTGTTATGGGAAGGTGTATAGGCATGAGGATAAGAGTGATGGGGGGAATATGTGAGTTCATGTCCATGATATGCATGCTGGAAGAGTGGTGGGAGTTACTGACAGTTTTTGCAGCAAGGTCTACATCTCTTTCGGCGGACTGCTGTGCTGTCTCGATGGGCCGTACAAGAAGCTGTCGCCACTGCGGATCGACAACCTGTATCTTTTGCTGAAGAAGTAGCGGCCACACTGCTTTCAACGACTGTCGATGACTTTAGCGAGGCGTTCTGGAAAAGTGGTTCTTTGACCGTGAGGACTGCTGAGGATGTAAGGCAGACGAGCATGGCATATTTACATCGGCTACACAGCTGGGTATCATCTATACAACAACAACAATTATCTCAAACGCCACATTGGGTGGGTGATCTTTTACCACATGCTCAGATCGTCGGAAACTCGAACCTCCGATGCAGTCGTGCTACCATCTCCACATATCCCTCTTCCTCCGCTGGAATGATGCCATGTCTGATGAAGAAGTCGATGAGCACAAGAGCACAATTCGGCTTATACTCGCCTCGCCTCAGGTGCTCTTTGACCTCCTCCACGGTCATTAGTTCGAAGCCCTCCACCTCGTCATCGCTGGGCTTCGGCACCACATCCTCTGGCAATTCAAGATCATACACGTACTCGCACTCTGGCTGCAGCAGCCTCGTCTCACCGCCTGCTCGCTCATCCCGAATGTGAAAGTATGTGATTGCCCCGACGGCCTTGGCTCGACTCCGTACAAGATCTTCCGCCAGCGAGGCCTCCTCAGCACATTCCCGAACCATGCTGTCGAAGATGACCTCGCCAGTCGCGATACCGCCGGCTACACTGTTGTCGAGCATGCCGCCGTATGTCTGCTTTGTGATAGCTCGACGTGGTACCCATATCTTCAGCTCATCTGCTTCGGCCTTCTCGTCTGCTAAAGCTTGGCGTAGGCTCCGTGTATAAGCTGTCATATGGCAGCCATAAGTCACCACTCCGAACAACGGGCAAGCTGATCGCTCGATGCTGAAGAGCAACTCTCTGTTCGGCCCGTACACAGGATATAGCTCATTTCTCCAACCCTTCAGTACCTTGAAATGATTCGTCGCCCGTAGAGCTTTACATGTCATAGCCACGACTATACTCCTCTCCTCCTCCGTGCTGCCACTGATGAGTGTAAGACTCCGGTCTTTGTCGTCAATCTTCCAGTCGGGTAGACCGCGGAACACTTCTGCTACTGAGGGAAGAATGTATCCGAGCTCCGTTTCCGGGTAATCAGCGATGTAGAGGCCGTAGTATGTGTGGATATGTGCGAAGAAGAGCTTAGGGTTGGTTTGATAGTACGGGAAGTTGTCGCATTCGTTGATCAGGTCGATGTAGCTTTTCGGTCCGGAGGATATGGGTGTGGGATCCTCGATTGTGAACATTGTTTCTGAGGGTGGATCTGTCTTTGTCCCGTCGGTCTGGGAGGCTGCGACGTCGCCCTCGTCTTCAGGGTTCATGCTGTTGTGGTTCGTGGGCCAGGTGGGTAGGCGGGGGAGGTTTTGGGGGATGTATTGCCGGAGTGAGGAGATGTTGAAGGAGTCCATATCTTAAGGCCCAACTTGTTCGAGATCGCTTCTCACACCATACCACTCTTGGACTTGTGATCTTTGCTTGTTGCTTGCATATGCAAAGCACACGAATGAAGCAGCTGAGCAGTGAGACAATGTCGGCAGGATAGATATTCCGTTCCGGCTGACTTCACACGGAAAGCAGAAGGTGGAGGCAACGACTCTCTGGACATCCCACAGGGGAAGTGGCGAGTTCTCATATCAAAGGCCGCTCTAAATCTATATCACTGTCCTGATCTGGAAGGGGAAGATTACCTCACCATATCTCCGTCACGCTCCTGGCTTTGTGCAGGGTCGTGGAGAAGAGTACCTACCATCCGAACTTGTAGTATGCGAGCAGGAACTGCTCCACGTCCGCTCCTGACGGTGAGGTTGTTGTGGAGGACGCTCGATGCTGTTTTGTTTGATTTCTTGGATTATGTGCGGCGAAAGGCTTGCTTGAGGACGGCGAGATGTGGCGGGGAGCATGGCAACAGACTTGGTGGGGGACCGATACAGGTTGGCTGTGGCGACGGTGATATTACGGGTAGATTTCCTGATGTAAGGCGGCGACATGACCACTATCCTCCAGCAAGGCACGATACAGCATGATAGCGACACAGTGACATAGCCGTGATATGGTCAGCGGAGTGAGCAAGTGGCATGAGGAGGTCGACCCCTCCACTGCCCAGCATGAAGCCAGGAACGTGATGAGGAGTGGCGCTATGTCTCAAGCGATGGCGCGCTATGTCTCACGTGAGGAAGGAGGTCGCTGTGTTGCAAGCGATGAGGAAGGAGGCGCTGTGTTGCAAGCGAGGAGGAGGCCATGTCTCAATCGTGGCTTGTGGGTGGTGACCTGGTAGGACGTGGCTTCTTATCTCACCATACCACTTGCTGCTACGGTCTCGTTGATGAGCTTGTCCGCAACGATTCGACTGACACCCCGGAATGTCTGTAAACCCACTTCCTACGAGAGAAACGTGAATACAAGAGCGCCACATGATACTCTGCGATAGTGGACGTCTTTCAGGCGGATACCGTGGATACTTCGCGATCTCCTCCGAGAGCCTTCGTGAGTAAGCGGACGCACGGGCGGTCACCAGCTTTCGTAGCTCCTCTTTGGCTTGAGATCATCTTAGAGTTTGATATCTTGAGTCAATGCGGCTCTGTACCATGATCCGCTGCATGGTCAGTGCCACGTGTCAGCATATCTCGTGCACACCATATGGGCAAAGTTTCGTCTGAGCTCATTTGGTCAGCGTAATCGGCATGCGTTCCTCAGAAGCACTCCCACACTCTCCCAAGGTGCGAAAGAAGGGGGCCACCTGGTCTGTTCTGCTGCGCAAACACATAGTCTCGTTGATCTCCCTCGTGAACTTGTGCTCCTCCTCTCCAGTGTCCTTGCAAATTCATTTCCACCAGCAACCAGTTTTCATACAATAACATCACCAACCATGGCTCACCTTTGTGGCCTGCTGCTGCCCTCCCGCCGCCGATGGAAGAAGAAGATGAAGAGGTTTGGTGAGCCGTTTGTTTCCTTATTTCTTTTGTGTTTGGATCCGTCGTGGCTGATGACTCATCGCGCCTAACCACGCCGAGTCTGCTCGCGCCTCACTACGCTGAGCCTGCTCGCGCCTTACCACGTTTGAGCCCTCTCGCGCCCAACCACGCTGAGTACTCGCGGCTAATCACGCTGAGATTTTCATCATCTACCTTGGCTGTTCGCCGGGTTATGGAGAAGATCTTCACTTCTTCACCCAGTGCCTTCGCTTCATAGCGCTGACTCACTACTGCCGCTTCAATGGCTCACACATGAGCTTACCGACTTACCAGCTGCCCTTACTACAGCACCATGAACGTACTGCGGCAGCTCCCAAGCTGATAGGCACATAGGCAGTATGACGTGTGTGGTATGGTAAACCTGTCGTTATACTGCTATTTCCGTATCATCTCAGCCACACCACTGCCCGAGATCACGGCCGTGCAAAAGTGTCCCATGTAGCGGGCGCTGCTCCGCACAGGCAGACTTATCTTCGTACTTCGCCTTGCTACTCCTTCACCCAGCCCCGTGTTCTCCTCGCCGCTGCGGGAATTCAGCCGTGGCTGTATGAGGAGAGAAGAGAGAAGGCCGTCTCTGCTGTGCGTAGTGAATCCCACGTATGTCGTAGGACTCTTCATTCAGCGATTAGACTGCTCTGGTGCGCATTCCGTGGCATCGTTGGTGATCATGCTAGTGCAGTCGTGATATCCTCGTTGCTCTTGCCGGTCCTGCTATGTACCCATGCTGGACGTGAAGCAGTATCGTGTGAGCAGATATCTGTGAGAAGCAAGGAGAATTGCGTAGGCGTGGCGCTACTCCTGACTTCACGACTGTGGTTTGAAGACGTACTGCAGCGACATCGCCCATAGCTCGATGTCACCCATACTTTTCGTCCCATTGCGAGTTGGCACGTCAGGAGGCCACCTCCTGCCCAGGCAACCTCCATCATCACAGCTATGTCTACCACGCCATAGTAGCGCAGCCTTCGCAAGCAGTACCGTAGGTCGCCGAGTCATTCCATATTGGCACATCAGAGGGTGATGACTTGGCATATGATGACTATCAAAGAATAGAGAACATGCACGACCGGTTCGTGGTTGTGGTGCAGCTGTGGACGTAGACGGTGGCAGAAGTGGTGGACGGTCAGCGTGAGCTTAATGGCCTTCTGGCGGTAGAGAGCGTGCCGGACCTTTGAATCGTCTCGGCCATATGTACCGTTTCCAAGCAGTCGCCGCCATCCACGGGCTAATATAAGAACAGAAGCGTGCCAGAGATAGAGCCATAATTCTACGTCCTCCGTTCAGTCTAGCACGCGAGCACGATCACTAAAGCACAAGGACTGATCGCCCTTGAGGAGGGTTGCAAGAGATGAAGACGTCTCGGAGAAGTTGCGACGGGAATATCGTGCCGAAGTCCACTTCGTCCTCACACGAACGCCTTTATGCGTGTGGGACAGCAAACATCCGGCCGTCCTTCTCTCCTTCGCCAGCTCCTTCTAATCCCGGGAACGTTCCTGGTCCTGGCGGCGAAGCTCCTGCTTTCACTATCCGCGTGGGAAGTCCGATAAGCATTGGGGATGTCCATACCCAATTCCCCTAAGGTGAATAGATACAGCATACTGCTCTAAGACAAAGCTAGTCTACCACCTTTCCCCAGCGTCGATTGCGCAGCGATACCATCAGATAGGCCGCCCTTACCTTACACGCCGAACACCCTCGCTGAGATCACAAATCGCACCCAAGAACACACACAGGTGGTTCCCGTATCACTCTCCCGGCTCAAGCGGCACACTCTTATCGTGGAAGCTGTGCACAGAGTCAGTATCGTAGAAGTAGGTGGTCTTGCCAGTGGAGGATCGACTTACACATATTCCTCATACGACATCCCCTTGATCTTCTTCTGCGTAGTGCCATCCGGCAAAGTCGTGGAATTCCACGGATCAGGCTCATAAGTCATGGCTCGCCACACATGGAACAGCTTCCGCCAATAGCACGTCTGCGCTGCAGGAGTGAAATACCGATCTCGGAAGTGCATAGCAGCATTGTCCGCAATCATCTTGCCTTTTGTTGGGTTCGCGATGAGCTCGTTGATCTTGGCCGGGAGGTCAGACCAGTCGTCTTCGGTTTGCACATAGTTCTGATTTGGACCTGAGGGCACGAGGAGATGGTAGAGATGGGTGTACCAGTTTAGGTGGTGAATGAAGACGACTTGGTGACAGGAGAGGAGGTATTTTAGCCTCCCTGACCAGGTGGTGCCTTCGGTGTGTACGGAGTATTTGTAGCGGCAGTGGTCCGGCATCGTGATCCGGACATCTGTGGCCGCATCCTCGTCCACGCGTTGCACGTCTGACCAGGTCTGAGCAGTGCTCTGCGCGAGAAGTGGTTCACGAATCTCGCGGTTAAAATCGAGTGTGCCGCGCCACACCAGTAGATCCTTCTTGGAGCTAAATTTGTCCTTTCCTTGTCCCATGGCTTGGAGTTGAAAGTCGCCGTATGCCCCCGAAACTCGTGGGTAGCTCCAGAAGTTGAAGTCGGGTATCACCCATACTCGGTCCATGACTGGGTCGTTAATGTTCCGGGAGAAGGCCCAGATCGTGATACTCGGGTCATCGGGAGTGAGGTTGATCACATCGTTGATCTTGATCGCGAACTCGATATTCGGTACCGGCTCAGGGGAAGCCAATATGGCTCGGTGTATTTGGTGCAGAGTTGCATGCGATCGCTCCTTCCAGTGCCCGAAGTGATTGAGTCCTCGAGAGAATGTGACATACAGCTACACATGTGTCAGCCATGCCACAAGTCTGTGGGGCATATACAGCATATACCTGCTGCTCGTGTATCAAGCCCATCATCCCACCATCTCCGCTCCATTTGATATCAATCTGCTTCGGCTTGAACGGCCTGTTCCCTTGTTTCTCCTTCCAATATTTCTGTGACCGCTCGATCTCATGATACAGCTCCGGGAACGCAGCATCGCATTGTGCCTGAGTAAGCGAGTGATTATTACGATCTCGAGTCGCGTCGAAAGTCCATGATTGGCCTGAGGGCTGTATTATCGTCTGCGGCTTGCCCGCCAGCCTCGGAGGCACCGAGTATGCACTCCCTCCATATGATCTCGACCGTACTTGCGTGACGGTGACATATCCCAGCACAATCACCACCACCAAAATCACCAAATTCCGCCTACTCCTTGACGGTCGCCAGCTGTCTCCGTGCGCCGAAGACGACATTTTCCCCTTACTGGACCGCTTGGTCGAGGCAGCCTTCACTCACGCGCAAAGAGGCATGGTTTGTAGGTCTATCATATCATCATCAGCTCGACTTATATTTAAAGCGAGGCAAGGTAGCACAGTCCTGCAGGCCACCAGCTCGTATTCTCGTCGGTCTGTCCCACATCAGCAGCAAGCCACATCGTTTCAGGGTTTAATGCTGACCCCTGTGAGCTAAAGTGACAGACTGAATAATAGGGTTGTGGATACAGCCGTCCCGGCCACCGAGCTGTCACTTTGTCCCCGAACTACTTACTAGTACTAAGGATCAGGGTTTGGGTAAGGACTCCGCGACGATGTGCTGCAGCGACAACGTCTATGCAGAGCACTTGTCATCCATCTGATAGTACAGACGACTTCCTGTGATATGACCATATATTAAGTGGTATATCTGCTTGCTCCGGGAGTGTAACGGCCTTTCGGTCGGTGTTCAAGCCAAAATCGATGATGAGTCGCCATTGGCGTTGCTCGATGGCCGATACATCCTCAGTACTATTACCTCGAGATCATGTACACCAGATAATAATTGGCGCTGCGAGCATCGATTTCAGTCTCTTCGTGCTGCCATTCGTCACGTTGAAGAACTGGCGAGACCGACGATTCGTGATGGTCATGCTGAAACACCGACCCAAAGTGAAGTCGGCATGCACATCCCAGCCTTGCACAACTCGAAACTCCCAACTACAGATTTACTACTCGCGCTCATTCCACTCGATTATCTGTACAACTACACGGCGACTCCAATATCGTACATGGGATGCCATCACTATCCTCTATGCCATAAGCATTCCATGACCCTGCTTCTCTGCTTTCCAATCCACTCTCAGCACAATGCATCAATGCATCCGAGGCCGTTTCCAACAGCGATGCATATTTCGGTAGATGCCAATTCGTGCTCTTGAGCGTATAGATTAGGTCCGCCCGCGCGCTCTGGGGTTTTAGCGCAGTCTGTCTCCAGCTCATGGTATCGTAATACGATCCAGACCAAATGCTCCGAGCAATCTACCCGCCAGCAAGACGAAGCCTTCCTGTGCCCAGCCTATCCATATGGTCGTATATCAGCAGCTTGCTGTCCTTCACCCCTGCCTCCAGTCAATCTCAATGACACTATCCCTCGTCCCAGTCCCCGTCCTCACAGCCTTATTGATGTAGAACTGCCTCACGCTCCCATCGGCACCATAAGTCGCATACTCGAACAACCACTGAATCTTATCTTTACCAAGCTGCAGCGCTCCTCGCGTAGCACCAAGGCTATGATGGAACATCAGCCTGTTAGGCTTGTCGCCTTTCCTGTTCACTTCCTCCCAGAATGTGAGCTCCGTGCGGTTCAGATCTGGCAGACCGTGTGGGTAGGCAGAGATGCTGAAGCCGTTAGTCATGACGATGCTGTCGTCGAATTGGTAGCGTTGGAGGAAGGTGTCGGGCCCGGCTACGTCCGCGACTGAGTGGGCGAGTGGGATAGGATGGAAGTGCCAGCTTTTCCAGTGGTGAACACTAAGAAGTGGAGCCCAGCCAGACTCATACCAGCCAGATATATCACCCCAGACGTCGATCTGGTTGAGACCATCGAGTTGTGTAAGCTTGACGGTCGGAGATGTGACCTCCAGTATGCAGTCACGCCACAAGAGATCACCAAAACCTTGATCCAGCTTGTAACATCTGTTCGAGTTGCGTGCGAGTTTCTCCATGAGTGGTGCACTGACGAAGAAGCCTGCGCCACCCCATGCCTTGAAGCCTTCTTGGGCGATGCGGAAGAGTCCTTCCGTGAGCGCGCCAATGTACCACTCCTTGGCCGGGTCATATGGTTTCAATGCTTTCACCATCTGCGGTAGGGCGATGAAGAATGTGTCATCGTCAATGATGCCAAACCACTGTGTCTCGGGCCGACGGTGTGCTTCGAGGACTTCGGCCAAAGCAAAGTTCTTCAGCCCTTCCGTGTTCTTCGACTCGCCTTTGTAAGGCTCGAAGATCATCTCAATCCCAGAATCTGCAGCCTCGCCGCGTACCCTGATGATCGTATCGCGCTCGTAATCCAGATCCGCTTGGTCGACCAGCAACACTACCAGCGGCGAGCCACTATGCGAAAGCCACCGAGAGATTGCTGGCAGACTGGCATCTATTCGAGCCAATGTTGTGGCCATGCCGAAGAAAAGAGCGCTGGTGTCCACGATAGTCTTGGGACTCCAGTCCGGTACATCCAGATGCACCATATCCTGACATGGCGGCAACGAGTCGTCCGTACTCAACCCTCGACTAGGAGGCACCTCGAAAAGTGATTGTGGTACACTCGCCAGCGAGGTCCGCGTGATACCCTTGGTAGGTCGTACATTGAAGCATCGTCTCCGAAAATCGAATCCAGAAGAAAGCTTCAATGCCTTCAAAATATCCTCATCGGCCAACACATCGTCCACAGGCGCCGGGAGGCTGACCGTACTATGATCCAGGGCGCGCCACTGCGAGCCACTCTCGGGGAACTCAGAAGTCGTGGGGAAGACAAAGTAACCAATTAGTATTATCGCTCCAACGAGAACCAAAACCTGCCAGATAGGTGCCAGGCGCCGCGGCATGCTCATACTCCCAGAATATGAGGAGCGACGGCATGGAAACTCCTTCACGCTGCTGGGGAGCAAAGAGAGAAGATGAGCGCGTGTCATCTGTTTTTGATACGGAATCCAGCGGCGGCCTCAGATCCGGTCAATAATTCGCCGCGCCCCTGCCGAGAGTTAAAGCGGGCTGCTTTCTAGCCGTTGGATCCGTTCATTCGTAAGCTTCTGTCGCACTTGGTGCACTCGTGAAACTTGGCGCCGAGGCCTGACATACGCAGCACTGTTTAGCGATTGGGGTGCCGTTGTACTACTTCCGAACACTCAAGATGGTTGTGCGGAAGCGGAACGAGTTTCTCGAAGGCGACGAGAGCGAGGACGATCTTGGCGGAGGGTATGGCTCTGATGAGTCTGAGGCCGGGAGAGGAGGTATTGGTGGTCGTGTGAGTAAGCGGCAGAAGAGGGAGATAGACTCGGACGGCGAGTCTTTGGGGAGTCTCGCGGATGGGGAGTCTGTCAGTGCTGCACATGTCGCGGCTCAGGATCGAAGTGCATCCAAGCCAGGTGCCGAGCGCTTTCTGCTTGGCAGCGACTTCGAGGACGAGGACGAGCATGATGCGCCTGCTGTGGATGCTTCTGCTGAAGATGCACCTGCCAAGAAGCGCATGCCCAAATCGGTCGCGGCTGCTGAGAAAGCTGCACGAAGGTCAGGTGTGATATACATATCACGAGTACCGCCCTTCATGAAGCCGCAAACGCTACGGCACTTCCTGATACCACATGCCTCGAAAGGTCTAGGACGAATATTCCTAACACCCGAAGATCATACCGCGCATCTGCAGCGAGTGAAGCGGGGTGGCAACAAGAAGAAGTCGTTCACCGATGGATGGGTGGAGTTCACATCCAAGGCCGAGGCCAAGATCGCTGCAGAAATGCTGAACGGTAACATCATCGGTGGCAAGAAAGGCAACTTTTATCATGACGATCTGTGGAACATCAAGTACCTGAAGGGCTTCAAGTGGAGTCACCTAACAGACCAGATTGCGGGCGAGAACGCAGAGCGGGAAGCACGAATGAGAGAGGAAGTGAGGAGAACGAAGGAGGAGAACAAAGCGTTCGTGGACGATATTGAGCGTGGCAAGATGTTGGAGGGTATGGAGAGCAAGCGGAGAGCGAAGCGTGAGAAGGGTCTTGCTGCGACTGCTGCGCCTGCGGTCAAGCCTTTGCGGCCGGGCAGGGATTTCGAGCAGCGCAAGGCGAGAGGGAAGGATTCGAGAGGAGAGGGTGACCAGAGCGCGGATCAGAGAAGGGTGCTGAGTATGATCATGTAGCGCTGTGTCTACCAACATCTAATCACGCACACCAATGCGTCATCTCCTCGCCACCCAGACAACGCGCGCCACTCTAGCCCAAGGTTCCCACACGCCGTTCGCGATGGAAGCTCATCGCAAGTGAGTGGTACGTGAGCTAGATGCTGTCAATGCGATCACGACTTTTCTGTGTCGCACATAGCGAAAGCCTGAGCAACGCAAATGGTGTGATGCTACAGGACATGACACGACTGGGCTGCCAGACGCGAGACACTAGTGCAACACCTCCAACAAGATGGAGGCTTCGGCGAAGGATGTTGGGCTGATAGATCTGAAGTGCGCGTGCTGGCTGCGAAGAATTGGCACTGTGGGTCTTGAGGTGGCGCCGCGTGTCCCCCGAACGAGCAAGACAAGGCGATGGTACACACAGATCCTCAGACTGCGGTCACGAGACTGCTCATTGTGGTCGGTGGGTGTCGAAACATCAAGCCTTGTGTGGTGCTCTGCGCAGCGATGCCAAAGGAAAGGTAGCTTCGTGCCGGTGGCGAATGGATAGCATCCCACAGCTTGATGTGCTGCGGATCAGAGTCATGGAGGCGAACGAGAACCATGCTCGAGGTTATGATTCTTGCGCGCAAGTGAGGGTTATGAGACGGTGGCACCAGTCTGCTGGAACGCGTAACATAATGACCTCCATGGGGTGCTCGGTCTGATCGTGTAGCAGTCACAGGCGGTGAACGCTATAGCACGCTCCTAGTCTCATACTCTCCTGGCCGCCCTCTGTGGTCTACACGGAGGTTCGCCTTCATGTGCTCTCGTAAAAATGGTCACTTTGAACCTGTTGGAGGCCTACAAGACACATCATTGCACCGGGAGCGTCCACGTTTCCAAACAAAATCATTAATATGAATGCAGCAACGCATAGCCTCTGTCACGTCTTGCTCCATGGGCGTAGTGATGCCATCTCGTGCTTTCACACGTGTTGGCGATGTTGGGCATCACTTCATTATTCAGTCCGCTGCATCACGCAACGGCGCTGGCAACATATTGCGGCCGACGATAAATCACCATTGCCGACGATGTCGCGACCGCGTATTCTCTCCTCCTGTCCTTGAGAGTGACCATACGATAGTGAGGAGTGTACCAGTCTCAGCTGAGCAAAGTATTGGTGGCGACGAGCTTTCTCCGAGTCCTTCATCAGCAGTCAGGACAACGGTGACACAACCAGCACCGTGCCTCTACACTACGGCGCACCAAGCGCGCTTGCTGCGGAGACTACGCAAAGATCGAGAACATCGCACGTCTGCCGCGCAATCATGTCAGTGAGGACGAGGACGTGGACGTCAGTGAGCGCTCTTCTCCGCGACCCAGCATGTAGCCAGGAACGTGATGAGGAGCGGCGCCTTATCTCAAGCGATGACAAGGACGCTGTGTCTCAAGCGATGATAAGGACGCTGTGTCTCAAGCGATGACAGGGGCGCTGTATCTCAAGCGATGGCAACACGCTGTATCTCAAGCAATGACAAAAGCAATCTACACAAAGAAATCAAACGCTAACCCCGAGACTTCAATATCAGCATACAAGTATACCAATGCCGCCGACTTCTCTAAGAGTTTCTAACCCAGTCGATCAAGCGTGGTGAAGCCGTCCATGGCATAGTAGCTGCAGTCATCCTTCGCAAGCAAACCACAACGATCCGCCCAGTTGTGGAGGCGCCGGAGAGTCGCTGTCGAAAGTCGTTTGAGGGCACGGAGGCAGATGCGCTCGGCCTTGTTGTGGTATCGCTGGCTACGCAGAAATGCCATTTTCGCGGTTTACTGGAAGAGATGATTGAGAGAAGAAAGGAGAATCTGCAAGGCAGGTGATGGAGCGGCACTACACACCTGCGCAGCAGACCAGACCATTCACTCACAATCACAGCACAATTACAGCACAATCACACCACACGTACCACTCCTCACCAGGCAGTGGCGAAATCTTGTTTTGCTTACCAGACCGAATGCGAAGCCAACCACTGGACTGGACAACGTTTCTCCACCCGCTTGTCAGCCAGACGAACTCCATCGTGAGTCGCCACATCATCTGTAACCCGTGGTTCAGGCCTGGCTCATGCGAAAGTGGCACGATACACCAGCGGTGAGCTTCTGGGACAGACCACAATTGTGGTCACACGTGGGAGTACGGCGCATCTGCTTGGAAGCATTGTACATTCGGATCGAATAGTTACTTTCACCACGCCGCATAGACGACTGCGACCACTAAACCAGACCTCACTGACGCTTATTCATCGCCGCTTTGACAGCTGGGACCTCCTCATCGAGTGGCAAGATGGGTGGCTCTGGGCCAACCGGTGTAATGGAGAACGGGTTGATCTGCTTATGACTCCTGGTGTAATGGTTCTTGACTGTCGACGCGTTAGTAGATGTATTGCCATGCACTTCATCTTACAGTGCAATAGTAATCCCCGGAATTCGGGCCAATTCAAAAGTAGAGGGAAGGCCACTCGGTAGCCGCAAGCAGGCAGCGTGCGAGTGAGAAAGTGGATTTGGTGACTCGCTCTTCTTGCCATAGGTATCTGACTGCTCCTCTCTGCGAACACCTCTGGCTGGTGATTGAAATCGGAGGATGACTTACTATGCGTGAATTCCGTGGTTTCACCAAAAGCCGGGTCCTTCCAATAGCAGTGTCGCACCCATTTGTGCAGGTTCGGGTATCCACTGCGAATGTCACGAATGTTGCATTTGAAGTGCTGCACGTATACAGCATCGAAGCGGATTATGGTCGTGTACAATCTCACGTCCGCCTCTGTTGGATGCTCGCCGTGGTAATATGGACCGCCAGACTTCGCAATATCCTTCTCAGCACGATCGAGGGATGTGAAAAGGGTCTTGACAGCTTTCTCATAGGCTTCATGAGTGCTGCGAACATGGTCAGCTCAAGCACATGCTATCTGTAGATCCATGCTTACGTGGCGAAGCCACTCTTGTAGACACCTGCAATGCCGATATCAGTTACAGCGTAAACTCATTGGCTTGAACCCCCATACCATTATTGATATCGTTGTAAGTCCATTCATTCGTCTCCTCGATCTCCTTCTGCAGCTTCTCTGGGAAGAGATCCACCTTGGCATACTTCTCCGGTAGGATCTTGTCAAAAGCATGGTAGAACATTCGGATGATCTCGGAAGACTCATTGTTCACGATACGCTTCTGCTTTGTGTCATAGAGGGTCGGTACCGTGAAGCGACCACCATAGTCCTTGTTGTTCTCAAAGTAGATGTCACGGATGTGAGTATACTCTGGATGTATGGGATCGGGCTCAGTGTGTGCACCAGGCTCATTCTCGTCCTTTGTGGCGAATCGCCAGCCTGGTGATGTTAGCTGTCTGGCTTGATGGATGGCCGAACGAGCGGACCCTTCTCGCCCATGTGCCAGTGCACCGAAGTGTATGGGATGATGTCCTCCAAGCCTTTCAGCTTGCGTACAATGAGTGCTCGGTGTGCTGAAGTCGTGCATTAGTGAGGTATTGGAGTCCAGCAACGAACTCGCCTACCCCATGGACAAGCGTAAGAGACATCTGAACATGCTCGTCAGCTAGTGAAGCCACAGATCCAGTGCACAGATCCGCGTACAGAGGTGATAACGATCCTTCTCAGCAGGGAACTCGGCACCCTCCTCGCTAGAGACATAGTCACGGAAAGTAGACTGCTGGCGTTTGAATTCTCCAGACTTGTCGTTAGGCGCGACCCAATTCAGGATATTCTTCTGGCTGTCGGACTGCACCACCGTGAGCACTATTCTTGCTTACGCAGGCGAGCTGAGTCAAGCTCAGCAAGGTTGGTGGCGGGCATGGACTTACTGCCATTGCGTTAGTTGTCGTGAAGGAACGTGACAGCTCGGGTCTGATGAGATGTTTGCTCAGCTGCCGGATACGATGAATGGAGCGCAACATCAACAATTTGATACTTCGAATACGTACCTCTGATCAATAGCGGGATATGGAGCAGCTACAACCACGATGACATGTCCGTGCGTGATGCTTAGGAAGTTGCTGACCTCATCGTTACAAATGGTCACAATATCAAATTAATGACGCAGCCGTGTTGTTCAGACACTTCTACAGCTACCCAATATTCTTCAGCATGCTACGATGACCTAGCCTAGGTGGCAACAACATGGGCGGGATATCTCCATCCAGGTTCCCTGCCAGACTCTCCATTGCCGTCCAAGGACTTGATGGAGGTCCTGCCTTCACCGTCATCACTTCCTCATAGAACGTCTTCAGTCTACCCTGGTCTTCGCAGAAAGCGACGATACGCTTCACCAATTGTTCGGTCGACTCGCTACTTTCTGCGTGCCTAGATGATGCTATCACGTGTCTCGATGAAGCTGAAGCTAAGCGGTTTGGCAGCAATAAGATATCCCAGCCCTTGCTGTCACTGATAGCAGAATCACGGCGTGATCCTGGTAGTTGAGCGAGCAGAAGTCCAGATTTGTGCACAAACTGAGTATACATGTACTCTGGTGCGCCCCACGAATATCGCACATCCAGTTCGGCGCTGAAGCTAGATGCAGCTTCGAGATCAAGCACAAAGTCAAGTGTGCGTAACAAAGCTTTACGATACACAATCGAATCCACCACTGGCATGCGTAGACGAGGGCTCATCATGTGAGCGTCAAGGAGTGGCGTTGCGATTGCCTTATCTGGTGGTCGAGTGGCGAGGATCACCTTGATGCATTGATCGAAAGGATGCTGCAGGTGCATCTTGCTCGCCTCGATAAGTGGTACTTGCACCAGCTTTAGCCCGTGGCCTTCTGCCAGCGCAGTCCAACGGTTGATAGAGTCGCGAATGAGGACAGTAGTGGTATTAACCCACTCAAGCTGTATGTGATAGCAGTTCTCTGGATTGTGGATGCGATCATAGTGTAGGCTCACAATCTCAAGCTGATCTGACTTCTTTCCAGCATCGACATTGTAAAGCATCTGCTGACTGAGCAAGATCTCTTTCTTGTCTACAGCTGCTAATGTAGGTGTCGGCTTACCTGATGACGAAGCGGCGTCTTCGTAGATTGGCTTCAGCAGAGGCGAGTGATTGTGCTCGACCATGGGCGTGGCTGGCAAGGATCTCAGGGAGACCCTGCCAAACATACTTGCATTATCGGGATACTCGGTAGTGCGGTGACTGCTGGAGATTTGGTAGAAGTAGTTGCCGTCTCGGAACTCATGCTTGGCTCTCACGTGGGAGAAGATGCCACGGCCCATGAGCTGGTTACCAATCTCGATCGCATCGTCTCTTGTCGTCAAATCCTTGAATACGCGGAGAAGCCAGTTCACCATTTCGTCACCACGAAAGCACTTGAAGTGCAAACGAGTAAGCCATCTTCGATCTCGGACCTCTACACCATGCGGTGGTGGTTCTTGCAGCTGTTTGACAAGCTTTGCTGTGTCGAAGTTACTGCTGTGGTACATCTCAGACTCCGCGAAGAGCGGTCCTGCGGATTCCGCACCATCGAGTTGTTTCGTCAAGGTTGGCCCGTAGGCGTTGACTACAGCACTAGGATCTCTAGTCTGATACTCAATGGCAAGCGGATTCGGGTCACGAGCGGACACTACTGGCGTGGCTCGCGGTCGCACGAACGACGCCTGTTGTCGCAGCTCCTCAGGCTTGAAGTAGCGATTTCGCTGCCATAATTGTGTGAGCTTCTGGATACCATCAATGCGGCGTTCTTCGTCTGACAGTCCGCGAGCGGGACCTGGGGTGATATGTCCTTGTCGTGGTGGCTCAACGGGTATCAGAACCAGGCGCATACGAGAGCTATGAAGCTCGGTGTGCAACGGATCGTGCGCAATGACCTGATCATCAAGCTGTGACCAGTTGGGCTCCTGACGCTCCGGAGATAGTGAGATTGCCACATTATTGACCTTGTCCGACGCTGCAGAGCGCACCCGAGTCGAGTACTCAGCTACGTCTGGTGCGGCGTCCTCATCGTCTAAGCTCAGTTCGTATTCGACAATTTGCAGCTCAGCATCTGACAGGCGCTGGAACTCGTGATGTACATTCCCTCTTGACATGAGAATGCGATCGAAGTCATTTGCTGGCGAATATGTGCTCGAAGTTACAGACGCCAGCTGAAAGCCATGCGCAAGTCGAAGTTTGATGAGCTGCACCTCCGTATGTCCTGAACCAGTATCTGGCCAGCCATTTCGGGTTGGCGCAAGAAGCCGCCGCACTTTCTTCGAGAAGTGTCTCTCCAGCTCACGATGCGAAGGCTTGTACTCAGTCGACAGTGGCAGCGCAGCTGGTGTGCACATAGAAGTCCATTTAAAGTCTGCGGAGCTAATCGCACGTGGGAAGACGTGCTGCCATTTGCGGTACTGTGCAGCTACTCGCATGTTCTCGCGAGTCGGATTGCAAGGATTTAGTAAATTCAGCCACGGTGAAGTATTCCAATTGCCTTCTTGCTCCGCTGCTTTTATCGCGGCGTAGAATACGTCCTTTTTAGCTGTAGGCGTGCCGAAAGAGTCAACTGCACTATTACCAAACTCCGATCCCGAGAGTGTGCCCAGAACTTTGCGCTCGATTAGACTGGCAGGATCTGATGGAGCTTCGCTGATCGTAGGATGCCCGTGCATAATGTCGATGGGTCGGCTTAGCTCGGCAGGTGCAAGGGCAGGCACCGATACGAGGCTCTGCTGAGAGGACTTGCGTGCCAGAGATTGTCGAATTTGTCGTGCTATGCCACTCGGTCCTTCGTCAGGCGAGAAAGGTGTACTGCCTGCCTCTTCTCTAGCTTGTTGTGCAGGCTCTACTGACAGTGTTGTTGTGGCAAGCCCACGGCTGGGTGCTAGACCTTTCGGTCCAAGGCTGATTTTGCGATTCGATGCCAGCAGTGAGAATGGGTCTGTCATACTGCTCGATGATGCGCGAGATGGAAGATCTCTCGCCCGTGCTTTCAACGTGCCTATGCTCGAGATAGGTGGCTTACTAAGGGTTGGCGTGGTCAAGAGTGGGTTGGGTAGCGCTGAGGTCTGATCTACTACGCTCGGTGGCTGAGACAGCTTCTTGTCGGCATGAAGTTGCGCTGTTTGCGTCACCACAAGCTGCATACTTGTCGACTGGTCTCCGAATACATTGGCATTATAATTGTCCATGAACTGTGTCATCTGCGAGCTGTCGCCTCCGGCAGAATCTGTAAGCAGCGGCAGGGCGATCTCGTCAACCTCTCCTACAGTCTCCGGCATAAGGAAACTCGCTGCATGGACTGAACACTGGCCCTGCCAGAAAGATATATCCACCCAGTGTGGGAGAGCATATTCCCACTGCCCATCTCTCTGATAGCTGAAAAGTGGTACAGGATGCAACGGCTTTGGCGACAACGCCACAATATCAACACCTATACTGTTGCCCATCAAGAGATGTGTAGTGCTTTTAAGCAAACCGTGGGTCGTTCCGAAGAGGCCAGTGCCCGCAGTGATAGCAATGATTGATGTGCCTCTACCGCTGAGGTGAGGATCGATATTGTCGTTCGCGAAGTCCATTGCCGACATGTGTATGGCTTCCACCATGCTGCCACGTGCTGCCAGCGTCACATCTCTGGGTATCGCATTGCCGTTGAATGCACGCTTCAGACTTCTGCAAAGATCACGCCAATTGCTGCTAGATACGTCTGAAGCAATAACATGATAGAAGTCCTTTTCGTGTTGGTCAAGCGAGCGTCCAAACAGCACGACGGAGACCTGGTGACGCACTTTCAGCTCTTCCCACCTGCGAAAGAGCTCAGGTAAGAAGCCGTCAATGACTCGTTCATACATCAGATCGCCATCGAGCCAGTATTCTAACATCTCTTTCGAGATTTGGATGAGGATTGTGTACCTCGCACTTCCACTTCTGTAGATAGGCTTAGTCTTGCCTCGCACAGCATAAGCAGACAGCACTTCCTTGCCAGAAACATAGACTTGGCGAATCTCAGCCACAGTTGAACCTAGATATTGTATCTTCTGGCCTTGGTAGACGACCGTGTGATTCAGACGGTGTGAAATTTGCCACATATCAGCCCGTGAGAGGTTCTGGTCGCGGAAGAAGAGTTCGACGTGGGTCGCAGTCGCCACACTTTCGTCTTCGAGGACTTCCACTGTTCCAGCAGAGCGGTTCTCAATCCCGAAATGTTGAGCCAGAGTTGTGTGGACTGAAATTTCGTCTGGGTTGCGAGCTGCTGCGACCGCGATGAAGAACAATGGTCTTGCACCAGAGGCTTGGAGACGAGCCAACATGCCAGTCGGTAGGACTTTTGAGCCAGAGAGTACATCGTCCGTGGAGATGCTGTCATCGTGAAGCACAACTGTACAAGCTCGCTTGAGCTGATCGATGGCCATGGCCAAGGTGCCCGGCGTACGTTCCGAGGCCAAGAGTAGGATATTCATGTATTGGTCGTCCTCGAACTTGGCGAACGAGGTCTTCGTCTGGACCTGTGAGGCCGTGAAGACCACATCCTGTTACGCGGCCAGCGTCCTAAACGCTAAAGAATTTCAATATCACGAGACTCGACGGATCACAGTGATGCTATCTCCGTCAATATATATGCTATCACGAGTCTGTGAGGTTCTTCTCGGCTTGTAGTATCGCAATGCACACATGAGAACGCAGGAAGAATATCGACACAGATGAAGATACCAAATCTTAGTCAGCAAGGAGACGGCATGTCGACGAACGCGTATCAATACAACCTGAATAAGACAATCTTAACAACATGATCTTGAGAACCACATTAAGCGCTCTTGCACTGTCTGCTATCGCCACTGCTCACGGTAGTCATGACCAAATAGTCGTCGCTGCCGATGCAGACTGGGCGAC
Organism: Recurvomyces mirabilis; assembly: GCF_035927965.1. Taxonomy (NCBI): domain Eukaryota; kingdom Fungi; phylum Ascomycota; class Dothideomycetes; order Mycosphaerellales; family Teratosphaeriaceae; genus Recurvomyces; species Recurvomyces mirabilis. Next base: position 1,081,239 of record NW_027041937.1, on the reverse strand, counting down.
GAGGCACATGGCAGAGGAGCACCACATAACCTCCTTCGACGCCGGCTCCTTCTTCAATCTCCACGACTACGATAGCAGCAACACCTGGACCTTTGATGACCTGATGAAAACATATGGCTTAAAACACGAGTCCACGAACCACATCGCGTACACCGAGAAAGAGAAAGCCATCAACGGCGTTATCTCCCTTTTCGACAAAGACCTCAGCGGCACCATCTCTTTCGCCGAATACACCATCGGTAGCGGCGCGGGTCTCAAGTTACCAGATCTGGGCTTCGGACTGGGCCACCACGGCGACGACGAGTACGAGTACGAGATTCATCATTTCGAGAAGTTTCACGGGGACGGCGCGACGGAGGAGGAGCTGAACCATCCCGAGGATATTGAGCATTTCCGCAAACACGAGGAACTGGAGGCGGCGCAGGAGAGGCAGGAGCAGTTGGATCGGATGAGAATTGTGGAGGCCAACATCCCGAGCAAGTTTCGGAGGGGTTAAGGGTGAAGGCTTGGAGGAGATGATGATGAGTGATGAGGATGACCCGGTCGAACGTGCGAAGGCTGCTATACCGGCGGAGATGATCAAGTTTACGAGGCCCTTCTGGTATATTGTTACTGCGCTCATGCTCTGGGGTGCTTTTTGGGCTGTGGCAGAGCAACATCAGCATATCCCTCATGCGCAGACGTTGAGTTGGACGTGTGTGTTGGTTGCGCTGTATATTGTGTACAATTACTGAAATCATGAGAGTGCGTTAGTCCTTATTGCAGACGACATAGTACACGCAGGAAAGGTGGCACTCATGGCGGTCAGTCAGGTACATAACTAGAAATATGTACATCTATCACGACATGCATGACACCAGGCGCATAACTCTTCAGTCGGTTAATGTCCTCGACAACAACATTCCTCTTCTTCCGTACTAATCCATGTCTCTGGTCCACGACCTCCTGACATAGTCTTGCGATCTCTGCTCTGACCTCCTCGGCTTTGTCCTCAATCTCCTCTACTGCGAAGTTCTCATGAACATGCAACCATCCTCCTAGATCCTCGCTCAAGACTTCCACAGCCGTCCTCCAACAGCCTCTAGACGAAGGCAGTAAGCCACAGTTAACATGTCTGACTGGCGGCAAAGCCTCCTTTCCACATAACCGCTTAATCTCCTCACACCTCCCAACAGCACATGCATTATCTTCTTCGAAGACAACGAACCTCGTCTCGTCCTCCAAACCCTGGATACTGTCGCCTTCTCGAAACCGCTGTACACTCCACCCGTTTCCCTCTACACCCCTCACAGCACCTTCGATACTCCAAGGATTGACGTCCCACCCTACCACCCTATCAACACCAGCCTTCAAGTAAGAAAAGCCAAAATAGCCTATCCCCACGAATAAATCAACTGCACAGCTTCCCCTACCACTTCTTCTCCCTTCGTCCACAGCTTGCACAACAGAAGGTAAAGTAAGCAGTCTCGCTTTCTCGCTTATGTTGCCTCGGGAGAACATTGTCCACCTCGGTGCCCATGTCTGCACGATGCCATTTTGCTTTGCAGTTGTCCAGAACGCTTGATCAAAATCCTGCTCAGTAGGTGGAGAAGAGCATGTCTCTGGGCCAAAGTCTCCGTAGAGGGATGTGAAGTTCAAGGGTGCTCGTATGCGGTTCCAGTCCTGCTGATCTTGGGCTTCTGGTGAGGTCAGGGGTATTGGTCTGGTGGTGGCGATATGTGTCGCTTTTAGATGGCGGAGGATGGTTCGGTATAGATCCTGTAGTACGACAGGATCCGCAATCCCGATCACAGAGTAAAATTCCTGGCTAGTCTCTTTAGGACCATCACTCCTTACTTCGGCTGGAAAAGCAGTTGATGGCAGAACGATCATGTCCCCATACTTGACGAACGACTTTCGAACTTTTTTCAAGAAAGCCAAGGCGGATGGAGGAACAATATCTTGCTTTGTCGTCCACTCGTCAATCGCTACATCCATGGTCTAAAACATTGAGTCTTGTCACCCGAATCATGCGTGCATCGCGGACTTGCATGCATTTAATCAAGGCGCTAGGAATATTAGAAAGGGTCGCAACTGCCGCTTGGGCGAAGCCGCCCAAAAGCACGAGCCACATCAAACTTTGCTAGGCATACTTTGGGTTTTTGTCCGGATTTATAAAGGCGAACGGCATGACAAAAAGGAAAACATACAACAGCAGGCATTCGCCAGTCGTCACCGACCTGACTACTACTCTACCGGTCCGCGGCTTAAGTACAGGAGAGCGGACGGGATCCTCTGTTTTCCGCGGCCTATGGTCGTATGTGCTGGGTTGGTGTTCCCGTATAAAGTATGTACCTTAAATCTATGTTCGAAAGCATGTCAAATAGAGCTTTTCATTGCGTAGACCGATACATGACCTCATAACAGCACGAAAGGAATCGATAACAACATGACTATATCATTCACGGCACGGCAAAGCCTGACACTTGCCATCATACACGAAGGTCGCTGTATCCGTAGCTACTCTACACTTAAGTGTCATATACAACGACCGCGACCGTCTTGAGACTTGACAATCCGAGTAGCACCCTCAGCTCGAGTCATACTTCATCGAGATCCCCTCATCCTCATCACTCACATGAACCCTAGGATCCTGATCCCGCACAGTAGCCAACAACGATCGACTAAGCTCCGCGCGATCCGCCTCAGTCATCGGCTCGGCATCACCAAAGCCGACATCCGCAATGTAAGCGTATTGTGGCGCGTGACCGACTCCGTGCTGTGATGTCCAACCCTCTGGGCTCGTGACATGAATCGTGGGACGGGTCTATCGTCCTCCTTGAGCTCCGTATCCATCGTATACTCTACCGGGTCCCACACCTCCAGCGCGCATGGGCTCGGTATACCCTGCCATCCTATCACCAACGGGTGGTCCTCGCATGAGTCCGCCGAAACCCTGAGGCATGGGGAGGGAAGAAGGCGGCGGTCCTCCATAACCTTGTAACCCGCCGAAGAAACCCGGTGGAGGTGGTCCGCCAGCTCCAATTGGTGAGGTAGCGTGCTGCTGTAAGCGAGCATCTAGATTCGGCGGTCCACCATTGGTCGGAGGGAGCATTGACGCGAAACCTGGTTGAAGCTGCGGAGGCTGGGATGGTGGTTCCCGCTGCTGTTGTTGGTTTGGTGGTTGATGTTGGTTGGGTGGAGGTTGCGGCGTGGAGAAGATGTTCGGGATGTTGTGGATACCTGGTGGGTGACGAGGCATGCCTGGATTGAAGCCTGGTGGTGGCGCAGCGGCGTGTGGTGATTGCAGGAACTCAGCTGGGTATGGAGGCTGTTGTTGTGGGATCGCCATTTGAGGCAGCCCAGGATGGCCACTCATGCGGCGAATGTTATGAGCATGATGTTGTTGCTGTTGTTGCTGAGGTGGTGGTGGATGCTGGAACTGACGAGGTGGCTCTGTGAAATTTCGAGCGTGGTGTGGCGGTGGCGGCTGTTGATAGAGATTGTGATTCTGCTCGCCCATGAATCCTGGCGGCGGTACACGCTGCGACATGCGGCGAATGTCCGGCTCGTCTTGCGTGTTTGGAGGAGGCTGTTGCTGTACTTGTCTCTGAGCCTCCATCGCATTGTGGTTCCGTAGCAGCTGGTCCTCAAACGAGCCTGGTGGCGGAGCAGCACGAGGTTTCGGTGCATGGGGCTCTGGCATTTGCTTCGGCTGCTGCTCGACCCACAGTTGGAAGTTGTCGTCTGGTCTCGGCTGTTGCTGCTGTTGAGGTGGTGGTCTTGCGCCCTTAGTCTGCAGCAAGCCAAGCAAAAAGTTGCTCTGATCTGCCTGCTGCTGGCGTGGGGTCGGTCGCGCAGCCAACAAGTTTTGAATATTAATGTCTGGCGTGGAAGCGCCCCTTGATGGCGGCTGCTCGATGAAGATGTCATTGACACGTCCTGATGGTGGTCCCTGTTGCTCTCGTAGGCCGTTCGATGGCATCGGTGGTTCGGGCGACATCGTAGTGATTGGCATCTGGTTCCGTGATGGCTGCTCGTTGGATTGTTGCCTCTCGGGTAGACGAACACCATATAAACCCGAAGGCTCGTCTACCATACCACGAGTCTCGACCATGTTCCTGCTCGGCGCTGCCATGAAAGGCACCGGAGGCTGATCTTCTGGTACCTGCATCCTCTCTGGGCTCTTCGGCGTCTGATCGAAAAAGCCGGTGAACCTACTCTTTGGCTTGTTACCATTTGACACCTGGCGTGGTTGAGGCGATGCTGGCTCATTGGGAGTCGCAACCTGGCCAATGGTAGTACCACCGAGCATTTGCAATACCCTGTCGAACCCAGCTTTATCCTCTGCTGCATCTCGTGGAGGCGCGCCAGGCGGGAGAACTTCGTTAGCCGGCGCCTCGAAGATCTCCTGTGCTGGCTCGGGCGCCTTGAACATAGCCTGAAACCTGCTCGTCTTTGGCTTTGCCGAGCTTGGTTTACTCGATACCGGCGCACTGTCCGGCATGGCGCTACCGGTCTTACTGTCCCACGATCCGAAAGGCTTGCCCATGATACCCTCAAGCTTCAAAGGGGCAACAGTCTTGGTCGTTGGAGCTTCCTTGGCGATCGGTGTCGGTGCTACCGATTCAATTGGCGCATCATTCGTGATCTCAGTAGATTGCCGGTTCTGCGCATTCATGCTCTGCTTCCACTTCTCAAAGTCCTCCGCTGTCTTCGCAGAAGTAAAATCGTCTTCGGGCTTCGTAGCAGACTCTCCAAACCACTCCGGCTCCTTCGTGTCCGCCTGTCCTCTGCCCCAACCACGCTCAGGCCGATCCTTCTCGCGCTCCCGTTCACGTTCTCGCCAGCCTCCTTGCCCTCCGCCGTTTGGTCTCTTCTCATCTCGATCACGATGCCATCTACTATCCGGCCTGTCGCCATAGCCGTTGCGACGATCTCCATCCTGCTCCCGATCACGTCGTCCATATTTGCCATTTCGTTCATCCCCGTCCGGCTTGTCGTTGTCCGCGCGCCTCCAGCTCTCTCCAGTCCGGCCATCTGTGGCGTCCGCCCCCATACTCTTTCTGTTTAGCTGCTTCTCGCCAAACGTCCGACTGTTGCGGTGACCCTCCGTCTCCTCTAGCGCATTTTCAGTAAGCGGTGTAGAAGGTTTGTCGAAATCAGCCAATTTCGCAGTCGTCCTGCTAGAAGCGAACAGCGCTTTTGATGGACCTAGCGTTACACCATCTACAAATCGATCAGCTCACCACACATACATCCTACCGCACCACGAAGACTCACCTCCACCTCTCGCCGTAGAATTCCTACTAGTCAAACCCGGCCTCCCCTGACCCGTGCTGAAGTTGCCCATAGGCGAAGCCTCAGCCGCCGTTGCCGCCAATGTCGACTTTGGTAGCCGATTGGAAGGTTCTCGACGATTTGTCTGCTGCTGCGATTGCTGCGTTTCACTGTGCGGGATCCTTAGCTTCTCCCGCGTGCCATCGACATCCAGGTACACGTACTCTATCCACTGCTCGATCGCGGGGAGGTTATCTGGCTTCTTTACCAGTGGTGAGGAGCGAAGGTGGAGCAGTTGCTCGGCGGTGTAGTGGCGTGTGGGCGCCATCATCGAGGCGAGGAGAGGGGATGCCTCTCAGGCTGGCGTAATTGAGACGGCAATGTGTACAATCGAAGGTCGGTGAGCGAAACCAGTGACGGCGTAGCAATATCGCAATCGTTTCTCAGCCTGCCTGGTGTTTGGGATGGCGGTAGCGGTGGCAGTAGCGACAAGATAGCGATACTGTATACAATGGGATAGCACCTGTATTGCTGGCGTGCGTAGTTGAAGTCGAGAGATCGTGTACGAAGTCGAGTCGGTGTTATATTTCGGTGTCAAGGTAGCTCCTTCTCAAACCGTCGAAGCGAAGCAATGAAGTTCGCTCGGAACGTGTGCCCTGCAGTAGCGGGGGTGGAAAAGCGTCATAGCGTTTGGGATCGTGCACGTGGCAGCCTTCCCGATCCATCGATCAATATATTATGATACATCCATGTATCTCATTCAAGGCCATCTATAGCTGATCTACACCAACACCCCCACTCCACTTCACCATCCTCTCCCGATCACAACCCTCAAGGATCCGCGTCCTGAGCAAACTCGGCACATCATCCTCCTTCCCCTTTCCCTTCACCATCTCCAACCAGCTAAGCACACCCGCCCTCGACACCAAAACATCACAACCCCCCTCTATCCAACTCGCACGATAAAGCAGCTCCAACACCGCACTCTTCAGCGCCTTCATTCTGCCCGCCCCAGGAGACGAATACACAGCCATAATCTTCTCAAACACATCCCCCCTTCTCAACATCTCCAGATCAGCAGATGTCGTAAGCCCGTCGACTAACCACTCCACTACCCAGTGCACTTCTCGCCAGTATGCATCATCCTCCACAGGCTGTGCGTGCACCGTATTCGCTAGCCAGTACGATGGCAATCTCGCGCTTCGCCACTCGGGACTCTTCATCATGAAGCGGCAGAGCTTGGGGTAGATGAAATGGGTTGGCTCATTGAGCACGGCTAGGGCGCGTTTGGCAAAACAGCCGGTCAGGTATGGTAGTGCTTTTTGAGATGGTAGGTATTGCTGCTCGTATGTCTCGATCAGCTCGCCAATGAGCACAGTCATCTGGCCGCTCTCCTCTGCATTTCGACCCTTGAGTTTGCCGAAAAGGAGTCGGATTTGTGCGAGAGCTTGGACTCGAATCTCGTGGTGCTGGGAGCATAGGCAAAGGATCAGGCCGTCGATATCGCCGTCTTCGATCGCTCGACCGAGATCCTTCTGCGCCCAGCGGAACAGCTCCGGATGATCGTCCGACCCTGTCGCTGGTGGCACGAAAGGCAAGGTCGCCGCGTCCTTGGCCACACCGTTCGCAACGTCTTCCGTGGCCACTGGGAAGGTCACAAGCGTCAATTGCTCCTCACATGCCTCCTTATCAGGTGGCGACGGTCGGGACACGCCACGGGAGATGTCTGCCGTCAATTTAGCGAATACCGGCCCGACATTCTGTATCCGACCCATAGCAGCAAGGTACATATCAATCCAGGTCATCACTTCTGGCTTCTCATGAACGAAAGCTGTCTGCTCAACCACAGTCATAACGAGCAGACCAGGCAGAACAGTATCTTCGTCTGCAGCTTTCACGTTTGCGTTGCCTTCCGATACTGCACTCTCAAGCTGGTCGACATACTTGACGGGTTGCCTCGTGGCTCTCGCCAGACAATCATCGACGAACGTCCAGACTTCTTCATCGTCGCTATCCACTCGTAGCAAAGAAGCAAGCAGTGCATCGACCTCGCCATGCTGTGTGATCAGGGAGTATTCCGTCAAAACATCCCGGACCAGCGACCTAATCTGTCGGTTCTGAAGATCTCGCAAATGAAGCCGTAGCAAGCTCACGATAGGCGAATAGTCCAGTCCACCCTGCTTGCCAAACCATTTCATGCCAGAGCTATGCTGGACAATGACAAGTAGATGCTCAAGCTCAATGCTACGAAGCGCCTTGACGCTCGCGTCGGTATCATCTACCTCTGATGCATCCCGACCCCGGCTTAGCGCTGTAGTCAAAGCAGCAGAGACATCGAAGGGCTCGTCTAGTGCTTGAAGTGGTGTGACCTCGAAGTACAGCCGCAGTAGTCTCGTCACAGCTTCGCGTTGTAATGCATGTTCATCGTCGTCTGAGATCTTGCGGAAGGCGGCGATGATGTCCTTCATGCTAGGTGCTCGCTGAGTAAAGCCCGCTAAGGTGCGTTCTATCGCTTCAGTCCACAACCTGGCGTTCTCGCCTGAGGCTGCTTTCGCTGCTCGGCGCATTTGTTCCAGGATGGTCCACAGTTTCTGCGTGGCAAGGACCAAGATTCGGATGGCGAAGAATGTGATGAGCTCGCTGCTTTGATTAAGACACCTCGTCAGGGTCTTCTGAGTCAGTGGGCGTGGTAGCACGTTCTCGAGAACAATGCTGGTCTGCGGTGGTAGCTCAGCATACCCTTCCTCCTCAGCATTGCCAAGGTATGATGGGACATCGAGGCGGATGACCTCGAACAGGAAAGAGGCATATCCAATCCAGGTATTCGACAATTTTGGCTCGAGCTGCATGTTCTTTTCTGCAAAATATGGCGCCACGAGCTCCGGAGCGGAAGTGAAGCACGCGAGAAGTAATTCTCGTTCCTTCACATCGCTGTGTGGGCGAAGTGTCACACACCAGTCCAGTAGAGTGGAGTTGCGGACATCTGGTCGTTCTGCTCGATCGTAGAAATCTATGCTGTCCAGACCCAGATCGATAGCGCCGTTGCCATCACCGACATTACTTTCGAGCTTCGTGGTGCCAGCAGGATACCAGCCGCTTTCTCGTAGGACGCCATATGAAGGCGAAGTGCAGACTGATTTCAACCAGGCGAACGCGCGATCTGCCGCGGCATGGTCTTCAGGTGAGCGAGTCGCAACCTCCGTGACACGTTCGAGATTGTGCTGGGTGAGAAACGTTCCCTTCACAGATCGTGGTAGATCGGTGTCCTTGAGCACATTCTGCTCGGTGACAGACAAGATCTCGTTGACTACATCCGCAGGATCGTCTGCTAGATGATGGAGTAAAGCAATGCACAAGGGTCTGCTCTTGAGTAAGTCGACTTTACCACCTTCATGCAGATACTTGAGATGCGCGAGAACATATCGCACCGTCAAAGTCCGCACAGAAGGCTTTCGCTTCGCCTCTTCCTCCGACACACCCGCCCTGTACAAGCCCAAATTCCTTCGCACAGAATTGATGTCGAACGTCTGTTCTCGTCTCTTGTAAGCCTCCCTCGCTAGTGCACCTCCATCAAAGCTCACGACCTCGGTCAAAAGCCTCAGACATGGGGATACGACAAAGTCCTTGTGCTTGGGTGCATCGAGTCCTCGCTTCACAAGCCGCAGATGCTGATGCTGCAGCACAGTTCGACAGAGCAGTATGCCATGTTCCCGGAAGTCGATTAAGCTAGATAGTGTCCGTATCAGAAGAGCTATGATGGCACTGACGGAGGAAGAAAGATAGTCGTTGTTGTTCTGACTGGCATAAGACCAAGCCTGCCACAATTGTGCCAGAAACGGAGTACTGATGTCTTGTACATCTGCCGGCTTCTGCGAGTCCAGATATTCTCTTAGTATGGACAGTAAGCGTCCGCGATTGTCTTCTTCTTTCCGGTACAAGATCGTCTCCAGGAAAGCTTTGAAAGAAGCTATGCCATTTCGCAGTTGGTGAATTCCATCTTGACGAAAGACGAGGAATTGTTGTAGCTGTCGCGCATAGTGGATTTCTTCAACGGCCGGTGGTTGGTAGTCGGGCTTTGATCGCTTCGGTGGTCGCGTCGTGTCCTGCTCTTCTCGAGCTCGCTTCGACATTGCTGGGATGTTCGTCTTTGCGATCGGAAGTACGAGCTGTCACATGAAAATGTTGGAACAGTGCGGAAAGCATTCCGTTTGCAATGCATTGGAATTGAGCTTCACCTCCGAGTTCTGTCCTTGCCATCATCAACCTCACTGCACGGCGAGACGAAGGAATCGAAATGCTGTACTCAACGGCCAAAGTCATCGTTACTGCAAGAGTGCTGACAAAGAGGTCTCATACTCTGGAGTCCTCCTACACATCTCGCTTCCTGCACCCTAAGCTGTGCAAGCAAACGACGATTTGCACCTTGTTGCATTGGCTGCCATCTGCACTCGCCACCATGTTCAAAGACTCTTTCTTTGACCATATGTATCATGGCAGATTACATGAAGATTTGCTCGAAATCACTTATCCTCTGCAAGTCTTTCCAAGGCATGATGCATCTTTCCAACATGATTAAGCTCGTGCTTCATCGGGTGCCTACATGATCTTGCTATCTCCACCGTTTGCACATGCATGATCCGTAATTTGAGCTTTGCGTTTGTCCTCTCCGTGTCCTCGTATCTCAACCGTGCCGACTCTTACCTCCTTCGGCTTACAGTGTTAGATCTTCCTTGGAGAGATACTGCTTGACAAGCATACGAGATCCAGCGGGACGGCATGGACAAGCTCAATGCAAATATGGACGGCACAAGATTCGACTCTGGCAGGAATACATCCGGCGAAGACAATGATGAGAGCAGCATCGAGGAGAGCGTCGGGATCATAGAAGGGTCCGCTTTGGGTGAGTATCCATAAGGCCATGTCCGGAGCCCTGCCACGCTGACAACACGGTAGTAAGTAAAGGCTCTCGATATCTGCGCGCGGAAGGACTGTTGGGCTTCTCAGCCGCTCTCCCTACGATCATGCTGAGTTCTTTCAGACGCGGGACGATTAGCCCACGCAGCCTGGCCTAGCTAACAGATTTTGCCACATCCTAGCTCGAAGCTCGTCTGATCTCCGGCAAAGGCTATGGCCTCTTCGCACTTCATGACATCCGCAAGGGTACCTGTCTTCTCGAAGAAGATGCTCTCGTCATCGTCAGGAGTCTTTCCGGCGAGTCACGCCTGGAACGTTGCACAAGGATCTTCACCATGATCAACGACCTGTCTTCAAAAAAGCTTGATCTCTACAGCAGTCTACACTACGAAATCCAGACACTCGACGCCGAATCGCGAGATTATGTCAGACGATACCTCATCCGTAAGCAGTATACTCCAGTCACCCTCCCAGCTGCCCTGCTCGACCACCTCAAGCTCCTCGCCATCTTCAAGACGAATAGTGTCGGCTCGAAAACAGGCACAGGAGTCTTCGCAACGTACAGCCGCATCAACCATTCGTGCACACCCAACATTGACAACTCTCACATCGACGACCATGAACTCCTCTACGCCATTCGAGACATCAAAGCTGGCGAGGAGATCACAACGTCGTACATCGACGGTCTCACCTTCCCAAAAGCATGGCGTGCTAAGACACTAGCTCGATGGCACTTCGTTTGCAAATGTGCGGCTTGTGCTGGCCCGCAGGCTGTCGAGCATGCTAGACGTCGGAGTATGATCGCACAGGGCTTCGTCGAGCTGGATCAAGGTATGCGGGAGCCGACCAACATCGCCACCTCCCATTCGAAGCAATCTCATGATAAGCTCAACCAGGCGGAGAGCGTGGCGCAACTTTGCATCGAGGAAGGCTTGGTCGGTACAGATCTCAGCCGTGCCTACAGACTATGCTCCGAATGCGCACTCGTGGTCGGCCAGCCACTGAAGGCCATCGAGTATGCTCGGCAAGCCTACGAGGTGGAGGTGATCTGTGTCGGCCCTCGAATCAAGACAAAGGACACCGTCCAGACATGGCTTCATCAGCTTGAGGCTCTCGTGGTGGAGAAGCCGCGTAGAGCTAGACATGAGATCGAGAAGCGGAGGAAGGCGGCGGAAAAGATCGAGCACGAGGCACTGAAGAGATCTAAGAAGATCGTGGATGAGGAGGCAGTGGCGAGGCAGAACCGGGAAGCTGAGGAGCTGGAGAAGGGAGCAGAGCAACGTCGTGCGCGGCAGGGGGAGATGGCGGCTAGGGTGGCGGAGTCCAACAGGGTTGCTGGTGAAGAGGCTAGGATGGAGGAGAAGAGGGTCAAGGAGGTTGAGAGGACCGCGGCGAAGAAAGCGAGGAGGTTTATTAGGTTGAAGGGTGCTGAGGCTGGTATGGATGTCGAGAAGGTGGAGGCGTTGGCTGCACAACTCAAAGGCGACGAGCTCATCGAATTAGCTTCTGGCTTGGCGGAGGTTGAGGATGTGGCGAAGGTGAAGATTCTATTTGAGCAGAGATTGCAGTCAATGCTCGGATGCGAGGCGAACGCTTAGAGAGCAATCGCAATGCTCTGATCGATAGACCTTGTTCGCTCATGATGCGGACATCTTCCACGGCGCGACTCAGTGACTGCGAGCAAGATGTCAGCTCTCCAGTCTGTGTCCGACCCAAGTGTTCGATGGGCTCATCGGCCCCGCGCCAGGCAGTGGTCAACGAGAGCTATAGGCAGTGGAGAGCAGGATCTAGGCTGGGTCAGACCGGAGACTGGGCAGCTGGAGACTCGTTCCGTGAATACAGGGGTCAGGCGGTGGTGGTCTGTGTCGGACTGTGATGAACTTCAAAAGACTGGGCCAACCATCATCAAGACAACGCGGAGCAGTGAATGGTGGACGACTTGTGAAGCGGATTTCAATACAAGAAGACCCCATCGTATCGCAGTAACCACAAGTGTTCGTATCATATCATGGCATGAATAATGATCGTTCCCACTTGATCCTCGCTTGACATCAATTGACACACCAGCACCTTTTCTCGGGAACAGAGCCAAACCATCTTCGAAACCTGACAGGCATTACCAGACGCCATCCAGCTTACTTGATCGGGCCAAGGACATCGTTAGAAAGGCAACCCCGGAGCCATCAACTTACGATGCCGCCGTAGGTATACCGACCCGGAGAAGAATACGACAACCGCAACGGCTGGTTCATCAATGATCTCAACATCCCAGCAGAGCATATAAGGCGTCGGTCACTCGACTACGTGCCGTTTCAGACCATGTTCGACACGAGCGGCCGATATGGCTATTGATCCGGTCAGATGCAACGATACCCGAACAGCTCGCTGGTGTCAACCGACACACTGTGGCTTTGGAAACGTCCGACTTGGCCAATTGAAGGCACGATGAGCATGGGCGTACGGAGGTCGTGATGTGCATTGCAACCTGCTTGAATTCACGGAGTAGGTCAAGGACGAGGTCGTGATGACCGTCATAGCTGCTAGCGATCAAATGTAAGTGTGGGAAGGTCTGATTGTCCTGTCGCGAATCATGAAGTACCTTGATGCCAGTTCTCTTCAAGCTTCACTGGTAGTATCGCGTGACGAGACCGATCTCACGGCAGTGAACTATCTGCATCCGTCGTTCACTGATTAATGGCCGGTATTGGTCCATATAAACTTTCTTAGCTGTCCGTCGTTCTTCGACTCTATCTGAGCTGTGTTGCCAATCAAAGATTTATTATCCGCCGTCTTCGCGGACCACAACCAGGTCACGTACATCGATTGGACGAAGCAGCTGACAAACTGACGATAGACCCAGCCAACCCCTTTCTGGTGGAAATCCTGTTGGCAGCTACCAGTATGCCTCACCCGGAACAAGCAGGCTACGGTATCCAGAATGCCAATGGGTGGACCATTAGCGGAGTCGATCACTCATTGCACGCAGTGCAGCGTCGACCACGTGGGTACCTTCCTTTTCAATCTGTTTTCGGCGGGGGCTACCGTGGCGGCTATCAACAGTGGCCGGAAGTCGGTTTTGAAGGACACGAAGCAATGCATTGGGACTGGAGGAGACCATCAAATGCTCCGGTGAACGGGACGCTGTATGGAGGGCGCTGGTATCCATATATGGGATGACTCCGATATACCATAATATGCCAGGTCTTAAGCTCCTCCACGCGACCCAATATAGGCCCGGACTCACGGACGAAAGGACAGGAGAGAAGGAGGATATTGAACATACGGCGGAGCGTAGCTAGGCCAAGGACTATAAGAACGACCATGAAGATGCTGTGGTTGCCAGTGCCGATTATAGCATGTCGGGGGCCAGGATAGGAGATGAAATAGCGGTTGATGACTTGGGATTCACATAGATCTTGCCGTACGCTTCGTACTATGCAGAACACACTGGATGCGTTCCGGCTAGCCGCGAGACGAGGGCATCGTGGCGACTCTTCACACGAGAGCCTGATCACTTGCGCTTTCCTCCCGTCCCCTTCTATCAGCAGCTCCAGTAGACTGCCGGACTGATGAGGGCATTGACTGTTCGGTAGTCGAGCACGACTTTTGTTCGTGCGGCTTGTTTGCTGCTTCAGGAACAGATAACATCTTAGTTACGAAGTGGCTGTATGTTGTCCCCTCTATGATAGTAACCAAGTGCCATAGGCGGTCACCAGTGGCCTCTTTGGATTATTGTGCATAAGTGTGATCGGATCTCGCATGCTTTCCTGAGCATCAACAACCCCGATTCTGGTCATCAAAATAACAAAACCTTGGCCCATTGACGGAAGTCACCTAGCACCCAGAGTCTCCAACGACCGATACCGAGCAAGACTCTGCCAGCACTTTAGCAAGGCTGTCTGAAGCCACCACAATGCCGTTACAATACCCGTATCAAGCAGGCTACGGCGCCTGCAATGCCAAAGGATGGACTGTCAACGGTGTCAATACCCCATTAGGCCAAATCATGCGTCGGCCACCTGGATATGTGCCCTTCCAGTCTGTAGGTAGTCCAAGTTGGGGTTACCACGCGACTCAACAGCAGTGGCCGAGAAATGGTCCTAACACGATGGACCATCAGTCGTGGGCCTGGAGGAGGCCGCGAAATGCTCCTATAGATGGCTAGGTGGTCGGGAACGCTTGGCACCAGAACCATTGGTACTGATATTTGTCCGGAAGGGGTTTAAGCCGTGCGTTGGTGGCAGCCATGAGCATGGAATTTTGATTCTTGAAGCGACCGAGCTGTGTTTCCTAGGCACAGGCCCGTGGAATCAATATGAGGGTGAGGTAGTGAACAAAATCGACTGTTAAGTCCACCCCTTGTGATTCTGCTATTCCTGCAAGCCAAAAGCAATTGGTCTACTCCGTAAACCAAGGTTTCATCCCCTTCAAGAGACTAGTAGCTCAGCTGTTCACTGTATCGAACGTCGCATATTCTGCTCGACTAGCCAGTTCGCTTCCAGTCCTCAGGCTCAACGTGCTGTAGTCGACTTGTGGTTCCTCTTGCGTGTTCGCGTCAACACGTAGATGATAAGACTCCTTTTATTCCCTCCTTGACTGGTCTCCAATCGAAGAAGATTCGCAATGCACCGAGGCTTTCGTCCATTGCAGCATGGACACGGCAGCAGCAGCTTGGCGCGAGAGCGCGGCGAAAGTGTCTAGCCACATGTCTGCGGCTTACTGATAGGCCATGAGCCCATCATCAACGGTGGCCTATGGAGGGCCCTGATGGTTCCAGCGTTGAGAGACATTATTGAATGGCTGAGGGTCCACAGATATCGAGAAGGCCACACGCGATCATCAGAGTTGAGATATACGTTTTCGTCCTTGCAGTGCGACCACACTGGCCGAGCTCTCAGGTGAGTAGGTAAAGAGCGGCGTATGCCAGTGGTAGAACCAGCACGATTGGAAGCATGATGGCCGTGTCGTCGATGTCTAACTTAGGCGCAGGCTATATATAGCAGGGAAGCAGGTTGATAGCTTTGTTGTAATGTCAAATCGTGTATGTCGTCAAGAACGCCAGTCATCAAAGTACGATTCGGCAGAAATGTCAAGGGAAGGAGCAAGTAAACCAGTACTCATCTCATGCATGTCCACCAGACAACCCATCTGACCTCATGCCTCATTCCTCCTAAATCACGCATGATGCACTCATCCGAGCATGCCGAGCCCTCTCAGAGACACAAGAGCTTTCGTCCTGCATGATGCATCGTACCACGCGACTAATAAAGTTCCGTGACACGCGCGAAAAGATCGTACTACTTCTCTCGGCAGCTGCGGAATCGCACTCATCCGATCGTCCTACCGCAGCGCATGCATGGAAAGTGTACTATACATGTATTCGGATGAAGACTTGGGCGAGTTTGATTTGTTCGTATGCGATACGGCATTATTATTCTCGTGTCCGTGGCTAAAGATGTAGAGTTCAGGGTGCCGCGAGATTGTCTCTCTTGCGGTGAGACCATGGCCTAGACATTGACTTTTGGGAAATATTGTACCTGTACCGAAGAGCTTTCAGTCGTGTGACCAGTATTATGCAGACGATCGTGAGTAAGGTAGCTTCATGTCGTGTAAAGGTAGATGTACTGGAGGTACGAGATCGCGCTTTCCGATTCGGAAGGAAAAGCTTCGGTTGCATCGTGGGATGGAAGCTTATTTTCCAGAGGCTTGAGTGCAGCAGCCGAAAAGATAAGGTGTATCATGCTCGCTGCTGCCGGTCGCACCCGCCTAGTCTTCAATCTGGCAGTGTCACTACTAGGGATGAGCGATGCCTGCTCTTCTGCCAAGCGATATGGTCGTTCGCCCTGGGCGTGCTTGGCTGCTGCGACTGCTACGCCTTGGATAAGCATACACCGTGGTGTCATTCGCCCAGTTCAGAGGTTTGCCCATGCATTGCCGTGGCAAGAACTATGCGCTGGTAGCTGTAGGCGTCAACCACCCTCCTGCAGAGCTTCGTCCTCACCATCCTCGAGATCAACCCCCTCCACTTCCTTACCTTTCTTCCTTCTCCGCCTCCCGACGCTGCCTCTCCGCGGCTTACTGATAGCATCGAGGTAGTCCCAACTGTCCATATCACTCTTCAGCCGCGGCGCAGCCTCCACGTCTTTCACGAACATCCTGTCGTTGAACAGATCGTAGGCAGCCTGCATGTCTTCGTCGATGTAGTCCATCTTCGTCCACTCCTCTGCTTCCGCCGCACTCAACTGCTTCCTCAGCACGTCCTCGAGCCTGACTTTGTCTGAATCATCCAGCTTCTTCTCTCGGGCCAGGATCGATCGTGCCTCGCCGGCTGGTCGCGGCTCTCCCAATTCTGCAGCAGATGCGCGTGAAGCAGCGATGCGAGCACGTTGCTCTTCCGCATCGAGGTGGTGAAATTGCGGACGCATCTGCGCAGTGCCAGTGACTTTCGTCAAGTGTAGTTGATCGTTGCGGAAAGCTCCAACAAAATAGATTGGTTTGCCAATCTCGTCTGGCCCATCGTGCCGAATGACTTGACCTCCTAGCGTCTGTACGCGCATCACTTTACCGTCTGACTCTGCGTTTTTGAATCCTGCGAGATCATGTTGGATTTGTAACTGTCGATCTGCCTGATCCTTTACAGCCATACGCCCAGCAGTCCTTGGCTTCGCACCACTGAACCCTGCCGCGGGTCCATATGTACCCGAGCTGTTCTGGATATCCCGAGCGGTGTTTAAAGCATCTCCCCACTGTAGTGACTTGTACTTGTTGAAGTTGTAGCCAGTGTTGAGGTTGACATCGAGCTCAATGAAGCCAGTAGTAGGCTTGATCCGTACGTCTTGAGGTCTGGAGCCAGTGCGGTCGTTGTAGGGTCGTGTGCGGACTCGGTTCGGATACTGCAGGAGGAAGATCTCTTCGGCTTGTGAGGGTGTTAAGTAGACATCGTACTCTGCTGTAACGGGATCGTCGTCGTCCTCGGGCACTTTGGCAGCTGGAAAGTAAGTCAGTTGGTATAACGGGCCTGCCTGTATCGGCAGCGAGCATATACTACCGGGGCGACTTACGCGCCATCGCTCATCCCTGCTGACAGCGAGGTATTCTTTACTGCTGCTGCTGTAGTCGCGCGAAAGGTAATGAGTCTTGAACAAACTATGTAGATTTTCATTGCTCGAAGCTTGGACCGAGGCGTGTTTCCAGCGAGCGAGCTCTCGCGTATGATGACTTCACCAATTAACCATCGATTGATTGATCTCACATATCTTACCAACATCGTCCTGACATTCACACCGAGAGGAAGGTGCTGGACACTAATAGAACAGTTGAAGCCGGGCATGATCTTACCAAGAATAGAGCCTCATCCTTGACAAACTGAACAACGCTGAGCTCCAAGGCTAATCAGCATCCTTAACTCCGATCAACCATGGCATATCTGGCACCCATCCACAGACCGTCTAGTGTACGGCATGCAATACGGACCTCATTTCTCAGTCCGGAATCAGAAGATCTGGTGGTAGCAAAAGCCAATCGTCTTGAAGTATGGTCACCAAACCCTCAGCAGCCTGACCAGCTCTCATTACAGCACTCAAAGACCATATATGGCAAAGTCACATTACTGCAGAAGCTTCGACCTGCGACGAGTCAGACAGACCATCTCTTCGTTGGGACAGATCGATATCACTACTTCACGCTCTCGTGGGACGCTGGGCGGAAGGAGCTCAAGACGGAGAAGAGCTATGTTGATGTTGCTGAGAAGGCTGCACGAGACAGCCAGACGGGTGACAGAGTGCATATCGATCCGTCGAATCGATTCATGACGCTGGAGTGCTACGAAGGGGTTGTCAATATACTGCCGATTGCACATGCTGGCAAGGGCAAGAGGAGAGCAGCTGACAATGAGATCGGAGAACTGCAAGATCCAGTGCCGGTACGGATACCGGAGCTTTTCGTGAGAAGTACAGCATTTGTACACAAACGGCAGGGTGGCGCACGATTAGCAAATCCAGAATTCGCGATATTATGGGAAGACAGCACGAACAAGGTGCGGTTGAAGGTCCGCGAGCTGGAGTTCACACCATCGTTACGCCCACAAGAGGAACCGCCAACAGCCGAGCTAGAGAAAGGCCGAAATGCACAAGGTGACATTGAGCTGGGAGCAAGCCATCTTATACCTCTGCCAGCGCCGTTATATGGTGTGATGATTGTTGGCGAGACGAGCATAGCATACGCGGATGAGTGGGAATTTCGGATCACCAACACACAACAGCTGGAAGAAGCTACGGTCTTTGTCGCGTGGTGCGCAGTTGACGATCAAAGATATGTCCTAGCTGATGACTACGGGAAGCTGTATCTGCTTTTCATCCAGCAAAACGACGATGGAGAATATGCTGGCCATCAGATCGATGTACTCGGGCAGACCTCAAGAGCGAACACTCTCGTCTACCTTGATGCTGGCCGAATATTCGTTGGCAGCCATCAAGGCGACAGCCAGATCATTCAGATCTCGGAGAAGAGCCTTGAGATTGTACAGACGTTCTCGAACATTGCGCCGATCCTGGACTTCACTATCATGGACATGGGCAACAGAAGTGCGGAAGCAGCAGTGAATGAATTCTCGTCTGGCCAGGCTAGGATTGTGACTGGCTCAGGCGCATATACCGATGGGTCACTGAGATCTGTACGGTCTGGCGTTGGTCTGGAGGATGTAGGCTCGATTGGCGAAATGGGTGCGCCGGTGTCGCAAGTCTTCAGTCTGCGAAGTCAAGCTGGCGTTCAGACTGTAGATACCTTGATCGTGAGCTTTGTCGCGCATACTCGAGTGTTTCGCTTCTCGAGTGATGGCGAAGTAGAGGAGGTAGACAGTTTCGGTGGCTTCGATCTCGGTGAGGCTACGTTGTACGCTGGCAACCTCGCAGACGGTCGATGTGTGCAGGTCACTAGCGCGGCAGTACAGGTCTCGGAGGAAAGCAATGGCATGGTGAACGACAGGTGGACACCTCCTGGCGGCAGCGCAATAACTGCAGTGGCGGCTGAGCGGAACACGCTTGTACTTTCGCTTGCTGGTGCTGCACTCGTGGCGCTTGATCTTAGTGCCAGCAGCATCAGAGTGCAGGCACAAAGGTCCTTCGAGGCCGCGCAGCAGATTTCTTGCATAGCTGTCTCGCGTACGGTGCCGAACACCTGTGTGGCGGGCTTTTGGCTGGATAGCAAAGTCGCCTTCCTATCATTGACCGACCTGAAACCGATCGCTCAGACGCAGGTAGTGGACGAAGCAGAAGGTCCAGCAGTACCTCGATCACTGGCGATAGCCAACATACTTCGCGATCAACCACCAACTTTGTTCATCGGCTTAGCAGATGGCAATGTCGTCACATACACCGTAGAATCAGCACAACAACCTTTCACAGCCCGGAAAAGCATCGTTCTTGGTACACAGCAAGCCAACTTCGCGCTCTTACCGCGAGGCGATGGCTTGCTGAACGTCTTCACTACATGCGAGCACCCTTCACTGATCTACGGCCAAGAAGGCAGGATGGTGTACAGTGCGGTCACGGCGGAGTCGGCACAAGCAATCTGCTCTTTCGATAGCGAGACTTATCCTGGAGCCATTGCGATCGCGACCGAGGATGAGCTAAAGCTGGCCATGGTCGACGAGGAGCGAACAACGCATGTCCAGACGCTACATATTGGCCAGACTGTACGACGGATAGCATACAGTCCCAACCTGAAATCTTTTGGTCTGGGCACTATCAAGCGGACTCTGGCGGCTGGCGCGGAAGAAGTGAGCAGCCATTTCAAGCTTGTTGATGAAGTAGCATTTCAAGAGTTGCACAGTCATGCTCTGAACGAGGATGAGCTGGTGGAGTGCGTTATGCGATGCCAACTAGACGATGGCTCGGGCACGGGTGAAACGGCAGAAAGATTCGTGGTGGGCACAGCTTACCTAGATGACGGCGAAGGCAAGGAGAAGACGAGGGGTCGATTACTGGTCTTCGAGGTCACGGAGGAGCGACGCCTCAAGATGATTACGGAGCTAAGTTTGCGAGGAGCATGTCGATGCGTTGCTATGTGCGAAGGACGCATTGTGGCGGCTCTTGTCAAGACGGTAAGCATGCGATCCTATTGGCTACTTCCTCGAGCTTTCGCTGATGTTATCTTAGGTCGTCATCTACTCTTTCGAGTATCAGACACCAAGCTCACCTTTCCTGGTCAAGAAAGCCGCCTACCGCACAGCAACAGCTCCGATCGATGTCTGCGTCACCGGCTCCGTGATAGCAGTCACAGATCTGATGAAGTCCGTCTCCCTAGTCGATTACAAATCTGGTCGCAACGGAGTAGCCGATACCTTGAGCGAAGCAGCGCGCCACTACGAGACTGTTTGGGGCACAGCAGTAGCTAATGTGGCGGAAAACACATATCTCGAATCCGATGCGGAAGGCAATCTCGTAGTGCTCCAACACGACATCAATGGCTTCAGCGACGAAGACCGCCGACGATTACGACCCGTGAGCGAGATGCTTCTGGGCGAAATGGTGAACCGCATTCGACCTATATCAGTGCAACCCACATCCGCTGCTCTAGTCATCCCACGAGCTTTCCTCGCGACGGTAGAGGGCAGTATATACCTGTTCTGCCTCATCGCGCCTGGAAAGCAAGATGTGCTCATGCGTTTACAGTCGCTGCTCGCGGAGAGGGTGAAGAGTCCTGGTCATGTTCCCTTCGGGAAGTGGAGAGGCTTCCGAAATCAGGTTCGGGATATGGGCGAGGAAGGCCCAGTGAGATTCGTCGACGGAGAGCTAGTCGAAGGCTTCCTTGATGCGCCTGTTGAGGTGCAGGTCGAGGTCTCTGCTGAATTGGGTGTGGAGGTGGAAGTTGTGAGAGGATGGGTTGAAGGGTTGAGGAGGATACATTGATGGAACGGTGTAGTTGTGATGTGTATATTAATGATGTGGCACAACGTCTAAGCTATCTCCATTCACGAACCATCGTGCTCATACACATTCTTCGAGCCACGAATTTCTCTCCCTCTGTCTGCTCGAACACCCTGTGATTTCACAAATGTCTGAAAATGTGCTTGGACTTTCTGTTCTGAGACTTCTCCAAGCGGAATCTGCAAGCGCCAGCTTAAACCCGCGCCAGCATCACCTTGACTCTCTCTTTACACAGCATCAATTGGTGGTATGGCGAAGAGAGAACATTGTTCGTAACAAAGCACGTCGAGTACGCTGTCCGCGACATGACATGACATGACATAACGACTAGCATGCAAGGAAGAACTGATGGAAGCTGTCACACATGAGTCTAGGCCTAATGGAGCTCTGCCTTTCACCCAGAGTTCATGGCATGCGTAACCGGCATCAAGACGGAAGGCCACTTTGAGAAGGTCCGTCTGCAGGTACGTAGGTACGTCGTTCGTATCACAATTCTTTTCTTGCTCCTATACTCGCAGAGCATACATCTCCAATGTCGTTCAAAGTCCTCCCTTTGCGTTCGTCCCTGCAGGGCTGGCGATCTACCAGAACATCCCTTTTGCTCCGCTCACACCAGGTCTCTCCTGCATCACACTCAACCCGTGTTCGTGGATGTGCGACCCATACGCATAAGGTTGTCACAAACAGCAATGTCAGCCACAAGAGGCTGCATAGTACGGTACCGCAGTCTAACATATCGGCATTGGTTCAAAAACTACAGAAGTATGGCAATCCAGCCCTGCATGTGAACCCCGAGCATGAGATTGCTCTTGAGGAGACCGAAGTTCCCACGCCACAGCCGCATGAGGCATTGATACATGTACGATGTACCGGTATCTGTAAGTACCAGTAACTGCCTACACAGTTCGAGATCTGGCCTGACTGTCAATCCAAGGCGGCAGCGATATGCACCTCTGGCATCAGGGCGGGATTGGTCCTATTAAAGTCGACAGACCATGCGTCCTTGGTCATGAACCTGCCGGTGTCGTACTGGCCGTAGGCTCGGAGGTCACAAACATCAAGGCCGGCGACCGCGTGGCCCTCGAACCAGGGGTACCGTGCCGAAAATGCTGGCTCTGCAAAGCTGGCAAGTACAATCTCTGCGAGTACGTCGAGTTCGCTGGAGTGTGTCCTGTTGCTGGAACGATTCGCCGCTTCGTCACCCACGATGCTGAGTACTGCTACCCCCTGCCCGATACGATGACATTTGCCCAAGGCGCCTTACTGGAGCCTTTCTCGGTTATCCTACATGCCGTGAGATCATGTAAAGGCTCAATAGGCGTTGGTCGACCTCTTCTTATCTGTGGTGCTGGACCCATCGGACTCTGTGCGCTTTCTGCTGCCAAAGCTTCTGGTGCCTGGCCCATCGTCATCACCGATATCGATCAATCGAAACTCGACTTTGCCAAGAAGTTCGCCCCTGGAGTGCTCACCTACAAGGTCGAACCCAGCAAGTCACCCCAACAAGCCTCCGAGGAGATTCGCGCACTCTATGGTGTCGAGCCACGAGATCTAGACCGCATGATCCCATCACCATCAGAATGGAAGGCACCCAGCACCGTCCTCGAATGCACCGGCATCGAGTCCAGCGTCGTCACGGCAGCTTATACTTGCCAGCGCTCGGGTCTGGTAATGGTCGTTGGAGTTGGCCGAAGCATCATGAATAACCTCCCCTTCATGCAACTCAGTCTGGGCGAGATCGACCTGAGATTCATCAACCGCTATTCAGATACGTGGCCTGCAGGTATCAATGCCCTTCAAAACCACCAGGTCTGTGATCTCGACGCTATGGTCACGCATACTTTCCCGCTTGAAAAGGCGATCGAGGCTATGCATACTGCAGCCGACCCGAAGCAGGCGAGTGTCAAGGTACAGATTGTGGACGACATCGAGATTGAGTTGTGAAGATGTTTGAATTTTCACTTCTTGACGTGGCTTGCATAGCGCTTTGGGCGAAATAGAGACGTAATTGTTCTATATAGATAGACCGACATTACAGCGACCAGACTACTAATGCGCTGCTGTAGCATCTCGTTCATGTTCTTCCTTATCTATGGTTGTCAATGCACTTTCGACTTCCCCGTCCCACCAATCTTTGCTCGACGCCCCCTTATGCGCAGGTCGCGGCTCAGTATCATGCTGCAGCTCCGTTGTGGCATCTCGGCTCTTCTCTCCAAAGCCTTTGCGATTCGCCTCAAAGTCTGCTCGTTCGAGCGCAAGCCTCGTATACGCTTGCTCGATCTCCAGTTGCTTCCGATCAGACCCACCGCTCAGCGTTCTCCTGTGAGTTCCAGCTGGTCGACGCGCGGAAGCTGAAGCTGTAACGGCGCTACCATTACCGCTCGTAGACGTTTCCGAGAGATGGCGCGCTGCCGCACCATCCGCACTTGGTGACAGCCATCGCTTCCACTTCGCCCCGCCGCCCTTCTGAGCCACCTGCTGGCCGTCGCCTTCAGCCTCCACATCATCAGGTATATCACTCAGAGTTCTACTAAGCCTCCTCCTCCTCGCTCCCGTACCGCAAAATTGCCAGAAGCGAAAGCTACCCACAAAAGTCCCATCACTACCCGGAACATGTTTCCAAGGCTTTTCTCGCCAACAGAAGACACACACATCTGCGAAGCCAAGAAAGCATTGACAGAAAATGTTCAGAAAGCTGATGGCAAAGATTGGGTTCTGAGCATAGTAATTGCTGTAGTTCATGCAGTGGCTGACGAAAGGGATGATCCAGATGATCATGTAGACGACCGGGTAGATGAATAAGAGGCGGAGCTGTCGCTGGATGGCACGGCGACGGGTCTTCAGAACTGTGTCTGCGATTCTGTCTGGCCGGCTGGAATTGCCAGTGGAGGTGGATCCTCGTTTGTCTTCGACGATGGGGTCCAATGCCGGAGCACTAGTGACTGAAGATGCAGCGACCGAGAGTAGTGTAGCAATCGAGCCGCGGTGGCGAGCAAGAGCTGCATCAGACATCTGGACTGGTGGAGCGAAGTCCTCGGCCATGACCCCAGTAGCAATCATTTGACTTCCACGGCGAGAAGTAGGAGCACTCTTCAGTGATCGAGACCTGGATGGAGATTCGCAGGGCAGGTTGAAAGGTGTTGTCCACGTTGGTACCGAGCCACGTCGTGAGGATGCAGCTGGGCTCGCGACACCCGACTCCGACGGAGCGCTCCGCAGGCTCTTGAGTGCAGTGGTAGACTCCGCGCTCCTCTCGTCTGGTGCCAAGCTTTCGTCTGAGCCCTTCTCTTTCACTTCCAAGCTCGATGGTGCCAAGGACTTACGCCTCGTACTCGCCAGTACCTGCGTCGCCATGGCCCGATCGACCGAGCTCTCAGCAGGCATGGAGAAGCTACTACTACGGTCTTTCTCTTGACCGAAGACTTGAAATTCGCTACCCACATGCTTGTATATGCGGATCGCGACTGCCATGATGTATATCCAGATCAGATACCGTGGTATCCATGACAAGGCCAGTCGATACCAGTACGGCCTTATAGGTAGTGTGCAGAAAGGTCCTACAGCTTGGAATGCTGATCCCGGGTTGGCGAAGGCCAGACTCGCCATTGTGTTGGGTATGGCGATGAACGCCGCCAGAACCCAGTGTCGAAGGCGATATAGACCGTCGTGGCCGAGTAAGGAGTTGGCGGGCGGGAAGATCTGGAGGGACATGTGCAGACTCATGAAGAGTATCGACAAGTCTGCCACGACCAATCAGCCTGCAGATCCGCCCATACTTGACATATTTCTAACTCACCACAGGCCTCAATACTCATCGTGATCATATACCCACCGACCTGACAGGATGTCGAATCTGTCTTTAGCTGACCATGCGTGAATATCACCGAAGCCTGTATCAGGAACCACAAGCTCTTCCAGAAGTCACTCAAGATCAACAGCAGAACCAAGTCTCGGCGGAAGTTCCGCCGCATGAGCAAGAACCAGTACATTGCGCACAGGCAAGCAGTGATACTGAGAGTCGCCATAACGGTCGCCATGACTTGTACTTCATGTCGCTCGTGCATGGCAAGGATGGCTGAGGCATTGACTGAGGTCGCCATACTGAGGCCCATGCGAGAGTGGTCGGCCATTCGCAGGTCCCAAGACGGAAGAGCAAGGTCAGTGAAGTTTCGGGATGATGCACCCATGTTGAAAAGGTCGTCCATTGTCTTTCCCAGCAACTTGGTAGGAACGCGGAACAATGGTTCTGTCGGCTAGAAAGTATGGCTTCTGATACCGTGGGACGGCTATGTCGGCATTGAAGTTGTATTTCTTCATACACATGCTGTCCGTTACGGTAGCGACAACATGAGGTCAAAGTAGCCGACGGTAGAGGAGACCGCGCGTGGTCTCGACCAAGGGGATGTCATAAAGTGCTCCTTTGCGGAGGCAGCCGCCGGTGGAATGCAATGCGTCGCTAGGTGAGATCAATGTCGATGAGAGCTCGGGTGACGACTGTAGGCTTACAGACGTCGAGTGACTGGAATGCAGGTTGCGCCGAGATGCTGCTTAGTCGCGCGGACATAAATGAGCGATACCACCATTTACCCGCATGAACATGCTTGACCATGATCATCGTCAGAATCACACACCCCATCCACATCACTCAAAACCCTCAGCAAGCACAATCAAACTAAATCTCAACTCCCCACCACCCGCAGCCTCCTCCCTCTTCAAAAAAGCCCTGACACCCAGTTCCAAAGCCCTCTCACTCATCACATCCTCCTCCCTCCCCAACAACCCTCTATCCAGCGGTCCCTTCCTCCTACCATCCATCTCCCACAAATGACTATTCCTCTCGTCCTTCACAAAACACACGTAATGCAAATCGACATCGCTCTCCGCCTCAGGAGCCGCTGTATCGCCTTTACTCGCGGCTTCCTGATGCGCCGTCTCTAGGGCTGGGGTCTCCTCAAGTAGCGTCGCCCTTTGACGTGGGTCAAGTTGCACTGCTTTCTTCACCAGAATGTCGAGATCGCTTCCCTCCTTAATCTGCCTCCTCGCTGCTCCATTGGAAACACCATGTAGCAGTCCGATAAGCCCACACGCATTGCCGATAGTCTGTTTATACCACACTACCTGCTCCCCCTCCCCGCTACCCTGATACTCCATCTTCTCCTTATCCTCTTCATGACGGAACCTCTCATAAGTCTGGCTGACGGGGAAGACGAGGAGTAAAGCGTGCGCTGGCCGTGGGACGAACGCAAGGAGATCCGGATCGTCTATGCTGAAGACATCGTGGAATTGTAGTGAGGGCGAGAGGCCGAGTTTGTGGAGGAGGGAGGACATGACTTCCGGGTTGTTCTCTGGGCATTTAATCAGCCTATACTGATCTGGTGGCTGCGATACGTGGGGTCATGTCTACCGAGTGGGATGAAGCGTTTCCTGCCCTTGGGCACATCAGCGGATTTGGTGCCATATGGATCGTGAGGATCCATGGCGAGTGATTGTGAGGAGGCCATGGTTTCGTAGGAGCGTGAGCAGATGTGTATGACAAGGCCGGTGTAGAGGATCAAAAGTCTACTGTATCACGGCAAACAGAACGAATGCCAGCCCCGCAATTTCACATGCAAGATGCAAGGCAAGAAATCGTGCCTGCCTGAAGCTGATGGAGGAGATAGGACTCATGACTCTGAGAGAGGCCAGTAGTGAGCCGATTGACAAGATATTGGCGTTACATGAGATTACTTGCTTCATTTCGTGGTACTACCATCCACGGGGTATCAAATCGCTTCTAACGCTGAACGATGCGTGCGTCCTGTCAACCTGACCCCAAGCACCCTGCAGCAAGATAGACACATTCATATATCCCTTTCGCCATCCTGCCATGCATTCATGCATACCATACCATATCATTCCATAAAACCCCATCGCCCACTCTCGCAACCCATCATACAATCACATACCCTCTCAACTCGTAGGCTCAACCCTCGCACCCGTCATTCGCAACCGATAAAGACAAGTCGCCTCTCCACCCCAATTCTTCGACACCCTGATCGTCATCGTCTTCGCCGCCAAACCCAACAGACTCGTGTCCACGAACATGGGGATACTCTGCACGGTATTCTGCGTATGGATATCGTACTTTCCCGCCCCAATACAAACATGATTGTTGCTAGGTGGAGTACCGCAATAATCGCTCGAGATACCCTGCTCGCGCATCGTCTCGCGCATTTGCTCGGCGGTGTTGGGGCTGTTGACGGGTTTCTCGATCCAGATTTCGAGTTCGCGGGGCGCGGTGCTGATGTTGAGGGTGCCTTGGCTGGGGATGTGTTCGATGATGAGTTTGTCGGGGAAGATGGTGTGGCCCATTTTGACTGTGAGTTGAGCGTTGCCCATGTCGGTCGAGGGGGTGGCGCACCAGCAGTCTGTAGCTTCCTCCCAGCGTTGTAAGGCGGCGATCGGTGGGTGAGCCGGGTAGAACCACTTCTGCCAGCTGTTCTTGCCTTTGGTGTATGTTGGGGAGGTGTTGACGGGGACTGCTCGGGCGCCATGACCGGGTGAGAAGAAGTTGACTTGGCGGAGGGCTTCGTAGGTGTTGCGGACTTGATTTGCTTTGGCGAGGAGTTCGAGCTGGCTGCTGGAGAAGAGGTCGGTCATCTTGGTGGCTACGGCGTCACTGGCTGATTCGGAGGCGACGCGGCGAAAGTCGGCGACCATGGTGCGTTCGGCTGTGCGCATCTCTTCTTTGAAATGGCTCTCCATGTAGGCGTAGTTCTTGCCGACAGCTTCTGCAAAGTCTGCTGGGGAGACGATTTGCTTCTGGTTCTTGAGATTTGCTAGCGAGTTGGCCACACGCTTATCAGTCACCTCCTGCACGCCATCCCAATTCGAATCCAAGAATGCACGCCACAGAGCCGAACCGTTGTTGGTGAGTTTGTCTTGCAGAGCCTGCCAGAAGCGGTCTGGAATGACAAGGTGGCCATCGACCATCTCAGCTGCCATGTCTGACGGTAGCATTCTCTCGAGGCGCTTCATCGTCTTCTCGTTGAGGGTATGGATCCTGTCCCACTCGCTCATGCGGCCTTCGAGCATGCGGATGGCGACGGACTGCAGGAAGTCGACTCTGGTCTTGTTGAGATCCTGGTCTCGAAGAAGTTCTCTCTGGTCGTGAGCCGAGCGGAATTCGATCCACATCCTCTCCATCTCAGTGAGTGGTGGAGTTGCTGAACGTCCAGTCCAGGCAGCAAGATGACTGCCGATCGAAGAGCCTTTGTAGACGGCGCCGACAGTGAAGGCGAGACCGTAGCAGACACTGAAGATGGAAGCCAAGGCCAGAAGAGTAGAGATGACGATGAGACAGATAGCGCCGACGGCCTTCAGGAAAGACCAGAGATCTTTGTTAAAGTCTCGGAGAACCTGAGGGATGTATCGAGGCAGTGTATGCGCCGCAAGTGCGATATTACCGGGCTCGTAGTCGGGGACGCCACCACGGCCACCGTAGCCAGCATTGTGGTCGATGAAGGTCGCGTTGCGCAGGGCTGTGCCATCCCCGTCGCCATTCATTGACATATCAGCTGGAGGGACTTCAGCAAGGCGCGAGGGTACACGACGTGGTTGGGGGAGCAGGTCGGCATCTCCATTGAGCAGACTGCCTGTAGCTCGCTGACGACGAGTAGCTGTGCTGGGGCGGCCAGGGGCACGGCGAGATGTGGTCTTGCTAGCTTGAGCAGCCACTCCGATGGCGTCCGCATCTGCTTGTTCTTCTTCAATGGCTGGAGGTGGTTCGCGAGCATTCTGCAGTAGCGTTGTCAGATTTGTGGTCTCAGTGGCGATTTGTGTCCTGATGACTGGTTTGCCAGGTGCACCGTAGCCGGAGCTGATGCCTACCGATGCTGCTGGGAGTGCCGTCGGCTTCTGCTTGGTGCCTGGTGGTGCTGTGACCGGCAGTGGGGTGTTTTGTCTTGAGGACCGGAGTCTTGTGGATGGGCCTGGTGTCTGAGACATGATTGACTTGTGTGTTGGAAATGTTCTGGAAGGAGGTTTGAAAGTGGTTGTAAGTGAGAGAGTTGTTCGAGGCCAGATGTCGAGAAAGCAGAAGTATGTGTACTTTTCCTGCGCTCAGCCGAGACAATAGACACGGAGGCGATGTTATTGTTGGTGCATGGTCCAGTATACACATCAATTGTCACTCCATGGTTGGTATTGCTCCAACAATAGCCACAATACCAAACAGTCATCCAGCCCCCTGTCGAATGTGATGTTAGCTTTGGAAGTGGGGCATGTCGCGAAGTGATCGATCGTCACATTCTTCGGTATGCGTGGTTTGTTGATGCAGTAGTGAGGTCGCGCGCCAGATGTTCTTGCGCTAATGCACCTCTCCGCAGAGCCTCCCGCTTATCTGCCTCGAGAATGCCGAGGACATCGATAGAAGTAATTAACTACTTACTGTACATCTCATTGCTGTTATATTGGAGAGTCCTGTACAAGAGAAGGCCAACTCCTATGCATACATGCCGCCCACCTTCATTGTACTTGAGCTGTTCTCCGCGAGTGACTCGCCCCATGCCTGCGAGGTGAAGTGAGATGAATGATGGTACGGGTACAGCCGTAGCCTAGCGAACCCCTGTGCCTATGGTCATCAATGATGTGGGGCTGATGTTGGTGCATGCTTTGACAAGCCCCAATAATGGCACCCGAATTGCAGCTTGAACGTCGAGCATTGTGTTGTGCTGAAGAGTCTGCAGCATCAATTGATGTCGATGCTCCTCGGGAGGAGTGGAGGACGATGCTGCTCGGGAAGTGGTCTCGATACAGTACCTTCCCTCCACCTACCGCGAAGGTGAAGGTGTTGAGAAGAAGAAGAAGAAGAAGAAGAAGAAGAAGAAGGCTTGATCCCACGTGTGCTTGGGTGGGATGAGAGAGCTGGTTCCTGCATGAAGCCCAATTAATAAAAAGTTGACCACGATTACCCCACCAACATTTTGTCTCGTCTCTCCACACTCATTATTGTACTGTATGTAACACATCCCTCCCTGTACCACATTGCCACTTCGACTACGCTATATCAGCCAGCAATCCCCAGCATCCTCGTTGAATCCCATACTTCCAAGCAGGACTGAATCTCAAATTCGTGCATCAACATGGTCGTGGGATCTGTGCTCGTGACCGGGTATGTATCTTGATCACCTGCTCGATATATCGTGCACGACACGTGTTAGCTAACAGCACCACCACAGCGGCACGGGCTACATCGGCTCCTTCACCGCCCTCGCCCTTCTCGAAGCCGATTACAAGGTGGTGATCGTCGATAATCTCTACAATTCCTCCCCGGAAGTCATCAATCGCATCGAGCTCATCTGCGGGAAGAAGCCAGATTATGTACAATGCGATATCACAGATGGAAAGAAGCTGGATGAGGTGTTTGACAAGCACTCGGATATTGACAGCGTCATCCATTTCGCTGCTCTGAAGGTAGGTCCACACACCAACACCGAAGGCTGAAAGCGATGCGGCAGTCTATGCTGCTCAAAATTGGGTCGCGAGTACGAAAGCTTTCGCTGACCACAATCGCATAGGCTGTCGGAGAGTCAGGAGAAATCCCACTCGACTACTACCATGTCAACGTGTACGGCACACTATGCCTCCTCAAATCCATGAAGAAGCACAACGTCACCAACATCGTCTTCTCCTCCTCCGCGACCGTCTACGGCGATGCGACCCGCTTCCCCAACATGATCCCAATCCCAGAGGAATGTCCTCTCGGCCCCACCAACCCTTACGGTAACACCAAGTTTGTTGTCGAGACCATGATCACAGACCATATCAATGCGGAAAGGGCGAACGCGAACAAGGCAAGCAAGGATGGCAAGGAGTTCAATGCTGCATTACTACGCTACTTTAACCCTGCTGGTAGCCATCCAAGCGGTGTCATGGGTGAGGATCCGCAGGGTGTGCCATACAACCTCCTACCCTTACTAGCACAAGTCGCTGTAGGCAAGCGCGACAAGCTAAAGGTCTTTGGCGATGGTAAGTTGAGCCAAGCCAAACATTCTCCTCCTCAACAGAGCACAACCAGCTAACATACTTCCCCTCCCCCAGACTACGACTCCAAAGACGGCACCGCCATCCGCGACTACATCCACATCCTCGACCTCTCCCGCGGCCACGAACAAGCCCTCACCTACCTCCGCACCAAGAACCCCGGCGTGCGCGCCTGGAACCTCGGAACAGGCAAAGGCAGCACCGTCTACGACATGATCCACGCCTTCTCCGCCGCCGTCGGCCGCGCTTTACCGTACGAGGTCGCGCCGCGAAGGGCCGGGGACGTGCTGAATTTGACCGCGAATCCGTCGCGGGCGAATAAGGAGTTGGGGTGGAAGGCGGAGCATACGTTGGAGGAGCAGTGTGCGACTCTTTGGCGGTGGACGGAGAATAATCCGCAGGGGTATCGGCAGGAGCCGCCCAAGGAGTTTGTGGAGGCTTTGAGGAAGAAGTGATGGCTGGGTGTGGGAGGGGTGGTTCGTTATGATAGAGCGAAAAGCGTTCTGGAGGGTGTGCGAAATATTCTATAAGCGTTCACGATTGAGACGTAATTTTTCGACTGATCCTCACAAGCCTTTAAACAGTGGTGGAGATAGATAGCATCATGCTCCAACCGGAGATGTGGTCATCCTGGAAAAGCCCGCGTGCCTGGATGAATGATGCGCCATGACTCAGTGATATTCTGCCGCTCACGGGTTGCCGTGGTAGAAGGGCATAGCGAGCTATCAGGCCTTTGCTCTGAAAAATCGCTTAACAGAAGAAGAGAGAAATGATCAAGCAGCCGTACATTGCCGCCTCTTGAGGAAGGTCCATCCGTGCTCGTCGACGCCGGACTCCCAGTATCGTGTCTGCAAGCAATTCAAATACCCAATCCAGGGGGCTGGTATACGTGCTCCGGGCGATGGCCGCGATACTACCATTTCCTCCCGAGGCGGCTTTTCTCTAGACTCTTCACAGTCATGCGTGCACCACTTCATGTCTCCACGAACCGCGAATTCATCAATTCATCAACATATGCCCGCTGCGCCTTGACATTCCCAGCTTCCATTTCCTTGAGTATCACAGCTAGAACCTCAATCGGTGGGTTCAAGCCTAGGAGATTCGCGCGCTTCCAGCGTTTTAGGCGGGCGATACCTATACATGGCTAGTGAAGCAACGTCAGCACTCCCATGCGCAAGACACAATCTCGGGACTATATATGTGTGTGTGTGTGTGTGTGTGACTTACCCCAAACTGCCCACTCATATCCCACTCCCGCAACACCTTCGCATATACCGTCAGATCCTCCTGATGTACCCTCGGCGCTAACCGCTCGGCCTCCTTCGCCCGCCAGTATCGTTTTATTTGCGTGTCGGTGGTTTTCCGCGCGAGGGTTTCTTCGTCTGCTAGCCAGCCTGACCCTTTACCTCCTGTTGCGCCTGCTTCACTCTGTGGTGCACGACCGCCTAGGATATCTTCTGTCTTCGATGCGCCGTTTTGTAAGGGATCTGTGGGTGCTTCAGCTTCCTCATTGGGGTGTTGTGCGGTTGCTGTCTCGGCTGTTGTTGGTTCATCGAGATCCGGTTCTGGTTCTACGTCGGGCTTGATTTCGGCCTGTGGGACATCCTCTACGATTGCTGGGTCCTTCTTGTTGGTCTTGCCCTGGGGTGCTACGCCGGGTTTTGTGACTCGGTTTTGTTTGCCATTGAAGGAGAGGGTGGCTTGCGATTGGGATGATGTTCGGGTTGGGACGGCGCGGGGGCCTGCGGATCTTCTTTTGGGTGGCATGGTATTGGGGATGGTGTGTTGGTGTAGTATGTGCGATGTCTAGCTGTTCTGGTAAATGTTGTTGGTGGTATTGATCGTTCGAATGTCTAGAAGTACCGCTCGGGCCTCAAGATATGACGTTCCTCGTATCCACTTAGCAACCACACGCGTTCGGCACGCGTTTGTCATTACTTCCACTTTTAATCTGCATTCACTCAAGCACCACACGTGCACACTTACAAGATCTGGTAGGATATGCTCTTATACCGGACTCTGGTCCTGCATTGAGATAGGTAAACACCGGCGTGCTTCAAATTCAACATGTCGCGGTGCCCATTACCGCTACCTATTGGACCTCGTCCCACCGGCCCTTTCCCGTCTACAATGAGGACTTGATATGTCTTCGGGTGATCTCCATCCCCCACAGCGTAATTCCTCACGATCAGGCGTCTACCATCGAGCCAGTGCCAGTGTCCCTTTGGACGGTCAGTTCTGGGCTTTTGGTACCGGGAAAAGACTTACGGTAACATTGCATCTGGGCAGATTGATTGGAAACAACATTCCGCGACGGTGAAGATAATGCTCCAGAACGTGAGCCCTAGCATACCATTGGATCTTTACCCGGATTCTATGGTTACAAGAAAGCCAGCCGCCACATCTATGGCTTCTTCGATAAGCCTGTGGATACTCAGGCTCTCGACTTTCCCGTCAGCAGCCCGCCAGCTCATTCTACAGCACTAGTCATAGACCCGATGTGGACCGAAAAGTATGTCTCCGGCCTTTGGAATCATGCGTGGAGACACGGTGAGTCGACCTTTGAAGCGCTCTGGATCTTCTTCACGTTGATTTGATTTTATAGAATAAACCAATATGCTTAGCTTCCACATCTTCCCATTGAGATGTCTATCCCACAGTGGCGATGCCGTGAGCAGAGAGGTTGCCTGGCGTCAGGCTTGATCCAGCGCCGTACTTGCCCAGATGAATGCACTTTCGCCTCTCTATCTGCTGCTGTATGTTGGCGGCCTGCTCCGATAAGCCTCGTGTGCCTGTCCTGTGGTGGCAAATTGTGCGGCAGTTTATAGATTCCAGATAGTATGCCAGTATGGCGGTACAGCACACTTCTGGACAACACTACCGGCCACCACGATTCCGCTTTCACTGCTTGCTGTGGCTGCACAAGTTCTCATTGCAGTAGGATGTAATGTTGAATGTTCCAGCCATCGCTTACCATTGAGATGTGAGCTTGTATCTTGGATAACGAACAAGAAGTGATGGAGTGAGAGCAGGTTCATGGTCATAATGTCTGAATTGCTTTATATGTGCCGTACATACACAAGACCCGACATGCCTTCGTTGCTAAAATCAACACTCATCTTCACACCTACTACTGGTCCCTGTCACTACCCTCTCCTCATCCACTTCTGCACCGCCATTGATAACCACTCTAGGTCAACGGAATCGGGCAACCCAAGTTGGCGAACGATGGGCCAAGCTTCTTGAGCGCGAAAGCCAAGGCGTTAACGGTAGGGGTGATAACGCCGTTGAGGTAGCTGGGAA
Organism: Recurvomyces mirabilis; assembly: GCF_035927965.1. Lineage (NCBI taxonomy): Eukaryota > Fungi > Ascomycota > Dothideomycetes > Mycosphaerellales > Teratosphaeriaceae > Recurvomyces > Recurvomyces mirabilis. The sequence continues at coordinate 1,046,815 of NW_027041937.1, read as the reverse complement.
CTTGTCCAGTAGTGAGCTGGTACAGCAAGCAAGATGTCTGAGCTGGGGTGATGGACGGCGAGATCTTGCCATTCTGAATAGCGCCGAAGTTGAGGGCATCTGCGATATGGTTAGTGAACTGTGGTATGAGCAGATCAAAATTCGACTCACCGAAAGAGCCAGCAGCGGTGTTGCCACCGAAGAGGACGGGGTTCTCAAGGTACATGTGGACAATCTCGAGCGTCACATCATTGTTGGTGTACGGCGCAACACGGTTGGTCCAGTTGGCGGGGATCTTTTCGTGGACGAAGCCCCAGGTACCATCGCTGTTCTTCTGAGCACCAAAAAAGGAGGAAATGGTAGCAAGATCGGGAGCATAGCCGTGCGTGCCGCTCGGCATAAGCTCGTACAAGAAGGAGGCGGCTCCGTACAACAGCAGCGAAAGGGGACCGAAGTAGAAGTTGGAATTCTCTGCCTGACTCTGGTGCCAGCGCTGGGAGCGGTAGAGCGAAAGAGCCTCGCGGTTGAAGTTAGACTTGCAAGTCGTGTCCATCATGCCGAAGAGGGTGCCGTTGAAGCTGAAGTCGTCGCCGTTGTGGGTGAAGAAGTCGTTGCGGGTGAGCGAGCTGTCCGCCTCGAACTTGTTGTGGCCGTCAAGGCCAGGCTCGCTGCCAGTCAAAGCTGGGTTGACTGAAGTGCGGGTGGTGGCGTCGCAGCCGATCGAGAGCTTCTCGGTCACAAGGTCGCCATCGGTCAAGGTGAGCCCGAGCACGGCAAGAAGGTTGGCAAGGTCGTAGCCGACGTTGTAAACGTTCTGCTGAGCATCGACAAGCTCGTTGTAAGTGACGACTCCGTCGTGAGACAGGAAGTTGTGGTTGGCAGCGGCGTTGAGACCGGGGCAAGGTCCACGAATGTCGTTAGGGCCTGGTGCAACGTAGTAATGGGCTGTGTCGCCAGTGGTGGGTACCTGGAAGCCTCCTTTCTGGTTTCCCATGACGCCATTCTTGGCGTTGTTGTAAGGATACTGAGCTGTGACTGGAGAAGCAGGGACGTGGTTTGCGTTGAAGGGGCAAGTGGCGGGACCACCGGCACCCTCACCAGTCTGTTGACGTCTCCATAGTGCGCGGCGTTGCTTGAAGAGCGATGAGTCGACACCGGGGGAGTCGACCACCCATGGGAAGGCGGCAGCACCACTGACGAGAAGAGAAACGGCTGCGTACTTCATGTTGGCGTGAGGTGATGAAGAGACAACTCTGCGATAGGAAGATTGAGGTTGGATGAAGAAGTGTCAATGGGTTGAGTATGTGAAAGTAGCTTACCTTTGTATGTCTGCGCATACGCATAGCGACCAGAAAACGCCGAGGAACTTGGACTTCATCTCGTCTTCTCCACACGGGGTAGTAGCATTTGAGGTAACGAAGTCGAAAGCCAAAGCATTACCGTTACGATCTTGTCGATCATATCACATGTTTGTCATGGCACCCCAGGAAATGGCATACCACATCAAGTCATGCGAGACGCCACACTTGTAACGTCGTAGAAACGATCGACGCCATCATGTAAAATCGGAACGGCTGATTCGCCATCGTGAAGACAAAGGCTACTGCAGGTGCAAAGCCATTCCATATAAGCCCCTGGTGGTGGCCGCAAGTACCGACGTACTTGTCCATTCAGCATTAGTGGCGTTCTGGTTGTGTCCGAGCTGCCTCGGTATTTCGGCCAAGAACAGAGTTTGTGTCTCGAAATGAAGCTGAGCTTTGTCCTGAACGGTCAGTGATCGACGGAGGGCTGCATTTAGGCTTTCCACAAAGGTGCGGCCCGCCATCACATTGCGCGAAGGAGACAAGCTTCTTTTGTCGTTCATGGGAGGATGGGGAAAAGGCGGGTTTCTTGACTGTAACAAAGCCTTGATGTATCTGAACCAAGATAATGTTTCTTTGGCCTTGAGAGCAGACAGAGAAGCTCAAGACGATTCCCTTTGAACCTTGTGGCGCTTAACAGTAGTCTTAGCTGGATATGATCTGCTTCGGTGAAGTGCCGAGTGCGCCAGTGTCGAGAAATACCGAGGCCTCGTTACCATCGTCTAGTGCTTGATTGGTTGTCCGCACTTCAGCCTCTCCAGGTGATCGACAACAACCCCGGAGAAAGTGTCATTGCCCGGGATTGGAGCACGAAGTATCATGGAATGAGCCCTTGCTGGCGACACTATTTGGGAAGTACCGTGCAAAGGTGATGCACTGATGTCGCTAGTCATTTTCGCCTGCCGAGGCAGCATGGTGTTGTTACGACTGCTGGTTGGGGAGCACAAGTTGGCAGGATGAGATAGCCATGTCGACACATCCGGCGACGACTTGCCAGACCATGTGTCTCCGTACGGGTCCTTTGCAAAATCGATCGACCATAACGTGGTGGGTCATCATCCTCGGTCTCAACGTCTCAGACGAAGTGCGCAGTTACAGCTGCCAAGATCAAGCTCTACGCAACCACCTTCCGTTCCCACGCATCGACGCTTCACGCATGGTGAATACGCGCAGTCAGATGCTCAGCCACCTTAGCAATGTCACAAATGCCTCAACACCTTTCAAACACCCTGTACAACCCCTTCAGATTCGCCACTTCAATCGTGCCCTTCAGGAGCGCCCTCGTAGCCACCAGCCTCGACTTGAAGGCCGGAAACAACACGTTCTCCACCGCTCTGTTCAATGTAATGCGTCGGCTTGCCACGTCGTCATCATCTCCCTCCACTGCGCCAGGTAGTACTTCAGGCGCATAGAAACTCGCCAACTCTCGTAGAAAGCTTTGAAAGCAAGCCTTCTCGTCATTCCACTCCACATGAGGCCCTAGCCGCAGCAAGAAATTCGGCAGTTTACCCAGTGACGGCGTATAGCCCTTCGTAAGCAACGGAAGACTGAGCAGCTCGCCCTCCTCGGAGATCTCTAGCGCAAAGTATTCCGCCAGCATTGCACGTCTCGACATGAGCTGCTGCTCAACAGCAGGCACAACTTCATCCCAGTCAAATTCGCCACTGCCATCATCCTCGAGAGCCCTGGTTTGCGCAACTCCGATCTCGAGCAGTTCGCGCAACGGAAGCGGGTCCGCAAAACGCAAAGTGCCAAAGTTGCCGAAATCCGTCAGGCCTAGTTGGTAGAAGTACTCGGCGCATACTAGACCGTAATCGACCAGGAAAAGGCGGACGCCGCCTTGGATTGCTGCAATACGCTTGCGATCATCGACTATGCCTACGAAGGTATGGTTGGCGTAGACGTCGTTCAGGTCATTGTGCATGTCTTCACGAACCGAGGCTCGCAGTTCTTTGATGGTGGTGAGACGACACGTCGTTGGCTCTTTGTCTGTGTAGATGTATTCTATGCCGTCAGAAGTCGATTCGCGTGATGGTGCTGATGGGTTCTGGGCCTGGGGTAGCATTGCTGTGATCTTGCGACTTCTTGCGTCCGTGCGGACGAGATTGTTTTCGTATGGCTTCTGCGTGCCTGCCTTCGTCGAGCCTGGTCGATTTGTTGTCGACACTGGCTGAGCATCGCTATCCTCTGGTATGGTGTTCGCTTTCGATATCGTTGGTGTCTTGCCGCCTCCCAGCAGACTCTGGGTCATGAACGTCCGACTGGTATCGACCTTACCGAGTCGTTCCCTCACCTCATCACAAACCAACTCAATAATCTCATCCTCGTTCAAGAAATTGACCTCGCGCTTCGTGGGATGCACATTGACGTCCACCCGGGCTGGATCAATCTCAAGACTGAGGTAGACGAAGGGCTTCCCACCTTTCGGTAAGAACATCGCATACGTCTGCTCGACAGCTTTCTTGATGGCCGAAGACTCCACCGAGCGATGATTGATGAAGAGCAGTAGACTCGTCTTCTTGCCGTTGTAGTTGGCATTACTGACCAGCCCGTCTGCCTTGAATCCAAACATCTGACTCGATACTTCAAGCTCGATCAGCTCATTCGCGATAGCACTATTGTGCACCATCCTAATCCGATCCCGCACCGTCGCATTAGCAGGCACCGCAACACCTGCCCCAGCCTCTCCAAACTTCTTGCACGAGAATGCGACGCCCTTGCAATGCACCGCATACCTCCCCACCTGATCCGCAATCTTGGCATATTCTTCGCTTGCAGATCTGAAAGCTCGTCGACGAGTGGGAACGTTGTAGAACAAGTCTTCGACAGAAATTTGCGTCCCCTGTCGACCAGCACAGGCCTTCGGCTCAGCGCTCTGTCCAGGCTTGAGCGGCGCAAGCTTGCCACCAGAATACTGCGCTTTCCACGCACAACTCGACTCTGCCGTCTTTGTCGTAACAGTCAAGTGAGCGATATGACTGATACTCGCCAGCGCCTCGCCACGGAAACCATATGTGCCGATACTGGTCAGATCCTCGAAAGCCTTGAGCTTGCTGGTCGTGAAGCGTTCGCACAAAATCGGCATATCATCCTTCTTGATCCCGCAGCCATTGTCAGTGATCTGGAGGAGTTTCAGCCCGCCGTCTTTGACCAAAATTTCGAGGCTCGTCGAGCCGGCGTCTACAGCGTTTTCGATGAGTTCTTTCAGAGCGTGGACGGGAGCGACGATGATTTCGCCGGCAGCGATCTTGTTCACCACGTCCTCGTGTAGCGCTCTGATGCGGCGTGGTTCCACCATTTCCTCGGCTTTGCGTTTCGTGCCGCGAGGTGGCGAGGAAGTCATGATTGAGTATGACGGGTCGGCCATGCTGCCAAGGTGAATTTGTTCACCTGACCCTTGTATGGGAAAACGAGTCCGGCGGTATCTCTGGCTCTGTGCTTAGGATAATCGTCGCGATTGATAAGTGATCTCGGAGTACCGTGGTTGTGTAGGCAGTCCCACAAGATCAAGCCGTCGTATGGTGTGAAAGGTCTAAACAAGATCGCTATGCATCGCCCGGCTTGCATACCACCCACAGCTGATGATTAGTTTCGTCGAGGCTCTGCAAAATCCTATAATTGTCGTTATCATGAACTGAAGTGCTCAAGACGCGACTCAGGCGGAAGCGTCGCGTTGATTGGCCGCCACACCACGGGCGGTAGTGGCCCCTCCCGCGCCGCTTGATCACTGGTTTGAATGACATACGCCACGATCACGCCTCATCTTGCGCAAACGCCCAACACATGGGACTCCTGGTTGTCGCGCGGGATACAAGGCCCGAGGCCTTGACGAGTAGCATGAAGGGGTGGAGTAGATGATTTAGGCTGAAAGTGTCTACTGTCATAACATCGTCCTCCGATCCTCCAACTCCACCTCCCCACCACCATCCCCTACTTCCGCCCTTTCAGCTCCCCCACCAGGCCCACGCAACCCAGCACTACCCGACGGACTCGAAGTCATACTTCCGAGCCTCAACCTCCCCCGACTTACCCCCCTAACTTTTTCCGCCACCCACCCCGCAACCACCCTAATCACGCCCCAAACCCTATCCTGTCCAGCCCTCAACCCAGAATCATCCCTCGGATTCTCCAACGCCTCAGCCCTAAGTTGAAATTTAAGACAATCCTTCACCGTCACCAACCCCGTTAACCGTCCCCGATGCTCAACCAGAATAACCCGTGGTCCGAGTTTCTTAAACAACTCCATTACCGTCTCGAGCGGGAGTCGAGGGTGGACTGCAAGGGGTGTGGGATCCACGAACCGGCTGAAATCTACACGGGCTGTATCGATCATGTCATCGAAACTGACCGCGGGTAAAGCAGCGGAAGGCGTGGTGGCAGTCCGTGGACCTTCGGGTGGCGAGAAGAAGCATATCGCGTTCGGGCGGACGAGCTGTTCTTTCTTCGCGCGGTCGAGTGCGTAGCGCAGTTCTGTGCGGCCGATATAACCCAGTAAGATCTGTGTTTCTGCGGAATCTACAATGGGAAACCCCTGGAATTTCGTTTCTCGAAGTACGCGCTCGACGTCACGGATTGTGAACCCTGTTGCCGGAAGCGCGACAGGGTTGGCGGTCATGGTCTTCGCTACAGCGACGCCAAAGACGTGCTCCTCCTTGCTGTCGAGAAAGGGAAAACCATTGAACCAGATCATGCGATCTGCGATCCCTCCTTTTCCGCAGCGGTCTGCCACCGCTTTCGTGACGCCTACGACGATCATAGTAGGGAGGATGTAGGTTAGTGCTCCTGTCAGCTCGAACATGATGACAACTACGCTGACGGTAATATGCATGATCCCGCTCAACGCCGCTCCTGCGCCTAGGAAAGCATAGGTGCCGGGTGTAATACACGGGACATCTGGCTCGCAGGCCGCGAAGAACGCCGCGGTGGGGAATGCTTCGTGGAGTGCTTGAACTAGAATTCCTATCATCCTGCCGAATAAGGCGCCGATGGCCATGGAAGGGACGAAGATGCCGGCGGGGACTTTACAGCCGTAGGAGGTGATGACGAGGAACGTCCGTAAGCAGGTGGCGAAGAGGAGGGAGAGGACTATACTCCAACGGTTCTGAGCGTCGCAGAGGGCGTCGTAATCGTGGCCGCCTTCGCATTCGAGGAAGAGAATTTCCATGCTTTCGGTCATGTCGATACGGAGGAACATGTTGGGGTAGCAGAGGACTGCTGTCGCCGAAGCTAGGAGGACGGATTCCAGAATCGGGTATTGTGTCAAGTAGCGTTTGCGGAAAGCCTGCACGCGAAGATTCCACTTCATCACGAAGGCGCCGTAGAGGCCTCCGAATATTCCGAGGAGGATGTAAAAGGGAAGTTCGAAGAAGTGCCAGCTACGGTCGTATCTCACGGTGAACATTACTAGTTGTCCTGTTCGGAAGGGATTCATGGCTGCCAGCACGGCGGTGGCGACGAGGCAGCAGTAGTAGCTTCGCCACATGGTTTTGAGTGGGAAGTAATTGCTCATTTCTTCCAGGCTGAACAGGACGCCGCCTATTGGACTTCCGAAAGCGACAGCTACGCCCGCAGCGGCGCAAGCGGAGAGGATTTCTCGTGTTTTAGCTGCGTTGCGGCGGTATCTGTCGAAGAAGCGACTTATTACGTTGCCCGTGCAGACAGCGTAGTGAACGCTCGGTCCCTCCTTTCCAACACTCAGACCCGATGCGATGGCGAGAGGCATGGCGAGGGTTTTGATCAGGAGGGTTGTGAAGCCCAGAAAGCCTTTCATCACGAAGCCAGCTATAATGCATTTGATCTCACTTATGCCTGAGCCAGCTGCGTAGGGAGCGTATGACTTGACTAGGCGGGCAGAGCAATAGGCTAGCAGACTGGCGAAGGCGATGTACAGGAGGTAATTGAGTGGTGTGAAGGTACTCCAGTGGTGCCATTCTGGACATCCATTTTCGGCTCCCCAGCAGCAGAAGGATTCGTTGAGGTAGAATGCTGTGGTGCAGTAGCCTAGTTTGATGTCGGATAACCATTCTGTGACGATGTTCAGGAAGGCAGCATTCAGGCCTATGGCTATACCGATCAGTGTTACCACGATCCAGCCCTGTCCTGCTTCGTAAGCTTCCCATACTTTCCTCCTCCAGCCTAGACGACCTTCGCGCTCAAAGAAGCCTGCTCGCTCTACTCGTCGAGCTTTCCGGCGTTGGTTCTCCCGCGCAGCATCCTGCACCCAGTCGATGGTGGTGAAGTCCTCGTAGCGTTTGATCTCGGCTAGTTCCTCTGCTACCGTCTCGTCTGCGGCTGTTGTTTCTGGGTCTTCATGATTGCCAGCCTCGGCAGTGCTGAGGGCGGAGAGTCGGCGATTTAGTCCCACCGGTGGGTGTCGGGAGGTTGTGGAAGTGGCATAACTGGTGCGCCTGGTTGGGGGAGCGGAGGAGTGGGTGGAGGAGTGGGTGCTGGTGCGGCGGATCATTGCAGCTCATCTCATCGTCCGAGTATCATCTGACCTAGTCGCATCGTCCATCTCGTTTGCACCAATCCTCTAATACATGTAGACTTGGATGTCGTAGCAAGGCGTCCTTGTTAATGCGTATACATGTATATCGGCACGTGAAAGAAGCCAATTCCGGCACCAGCATCCACAATCGCGTCCTCCTTCCCACAGCCGACCTTTCTTTCCACACCACACACTCTACGGAGCTTCATTCATATATCAGTAGCGACGCGTCTGACGTGTCATTGATCCCGACATCTCCTCATACCAGCCGTTAGGCACGAGGCAACCCGTCCAAAGCCCTCGAAGTCACCAGAACGACAATCAACCGCCAAGATGCCATACAACAACACCCCCATCCAACCCACCAAGGAAGTCACAGGCACCGTCTCACTCCCACGTACGCCTCCGCCTCAGTCTCCATCCCTTGTTACCTCTCCACAACTAACACAGTACACAGTGGCCCGCGTGAAGAAAATCATCAATGTAGACGACGACGTAGGCAACTGCAGCAACAACGCCGCCTTCGTCATCACCGCCGCCACGGAAATGTTCCTACAATACCTTGTTGAGCAGAGCTATAACATCGTCAAGTCGGAACGGAAGCCGAGGAGGAATATTCAATATCGGGATGTTGGTGAGTCTACACCCACCCACCTTGCTCCGGAAGAAAGACTGGGGTTTCCTGATCATGAATGTGGTGTGGTACAGCCAACGCAGTCGCCCGCGTAGAAAACCTCGAGTTCCTCGCCGATGTCGTGCCCAAGACTACGACGTTCAAGGCTTTCAAGCAACGGCAGGCCAAGGATGTCACTAACACTACTACCGCTACTGAAGGGGAGGCGAACGGCGAATTAGCTAATGGGCAAGGGACACTGGACGGGCATATGAACGCTGGGAAGGGAGTTGTTAGCGCAGGAGAGGAGCAGGCGGTGAATGGGGCTAGTGCTGGTCATGAGGCTATGGATGTCGACGCCGCGAATGGTCATAGGCAGGCAGGTCAGGGGGCTGGAGTAGTGGAGAGCTCGAAGGATGTCCTTGGTGTGGAAGGTGACAAGGTGGGACGGGGTGAGGACGAGGATATGTCTGATGATTGAACGACGTCCGAAGAGGCATAAAGTCTCGAGACAAAGGACTCGCGACATACTACCACCACCAGTCTTCCTACTCAGCCATCCTCTGGACCCCGGAGCGAAGGAAATGCTTCGCCAGTACTCGAGGTTCCTGCTGGAGCATTCGAGTTCGGCGTCAAGCACCGAAAGCATCACATCTTCAAACATTCTAAAAGCGGCTGGAAAACTTGCCCGATCGTCTGTTGGGCGAGGGCATGCACAAAATGTCCCTATTCTCGAATTCGACGCTCGCGGGATCGTTGGACAAGCTCCTCCCTCCGCTGCTGCCGACGGGAGGAAAGGCTCTCCAGCCCCACACGCAAAACGGCGTTCCTGGCTATGCTTGTGCGACCCACCTCTGACGTCGGCGAGCAAATGTCCTGTGAATGCACACAGTCCGAGATGCGACAGTACATGTTCGGAAGGCGAGCGGAGGGGAAGCGGATAATTTGCCAGCATGAGACATGAGCTAAATACCTCTAGTTCATGCTGCTGCGAACCTGGCGAAGAAACATGTACGACTATCAAGTACGTGCCCAAACAGCGATGGTCAATGTACATAGACCTGGGCAACTACGACCTCTTGCCCTTATCCTTCTTCCCCTCCCTCAGCCTCGCCACCAACCCCCCAAGTTCACCGCCTTCCTTACCCTTCTTGGCCACCTTCAGACTCTTCTCCACCATCCTCTCATCGTCCTCCACATCCACCTCCTCATTTCCTCGATCCCTCTTCCTCCTCCTCCCCTCCTCAAGCAGCCCCTTCATCCCCTCCGTCCCCTTGAACCGCGGATTAGAAGGATCAATAGCAAACTCATGGCTCTCGAACAACGCCCCGAAGCGCGGATCCTGCGCATCGAGTTTGAAGGCCTCTGTCTCCCCACCAACATCCCCCTCCACATTCTCTTCCTCCTTACCCTTCTTGCCCTTCTTAACAACCTTCTTCTTCCCTTTCTTCTTCTCCACCTTCTCAATCTCCCGCATATCAAAGTGCCGGACCGCATCCCCCGCCGTATCTCCCGCCATAAGAAGTTCGAGTTCCTTCCTCTTACCCGCTTCTTCCGCTTCCTTGGCGGCTTTAGCCTCCCGTTTAGCCAGTCTTTCCGCTTTCCGAGCTTTCTTCTCCGCTGCGGCGGCTGTGGCGGGATCGTTGAAGAAAGGGTCGTTGAAGCCGGCGTCTTCTGCTTCGTCGTCCACAGCATCGTTGTTTGAAGCGCCAGGCGCTGCTTCTTTGGCGTCTGAGTCTGCCTCGCCACCGCGACCCTTGGCGCGTTCCTTGCGCTTGGCCTTTCGCTCTTTTTCTTTGCGAATATAGCGTATGCGTGTACTCTCCTCGTCTTGTGGCCCGTTCAGGAAGACGCCTTCTTTGCCTTCGCTCTTCTTCTTGCCAAGGCCGGAGGAGAAAGTGACTGTCATCTCACCCACTGGCTCCGCTTTGCTGCCCTTCGTGCTCGTAGCCGCAGAATCGGCACCCAGGCCGAGCTTCTCACGCATAACTTTCCGTTTTTCTGCCGCTTTTCTCGCTTTCCTGTCTTCTGCTGCGGATTTGCGGGAGGTGGTGCTGTCGGCGTCGCTTTCTTCGCTGCCGATGTATGCTTGGAGATCATTCTCGTCTAGCTCGGCACGAGAAAAGGCGCGCTTCTGTACTTCCTTCCTGGTCGTGTCGTCATCGTCCCATGTCAACCTCACCTTCGAGTGCGTGAGAGCTTCAGTCCGGAACTCATTTGGCTTATATCCTGTAGGTAAGGTTGTGCACTCATCACGCGGCTTGTCCGAGTCAAAAGATGTGCTGTCGGGTATGAAGCGGAGATCGAAGAAGTTGGCTGTGGTCAAGTACTCTCTTCCGTCCATGCTGTCGTAAAGGTGTTTTGCTGTAGATTTGTTGTCGCATTCTATCACGGCGTAGTAATAGCGGAGGCGCTCAAGCTGATATTGACGCAGGGCAGCAGTATTGAATTCGGAGCCGTCGTCTGCTTGTTCCTTAAGCAGATCACGCTTGATGCGCTCGTCTTCGTCTCCATCATCTTCGGACTCGTCCTCCGGATCTTCCTCCTCTTCCTCCTCTGCGTCGTCGTCATCTTCGGCGTCTTTCGAGGTGGCAAAGATCTCTTTCGGCGGTCCCTCCAGCTCCTCCCGCTCGAGTCTCTCCCGCCCAAACTCGCTCGGATACACACTCACTCTCTGTATTCGTCCACTGGCCGGTACGAAACTTGAAGCCACAGCCCAGATGTCTGAAGCTCGCAGATTGTCCCAGTCCAGGTTGACGGCGGCTATACGCCTTGATACCTCTCCGTCTGGAATATCTTCAGTCTGTTCCTGCCCAGCAGTTTCCCCTGCCAGCTCTGCCTCTTCTTCACTCCCCTCGTCATCCTCCTCACTTTCCTCCTCAGACTGTGAGAAGCCACCTTCTCTCGCAGGGTCTCTCTTTGCTGCAGCGCCCTCCTCCACTTCAGCCTCCTCACTGCTTTCCTCGTCGCTCCCAACCACTTCTCGCTTTACCTCTTTGCCCTTCCTACCAGGCTTCTCTTCCTTGTCTAGCCTGTACAGCCTCTCCAGATCTTTGCGACCCTCGTCGGCCTTGACTTTTCGTCCATACCGGTCGACTGTAGCCTTTCTGCGAAAGCTCTTATCTGAGAAGAGAGAGCTGAAGCGAGGATCTACTGTTGTGCGAGCCTCCTTCTTACCGGGCAGTCGGTACTTGGCGTCCTTGGAAAGGGCTGCGAAGCGTGGGTCTGCCATTGTATCGGAACGATCTTATGCCAGTTGCATTGCATGGACGGCGATGCTCAGAAATATTTTTGGGTTGCACCGAGGCATCGCGGAATTCTAGCCGCTCCGGGCGAACATTCGTGCCTTCTCGATTCAATCTCCCCATTCTTGCACACCTTCAGAGTCGTCATGAGGTCTTCGCATTCTTCCAAGACATTGCTGAATCCTGAGCATGAGAAGTTCATCATGCACTGAAGCGAACAGACAGAATTATCCTCACAGCAGTACCAAGTCCACATCATGGTCCGTATCAAGCATCGCTACTTGCTTGTCAACATCCTTTACCCAGACCCAAAGACAAGCAATGTTCAAATGAAGGCCAAGCCAGGCGAAGACGCGCCATATGCAATGCAGTTCCGTCAACCCAGCTCCGATAAGATGGACGGCAAAGTCTTGTTCCGCCTGATCAAAGATAACGTGGCGGAATTATTCGGCGACTATGGTTCTGGCAAGATTGCTGGCAGTCTACAAGGTTCGTACAGACCTTGCCTCGTAATAGAAGACTCATCTGCTATTGAGTTATTGAGCTAATTTGCCGCAAAGTCAAATACTTCTCCCAAGCAACAAGCACAGCCATCATTCGAGTCTCGCGGGACCACTACAGGCTCGTGTGGTCTGCATTGACATTCACAACTCGACTACCGAAGCCACTTCTGCAGCCTTGTGTGGTTCAAGTCGTGAGGGTCTCTGGTACGATCAAGAAGGCTGAGGAGGAAGCTATCCGGCGAGCGAGGATCGGTATCTTGCGTGCTCAGCGGGCTTCCAAAGGCCTTACTGGTGGCGTACTGACCACGAGGAAGCCAACGAACGGAGCTGAAGCTGGAGCCCAAGCTGAGGCTGACGATGATATTGACGCTAGCATGATTGATGGAATCGAGGACGGTAATGAGCCAGGTGATGTGGATGAGGACGATGGCGAGTGAAGATGCTCGCTATGATATTGCTGGATTTTTCCTGTACATTGTGCTACCACGCGCGTGTCTGGCAGCATGCACGATATCTGCGCGATGGACGCATGCAAGCTGCATGGAAGGTGCAGGAAGGCTGCACATGTCGGCATTCGGACGACCAGTGATTGGACGATATGCCTGCCGATGCGAGCATACTCGATGCCCCTCGAACAGCTCATGCCGTCCACGCATCAAGCTCTAGTGGAACCACCTATTTCATATCGCTAGGCCAGAGCAACACTGTACATTGCACCGCATTCACGGCGTGGACATGAGTTCACACCTGAAGCCTAAGCTACTGCGCCGCTTCTATGAGGTGCTTATACTCCTGCGAGTCTTGGGACAGGTCCAAGGAGAGCGGATCCGCGCCCCCGACCTCGAGGATGGGTCTCTGGACAGGCTTGACCTGAAGCAGATGCGCAGATTGGTCATGTACCATCTCTGCGTCATGTGTGATTATGAGAAAGGCGGTGCTACTGTCACGGCCATGGCTGCCCAGAACCATCCCAGTGGACCACAGTACTGGATCGCTGTCAATGGCTCCCTGTCAAAGATTCGCAAATTCCTGGTTGAGACACTAGCATCGTTGCAAGCTCGTGCCGGAGAAACTTTGTCGTCGCCCTCACAAACGACTACATCCTTTGAGCAGACTCTTTTTACCAAATTCGCGGAGATCCAGCGTGCTAGGACCAAGACATACTGGGACTTCATGCAAAAGCACGTCAAGACTGAGCTGAAGAGGGCTGAAGCATACCCTACACGACGTGCCAAGAACCTAGGTGTGTCAACCTCTCGAAGTTACATAATAACCGTCGGCTGATCTGGCTAGGCTATGCCGCGTGGCTTGAACCCCTACAATCGTCTCGTCACAGAATCGATCCTCACGGCCTATGCGAACTCGCTTACCAGGTACGGCGATCATCTTACCTACGTGTCGACTACGATCCGGTCTCTGGAGGCTCTGTATTCACAGAGAACGAAGCCCGGTCGTCACTACGCCACCTTGTTGGGCGACTCTGTGCTGTAAAACGTGCCGCGAGAATCTTGACATATGCTTGTGCCAGTCACCCTCAGCTATTCGAGGGTGCCAATGTCCTCGCACTGAAGTGTCCCGCCGCAACCCCGGCGCCCAGTGCATATCCTGGGCTCACGTCATCAGGCATCTCCAATCGAGTCTTTCCTTCGAGCAGTTCTACTGAGCTTCAGGATTTCCAAGCGGTGTTGCAGCGACTAGAAGACCAAGGCATGCGACTCATCGACGGAGTCCGCGACTACTACGCGAGCAAGGACTGGCGACCAAAGGTCCACGCCGAGCTCACTCTGCTCGAAGCTCTGCACGCTCATCAAGGAAACTTCTTCGACAACGACAAATACATCGCTTGCAGTAAACCTGCCTGCTTCTGCTGCTATCACTACATCTGTGCACATCCGGGTGGCTTCGCTCGACCTGACTGCCATAACAAGGTCTATCACAGTTGGCAGCCACCGGCGCTGCCCTCGACGACCAGTAGCAAGCTCAAGGATGAGCAGAGCAGGGTCATGAATTCGTTGGTGCAGCAAGTTCGACAGGCTGTTGTTGAGAAGGTCTCCAATATCCGGAGGTATGCGAAGTGGCATGCGGATTCAACGACTGGTCTCACTGCTTTCACAGTGGAGTCGGTTGCAGGATCTGAGGTAGGCGATCATTGTGGCGACGAGGAGGAGGTCTTCTCTGGCGCGAGCGATCTGGTCGAGGATGGTCCCACTCAGGCCGATGTCACGTCTGATGGCAGTGAGGAGAGTGAGGACGGAGGAGTGTCGCTGCTGTGAGCGGCTTCGGGTGGTCATACATATCGTCAGTAGCGCACCGTACTCGTAGTCACTGTAGGCTACCTGAGCATCTACACATCCCTACCCACTCCATTAGGCCCAAGGGTCATTTACGTCTGCCTAAGATGAGCTGGGGTCCGTGCACATATGAAGCTCACATCTTCACTTCCAACCATCGAGCCTTCTCTGCAGTAGATACTGTACCTAAAACATGCCTACTCCTCGGAAGCTCCGTGCGGCCATCTTGATCATCTCGGAAACTGCCAGCCGTGATCCTTCAACTGATAAAGGCATTCCTGCATTGCAAGAAGTCTTCTCTCGGATCGCCCCCGACAGATGGGATGTCAGCGAGACGAAGATAGTGACGGATGACCGACAGGCCATTGCCGACGCTGTGACGAGCTGGACAGATGTGGAGGAGGACTGTTTGAGCTTGGTGCTGACGAGTGGTGGGACTGGGTTTACGCAGAAGGATGTTACGCCTGAGGTGGGTGCTGATTCATGCCCTTGAGATCTATATGTCAGTCCAAGAATATTGTGATGGCGAGCTGAGCATTGCATTAGGCTATCTCGCCACTCATTCACAAACAAGCCCCTGGACTCGTGTACGTCGCTCTGTTCATGATGCCGGCCCAATACCTCGCTAACATCGCTAGACATGGCATGCTCGCCGCATCATTACAAGTAACTCCATGTACGTACGTCGCACTACGCAATGTTCATTCAACACTGATAAGTATAAGTCGCGATAATGGCCCGACCAGTAGCTGGTGTGCGGAATAAATCTCTCATCATCACTCTCCCAGGGTCACCGAAAGGAGCCAAGGAGAATTTAGAAGCTATTCTACCGCAACTTGCACATGCTTGTGAGCAGGCCGCAGGCTCTGACTCGAGGACACTGCACGTCGGTGGCACGCAGAAGCTTGAGAAGGACGCTGGTCTGACGTCTCGCTCAAGGCCGCAGGAGACTTCTGTCCATGGCCATCATGATCACTCTCACAGTCACAGCCATGGTCACTCTCACGGCCACGGAGGTCATGCAGGCCCGAGAGCGCATACGAGACCTGAAGACCGTCCGATATCGAATGATCCGAATGCTGGACCAACACAGCGATATCGAGACTCACCTTACCCCATGCTTGCTGTCGATGAGGTACTCAGATTGATAGCTGAACATACTCCAGAGCCAAGGACAACAAAGGTCCTTGTTGAAGACGACCTAGTCGGCTCAATATTGGCCGAGGATGTGAGAGCTCGAGAAGCCGTGCCGGCCTTTCGAGCAAGTATAGTGGATGGCTATGCCATCATTGCTTCAGAGGATCCATCAATGCCGAGCACAAAAGGCGTTTTCCCAGTGACGGGAATATCACATGCACAAGCAGGAGAAGTGCCGGAGCTTGGAACGGGAGAGGTCGCACGTATTACCACTGGAGCACCCTTACCACCTGGTGCTACTGCTGTTGTGATGGTTGAAGATACTGTGTTGAAGACCATGACCGACGACGGCAAGGAGGAGAAGGAGATCGAGATCCTGACAGACGCTATCAAAGATGGTGAGAATGTTCGCGAGGTAGGAAGTGATGTCAAGCGAGGCGACGTCATCATGCGAAAGGGCGAAGGCGTCACGTCGGTAGGCGGCGAGTTTGGGCTTTTGGCCTCAGTAGGCACACAAGAAGTGCTAGTGTTCAAGAAGCCTGTTATTGGGGTGCTGAGTACTGGCGACGAGATTGTGCCACATGATAGACCTGAGGCCCTGCGAGTAGGAGAGGTCAGAGACACGAATAGGCCGACTCTACTGACTGCTATCCGTGGCTCTGGCTTCGAGCCGATCGACTTTGGCATCGTTTCAGACAAGTAAGTGTGGCCGAGTAAAGGATGATGCAGAAGAGTACTGACGTTTCATAGACCAGGCTCGCTCGAAACCATCCTTCGGGAAGCTCTCCGCCACGTAGACGTCGTAGTCACAACCGGCGGCGTAAGCATGGGCGAGCTCGATCTGCTCAAACCCACAATCGAGCGTAGCCTAGGCGGCACAATTCACTTCGGCCGCGTGTCCATGAAGCCCGGCAAGCCTACCACTTTCGCCACCGTACCTATCAAAACCAACGACTCCTCCGACCGCGAGAGAAAGCTTATCTTCTCATTACCTGGTAATCCTGCTTCGGCGGTCGTGACGTACCATCTTTTCGTACTTCCAGCGCTACAGAAGATGGCTGGGTTCAAAGAGCCATGGGGTCTGCCGAAGGTGAAAGTTGTGCTGGAGCAAGACGTCAGGTGTGATGCGAAGAGGAGTGAGTATCATCGGGTTGTGATCAGTGCGAAGGCGGATGGAATGCTATATGCTACTAGTACTGGTTTCCAGCGGAGTTCGAGGATAGGGAGCTTCAAGGGTGCCAATGCATTACTGTGCTTACCCGCTCAAGCAGGTTCGTTGAGGAAGGGCGAGAAGGCGGATGCGTTGTTGATGGGACAGCTAATTAGTGAACTGTAATGGTTGTATTATATACTGGACAGATGCACGACATTGCCAACGGAAAACACGCCAATGCAGAATTAAGGACTACTACTGCCACCAGTGCTTGTAGCATGAAACCAGGTGACACGCAAACTGAATTAGTACATACTGCTCCAAGCGCCAGCAGCCACATGTGTAAAATCTTGGCACTGCACTTCACTTCATCGTGATCGTCCTCCCCATGCATATCCAAAACTGCCACCAGCTGCTCTGCAAGCCGTGGCAACAGCCACAGGGGTTGTAGTCGACGTACTGGTCCACGTGATTGACATTGTCTTCGTGATATATTCCCGCTTGTAGACGAGTTCTTCGAGCGTCTCTGTTGGTCTGGGAGCCGTTACCTGCATCAAAGTCAGCAAGATTCATGCAGCCTCGCCAATCAAGACGTACAGTGTCTAATTGAGTCTCGTATACCGTGTGCGGCGGTAGAGTAATGATAGCCATCACGGTCGTGGCCTCCACAGCTGTGGTCGTTGTTGGTCGGGCTTGTATAGTTGTTGTTTTGCTGCCGCCTAATGTTGTGGTTGTGGTGATTGTTTGGGCATCCGGAGCACGTTTCTGCACAGCTCGAGCCTCTTCCTGTTCCACTGTACGAACATCAATTGCTCTTCCACCGACTCGCGTCATTGGCCACTGGAATTGAAGCCCAGTAGGAAGGGGTATCATTGTTGGTGCAAACCGCAGCCAGTCATCTGCCATACTCGGTCTTGGTGGTACTGTGCATGACGGCGTAGCAACTTCGGTCTCGACGAAGCGAGTCGTTGTCCAGCTGAAGAAGGTCCGGGTGAGCATGTCTGTCTTGGGAACTATGTAAGGCGCCGGCGTGAGCGTGAGGGTGCCTATTGTGTTCGACGTGATCGTAACATCGTTGCTCTGAGTCGATGCTCGCAATATAGTAGAGGTTACTGCGCTGATCAGCATACGTAGAGGCTCTTTGGCAAGGTTTCGTACCATTGACTGTGGATGTAGCTTGCTCCACAACAGTCCAGTCGGCGATCGAAGTCACCGTAACAGTCGTCTGCTGTCCGGCAAACAAAGAGAAACCACGCTGGTAAGCAAATGGATCACCTTCCCCGTCATTACCAAGGGTCAGTATCGAGTAATTACCACTCGTCAATGCGCCATGTCGGACAGGACAACTGCTGAGCTGGGAAACATCGTCTGGCGAGGTCGGAATCATCGCACAGTAATACTCCTCTGAAGTGTCATCGTTGACAAGGAGCACATATGCTGTGCTGTTCGAGCCTGGGACAATCAGCCATGCGGCAGGTTTAGCGGGAAAGCAAGACTAACAGTTCTCGAATTGCGAGACCAGGGTGAAATTGCTGGTCGCTGCGCTGTTGATGAAGTAGGTCTCATCTTGCTGGAAGTCGATGCCGTATACCATGCATATTGGATCTGCGGAAGCTTCTCCTGTGCTTTGTGATATTGCTCTTCCAAGGAGAGCCGTGGAGGTGACGATCCAAGGTGTGCGCATCGTGGTCGCGACAGTGTTAGTATGTAACAAGATGCAGGAGCATCAAGCAGCACGGCTCGACCTCTGTCTGCCATTCTCCGGCCGGTCGATCTGTTGGGAGCATATCGACGTCCAAGGATGCGTACCTCGATAGGGGTTTCCTCGGGCGGGGAGTAAAGCCATGTCCTGCCGCGAATGCTGGTGGCCCACTTAGAATCTCTTTGTTGCTAAGCTGACCAGATCTTTGACATGGGCATTATGCAGATAGCATTACCGCTACTTCGAGGAGTTGATAGACAGTAAAGCTCATTCCTAGATATGACATACTGTGAGGAGTGCATGGCCCACCAGCAACTTGATTCACAAGGCCTGCCACTTCAGCTAAGGAGACAAGAGGCGAGATGGAGATATACTTGCTCCTTCTTCACTTTCGTTCGAGTGCTCCGACTCATCCACAGTCCCGAGTCTGTTTCGATGATCGACGTCGAACGGAGGGTGGGAAGTCTCGCGGCTCCGAAGACTATTGTGAAGCTGTAGAGGAAACGGCCGGACGTTGGTTCGGTGTTTATGAACGGCCGTCATTGGGACACCAAACATGAATATACTCCGCTCAACATGCCTTCCTATGTAGAGCGATTTTTACATTTGAAGCCTTGATCATTGGCTGGATAGGGAGGGATCGAACGTCGAGCACTGTGAATGCCGCAGGTTCATAATCACGTTCTTCGGCCAAAACGAGATGCTGAAGTGTAAGTGGCATGATGCCCATGATCAGAAAGTGTTGTATCGCTTTGCACAATGAGACCACCAAAACCGAAGTGAAGTCAAATGCTACACGCTACCTACAATAATAGAGTGCCTCAGGCTTGAGGCTCAAAAGTGCTTGCGGGCTGAAGACTTCGCGTCGAGCTGAAGAGGCCGCCCACAGTGCTGAAATTCGATGCACATCTTCACACATATGATTGGCCAAAACGGTGCTTCGTGCTGCGCAGGTGTTCAGCACAACGGGAGGCCTCCCAAAAACTGGCATCAGATCACCGGGCGCCGAAAGTGCAGCCTTTCAGGCAGTGAGGCTGTATAGAAATACATACATATTTGCATGACGCCCTTGGAAACTATTGTAACTGTCCAGCGCCGTTCTTCGTAATTCGTCATTACTCTCCAGCAGTGCAAACCTTGCACGAGCTTTCCAAAGGAAATGCGATTCTTATGATGGCGCCTTCGCCTGACGGTACTGGAACGTGATCCGCCTGGTTACACCTCTCCTTGGAAGCAAGATGCCAGCAGCCCCAGGTCGCCAGCCTCCTGCACCAAGTCCACGGGGCTACCTGCGGGCCCAGTATCGTCCGCACCAAGGACTTGCGCCGTAATGTCAACGAGACCATCGACGCCGACTTCGCCCTGGATGCGCGGGTTTCCTCCTTGCAGGTAGAAACCTTGTCGCTGGGTACTCGTACTGGTAGAGTCAAAGCCAACTCCCATCTCGATGTCGACGAACGGGGCACTCTGGGCATCGTTGGTAGCATTGCCGAGGTCAACTAGCCATCGTCAGCTTCGTACACTTCGATCCGTGCGACACAGAGGTAGGCACTGTTGACGGGTCTGGTACAGCCTGAGCAGCCAACAGGGTTGCTACATCCCATAGTTGCCTACAGGTACCTGCCTTGCCGATCATGTGGTGTGGTGCGGGATCACTTACCGTCGAGCCCGACATGCTTCTGCATTAACCTCATCGCCTTGCCAACCTCAGTTGCGACAACATTCTTCACCATGATAAGGTTGGTTACGATCGCATCTCGCTGTCCGACACGAAGACGACGCCATGCCTTGTGGCCGACAAACCCGACACCGAACGCGCGGACGCCATATATTAGGATCTTGTCAAGCAGGACGGTGTCCTCGAGACCGCCAAGGATGACTTTGGTTAAGAGCTCGGCAAAGTCGCCGGCTAGTCCGGTGCCGCTGCTACCCAACGGTGCACCTGCATCATCACCAGCGTTGAGGATGATGGTGAGGTTGTACATCTTGTTCTTGAGCACGGCGAGGATGACCTCGGTCAGATTGGTGCTGTTGGTGAAGGGTGGCATGACGGCAGGTGGCATGCTGGTTATGGTGTGATGAGGCTGGTGTGGTGGTCTTGTTGGGTCAGCGGTGGCCTGCGCGACAGTGTCAGTACATGTCGTCTGCCTGTCGCACTCGCGGGTCCTTCCAACAAGGACCCGCGATGTTCCCTGGATGACTCGCCCGCGTGCTGCGATGCCGCTGCTGACCGCCATCGACGCCGACGTACACGACGTGCTGAGATCACCTACGAGGCGAGGACAAGGGGACGTACCTGATGTGCTTCTTGCTGCGCTGATCCTATGTCGCTGTTGTGTTGCTGCTGGTATGAGATTGCACTCGGCGTGTCACTTACCCAAACGCAGACAGTGTTGGGCGAACTCGATGTGACGGTAAGCTGCCCGCCGGGCGATTACACGCAAGCCATGGTCCGTGGGTCTCTCTTCCCGCGACGACGGCGACGGTGCTGTACCTCGACCTGTCTCGTACAGACGGTAAGGGACAATTGTCATTTTCTTTACCGTCATCACCATTCGGTAGCCAATATCCCAACATATAGGAGTGGCATGGTGAGATCGTTTTAACAACGGTACGCTTCACACCCGACGATCCCGTGCTCGAAATGGGCTTGAGCAATGCAGGATATGGGCGTGAAAACTGCTCGAACCCATTGTAGGTAGGAGTATTTCATTTCACGTCTGTAATCGAATAACTCTTACGCCAATGTCCGACGGTTGGTGAGGTTTGGCTTTTGTCATTGGCTCTGACGGTCTACAGCAAAACAGGGTTCTCCTATGTTAGCGGGTGCACTCACTATTCACGAGGGCGAAACCTATGGGAAAAGAGACTATGCGGCAAGATAGATCTGGGATGGGATAGTTGACGAGATCTTATGGCAAATGCCTTCCGCCGGACGTTCCGATTCGTTGTACTGGAGGGAACCGTCTTGCGTTGTGCCCGAATGTTTGGCACCCAGTAGTCCTGCTGTCGTTCCGGTCGTCATCGTTGTCCTACAATCGATGGCCATAAGAATGAGCATGTTCTTGGCCTTTGTGATGCAAGAAACATGAGCTTCACATTGGTGGCGATTCGAGCAATGGATGTCATGTAGTGTTGGTACATGACTTATCGTCCCATCAGTTCTGCTAGGTAGTCCGTGTCTGGTCACGTGCTTGACAATCTGAAGAACGCTGCGCCGAAGACATCTTGGTCACACCCTATCCCATGGCATCAGGGTATGGAAAATGACATGTGGCTTGAACCATATCTCCATTCGCGTAGCTGTGCCGATAGTATCACAGCCCCACTGCTTTGAGGGAGAGCGTTCTAGACAGGAACGGATGCCTATCGTCCAATCGCCAGCGTATATTCAGCTTCTATCGATATACCCATGGCCATCCAACCATCTTACGCGGCCGTAGAAGAGCAAAGGGCCTCGAAGGGCAACCGATTCGATACCGAACAGGACGGGAAGGGTGCTAGGCAAAGGGCGTGGCTTTCGAAGTCGTGAAATCACCTTTGCCCAGTCCACAATCAGTTTCGTGCTGGTGCGCCTAAATGCTCTTGCGGAATGACATGGAGTACAAACGCAACCGATGGACGATCGGAAACCGACATAGATCAAGAGTTGGACTTACTATTCGCTACAGCGTCGCACCTTACGATTCCACACTTTGGGATTACTGAGCCAGAAGGATGCCCTGTACCAACACGTACGGGTACAGCGGATCAGGAGCAGCGGTATCCATTGGAACTTGAATACGCCTATCCCGAATGGCTGTCATTATCTGATGACACTGGAACTACTGGCCCGGCTACGGTGGCATCAGATAACCGGCTTCATCATGCATCTTGGGAACGCAACAACGATCCTACACCTTATGATCGGGGCTGGGTCACTACACCGGCAACCGTCATCCAACCACATGCGTTGACCCTGAGCCAACCATCGTACGCATATGTCGCACCCTCAACCTCGTATCAAACGTCGCAACATCCAGCATGGTCAAATCCCAGTCAGTCTGATATAGCGCCCATCAGTGCTCAGCAGCAGTCGTATGACACAGATGATCTGCCATGGTTGCACTCTACATACCAATCCCCGCTCTCCACCTATAGCAATGATCCCGCGCTGCAGCATGAAGGAACAGCGAGCTTGGATTCATGGATCCCAGATCCATCGGACCCTCCGCACTCTCTAGGTATCAGGAGCAGGCAACAAGCAATATCTACTTCCGAACATCAAGCGAAGGATATCTATCATTGTCCACTGTGCGGAAACGCTGTTGAACGCAAGGCAGATTTCAAGCGACATTTGGCAATGCATGCAAACAACGATGGCGCTCCTTCCCCCGAAGCAGTAGCGTGCCTGCTCACGATTTCTTGCAAGGCTCATAGTCGCAAACTCATCTGGTCCTGCGGATTCTGCTGGAAGACTTTCCTGTCTGCAGAGGGGTGGATCGACCACATCGTGACACACATACAGACACATGAGGCCGAGTCTGCTCGACAGTGGGCGATCGAAAACCAGACGCTTGGCATACTCACCAGCACTTTCTCTACCACGGACTTGATTGATGCCGTGGAAAGTGGTGATGGTAAACATGCTGTGCTGCCGGACATTCGTACCGTCGTAGAAGCTCTGCAGTATGCTGTTGTACCTCGGACAGCCCTTTCGGCCATCATGTCTATACTCAGGGCTCGCGGTATCAACGCAGAGTACGTTCGGTTGGGCGACTACGAGGCGATCTCTGCTCTTCATAGTCATGGACCAATTGAGCAGCCAAGACGTAAGAAGGCACAGGACGCTGCGTTCGTGTGCGATGATTGTGGCAAGACATTCAATCGTCGTGTTGTTCTAAACCACCATCAACGATGCCACCGCCCACGTTCCTATGTATGCGCGTTTTGTGAGGGTCGCTTTGCGTTATCGAAAGATCTCGCTCGTCACGAACGTACTCATCATGCGAGGGACGGGCAGATGACGTGCAAGCACTGTGACAAGGCTTTTACTCGTGTGGACAATCTTAACCGCCATACCAAGAATCATCATCCAGGTCGGGAGGTGGCATATTCAGACCACACCACAGAACAGTCAGAGGATGTCTTTAAGCGTTAGCGTCAATATTGACGTGCATCTATAAACTACAGCTATGCAGCCTGCAAAACTCCGCTGTGGCTCTCGAAGCAATTCAACTGAAGATTCAGCACAGCATCCTGGTTCCGCATGTGTCCGCAAGGTCGCTCTCGATTCCTGCCGGCTCAATGTGTATGAACATCAAGCAGCGCGGTCTTTTAGCGGGAAGGTCTCTTGCGCTTCTGGCCTGTGATTGCGCTCTTGTCAGGCTGGACTGCAACTCCACCCTGACCATTCTCGCCGACCTCGTCATCAACCCCGTTGTCGTCGTTGCCAGAGCCATCGCCGACAACTCCATCCGCGCCACCAGCTTCATTGCCCTCCTCCACGGGCCCCTCATCTTTACCCTGCTGCTCGCCGCCGTCTTGCTCCTCGCTACCGTCCTGCTCTTCATCGCCGCCAACTTCGGCACTGCCAGTCGCCTTCTTGGCACGCTTGCTGCGACTACGCTTGCCACCACTCTTTCCACCACCCGTGGCTTTGCCCATCTTCTTCCCATAGTTAACCCACAAGTTCTGAATTTTGAGCTTCTTCGCACCTTCTGGACTTGACACAATAGCGTGAATATCGACGCCCTTGAGGCAATTCTCTCTCAACATTGGAATCTCGGTAAGCACCTGGATGCAGAGATTGGCGCGAACGGAGAAGATGAGTGAACTTTCGGTGCCCGAGTTCTTGGTCTTGCGGATGCCATGTTGATGAGCCTCGAGCAGCGCATCCACAAATAGCCATGCACATTTCTGTGCTTGCTCCGCACCAGTCGACTTCGCGAGAGCCGCTTGGACAACGTCGTAGTGAATCGTCTGGTAGCGTTTCCACTCTGCAATGCGCTCGCCTTTGGGGAACTGCTCGCCGCCGACTGGAGTCTTCAGGTAACCGCCCCCCAAAGCAGCGACGAAGTTCTTCACAAGATTCTTCTGCATGCGGTTGTCGTTGACGTACTGGTGTACATCATCTGTGCCTGCGAGGTTGCGCTTGAGCGGCGCGCGATCGAACTGCTTGACCTTGGCCTCTGTGATCGAGTTGAAGATCCAGACAAAGCCGTCGTCATCTTCGTTCTCACCATCCTCATCATCCTCGCCATCGTCGTCCTCAGGATCCTCTTCACTCTCGGCCTCGGTCTTCTCACCAGCTTCACTGCTATCCTCGTCAACGACGTGCGCGGGCATGGTGGGCTTGGACAATTTGCTGGACATCCCCGTCATCCTCGAGTTGTTTAAGCGACCCGACTTGGACGGCTTCGACGGCTGGGCGCGAGAACTCACTGGCCCAAGCTTGACGCGCTTGGTAGTAGTCGACGCCGCAGTGGCTGGGAAAGAGTTGGTAGAAGCGGCGGCATGCTGACCACCGACAGTACTGCTGTGGAGAGAAGGGCCTTCCTCGTTGTCGCTGTGGTCATCCGGCATAGGTGCATTGTTTGGAGTGGCTTTGTGCTGCAAGCCGTTTGTGGTGGTGTTTGCCATGTTGGCAGAAGCTTGTCTCATAAGCACTTGCGGCGTCTCTGCACCTACGATGGGTGGGAGAGGGTTTGATGAAGTGTGGTAGGGAGTGCGCCAATCGTCCGGCACTGCGCGATACGTTGATGTAAGCGGCTGGTCGGTGGGTGGAAACCCGAAATAGGGTGCTCCGTTGGTATTGACGTCGAAATCGGTTGGGTATGTGTCTGGTGAGAGGTCGAAGTAGGGGCTGTTGTACGAGAAGTGGTCGGCCAGCTGCTGTGTGTGCTGCGTAGGGTCGAGATTGTTGCTGGTCTCGTTGCGAAATGGGATGCGGTCAACAGAGACGGGGTGTTGAGCAAAGGAGCCTAAGTGTCCAGGCAGTGGTGTGAATGGCTCCGGGAACTCGAATTCTGCATACGGTGAATAATACGCCATCAAAGGCGCTCGACCACTGTCCGGATCTTCACGCGGCAGTGACTGCTGATGGTATCGCTCCATGTCGAGTCTCGGTTCTGCGAGGAGGTGCTTCGATTCCAGTCGGTTGTCGATGCGAGGCTGTCGAGCTCACCAGCACGTCGGCGATTCTCTTTCGAACGAGAACGAAGATGTCAAGTTTGCAGGAAGCGCAAGACAGGAGAACTCGTCAACTTCATCGAACGAATGTGTCGCTCCGGATACGTCACCCGAGTCTAGGCAACCAACGTTCGGATGAACGCTACGGCCCGTAACTCTTCCGAAGCAGGAAGTCACGATTCACGTGTGTCTGAGCACTGTCCGAGCACGGCTCTAAACACAACACGAGACAGTTTCAATGGTCGATACATAATGGTCAATGACACTCTTGTCTGGAGTCTCTGATTGTTGAGGGAAATCTCGAGGTCATATAGTTGAGATTGACATATTTGCTTATATCCACTTCCTACATATCTGCAAGTTGCACTATCGAATCCCGGCCGCGAACACAACAATAGTGATATTGAGGCAGATCTGTCTAAGAACGATATTACTCGAGCAGGTCACGCTGGTGAGCGTCGCTGCGTCGAAGTAAGGTTCCTAAAGCCTGCATCGTCTTGCTCCACGGGTCCATAATGAGACCACGTCCTGTTTAGTCATCAGCCTCGGACCTTGTTGTCCCATACTCCGAGCCAAGCTGCATATGTACAAAGATCGTCGCTTATATTGCTGCTAATTATTGTTGCGATCGGTCTGTGCATACAACCAACAGTACGGTCGAAATTTCCGCATCCAATATCAAGATACTAAGTTCACGTCTACAGCCTTATGTGCCTTCGCGTTCGCGAACCTCTGTCAGCCACGGATGTAGGCATACAAAGAGTGCCAGACCGACGACTGTGATGATTTGTGTCTGCCAAGTAGAAACTCACTCAATCTTTCCAGCCAAGCTTCAACATGCCCAGAAGTGTCCCCTGCGACAACTGCATTGCACGGGCGACGTCGAAGGATGTAGCTCAAGCAAGTGTAAGCTTTTGCGGAGATTGCTTAGCCAACCTTCGACCAAAAAGCAAGACCCGCTCAAGTCAAGACAACTTAAGTTCTACTGCCATACTAAAGGCCCATGTCGAGTCGAAGCGGCAGCCACAACAACCCGACTTCAGCAAGGTCACAGACAGCCATCGAACAAAGGATCGCACGAAAGATGCAGCTCAAGTCGAGGCCTTGACTCGACAGACAATGGATGCCATCAACAGAAGAGACTTCACTGATGCGGGCTTCAACGCTGTCGCCCCGGATGTAACAATACCCGTGATGGACATCAATGCGTCTCTGTCGACGAGAGTAGAGATGATCGAGAGCTTCCGTGCACTTGCAGGAGAGAACCCCGACTATCATCTGCAAGTGACGAACATAGACGTCAACTTCGACGACAACACGAAGATGGCTCATGTGTACGTCTCCATGGACGTCAACGGTCGACATACCGGAGTGCTGATCAGTACGATGGCAGTCATCGGATTCATGAAGCGGGCAGGCAGATGGATCTGTGTTTCGGCTTGTTCTCTGAGACACATGGGTTCTGTGTAGACGGCATGAAAACGGATCAGCTGATGTGAGTGCTTGGAAGGCTGCAAAAAGCTACAAAGAGCTGAGCACATCGTGAGTCTTCCAACCAAACAGAGTTGAATACGCCGAGGTCAGGATGCGTTGTAAGTCTACGAGACTGTGCACTAGTACGTGCATGTAGTCAACGGATCCAGAAAACCCTGTCAGCATACAGTTACCTCGGTCACCAAAAGGACTCGGCAGGCTGAACTATTACCTCAGACCTACGCTGGGGGCACTCGTAATACCACAGATCAGATCGATTCTTCTTTACAAGTCGAAATCAAGGCACTCTTGGAAGCAGTCGCGCAAGATCATCATCGGCCAAGGTCAATATTGATATCGTACTGACTCGACACCAATCCACCGACTACTTCTCCAAGCGACCATTCTTCCCAATAAGACCAAGATGCGTATGCCCGAACCCGGTCCCGTACTTCAAGCCATACCCAAGCATCCGGTCCATACCAATATGCGCCAACCAGATGAACGCCACGCCACTCAGCAAAGGGTTCTTTCGAGCCATGCCAGCGCAGAGTAGCACGATCGGTGGCGTCTCGGTATGCACAGAGTTGTAGATGGCTGCGCCGAGTTTCGAGTCTGATAGATAGCCGGCCATGCCTAGATCAGGTAGGAGGAGACCTGCTACGAAGTACCACCATGATAGTCCGGTACGGGAGAAGGCCCAGATGGTGGAGGCGAAGATGGCCGCACCTTCTGTGCGGAGGAGGATGCGGGGCCAGGTCTTTGCGTATCCGTCCATGCTCGGATGTATATCGAGTAGGTCGGGGTCAGTTAACCTTATGATTGTTTCAAGATAGTGGTCAATGTTGTTCGTCTCAGTGATTTAAATCGGTAGGTAGAATCTGAAAAATTGCAGTCGTGCACTATTGCACTAAGGATGGTTGCCCCTCCATTGCCCGTACGAGTGGCACGATTTATAACACGGCCATGGCCTCGGACTCGCTTCTGAATGTCTCAGTCAGCATGTATGTTTGGGCACGGACGGTGGAGTAGAGTAGCCACGAGTTGTGGCGTTCGGCGCCATTGCCGTGGACCCCTGCCTTCACACCCACATCTCACACTTGCTGCTACTGCTGAACAATCACGTTGCCATCATTGCAAACAAACAATACCACTGACGAGTCCAAAGAGACAGGCAAAAGACCGATCGTACAAATATCACAATCCTTTGTCAAGCTTCGACCAACACAATCGGCCTCATATCGACCTCGATACAGCCCTCGTGACCACCTTCCACCTTGGCCATCGATCATGGCGCGAGACCGGGACCCCGATGTTCCCCAGCCAGGACCCGCACAACTCTCCTCCCATGCTGGACCCGATGAGTGGCTTACTCAAGCCAAGTTATGCCGCTACCTACCAGAATCAGATATGAAACGATTATGCGAAACAGTGAAAGAATACTTGATGGAAGAGTCCAACATCCAACCCGTAAGTGCCCCAGTAACAGTCTGTGGAGACATCCACGGCCAATTCTACGATCTTTTGGAGCTATTCCGCGTGGCGGGAGGTATGCCGGGCGAGGCTGAAGAAAGGGCAGCGAATGCGGCGGCAGCTGAGAAGGAAAGGGAGACTGGAAAGAGTGACAGGGTCAGTAGTGCGGCGATAAACGCAGCGGATCTGGAACCGCCGACACAAATTACGGATCCGAAGGTAAGGAAGAAGATGAAGAGGAGGTTTCAGAGGGACAGTGCTTATACTTCTGGTGCGTCTAACGATGGTTCGGAGGCGGTAGAGGAAGGCGAACTGCAACGAGGGAGGGTGAGAAGTCGGAGTATGGGTCAGGATGAGGACGAGGAGTACGGAGAGGAGGATGATGAGAGCGAGGATAGTGGAGTCGGCGTCAGGAGTCCGGGTCCGAGTCGGAGCAAGAGTACGGCGAAGACAGATAATGCGAACGGGAATCAGAATTTCATCTTTCTAGGTGACTTTGTGGATCGAGGGTACTTTAGTTTGGAGACGTTCACATTACTGATGTGCTTGAAGGCGAAGTATGTTGATAATATCTCCTGGAATCGATATCGTAAGCTAACATGGTTCCGATAGATATCCAAATCGTATAACCCTCATCCGCGGCAACCACGAATCCCGGCAAATCACCCAAGTCTACGGTTTCTACGAAGAATGCCAACAGAAATACGGTAACGCCAGCGTATGGAAGTCCTGCTGTCAAGTCTTCGACTTCCTCGCTCTAGCCGCTATCATTGACGGGAAAGTGCTATGTGTACACGGTGGTCTGAGTCCTGAGATCAGGACGTTAGATCAGATTCGAGTTGTGGCTCGAGCCCAGGAGATTCCACATGAGGGTGCTTTTTGCGATTTGGTCTGGAGTGATCCTGAGGAAGTGGAGACATGGGCTGTTTCGCCACGAGGGGCAGGATGGTTGTTCGGGGACAAAGTTAGCTCGGAGGTAAGATGCACAGCTCTTATGAAATACCTGTGCGACCAGAACGCTGATATCATTTAACAGTTCAACCACGTCAACTCCCTCTCCCTAATAGCCCGCGCCCATCAACTCGTCAACGAAGGCTACAAATACCACTTCGCCTCACAAGACGTCGTCACAGTGTGGTCAGCACCAAACTACTGCTACAGATGTGGCAACGTAGCCAGTATCATGACGGTAGGCGAGGATCTGAAGCCAGACTTCAAAATCTTCTCCGCCGTGCCAGACCATAGACGTGCTGTGCCGGCAGGCAGGCAGGGCAGAGGAGAGTACTTTTTGTAATGAAGTCGGTGATGAACGAAGTGTACGATACGTAGTCAAGAAATGCATAAGTTCGCATTTGGGAAGGCGCACTGGCATGGTGGGAAGAGCG
The DNA here is from genome assembly GCF_035927965.1 of Recurvomyces mirabilis. Lineage (NCBI taxonomy): Eukaryota > Fungi > Ascomycota > Dothideomycetes > Mycosphaerellales > Teratosphaeriaceae > Recurvomyces > Recurvomyces mirabilis. The sequence continues at coordinate 1,016,843 of NW_027041937.1, read as the reverse complement.
ATTGGGTGCGAGATTGGTTGTACTGTACGTGCTTCGCTACATTATGTCTGTACAAAGTATATGATACCCTAAATCCGAGCGTTTGCCCACCAGTCTTGTACCGACGGTAGTATTGTTCTCCCGAATTCGTGATTGTCTTTAGCCCAACCCAGGTGCCATTCTTAAGCCGAGCGATATGTCATGCATGCCTTGTACCGTTCTCACACCATGGACAATCGGGTATTTGATGATTTCTACGTACACAGTACCTCAGTAGTCATCTCAGTTATAGTATCGTCCACGTTCGAGTCCTCCCGGAATAGAAGCTGTGCGTGCTGCGAGCTAGACAGTGTGTGTCCCGCACTCGTGTCAAACACACTCTCCTTTGCTATCACAACCGAGTCTGCAAAAGAGCTCCCCTGTCGGCTTTGGCTGCGTTCCACTATTGACTTGGGTGTCTCTACGCTAGCCCTCGACTTCTCCTGAGCGTGCTCCTGTGACACCGGCTTAGTCACACTGAATGATATCCGCGTGGAGGACGCCGACGAGTTTGTAGCTGAAGCAGAGAAGCGGGGACTACTGCGCCGGCGTGCATCGTTACCTGCGTGATTGTGGAAGCTGCCATCGGTCTCTGCGAATCCGGGGAGCGTCGTGACTGTAGGCAAGACCGCTGCTTTCTCGCTCAGTCTCGTGCGTGGCTTCTTGATTGTTGACCAGGGTGACCAGGCGCCCATAATCGCTTGCGTGCTTGGCAGAGGAGCTAGCTCTGGCGACATCTGAGGGAGGATCTCGCGATGCACAGTAGGCGGGGCGGAGCCAGGGAAGGCGAAGCTCGCATCCGGCGTTTTGTAATCGAGGCTGTCCTTGTCACCTAGTCGTTTCAATGGCGAGTCGAAGAAATCCCGGTGGGCCTGGGCAAGCATAGCTTGCGTACCAAGCCACTGAGTTTGCGGCGACGACTGTCCGACAACATCGCTAACTACAGCCCTCGCGTCTTCATTGTTCAGGTTCTCGACGATTGCCTGTGCGCTGGCTTGCTCATCGTCCTCGTGATGGAGAAGTGCACCGACAGAACTGAGCGAGAGTTTCCGAGCTTCGCTAAGACCTTCAACCTGAGACGAGGCCGGCTCATCGGTCACACGTGTGATCTTTACGTCAGCATCCGCGTCCTTGAATTCTTGCCTAATGGCTTGCTTGATAGCTGAAGAGCGGCCCGCTGACAGTGGCGCGTCAGGTAGAAGAGTGTTGAGATGTACATCAGCGAGAGCAAGGCTGAGCTTAGAAGCGGACGAGTCGCCTCCAGAGGAGATTTCTACTCTTGGTGTGACAGGGTTCTTGCTCTCGTGTGCAGCCTCGGGCGTATCTTCTGATGATGGAAACTTCACCGCACGCCGCATGCTTGTCTTGTGTGGGACGTCCTTCGACTCTTCTAGCCCACTGGCCTCATCTCTGGCCACTCGTTTGCGGAACATGAAAGGCGTGCCGTCGTCCTCTGCAATCTTATATGCTCTCGATCCGGTCCGGCTGGTCTCATATTGGATACTGTCTTCTTCGACTTCCGTACTGGGACCAGCTTGCGATGTACTGGGTGCTGAGCGTCTTCGAGTGGCTCGTGATTGCCCCGGAGGTTTATTGTTGCCAGATGACTTGGCTCGGGTCGTTTTGGGGACTTTTCCAGCTTTCTTAGCAGACGCCTGTACCAGTCGTCTAATCTCAGCTCCAGGTGACGCAGTCGTACTGTCAACTTCCGTCGTGAGCCATTCGACCTGGGCCTGGTTTGTTGAAACCCGTGAAGTACGACTGGTAGGCGACAAGCCGTGTTGCCGGAGCAACTTGCTCTGGCTGTCATCTGCTGCTACATCTCGGTCACTGGCTGGTTCAGGTGCAGTATGATAGCGCTCCGCGATTTGATGAGGCTGAATACTGCAGTCTGGGATCCTGTCTGAGATCCCACTCGCGCCGTAGCACTCCCAGTGTTCGACATAGCTGCCGAGGAGCGATGTCCTTCCACTGTTTACAGGCTTCGGCACGGCCAAGGCCCTGGGACCAGGGCCAGTGATTGGATCTGCAGAACTATGAGGAGCATTGCTGTCCAACATCATACCGTGCGCTTTGAGAACTGGGTTAGGTGCTTGGCTCGGGCTAGTAGAAATGTCTAAGCTCGATCGATTGAGCTCATCAAAGCTGGCATCTGCGCTGAGCTCGAATAGCTTCGTCTGCCTGCGCAGTAGCCACTCCGTACCCGGCTGCTCCCGGCTGTACATAGCCCGTTGTTGTGCTACAGAGCCAGGCTCGCTGCATGGCTCTACATTGTCCGAGTCGGAAATAATGTCCGATGAGGTACGAGTGACAGGAAGTGGTACTTCGGATACTGCGCGGCGTAGTCTTCGATCACGTAGTGCTGCAGCTTGCTTGACAGCTTCTGTGCTGGGCTCGAGTGATACTTTGATAGGCTTGAACTGTCGGAACTGCTTGCAAGCGGATGTGGCGCGCTCTTCTGTAACGGTCTGCTCAACAACCTGTCTGAACGGCCTTCGAGATCTTTGCTGGGGCCTAGATATTCGGGAAGTCTCTTTGATCGTCGCGCGAGACTTTGTGGACTCTCCTTCAAGGACTGCATCTTTCAGTTCCTCGGCCGTGGGCAGAGTGTACTTCTGCTCAAACCGACTCCGTTCGTTGCCTTCCACGAGATGTCTTAGTGTCACAGGATGAGGCCTTGCGGATGAGATGAACAGCGGCTGGCCATTGAGATAGTCATCCGCAAGCTTCTCAATCCTCCGTCGCTTTGCTACTCGTTCCTGAGCTGAGAGCTCGTCATCAGACTCCGGACATATGGCCGAAGCGAATGCCGGAGTACAATCGTCATATTGGATGTTTCTTATCTCCTTGGATTGCTGGAAATGTGAGGGACAGGTCCAGATGTAACCTCGTGGTTTATGAGTCTTTATCATGGTGAACAACCTTCAGATGCCAGTGAGTGGTGCGGAAAGGTGATGCGACAGTTCATTGCGGCGTTTGTTGCCGAACTAAACAGGTGATGAGAGGACGGATGTCAGCTTCTCTTCTACTCTACATTCCGTTGCAGCAGTGAATAGCGACGTGGTGGCAAACATGGATGAGGTCTGCTGGTGCTCTCTGTAGGCAGAAGTGGCGCTAGAGCAGATGTGGCGCAACACAACGCCACTTCCGTTGCTGTTGGCAACGACTAGTGATTTCGCTAATCGACAACTAGGCATCAGACGGCCAGGAAGCGACCTCAACCGTGACATTTGGCGCGATTGGACATTGATAATCCTCATCACTACGTGTGACTGCTGCAAGACATCTGTCTGACGTGTCGTCTGGCGAGCGGTGCTGGCTACCACGGCTTCCATCAGACCACAACACTACGAAATCTGAACAGCGACAGATATCATCGATCAACATGACTACGAAAGTCGCGCCATGGCTGCAAGGCCTCGACGAAGCGTGGGAAGTCCCAGCAGGAGTCCAGATGCCTAGCAATGTTTCTTCTGCGAGCCATGATGCCAGCTCCCTACGCAGTAACAGCAGTCGAGCACCGCGACGAGGCCTCAGCGGGCTGCCTTCGTCCATCGCCAGCCAGAAGACCTCGTCACAGGCAACTACGCAGCTCAAGAGGAGTCCGCTTGCACCACTTACCGGCAGCAACATCAACAGTACTCGGAGGCGCGACGTATCCACGCGTCTTGCCGGAACCCGTTCTGTATCAGAAGTCTCCGATGGGTCAATGATTGACTGTGGGACAGTCCAGCTGCGGTCGAAGAGTGCATCGCCAGCGAAGCAGCAGGAAACATTGGAGTGGAAGAAAAGACTGGTGGCTGGTCAGGTTGGCTATGGCGATCAGACGGATCTCTTCGGGCCATCAGCCTTGGAGAACATATTTGCAAGGTCGAAAGGACCAGAGAACGAGGATCTCAAGCCAAGAAAGCGCATGAGCTGGCTGCAGAAAGGCGATGCTCACATGCCGTCCAGCCCACCTCCATGGCCTAAGCATTACTCCCTCAACGGAGGGTCAGAACAGCTTGAAGCTTTGCAAGAGGATGAACAGCAGCTGTACGACGGCAACGAGGAGACCTCTGGGCAAGAGAGCTATCGCAGCAACTCATTTGACCTCCAAGGCTCGAGTGATTTGCAACAGGAGGACGACAATTCTATGATACAGCAACAAGCCGATACTCCAGCCGTCAGCAATCGCACCATCAGTGGACAGACGGAGCTCGAACAGGAGGACTTCAGCCCGGTATACATCTCAAAGCACACCACTATCAATGGGCAGATCAATTATGCCGCTCTTGACTCGCACACCATCAAGCAATTCCAGAGCATGAACATCAACCTTCGGCATCCCAGTCAGAACGAAGACAACACTCCGGAGCGTGACATTAATGCCGACCGCATCGAAGCGTCGACTTTCACAGATGGTCCAGGCTCCGACACACTACCAACAGGACCCGACTTCTCCTTGTCAGAGAACCTTCCGACCGGAACACCGCCTGTCGCCAGCTTGAATGGTAACATCGAGTTCAACCGAGGCGGATACTCTGGCTACGGCTCCTTTAATCAGAGGCCTCTCAGCCCATCACCCAGCAAAGTCGAGGACAGCGCGATTCGCGAAGAGAGTGAGCTGCTTTCTCCTTCAGCTGCGTACAGTCGGTACTTGCCAGCTGCTCCGACCCCTCCAGCTGCGATGTCCACTCCGCTGCGCCCGAGGACACCCAATCTGCCCAAGTCGAGATCTTCTGGAAGTCCTTTGAAGCTTTTTGGGCCTCACGATACTTTCACAAGTAATCGACTACTAAGGCGCATGAGCCAGCTCGATCCAGACGGTAACCCTGTCAAGGACGAGTTGCCGAATACCGCAGAGGAATCTTTGCCGCCATCGAGCAAGCGCGAGGTCTCTATAGCCTCATCTCATCAGTCCTTCGGAAGTGGGTTTTTGGACCAGCACGCTTTCAATGCTGAGATAACAGTCACGAGCGCGTCCGACTCAGATCGATCACCTGGATCAGAGATATCAGTGCCTGGTGGCAGGGACCCTCTCAACTTCAGACAAGAGACCTCGCCGATTGTTAGCAGCACTTTCAAGATGAAGCGGAAGCTCTCCAAGCGCAGTCCAGCTAGTTCCAAGGCATCAACTATCGAAGCTCGGCCGACATCACCTGCTAGACTGCAGGCAACAGTGGAAGATGCGTCTGAGATGGACGCCTACTACGAGCGTGCTGATCAGGTCAGAACCTTCGACACGGGCAAAAGGCCACCTACATCGCCATTCAAGAACCCGACACCGAAGCGTAGGCGGACACTGCACGCCTCAGAGCTTGCGGATGGCATCTCGGAAGCAAACCTATCTTACCACAATCATATGCAGGAAGCTAGCAGCAGTCGCAAACGCAAGGATGCCCGACAAGGTGATAGCCAGGACATCGCAGACCCGGACACCCTCGCCAGCCGCAAGATCCTTCGACCACGCAATCCAACGCCTAGTCAGCGTCGACAGCAGATCCGAGCTGAACTTAGGGAGGCAGCTGAGGAATTTGCTGAGCAGGAGCCGGAAAGGTTAGAAGCAGTGTTGGAGCATATCGAGTCGTCTATCGCAGGCTCGATGGACGGTCCGCCTAGCTTCAAGCAGCAGGCTGAGGCGTTGGCTGCGGAAGTGGCGAACTTCACGCTGCGTGTTCACAAGCCTTCTGGCGAGTTTGGTCAACGCAAGAGATCTATCACGACGCAGGACTTCATGAACGAGGCTGTAATGGTCATGCAGCTCATTCGGGCCAAAGCCCGTCCAGCGAGTGGATTGGGCAGTGTGGAGGAGTCTGAAGGAGAGGGCGTGGAGAATATTCTTACGCCGGATCACTCTCTGCAGGACCCTGGACAGTCACTCCGCATTTCGCGACCACCATCCAGGGAGGGCAGGCACAGTGGCTGGAGATCTGCTTTGCAACCACAGACCGATCCGAGGGTCGTCAGCCACTTGCGGAGATTTCAGGAGACGGAAAATACAGAATTCATTGCAGAGTCTATTGCTTCTTTGGCTATCAACGACGAGGATAGCAGAGCTGACAATGTTATCGTCCTTGACGAGGCCTCGAACATTCGCATCTCGGGCCCGATAGCTGAGCAGAGCCGTGGCGAAGAGAGCCAAGATGACTCTCGTCCTAGCTCACAGCGATCCGAAAGTACTGCTTACGCCACTCAGCCATCCACCGGGCGTACCCACGGTACAAGCTCCACTCGGAAGTCCGAAAATGTTGGCACTTTAGCACCAGATGCTGTCGCTCATCTGATCGGCGAAGAGGTTGGAGGCATGACCTTCGACAAGCATCAACAGCGATGGGTCCGTGTCAAGAGTCCGGAGAAGCAGAAGCGCGAGTATCTCGCGCCTCCCAGCACTTTGACAAGTGATGATGATCCATTTCGAGAGATCTCAGACCTGCATGTGGACGAGCAGACTGAACTGCGTCGGATCAGCTCGAGTGCTAAGACCACTCGCCGAGCTAGTCTGCCTTCTGAGAAAATCGACTTTGCTGTGCCCGAGCAAGCGTGTGACGTCCCGGAACCTCAAGAGCGACAGAATTCGGCTGAGACTGTCATCTCACGGCCTGTGACAAGAGATAGTAGCCACACGCAAGGCCGCATCCATCATGCTCACTCCAGCTCGGTACCATCACGCTACTCAGCTTTTGCGTCTAGTCGCACGCAGGACAAAGTCGAGACTCGTGCAACATCATATAGTGACGAGGAGCTAGCCAGGATGAGCAATATGGGTAAAGCTAGAAACCAGCCATTAGCATATGCAGCTGCTCAAGCGACTCTTGCGCTTCGAGGGGAGTGTGCGAAGGTCGTGGAGGAGCCGTTGATGGAGGAGTCGTCCTTGCCAACGCATACAGAAGAGGGCGAGACACAAGCTACGGTTGAAGCTGAACTTCGCGACGATACGGCGCTTGATGGCATGAAACAGAGTCTGGGACCCATCGAGTCGCCGAAGCTCCGGAAGAGCATACAACGGCCTTTCACCGCACCAGCTAAGGCATGGCAGGAGATGCCGGCCCGTCAGATGTCTCTGCGTCGCCAGACCTTGACAAGTAAAGCTTATGCTCAGCCAAGAGAGCAGAGCGAGATCTCCCTCATCGCAGCATTGCCAGGCGAGCGCGTGATGAGCCTGTCACTAAGCGTATCCAGACCGGCCACCACTCGCCACCAGACCTATGGACAAATCACTGACCTTCAATCATCTCCAACCAAAGGCGACCTCAACTCGACGTTCTTGCTCAGCGACCTGCCCGACTTCACTGTTCACGAGGAGGACGAGGAGAGGCCTTCGGAGAAAGCACTTGCTCAGCGCTTGGCGCGCCACGCCGTGGTCCAGGTCAACGATCGATACGCTTTTGCCGTGAAAGACTTGGTCAAGACATTGACAGATGTGCAAGAAGCTGAACCGTATTGGGAAGATGTTCGCGAGCTCGACCTGCATGATCGCTCTTTGCCGTCTCTGTACGGCCTCGACGACTTTTGCACTGGTGTTCAGCGCATGAACGTCAGTGATAATGCTCTCACGCACCTAGAAGGAGCGCCTCCGACCTTGCGCATGCTCAATGCTCGTTCGAACCGGCTGTCGAGCTTGTCTTCATGGCATCACCTGATGAATCTGCAATACCTCGATCTGTCTAACAACGAGCTCACAAGTCTCATTGGTTTGGATTGTCTTGTACATCTGCGAGAACTCACTGCCAACGACAACCAGATCGCAAATCTGGACGGCCTGCACGAGCTGGATGGCCTCCTGAAACTGAGTGTTCGCGGGAACAAGGTTAAGCATCTGGACTTTGAAGGCACTCATCTACAGCGCCTCGTCGACCTTGATGTTGCCGAGAACAATATCTGCGCCGTTGAGCATCTGGAGCAGCTCTATGCCTTACAAAAGTGTGTGCTCGACGGCAACATGCTCTCGGCTGGCTTAAGCTTCAATAGCTCACTTGCAACTCTTCAGACATTGTCGGTGCAACGTTGCGAGTTGGCACAACTGGATGTGATACATCTCCCACAGCTCCGCGACTTGTATGCGGACGACAACAGCCTGAAGACTATCATCGGACTCAGCAGCTTGCGACATCTCAATGTGCTATCGTTGCGCAGGCAAAAACTCTGCACTGGACAAGCCGTTTCCATTTTTGATCAAGGCTGCGAAGCTCGGGATGTGCGCTTATCTGGCAATGTGATGCCTTCCATGACCATCATGACCAGCTGCCTCAATCTTCAGCACCTTGAGCTTGTATCAGTCGGTCTCCAGGATCTGCCGGATGACTTTGGACTTCGCCTGCCGAATCTGCGCACCTTGAATCTCAACTTCAATGCTCTACGAGACACCCGACCACTCCTGAACATACAGAAGCTGGAGCAGCTTAGTGTATGTGGCAACAGACTCGACCGGTTGCGGAAGAGTGTTGCCACACTCAGCAAGCTGCCGACGTTGAGGTCGCTTGATGTGCGGGACAATCCTGTGACGCAAGGCTTCTATGCTCCGGTCTTGACATCGCATACTAGCCTTGTGCGCAAGGCGTGTCGAGTCAACTCAGCAAATCATGATGAGGATGATGCAGTGAGGGAGCAGGCGAAACATATTTTGCCACAAGGCCACAACGAACAGGATCGACAGCATCAGCTCCGACTGGACGAGGAGACGAAATTGCGCAGACGGGTATATGAGCTTCTGCTAGCGCATACTTGTGCTGGTCTGGGCGGAGTCGATGGATTGGTGTTTGATAGGAGTGCTTTGCATGCTCGAGATACTGTCTGGGAACGTCTGGTCGAGCTTGGTGTTGTTAAGCGGTCGAGGCCTGCGGCTCTGACGGAGGCGTGAGCAAAGCATCCCTACATGATCCAAGCTCGCGGGACTGAGCATATTGGTATTGGCCAGTGTACATAACGTAGACATGGTATGAACGATTTTCAAATCAGCCGCCTCCCATGTCGATTGTGGAGACCTATTGAATGCAGTCCCCCGAGTGGACATGCGAAACCGGCCTCCAGTCATAAGGTAAGAACAAGGATAAGTTCTCCTTCGTCGACTTTAGCATGAATTTTGGGCTGCTTGTCACCAGAATATTGTCGCGCAGAAACATTTTGAGTCAGCACCACGTCAAGGTATGACTGCTGCAGCCAACAGCATGTGGCGTCGACTAGTAGCAAGCTCGAGGCCAGACCGAACGCCACAGAATCCTCACAGCTCACCGACGATCGTTGAGATGGGAAAGCTGAGTATGAAGCCTGTGGATCTAAGTCACAGAACACATGTATGACACGCTGCTCAACTGATGTGTGACAGCAGCTTGAAATCAATTTTGAGAAACTCACGACACGGATATAGCCTACCTCCAGCTCCCCACCAGGAGCAGCATTGTTAGTAGATCAAGCCAAAGCACGATGTCGAATCTGACCGCATCTGAACTCGCCCTTTTTGCCGAGGGCACGAAGGACCCAGACAAACGTGCCGGATCCATCGACCACCTTGGCCGCATGTTCTCACGTTACCTCCAAGGCTCGCTCAGTGGTGTATGCATGACATGCAACAATCTGCGCCCTACTGGCCATGAAGAGTCCCTGGGCAATCGCCGTGGGTTCTGGGACGCATCACTAGATAATGCTGCGCTAGCCGCACGGGACGTCGCTGGGAAGGTACCGTCGCTACAGCTTGACGAGATCTCGCTCAAGGATATAATGGGGCCTCGCCTTAGGAATGAGAAAGGTGAGCCGTTGAGCACATGCCGTTACTGCGCCTTCGTATGCGATGTCCTGGATGCTGTCTTTCCGAGATTTGCTGGTATGGGTATGCTCAGCTATGCTTCCTTACGACTGAAGAAAGTAGGCTTAACGATTTGCGAGGGCAGGCCACTTATCATTTGGTGTCGTGGGTTGGAGTTCGATCCGAGCTGGGCGCATGCGCGAGTCGATATCGAAGTCTACCCGAAAACTACTAAGGCATCAGAGCAAGCTCATGGTGATCTGCCAACAGCTGGACCTGCGCGACCAATCCCAGAGTCATCAGATTCAGAGGAAAGCCTGGCCTTTATGCGACAAGCTTTGGAGGATTGTAACAAGAATCACACCGCATGTCAGACCATCTCGCAGGCTGAGGATGAGATCTTCGTGCCTACTCGCCTCATCTACATTGGACAAGACGAGATACGTCTTTGCACGGAGTCTATCGGCATGCCTGCTTGGGTCGCAATGAGTCACTGTTGGGGTGGTAGTACTATCATCAATCTCACGAACGCAACGAGGGCAGCATTCGAGAAGGCAATTGCGTGGGAGGACTTGCCAGCCACCTTCCAGAATGCCGTCACCGTTGCACGACAATTGGATTTTCATTATATATGGATCGACTCCCTTTGTATTGTACAAGATGATCCTGCCGACTGGGAGCGCGAGGCCGCTATGATGGGAGATGTGTACGGCCACGCAAAGCTTGTGCTAGGTGCCGGATCCTCGCCCGATCCGCACACACCATTCTTACGCCCAAGGGCTGAGGAGTGGGCGGCGAAGGACGTAGAGTTCCATCCGAAGGAGGGTGAGCCTGTGACTTACATGGTTCGTAGGCGTGCTGTACTAGCTGCACGACTGGATCAAGGGTTGAAAGAGCCACCATACACCAGCGATTGGGCAACTTTGCGTCGTCCAGGTCCCCTATACCAGCGCGCTTGGGCGTTCCAAGAAGCGTATCTCGCTCCTCGTATCTTGCACTTCACCCCAGGAAGTCTAATCTACGAGTGCAAAACTCATCGCATGCTCGAGGGCTCCCTGCCTCCATATCCTTCCACTGCTGAAGACACGCTTGGCGAGCTGACGCTGGCACGAAAGTGGCAGATGTGCGTGAAAGCATATACTTACCGGCGGCTCACCTTCCCCAAAGACAAGCTGACAGCCATCGGTGGTATTGCAACAAGGTTTCAGAAGCTGAATGGTTATCAGTATATCGCAGGCCTATGGAGCGAGAATTTATTGAATGATCTGCTATGGCATGCCATGCCTGGCGCAGAGAATCAAGGACTCGCATATGCGACTGATGATAATAGCTTACCTTCCTTCTCATGGGGCTCCATAGATCGAGGTGTCGTATGGACAGGATATCGCGGCATCACACATCTGGCTAAGCTGCTCGGCGCACACGTGAACAGAAAGTCAGAGAATGTCTTTGGCGATGTCAGTACAGGATTCATTCTAATCACGGGCCGACTCTTGCGCTGTAGAGTCCGCTTCGATCCCGGCGCCAACGAGTATCTTGCATACTACCACAGACCAGACGGCACAAAGTCAGCGGAACAGTGGTTTCCGTCCGATGGAATGCTCATAGCCACTGGGTCTCGCGACGTAGCTAGCGGTACCGTTAGTAACCAGGGTATAAGGCGAGCAAACATAGGCGAGACTCGGACATGGCGGAACTTTGACACAGAAGCTTCCTTTCTGTGTGTCGCGAAGACGGCGAAGCTCGACTTTGACCACATCGGGCTGGTGGCGCATCACCGGAAGGAGATCGTGATTGGAGATTGGAAGACGTACGAGCGAGTGGGCGCCATTTCGAACCTGCCGGAGGCGTGGTACAATCACGCAGAAGAGATTGGTGAAAAAGGCATCGTTTTGGCGTGAACCACTATCACACAGGTGCGTGAACAAAGCTCGCTACGACTGCAACAGACAGTACGATGGCTTGCCAAGGGTGTTCGTGAGAATAGCTCTTGTCCGGACCGTATGTCCAGTCCTTTATGTGCCGCTGATACTCAGGAGACTGATGATAGCCTCCTCTAGATGTACGAGAGAGTTTGCAGCCCGGATCGTGATCCAAAGTGGAAATATTATATCTCGGTACCGAATCCTCCGGCACATTTGCCGAGAAAGATTTGAAACCCAAATTCGTCCGTTGACATGACGCTTGCACTCTGGTAGATCACGCTAGCATGGAGCAAGGACGCCATGGCTACGACCGAGACATGAAGACGGCTGCGGTGAGTGAAGCGTGCGTCATGACAACAACGGCGCTGGAATCGTATATTTCTAACCTGATCATCCCGCAAGAGCGCATTAATATCATAATTTATCCAAGCATCACCAGCAGCGGCAATCAATACTATCAATCACAGAAACGACAGTAGTATACTGCAACGAGGATGCGGACCACGCTCTTCACTGCAGCCTTGACCGGCCTTCTATCATCTACCGCTGCGCAGAGCACGACAACTCCAGGCTACGATGATTGCAACAATACCATCTCCAGCACTGTTCCGGCGAACAAGACTCTTTCGTTTGGTCAACACTATGCAGTCCTAAACCTAGACTTGATCAACGCCCTCGTCAGCTCCGTCGCCACCACTTCTGAAGGCGAAAGCTTCATTTCCAACACCGCGGACTGGATCAATGCCGTGCATGCTCAAACCCCTGCACCCCTCTCCATCTTCACCAGGATTTTCTTCTCGAATAGCCACAAACCTGAGATTGGCCCTGCTACACCTTTCGCACAAGTTGGTGGTGCGCTCGGGACAGCTTCCTCGAACATGACAGCGATCTATCCAGCTTTCTATGTGAACGATACAGCTGGAGATGTGGTCTTGCAGAAGACTCGATATTATGCCGGTGCTGGTAATGGGCTGGAGGAGATTCTGCGAGCACAGCAGATCGACACCGTCATTCTTTCCGGTATTCGAACGTCGGGCGTTATCTTGAGTACAGCATACCGCTTGTTTGATCTGGACTACAAGGTGTAAGGGCTCACCCTGCAGACGGGAGAGAATGTCTTCATCTACTGACGTCGTTGTAGTTACGTGATCGCGAACAATACCATTGAGACACCTCCGAATACGCCGGACATCAACACCAACATCCTCGAGGGTATTCTGCCAAAGGTGCCAATTGATGTTATCACGATCGAGCAGGCGATAGCAGCACTGAAGGTCAGCGGGCCGGCTGTCTATTAAGGCTGTATCATGAGGGTAGTGCAAGTTTGTTGTAGAATATAGACCGTAATTTAGAATTGTCCTGCTAGGTCTTTGACGACTTCAAAACTTGCTCGGGCTCAGTAGTGTCCTTGTGTGTTAGGCGTTGCTCGGTCGAGGCCTTTTGGAGCCGCGGCTCTTCCAGTGCTCAGTGCTGTTGAACTTGATGCATTCGTTACCCCAGCTGCACCAGCCAGCGACAAGGTATCTGGCAAAGACCTCTAAAGCACGATAGTTTTCCTTGTTTGGCACGAGTGGCTCCATCAGCTCGCGAAGACAAGGCTTGCGAGAATGTAGATCTGGAACACCCACAATGATCTTGGTCTGAACAGGCAAGATGCCTGCAGCGTCGATACATCGCTTGCGCCCAAGCAGCAGAACCTCGTAAGGTTTCCTCCAAGTAGCCTCGATCGGCGTGATAGGCTCGCCATGTATCGTGGTCTTCAACCAGACCCACTCCTCGCACAGCTGTACGCCCCAGCTTGCGAAGAGACCGCCCTCGCCAAGTACCATCTCGCGTGCTGCGGGCTTGTTCGTGATCCAAAGACCAACCAGACAGTCGTCAGCCATGAGCATATCGAGGTCCATGCCGAAAAGCAGATCCTCAACTTCGTTGAGATTGGGTGCGATGCTATACGTTGAGCCAGGTGTCTTGTGTGTGCGTCTGACCGACCTATTCGGCCAGGGTGGATCCAGAAGTATGAAGTCGAAGTCCTTGCAAGAATCTTCGTGCTCAGCTTGAGCACGAATTGCTATGCGGAAATCTCTGCCACTGTGACAGTCTCCAAGATAGAAGGATGAACGTGGTGGGACACGATAGATATTTCCAGTCTCAGACGTCGTTCGCATCCGAATCGTAGCTTGGTTCATCTCTCTATTGTACACCAGCTTGTCATCCAGTGAGGCCGACAGGGAGGAAACGTCATCCTGGTTTGCTCTATGAGCCAGCCTGCAGTAGTTGTCCGTGTATTCGGGACCGTCAGCGATGGTAGCTGTGACAGTAATATCTTCACTCGATGACTCCGTCGCGACAAGCTCATCCAGGACAGTAGGAGTATCAGTTTCCTCGCGTTTCCGTTTGCCTGTGGATGTCACCACGAATGTCCGCGGCAAGCACCAGTCTCTCTCATGAGCAGTCTTCACCACAGCAAGGCCGTCTCGAAGAATAGCAGCGTATCGCTCATGTAGCTCGTGATCGCCTGATGCAGCAGTCAGCTTCGCAATTTTCGCCGCGGTCTTCGGCTCGTTCGTTGTAAAGGGTGTCTCGACCGCGTTGGTAGAAAGCAGCTCATCGTGACACGGATTTTGGACAGCGCCTTGAGCAGCAGCGATGGATTGCGGTATATCAATAAGCGTGATCGTCTTCGCAATATTTTGCCAGAGTATGGACGAAGTCATCTTTAAGGAATGGAGCAAAAGTTCCGTTCTCTCACTCTTCAATCGAACCCGACGACCACCAGAGTCTTGTCCACCACACACACTCGCTCCACATCATCAACTCACCACAATCCCCGATCTGAACAAGAGGGAATATCGGTTGACAGCCAAAAGGAGCAAAAACGTCGACCCCCTCATAGATCTCTCACACCAACCCCCAAACCGCGCATGTAATCCAGCGCCGCCACTTCAAGGTCTGAAGCTCTCTGCCCGATCGCTCGGCTGAAGAATACCTCAGGAACTCAAGGACCACACCAGCAGCAGGCGTTCCCGACCCGCGTGGGCGACCACCTCCAAGTTCGAACTGGGCACGCATGGTTGGATGTTTGTATGGGTTGAAGCTCGAGTGAGGAGGACTTCGTTGGTTTAGCCGTCACAGCTGGTTACGTAAGCACCCCTTCGGTATATTATACTTCTTCTCTACGAGCCGAGGGCATCCCGGCTACTTGTGGAAAGTGGAGAAAGATGCACTTTCATTACGTGAATAATCGAACAAGACAAAGGCTGAGGTTGAGTGTGCGACTTGCTGACTGAGGTATATACATGTCCTAACAGTTCTGCTTCCCACCAACGCCATGACTGTGATCATATCCCAAAATACACTTTCCCCCTCTCATAAACATAAAAGCTCGTCGCCACCATAGGAATCACCTTGACATACCCAATCCCTAACCCAACAAAGAAGCCTCTCCACCCTCTATCCTTGAGAATGTTCCTGCCAACCTCCACCATCGTAAGTCTGTGTCCATCACCAACTACACCACCAACTTGCATCCTTCGCCGCACAACCTCGAGAGGATACGATGTAGTCTGGCTCACAAACCCAGCAATCGCTCCAGTAGCTAGTTCGGCCCAAGCGCGTAATGGTGTAGATTTGCCTGGCGCGAGATGCTTCTGCGATCGCTCGGACATGGGTAGAACGGTATATGGTGTAAGATGTGGTAATCGCATGAAATCTCCCGCCATATCATGAACGAGAAACGATGTCCCGGCGTAGGGTATCATACCCCAGAGCGTTGGCGTAAACCCTCGAAAGAAATTCGCCAATCCAGATCGGACGGTAATAGCACTAACAGCCTCACTCGTCGCACTAACAGCCGTCGCCGCAGACCTCGGGATATTCAAACTCTGCTGCAACACCTCTGCACTCGGCGGCTTAGGAGCAGGCGGATGTTCATGGTATATCGTGCGACAAATATCCCGAACCGTCACCCTCTTCTGCCCCTTGGTCTCCCACGCCAATCGTACCCGAATAACCTCAAGCGGATACGTGGCAAACACACTCGCGCACCCGGACAGACTCCCCGCCATGAACCTCCGCAACGGCGTCTCTTGATCCTTACCCTTGATCAGAACCGCGCGAATCTGCTCATAAGCCAAGAATTTGATGCCACCGTACGGGAAGATCCTAAGTAACGTCGCACTGTGGCCGCGAAACAGGCCCCGTCCGCCATCTGTACGGTAGATATCCTGGATCGCTCTGATCGCGCCGGTCCAGGTGCCGGTGTATTTCGCGAATTCAGGGTTACTGGCTTGGAAGAGGATTTTGACTCTGTCCAGTGGTGCCACTACTGTTTTTGCTGCGCAGGCTGCGATACCCCCTGCGACACCGCTTTTGACGATGTACTCCCAGCTTTGCTTCGGTATTTTACGCTGCTGCTCATCGTTGGGTTGGTGTCGTAAGGGCACGATGGCTTCGTGGTCGGCAGGACATATTGATGGGCTTGTGCCGGCGGCGGATGTGGTGTGTTGAGATGTCATCTCAGGTGGTTCGTGGGTCGATAGGTCGTTGGCGACATTTCTGCCACCGGGCCAGTCAGCATCTTCGTGGATCATGGACGCATGGGTTCGTGAGTGGTTATGTCGGCGATCGTACTTTCTAGGGGAGTTCATGCAACATTTGTCTATCAGTAGACTCTCTGCCCTGTCACTGTCTACTGGGCGGAAGGACGTATGCAAGTCAATAGGAAATAATCGGATCTAGGACATATCGGACATTGTAAGCAGGTCGCGCATAGTCGTTCTCCCTCAGAGTGGCATGTGCTCGAGCATTTTGCCGAGCCGCGACCATGACGAAGGTTTGAGCTTTGCCGATTCCAGCCGAGCGGTCTCGGCTTTTGAGTCAAGCCCGACTCGGCGAATACACGAACAAACGATTTGGTGTGAGAACAACATCACCACATTTAGCACAGCAGAAGGGAACGTATTGCATAGCTTCGCACGGAGTATCTTTGCAGCAAGAAAATCGTTACGTTGAGTTGAGCCAGCTTGGAGAGTGTCCCGAACTGTAAGCGCAGACTATCAGATATTGGTACAGTATATGCTACTATACAGACAACAGTAGCGCCAAAGCCTTGAGCTTGCAGGCACTTTCTTGCATGTCCTCGTGCTCATGTGTGGGTATCCCTGCTACGCCATGTCTATGCCATACCCCAAGCGGCCAGTCCCAGCCTCATCCAGAACGCCCCAAATCAAATGATAAGAACTTGACACCCGTGCCCGACCCATCATAAACTACCGATAAAACTCACCCCTCCGAACATTAACCCCGTACTCCCCAACCGCCATCCCCAAATCTTCCATCGTCAACACCGTCCTCCCCTGTCCCGCTCCCGCCCCACCACCGCCATACCCCGCCCTCGGCCCACCCAAAGCCGGACCCTTCCCACCATCTTTCTTCCCGCCCTTCCCACCCCCCTCCCCACCCTCACCACCACCCATACCCGTCCCGAAACCCGCCGCGCCACCGAGCCCGGTAAGCGGGTTATTCGACGTAGTATTCGTGGATCTTATGCGGCTGTATTGGTAGGCATCTGCTGCGATATCGGCGATGAATTTCTGGGTCGCCAGGGCGAGGAGTCGGGCCAGACGGCGGTCGGTTTGAGGTGGTGGGGGAAGGCCGGCGAGAGTGAGGTAGTAGTCTGTTACTGCGTCGGGGATTATGGGAGCGTAGTCGTCCATTTTACCGAGGAACTCTCGTAGGCTGGCGTCTTTCTTTTGTGGTATCCGGGGTTCGATTACTGCTTGTCCATCGCCTCCTGCTGTTGCTGCCGCGGTGGGTTGTTGTGCTGCCATTGTGCTGTTGTTCGTGACTGGTGCTTGATCTGCTGATGATGGTAAAGGTAGTTCCCCGCCGTCATCTAAGCTCATGCCCTGCCCATTCATAGCTGAGGATGTGGGACCACCTATCTCAGCATCGAGGTCGCGATCGGCGTTCGCGTCGAAGGATGAAGGGTCGTCGCTGGAGGTGATCTGGGGTTGTGACTGTGTCTGTGTCTGAGGCTGTGTGTCGGCGACTGTAGCGTCGGAGGACGTATTCGCAGGGTCGGAGGAGGGCTGCGTGTTTGGTATTGAGTCGTCCATTGTGAAGGCAGGAGCAGCTCACGCGACCATTCACTCGCGCTTTCCTCGGCCTTCAGTTCCGGCAGAAGGAACGCTGGTGGCAGTGGAATGAGTGCAATGTTCAATGAATGCTCTGATGACCAGTCGTGTAGCTCAGACGATGCTGCTTGCGATGCTGCTTTCACCGCACGGAAAATAACAT
Source organism: Recurvomyces mirabilis (assembly GCF_035927965.1). Classification (NCBI taxonomy): domain Eukaryota; kingdom Fungi; phylum Ascomycota; class Dothideomycetes; order Mycosphaerellales; family Teratosphaeriaceae; genus Recurvomyces; species Recurvomyces mirabilis. The sequence goes on along the minus strand of NW_027041937.1, from coordinate 998,882 downwards.
GTGCTGCGGGACTGGCACCTGAAGATGAAGTCAAGATGCAGCACCAACATGTCGCCGAGTCAAGTCCGAAATTGTCCCGCAATGTTCGTACACATCGATGCGACTTCTTCGACAGATCGTCAAGCAATAGATGTGTCAAATATCTCATGATCAACTGATGCAGTTATAGTTTGACGGCTATTACTACGACTTATATTAGCCCTTATAATGCGACTCACGATCCATTATGGTCCGTTACAGTGACCACGGTCAGTACTCTTGCAAACAAGGCCACAGATGACACTGTGCGATCATCGATCGGGCTATGAGTAACATGCGGGCATCGAGTGCTTAGTGGAATCTGGCGACATCAACGTCGGATCCCGAGATTCTCCATCTCGGATATGGTGGCTGGTTGGTAGACAGATCTTCTAAATTCAGCATATACCGGTTCGTCTTTTGCAGAAGGCGGTAGTATTTTTTTCAGGAATGATCGAACCACCACGACTGCAGAGGCCGGCATCTCATAGCACGTATCTGAAGCCTCGATTGTCAAATTCAGTCTGGTCCTGCATACCTTTCTCGATGGCCTCCTTCTCCTGCTGAGCAATCTCGTCGGCAGTCATCGCAGCGGCTTCCCGGTCACGCTTAACATTGGTCTTCCACTGGTTAGAGTTAGCACAGCACGACACTAGACCTTCTCGCCTCGGCTGGGCTCTTCTTACCATGTAGACATAGAGTACAGCGACCAAGATGGTCTTGAAAGAATACCCGACCAGCATTGCCACGTAAGCAGAGTGGTAGAGCGGCGCCTCCTTCTGACGAAAGGTCTGAGGCCCGATGATGTTGCCCACGCAGTACCCTATACGAACTTGTCAGTCCTCTTCAAAGTGAAATGAGCCGTAAGACGTACCGACGAATACAGCTGCGTTGGTAAGTTGCTTCTTGGTGTAGCCAGCAACTGTTCACGACATCAGCCTCCTTGTCATTGACTAGGGATACAAAGTAATTTGATCCTCACCGTTACTGCTGACCATGATCAAACTCATCGCGAACCCCACGCTCTGGGACGAGCAAAGCCAGATAGCCACCAGGCGGCCCCACTTGTTGTCAGTAGACAAGCCAACGAGAAGACCGGCAGCCATCACGCAAATCAAGTTGCCTGTAAGCATCATGATGCATCGCATATTCGGCCAGCGGGAGCCAACGTAGCCACTGGCGAGGAGCGTCACAATCTGTACGACATTGCCTGGAAGCGGTCAGTCCGCCTTGTCCGGTCAACCCAGAGGATTGGTAAGTGCTCATTACCAGGTATTTGCATGTACTGTGTCTGTAGGGCCGTGAAGCCGAAACCCGTAAGGATCAAGGAAGTGAACTATGGCGAAGCACTCTCATCAGCAAGTGCCTCTGAAATGTGTGTAGAGTACCACTCACGCTACCCAAAGCAGCATTCGGTATCTGCGCAGCAATACTCATGAAGAACAAGATATAGGTCTTCGGATCCCTCGCAAACTGCCAGAACTGATACCACTTGAAATGATGATTCTTGACTCCCTGTCTGTTGGCCGCCACTCTTTCCACCGCTACTATCCTCTCCCTCTGATCCAGAAATCGAGCCGAAGACGGTAGGTTCGGCATGTACAGCGTGAAAACCACAGCCCAGACCATCGAAATGGCTCCGAAAATGAGGAAGACATACTGCCATTGCGCCAAGCCGGTATTGATATGTCCGATGGCGAATCCGAGGAGGCCTCCGAAGATCCCGGCTACGCCATTCATACTGTAGTAGAGCATTATGCGGAGCGGTTGCTCAGATTGTCTCCACCACATTGACAGGGTTAGGACGAAGCCTGGATTAACGACCGCCTCCGTGACTCCGAGGAGGAAGCGGTTGGCGGCTATGCCGGCGAAGTTCTTGCATGCCGGCGTGGTCAGGAGTAGGATGCCCCATGCGAAGGTCGCCACGCCGATGACCCGTGCTGTGGGAAATACCTGGAGTAATCGTCCGAATGGGTATTGGGCTACCAGGTAGCCTATATAGAAGATGGATGATAGCCTGGAGGGATGGAATGGCGTCTGTTAGCCAAGACCCATCTTTTGGGGACTCAGGAGAGAGGACGATACCAAGCATATTGCTGGCCGTGCAAATGAGTGCCTTTCTGCAGACCGAAGACGCTGCAGAAATTGATCGAGCTTTTGTCTAGATACTGAAGCATATAGGTGCCCATCATGAGTGGGATAAGATGCCAATCGATCTTATGCAGGACCCTTTTGGCTTCGTCCGGATCAAGATTGCCTGCATCTTCTTGCTTATACAGGTGATAGGTTTCATCGAGCTCGGAAGATGAGGACGAATTTATTGGATCTGCTTGCTCTGCACTTCGCTGATCGATCGTCTCCGTGGTCTTTTCAGCCATTCTGAAGAGCTGCTAGCTTGATGTTATGCACAAGTAGTGCAGAGGTGCTCAGTGCAGAGACCTGTAGCAGCGGCATCGAGAAAGGTCGAAAGGCCATAATGTTGAGCAGCTATCTGGAGCACGCAATCATCACCCTATCGCACGTCTGATGCACGCGAGATGGTCTAACGTACTAAGGTGATGGAAGGAGGATCGTCCTTTTTGCCCAGAGTCGCTACGTCTGCCAATGCTCACCTTCCTTGTTCATACTAGTGTAGTGTACGGGATATCTTCTCCCGACGCTCTTGCATGCACTACATGTACACATCTCATACTTTCTCAGTACGCCTTTGCCATACCATTCCATTGCGAAATGCAGGCGCCAGCGCTGTGCTTCCAACCATCTTGTAAGTCGATGCGTGATCTGAGGCACTAGATCGCACGGTAGCAAACTAGAGATGTTTGCTGTACCATAAGATAAGCCTCCTTGCGTATCATCTTCACCATGCTCTCACACCACGACAGCGTAGACATGTCACTGGAATAGACTCGCTGGTGTTATCAACGGCTTGGAAACAAGATTCTTCGACTCGACTTGCCTGTCTGGCAAGCCATAGACTAGATTGGCGATGATTTTGGCATGAAGGTCCATTCCGCATCCTGTCTGACCAACTATCTGCGGAACTGAACATTGAGCCTTTTTCTCGCCACAGCATTAATCACCACTAGCAGGGGGGGATAAGGAGTGACATCTGCTCGCCCGTACCGCCCTCCAACCTGCCAGGAATACAGTCTCACCCACCTCGTTGGCAACACCATCGCCCACGATCGCCAACATATCCCAGTGCGCGCGGCCACTTTCTAACAGTCCCGATCCCCCCCCTTATTTCTTGCTGGAGTTGCTGTTGCTGGAGTTGCTGTTCGAGCTGCCTCCACTCTTGCCGCCCTGCTGATTGCTGCCGGCACCAGCGTTCGCATTACGATCGCCGGCACTCTGGGCGCGGGAGACAAAGCCGGCGTCGTTGCCGGACTTGGCCTGTCAGAGGGTTAGTGACAATGGAGGAGCTGTGGAAGGTGACTGTCTGATTGACATACCTTAGCGCTCTGGATGCGAGCAGCGTCGTTTTGTGTCATTTTATTACCAGACATGGTGATCGTTTTTGCTGATTACTGGTTGGATTTTGAGTATTCGATTGCTGTTGGACTTGCGAAGTGGCGGATTGTTGTACTATTCTTGCTCTGAGGAACGAGAAGACAGTGAAGAACGAGGATCTTCGTGCCTTCTTATGTTGATCCTTCCACGACCCCAAGCTACCTTGCCCTTCGGGGACAGAAGCTTTCGCGCGTTGCACGCTCGAGCACACTCTGCACCGTTGACAATCGACTGGACGAGACACTAAGTGACTCACACGTCGCACAATGACCCTCAGCTCAGGCACAGCACAGCAGTATACAATATGCAGGGCTCCGAATTACTTGTACAACATTACCTATCTCAATCTACTGATGCACGAAGACCTGTCCAGTCCGATCAGCGCTCAATACCATGCCAAAGGGTCGCTCGAGCAATGCAACGTCCGTGATTATATCTAGATGCCCATCTAACAGTCTTTGAGCAGAGAGCCGAATGGCGTCGTACCTCGATGGCTTGCTGCTGGGCTTGGTACTGGCAGTAGCACTGCGCTTTGCCACACTGGATGCAGTCGCTCTACTCGCCTCCATGGCGGCTGCCGCGCCTGTCGCTGGCTCGATGGACGAGAGCTTCTCTGTAAGTACCCGTGTATCGAGTCCCAGAGAGGCATAGCTGTACGTCGCTTTCTCGTCGCTTGGGCACCCACTTACGATGGAACAGCTTTCGAGATGATCGCAATCCCAGAAACGAACCTTTCCATCTGGACCACCTGTCAATGCGAAGGCGTGGACACCTTCTGCATCTTCCGAAGCTGGTCGATGTAGTCCAATAGATAGTGAGGTTGGCACTGTGGGCAATATGTTCGCTTTCTCACCCACTTCACTTTCTGTGGCTACCGTGCCGGCTACTTTACCAAGTAAGGCATCTGGTCTTTCATCATCAAGGTTCTTGAGCTCATAATCTCGATGATGCAGGCGCTCGCTGTTCGTCGTTACGGCACAAGAAGGTCGGTAGACCTCATTACAGATCACCTTCTCCATATCCCAAACGGTCATCTCGCCCCTTGCGGATCCACCAACAACGAAAACCTTGTTCCTCTTCACCGACTTTTTGCTCGGATGCAGTTCCAACCTTGTTATGGGCGCCGCAGACGGGAACGTCCAAGATCGTAGTCGAGCCTGGAACCGCAAGTCCCATAGGTCAAGCACGCCATGCGTCGTCCCAACGAGAAGCCAGTCTTGGCGTCGACTGATGCAGAAGCAGGTCGGTGTGCCGTGCTGAGCTGGGTTTTCTAGATCGAAGAGGAGAGTCATGTGGCGGAGATCGAGAGCCAGGATGCGCCCTAGATTCGTGGCAAGGACTAGGGTGCTGGCAGACTCGCCACGGAAGTGCTCGGTCCATACCGCGTACTCCTTGCCAGGACTCCTGGTTGGGATCTGCCATTCACGCAATACACGTAGCTTGGCATACTTTGTGATGCCATGAAGCTCAGAGACCTCCTCCTTCAGTACAAGCACGCTACCATCTGAGCCTGTGTAGACGAAAGCATGGGTCGAGCTTACGAAGCAGAGACTTGTGACTTTGGCGCCAGTCGGAAGTGAGTACGTCTGCCGTGATCGATGCGAGACATTGCTCTCCAGTCTTGCTGCGTCCCATACTTTGACCGTGCCATCATCCGAGCCAGTGACAAAGAAGGTGTGATCTGGCGCTACCACTATGCGCGTGACTTGCGCAGTATGCTCGGACAAAATTCCAATGAGCCGGCCTTCAGGCTGCCATGTCACAGCTTGCGTACCAGTGGTGGCAGAGGGTGTTGGCCCTCGTGCGCTTGGTTGGATGAGAGGTCCAAACTCAGTATGATCGATTGAGAAACTGTCCACATATACAGCGTCAAGCAATTTCAGCACTGCCGGGTCGTTGCCACTGTAGTTGTGTACTGACCCATGGCTGGCTGTCCGGTCTAGCACTCCTGGTCTTGAGCCGCTCTGAAGGCTAGGTGAAGTCCTCCTGCTGCCTACTGGCGGAGTGTTGAGTCTGCCCGCTGCAGTAGCAACATCGGTGCTCACTGCCGGTAATGCTTTGTTGCGCAGATCATTGCCGTTCAGCAAGCCAGTAGCACCACTTCTCTGCCTGGTACTACGATCGCCAGCCTTCAGTAGATCAATACCTGAGCCAGGTGAGGAAGACAGGCTGCCTGAAGTCGTTTTTCGGAGCTCGGAGAGCATCCTAGGTTGGATGTCGATTGCCCTTACACCAGGCGAAGCATCGGCTGGGCTATCAAGGTCTCCCGTTATGCCGTGTAGAGATAGTCTCTTGAGTCCTGTAGTTGTGTCTTTGGACGACTCCACGGCCTCCTCAAGTGCCTCGGCAATCGTTCTCTCGGAATGACCTTGATCACGCATGCGTTGCTCATACACTTGCACGTCTCGGTCGAAGATCACAGTCTGTGGCATAATCTTGAGGCCACTGAGGTTGATGACTTGCTCGTACAGTGAGTGATGCGTCGTATGGTCGTCCTTCTTCATTCGCTGTGCTGCACGCCAGAGATACTCTCGAAACGCAAGCAGCTTCATCTCATCCTCACCATGTAATCCGGCATTGCGCAGTCGACCGAGCCACTGTTCATCCTCATCATTCTTCGGTACTCTGCTCAACGCTTTGGGCCCAAGCTCGGCTACAGACGATGTCGGAGGCATGCGATTCACAGCACGATATGACAGTTGTCTGCCTTCCTTGGCAGCTTGCCAGAACAAGCCACGATCTGCTCGTTTCGCCCAGTCCACTGCCAAATCAAGCACAACACGTGGAATAGGTGTCTTGAGCGCATCGAGGAGATCTGACTCCGACACTATGCTGATCGGGACTTTCAGATATGGTTTGATGAGCGGTGAGACTAGTATCCTCACATCAGCCACCGAGAGGTATGTGGTTGCAGCAGACACGAAATGGGCAGCCGCTTCCTTGATCCAGATATTTGGATGCAGCTCGAATCTTGCAATTGTGTCGATCAGCTCCCATGTCTTCGGTCTCTGGAGTAGGCCCAGCTCAGCCATGCTAGCTAATGACCGCAAAGCTTGCTCGACGACAAACTCTTGTGGATCTGCTAAAGCCTGCACCATCAGCGGCAAGATGAATTCCTCCAGGCTGGCTCCGCCAATGTATACTGCAACGCCCACGATGGTCCGGAAAAAGGCACATTTGAGCAGCCAGTCTGGGTCGTTGAGGTAAGTGTTCAAGTGGCTTAGGATGATGTCGCTGGCTCTTGCTTCGCCGAAAAAGACACATAGGCTCGGGACCGAGGTCAAAAAGTCTCGACGTACAGCGTTGTCCGTGTCCGTGAGAAACACTTTTGTCTGACCTTCGAATGCATCCAGCACATCGATGCGAGTGACGTCGTAGGCATCGTGAGAGGCAGCATACCCATCAACATCATCATCGCCGATCTTCTCAGCAGATGGCAGTGAGCCCTCAGCTCGAAGTGCTTGCATCATATCCAGGAATCGTGATGCCGTCTCAGCTAAGCTAGCAAGACATGCCGCATATGTTGCTCGAACGATAGAGTTGGTTTTGAAGCCATTCGTCTTGACAAAAATCTGCAGTCTCGGAAACATGTACTGCGTGAAGAGGAAGGAGTTCACAGGGGAGACCACAGTCACCAATGCCAAGAGTTGTGTCATGGTACGTAGAGCAGCCACCAGCACCATTGGCTCACTGTCGTCGAGTAATGGCATAACGTATGGCAGTATGCGGTCGAGCTTGGCTTCGTCCGGGAGTCGCTCGCCAAAGGCAAGCAGTAGTTCGCATCCTTGTATCTTGGATGTTGCTCTTCCCGCGCTACGAATCGACGCCGTGACCACGTTGAGCAGGATGAATGTGCCGTTGTCACCAGAGATAGCAAGCGAAGCATTAGCGATGTGTCGATTGTTCGGCAAGTCGATCTGCATAGGGAAGAGGCCTCTCGCGAACTTTGGCGTCCGCGTAGGCAGAGGTGACTGAACATCTCCATAGCCGAGCGAGAAGGCCAACATCTCGAAATCATTGTAGATGCGATTGATCCTATCGTCTGAGACGCCGTTGTTGACGGTCTCTGAGTGTGCCGCTCTGCGACCTGAGCTAGGGTCTGTGATTTCCTGCATCAAGACATGGAAGTGCTGATAGAAGTAAAGCGGAAATGCCTTGGCCTTAAATTCGTCCAAATAGTCCTGCGCATGCCATCGCTCTCCAGGATCTAGTCTGATCATACTGGAGATAAGTGCTCGCATGTGCTCATCATCCACTTTGCTCAAGAGGGAGGCCGTAGGGTCGTACTCGCCTCTTCGATACCTGAAGAGCTGGCTGAGCGTGAAAGTCGGCGCCTCCGTGAAGAGCTCTGCCAGTACACAGCCTAAGCTGAATATGTCCATGTTCCACTGCACAACATTCCCCTCGCTCGCCCGCTCTCCCGCTGCCAAGAATCGCTCTGGCGCAAGGTAGCATACTCGTCGAGCAGAGGTATCATAGTAGTATGAGAAATCTGCCGGATTGTCCTCGGGAAGATAGACCGGCTTAAAAGTTGACGAAAAGTCAGTCAAGTACACCCACCCCCAAGAAGTCACAAGCACATTCTCCGACTTGATATCTCCATGAAAGACACCTCTAGCATGACAATCCCTCAATCCACAAAGCAGCTGAAAAGCAATCCACTTCTTCTCCACACCCTCTAAGAACGGTCGTATAGAAATTCGATCATAAAGACTCGAATGCACATACTGCCTCACCAACAACCCCACGGCACCCGTCTCGCGAATACGCACATAATTCAGCACATTAGGGACGTCGGCCAGCGCTTGTCGTTCCTGTCGCAGGGCCTTGGCGTAGGATTTGAAGGAGATGCTCGGGTTGGATTTGAGGCAGATCTTGGCGACGACGATGCCGTTCTGATGCCTTGCCCGGACGGTGCGCAGGAATCGAGTACCGCCCAAGGGCTTTTCGAAGGTGAGATCTGCTAGCTCGGCTGCTTCGAGTGCGGTAGGGCCCGCAGGTAGCGCGGTGGATTGTCCTTGGCCCATATCTGGTTCATGGTATTCTGGTCATGGGTAGGTGTTTTGCATGAGGTACCGCCACAAATTCCAGATGGAGGTTCGCTCATCGATTCATCGCAAACATTCGGAACGTGGTTGTGTGTCCGGGCGCGGAAGATCCTTTGACAACGGGTCGAAGGCTGGAGTTTTTAGTCCACATGTTTGCCTAAGACAAGAAGTCATGTTCGAGGTCACGAAGTACAGATGTGGCGCAGTCAATTCGTGGCGGAACCGAAGCGCACAGGGCAGGCACACGAGGCTCGAATACACAGTGAACAATGAATATGCTAGTTGTGAGAATATAGCTTTTATCTCATATATGCTGAATCCTACAGCTTGGACATAATGTCACCAGAGTAGCCATGATCTCGAGCAGGACCTCATCGATCATAATTAGACCTCTAGTTGCTAGCAGCAGGACCAAAGTTGCCCTTCTTCTTCAGGATCTCCTCCTCCTCCTCCCTCAACTCCTGGTCGATCTTAGCACCCTTCGATGGCTCATTGCCGTGGGATCGGGCCTATATTCCAGACATTAGCATCACATTCATGAACTCCTGCATATGGTTTGTACTCACGGGCAGCGTAGCATCCTTCTTGTACTGAATCGACTCAACGTCAAGAGGTCCGTCCTCCTCCTCTCGCTTTGACTCACGTGCGAGCTTGTTGGCGATGGAGCGCTCGTCCTCTGTACAAATCATATCAGTACGTTGTCTAATGCGTCTCGGAGGCGGGGTTTGCCATGGACGTACTGGCATCGTTAGCCTTGTGCGCGTTCTCCTTGCCCTCATGGAATCTCGCCTCCTCCTTCTGCTTGTTAATCTCGCTATCGGGCTGGGTGCGCTGTTACCCGATGTGTTAGCTACGTTCTGCGTAGTCGTCGGGTGGCACCAATGGCTCTCGTATGCATATCGTACCTGATCGCCAGCCTCGTAGGTGGAAGCGCTACCGACGTTTGATCCGGACATATTTGCTGAGTTGTCTGTTGCGTTTGGGAGTGGTTTAGGTGTGGTACTGGTAGTCCAATAGAGTATGAGATGAGAGCATGAGACAAACGCGAAATTCAATGTCCCACTTTCAAATGACGTATGGACATGACGAGCAGAGGCTGAAATCGGGGGGTCAGTGCATAAACAGTCGAGACATAATATCAGGCACACTATTATCACGATTGTGGACGTATATAGTATGGTATGGCCAAGACGCGATATGTGTCTAAAAGCTGTGATGAGTCCGCTGCATATTGGTTGTGTATCTACTTCATGCAGCAATGCCAACAACCCTAGGCTGCTCACCATCATCATTGACAGCCTCGCCAGACCCCAACGACTGCTCTAGCACCCCAGCATCCCGCTCCTCCTTCTCAGCCGCAACAGCAGCAGCCTCCTTCCTACTCGCCCTCAAAATCCCACCCCACAACCTCTCCAGCCCAACTTCCTCCCTCTTCTCCTCCGTCATCAACTGCACCACAATCGCACACCCACTTTCCCCCTCCCCAAACCCTACAAGGCCCTTCTCCCTCTCCTCCCGTCTAGCCTTCTGCTCAGGCAACTCACCACCCTCAACCCGTCCAATATTCACACAAACCCAGCCCGTCCTGATACCTTCTTCGACATCCATGTCCGAGTCTTCTGCTGAGCCGGAACCGGCTGAGGTGTGGGAGGCGCCGACTGCGTTAATCAATCTGGTACGTTTTGCGCGACGCTTGAGTTTGAGCTTCAGTTCGTTTCGACCCAGGAGGCCGTCGGCGTAGGGTGTTAGGTCCTTGTATTTTGTCCTTATCCAGCGACAGAGCCGGTCGGCTGAGACGTGGAGATGTTTGTCTGATCGCGCGGTGCCGACGATCATGATCAGGTTCGAGCCTAGTGCTGGAGGAGGATCGATAGTGCGAAGGTCGAGGAGATTGAGATCGTCCATGCCTTGCTCGATGGAGATGTTGTTCAGCAAGGGCTCGAGTATTGACGGCGCATGGTCTGGTAGGTCGGGTATCTGTTGGCGAGCTGCCATGGGGTTCTCGAAAGTCGGTGGTTCGGTTGGTTGCTGGCTTTGTTGAAGATACCATGGTATGGATGAACCCTCCTTCTGCTCTTCCGTAACATCATCTCGTGCAATCTCGGTACCATTCTCGACCCTTCGAGATGTACGTTGATCGAGTGTAGTGAAAGACCTCACAGCGTTGCCATCGTCCACACCTGTATCGCTGTCCATGACTTCTGCGAAAGCTCTTTCCTCAGCGCCGTCATACGAAGCAAGAGATGACGAATTCGCTGGCGTCCATCTTGATGGTGCGATATCATTGATATCGTTCAGGATATGGTCATGCTCCTGGACTCTTTCTCTCGCGCTATTGCTGCGCCAGGTCGATTGTGCGATAGTCCTCCGTTGTTGCGGTACTGTCGAGGATGTGTCCTTTCCGCCAATGCTTGCGATGAATGTTCGTAGAGCCCATTGCCGACAATTGTGACATCCTAGACCTCGAAGTGCTGTGGCGGATGCTGGCAATGCCATGGTTGGTATGGAGAGAGTCTCTCCACGGTGTGCTGACAATCCTGTCTTTCCTTACGCCACTATACAATACCTCAATCACAATGCAGGTGAAGGGATGTTAGATGATGCTGATAATGTTCTATAATGTACGCATTTGCCAAGCCATGTCTGCGGCGAAGACCCCCGAAGCTCGCAATTGATGATCTCCAGCTTCAATGCTACAACCTATTCCAAGCACACGACACTTTCCACAACTGCCAAGATGTCTTCGAAAGGGTATCAGTGCCTGTCATGCCGCATTACAGACACACTCCGTCAAACCGTTCAGTCTGCACCTCGCCGTCAGTTCCACGCCTCGACCCCCCGACCAGCTCGCCGGAGACCCGCCTACCCATCTGTTTCCCAAAAGAAGCTGGAAGAGCAAAAGGCCCGGAATGCCGATATTGATGCTCGCGCCGCGCAACTACTGCCATACACAGACCGCGAGAAGGAACTCCTAGCAAAGCGGTACACACCCGAACAAATGGCCGCCATCGAAGCCGGCGAAGCAGCCATCAATCCGCGCGATATGGCCGAACAAGGCCGACTACGAGGAGATGCCTTCCGCCCAACCTACATCGACGACTTTGCCACGATACGGCCAACAGTAGACAAACCCATCCGCATAGCTATAGACGACGCAGCCGCTCAACAAGACCAAGATCGCAGTCGCCGGGCCAAGAAACAGAAGATCCCGGGTACATCCTACGCCTCCGAAGAAGCAGACCCACATATGCTTCGTCTCCGTCAACAGACTGGCCTAGACGCCCAGCAGATCTCGCGGATACGTGTCAAGAATCTCGTTTCTCATCGTGTGGTCAATCAGACACGTATGGGGAAGATTCAGTCGTTGTACTACCTAACCATAGCAGGAAATCAGGATGGAATGTTAGGAATTGGAGAGGGCAAAGCGGCGGAAGATGAGGATGGGAGGAGGCAGGCTATGATGAATGCGATCAGGAATATGCGGCCGATTGCACGGTATGAAGAGAGAACAATTTTTGGTGATGTGGAGGCAAAGGTTGGAGCGGCAGTGGTGCAGTTGATGGCTAGACCGCCTGGTGAGATGACTTTGACATGTATCTGTGGGTGTTGAAAACGTGCTAATACTTTGTAGGATTTGGCAACCGCTGTCAACATCTCATCTTTGAGCTCGCTCGCGCTGCTGGCATATCGGACCTCGCTGCTAGAACGCCGCGGTCACGCAATAAGATGAATGTCGTGAAAGCTGCTTTCCAGGCTTTAACTACACAGAAGCTACCGGAGGATATTGCAAGGGCGAGAGGGAGGAAGATGGTCGATGTGAGGAAAGTATATTATGGTGGGCAAGTCTACTAGTTCAGCGTATCGACGGTCGGAAAAAACGATTCACGGCATTGGGACATCTGGTTGAGGCGGTTCGCCACGCAAGCCATCAGCGGCCATCAACGAAGTCAGCAGCACAAGGCAGCTCGAACTGACGGCCACGTTTCATACGCTGCTGAGTCAGTCGCATTCACGACTTGCAATTCAGCATGCCATATTGTAGCCTGGTCGAGCCGTGGAAGAGAGCAGATTTGCTGCAGAAGCATCGATCATACTAGTACAAGCCAGAGCCGTACCGACAGCTATTCGAGGCAGAATATCCTTCCTCATCGCTAGCTTACCAATCGCGCTGTTGCCACGTCTCTGCACAGAGCTGGTAGCTGCATCGTGCCATTCGATACTGTTATATAGACGACACTTCAAAGGCATTGTACAGAACCGCCACGATTCACTACTTTTGCAGCCAGCCTATGCCTGTTCTGAAACAACAAGATCCTCCAATTTTTTTAACACTCTCGACCTTCATGCCCGCTGCCGGACCAAGTTGGGAGGCAGTTGGTGGCGTTGGCAGCGGCATGGTCATTGGTGGGGTCTGTGGTGTCGTTCCCGGTCCGCGATCATCGCTCTCGGTTTTCAGAGGACGTGTCTGCTGTGATCCGTATGACATGGTGTGATAGGCTGCATCGATCGCTTCAGATTGCTCGAAGTCAAAGGTAGGGTTGTCGAGGTTGATCGGGTTGCTGTAAGTTCCGCTCATCTTTGCTATGTCCGTACTGAGATGATGGATTGGAACAGGACTAGCAAGAAGAGCATGGCTCACACTTTTGTAGACAAGACAAGACTGCTGCCCTGCCTTCAGCGCATTGTAGTTGCTGTTGCCATTCTTCAGGCTCGCAGTGGCGACCATTGTTGTTTGCATATATGCGCAAAGTGGAATAGTCGACAATGGCCAGACAGGTTTGCTTCTGGTACGGATACAGCAGAAAGAAGGCCCGTGGTGGCCGAGAATCGCTGAATAGTATCGCCTCTCATCAATCTTCCGGCGGCTCTCCAGCAAACCTCACCACTCCCTCTGGTATCTCAAAAATGGCATCAGCAGTCCAGATATGCACAGCCTTCGCCATCATCTCCTCCGACAAATCCTCCAAAGCTCCGCCCTTGACACTGACGCTGCTCACCCCATCGCGAGCATGCATCAACCTCGAGCCACACCTGCTGCAGAAGTAACAATGCATCGTCTTGGCAGAAGCCGTTGGACGTGACCACTTTCGAACATCATCGGAACGAGTTGGGAAGATATCGAATGCTGGAAACATGGCCGAGATGCCAAACGCGGAGCCGGACTGTCGTCTACATATTGTGCAGTGGCAAATGTAGACTACGGTTGGCTTCGGTAAAGGGCATGTGAATTGCACCAGTCCACATTGGCAGGAGGCTTGCATTGCGTGCTTGATGCTGTGGTCCGCTATGTCGCTGTAGCTCTTCACAGCCTCTCGGTATGCACACGGTTCGATTTGATCAGGATGTCCAGGATATCCAGGGAAGTAGCTGCGCGTGTATGCGACCGCTGCATCATATATGCTTGTGGCGATAATGGCATACCGAGTACGCCCTCCGACCTTCTAGATAACACTGACTGTTTTGAGCCTAGCTGGGTATTGAGCTCCCCTCTTGACAGACCGAGATCGGATCTTGTTGGTTGCGCCTGTTGTCGCCATGACGTTTGAATTCCTTACAAGCGAAGATTGATTGTTTCATGCCAGCTCATCGAGCACTAGCGTCGAGGTTTCAAATTTCGGCAACATAAAGGGAACCATCAAGACATCTACTGAAGTGGTGAACAGAAATGGCGAGCAAGGGGCTGATGATCAAGGACATGCCGTACGGTGTGGCGGTCGTGTTGAACATGATTACCGTCAACCGGACGTGTCGTCTAAAGCAATTGATATTGAGAATTATGGTTTTCGGCGCAGTACTGTACTCTTTGGGTGATCATAGTTGAAAGGTCTTGATCGAAGTCGTCGTAGCTGGTCGCCAAGTGGAGTGTCATGGAGAGTGTCGTCGCAGTACGTGCCCAGACATGCAGCAATCACGAACGTCTTGAGTAGATGGCCCGGCGAGGAATCGAGTACGAACAATAGTGTCCTTTCAACTATGGCCGAGCCGCTCTGACCCAGCCGTGTCGACTTGTAGTATAGTCTTCAGTAGGCTTCTGTAGCATAGCAAACTTGTGTTCTAATCCAAGTGCCTGTGCTTTGGGGCCGTGTCCTTCTCACTGTGGCAGAGTCTGCCGTAAGAGTACCTCATTGAAGGGAGATGCGCTAAATACGAACACGTCATTACAAGGGCAGCATCGAATGCGCGACAGCCTGCCGATGCTGTAACTTCGACTCAATATGCCTCAAACACCACCTCAAGAACTTTACGTTGCCCGACTCTCTCCTCGTCATATCGATCGTGGTTGTATGAAGTGGCGTCCATCGTGTGCTATCATGCATCTCATGAACGTCTTCTCTCCTCAAAGCACCTAAGCGATTGGCTCGTATCCTCCAGAGCCAGCGTTCCACTTCGCACGGTCCGAGAAGATATAGTAGATGATGACACCGCCGACTGGAAAAACAAACACAAGGACAGCCCAAAGGACCTTGTGAAGAGGGGGACGGTTAGACTTGAGAACCTCGACTGTGCAATGTTAGCGCTGGCGGTGCGAAGGGTTGTCGTGGAGGGTAACTTACTCCACACAATAATGTCGAGAATAAGCACGATGAAGCCAAGGACGCCTCCGCCAGTGCCGTACTGCTGAGATGAATTCATGCCAAGGACGTGTGCATTCTCGGTGGCTAGTGGTGCTGCGGCGGCGAGCGCAGCCAGGCAGAACTGGAAGAGGAGTGATAGCTGGAACATAGTGAGGTTTGTTGATACTGTGGGAGGATGGATAGTTGCAGGAGAGGATGTAAGCAGTAGGAGTGCAGGCAGCAGAATTGTTGGTTCGCTTGAGAGAGACATGTCACGCGAGCAGGTGGGGCTGGTGCTACGTCAGAGTCACATGACGACGCCATGTCTGCATGACTCGGGTGCTATGTCATCTCATTGCATCTTAATCTCCGCGTTGCTCGACCACATAAATCCATCTCACACATCTTGCGTATGTGGCACGGCATGACTGGTGAGTGCCTCGAGAATATGCACAAGGACTCGTGCAAGGTCATATCTGTCGACGCCATCCATGTTCCTGCATAGCATGTGCGGAGACAAGGAACTCTACTGTAATCGTTGCCCTGGAGCTCCCGTGTGGCGTAGGTCAATCTCATGTTCCCTCCCTCTCTTGCGAACAGCAATTTCCGCCAAATCTTCAGGGGTTTAAATCCCGGCGTTTGAGCATTCTTGAGTCTGGCCAGTGTATCCTCACCATGGCCGAATCCTCCACCGTCACCATTCACCTTTCAACACTCAAGTCCGGCACATCGGTTCAACAACTTGATCTCGATGAAGTGCTTGCGAAGGGTGTTCCCCATGGCTGGGTACATCCGCCTGTGGATCTGGACCGCGACATGCTCACCAAGCACGACTGGGATCTCTTCCTCTTAACGGACAACGAGCAGCTGCCGGCACCAATACAAGCATACGTGGAGACTAAGGTATCCTTTCAGATAGACCTAGCAAGCGAACAATACGATGCTTTACAAGCGAAGAAGGACTTGATTCCCAAACCATCAGATCGCACGCCACCTTTGGCACAAGAATTTCGTGAAGGCAGAATACCCAACTCTGCAGTTGTGGACGATCGGAACGACAGCGGTCCAGGTACACTCCGCTTAACGAGAGCCATGACTGAGTTACTCACAGCTGCACTACCCACACCAATCGCCAACAAACCTGTCAGCCTATTCAACCTCTTCAAGTACAAGGATTCGCGCGCTGTCCATGATGCGTACATGGAAGGTTTCAAGCAGAAATTCGGCGACGCTGCCGGAGCGTCGGTGCAATTCATGGGTCCCGTGAGAACGTATCTCGAACAGACCGACGAGCGAGGCACCAAGAGAAAGCAGCTACGAGGTACGAACTGGGAAGACGCCAATCTTGTCCAATACGACACAATCTGGCATTACGTGTACATGCTGAGTACAGACATATATGCCGAGCTGAACAAGCAAAAAGTCGCAGGGTTGGATGACACTTGCATTCTAGTGGTCAGCGAAATTGAGCTTTGCAAGTAGTAAACGATCCTCTACATCTGTCCCTTGACCCACTCAATCCCTCCAAGCAAGTTCCCAACATACTTCTGCGACTCAGGCAAGCTTGGGAAGATCCAGAAGTAATGCGGGAACCCAGGATAGAAGTCGTGTTTGACAGGTACCCCAGCATCCTTCAACGCCTTCTCCATGATTTTCGCATCATCCCTCAGAGGGTCAAACTCACAACTAGTCAGGTAAGTCGGCGGAAACTGCTTGTGTATATCTTCTGCAAGCCCGACAAATGTCCCAGGGTCTTTAGGATCCGCACCAGCGTGGTGATAAAAGATGTCCATGCTCTCTGCCGTGAGGATGGGGGTGTCGGTGTTCTCAGAGTAGGCTTTGTACATGGACTTGTATTTCTCTGGCACGTTCTGGGGATGAACGGACAACGGGACCATTGCGCAGATGCCCTTGAGACTTGACTTCAGCTCGGGATCACGGAGAACGACGTTAGCGATCTGGAGGGCCAGACCACCGCCTGCACTGGCGCCGATAGTGTAGAATTTGTTTGGGTCGCCGTGGAAGGTCGAGGCGTTCTTGTGAGCCTGCGATCATGTAAGTCGGTATGTCCAAAGGTTGACATATACACCGCATGTTTTACCCATTTGTAAACCTTCATGCAATCATCCAACTGCACTGGCCACTTGTACTCCGGCGTGAGACGATAGTCAACGTTCACCACCGCGGAATTGGTATGCTCTGCTACAACTCTGCACAACAGATCATCCGAGTCGAGATCACCAGTCATATAGCCACCACCGTGCGTCCAGATAGCGGTCGGCAGACTCCCAGACGCATTCTTTGGCCAGTAGAGCCGATACTTAATGCCGTCGACTTCACCGTCTTTGCTTTCGACATTCTCGGAAGGCTTAGGAAATTGAGGAGCAAGGGCTGCTACGAGGCCGGCGTACATTGCCTTGATCTCTTCCGGTGAGCCTTTGAGAATTGCTCGGCCGCCGGAAGCAGCTTCGAGGTCGAGCCAGGATTGATCGAGAGGCATGGTGGCGAGTTATGAAGGTGCAAGAGTGTGGTGAAAGGATACCGATTTCGGCTGATTTATCTTGGAGCACGATGCAAAGCTCTGCGTTGTCTGGTTGTGTTGGATCTTTGAGTTGGGAGCCTGGTGGTGAGTTGATGTACAAGGCAGGGACTCACCCAGCTAGTGTCTTATATAATACCAGTACCGTCAGGCCACGTTTTAGCGACATCAGCTCATGAGAAAGTGGTAAGGCCATCACGACTGCCCTACGTGGCGTGGGTAGGGCTTAATAGTGGGCCACTGGCCTGGCCATCTAGACTCCAGAGACGCAACCTCGGTGCGATTGTCCCACATCAAGGTGACGCCGCGCGCTAGAACAACGACAGTAGTGCGCTACTGGTTAGGCCTTGCCAGTGGCTGTCAAAAGAAGCCGAAGCCAAGACTTCGACCTGTTGTTGTATTGAGGGGTGAAGTGAGGGGTCCGGCGAAGTGTAAACTCTAACGTGCAAGGCTGATATGAGTCAGCACACGCGCTGCTCAGCTGACAAGAGTTTGTAGGTGGAGAATAGTTGGGCGCCTGAAAGACGGAAGCTTGGGCGCCTTAACGACGACAGGTTGCTCGTCTATGCGGTCAGCCTGAATTTTCGAGTCAGTGTAATTTATATTGCTTTTGGACCCCGCCCTACGCCTTGCAAAGATCCATCACCAGGCCACTCGTAATCAGACCTTCGCACTCGCACTACCGCTGACCCTTCAGCTCTTCCTCCACTTCCCTCACAACAATCTCCCGGACATCCTTCCATTCAGCTTTACACCCTGTAACCCTCTTCTCCATCTTCTCCAGACCCACAAATTGCTCCGGCAAGACCGTCTCGAAGCTGAAGTCCGCCTCATCTTTCAACGCCAGCTCCACGGCATGCGAGAACTTCGCGGGATGTGCAGTCGCAAGCGAGATGTGATGTATTGGCGCCTGGGACTTTTGTTTAGTCGCGTCTTGCGTGGCTGCGATCGAGCGTAACGAAGCGGCGATGCCGATGGCGGAGTGAGGGTCGAGGATGTAGTGGCCATTGTTCTCGGTGCCAGTCGTCGCTGGTTTCGATGTGCCATTCGCCAAGCCATTGGCATGCTTGCTTACTGGCAACGTCTGGCCGTAGGTCTCCTTAATAGTTTGGATTGTCTGCTTGTCGGACACACGCTCGCTTTCCAACTGCTCCTTGGCAGCAGCAAGAATCTCCTTGCCTACCCCGAAACCGCCTTCACTCTTCAGCTGATTGAGCCATCCATTCACCTTCTCACCCGCTTCCATCCTCCTGTGGTTTGTCTCTTCTACTGAGCTGGTCCTGAAGGCGAGATACCACAGCAATCTCTCGAAGTTTGAAGACACCAGGATATCCATGGCCGGTGCCAGTGTCTCGCGAACACCGCTCTCATGCGCCTTAGCACCATCCTCCGCGATCCCACCTTCGGCCTCAACACCATGCACTGGCTTCTTCTCGTAATACCCAGTCTTCCAGAACCGATGCAGAATATCGTTCTCGTTGGTTGCAATGATTAGTTTGTCTACAGGTAGTCCCATGCGTGTCGCAAAGTACCCAGCAAGAATGTCGCCAAAGTTGCCAGTGGGCACAACGAACCGCACGGCAGGATCCGAAGCGTCCAGTTGTCGGCAAAGCGTGAAGTAGGAGTGGAAGTAGTAGGTGATCTGTGCAAGAATGCGAGCCCAGTTGATGCTGTTGACGGCTGCGAGACGATGCGTACGGTTGATCTCGGGGTCGGCAAAGAGAGCTTTGACGATGTCCTGAAGATGTCAGTGCGATACAAAACAGAGCCATTGGTAGAAGTCTTGACGTACCTGGCAATCATCGAACGTGCCTTCCACAGCCAGGTTGTGCACATTCGCATCGAGCACTGTTGTCATCTGAGCCTCCTGAATCGGGCTGACTTTGCCCTTGGGGTGCATGATGAAGACGCTGACATCCTTCTTTCCCCTCAGTCCATAGATCGCAGCAGATCCCGTATCTCCGCTAGTCGCACCGACTACTGTAAGGTGCTCCCTGCCCAAACCTTCCTTGCCATGGTTCCTCCGTACGAGAAAGTACTCGAAGAGATTGCCCACAAATTGTAATGCAACATCCTTGAATGCGAAGGTCGGACCGTGAAAGAGCTCGAGGAGATGGAGGTTCTTGCTTTCATCCAGCGTGACTATTGGTGTGATGTCCTTGGCTCGAAATGTATCATAGCTTCGCTCGACAATTCCCTTCAAGTCCTTCTCAGGTATCTCCTTTTGGCTGATATACAAGCTGAAGATCTCATATGCCAGGTCCTGGAACGAGTAGTTCTTCCACTTGGTCTGCCAGTCGGACGGTAGAGAGGGGACTTCTTCGGGGATGAATAGACCTCCATCGTTGGCGAGACCTTTGAGGACTACGTCTTCGAATGACAGCTGCGAGGCTACTCAGCGTAAGCCCAATGGTTCCGAGCAGTCGCTGGGACGATTGCTCAACGTACATCGTAGGAGCCACCACGAGTGCTGAGGTAGCGTTGCGAAGCGCTGAAAGGTATGGATGCCATGTTTGTTCCCTAATGCTTTCGGAGTGGGCAAACTTGGGCACGACGATCAGTGCACAATGTCAAGACTCGGGCTGCGAAAAATAGTCACTAGTTGTCGGAACAGTCAGAAAAGTGCCGCCGAGATCGCATTGGGTTTCGTGACTGGCTCAGCGACCCCGCCACCATTTGTGGCTTCTCGGCAGCCTTCACCGAGCCATCAACTCCACCACAACATCTGTCAGTAACGGTAAGAGGAAGGTGATGCCGCCGTTCGGGTAGGTGGGTATAGTTTGGGCCTACGAGCTCTTCTCTGCTCCTGTTGGGCTGTTCTTCTTAGAAGCTTGCAGCAGACAACCAAGATATCAGAGACCTCATTGCCTGCTCCTTCCTACGTCCTCCTGCCGAGACTGACGCACAGCCACTTCATTCCAATAACATCAGCAGAGTCATAGATCAAGAACTCTTGCCATCATCATGGCTTCCGGGAACATATCGACGAAGCAACCATGGCAGATGACCGCCACAGAAGTCCTACCTCGTCTCAAGTCTGGAAAGCTCACCGTAGTAGATTACTCCAAAAGCCTGCTCGAGCGTATTCATACTCGCGACCAAGTGGTAAAAGCCTGGGTATGGCTACCGCCAAGTACGATCTTGCAGCGAGCCAAGGAACTCGATAGTCTTCCTTTTGATCGACGTGGACCACTACACGGCCTGCCTGTCGGCGTCAAAGACGTGATCTTGACGAAAGACATGCCAACGCAGTACAACTCTCGCACACTTGAGAGCGAGGAGCCTTCAGGCATAGATGCCAACGTCATCATGTCCTTGCGAGCCATGGGAGCATTGATCTTCGGCAAGACAGCAACGACGGAGTTCGCATCCAGCAAGCAAGGCGGGTGGCACCAAAACCTCACTTGCAATCCACAAGATCCGAAAAGGACACCTGGTGGCTCTTCTTCAGGCTCTGGTGCTGCTGTCGCGGACTTTCAGATTCCTGTATCACTTGGTACGCAAACAGGAGGCAGTATCGTTCGGCCTGCAAGCTTTAATGGGTGCTATGGGTTCAAGCCTACGCATGGCGCCATATCCAGGGAAGGCTTGGCGCAGTGGTGCCCTACTCTGGATACATGTGGCTTCTTTGTGCGGTCGATGGACGATCTCGAACTATTGGCAAACGCTTTCAGGTTGACTGACGACTCGCCCGTCCCTTCACAACGCTTTGAGCTCCGGTCAGCCAAAATTGGTATGTGTAAAACATATAATTGGTCAAAAGCTGGTCCTGGTACCGTGAAAGCCATGAGCAGGGCACAAGAGCTGCTCCAACAGCATGGCGCAAATGTGGAAGACGTCGTACTGCCCGACGACTTCGCAAATGTGCTAGATTGGCATGCCGCCGTGCTCGTTGGTGAGGGTCAGACATCCTTCCTGGGACAATATCTGCTCGACCGAGAGCGCCTGCATGAGTCCATTGCCTCCTACGTGGACAACACGAAGAAGCTCACACACAAAGAATTTCTCGACGCTTACGATAACGTGGCAAGACTTCGACCTGCCTTCGATGATATCGCAAGCAAGTACGATCTCATCCTCACCCCTAGCGTGGTTGATGAAGCTCCACTAGGCCTGGAAAACACGGGAGATATGTCCATGTGCTCGATGTGGACGATACTACACGTTCCTGCGCTGAATTTGATCGGCTTTGCTGGAGAGAATGGACTACCTATTGGTCTGACAGCGGTGGGGGCACGATATACCGATCGGCATCTGCTTCACGTCTCAAAGGCCGTTGCGGATGTGTTTGAAGGTGAAGGCGGGTGGAAGATGGCACCGAGATCATGATCACTACGCATTGACAGTGTTGTCTGTCGTACAATGTCTACGATCAAGACAGACAGAAGTGGCAACGCATACTGCTTGAACAAAGAAACATTGTCCGCTGCTTTCAAATTCGACTCAAGACACAATGTCATTATACAAATACAAGTGGTAGCTACAAGTTGGGTGCGGTGAGAATACGATTGTCGGCTGTTCTCCAACATGGCGGCTATAAGACCAAGTTCGGTCTACTCTAGTAGCTCCAGCTCAGTCTACTCCGAGACTCCATCACTTACACCTCCTCCGATTAGCAACATCACAAACGAGCCTCTGATGATCCAGAACACAAACGCGGCAACGATCAAGATCCGTCGTGCCTGTCTCCATCGTGCACCGAATTCGAACGTCAAGAACTTGGCGATGATTCCAATCGAACTGATGAAGAGTGTGCGTGCATCACGGAATCGAGCTCTCTCGTTCCCACACTATCGCAACCCAGTGGGGCCTGTCAGCAATCTAAGCGGTCAGCCGTTCTCGCTGTACTCGACCGACTTTGCAACTATCAAGACCCGTCGTGCTGGTAGGAAAGACGCTAGAATTCCTGTAGCTGCCGTTGCAGCTGTCGAGACGCTGACGATGATACCAGTTGAATTGAAAGCGTCGATCAAGTCGTCTGCTAACCAAGTCTCGTTTCTTGGTGGCTTCCTCGCCGCCTTCAAGAGGGTAGTAGTCTAAGACTTCAGAACGCCCTGTACGATTAGCTACGTGTAGTTGTTGTCTTATCGTTTCAATTACTTCATCACAAGTCTATCAAAAAGACACCATCATTCATATATCAACGTACTTCCCTGTCTTGACATCTCTCCTTTACCGTCATGAGTGAGGCCCGCAAAAACAAAACAAAAAGAATGCGATGATTCATCTACACCTATACAACAGGTCAGTAAACCGTTGCACAAGTCGCGTTGTTATCGAGGACTGCGTCCACGTACCCAGCGAGGGTCGAACTCGCGACTTTCGCATTGCTTATTATAAAGCCATATAAGTGCACGAAGCACAAATATAAGAACGACACGCTAGCCACTGCGTCATGGCTAGGAGAGGAGAGTCAGTATATCGACTCGTATGCGACGTCTTTTTTCCAAGAGGTTTCAACATACGTGTGCCCAAATGACGGGAGTACCCGCGCATAATATATGCCTCATTCCAAAAAGCACCGAGATATGTCCGATGAGGTAGATGCACAAGGGCAGGTGAATCGACATGATGAAGCTAGGGCGATGTGACTGAATTGGATTGTACGCGTACTTTTGCTATGTACTGATCTGCTCACGAGGCTTTCCCTGCATCGGTTGCTTCGATGCAATGAGTAGGAGGAGCAACAGCCTGGACTTCGCCAGCGGTGGACTTCTCCTCCACAACACCACCTTCGGCTCCCTTTCGCCTCAAAACAGCCACACCCTCCACATGCCCCGTCTGCGGGAAAAAATCAAACCCCCTCAAACTCTCAATCTCATACAACCCCTTCATCGCCCTCTCATCCTCGCCTTCACCCTCTGCTTCCAGACCCGCAACCAGCCATCCGACATCCCTCGCCTGCGTGTGTACGTTGCAGCTCACATAGCATATCCTGGCCGGTCCGTATTTTAGTAACTGTCTGATGAACCCTTGATCGCAGCCTTTTCGTGGCGGATCGATCACGACTACTGTTTCTGCTGGCGGGAAGTTGGCCGTGTCGATTGCGGCGAAGAGGGCGTTGGCGTCGGAGGAGATGAAGGTCGTGCTGTCTGAGGGGAGGTTGTTGAGCTCGGCGTTGTGGGTGGCGGAAGTGATGGATTGGGGTGAAATGTCGATGCCTATGCTGTTGGTGAAGGTTTGCGAGAGTGCTACTGTGAAGAAGCCCGAGCCGCAGTAAGCATCTATCATCTTAGTGATCTTCGGCTGGCTCTGCGTGCCGGTGGAGTCGTCTGGTGTTGGAGGCGCGAGGATGTTGTCCCGAATGTACTGTGTGACCAGCGGTAGTATACTATTATTATTCTGAAAGAAAGATCCAGCCGGGTTATCAAAGCGGAACTCATCCACATACTCTGTCGACGTAGCCTTGGAGTCCGTAATACACGTCTTCTTATGCACAAACTCCCCCCCATCCTCCCCCACCACATCCTCCCCCTCCACCTTCCCACTCTTCACTCCTTCTACCCCTCCTTCTTTAGCCACCCTCTCCGTACTCTCCCTAAGCAAAAGTGTCGCACCCCTCTGAAACTTCTCAATCTCCTCCCCAACCCTCCTCCTCTCCCTCTTCATGCCCAACCTCACCGCCTCAGTCCCAATAGGACAATCCTCAATATCCATCGTCTTCCTCGTCCCCTTCTTCATAAACCCAATAGGCGGCACCCCCGGCCAAATCGCCTTGACCCCAGCCCTTCGATCCTTCCTCGCCATCGGCGGCCCATCAAAATGCGGCGTCAGCTTCGTCCGGTATCCATACTGCAACGGCGACCCGATCGTATCCCCCACAACAGGCACAGCTGCAGCTGGCAAACCCGAGAAATTCGTATAAGCCTTCTCGACTATTTCCCGCTTATGCGCTAGTTGGTATGAATAAGGTAAATGCTGGAATTGACAACCCGAGCATTGCGAGAAGTAAGGACAAGGTGGTATTTCCGTGCGATGTTTAGAGGGAGTTTTGACCGCAAGAAAATCCGTAAGAGTGTAAGAATCCTCGAGGACATGCCTGACGACTTTGGCTGTAACGGTGTCGCCAGGAGCGGTGAAGGGAACGACGTATACTTGGCCATTCTTCTGTGCCAGACCATCGCCAGTAGAGGAGATTTCGGTGATATCGAGGTCGATTTCCGTCCATTGCTCCGGAAGCTCCTTTTCTGCCTGTTCCTCCTTGGTGCTGCCATTGGCGATCTTGACATCCTGTAGTAGTCGACGCACATCCGCCAACAGCACTTCCTCATTCGAACCCTCGCTCACGCCTGTGCTGGACTTTTGCTTCTTGTTCTTCTTGAAATGCCTCTTGCCTTCGTTAAAGGGCCGCTTTTGTGCCATGATTGCTGCTGATAGGAAGAGAGAAGGCGTCCGACTAAGGCGAGTGATGGGTATGCATTGGCGCAAGGCAAACATTAATTCGCCAACTAGCTAATGATCGGGTTTGGCACGCAACGGCATGTGAAAGTAACAGAATTCACGACTACCCACAACTGGATCGAGTATTCTGGCACGCTAACGGCTTGTCGTCCGCTGTCGTTCATTCTACTGCTCGAGCCAAACTCCGCATGAACTATCGACAGAACTATAGAAAGTAAAGGACGGAATCAGATCACATAAGTGAATGGAAACAGATCTCCATTAGGCATCTACAAGAACGAACGCTATGCAGTCGAAGCCACTATCAAAGCAGTGTCTCAACAAAGTGAAACAATCAACACCAACCAGCGCCATGCTCAAGTGCAGCAGAAAAGTGATAAAGCATGCCACCACCATAAACCAGTCATCACCAACCCATCAGCAGCGCCATATCCCCACCATCCCCATTGCGCCAATATCGAAGTCAAAGCCTTCGCCATCATACACTCTTATCATCCCTTACCCCACCCCTCCCAGCCCGCTTCACGTACTCACATACCCCGGATCATCAACCGAACTATCCACCCACCCCTTCAAAGTCGTCGCCCCACTAAACCCCCTCTCCAAAACCGCCATCCCCTCCCCCTCCCCCCTCTCCACAAACTTCTGACTATGCACCTCCTCCCAGATCCGCTGAAAATACATCCTCAGCGTCCTCAGACCCCTCAAATACCCCCGATCCACATCCTCTCCATGTGCAGGGGGACAGGGTTTGCATTGCTGGATGCGCGGCATATCCTCCGCGGTGACGCAGTTGGCGAAATCGACGATCTTGAGTTTGATGTCTGGGTAGCGCTGTTTGGGGGGTTCGTCCTTGCCATCACGATTGCGGTCGTCGTTTGTACGGCTTGCGGGGCGGGACTTGCCGAATTCGTCGGCGTCGCCACGGTCGTAGATGAGGAGGAGGCTGCTGGCGTATAAGCGGTACTTGGGTAATCCACGCATGATCCTATCGAGCGCGGCGATCTTCTCGAGCAGCATCGGGATGTGCTTGAGTGCTGACGCATGTCCGATGCCATCGAAGAAGAAGCGCTTCAAAGCTTCGCGGAATTCGGCACCGGCCTTGATATCACGGCCGAAGTACTTGTCTTCAAATGTGTAGGATTGCTCCTTGACGTTGTAGACCTGCATGCCACAAACACGCACGCCAAGCTCACGCGAAGTCGTGGTCTTGCATTTCCGGCGCTGCGACGCTTGTTTCTTTTCATTCGCTTCCACCCCATACTGCCTCGTGCCCATCTTCAGATCGAGTACGCACGGCTTCTGCATGCCTGCGGTCAGATCCTCAAGTAGCAAGAAGTGCTCTACGCGCTCGTCCTGCTTGAGTAGAGATGTCTCGGGATTGCGAGGCTCCAAATCGCCAGACAGCTGGATTGCCGGATCAAGCTTCGGTGCTCTATCCCTCTCGATCGTGATAGTATCTGACCTGCTAAGTTCAGACGACGTCGCATCACGCACCGCTTCCTTGGCAGCAGCTAGCCTGTCACCGGGCAGCTGTGCTTTAACATCCTCCATCGCAAAGACATCCTCTTCGCCATCAGCACCATACGCCTCATCCTCGTGATACTCAAGGTCGCCACGATTGCCCACAATGCCAGTAGGTTTGCGCGTGAGTCCGCCACCCGAATGTCTTCGCCTGTGTCGTCGTGTAGGTCCCCCACCATCCACATCATTCGCCTCTGCGCTTCTGCTCAACCCGACACCCGCAGCTGCATCTGTCTCACCCGCACTGAGCAGACGACTCAGATCCGTAGCAGCCCGATCACTGCTATCAAGCCGCTTTCGCTCCATAAGATTCTTGATCGCCTGCCTGCGAGCATTCTCACCGTTCGCACCAAGATCCGGCAGCTCCGCAGTATCAGCGCTCAATTGACCTTCCGCAGGCGCCAGATCTTCTTGGACGGACTTCGGCAGCCTGCGAAGGGATCGTGTATGCTGCGCACGATCTCTCCGATCATGTCGGTGGATGACGGGCGGGGCGAAGACTTCTCGTAGGACATGGTCTCTGAGTTTGCTATTTACAGAGGTGAAGCCCCAGCTCGAGTGTGGTTTGAGCGAAGGTCGCCTGGCATTTGTGGTTGAAGTCTCGTCGTCGCTCTGCCCACCAGCTCGAGCAGGTGGCGACGATTTGATGCGGTGGAAGTCTGGAGTGGTCGATCTAGGCGGTAGCTGGAACAGATTCTCGGGTATGAGGTGGCGATTGTTCTCCAGTATGACCTGTGGTATGGCGGTAGGAGCCTGTGCTTGCTGCGAGTGGCTGATCATCCTCTGTTGCGGCGCATCATCTCTGCTTTGACCACTCGAAGCTGTCTTACTAGCTGCACCATCCACGTTGTCCGCAGAAGTCTTCGCTTCCGTGTCAGAGGAAGCCTTTGGTTTCTTGCCGTCTTTGCGGTATGTTACATTGAGCACACCAATATACCTAGGCATGAAGCCAAGAAGCTCAGGATGCCACTTCTCGACAGTCTCGTAGAATTTGTTTTCTTTGCTATTTAGCTGTTTGCAAACGGCACGACGCGAAAAGCGGTAGATCCTGGTGTGCCCGCCCACTTGATGCTTGTAAGGCTTTAGCTCGACTGCACCGACTGGTGCTGGTGGTGTGCGTTTGCGTTTCGGCGGCGACTCCATAGCCTGCCTGAACAGCTTCGTTGTCGGAGTCGCGGTCGGTGTAGTCTCCTCGTCATCGTCTTCTGATGCCGCTGTCTCGAATCCGGAGGCGTAAGCATCAGAGTCGTATTCGGTGTCGGACGGAACACCTGGAGGAATAGCAGACGGTGGCAACGTGAGATCTTCAGTCATGGGCTCCTTGCGCATTGGGAAGTCGCCTTGGAGTTGATCGCTGGTGTCACCGTTACCGGAGGTTAAGGAGAACTCTACGTGATCGTTGAGATCTCCTTGCTTACTGGTCGCTTGATGTGCTTGCTCCTGTCGATGCTGTGCGATTTGTGCTTCGGTGGGAGAATCTTCCAGCTTGAGTCCTTGATGTGGAATATAGACCGCAGATGAGATGTGCTCGAGGCCATGCTCACCGTCTTCTGGGCTGCCTTCGGTCTGCAACGCCAGTCGTGACTTTTCCTGATTCAAATACCCCGGCGTCTCGTCTGAATATGCTACCTTCTTAGCGCTGCCAGGCGCAAGTTGATGGTGATTTCGGATCTCCTCGAGTAGACTAAGCGGCAAGTCTTTGTGCTCATTGTCACTCGTCACAGCTGCCCGTTGGTCAAGCTCCTGTCCTTCATTCTCTTCTTGTAGTGTTGGTATGTTGCTACTGCTGACCTGACGACTTTCAGACAGCTTCGAAGCAGCCTCGCTAGCAGAGCGACCAATGTGCTTTGCTCTCTGCTTGTCTGACTGTCTCTTTTCTTCCGCTTCATTCTCTCTAAAGAGTCCGAGGTAGTGACTGCCCTTCCGGCTTCGAAGGTTTGCTGGTGGAGTTTCAACAGGCGGCATACGTGCATCCACTACCCGATCGACACCAATCTCTGCACGGCTCTGTCGCCGTTGAGACTGTGCAATCGTCATACCGCTCATCTTCGCCTTCCCTTGTCTCCACGATCGGTACTGTTCTCGTTCTGCACTACGCTCAAACTCCTCTGGGCTAACTCTGGTTTTAGTGTTGGCGACCGGAGTCGCTGGTGACTCACTCGTTGTTTTAATGCCCGCGCTTGGTGGTGAATTTTGCTCGTTCGCTTCCGGTATGTATGCTGCTAGTGGCAGCGCTCCTAGTTCGTGAAGGTCGTACAGTGACCGTCGATGCCACTGCAGAGGAAGACTTGCTCGGCTTGGCCGGCGGCGGACCGAGTCGTCTACCATGGTCTGAGCCTGCAGTCCCAGCACATATGATGGCGTGTCCTTCCTCGAGGCCATCGACGAAGCACTCGAGCTTAACGGCCTGGTGTAGACCTCCATCGCTTCGTCCTTCACCGTGCCTTCTTCTTTCGGCTGGAGCTTGGGCGAGGTCACGGGACTGGTGCTGGACATGTAGTGCTCAGCGAAGATGCTGTCCCGTTCGGACAGTTGCTCGTGTACAGCATGACTGACAGAGTTGCTAGAGTGGGAGGAAGTTGAAGATTGTGCAGAGAGCCGTTTATTTTTGGCAGCACGATCCGATGGCTGATGGTGAAGAGCAGGAGGTGGACTGCTCGGCGGTGTCACCGCAGCCAAGTCGTCACTGGAGTCTGTGTGGTCACGACGGGGCGCAGGGACAGCGAGATCCAGGACGGCGACCACATCGTGGGTGGAGGGAGGGATCCCTTTGGATGATCGCAACTTTGTGCCGGGGGATCGATACCCGTGGGCGCGAGAAGGGGTCGGCATGAGGCTGACACATTTCTGGCCGGCACGCACAGCGCGCAGGAGGCAGCAATAGGTCGACCACGACGTCCACTGACACCCGTCCTCTGCGCGGCGGGCGGGAAGTGCATCCAATGCGTCTGCCGCTAAGCCCTACGCAGATGCTCGGCAGTGGCACTTGGCTGGGGTGGGAGGGATGTGCAAACGGTGCAGAGGCGGCCAGGCAGCGCAGTCTTGCCAGCAGCCGACGCACGTTGTTGCAGCGCTGTGTGGTGGTGGTTGTGTCAGGGTAGTGCCAGGGTAGAGGCGTGCAGCGATCGAATGGCGGAGAAGCGTTGGAAAGCTCTCTCTCTCCAATGAGCAATGACGTTTGGGGCATGGGTCCCGCAGCGTCCATCCTCCAACACATCCTAAACCGTCCACCACCGAATCCTATCCCCCTGTCTATCATCCATTAATCACTAATTCACTATACTTTAAGTGTATGTAATCGACTCCTTTCCCACGGCACTAACATAGCCGGCACATTTGGCCACCCCTTCCCGTGCTCCCCGAGACACAGGAACATCAAAACACGTTACACGTGGGAGCGCGCCGCCTACGAGTCGTCTGCCATCCTTCACTCCTTATGTCACTTACCGCACCACTCACCACGAACAGAACTCACAGCGTGCGGCGGTGTGATGACTCGCTCCGTCGGGCATCAGCAGTATGAGCCACTTATCTGTGTTCATATGAACGAGGTCGGACCATGTCTTTGTATCAAAAAACTACCAGCCATCGATACCAATCCAGCGAAAACGTGCTCGACAGTGCCGTGCTTCATCCTGCGCTGTAAGATGGAGAACCGGGTCAGAGGAAGCACTGCACCACTCCCCCTTCTGCAGAAGAGCAATTCACCCGACTCACCTCCAGAGATCGACGTTTCGAAGCCTTCTGGAACGTTTTCTGGCTCTTCTAGTCATTTATACTGTAAGACTTGCTGTGCGGGTTGTGCCACCCCTGGCCTCTCTATCCCACGCTCAATGGCGGCGTGTGACACTATGATCATTCGCGCCAATGATCGAGGACAACCATATCCATTTTGCTGAACTGCTTATCCTGCATGCGCTCAAACGTGTTCACAGGAGAGAGGATGCATTTCGCTGATGTGCGTCTACATGCCTGCGATGTTAAAACTCTAGTCCACGTCACATATGACTTCTGATACACTGATACTTCGGCATCGCTATTACCGAAACACTACATTTAGCCTGCGACCAAGCGAAACAACTTCACACCCATCTACCGACGACCAAAACGAGCAAGTCGAGATTTCGGCAAGCCTGACCGCCATGCCAAAGACATGATATGCGTGAGGACCAAAACAGCCCAACTTGCAATGTCGACATCCGAGGTGCTTTCCAAGCGTGAGGTTGGTTGGTTTTTGAGCTGGCTGACATGCCGTGGCTACCCGCTGATAAGCATATCTCCTGCTGCGAGCACACCACATCTCCACCTGGCGGTCACCACGTCACAAAACACCCTTCGGAGAGATTTCTGGAATCGATCTCGTTGGTTGCGATATGCCGCCTACAGATTCCTGTAGATACATCGGAGCTGGCTTGTGCGGGGCAACGGAAGTGTTTGCACGATGCATACACATGTCCGCCGTGAGCAGTTCTTGGTGTTGCATGGGCCATCCGTCGCATTCCGAACCGTGACATTCCTTATTGTCGACTAGCTGGCAGATACCAAGATGCTCGTTGCAGCCGAACGCTCGCTACGCTGTCGCTGCGAGGACGCCTCGTTACCATATTTCATCACCGATCAAGGTACCTGCCGCAACCCAAAAAGCCTCAGTATCCCTTCATAGAAAGGGAACATGATATCAGGATCATACCTTAACGGATGGCTCTCTAACTCCCCCTCCTGCCAAGCCCGATACTGCTCACGCTCCGCATCGTTCATCTGCCCGAACGTCGCAATCGCCCCAGGACTCACGGGCATACCTTCGTCGTCCTCGACACTGCTCCCACACACCTGGCGCGGAAGCGGGTTCCAATCCACCTTCTTAAAACTCATCAATACCTTCAGCATCTCCCAGCCTTTACCTCGTTTCTTGTCCACGACAATGGCCTGTACTATCATCGGACTATGTCTTGACATCAGTGCTTCCTCTACCGGACCTTCCCAGCTGATGGGGTCATTCCAGTGGTCTACGGGGGAAATGTAGTATCGTTCGCTTAATTTTTGGGCTGGGTCTGTCTTGATGGTTTTCGCTGGTGGTGGAGGGGTGGGCGTGGAGATCTGGTCTGCTTTGCGCTTCGTTGATCTTCTTGGTGCCATTATTGTGGAAGAAGGGGGTTTGTGTGGGTGAGACCAGCTCGGTAGGTAGGTTGAAGGATGGTATAATGTACTGTCACAATGATGTGGTGTTGGGATGTACGAAGAGGAATACAAGCTACGTGTGCTAATCATGGTACATCTTCGCAACTCATCTCCGGCTACAATCAATCTGCTAAGTCGGTGTTCGACCGAAGACAAAGAGAGCTGATTACAAGACAAGAGGCCATGACATTATGATAATTTCATGACCCGCTTTGTATGTCACCTTGACTCTGCCAATCTACACGGCACTTATGAGGGACAAAGAATACCTTCAGTCCAAACCCTACTGAGTGAATCCTGGAATTAGGAATAGCATCACGTACTTACAATTAGGGAATAGGCATATTTCATTTCTGCTCTGTTCGGATACAACTTCTCATACTATCTTCCGCAACTGTTCCAGACAGCGCATCTTACATTACCTTTAGGACTCTGGACACAGCGACCAGCGTCGCATCCACAATGTCTTCACACCAGAACGATCTACAAAAGTGTATCCCTCACACACCAAACCACCTCCTCACCACTCCCGTCGTCGTGGTCGTCGAAGAGACTTCTCTCCTCAACCCGGCGCTGCGCCGCACCCAACCACTCGACGAAATCCTCGAATTCCTCCTCCTGGTCACAAGCAACCTTCCCCACCACCTTCTTGCCCTCCTTGGCCTTGCAAACTGGACTCGGGCCAAGACTAGCCACTTCCTCCAACCACTCCGTCACATCCTCGAACTCTGCACTTTGCTCCACAAACCCCTGCGCATGCTGTTTTTCGGCTCGTTCGCGCTTCTGTATCCTCTGCTTCGTAGCGGAGTTTAAGAATGACAAGCTTGACGCCTTCTTCACGGATCTGATGAGGTCGTGGGGGATCATGGTCAGGTATTGCGATTCCCCGGCGTAGGGACCAAGCATGCGACTAGCACGGCGGAGCTTGATCGTCGCCACAGCCGTGGTCTGGAGATGGAAGGGCTGCTTGCTGAGATTACTCATCGGCGGACGACAGGCATTCGGCTTAGGAAAGGGTGTCGGCGAGCGAAAAAGCTCAACTACGCTCATCAGGTCCAACGGAATCATATTCAGACTCTGTGCCGCATTGGCCACAGCAGCTGAGTACCCGGCACGCTGTGTACATTTCCTCCGGAGCTTGATCGTGGCTGCTCTCGTGGTGTACAGATGGAATGGCTTACCAGTCAGGTTACTCACCGTTGTCCTGGCTTGCTTGCCCGACCCATATCCTTTGGGGATGACGGGCGAGCGGCAAGATGCAATTGTGCGGATCAGATGGATGGGGATCATGGTTATTGTTATCGCTCCTGTGGCGCCAGAGGTCCTGAGGTTCTGTTCACACCCTCGACGGCAGTTGATGGTTGCGTAGGCTGTTGTCGGATGGAGAACGAACGGCTGGCCGCTTATGTTGCTGGCGTGATGGGGTCCTGGTGTAGGGGGTAGGGTTGGGGAGTAGACGGAGCTGGAAGCGGTGCTGAAGCTTGCTGTGGTGTTGAGGGGTGCGGACATGATTCTTGTCGGCTGAGTTCGCGGTGGTGGTTGCGGTTGGTTTGGAACCCTGGTTGAGTGATGGACGACTTATCGGGGTCAGTACTTTCTTCACCTTGTAGGTCGTTCAGGTCGTTTCGTATGCTTATCTGACTAGAGCAAAGACGTCTTCATTCCCGCAGGTTTCGAGACCTTGTTATACCTTTCCTTCTGTCATCAGTATACAATACCATTGTCTCGTTGCCCAACATACCTCGATAGCGAGCTGACAAGAGGCCGCTCGGCCACAATGCCATTCTCTACGCCGTAGCCGCGAGAGACCCCTTATCCCGGGCCCCCTTTGTCCACCAGGGACAATGCCCAAATTCCGACCGTATCGCACCACCAGCCCATGACCTTGACCTTCGACGTGACCAGGGCACAGTACGGAGTGAGACCACCACGACTCGGAAAGGTCCTTGAGGCAGCACAATCATCACTAAACCATATTCGTAGGCATTGCGCGAGCCTACACACAAGCTGGAGCTTCAGGACTAGTGCTTGCATCGCGCCGCGTGAGGTGAGGCGGAAATGGTTACGTGGCCTGCAATGACATACCATATCTATTCATGTCAGACCACCACCCCTCTCCTCCTCCAACCCCCCGGCCCCCTCCAAGCATACAACCAAAACCCACAAGCAACCCACACACACCCCGCCATGCCCCAAAACGTAGGCGCATAACACCAAACCCCATAACACAGCACATCCCCTCCACCTCCCTCACCTCCATCGCCCCCTACTCCCTTCAAACCTCCAACCCCCATACTCCCAGCCCCCCACTGATAAACCCCCGAATAAACCAACCCCCAAACCGTCGCCCCCGCCGCCGGCACAGTGGCCACAATCCCCCAATTCGTGCCGAAGTTCTCCACGCCCCAGACTACACTAATAATAATCGGAACGAGCGAGAAAACCGCTCCGTACCCCGCTCCTATACTCGCACTCACGATCCAAAATAAATCCCCTCGACCTTGCAGAAAGCCCGAGGCGAGGAGGATTTGACCCAAGGACATGAGGAGGGAGAAGGTGAGGAGGAAGGTTAGGCGGGAGATTTCGGGTCGTCCGCCTGTGTTTGGGAGCGGAGGGGCATAAAGGGATCCTTCGAGGGGGGGTAACGACGCGAAGGAATTGGAGAGGCTGTTTGGGCCGCGACGGTGTTGATGTGGGGCTGTGGTGGGGGCGAGGAGGTCGGTCAAGGTTCCTGTGAGGATGCGGGCTAAGGTGGAGGTGATGGCGACGATGGAGACGTGGGTCGCTGCTGTTGTCCTTGGAGCTACGATCTCGCCCGATACAGGGGCTGTCGTCGGAGGTGGATACAGCGTCCCGATGATCGTGCCCAGGTTGTTTATAAATGCTTCCCCTGGGCCCGTGACGAGGAAGAAGCCAGCGGCGAGCCACCACATCGTATGGTCGCCGAGAAAGAGTTTTGTTTCTTCATTCAGAAGCCAGGTCTTCTTCCGTTCTTGCTCCGCGAGCCAGGTCTTGTGCTCCTCGGCTTTCTTATGCAGATCGTCGATTTCTTGGGCGCTGAGACGGCGTAGGCCGTCGTTCGACACTGTGCCGTAGCCCACGTTGGGGCGGAAGAAGTCATTATCTTCCAGCAACCCACTCTGCTCCAACTCCTCCACCGCCTCATCGATCAATTCCTCCTCGCCCACAATCCGCAAAGCGAAGAAGCCCACGATCCCAGACGCCAGAAGCAGACAACCAAGAAAAAGGAAGAAGCGGTAAACGTCCACATCTCCCTTTTCCCCCTCCGGACCCCTCTCATATAACAACCGACTCCCCACCTGACTCTCCCACATGCCACTCAACCCAAAACACGCAATCGGCAACGCCAACGCCAACCCCTTATACTTCCCCCGTCCGAAATTCTTCGCGCACGTCGTGACGGCCGAGAGGTACATACAACTTGTCCCGCAACCGATGGGGATGAACGCCATAATCATGACCCAATACGGCCAGCCATCTCCTCCTCCTCCTCCTCCTCCCGCGCTCGAGGACGGTGGACCGCTGGCGTAGGTGAAAGCGGCGAGGATGTAGCCGATTCCGAAGAGGCAGCCGGCGAGTAAGGAGGGGGGGCCCGGGCCGGTGCGGTCGCAGAGGAGGCCAAAGAGGGGGACGGGGAGGTACATGGCTAGCTCTGCTGTGATGGAGACGCCGTTGACTTGGAGTTGGGTATACCGGAGGTTCTTCTGGAATAAGGGGGC
Source organism: Recurvomyces mirabilis (assembly GCF_035927965.1). Classification (NCBI taxonomy): domain Eukaryota; kingdom Fungi; phylum Ascomycota; class Dothideomycetes; order Mycosphaerellales; family Teratosphaeriaceae; genus Recurvomyces; species Recurvomyces mirabilis. Next base: position 963,370 of record NW_027041937.1, on the reverse strand, counting down.
ATAGAGGCTATAGGCTGTGATACTCCCGGCTCCGAGGGCGTTGATCAAGGCCCATGCGAAGCTCAAATAGCGCAGCAAGTTCTTGCTGATGCGTTGGCGTTGCTGGACGGCGATGCCTTCGGCGACGTCCTCGAAGAAGGAGCCGGCGTAGCTGTGTTGTTCGTCCAGGCTTTGACGGCCGTGGGGGGAGGTGGAGGTGGAGGTGGAGGTGTCATGTTGGTGGTGGGGGGAGGGGGCGAGGAGGGGTTTGCCGCCCGGGTGGTAGTCGAGTTTGTCGATGTGAGGAGAGGCGGAGTCGTTGGCGCGGCGGGAGGAGGTGGGGCGGGAGGGCATGCTGGGGACAGTAGATGTGGGTTGATTTTTAGTACATATCGCTAAGCATGTGAAAGCTCACCACGAACAGAAGGGATGACTCCGAGGCAGCAGGGGGCAGATGAAGCATGATATGGACGATAGTGGCTGGAGCAGAGCACATGCACAGCCAGCTCGCGTGCACTGACGACCGACATGACGCATCTGCATCTGCATCTCGGCGCGCGCCGCCCCGCCCCGGCCAGATCCGAGGTGTCCCACCTGCCCAACAGGGAAGTGGGGTGAAATGCGAAGTGAATTTGAGTCGCACGGCAATGCTCTCGTCCTTCACCTTCCGGAATGCTCAGACAATATGGACCAATTACTGAGACTACCAGAAGAACTGCTCTATCTATGGCATACCCACCGAGCGGAAGTGCTCCTCTCGGCCGGGATACTCTTCGCCATCGTGCGACTGGCTTTGCATTGGCGAAGTCGTCGAACCAAGGAGATCCTTACCCCTCCCCTGTCACCCGTTCATGTGAAGGTCTCTCCATTACTATCTCCAAAGGATGCCTCGACTCCCGTCCCCGACACCAAACCTTCTCCACCCCCAAAGGGATCCAAGCCAGGCCCCAAGCGTGTGACGGGGAGCAAGAAGACGAAGAGCAGGATCTCTCCCAAAGCCGACCCGGCCAAGGCGCAGACGATCCGCCCCATCATCTTCTACTTCACCGTCGGCGGGTCGACAAAGGTATATGCCGAGAAGCTAGCCGAGAGTCTCCGATCATCCGCCAATCGTTCCGTATTGAGTCCGCACATCCACGACCTGACCGACATCGACTACGAGGACTTCTTCACGACTCCCATCAGGCCGACACCGATATACTCAGTCCCCTTCTACCTCCTCGTCCTCCCCACCTACAACATCGACACCGAGCTCGATACTTTTCTTTCTCATCTGCAGGAAACTCACCATGATTTCCGGATAGATACTTCGCCACTGTCGGGCTTGGCGGGGTATAGTGTCTTTGGACTAGGCGACCAGCAAGAATGGCCGACAGAGCAAGAAGGGTTTTGTACGCAAGCTATTGAGGTAGACAAGTGGATGGCGAGGTTGACGGGACGAAAGAGGGGGTTCCCACTAGGTCTGAGTAATACTAGGGGGAATGTTGAAGAGGATATGTGGTCGTGGGGGAAGGGTGTGAGAGCTGTCATGGAGGATGTAGCTATTGGGCGAGGCCTGGGCGAAGGCGTGCGAGGGAGTGGCGATGCGGTAGAAAGTGCCGATGAAGCCGAGGACGAAGACGACGAAGAGGAATCGGATACCCGCCCGCGAAAACTAACCACCCGACAAAACCAAACCTCCGACCTCGAAGACATGAAAGTGCCCATTCCCGTCGACTTCACCACCGCCAGCCCCAATAAACCCACCATCTCAACCCAACCAAAACCCATGGTCCCCCTCAACTCCCCCACCCACACAACCCTAACAAAACAAGGCTACACAATAATCGGCACGCACAGCGGAGTGAAAATCTGCCGATGGACCAAATCCGCCCTGCGCGGTCGAGGCTCCTGCTACAAATTCAGTTTCTACGGCATCGCCTCGCACCTCTGCATGGAAGCCACCCCGTCCCTATCCTGCAGCAACAAATGCGTGTTTTGTTGGCGGCATGGCACGAATCCCGTGGGGACGACGTGGCGGTGGGAGGTGGATGAGCCTGGGTTGGTTTTCAGGGGCATGAAGGAGGGGCATTATAGGAAGATTGGCATGATGAGGGGGGTTCCCGGGGTGAGGGCGGAGCGGTTCGGGGAGGCGATGCGGATCCGACATTGTGCGCTTAGTTTGGTTGGCGAACCGATTTTTTATCCGCATATTAATGCGTTGTTGGGTATGTTGCATAAGGAACACATTTCGAGTTTCTTGGTGTGTAACGCGCAACATCCCGATCAACTCGCCGCTCTGGGACCAGTAACACAATTGTACGTCTCCATCGACGCCTCGAATAAGGAGTCCCTGCGCCGCATCGACAGGCCATTGTATCGCGATTTCTGGGAACGGTTCCAGCGGTGCATGGATATCCTGCGCGCTAAACGCTTCACCCATCGGACGGTGTTCCGACTCACGCTCGTCAAGGGGTTTAATCTCGAGGAAGAAGCGGAGGGGTATGCGGATTTGGTGGAGAAGGCTTTACCGGGGTTCGTGGAGGTGAAGGGGGTTACGTATTGTGGGACTTCTACCGCTGCGGGGGCGGGACTGACGATGCAGAATGTGCCGTTTTATCAGGAGGTTTGTGGGTTTGTTTTGGCGCTTGCGAGGGCGTTGGAGAGGAGGGGACTGGATTATGGGATCGCGGCGGAGCATGCGCATAGTTGTTGTATTTTACTTGCGGATCGGGGGCGATTCTTCAAGGTGCCTGCTAAGCCGTCGGTCTCGACGCAGGCGTTGGATGGTAAAGGGGAGGTGAAGGTGGTGGAGGGGGAGAAGAAATGGCATACCCTCATCGACTACCCGGCTTTCTTCCGCTGTCTGGAGAGTGGGCGGCCTTTTGGCCCGGAGGATTATGTGGGTGAGCCGACGCCGGAGTGGGCGCTTTGGGGACGGGGAGGGTTTGATCCGAGGGATGTGAGGGTGGATAGGAAGGGGAGACCTAGGGAGGCGGTCGTTTCGGGGAAGGTGGAGGAGATGGGAGAGTAAATTGGGGAGGAGGCGAGGATGGGGAGATGGGGAGGTTGGTGAATGAGGTTGGTGGTCTAGAACCGAGATTACCTATGTATGCCTTTCCCGACCGGTCTCACGTTTTCTGGTGGGGCATATGTTGAGAGCCTGTAGCCGATGCTGAGGACGGCTGTGAAGCATGATCGTGTTATCATGTGCTTGGGGAGCGTGCAATACAATGCAATGGAATCATCGCCATGGTCTTTGTCAGCGCTACGGCCGCCTTGCTCACATCAGACATGCCTGGTGCCTGATTTGGTCATCAGTCTCTTGCATTCCCCTCCAGGCTATCTATCGCGTTCGCGTCCGTATTTGGCTACTGTCAGCTACATCTTACTTACGAGCTCTCTCCGGCCGTAACGTACTGGCGTCTTGTGCGAGATGTCTTTGCTCTCGTCCCTCGATCTAGACTCCTTGATCTAGACCAGGCGAAGGCGTAGAACACCTCTTCCCGCTCGAAGAATTCTCCTTCCCGCTCCTGTGTTTTTCTGACTGGCTGAAAAAGCGGTACTAAACGCACGAAGCTTCGAGCTGACTGGTTACATAGCTTGCGTAAGGAGAGTCTAATCGGAAGCTTCCATCTTATGGGTTGTGAACTTGTAAGCTCTCATGTCAGCCCCACCCCGGAGCCGAAGCCGATGGCTTGAAACTGACGAGCGTCGTCTTGGGACACGGCAGAGCAGGAGATCTGGGGACCAGGTAGTGGGGAGAAGTGCTGATTGATGCTTGACAAGATCCTGGCGCGTGGGATACCGGAGGAGGGACTGCTTTATTTAGATGTCACCACTATCAGCGTTTCTGGAAGGGAAATCTTCTTGTTCAACCGCTTTACCTCGACCTGCGCCGATTCGAGTATCAGGACTAGACAGTACGTTTCTATATCCTCTTCACAGACCTTAGCGGCCCGCATGGCTTTAGGCAAAGAGTTCATCGGACTTGTCCCTCCCCGTGATCAGAAGAAGCCAGGAGATCTTACCGCCAATCCAGTTGGCCTCAAATCGGTACGTTTCGTGCTTTGAATCGTACATATGCTTTCTAGGACGATAGTACTAATTGCGCACTCTTCAGTTCCTTCGCGATCAATTTAGTATCACCACATGGCTCTGTCTGGGAGCCATTGCCCAAGGCGGACTCTTTCTAGCAGCTGGCCGACTCGCGCTCGTACCAGCTGTGCTGCTGGTCATGTACAGGATCTTCGTCGCATACGCCCAGTCGATCGGCTGGATGCACAATCCATTGATGGATGGGGTGTAAGTGGCCGCAGCCCACCTCGAATGAATTACGAATTCTCAAGTCCAACAGCTAATCATCCTTCACTCACTCCAGCCTAATGAAGAAATTCAGCGCCCAAATCCCCGACTCCAACGGCAACTACGGCACCAAACCCGCCGATAGCGAAATCGTCGTCTTCCTCATCGGCACCCGTTGCAATTCATCCCTAGGCCTGCTCGGACACGGCTTCAAACAACTGGGCGATTATTTCGACGCGATGCTCGCCGTTCTCGATGCCAAACCCGACGATTATGGCTTCCTGGGCATGACCCGGTGGCTGAATTCCGCTGATCGCGAGACAGGGAGTGAGAGTCTTTCGGTCTGCTACTTTCGAACCATCGAAGGGTGAGTACGACGGATCGAATTGCACCTACGTGATAGTCCTCGATCATTCCGTTCTGACTCTTGTCCCAGTCTCCACAAATTTGCCCATGACTCTGCGCATCGCGAGGGTTGGGACTGGTGGAACAAGGATTACCAGAAGATGCCGCATATCAGCATCTATCATGAGATCTATTCTGTGCCCAAAGGGAATTGGGAGAGTATCTATATCAATAGTCATTTGAGTGGGATCAACTCGACGAAGTTCAAGATCACTGATATGGAGGGCAAGGAGAAGTGGGCTAGTCCTGTGGTGGATGCTAGTAAGGGGTTGTTGAAGACTAGTGCTGGACGGATGAGCAGGAGCCAGGCTGGCGAGCATGAGAAGATGGGTGTTGTGGATCCGTACTGAAGGTCGAACAATGAGGCTCTATGTTTTTTGCTTCAGCTCATTCATGTGATACTATCAGACTACAATCTCGTCCGCATATCGTTCTCGTGGTGTCAACGAGACCCGACACAAATCCATCCTTGACATACGCTGCAAGATCTTGGTCTCCATGCGCAGAACTGCTTCTCTGTGGAATCTGCACTCCTCGATATCGTAGGAGCAGAGCAGTGTTCTCAACAGGCCTCCCTGCCTCCCACAAACCATCAGTACATCTGGACGTGTACGTGCTCGAAAGACGTGAGCTTTCATTGTCACTGTGTCGACTATGGTGTAAAGCTCAATGCCATCCTCCGCCGCTTCGCTCAGCGAATGCGAAGACCATTCTAGACGGCCTCGACATCTACCGAATAATGTCCGCTCGACGCTCGGAAGGTCCGGCATCCCTTGGAAACCGCAAAGCCTTGCTTGCGTCTGCTCCACATCTCCATTATAGAATGTTATAATAAGTGGTGGGATGAGTATCGACGTCACATAACATAGGAGTAGTATGCCGGCGATGAAGCCCCATTGAAAGGTCAGCAATAGACCAAGGGTGTCAGTCGAATCCATCGGAGGACCGGCGCTGGTGATGATTTGCCATATAATTAGATCGAGGGTAGCGATCGCCTGCGTGAGCATGAAGAAAGCCGGAACAGCACATGCGACGCCATGACAGAATCTCCAGAGTCTTACATTTGATCGTGATGTGTCGAAAATAAAATCGATGCTGGAAAGCGGCGCCCAGTCGATGTGTGCGCCGTACAGATTCCCGAGGATGACGGCGTCATCGTCACAGACTTCTGATATCTGGCACTCTGGAGTAATATCCCACAGTTTGGCGCCCCAAGCGTCTTGCAGTGTATGCCAGGAAGCCGTGTGCGTGGGCGGCTTCAAGCAGTATAGTCGTTCTAGAGGTCGGTCGCTGTCGTTGGCGAGCGAGAGGCGTGCAAAGGCTTGAAAAGCAGAGTCATCTTTTCTGACCAGGACTCTCTCCCGCATGAGACCCATCAGAGCGTATATGGCGTCCGCATGCATTCTTGCGACTGTTTGTCGGCGTTGCAGACTGTTCAAGGCTATCACCAGAAGCTCAAGCTGAGTGAGCTGTATCGAGCCCTCATAGTGATCAATCAACTGGCCAACCGTGGCCGCATCGTCCCATACATAGGGCGGTAGGTTTCGCTTTTCCACAACTTGAGTTTTGTGCTGGTTTGCGCCTGCATACCATAGCATGACACCGTGGTCTCTGGGACATAGGAGTGCTTCCGGTAGTGTCCACAGTCGGTCTCCCCACTGCCGAAGCCAAGATAGCTGGGCGCTGCTGGAGAAGTCGCTCTCGACGTGCTCGAACTGCTCATTGATTGGTGGACCAACAACGATGACCATGCTTCTCGCTGCACGAACGACATCGCAAATACGATACACATCCTGCATGGATCTTGATGCATCTGCGTGTTCAGGGCTGTCGGGCTGCACACACTCGAAGTCGATCCAGAACGCCGTCGTGTTCGCACTTTTCGCAGCATCGATTGAGATTTTTATCAAAGCTGCGGCATCCCTCTCTGCACTGGCTCTTCTCCGCTCACGTTCAATGTCACTCAGGCTTGTGTCGCCAGCCATCTGCGTGTAGAAGTGCCTTCTGGTATACGAGACAAAGATGTATTGCACGGAGAGCAGCTCAATGTCGTCGTTAGCCGAGACCACTCTGAAACCTGTTTCGGTCGAGTCATCCAGCATGCAGAGGTAGCGTGGCCGCAGTAAGCGCTCAGTGGTGCCTCCTACTTCGTCATCGTGGAGTCGTGTAGTCGGGCGAGGGAATACCGAACGAAGACTATACATGCTGCTTGCATCGAGGTCCGGTGGAGTGCGAGAAAATGGGCCAGGCCCTGCTTCACTCGACATGTTTTCCGCGTTGCAGAAGCGGTGAGTTTTCTTTGGTGTCACTGCAGGAGAGTAGTCCGACAGCTTGATCACAGCGGGCTCCGAGGCCTTACGTCGGAAGCTCTGTAGCGAGATCTGCTGGTGCTCACCTGGCAGACGGATCCATGCGCCGAGCTTCGCAAGGTCAGCAGATCGCATGGTTCATCCTGCTGCGATACTCACGAAGTGTGCGTTCATCGGAAAGATAAGCAAGCACCGGACAAGTCGCTCCACAGGTGAGGGTACCCATCTGAGCCATGTGTCTGGGACCCGTTCAGAAGTCCAGGCCCACTCGGATAGCCTCAGTGGCAGTAGCCATTGCGACTCCGATTGATCAAATTGTGATGCGCCATCGCTCGTTCCATCGGCTTCGCTGTTACGTGTGCACTTCAGGACTGCTCGCTGCGACGTCAAGATGTATGATCCATAGACTATGCCCAGCACGGTCGCGTGTCTGTTACCACAGTCAGCTGCGATCTCGAGTTCACACTACCAAGACACCGACAGCAAGAGCAGGATTGTGCTGAAAGACTGCAATGGAAGATCGTGAACGTAAGACCCCCAGCGCTCATGTCGGTAGACATTCCAAGTCTGGAACAAGTCTTTGGCAACCAGGAGTAGTTTACAGGCATGGGTAACAAGGTACAATGGTAGTGGCAGCTTGGACGAGCTATTCAGCGCGCACTCGATCGCTGTTATCAAGAGATACAGGGTGGTCTCAAGGAAGAGGATAAGCGAAGGGATCCTTCCAAGGTATCGCCATCTGTAGATCTGTCAGCATGGTGCCCACGACTACAGCGTCAAGCACTCACCTGCGATACAGCCAAGGCGCTGCTGTCAGGCATACGCAGAGGCTGCTAACCAACTGGAGCGACCATATGGTCCAAAGGTACTTTGAATTGAAAGTCGCGTGATATTTCATCGTCAACGTTCGAGCAATGGTCGAAAGTATGTGGCAAGCGGCATAGCACTTCAGTATTGATGTATTCGAATATCACCAACGACACTCCTGACTGCGCCTCAACACGATCGGGGCTAAATCCACACGAGGCCGCACTATTCATGCACCATAGCCGCCCCAAGGATCAAATCTTGGCCCCATGGTCGTCGAGCGGCGGAGAGTAGATGACCATATCATGTCGTGCCTCAACGGAATATTTAGCTCCGTCCAGTGTTGCTCAAGACATCTTGTTTGTGGTCGACGAGTTCTGTCGGCTGTTCCCGCTCGCATGCACAGATATGTTCGTGCCTCGGGTGGGCATGTCTCCTCTCCTCTACAGCTCGAAACTTCGGAAGTCTTTCCGAGGTACTGGCAGAAGGACATATTATGGTAAAGAGCAGGTCAGGTAGGAGGTCATTCGCACATGTTCCAGCTCCACTCGTGACACTGCCGGGATGCTGATTTAGACAATCTCACATCAACCATGACAACCAAGAAGCGTCCCGTCCGCATAGCAGGCTGCTCCGGCGCTGCGACTGACCGCAGACATGCCATGGCTATGCTCGCTGCCAACTGTGCGAATGATCATATCGATGTTATCACGGGTGACTGGATGTCTGAAGCAAATATGACCTCGCGAGCGACACTCAAGCTCGCCGAGGGAGGCGATGCGTACGAGCCTACTTTCATTGAGTCCTTGGAGCCAGCACTCAAATATATTGCGAAGTATGGTATCAGAATTGCTGTCAATGCCGGGGCTTCGGATACCAAGCGATTGCATGAAGTGGTCACAGGTATGGTAAAGCAACAAGGCTTGAGCTTGAAGGTCGCATGGATCAGTGGTGATGAAGTGCTACCGGCAGTGAAAAAGGCACAGCGCGGTCGCGAGAGCAGTTTTGAGAACATATGCACTGGAGAGGTCTTGGAAGATTGGAAATTCAAGCCAATAGCTGCGCAAGCATATCTTGGTGGTCTTGGGATCGCAGCAGCATTCGAGAGGGGTGCAGACATCGTTGTGTGTGGTCGAGTGAGCGACGCTAGTCCAGTCATAGGCGCAGCGTACTGGTGGCATGGCTGGAAACGAGACCAACTACTCGAACTCGCCAATGCCTTTGTCGCCGGCCACCTGATAGAGTGCAGTAATTATGTTGCTGGTGGTAACTTCACAGGTTTCAAAAGTCTCGAGATGCGTGGTTGGGACGACATAGGATATCCCATAGCTGAAATAAGTAGTAACGGCCAGGCTGTGATCACGAAAAGTCGAGGCTCTGGTGGTGAAGTCAGCACTCAGACATGCTCATCACAACTCCTGTATGAGATTCAAGGGCCGTGGTACTACAACTCAGATGTCACAGCCATACTGGACGAGCTATGGTTCGAGCAACTAGGTACTGATCGTGTAGCATTACGAGGTGTAAAAGCAGATCTACCACCACCAACAACGAAAATAGGCTTGACAGCAGCTGGTGGCTACCAAGCAGAAGTTCACTGGTTTCCTTGCGGACTTGACATCGAAGCAAAGACACGAATGCTCGAAACCCAAGTACGAAAGCTGCTAGCACCCTACTCAGACAAGTTCACGAAACTCACATTCACCACGATCGGAACAGCAGCAGAGAACGCGTGCAACCAGGACGCAGCCACAGTCGACTTCCGTATCTTCGCTCAGGCGCCCACGGCAGCTGATCTGGCACCCTCGAAGTTCCTACGCCCTTGCATCGATCCCATCATGGAGTCATATCCTGGCGCTACGCCTCATCTTGACCTTCGTCTAGGCTTTCCGAAGCCGATACAAGAATACTACGTCACCCTACTCCCACAAGCCGATGTACAGCATGCAGTACACTTATGGGATGGCAGTGGCATTGATATCAGCCCTCCACCCAAGACAAAGACGTTTCCGGCGCAGCAGCCGAGCAAAGCCAGCACGAGAAGTACGACCAGTCAAAGCCTCGGCGAAACCACTCTTGGACCGCTTGGCTGGGTGGTGCATGCTCGGAGTGGCGACAAAGGCTCGAATTGTAATGTAGGATTCTGGGTACGACATAAGGACGAGTACGACTGGCTACGGTCTTTGCTATCAGTCGACACCGTCAAGCACCTTCTGGCGGACGAGTACAAGAAGGGCAACAAGATTGTAAGCCGCTGCAATGTCGCTATTGGCCACAGAGGACTAATGTATCAAGCAGGATCGCTTCGAGCTGCCGAACATGTATGCTGTTCATTTCCTGCTGCACGATCATCTTGACCGAGGAGTGAGCTGTTCATCCTCCTATGACTTCCTCGGTAAGAACGTGGCTGAGTATCTGCGCTCGAAGCATGTCGACCTGCCGGTAAAGTTCCTGAGTAGGGGGAAGCTTTGAGAGTGGGCTTTTCCTGTCTTACAACTTGCGTCTTATACGGCCATGACTTCCCGAAGACATATTTTACACAGAAGTAACAGCAGGTCGAGGACTACCGATTATCGACTTGGCGATCGCATGTTTCGAGTCTGGATCACACCATACCGCACGACAGCCACATGTGATGAAACTTTCGAAGAAGTCTTTAAAAGAAAAGCGAACGCCGATTGCGATGCCGCGGCTTTCACTCACTGGAGGTTTCAGTCACTGCGAGAGTGTCGAGTGGTCGAGCTGGTACGGGACGGCATGTTGCAGAACAAACAGTGTAAGAAGGAGGTGCTCAAACAGCCACAACAATATCATGAAGCATGGTCTGAACTGTATTCCGTTTCATGCTGTGCCGTTCGGCCATTAAGACTATGTGCATTCGATGCTCAAAGTTACAATCCTCATCTATACCACAAGCTTCAACGATAAAGCCTTTTATCCCTCCTGCACCACGATTACAACGACACTGCCTGCTCGCTAAGCCTTCGCTGCGATACCAAAAGTCTTGTTGCCACCATCAAAGATAGCGAAGAAGTTCTTCAGCAGCATGTCGCCGAAGATCTGGAGATCGCCACCGTTGTTGCTCTGCACGCCACCAAAGCAAGTGCCGTCGCCGAGCGGCGCATATGTGATCTGCTCTCCTGTCAAAGTCGCCATACCCTGGCCGATCTGGAAGCCAATCGGCGGCAGCTGGGCACTGCAGTCGTAGATGTATCCACCCTGTTGCTGACTGAGCTTTGCGCTGGGGATTTGGCCGTAGTAATTCTTGACGATATCGTCATCGACCATGATGAGGGAGGTGCCGGTGTCGGCAATGACCGAGTTGCATGTTGTGCACTGGTAGGTCTTGCCGTTGACAGAGTAGGACTTCGAGCCGAACTCCCAAAATCCATTGCTGTTGTCGATGCTTGTCCATTCGATGTCGCCGGAGTATTGGCTTGGGTCAATCTCGCCGAACGTGTAAGTGCCGCTGGCGTTGTCTTTGAGATCGGCAGTGAAGAGAGGCTGTGCAAGCGAAGGCATCACGTTCTCAAAGAAGGTCTTCTGCTTTTGTGGCTTCACAGTGTTGATGGTGCCGAAGCCGAGACCGAGCAGGCCGTCGCTGTTGGTGTCGGTGATGAAGGATCCGGATACTTCTTCGGCAAGCTCAACGCATTGCTTGTTGACAGTGGCGCCACCAATGCTGACCTTATCGTAGCCGACACTGCCAGATGCGCTGGAGCCATCGCCGTACTGGATCGACCATGACGCGCCTTGATAGCTGGACCATGTCGAGCTACGAGAAGGATCGTAGCTGGTGTGTCCGCTGCTCTGGGAAGACGCAAGCTTGTTGCTGAAGACCCACAGATCAGATGATCCAGTATCAAAGTCCAGGCTGAGGGTTTGACCACCGATTGTGACCAGCTCCAGATATTCAGATTCGTTGGTCTCCGGGGTAGCAGTCACCTCGCCAGTGACACCGGTCGTGGTGGAAGTAGCGAGAGTCGAGTCGACAGCCGAGGAAATGTTTGCAGCTGGAGCAGTCGCTGGCGACGAGGTTGCTGCCGGGGCGGTGGAGGATGAAGTACCGTCGCCACCAGAAAGACCGAGAGCGGAAGGGTCGAATGTGATGATCTCCCATCCGAATTTGGCGTAGGTACGCATCATCTCCTGACGCGGAGTGCGGTAAACGCCAACGCGTGGCTTCACTGGAACGCGAAATGTGCGGTGCGGTGATGACCAGCTACGGGTTGGTGCGGCAAATGTGCATGCTGCCAGAACGGCGAGGATCGCGATAGTGATTGAGTGATGCATGATGTCGAAATGTGTGAAATAGCTTTCTGGTTTCTTGACTGTCGGGCTCTGTAAAGAGTGGATGGAGGAGATTGTATAATGCCCGTGCGGTCGATATGTGTCAACGTGTCTTTCAAAGACGCGCTCAAATACAATAACGAATGACTAGTAGTGACAGTGAGTGAGTGGACGAGCCTCGTATCAAACAATACGCAAGTCGCAGACTCGCAGTGAAAGAAAGGGAATCGTTGTCGTGTTTGCTGAGCGAGAGACAATTGAGGTGCAAGACTAAGGTCAAATGTACAAAAGACCAAAAGGCGCAGGGGCCTTGTCTGCTAGTGGCTTGGGTCTTGTCGAAAGAGAAACCGCTTAGGCAGGTGCGTGACAGGCTGAAACGAGGTCTACAGAAATGCTCGTCTGGGCAGTGTCTGGGCATCGCACGGATGTGTGACGGAGAGCGCCACAGCGGCCTCGCAGCGACCGCGTTGACGAGGTAGGTCTCGCAGTACGTAAAGGGCCACGCAATGCTGTAATTCAAGGTCTCCGGCGAGTCTCGCGGAGAACTCTCTAGCTGCAGAAAAACGTGATGAAGATCTGTGCAGCGGCTACCTGCAGAGGAGGCGAAGATGGAAGTGACAGTGCCGCCGCCGTGATTCAGTCTTATTCTTGAAGAGGAGGAGGCAGAGCCGATGTTTGCATGAAGTAGATGGAGTCTGAAACGCAGGGTCAAAACTGAACCAGCCTTATACTGGTCGCTTAGGTGGCTCGACCTGTGATTGGTGCTTCTATCAGATTAGCTTCGTTTCAGCTTCCCGAAGTATGAGCCGCATCGTTTGCCTCACGTTCTCGCAACGCAGCAGTTCTCCTCGATGGTCAAGTGCCAGTGACAGGCCCAAGCACCCGAGCACGATCGGCGTGAAAATTTGAGAGACTACAAGACCGTAGAATGTGGGCGATGGACGGATTTGGCGCCTTGCCTTGACTGCGGATGCTTGGTTCCCGAGCCTGGGTCACGTGGAACCGGCTTCCCTAGCAGATGTCGCCTGGAAGACTGTACTCTATCATTCGCAGATGTAACAGCAAGACTAAATGTCAGCGAGACGATCGATAGCTACAAGTGCTCGTGATTTCTAGGTAAGACAAGCAAGGACAAGTGGGCAAGCCAGCCGCACGTACCACCACACATATGGCCTGCGAATATCATGGACTCCAACACTACCATCAGGTCAAGGACTGATCACGATTGGCAAACGAGTGTCGACGATCTGAAGGCTTGCAAATCTGTACGACAGCTACGGAACAGCTCTCTACTTCGATGTGTCCAACACGTATCGGCCCGCGATTTCTCCCTAAAGAAAGTGTCAGCAAAGATCAATCGTTGTCCAGGATGTGGGGTCATGCTCTCGCCACTGACTTTCGCCATTTTGTCGTAAACTGGCCATTGAATTAGCTGTTGTTCGATAAAGAGAGAGCCAGTGGACGATGCACTTACCCATTTGCAACTCAGACAGACCGACAACCTTGAACGGAGCCTTGATCAGGCCGCGACGGTAGAACTCGAGGGCCTCTGAAGTATCCTTGCGGTTGCCGACGTAGGATCCGCGGATGACGATCATCTTGATGACAGACTCGAAGACTGGTGCTCGCAGGTAGGCGCCGGCTGGGAGACCGATGCAGATGACAGTGCCACGAGGGCGAACGTACTGATGACCGGTTAGCGGACGGCAATCGTTAGTGCAGCTCAAGAAGTTCTCACCTCAGCAGCTTGCTGGAATGGCTTCTCGTTCACAGCCACAAGGATGACTGCGTGTGGTCCAAGACCATCCTCAGTCGCGGCTTGCACATCCTTGACGACGTTGCTGCTAGTGGCAAAGTCCACAAAAGCTGAAGCACCGAGCTGCTCCAAGGACATCTTCTTCTTCTCTTCTCCACTGTCGACGGCGATGACACGAAGACCCATAGCCTTGGCGTACTGCTGGGCAAGAGAACCTAGCCCACCACCGGCACCGACAATGGCGACTGTCTGGCCTGGACGTGCCCCCGACTCCTTGAGACCCTTGTAGACGGTAATACCGGCTAAAGCAGTGTCAGCTGGGTGTTAGCTCATATGAATTTTTGCAGTGCATACCACACAAGACAGGTGCAATGGCGTCGAGTGGGATGCTCTTATCGATCCTGGCAACGTGTGCACCCTTTGCAATGCAGTACTGCTGGAATGACCCATCAACGGTGTATCCGGAGAGGAGTGCCTTGGGGCAAAGAGGCTCGTCGGCCTGCTGGCAAAAGTCACAAGCCAAGCAGGAGCCGTTAATCCACTTCACACCGGCATGGTCGCCACTGGAAAACGTTAGCTGTGGATCTGCCAACTTTGGCAAGGCTCACCGACATCTCAATATCCTGGACGAGGTCGCCCTTGGCAACAACGACACCGGCACCCTCGTGACCACCAACGAGGGGAAGCTTGGTTGGCAATGGCCAGTCGCCGTTGACCGCATGCAAATCAGTGTGGCAGACACCGGAGTACTTGATGTTGACCAGAACCTCATCTGGACCTGGCTTCGCCACTGGGATCTCCTTGTACTCGACTGGTCCGCCAGTCTTCTCGATGACCTGCGCCCATTGCTTCTCCGGGATGTTTGGTGCCATATTGATGTCTTGTTCGGATGAATTGAAAGAATGCGAGTTTTCGGATATTGTACAAGCTGGTGTATATGCTGTAGGCGAACAAATTGGATGAAGATTCCACCTACTCCTTAGCACAGGATAGCCAGTTTCTTATGGCCATGCTGCTCGGAGAGGCGTCGACACACGCGACCCCACACCTCCTGCTACAATCCGTACGAAAGGAGGGGCAACATGGACCGGTCCAAAGGTCCACGATCATGGTGCCTGGCAGTGCCGCAGCATTGGCGTAAGCCTCAGACGGCTCGATGGAGATCTCAAGTGGCCTATGACAGCTCTTGCATGCCAGTCAAAGCCCAACATAGACACCAGCATTGTCACAAAAACATAGCCAAGCTTCCCACACGTCAACCAGCAGCAGACCCGGCTTCCGTAGCGCCCCGTCTCGCATGGAAGTGCGTGTGTTGGAGCTGCGTCGAGGATGACTACTGGAGTCTCGGTCGATTGGAAGGGTTCCTTCTATGCAGGCCAATGCTAGCGTGGTCGAAGCTATACCCCGGAAAGTCTAAATGACGAAGGTTTGGGGAAGTCGTTGTGCGGGGCGAGCTAAGCTATTTTCCGGTCCGCGCTCGCGACAGCTCGATGTTCGAAAGAGCTGTGTCAGCTGTTTCGTTGAGTGCATGGTGGTTGCAAGCCGCATCTTGTTAGCCTGGCCGGACCCGATAGCCAGAAGATGATATTCTGGCCTCACATCAGGAATCCCCCAGTCTAGCGATCCTGCCTACCGTTAGAGTTGCG
The DNA here is from genome assembly GCF_035927965.1 of Recurvomyces mirabilis. NCBI lineage: Eukaryota > Fungi > Ascomycota > Dothideomycetes > Mycosphaerellales > Teratosphaeriaceae > Recurvomyces > Recurvomyces mirabilis. The sequence continues at coordinate 947,894 of NW_027041937.1, read as the reverse complement.
GAAACATTGTGTGACCCTCTCATGCATCCTCCTCCTGGCCGATGGCTAAACGTACGGCCTTCCAGCGCTTTTCCGGGTCCCTTCTCGACTTAATCCACATCAAACAAGCCGCGAGCTGTGAGCCAAGCTGTGGCTTCTCCACCGCACGGCAACAGGCGGCCGAAGACGTCCAGCCTGGAGGATTTCTCGAGGTACAGCTTGTAAGGACTAGATCTCAGCAAGTCGTTCGTACGGCCCTGCGGATGCGACCCTATGTCGATGTCCGTCTCGGTCCTGCATGATGAGCTCGAAGTCTGTCTCGGCCAGGAGGCGCCACATTTGATGCATTCTAGCAAGCTTCCACGAGGCGTGTCCAGCTGGAGATCTGGCTCGTATCTGGATCATATCTGGAGGCGTTGGCGCTACGTCGGATTCCTATCAGCTGCTTCGGAGAGCGCGGGCGGACGTCCAGATGGTTTAACGTTGTGAAGATGGCAGGATTGACTCGTAGCGATGTTTGCTCGTGACGAGGCTTGGCAGGTACACAAAGGGTCGCAAGTGCTGAGGAAGTAGTAGTAGTGTGCTCTGCGCAAGCACGATTTTGCTGGACCATTGTTGAATGTCTTGCAGTCAATTAGGTCAAGATGCGGTATCGGATGGCTTGGGGCGATCATGAGTACCAGTGTGCACACATCATGCTGGCGAGTACGGCTTCTCGTGAAGAGCAAGAACGGAACTCGACTGGCTGAAAGACCGGGCTTGCGAGTCCCGGTTTTGGCTTCAGGACCTCATGGCTTCGGCTGGTAGACACGACTACCATTCGACGTTTGTCGGATGCTATCGACAAGACAAGCAGTGGAGCTCAACAGGCACCTGTCCCTGTCATGCGTAGCCATTGGCGTCCAGTGGTTTCCGGGCAAGTCAAGGACTGCTGATTCCGTCCTGCCAGAAGAGCAAGCCACAGACTCCGAGAAGAGGATATGCTATGATCCAGCACCTACGCACGTAAGACATCCTGTAAAATATGTCATCCAGAACATGGCCACCTCACCACCCGGAAATCCAAATTGGTATGCCAGAGAATCATGCCAAGCAATAGGATAAGAGCATGGAATCGTCAAGGACACAGCATCGTAGTCTTATTTATCACACCATGTACGCCCGACGTCACATATCGGGTGTGTGTAGGTAGTGTAGTAGTATTTGAGTATACCTCACACGCCATTAAGGTCAACGCCACCTTGCCTGACAAATTCACCTCCATGCTCTTGGACCCGCTTGCTTTATTACCGCGTTACCCAGAATGGCAGGTAGACGCCTGTGCACGTGATTTGCCATCAGAGAAAGCGATGACGTCTGAGCATGATGAGCTTGTACGGAATGATAGCATGGTGTAAATCTCAGATATGTTTGTAACAGTTTAGATAAGTCTTTCTATAAAAGCTATACGAATTGGGGGTATCTCGCAACGATCAAACGGCACGCCCAGTAAATAATCAGCATTCATGCCCATCTTAATGCGACACAAGTTGCACAACTCCCACCATCACCGTAATAACCACATCAAACATCCGGATCGTCCACTCCCTCCTCCTCCTTCACAACCCTAACACCTAACCCCGTATCCTCCAAAATCTCCGTCTGCACATTCCGCAAATGACACAAAATAATACCCACAGCCAAAGCATTCCAAACGTCATAGTCCTTATCCGACATATCGAAATTCGCCACGACCTTGACTTCTTCATGCCCCGCGGCGGCGCCGTCTTCAGTCGTATCGGGTCTGTATGCCACGAGCACGAGAAGCAGATGTGAAGCGATGAAGCCGTAGATTTGCGGGATGGGGTAGGAGAGTTTTGTCGTGTCTGTGCTGGGAGAGGTCTCGATGGAGCGTTCGGCGCGGAGGGCGTTGTGGTATCGTGTATGCAGCCGCGACATTTTGCGGTGGATGTTCGAGATTAAAATCTCGGTCGACGTATCTGCTGGGCTGGCTTCGAAGGATAGGAGAGGGATAGCCGATTGGGGGTCGAGGTTGGCGTCTTGATTCGTCCATTTGCGGTAGGCTTGAATGCTTTTCACGGCTTCTTGGGCTGGGGAGCGGACGCTGCCTTCTAGCAGACCATCCCGTAATCGACCGCCGATCTCGAAGAGTTTGGCTAGTGCTTTGGCGCCGCGGTTGTGTTGGTTATGGACACTGCTGATGAATGCCTTGTTGTTCTTCGAGAATAAAGCGTCGGGTAGATATCGAAAGTCCATCTTCCAGTGTTGTGGTAATAAGGGTTCGAAGCCTCGACCGGCGAGTTTTTGGACTAGAACGATGTGGTCGTCATCCCAGCCTGCGGCTTGCAACTTCTCGGTGGTAGCATCTCTGCTAAAGAGCTCGTTTGGAAGTGTGGTCATTCTGCGGTGGAATAGAGAGGTGCGGTTGTACTCTTCCGGGGTGGCTACTACTGGCATGTCGGCCTCGGGGTCGTCCTCGTCGTTGTAGAGACTTTTTCTTCGGGCTGGAGGTGGCGAACTCTTAACGCAGCTGACTTGGATGCTGGATATGTCTGCTGAAATGTCGTCCATGTCTTCGTCTTCAGCAACATCGTCGCTAATTTGCTCTTCTCCAACGTCTGACTCCTCGTCGACCTCAAATCCGGCTCCAGGTCCATCGTAACGCTCGTCTTCGATATCAATGTCTTCGGCCTCAAATTCTTGGTCGATCATGTCACTGTCTCCAGCGTTCTCATACTCAGGCGTGTAGTCCATCGAGTCATCCATCTTTACAATCTTGTTCCTATGTCCTATCATGCTGCGTTAGTGATTCTTCGTGGTATGAAGAGTGTCGATGGAGAACCTACCATCACTTGAGCTAAACAAGACCTTCCTCTTCCTGCTCGCACCTGCTTCAGCTGGGTCCATTCTCCAGCTATCGACACGCGAGACAGGACTCATTGATCGACTAGTTCGCACGATATCATGGTAAGACCCTCGCCGCACCTGAGATGGCTTTCTCAACTGCCGCGCGATTTGTGGCGTGTTGATTGTCGCTTTGGGCTTGCTGGGCGAGACATACGCCCAGAGACTGTCGCTGAGCGTTTTGAAGAGCGCCATGATGGCTTACGACGATGCTGTGTAGTCAGGCAGAATACAAGCGAGGAAATGAGGCAGCAACATGCATTGTGAAGTGAGGTCGGACCGCAGTAAGTAGTAGGACAAAGGCATCACGCGCTCATCGACGCAGGGGCATGGATGAATGCGACAAAGGGTGCACATCTACAAATTCATGACTTGAACACACACAAGTTACAACAAAGAACAGTGACGCAAGTAGCATGGTGCAGGTAATGGATGATCGCAGTGTCTTGCTTAACACAGAAGACACGTGATAACGCTCGGGCGCATGTCTCGATGTTTCGAATTAAGCCTGCGACACGGACCCGGCTCAACGCTTTGGCGCGTCGCCTAGGAGATTTGATTGGTGCGTAGTACGAAAGTGGCTGCATTAGTTCACGGCAGATCTACGAGGGAATGTGCGACAGAAGTGTGCATATCGCTTCCGGCAGTGGCATGATGAATTTCTATATATCTGCTTCCTCTGCTTTCTCTGCTTGCATCTGTACTGTTTAAAAGTGCTCTTCATGATGCGTATGAAAAGCAATGAGATATCAGAGTTCGGTTGCCATAGCAAGGTGAGGGGTCTGTTTACAGGCGCGTTTTGGGTATAGCTCAGACGCGTGAAGACTCACTCTCTCGCGCCCTTCCTCTTCCTTTCTCTCACATACATCAGCTTCTGTTTCAAATCAGACCACTGTATAGTAGCTAAAGCACACCACAATCGAGCACTGTATAGCAGCTAAAGCATACCAAATCATATCAAGAACACAAAACAACAGCAACACATCAACCATGGACTATTCTGACATGGACATCGACGGCGACGCGTATAAGGCATATGTCGCAGGCGCTAATGCACCTCTGCCGAAGCCACAGCCGGGGCCACGCTCGCGCATGGCCACACCCGTGATCAAGCCGGTTGTCTTGCCCGGCGGCCGGATCTTGGATCCCCGCGTGTTGGCGCTTCTCAAGCCAAATGTCATTTCACCTTCCCGCCCAATGTCATTGCGCCTCACTGTACGGAAGGTCTACTCACCACTATTCCGCCCATCACATGTGGTCGAGAAAGAAGAATCCCCCAAGATGCCCAGCTCCCTTCGCAAGCGCTCATATGCCGAATATGACGATGAGGACAACACCCCCGCCTCAATGCCAGAAGAGATTAGCATTGACAACGCTCGCAGCATTCCTGGCATGGCCTTTGACATCTACACGCGCGCCCACAACATCTTCACAGCCATGTATAAATGGTTCACCATCTTCCGCGGCGACCCTCAGTCGTACAGCATCACGGTCGATGCCGTCGAGACATCACCGGGCAGTAGTAAGCGACGCGCCGTACAGGCCGGAGCCGGTGTTAACATCACCGAGTTCATCAACACGCACGAGGTTCCTGGTAATTACCCAGCACTCTCATCCGCCAAACCAAGCATGATCATCACCCCACCATCATCGCGCCCTACCAGCTCTGATGGAAAGGAGCCTGCTTGCGAGCAGAAGCCGTCGCAACAGAAGCAGACGAGTACACCACCACCCCAAGAGCAACAGCAGCCTCAGGCTAGCACGTCACCGACACAAGTGTCCACCGGCCCAGCTCAGGCCACGAAGAATGATGCCGAGCCGGCTCCATTCCGCGAGAAAAAGCCACTGCTCGCGCGCATGTTCCCAGATGATCCGTACTATGCGGACGATGGTCAGCAGCGAGCCCGAAGGCTCACCAAGCTCATCAAAGAGCGCAAGCAGGCTGAGGCCGAGCGTGCTGCTCAAGAGGCCAAAGAGAGCCCAGCGCCATACGTGACTTCAAGGCAGCGCAACCTGATGAAGAAGCAGAAGGCGGCGGAGAGGAAGGATGGAGACATTGACCGTCTTATTGGGAAGGCCAAGGATGTTGCCATCACATCGCCAGATGCGGGTAGCTTTCTGGAGATGAGGAGGATTGCACGCGCGAAGAGGGATGCCGAGCTGAAGGAGAAGGCTGCTCGTGAGGAGGCAGAGCGGAAGCAGAAGGCTGCTCGTGAGAAGGCAGAGCAGAAGGAGAAGGCTGCTCGTGAAGAGGCAGAGCTGGAAGCCGAGTGGGCACTTAAGATGGTCGAACTCGAGCAAAACGCCGCCCACACTGTAGCTGCAATGAACGAGAAATGGGACCAGCACCAAGCTGAGGAGAAAGCCAAGGCCGCCATCATCAAGCCGCTGACTGAGGAATGGGCTGCTTGCCTGGAGACCGAGATGAAGTTCAAGAGCATGGAGCACGTGATCACCCAGAGCCCAGACGGCGCCGACCTCACGCGTAAGGACTTCGGCACCTTGCTGGCGGAGGTCAAGTCGGACAGCACCGACGCTTGGCTAAATGACGAGATCGTCAACGCGTGGCTTTCCCTGATAGTAACACGGAAGCACGAGAAGACCGGCTACGTCAAGAGCGCCAAGGCCGTGCCCAACTTCGTCGCCTACAACAGCGCCTGGCTTACAACTGTCAAGGCCAAAGGCATGGAGGGTATCGCCGGCTGGTCGCGCCGCAAGGGCATCAAGGGAGAGAAGCTGCTGAAGGCAGAGAAGATCTTCTTCCCGATCAACACCGGAGCGCATTGGATGATGCTCGTCATCTCGCCCCAGGACAAGAAGCTTGATTTCTTGGACAGCTTGGACACGGGACTATCATCCAATCGCACCACTTTCATGCACAAAGCTCGAGCATGGTTAGCCATGGAGCTAGGCAAGGCCTACAAGGCCGAGGAATGGAAGGAGACAGGAGCCGTCTCGTCTCAGCAAACGAATGGGAACGATTGTGGTGCTTTTGCTTGCTTCAATGCGCTGGCGTCCGCTTCGGGGAAGGAGTATAGTGAGGTTTTGGCCAAGGATATGCAGAATGGTCGTCGGGTTATGGGGGCGGCTTTGATTGGGTTTAAGGGCGCTTTTGACGTTTGATGAGAGACGGGATGACATGATTGGGACGACGTTACGACTATGATACCCACATTGGCTGGCTTGGCGTTTTGTTTTTCTGGGATTTGGGATTCGGGTCTGGTTCTTGGGCTGTGGCAGCTTCTGGTGAGTTTGCTGGCTACCAGGCGCGGATTTCGCCTGGTGAACTTTTTTGACCGTTGCGTTGGTTTTGTTTGGTTGTTTTTGGCGGGACGAGTTGGCGAAGTCAGAATGGGGCGGTCTGTTTGTACTAGTTAGCGGCGAGCCATCCCTGGTGGAGGTCCCCGGACGAGTCCGAAGTACCTTGCAGGCCGGCACGTCAGTGGTTGAGACAAACCTCCGGCGAACTCGCCCTCCCCTTTTTGGGGATGGGTTTGAGACAATGGAGGGGCGAACTCTCACGGTGTCTGGTCTGTATTGGTATTAGGAGGAGGACGGGGCTTTCATTGGGGATGGTGAGCTTTTGGTAGTGTGAATGTGCTGTTCTCACATATCTTTCGGATCGTTTTCAATTTGTAGTGTTGGTCTGTGTGTGAGTGGATAGATGTCACGTGTTTCGGGGACGCTGTCGACCAGACGAGATCTCGATATAGCCTTTAACAACAGTTTCCCGGCTAGAGCAGATCGTTCTTGAGGTATTGAGGCGGCCTATAAGTGTATGAAAACATGCCATAGCTCGGGGATACAGAGTCAGAACGACCGCTCTTTATGCTATCCCGTCATGCTTTCCCAAGCCGACAAACCTGATTTTGAGGTGTCAAGTTGCCCAATAGCTGTATGTAAACACCTCGTATTCTGGGGATACCAAGATCAGATTGTGTCTTACCTTCCTATCTAATGATGCTTTCCCACGCAGACAAAATTTCTCTTGAGGTATCAGGTCGGCCAATCGCTGTACATAAACATTTCATATCTCGGGAATGCAAAGACCAGATGACATCTTACCTTTCCAACCCATAATGCTTTCCCACGCAAATGAAGTGGTTCTTGAGGTATCAAGGCGACCGATAGTGGTACAACAGCATTTCACGTGTCGGGGATGTAGAGAGGAGAGAGTTCTCTTATCCCCTCATCTGGTTATAGGTTCCTATATAGCTATGATTGCTTTTGAGCTATCCGGTCGGCCGATGGTGGTATGAATCTGGCTTATGTTTCTGGGATGCGGAAGTCAGAAGATGCCTGATTGTATCGACTGATTATGGTTTCCCGTACAGATGTGATCGCTTTTGAGCTATTAGGCCGGCCTACCGTAGTATAATCCTGCCTGATTTTCCTGAGATGCTAAGCTGGACAACATCTGGATGTGTTGTCTGATGATGGGATCCCAGACCGAAGGGGTTGTTTTGGGGCTCTTGCGCAAGACTGTGGCTATACAAAATTGGCCTCTGCCTTGGGAATAGCTGTATCGTAAAGACTTCACTTCCCATACGGATGGAATTGAATCTGATGTATCAGGGCGGTCAATGGCTGTACAAAGCTGTTGTACGCCATTGGGAATATTTTCCGATGGAGATGTAACTTCCCGTTCAATTGAAAATGACTCTGATAGACCATGGCGGTCCATGGCTGTAAAAAGCTGCCATGCGCCATTGGGATGCTCCGGCTTGACGAGATGCTACTGCGTGTATTGTTACTCTCCCAGATATACCTCAGAGCTTTTGAGATACTATGTCGGCCTATGGTAGTGCGGATGTGGCTGCTGTCCCTGAGATACTTCCAGAAAGGCAATCCGAGGATCAGACTCGAGGTCAGTCTCTCGAAGAGATCCGCATGCTCTCGGCTTCTTGCAGCGGCCTACTCTAGCGAACAAGATGATTTTGCCATGGAGACGCTGTCATGCTGCTTGCTGCCTCGCACAATTGATCGATGGATCCTCGTCCACACCACTTCGCTCCAGTGTTGTGCACTAACAATTAAGCACATGGCACACTATACCAATGCTGCAGGTCTTGGTCCGAAAAGTCAGACTGCAGCCATAGGTGATATTACCCAGAGGTCCTTTGTTAGCTCACGATGTCTGCAAGGCATTATGTTGTTGTCGCATAAGGAATGGCGGTTCCATGGGCTCAGGGCGCTCCATATCGGAAGTTAGCAGGTAGCACAGAAGAGCTCTCACGCATATCGGGTGGTTCGTAGGCACAGTGTCGGGTCGTGGCCGTGAACGCTATCTAGTGAGGAAACACCTCCCAGTCAAACCCTTGTGGGCGAAGGCTAGCAAGAGCAGCTTCTCACGCTGCTTAGATCCGATATGGCTGCCCTGTTACATAGCCATAGGCTGCTGCTTGGTGACGCACGACTCATGCAACGAATGCTTCTTTGCGAGAAGGCGAGCCAAGAAATCGTTGATGCAATGGCTCCGTCCTAAAGAGACCGTAAGCCTCTAGCTTAAAGGGCGCCTGTCTGCCTCTTTGGGATTTGACCGCAAAAGTTGCACATGCACGGACCGTAATGAATATGTCTTCACGTCATTCTGCTCTAGGATCGCCTTTAATGTTGTACTTCCGATCCGTCGGCGGGAGATACGGCTAACGGTGCAATCATCATGGTATAAAGTAGGCTGGTAAGATCGTCAGAGGCATAGTGGCCAAAGCTAAGTACATTCTGACTCCGTCACCTGCATCTTTTCCCACACCTCCTACCCGTGCCACCATCCCCCAACGTGATGGCAGGTAGCGACGCAGAGAACCGCTCTGGAGACGAGGAGCCGGAGAAGCATAAGGAAGAGTCTGAAGATGCGCGAGGGTCTGGCGGCGATGAGAACCAGGACGAAGAGCAACAAGGAGGACCGCCAGCTCCCGTGGGCTTCTGGCATCCCAAGCTAAACCATGTACGCAAGGAAGCGATGACAAAATGGACCATTACAACTGCATTCCTCATGGCATTCATATTGGCCGTGCTGTCGATCTACTGGGGCGCCCTCTACCATGTCGAGAAGAACATCTCGTCTCTTGTGATATATGTGGTGGACATGGACGGACAGACAGCGCCTTACAACACCAACGGACATGAGCCAATCGTAGGACCGCTCATCACAAATCTTGCGCGAACAATGGTCGCCAGCGAAACACCTACATTGGGATGGGGCGTTGTATCAGGGGCAGACTTCGGCTATGATCCTATGCAGGTGCGACAGGCGGTGTACAACTGGGACGCTTGGGCGTCGATCGTGATCAACCCGAACGCAACAGCGATGCTGTATTCAGCGCTGGAAAATGGCAACACTTCGTACGACCCTATGGGCGCTTGCCAATTGACCTACATTGACTCTCGAGACGACACGAACTGGTACGACTTCATGTCCCCCATCATCAGCGCATTCATGACCGAAGCAACGACGAAAGTTGGACAAGAGTGGACGTCCATGGTTATGCAAAATGCGACGACAGATGCCGCTCTAGTCCGCAACGCTGCTAGGGTACCGCAAGCGCTCAGCCCGGCCATTGGATTCAGCCAGTACAACCTGCGACCCTTCTATCCGTACCAGATTATCCCGTCTGTCAGTATCGGTCTGATCTACCTGATCATCGTTTCCTTCTTCTCGTTTGCGTTCTACCTGCCTATTCACTTCAAGGTATGAGCGTTCACGCTTTTGTCGCATCACAACATTGTGCTAATCGAATGCAGTATCTTAAGCCAGAAGGTCATCCGCCACTCAAGTTCTACCAGCTTGTAATCTGGCGTTGGTGTGCGACGATCTCAGCCTACTTCATGCTTTCGCTAGCATATTCCTTCGTTTCGCTCGCCTTTCAGATCAACTTCTCTGGAGGGAATCCAGTTACTTCTGAGACGCAGGTGACCTGGACAGTGGATGGGTATACGAACCCTGATGGCTGGGGTAATGCCACTTTTCCGGTAAGCGACTTGTACTCTCGATCAGGAAGATTTTCTTGCTAATAGAGATGCCACAGGTCTACTGGATGCTCAACTTCTTCGGCATGATAGCGCTCGGCCTCGCTTGCGAGAACGTAGCGATGATCGTAGGGCAACCGTGGACGGGGCTGTGGCTCATCTTCTGGGTCATCACGAATGTCAGCACGGCATTCTACGACATCGACATAGAGCCTCACTTCTACTACTGGGGTTATGCATGGCCTTTGCATTATGTGGTCGAGGGAAGCAGGCAGATCCTGTTCGGTCTTCACAACAGGCTGGGACTTGACTTTGGCGTTTTGATTGCTTGGGGTGCTGTCAATAGTGTCTTGTTTCCGTTCTGCTGTTATTTCATGAGGTGGAAGAGCAAGCATCACGTCCATGAATATTACAAGTAGACTGTTTAGACCTGATTATCGATAGACTTAGAAAGCAAGGTCAACATCAGATGCGCGTCGGCTTCACTAGTACTCGAGTGACGAGATTTTGAAGGTGTACGAGGTTATCAGGAAGGTGATAGCAACGCAACGCTACTTCTGGTAATATCCAAATCAATACTCGTGTTGAGCGAAGTGCATCTGGCTGTTGCCAATATCGAAAGCCGCCACCACATTCTTGAGGAAAACCTCGCCCAAAATATAAGCGCCATCAAAGCTCGGCTGGATGCCAGAGAAGCAGCCACCAGTCTCGGGATCTATGGTAGCGTCAGACATGCCATGCATAACCAGAGTAAAGTGGAACAGCACATACCTTCTCCAGCCTCACCAGTCATCAGAAGCTCATCAGAAGAGATCCATAAGTCGGTCCCATCAATGGTGATTGCGAATGACGGCGGCACAGCATTGCAAAGGTTCTCATACGATGCCGTCTCCGGGATCCATTTGGATGGCGGATCATAAAGTGCATTCACTTTGCTTGCTATCAGTGGAGGAAGATAGACAAGGGTAGTGCCCGAATCCACAATCACAGAATAATTCGTCCTTCGATTCATAAGTCCTCGGTCGCCAAAGGCTTTGAAGCCGTCTGGGATGATGGAGTAGAAGCTGAAGTTCGTGGAGGCCCCAGCACGGTTGGCAAGGTCGGAGATGTGTAGGTCGGTAGATGTGTAGGTCAGATTGTGGCAGCTTGGAGGAAGACCGCCAAGTGCGAGTTGGCCTCCACTATTGTTGCTGCCGCGCTGGATGGCGAGACTGAAGATAGGGTCGATGAGATCTCGAGTGATGGCGTTGAAGATCCATGGGTTGTATGGGATGGTCGAGTTCGGATCATCAATCGCAGACTCATTGCCAGGGTATGCGCTCGTCAAAGCCGGGTACGCGAACCCTATCAGCCCACTTGTAACATTGTCTCCATTCCAGAGAGCAGAGTCGACCAACGCCACCTGCTGGTATGGAACACTCAAACCACCTATGCTTACGTCTTCGTAACCCCAGACACCGCTTAACTCTTCCCCGTCGCCATATATGATGTAGAAGTTCTCGTTGTCAATGGTCCCGTCTTCGAAGGTATCCGGCGCCAACAGACCAAATGTGCAGGCGGCTGGTTGAAGTACCTTGTCGAGGTACTCTACGCATTGGACATCCTGCTGGGCTAACCACAGATCGCTCGAGCCAGTGTCGAAAATAGTGGTAAAGGTTTGTCCGCCGAAATCGATGTCTATGGCGTAAGCCCCACCCTGGTTGGCCTGGGTAAGGCTGACATTAGTCATCGTGGCCCGCATTGCATTATGAAGGGCTATGTGGAATGTTAGCGTGCGCTTGAGCTTCGTGCGAGTGCCTTCACACAGACCTGCTGAACTCTTGGCTGTAACGCTCGTCTTCCTCAAAGGAAGGATATGTTTGGCCAATTGAAGCAACTTCGCACTTGTTCTGTGTGCGGCGTGTCTTCCAGTGTGTACTGCACCGCGCTTCATGTTTACAGACCCGACGCGTAATGTTGGCACGGCCAGCGCACTGTACACTAGCAATATTGCTGCCCAGAAGCTTGGATATGCCATTTTTGCCATTTGGTGGCTGGAATGAAGATAGTGTGTGGTGTGCAAGTGTACTGGTAGTCCGGTCAGCACGTGTAAATGAAGAAGAGCTCATGTGAAAGGCGTCCCGGCCAAATCCACATCGTATGGCAGACCACCAAAGGACCATACTAGGCAAGTTGTATACACAAGACCTCAAGTGTCGTAACAGCATTCCACCGCCTCAGGATAGCCGACGGTTCCCAGCGCACCGGGACCGTCACAAGCGCAGATTGTTCTGACCGAGACTTCTACGTCCATCATACGTGAGATGTGTACGCGGTCGAAATTCACTCTCAGCAGGTTTGCTATGTCATTGTAATGGTGAGTGTTCGACGGCACAACTGTGCACAGCAGTGCGGATAGCGTCTTCCCGGCGGCTTGCAGCATTGCTGCCGTTGCACACGTAATACGAGGCTGTATGATCTTCATCTCAGAGTCCAGACTTCATGTAAGAGGCAGACTGGATGGTAAGATGTTTTGATCTAAACTAAAGGCATTAGCCATGTATGTATTAGAGTATGGCATGGATCGCAGAAGGGGTATCTTGGCATCGCACCCAATGCTGACAATCTCCCCAGAAAAAGTTCGGCCAAGAGGAGGCGGGTACATGTATTCATGAATTTCGAATGTCAATGCAGCCAGTACTCCAATTCAATGCTTCTTGTGCCAGTCCTCATGCACGATCACAATTCATCGGTTACGTGAGTAGCAGAAGCGGCCACAGAAGCAATTGTACTCTGTATGCCAGATCCCGCACTCGCCAGATCCCGGAGATGCTTCTGCTCATCTAGATTCACCGCCCATAAGAAGAACCTCGAGACGAGGAACCCAGCAATGATCGCGATGAGGGTGACGACTAGCAGTGCTTGTACCCACTCGGGTGTAATCGCCGGCCGTAGTGCTGTGCTCGCACACAAGTCCTGAATCTCCTTGTCCAGCGAAGCCGTCATTTTAGTGTGACTGAACTCTGCCAGGACCCGCTCACGGCCCTTCTGGCCCATGGCACGCAGCGCGTCCTCGCTGGATGGTATAAGGGCTTTGCGCATGACTTCTGTCCACTGTTCGACCCTATCCGGACTTCGTAACCAGCCCGTACGACCATCGTAGATTGTTTCGAGTGGGCCTCCTGTGTTCGTCGCCAAGACTGGTGCACCGGCAAGCATAGCTTCCAGTGGTACAATGCCGAAGTGCTCGTTCTTTGGTGTATAGATCAGCAGACTTGCGGAGTTCAGTAGTCGCTGTTTCATCTCATGTGGTATTGATAGTAGGAAGAGCGTATCTACGTCATCTGTCGTGAGATCCGTGGTGAGTGTGTCGTTGCTGCGGAAAGTCGCGTGTGTGAGATGAAGTGACTCTGACAATTGCTGCAAGCGCTTGTGCACCACCGCGTTCTCTGGTGCCCGTGGATCAAATCCACCAGCCATGATAAGCTTGGATCTCTTGCGCTCGTCCGCCGACAGACCAGCGTATGCTCGTATTGCTAGATCAAGATTCTTCTTGCCCTCAAATCGGTTTATGCTCAGAAGGATCCTCTTGCCTGGCCAGATGGCGGTTGTATTCTTCGGACTGCTATTGCTGGTATCGACACAAGGGTATATGACTTTCATGTCCCGTCTTTGCATATGTCTGAAAGTGGCCTTGAATACGCCCCGTGTGAATCTGCTGTTGACAACTATATCGTCGGAGCATCCTGTGCTCCACCCTTCGATAGCATCGAACGGCAGCCGATAAGCTCGCTTGATGTACTTCACGACTCCGTCGGCTTCTTGCGCTAGCAGACGGTCCGGGTAGTGTCCATAGAAGAGAACCTTGGCTTGCGGGTACAGCAGACGTAAGAGCGGCACGCATGCGCTGAGCTGGTCCACAAATATCACATCTGGTTGAAGCGTTTTGAGCTCGTTGGAAGCAACACCAGTGCTCACTACCAGCGCCAGTTGCCTCAATATGGAGAACAGAATACTAAGCCGTCCGCCGATCGAGGGTGGGAACAAGGCATCGCCACGGACTCGGACATCGAGTGTTCCTTGACATGACACTCAGCCTTTGACTCTCTTAGCCAGCGTCCACCTGCCAGGAATATTGGTATGGCAGGGTGTCCTTACTCACCATCTCTCGCTTCCTCAAAGCAGTGATTCGTATCACGATAGGATGTGAGTACCGTGACCTTATGTCCAAGCGATTGCAGTCCCACGGCCGCATCTATCACCAGTCTTTCTGCGCCTCCTATGCCAAGGTCTGGGTGGACAAAGACGATGTTTTTCGCGGCACTCGTTGGCGTACTGGTGTTGGCCATGCTCCTTGTGGTCCGGTAACGACTGTCAGGGTGGATGAGTGCTCACTCTTCAATGTCACGAACGGCACAAGCTCCACGAGACAACGTGGGGCCCGCGATTGACCTTTCGGCTAAAACGTGGCTGCTCAACAGGGTCGAGAATGAGGCTGAAAAGCCTTGGCGTGGAGAAGGCATCTCGTCACGAGATTGAAGAGAAACAACAACCATCCCTAGCCATCCCAATACGTGTCACCCAAGCTTACGGACGTGCTCACAAATGTCCTCCTTCACCTATATCATGGCTAGGGCTTGATTCCTGCGTCTTCAAGGCTATGCAAAGCAGCCGCGTGATGACGACGACCACGAAACGGACAGCATTCCACCGTCCTCTGCGAAGCTAGACCGGAAATGGATGTGCACTGCGAGTTGTGGAGACGCAAGACAACCAAGCCCGACGAAGATCTTCCACTCCAGTATCATGCTCTCGATCGTCCATCCTTCGACGAGCAGCGGACAGACTTAAGGCCGTATGCGAGTGTCTCCAATGGCTGCCTTGAAACACAGACAATTGTATAAGTAAAAGTGTAGGCCATGCCAGTAATGTATTCGATTCATCAGCTTCTCCAACGTACAGCCCAACACCGTCCATACAATATAGAAAGCTACACCCCAAACGACCACCAATAATACAATGGCAGTCCACACATCAAGCCCCAACGCCAATGCCTTCGTCCGCTTCATGCGCAAAGCATACAACCCAATCGGCTTCAAGAAAGGCTACAACTTCATCCTGTTCTTCATCTTCGCCGGGGCACTCTTCGGCTTCTGTCTGGCAAAGATACAATCACTCAACGTTAATGGCTACTGGATGAATCATAATGCTCCTGGCGAGAGTTTCTGGTTTGGACCCGACAACCGATTCTACAATATCATGATTCACATTCATCTCTGCACTTGCATTCCTGCAGGCCTGCTAGGCGTCTGGCAATTCGTGCCCGTCATCCGATACAAAGCTCTCATCTTCCACCGGATCAATGGCTACATCGTCATCCTTCTATTGCTGGTCTCCAACGTTGGCGCCGTAGGAGTTGCAAGGCGCGCTTTCGGTGGCAGCCTCGCCACACAGGTATTCGTTGGCGTCCTGGCCCTGCTTACAACGACAAGCATCTTTTTGGCATGGTGGAACATCAAAGTCCTCCAGATCGACCAACACCGCGCCTGGATGCTCCGACTCTTCGTCTATCTCGGCACAATCGTCACAATCAGACTGATTACCATAGTCATTGCCGCAGTACTCAGCCAAGGCTCAAAGTATTTCACTTACTTCATGGTCATGGAATGCCAGAAGATTGCTTCAATGGCCGGTCCAGAGCTGCTACAAAGTTACCCAACATGCATTACCAACCCATATGGCCTGACCATCGTCCGCGCCAACTTCACAGCCCCAGTGAACGTCGCTGAAGTCGCTGCGGCGCTGGCACTGCCGTTCGGCGTCTCCTGCTGGCTTGCTCTCACGCTACACGTCATCGGTATCGAGCTCTATCTCCGCCTCACACCAGTCGAAGGTGAGAGACTACGACGAGTCTCGTATGAGCGACAGCTTGAGCGCGGTCTAGAGCCGGCTGGCAGTGCGGGCCTCGTAGTCGAGCGCCTTGGTGACGCGGAACCGTGGACGCCGCCGACCAAAGCCAAAGAGTCAGTGCCGTCAGTCTCTGGTAGCTGGGATGCAAAGCTTACACCGGAAATCGCGCAGTCGTTGAGTCGAGGAAGCAGTTTGAAGGATGTTAGGAGGCCTGTGGCTGCTTTGAGCAGATGATGGACGTTGCTTGCACATTTCTACACATTTTGATGCGAACTTAGCGATGAGTGGTTGGCTGGCATGACATTGCAGATCATAAAGATCAAGCTACAGATCTTCATAGACTACAGCATCTATCACATCATTCATGACTTCTCAATGCGAGCTAGACACTAGTAGCGTCCATAGCCACCTCCGCCTTGCTCATAGCTTTGCCCATATCCACTGCCACCATAGTTCTGACCCTGACCTTGATGACCTTGGCCTTGATTTCCGTAGCCTTGACCGTACTGCTGAGTGGTCTCCTCGAATGGACGATCGTACCCTTGCTGGTAAGCAGTAGGGTATGCACTTCCACCTTCTGCTGAAAAGCCTGCCGGCTCTGGTGGCGCGTTGCCGTAGGATGCCTGACCGTAGTCCTGTGGTGCGTTGCCGCCTTGATAGCCGCCCTGATATCCTCCGCTACCAGCGATCTCGGAGTCGATGCTGCGCTTCTGTGCGAACATCGCGAATGGTCCGCCAGCTGTTGGACTATGACTTGAGCTACCCATACCTTGCAGCTGCTGCTCGAGGGGCTGCATACTGCTCTGGAAGTCTGCGACGGTGTGATTCTTTCCATGCTTGACACTGTCCGAGCTGAGAATGTGGTCCAGATCGCGGCCTCTATCTGGACGCTGCTGAACCCACCTCTCGACAACACTGAACATCTGGCGATGGATCTCGCAGTTGTTGTCGCGCATAGCTGGGTGATGGAAGGCGCGGGAGACGTCTTGCATAATTTCATCCACAGGCACATCTGGGTGGTCCCAGCCGTGGATCACACGTGGGGCGACGTACTGCAGAATGACCGCGGCTACTTGGCCAGCTGGCATGTTCAGGACGTTGCTAAAGTGATCTTTGGAAAGCAGAGAGTGAGTTGGGTCGCTGCTATTTGGATCGTCCCAGACGAGGTACTGTTGCTTCTGACTGGCGCTGACGACGGTGCCGCTACCTGTCTTAAGCGCGTTTGATGCAGCAGCGATGATGGGCTTGACGAACGGAGCCATCAGACCCATAACGAATAAAGTGACTTTCTCACTGATCGTCTCGATTGCCTTCTCTAACCCAGGAATTTTCTCGACGAAACCAGAGATTGTTCGGACGACCTTGTCTCGGAATGCTAGTAGCGGGTAGATCTTGGCAATTGCCTGCTGCGGATCGACGTTGACATTCAAGCCAGGTATGTTTGCGGAGGTGGGACCTGGTGGCCCACCTTGCGAACCTGGAGGTCCTTGGAACGCTGTCGTCGCACCTTGCTGATTATATGCAGATGCGTCGGCTCGAGCACTACCGTATTCGTTGCCATACGGCTGGTATGAATCACTACCCATATCGCGACTCCCTCCCATCCTCTCGTTTGCCGCCGCTTGTGCTTGAGAATCCGCCTGGAGTCTTTGTGCTTCTTGCACGAGGTCGCCAGTCCCTGGGATCATAGAAAGTGCACTGGCCAACCCGGAAATACCGTCATCACCACCACCACGCGACTGTGTGGCTGACGCTTGCGAGAGTGCTGCATCAAGCTGTGATACTTCGGTTTCGTTCACCTCAGTCTGCGTCACGTGGTCCGTGGCCTCGCCAAGCACGGAGTGCAAGAAATCAACACCACCGAATGTGCCGGTCACAAGAGGGAAGACCTGCTTGCCACGCAGATTGATCATGGTCCGGCTGCCAACATGAGGGAAGACGTTGTTGAAGCCAAGCTCACGCAAACAAAGCTCTGTGTAATTGGTGTGGGCGCCGAAGTCCTCCATGCAGTGCAGACCTTGGCCAAGACAACGTAGAGCCTCGCATAGATCTTCTTCTCGTCCACGTTGTGGTCCACACGTATATAATCTGCCGAAGTGGATGCTTCTGGCGAAGCTGTACTTAATGTAGCCAGAAGATGTTGCCCAACTGCCTGACTCATTGGCAATATAATTCTTCATACCAGTATTCGGATCGATTGCAAGCTCGATGGGAGCAATTGGTCCACGAAGTCGTGGGTCGAACTGGCGAGCATCAACATTATCTGCATAGTCCTTCGGATTGTCAATATGTTCTTCTGGTCGATATGTGCCCAAACGCTCTGCTGTGACCTCAAACTCTTGAGTGGCGTAGCCAAAACTCATGAACGCCAGGACCCAGACCAGGACTCGAATAGTGTCTGCTTGCACACCTTTGAGAGTACCGACGTCTACGGCTTGTGAGTAATCACGTAGCCAGTTGCCGAAGTAAGCTATCGAGAAAGATCAGTAACGAGCATGAATACATGGATCCGGCATAGCGTACTCCTCTTAATCATCATGCTGGTCCATTTGTGGCCTCGAGTGAACGCGACGGTCTTGAGCAAATCCTCAATGTCGCCATGACGCCAGTTATGACCTTCAATCCTCGAGATCGAGGCAATATTACCTGCACCGAACGCCGCTGCTGGTTTTGCCAGTAACGCCAATCCAATCACGCAGATCAGTAGAAGGGTAATATGGCGATCCATCTTGGGAGAGAATGTGATCGGGAAATACTCAAGATCGGAGGAATGCTTGTGAGACAATCAGTCCCTTGGAAGCATTGATAAATGTTGGTCTTGTCAATCGATATATCAAAGGCAGCAAGCACAGCAGGAAGTCATGAGCTGAGCGGTGGAGCACATATGGTGGCGCAGCACGAATCAGCCAGTGGCACGACGTCAATGTTTGCTTGGCAACGACAACAATGTCTTGGCCTGATTCATCCTTTCACGTGCGTCGAGCAGACATCACACTTGAGCTGCAATGTCAAGAGCGAGTGGGAGCGCTGATGCGCTTCCAAAGAGGACTTACGACCCTCGGCCAGCTGCACGCGTCATTGTGCGCCTAGGAAAACGGCACGTCTACCGATGTCAAAGACCTCTGCTGAGATATCACTATGGAGCCATTCAGGAGCCTAGAGCGAAGGCATAATGCGCCTCCAAAAACATGGCAATGGCTTTCCGGCCGTCGCAGTCCTCGTTGAACGGTATTTCGTCACAGCGCTGCAACAAAAAATTGGATTCGACAGAGACCTCTACAATCTTGATCATCGACATATCGCGAACCACCACCCGATTTTGTCGTCGACGGCTTTTCTGGCCATGCATAAGCTCTGGAGGCTTCCCAATTGCCGTGGAGAGCGTGGACATGGCCGCTAGATGAATGTAATGCCCGGCCCCTTCATTTCCACTACCCAAACAGTGCGACGTCCTTCCTAGAATACAGGTGAGCAGCTGCACCAGCATCATGTAATGACCTGGATTACCGGGGCCAGGACACGTTGATCTTTGTTGTGAAAATTGTGCTCTTTGTCCAAGCCATTACAGGTGGTCTTTTCTTTCATCTCATCTCGAGATAAGAGGTTTGTACCATTGTTTTGACTCACCAAAATAGGTTGGACAAAGGCGAGACGCCATGCTGAGGAGATGATTACGAAGGTATGGTGTCGACCAAATTCGAGAGTGGTCTACTGCATCCCGACAGCTGCTACCATACACTGCACCATAGCATACCATATTTGACAGAGGCAGGTCCTTGATTACGAGTCGGTCAGAGTTCACTTGATCGACAACAATTTTGTGACTGCAAACATGAGTCAAGAGCAAACTTTCGCTATGCTAGGTCATGATGCCGGTTCTCCTGAGCACGAAAGTAGCAACCAAGACTTTGACATAGAACAAGCAGATCATATGCAACAGGAAACTTCCCACAGAGGGGATATCAACGCACAACAATCAGACGGTGAGACGCTGGATGAGCACGAAGTGGATGTGGGTGGGAGAGTGGACAGCCAGCCACAACAAGCGGGTGAAGATAATGCCTCGCACTGGTCACCCTCCGCGGACGAAGCTGTGGACGAAGATGAGCCAGTGCGAGAAGCAGGAGATGAAGCGGTAAGCAATGTCCCTGCTCAGTCTACTAATGAGACCGACTTAGCACCGTCAAGTATCCCATACGATACGGTAGAGAATCAGCAACCGCACGAGTCCTCCACCGAGAGTACACGAGCTGCGTGGGTGCCGCAGCAAAATTCGGACAATAGCTACGATCACGAAGTCAACGATCAAGCCCAATCTGACCCTGCTGTACCAGCCTTCCAGTTCGGGATTGACAGCGGCGAATATGACTTTGTTCACTTTGGCAAGAATTTCTGGGGCCCGAACAATGAGCGGTATGTGAAAAGCGATGGCCAGCCGTTGTACAGCAAAATCAAACGGAAGGCCACACCTTTACCGAAGTTCAATGAGGTGCCCAAGAAGTACTCAATACTTCCTAGTCTACTTCGTAGAATACCCAAGTCCGAAACCGAGACTAACAAGCCTGCCACGGCACCAGAGCCACCAGCGATATCAGAACCCTTGGCAACATCAGGCTCAAAGACGGCATCTTCGTCGTTGTGGGATGGTGACAATGAATCTGATATCGCTGAACTTGGTGAGTTCATCCGATGCAATAGTGCTGAAGCAACACCCGATTCAGCTGCAGTGGTCGACAGCTCGAATAGCACGAACGCTCAACAGAAAAGCGATGGACCTATATCACCAACGCCTTCAGATGCTTCCTCTATCGACTCAGTCACTGGCATGACACAAACTGAGGGCGTCCATTTCGGTCAAGCTTACTACAGCGATGAGCATCCGAGCCTCGAGAAGAGCCGTGCGCAGCTGAAGGATCAGGAAGCAGGAAACGAAGCGGTCGATCGCTTACCTGAGGCTCCTAGACAAGACCGTATTGACCTGCTGAGCGCCAAGGTCCATCGTCTTCGTCATCAGCGAGATCAATGCCGAGACTACGCTGATTATTTGGAGGCTCAAATCTCGGAATCTCAAGCAAGATTGGCAGATTCTCAAGCAAAAGCCAATGATTGGCGACATGAGGTCGAAGACTTCCAAAAGCTGGCAACGGAGTCCAATGAGAACTGCGAGGCTGCTGTATTGGCCAGACGTAGTGTTGAGAATAGGCTTGCAGAGGGACAGAGTGCGCATGCAGAGCTCAGGACAGAGAGAAGCATGCTTGAAGCTGCGCTTGACGAGCAGCAAAAGGAGATCGAGGATCAACGAGCACTCGTTCAGACGCGGCAAGACGAGCTTGATGCTGCGAAGGAGGAAATTCAAGAGCTTCTGGACATGAACTATGAGCTTCAGCAAGCGCATGCCGATACCACAGGTGCAATCACTCAGACAGAACAGACGCAGACTAACCACGAAATTCCGACCGGCCAAGCACCGAACGAGACCACGAGAAGTGAGTCACAGACTACGGATGCGCAGTCTCAGACCGAACAAACGGGTGTCACTCGTGGGACTCAAACCGACGTCCGCGACTCGTCGTCATCGTCGTCATCATCGTCGTCGTCCTCCTCTTCTGACTCGGGCTCCGACTTAGACACAGACTCCGAGTCTGATCCACTTGTGCCTGTCGATGCTGAGCGATGGCGTATGGACCGCATTGACGAGATAGCAAGGCGCATCGCGAAGTGGGTTAACGACCAACATCGCGCTGAGGATCGCTATAACCCTTTAGTAGTCACAGCTGTGCAAGTTCGACAAATCCTTGGCAATGGTACGACGAACTTCTGGTCACTTCATGACCAGTTGAGACAGCTGGGTCTCGTGTTCAGACATGATCGTTTCGCGGCCCACATCGAAGAACTCACACGAGACATCGGAGCATACACAAGTCTGGAGGCCATGATCGTGGCACGAGATATCGAACCTAATGATCATCCTCAGAGAAAGCTACTTCATGAGATCGATGACCAGATACGAGACCCGAACCACTACCAGCAGATAAGGGATCTGGTGCAATCAAAGTGGCGGATTGGGGCAGAGTACGACAAACTGCGTTGCCAGATGGACAAGAGAGAGGAAGATCTCAGGGAGTGCCGTGCTAAGAGCAGGCTGGCAGAATTAGAAAGCGGAGAGAAAGACGCACTTCTTAAACAGTACCGTACACGTGGTAAAGAGCTAGAGAAGGAGCTGGCGGTTGCGAATCAGGACATTACCGCGATCGCAAGTCAACTAGATAGCTACAGCGAAGCCGCAGACGACAACGGTCAAAAGAAGCTTGCGGAAGTGACGAAGCAGCTAGCTGAATGCCAGGAACATGGCCGTCAGCTCAAGAAGGAGCTTGAAGATACAAGGCAAGCGGTGAGCGATGTCGGCAAGCAAGTAGAGTCTTGCACGAAAGGGAGAGGCACCAGTGATGAGGGGGACCTCGCCCTGGAGCAGCTGATACATTGCGAGAAGCATAATGCGCAGCTGCAGCAGGAGCTCCGTGAGACACAACAAGCCGTGGAAGAGCTCACAGCCCGCTTGGACTCTGACGATGAAAGGAGTTCCGTGGCCGATCAGGATCAGCTTAACAAATTGAAGGAACGACTGCTTCGGTGTCGCAACCATGGCTTGCAGCTTACGGAGGAGCGTGATGGCCTGGAAAGTAAGGTCGAGAAGCTGCAGGGCCTGCTTACTAAAGCGAATGACAATAATCTGGGCTTGAAGGACCACGTCAATAACCTTCAAGCCATGCGACATTCGCTCGAGCTCAGCTGCGGCAAGCTGGCCGAAGCCATGGAGCAGATCCAGCTTAGCGATAGCATGAAGGACGCTGCCGAACGACAAGATGAGCATAGTGCGTCACACGATGCATCTGACGAGATTGCTGAGCTGAGGAGAAAAGAGGCCGTCCATCTCGCTATGCTCGCGGCCGCGAAGACGGTGATTGATGCCTTGCAAATGCAGGTCACTGAAGGCATCAACCGTCCGCCACACATCATTGTCGCAAGTTGTCTCCAAGAGAACACGACAGAAGATCTTCCTGAGCAGCCCACACCTCTGCCCTCATCTGCCATCATACCAGAGACCCTCCCTTCGAGCCGACGCTTCCAGCAGCAAGCGCCGTGGAATGCTTTCGAGCTGAGAATTATGCAGACTGACGCCTACCAGCGAACTCGTGAGACCCTCCGAAAGAGACATGAGCAGGAAGCCAGATTGAGAACCGAGGAACGCGAGCTTAGGCGACAGGCGTACGAGAACCTTACTGGATCGACGGAGATCCCATATATGACTCGCGCGGACAGGATGGAAGCCCTGCAAAGGCTCATCGTAGTGTGACTCCGCTAAAGTCAGGTATGGGATGGAGTGTGGGTCTGGAGAGGTGTGTACCACTATTCTCTTTTATGATTACATCACTCGCAGCGTTCCGTAGCATTACACTTTCTTGTCCTTGACGTCTTACAATTCATCCTTTGTCTGCTTCGCTTCCTTTTGCTCTACGCCGAACGTATCTGCAGTCTGGAGATACTTAGTTTCTTCCAGCGTAGTCATCCTCCCTAAACATTGATTTCGATGCGGAAAGCGGCCAAACTTCTCAATAGGTTCGTAGTGCTGGCCATATGCCTTGAACCATGATCTTGCGTAGTCCGCGACCGCACCTTCCTTCGGTTCATTCGCGTTCTTGGCGAACTGCTCGCCTAATTCATACAATCGACGATGCGATGGCAAGTGCTCGCTGTGGGTGAGTGGCATGAGTAGCCACATCCAATACATCCGGTTTTGCACCGAGGGGTGCGTGAAGAGCTCAGGCGTTTTCTCGAGAGATCCCATGACTAACGCGTAGGCAAGGCGGTCGTAATGATTGTAGACGAGAGGCAGCTCGTGCTGTTCACGGAGAATGTTACGAGGCATCTGATCCAGCAATAGAATCACCGATAGCAGTGTCTGTGAAGCCATCTCTTCGCCTTGCTGTCGTGCTGTCTCGACCTCATGCAAGAACGGCGCAGCAAGTGTCTCTGCCTGTGCCTGTTCGTCTTCATATTTTTTGAATGCCGGTAATGTGAGGTGCTCTGGTGTTATGCTGTTCAGGGCCGGCTCAGCCATGGCCTTGCACTGGCTATCCATCTCCTTCTTGACTTCTGGTGATTGCGCTATGCCAAACCATTTTTTCATCTGCTCCATAGGCGGTGTTTCTGAGCCAGCAGGTATATTGCCGAACCAGAACTCACGCATCTTTCCGTAAAGCGTCTGGTTCCAGAGACCAGGGTCGAGTTCGAAAGCCGGGGCTGGCGTGGCCATGGCTGCCATACTGTGGTGACGAACGAAGGTGCTAGCCAGTGGCAGTAGGCACAAGGGCCTGATTAGTGTTCGAGTGATCATGCTCATGGACGAAGTGGTTCATATGTGGCTGTGGTAGAGCGACTCCATGCTTTCGACTTGCAAGACCAACCTTAAAAACGCCACGAAAGTTCATACATTTGCGAATGCGAGCTGTCATTCATGGCAACAAACCATATCCTGTGTTCGAGTATCCCCAAACGGTTGAATGCAGGTTGACGTAAGGAGTGTCGATGTGTACAACTCAAACAGTGCTGGCTAGAGGAGACGAGATTCGTGACAGTATATATTTTCGACGCTAAGGAAGCATATGTCTTGCCATCACCCAGATCAACATCGTATCCACGGCCACCACATTATTACTTTCAAGACGATTCATACAATTCACGTGAGAATCATTGAGAAGCGATTGACGCTGTCACTGTACATGTTCTTTTCATAGCTCATAGATACACGCAGTCTGATCGACAGCCTACATCTTATTTCCTTAACCGAAGAGAGCATCACCCAGGCGGATGGAGACGGTCTTGGTTTGCGTGTAGTTGGCTGGGATCTGTTAGCATCTGGGGATCGATCATTAAGAGTATAGGTCGATTTACCGAGAGCGTCCTCCCCAAGCTCGCGCCCGATGCCTGATTCTTTGTATCCACCGAATGGCATCTGGTGATGAAGTGTGTTATATGTGTTCACCCACACAGTCCCGGCTTTGCTGTTCCAGGGTCAGTTCTGGACGTCCAGGGATCATTTTAGAGTACTTACAGCGCATTTGAGACCTCAATTGCGGTATTGAGGCTCTTGGTGTGAACGGCGGCGGCGAGCCCGTAGGTGGTGCTATTACCAACACGGATGGCCTCCTCCTTGGTCTTGAACTTGGAGATGGAGCACACAGGGCCGAAGATCTCCTCCTTGACGATCTGCATGTCCTCTGTGACGTTGGAGAAAATTGTTGGCTCAATGAAGTAGCCCTTGTCACCCTTGCGGTTGCCGCCGATCTCGACCTTGGCACCAGCGTCCTTGCCGGCCTTGATGTAGCTGTGACAGGAGTCAGTATGTGGCTTTAAAAAGAAGTAAAGAAAAAACTTACTTCATAATGCGGTCGAACTGGACTTGCGAGACCTGGGGACCCTGGAAAGTATCCTTGGCGAATGGGTCGCCAACAACGTTCTTCTGCGCTCGCTCCTTGAATCGCTCCACGAACTTGTCGTAAATAGACTCTTGCACGTAGATGCGGGAACCAGCACAGCAGCACTGCCCGTGGTTGAAAAAGATGCCGAAGTTTACCCAGGAGATCGCGTTATCGATGTCAGCATCCTCAAAGACGATGTTTGGCGACTTGCCACCGAGCTCAAGGGTGACCTTCTTCAAGTTGGAGCCAGCGGCAGCCTTGAGAATCTGTCGGCCGACGACGGTGGAGCCAGTGAAAGCAACCTTGTCAACGTCCATGTGGGAGGCGATAGCCGCACCAGCGACTTTACCGAAACCGGAGATGATGTTGATGACGCCTGGTGGGAAACCAGCCTCCTTGATAAGCTTGGCAGCGACGAGACCACCAAGAGGGGTCTGTTCTGCAGTCTTCAAGACAACGGTGTTACCGCAAGCAATGGCTGGGCCAATCTTCCATGACCACATGAGCAATGGGAAGTTCCATCTGACCAATATTAGCCTCTCAATATTTAATTCTGATGAAGGCAGTACTCACGGAATGATCTGACCGCAAACACCAATTGGCTCCTTGCGGATGTAGTTGAAGGTATCAGGGGTGGTGTCAATGACCTTGCCCTCGATTTTGTCGGCCCAGCCACCGTAGTATCGGAGGCAGCCAGCGCACATGCTGATGTCGACCTTGGCCATGGCGATGGCCTTGCCGTTGTCGAGCGACTCAACAGCAGCGAGGAGGTCGAGATTCTTCTCGAAGAGGTTGGCGAGGTTGACAAGGAGTTTGCCACGGTTCTCTGGGGTCTCCTTCCTCCATGGGCCCTCGAAGGCCTTGCGGGCTGCTGCTACCGCGATGTCGACATCCTTCTCTGTGGCCTCGTAGACGGAGGTGATGACCTCCTCGGTGGTTGGGTTGATGACCTCGAAGGTCTTGCCGTCGACTGGCTTCACGAACTCGTTGTTAATGAAGCTAGTGTCAACATCAGCATGCTATGCTCGACCCAGCTCGTTTTGATACTTCACTTACAGTCCAATTGGCTGCTCGTACTTGCCGGCATGCGGCGTATCAAGCTGAACGGACAAAGACATGATTGCGGTATTTCTGTGTGAGTGCGGTGAAGTATACAGTGGTTTCGAATCGCACAGCGATGGTTTTCGAGCTGAGAAGGGATAGCAACGGCGAGGTGGGGTTAAGTACGAACAGTGAGTCTAGCGTAGTGACCGTGAGAGGGGCTGCCGGCACAGGCCTGACGCGAGTGCACCAGGCTCGGAGATGAGATCCTTGACTAGACCTAGTTCCCACACCATAATGGGCGGACCAGCTCTCGTGAGGCTTGAGATCCCCACCTTAGTGTTGATGCAGGTGTGATCTCCACTGGGCCGCTGAAGCATAGCTGCATAGCTGTCCCTCGGCGATATGGCAGAGTTCTATTGGCGCTGTGGATGCGGGGAGCAGCTCGACAGCTATTTCGCAGGTACGTGGAGGCAGAAAGTATGACAGTTTCGAACTCGACTCCCGATCCCTGGCGCTGGTAGGCTGCGCCGCGCGACCATCTAGATCTTCTCCCGTGCGTGTAATTCAGCTGGGGACCGCTGCGACGTGGTGTGATGGACGTCGTTCCGCACGCCGCGAAAGGCGATCAGTAAACAAAGGTGTAACATGATGTAGGTCAGTCATGATATTGGTATGCTGGTGTGGCCGATGCGATGGCCCACCCACACTTAGCGCTTGCACTTACCGTGTCAGACTACGAGCTGACTGCTGACAGCAGACGATGGGCTCTGCGACCAGCCGACGAGGTGTGGATCGCTGCTCATTTGAAGAGAAGCCGGCAATAACTCGAATGATCTTCGGTGAATGATACCCCGCCATTCTGAAACTGTAAACAATGACGACGTGTTAGTGGGGCAAATTCGCATGGAAAAGTGCCAAGATGGCCAGACTATTCGCTCTAGCAGGGTAACAGTGTTTAAAAGTGGACCTGCATGATAGTGCGGCCGGAGGCTGACATGATATTGATAGACCTGAGAGCCCTGGTGATTCATCGAGTGCCCGATTTCCTGTGCAATTGTCGCAGCGAGGGAGCTCGTCGAGGGTGGTAGTGCAAGGTCGAGTCGAAGACGTGGACGATCTGTGAAAGGTCCTTGGTTTGAAGCAGCGAAAATCGTCGGCGACTCGTCAGTACAGCACGCGATTCACAGACTCGCCCAGACTTTGCAGGCCCATGTCGACGGTAACAAAGGTTGAGACGGCGGTGTGATGGTGTGTGAGAAAGAGAGGTGAGAATGGCGCATTTGTTTTCAGGGGGAAACACAGTTGCATTTTTATCTCAGCTCAGTGTGTTCGCTTAAATGCAAGGAACACATCTTCCAGCTAGACGCTTGAGCAGCTTCGCAGTAATCGCATCGTCGAAGAAAACGCCCCAGAAGTGTTGATGTTACCATCTGCCGAGCCTAGTTCGCAGAGGACCATGCGGGAAGTTGGCGGCCTCAAATATCGAGCCATGAGCCAGGAAGTCGCAGAGAAGTCATGCCCAGCCTGACAGGAGTTCACAACACCTCGTCCGTCTGCATGACAGCGTCGCCGCCGTTGATAGCAGCCGGAGCTGCGCCAGTGGCCTCGCCGTTGGGGTTGAAGTAGTCCTGCATCTCCGCGTCCAGCTCTTCGGCAGTCTTAGCCTTTGGCCTACCGCTACGGCCGCTCTTCTTGCCTCGTCCACCCTTAGCCGCCTCGCCGTTGTTGACAGGCTTCGCGCCAACGGCTTTGCCAGCAACAGGCTTCTTCGCATTCTCCTTGGCAGCGTTCTTCGGCTTACTATAAATCTGTTAGCGAGGGCCGGCGTAACCAGGAGCCATGTTTACTTACGCCATGCGATCCGCGAGAGCCTTTGGTGCAGAAACAGGCACGGTACCACCAACCAGCTCGATCTGTTACGAATCAGTCGTAGCACTTTGAATGACAATCGATGAACATACCCTCATTGGCCTGTTGTCGACTTTGATGCCGTTGTAGGCCTTGACTGCCTCGGCTGCCCTGTTGTATGTGGTGAAGATGACTGTAGCGTCGCCACGGCTGCGTCCGTTCGGTCCGTAAGCGAGCAGCACCTTCCTTACACCTCCAATAGCCTTGCCAAAGAAGTCCTGATCACGGAAGAATGTCAGTTGGTCCCGAATATCAAAGTTTGTGTCTCTCGCGCCCAATTGAAGAGTCTAGATGGCCGTAGTAGTGCTTGAGATGGAGCCAGCAAGGTGAGTCTGCGCAGCAACAGCAGCAGAAGCAGTAGCAGCAAGGGACACCGCGCCTCACGGGTGTTCTTCCTCATATACCATCAGACCAGCAGCACCGTATCAGCATGAAATGCTGCCCGAGTTGACTGCATCGAAACCGGAGCAGGTCTGCCACAACCACCATTACATATAGTCTTTCTGCTGCTTCGTAGAGCCTCCCACGGCTCTGCTCCACACTTCCTGCCTTCCGCCTCAAATCACCACGCCTGTGCGAATGCTGCTGCTGCTGTGCGGACTAGGCCCAAACCCTATTTGCGTGCTCGCACCTCATACGATACAAATGCTTGCCAGGCAGTGCATCTACGATGTGGTTTTTGCGAGACAAACGCAATGCTCACGCTCTTCATCGCAACGTCTCAAGCTCATTAAGGGCGAGGTAGTGCTGAGCAGAGGAGCCCTCCAACGAATCAAAGCCGGCTCCCAGAGAACACTCGGACCACACGATAGGCAACAAGAACTCGAACAAAAATGGCGAAAAGCGTCTGCCGTAGATCCTTTCCGGTCAACATACCTTGAGCTGAGTCTCAGTGATATCCTGAGGCAAGTTGCTGACCATGACCTTGCCGTCGCCTCGGGGTTGAACAGCGGGCGCTGTGGGTGCCTTGATGGCCTTGGTGGCCTTCTGAATGCCGCCGGAAGGTGCAGCGGTTGTCGTGCTTGTCGCACGGGTGGCAGCGCGTTGCGGGGCTCTACGTCGGCCGCGGCCACCCTTGTTGGCGCCGGTCTCGGCCATGATGGTGTCGAGTGATTGATCGAGCTTGCCAGACATGTTGAGTGTGGTTGTCGGTAATTGATGGGCGGTTGAGTGATGTCAACGGAGTCGGGAGCTGTTGAGGAAGATGTGAAGCGGCTAGAGGCGAACCGGAGTAAGTTGGCTCAAGTTGAGGTTGATGGGCGCGAATACTATGTTTGCGCAGCCTTGTTCGACGTGAAGTGGCAGCAGGGAAGAGCAACTCGCGCTATTGGCGGCGGGTTTGACTTGGTAGTCGAGGATGTGTGTTCGTTCGGCTCGTGGTAACACACGCGCACAATGTGATGATGATGATAATGTGTCTGTGTGGAGTGATGTAAAAGTTGGAGAGCAAGAAGCCAGGAAAGGAGACAGCGTGCACGAACGCGCTGGATCGCGCGCGCCTTGCGGTCCGTGCCGATGACTCAGCCATCTTCCGCCTTCACCACCACCTTACTGCACTACGGAGCATCTAATCCTTATAGTCATCTCTACAATCCATTCACTCCTGAAATACATATCAGGTCTCCTGGGGATCGCCACGCTGTATGAGGCGACCAGACTCGCATGACCAAATTTACGTGCTCCAAGGGAAAATGCCACGGCCAAATCACAATATCCTGTATCTCGAGAAGACCGTGTTGCCTCGCCAAGCCAGGTAACAACATATCGTCCAGCAGAGCAACTGCCAAGACACTGCGCTCCGAGAATGGACAGCTCTGAGACGTACTGTGTGCACTCACCAACGATTAATGTACTCCCAACTCTCACATGATCGTGGCTGTGGCTTAGCCGGCGCTTAATGATAAACACGTTAGAACTGTCTACTCCTCATACCATGAAAACCAACAACACAGAGTCGCAATAATATCTATCGCACGGCAGCGCACGCGAGCGCAGCTACTAATTTCCACGCCTCAGATTGATGTCCTGAACGACGACATCTTTTTGCTCATCTTCGACGAGGCAATTACTAAGGAGGCATTTCAGGATCTGGCATTCGCTGGCGACTCCTGAAGCTCAATATAGATCCAGAGAACGCAATCTGCGCTGCCACTCGAATTTGCCGTCGATGGCATACTTTGGCGCAACAAGTGTTCGATGCCACCATCGGGCCGTTGGTCTTCAGTAGCACGACTTCTCAACTCAATATGAGGCTGATCTCGAGAACTCGACACAGATATCGAATTTCTACGACGTGTGCACCATTGTGTGGTCGCCGAATGGCACACAACAGAGCTTGACCTTCACGTCCCTCATACCACACCAAGGCCACGCACTGACCGGAATCCTTTCGCCGCGGGCGGTTATTTCTCTGATGAGTCGGCACTCACGTCCCGAGAAGCGGCCAGTCTAGCTGCTGAGATGCATGAATTTATCTGACAGTTGAAACGTCTAAGCCTGCAGAGTTTCGAGTGCGTAGAGTCTGCACTCAGGACGAAGCATTCACTGACGCTTTCGGTAGATGGCATGCTGTACCGTCCATGCCTGCACTCCTAGTCGAAGCTATTAAAATCCAAAAGACGTGTCTGGTCCGCATCAAACGCAATCCATCTGCTCTGAACATGGCGGAGTACTCTTACGCGTCATACTACAACGTTCATGCAATGCTGCTCCTCCTATCTGTATCATCGCAGCTTCACACTCTGGAACTTCTATCGCCAGCTGCTGACTTGCAGTTATTCTCTAGCCTTGGTGTGCTGTTGCAACAGTGTCCAGAATTACGGACGCTGAGAATCAAAGCCGTTGCTCAACTATGGCCTACGGACAGCACCTCCACAGCACTTGTGGCCTCATCGGTCTCCAAGTTCACAAGTATTGAGAGTCTGGACTGGTTGTTGGGCACAAAGAAGCAATATATGCACCCCTTGTCGCTGACTACACTGTCGCTGCACAACGTATGCATCTGCACAGACAATCATGCAGCTATCGAAAGCGCAACAGCACTTCGGCAGCTTCGATTTCTGGAGACGAACTGCATCTCACTCCTGGAGGTGAGCAGTGGCGCCAATACTGCGCTGTTATCTCTACGGCTCCATGTTCCGTCCGGCCGCACTTTCTCATACTCTACCTGCCGCAGTGGTCGCGACACCGACACCATCCTCGAATGCATCCCAAAGCTGGATGATTTGCAAAATCTCGAGATGGTCAATGGTACCAATTTGTTCGAGCAAATACTAGGCACAGTCAAGATTAATAAGCTGCAAACACTAGTCTTACACGAGCAGACGGCGCCCTTCCGATCTCAGACTGATTCGGCTAGCTACGAACGCCCTGTGATGAGTACAGAGTCCTTACGGTTTGTTGCAAAGACGTGTACGCGGTTACGGCATCTCATTGTGGACGTCCCGCACAGCGATAGTGAGTATTCACAGTACTTGCGGACCATATCACATCATCTCCCCTGCCTGACGTCCCTGGGAGTCTACCGAGAGATTGAGCAACGTGGCAGGGAGGCGGTAGCACTACCACACACAGCAACTAATTTGGAGAGCAGTCGCGGAGACTTCGACCTGCTGAAAAGAGACATGCCACGTCTAGAGAACCTTCAAGTCAACATCGATCCTGTACCAGATTGGGATCAGGATCGCCTGTTCCTGGAGGTTGGGGCCGGACATATTGTGTGCAGTCAGACACTTCTCTGCCCAATTGCGCTCCCAGCACGGGATCGAAGTCGTAAGGCTAAGGTCTACGGAAGTTGAAGACGCTATCAAGAAGGTCGATGCCAAAGCGAGTGGCTTTGTTCCAAAACATTGGACTGATCATCTCATGAGTGCGCGACATTGACTACTGACGAGACATGGTTGCACCACCGCGTGCAAGACTAGCCGGAGTAAGGGCAATCAGTCGTGTAATGGTACTTCATATCTACCTGTCGAAGTTGACGATCAAAGTCCGTCTTCTAGTCCTGTCTCACAGTCGGAGGACAGCCAGCGTTGGAACCACGAGCATCGACGGCTTGCTCCGTTTTACGGATGTGGATCGAATGGATTCATTTGCAGGAGCTGAGTTAGCGCAGCGTGTCGGATTCGTGGACCCATGGTACCATCGCTCGCTACACTATTCATCTTCATCCAAAGGGCTAAAATCGAAATCAGTCCGTCCGCCCAGCTGTGTCTGGTGTTGTGAAGGGACACTAACCCACTGCAAGCTTTGCATAGCCTTCCGCATTCTTCACCTTTTGTGCATCTGTCAGCTGAGCAATATCAGCCTATGGGTACACCTCGTGGATTTGAGGCGCCCCAAGTGTTGCAGGTGGCAGACGGCCCAATAGTTCAACACGTCGGCTCAACACTTCAAATCACATTGCTGTTGCTGAACGGTATACTAGGATCGGCGGCTGCCAGAGCCCAAGATTGCAAGTACTGATGAGCAGGACACCCCATTGCCAAGGAGGAGACAGCCTCTATGTCGCCCACCAAGTCTCATCTACTGGCGCCTGACGGGAGTTGACGACTGAATTACAGCTGTTATTCATCTACACTACCTGAGTAGTAGTATGGCATGACAAGTATGGGACGTATCGAGTCAGAATTGCTAGACACTATTCTCTCGTGCTTGGGTTATCTGGTAAATTATCCTACAGTATACCATAATGGCCACCATAATTGATCGATCACTATTCCTTCGCCTGCCCGCCCTGATTAAAGTTCATACTATACCCACCGCTCTTCTCATCCTTCACAAACTGAAAGTTCTCCGTACTCAGCCCAAAAGGCTTGAGTAACGAATTGCCCAGTCCTTTCAGCTTCCCCATCATCTCAGCCATCTCCTTATCCTTTGTCGTATTCAGCCTCGGTGCCAGCGCTCGAGCACTCTCTAACACTTGCCTCTTATCCGAAGCAGACAAGAAAGGTTGCATCTGTGGCGAGAGTAGAGTCCGGTAGTCCTCGTCGGCCCCTGATAATGACGACCAGGTATCGATTTGCGATTTGGCTTTGGCGCGACGAAGAAGAAGTTTCGTTTGCAGTTTGCGGACAGTGTCGATTGTTTGGCCCGACTTCTGTAAGTTCTCGATCCGATCGGCGAGGTTGTCGTCAACCTCGACGATTTGGTCGTCCTCTGTGGTCTGGGCAGGCTCATCTTGGCCTTTCTGCTTGGGCTTGGGAGGTTTGGGTAGTGGTTCTAGCCGTTCGAGACAGTCGACTCCCTTTTCGGCGCTTTCGATTGCTTCCTTCCATTCCTCGAGCTTGAGGTGGCAGGCGGCGATGTTGCTTCGGAGTACAGCTACTTCGTAGTCTAGATAGTTCGGACATGATGAAAGTGCTTTGTCGTAAGTCTGGATGGCATTCTCGAAGGAGCCTTTGCCGAACAATTGGTTTGCAGAGCCTTTGAGTGAGCTCGATTCTGCTAAGAGAGTGGCTTCTTCTTCGGCTGGGAACCGTTCGACAATCGGTCTTGGTTTCAGTGGATCTGGCTCCGAGGGTTGTGCTGGTCGCTTCTTTCGTTCGTTATGTTGAGGCTGAATCGTTGATGGCGATTCATGCTTTAGCTGAGAAGGCGGAACAGGTTCGCCATCATCAAAGGAGTGGAATGATTCGTTTTCCGAATCCGAGAAGTGGTCGATGTCCGGCATGCTGTGTTGCCTTCGACCTCTGTCGTGATGAGTGGCGCGGTGTGGCCACAACCGAAGAAACAATTACACCTCGGAACTAGTCAACGGAGCTGGGTAGACGATTATGACTCTTCCCAATATGCCTTTGAAGGACACGTGCGTCGGGATCGGAGGTATGTGTTCCAAACTCGAGGTGGTCTGCGTAACTTCCTTCTCGAGAGAGCGCGGACATGTTCCGCATTTGCATGTGCTTGTCCATTACTTTGCGGTCAAGACCATCTTCTTCTTCTGCATCCTGTCATAGCCACCCAGCTTGATCACAACATGGCAGACACACCGTCGGGTCCACCATCCGGCTCCTCGACTCCGACCAATGCGCGCTTCACATCCCAAGGCCACACCACCGAGGATGCGCTGAAGGAACAGACATATGGTCTCGTGCATTTGTCCGACTTTCGCAAGAGACGCGCAGAAGCACGTGAGCTCTCCGGAGGCATTACACCTGCGACGAGCGGTGCAGCGACCCCAGATGGACGGTGAGCGACTATCGATTCAATTAGACAGACATGGGTGCTGACTGCCCAAGTACAGTGAGCCAGTCGACAAGCCCGCATTCAAGAAGAGGAAGAAAGGGGTAAAGAAAGGAGGTTTATCATTCGGCGACGAAGAGGAAGAAGACCAAGAGATTCCCAAGACCACAGCTACAGCGACATCAGCCGCGACTACAACAGACCCGACGCAAGATGGCGACGAACCCGCAGACAGCACGACCGTGTTGAAGAAACGCCTCAAGCCAAATGGCAGCCTCGCCTTTGCGCCCAAAGCCGTGACAAAGTCTGCCTTGCAGCGCGAGAATGTCCTGAAGGAGGCACTGCGAAAGGAGTACGTCATTAACCAAGAAGCCGTCAAGCAGACCGAGTTCCTGCTTCCCTTCACCTTCTTCGATGGGAAATCCTCACCAGGTGGAGTGTGTCGGATGAAGAAAGGCGACCAGATCTGGCTGTTCTTGGAGAGGGCGAGGAAAGTGGGCGCAGATATGTACACCGAGAAAGGAGATCGGAGTAAGAAGGATTGGGCGAGGATAAGTGTGGATGACTTGATGGTTGTAAGAGGTGATATTATCGTGCCTCCTGTGAGTACTACGAAGCCGAATGTTGGGTCTATTCTACCTATATGATCTACATATGCTGACCATCTATCCCTTCCAGCACCAAGATTTTCATTACTTCATCCTCAACAAGACGGTCGGCTACGACAAAAATCCTCTATTCGCCTACTCCTCCGAGCCCACCGCCACTACACCAAAAGAGCTTCTACCGACTTCGAAAGCAGCCTCGACGCCAACCACACCACAAGCAGAAACTCCACCTGCTGATCTTCCTACCCATCTTTCCACTGCCGCCACTCGTAAGGCTGCTGCTGCACTGATCACGCCGGATGCCGAACTCGAAGGATATCAACATGATCCGTCCGCCACCAAAGTCGTCGATCGAAGATGGTATGAACGCAATAAGCACATCTATCCTGCCAGTCTGTGGGAGGACTTTGATGCGACCCGAGATTATGCCTCCGGTGTGAGAAAGGATGCTGAAGGAAACGCGCTGTTCTATTCGCGCCGGTGAAGCGGAAAGCGTGCATTAATCGTCCAGTGTCCGGTCCAGGAAAATCGAATCACTCCAGAAGTTAGCCAGGATTCTCTCGGGAAGTATGCTTCCTTGATAAACGAATGACCAGATCTCTCAGCCTCTCAACCACCACACCAATACCCCAATCCATAGCACTAGCGATATAGGATTAAACACAAAAAGCACCACCGGCGTCGGACGCATAAGAGCCATGACGACATTCTGCGCACACCTGCCCTGCCACTGCTCGAACCTTCCAAGCACGCCATTCAACCGCTTTGCAAAGTCGTCCAATGTCATGCCACCCTCTGTATTATACCATCCCGGACTATCTATCGAAGCAGGTGAGCGCTTGGCTATTGGTCTTCGCGTCGTTGAGGGATAATGAGGCGATGGTGGGAGGGCTGCTGGACCTAGGCTGAAAGATGGTGGTGAAGTGTATGATCGGTTGGGAGAAGGGCGTGGGGTGTGAAGCGTGGTGATGGTCGCGCGCTTCTTCTCTGGTAGGAGGGAGATGGAGGCGGCTGTATGGCCGTTGAGGAGGAGGGAGGTGGTGTTCATGGTTGATGAGCCGTCAAAGGTCGTAGGCTACAGACAATGATGTCGTCTAGGCAGCCTATTTGGTAAGGCTGATGTGAGCGAGGTTGGACGTGGATTGGCTTGCAACCGAGTCGCTGGGCTGACTTAACTGCTTCGTCTTGGTTGCTCAGATGACCGGCGCGAGCGCTCGCAGCAGATGGCAGATAGGCGGCTCAGTACTGAGGACTGGACCGTATATATCAATGATACGATAGTTGCTACACCACTTCACAGGAATGGTTGAATCTATCTACACCAGAGAGTACTCGTACAATAATGACCACTCACTCCCCAACAACCCGAAACAATGTCCCCCCTCATCCCATCCCACCGAAAGGCACTCCGCGCCAACGGCGTCTGTCTGTCACATAATCATGAGGTGAGTTCGCATGCATGACATCGGACTCGGTGCCGTCCTGTTCGCAATTGAGCCCTGCATTCGCACATGTGGTTCAAACTCGCTTCTGATTCGTGCAAAGGCGTTCGAGGCACGGCCCGCTGACAGGAGGATGAGCGAATGAGGGGCAGGTATTTGCGCACAGGGCGGTGGGGTGTGGACGTCAGTCGATTACGGCACTGCAGCGGAGGAGAAATGTTTGGGATGCTTTGGTGAGGTTTTGATGTGGGTGTGGATGTACCACGGTTGTGAGGAGATGTTGTGCGGCATAAGCTCGGCAGCCGAAAGCAGGAAGCAAAGCATAGAGGCCCGATATACCCGTGGCAGACAATCGAGGTATGCACTCACTTCTCAAATATGGTATACTAGTATACGAAGGTATTCATACTATGGTGATCCGGCCACCAAGGTTATGAGCCAATATGAGATCATGTGCTAGGGATCTAGCGGCCTTCATTATCGTGGGACCATTGTTGGACGCATATTTGTCGTGCACATAGATGCTCTCGGCTCATGCCTTCCCACGGCTTTTGGGTCTGGCGGGTCTTCTCTCGCAGTGATTCACGTAGCGTGACAAGTCTGTCCACTGTTATGCGAAGTTGGAAGATAGCAGCACCGATAGGGCTTTCTGATCGCTTGTTTGCTCCTAGCCTGGGATCTTTGCAGGCTAGTAGAAGATGTTACCACTGCCTGCGGTTGCCGGATCCAGCAGCGAAAGAAGCAGTAGAGAGCTAAGCCATGTCGATCACTAGGCCAGAGGTCGCAGGGCCGGCACTTGTAAGTTGACGGAGCAGAAATGTGATGCCGTACGTAGCATGGCATGGCATGGAGTTCAGCGAGTTATGCTTCTTCATGTTGATTTTCCGTGAAAGCAAATGCTGGACCGTATCTGGATCAGGTCGCACAAAATTTCAAGCAGGGTTTGTATCCCATAGTAGGTAGCCTCGGACGGTGTGTTCTTCGTTGCCGTGTTCCAATGCCAGTTGTAACCGGCCCGCCGCAGCAGCGTGGCCAGGATATTACGTGCCGTCGCATTGATTTGGGAGACTGAAGCCAGGTCCCTCTTCAGCTCTTCAGTGCTTCCAGCCTTCCTCTCATTTGCGCCAGCATCTCCTCACTGTCCAACTCCTCTTCCTCCGCCTGCGCAGGCATAGCAGGCACATCGTCAGGCACTTGCGCACCAGGAGTCTGGACACGATCTTTCAAGATCTCACCCAACACCTTATCGACTTCCTCCTCCGCCTCCTCGTCCTCTCCCTCCATGACGGCATCGTTATCCAGAGTATCAGTAACCATCTCCTCAATAATCCCCGACTTCACCAACTCCTGACTCAGCTCTCTCATCGTCCCCGTCAGCTCGGGCAGCTTGACAAGCATATTGACGTCCTTCATGATTCCCGTACTATTCTTGATGCTTCCCTCGATCTTCTTCATGGCAAATGCCTCATTCACCTGCATGCCCACGCTCGCAAGAGTGGCTTTGGAAGTCGCAAGTCGTTGCTCTTGCTTTCGTACCCGGATCAGTTCGCGGGCGAAGATGCGAGTCTCGTTTCTTGCTTGGACGGCCTGGGAGGGGTTTTTCTGAGCACGCTTGCTAGCCTGGAGGATGAACGTTCGGGTTTTGGATTCGAGGACTTTGAGGCCGGCGAGGTCGCGATCTAGTTTTCTTTGGTTGGATCGTAGGAGGGAGTTACATTTTCGTTTCTATTGAATATGGTGGTGAGCATGCGAGCAGTATGCTGAGTTGTATGGCCGGTAATGTTGCTTACCTGCTCTTCTGGTGTCGGGCCAAAGAAGTATCTTCGTGCCGTGTCCATGATTGATAAGTCTCACGAGTGCGATGTAGATCCTGATAGTAGGGTCGAACGGGTGTGGAATATGAAGGCATAGAGTATCAAGGCAGTCACGAAAGCAATGCTGCCAATGCATGTGACATCGCCTAAAGCTTGGACACTGCTACGTAAGTGTGGCGTCGTGGGGCAGGCACCAAGTTCGCGTGAGGCTCAACCATCCCACACTGCAGTGACAAATTCAAACCCTCCCACAGCCGCACCCCACACGGCCACAGCCACAGTTTCGTAAGAAGCTTCTAGCTCGAGCCTGAGCAAACGACCTAACCTGAACATTTCGCTCGGATTAAGCTGAAAGCTAGTGTTATATAACAACACCAACACACTTCTACACACACCCCCCACAAACATTACCTCCACACATCGCAATCATGGAAGTGCCCAAGACCAGCGACACGGCGAAGCAGGGAAAATCCATCACCCCGGAAGGCTAGTCCATTGTCACCAACATTCAACACACATTTCACCGCCGGCTAACATTCTTTCAGTCACATGGGCACAGCGCTCCTCCGCCTCCGATGCAGAGAAGAACCACTGTTTCCTGACCATCTCGTGAGTGTGATCGACGGGACAGTTTGCAAGTTATCAAAGAGTTCTTGACTGACCCTCCTCAGCGTGCCTGATGTCGACCCCAAGAAAATCACCCTCGACCTCAAACCCGATAGCCTGACATTCAAGGGCTACTCCAACAGCAAAAAGGCCGAGTACGCATTAGAATTGACCTTCTTCAAGGAGATCGACCCGTCCAAGTCGAAGATCAACCATACACCCAGGGATGTGGAGCTGGTGCTGCAGAAGAAGGAGTTGGGTGAGGAGTACTGGCCACGGTTGTTGAAGGATAAGGCGAAGGTGCATTTCTTGAAGACGGACTTTGATAAGGTGAGAAGATTTTGGCTTATCTGTTTCATTCGTGGTGTGATGCTAACATTCAATCTTTAGTGGGTTGATGAGGACGAGCAGGACGCAGTAGGCGAGGACGACGACTACATGTCCAAGATGGGCGGCATGGGCGGCGCAGGCGGAATGGGTGGCGACGGTGGCTTTGGTGGCATCGACTTCAGCAAGCTCGGCGGTGGTGCGGGTATGGGTGGCATGCCTGGTATGGGCGGTATGGGCGATATGGACGAGGATGACGACGATGCTGAGGAGGACGAGGACGATGATGAGATGCCGCCGCTCGAAGGCGAGGGCGATGCGGCCGAGGGCGCTGCCACCTCAGCTGGCTCGAGTGGCAAGGCTAAGATCGAGGAAGTTGAGTAAGTGAGGCGCCATCCATGGAAGGCCAATCCACAGCTTCCAGCAGAGCATGTCCGAAGAAGTCTAGAAATACGCTTCGTGGACTGCGAGGAGCTCTGCACGTTGTAGCTTGCACGACTGGCTGACATTCGATGATATTCATCGCCTGTTCCTGGCTTAGCTGTCTACATAGTGCTACGAACATATCAGACACAAGAGTATCAGATGCACAGCAGTCTGCGTTCATCGCCACCTCGACTTTGACTGCACTAACGAATAAGAAGTTGAAGCACCACCGTGCTGTCGCGATATATCTGTGCTCAGAGCCAGGGTTAAGCTAAGAACACTCGAGGTTGACGAAAGGACAAGAGTAAAAGCCACTACACGTGTTCGTCGAGTAGGTGATAGAACATCAAGAGTCCCTTGTCACTTGCCAACGCTCGGCCAACACGGTCCGCGGACGACTTCAACTCTCCATGTCTAGTATCGACGATCCGAATCCTACCCATCGCATCCGAAATACTCTCCATTCGCGGAGCAATGCGCTCCTCGTACCGCTCATCCCTGTCAAGCAGAGCCTTCGCTTCTGAGTATAGTACTGCCACCTTCAGAGCATCACCGGGCGGCATGCAACAGAATATGGAGGGATAGACATCCGACTTGAAGCATTGACAGTCGAGGTCTCGGATAGGACGAGGTTCTGGCAGATACCTGTGGAGAAAGTACCCAGTGATCGAGAGATTGCTGCCGCTGTCGGTCTCTCGGAGGAGCAATCCCAGCTCTGATGTGAGGACTATAATGTCACCAAGTTGCGCTGTTAACCCTTTGATCGTGTGAACCGGGGTGGACACTGTGTCTCTGTCGAAAGGAAGATCGGTCAGGAACCTTAAAGTTGAGGCCGATGATTTATCCAGGCGCTGGAGACGAGCGTCATTCAGGAACACCGAGCCGAGTGGTGCAACCGAGTCGTCGTCGGCATCAGCTTCCTCCCGGCCGATACCGACGACCATGAGTTCCCACACACGCATGTCTGCCCGAGCTACCTCACTTACCCGATCGAACCCGTACTCGGCCGCAGGAGCTTCACTTTCTACCAGCTCATCAAAGCTGATGTCGAGCGCTTTCGCCAGGTCGGTAAGGACTCTCAATGCACACCAGTCATCCGGGGAGTGGTTTGCAAGTAAGTCACCTGCTTTGCCAGAGCGAGTCGACTTTGGCGATAGTCGATAGTCGGTCGAGGTGCATCAGGGAGCCACTTCACGAGCCGCATCAGCGCGAAAATCTTGTCTAATGGGTCTGCGCATTTCAGATCCCATACTCCCAGTTGCCATATACCCGCCACGCCCGTGCTTGTTCCATGAGAATACGAGCGTAGAGATCGGATAATGTAGATCATGGGCGACAGCTGATACCGGTCGACGGCCTCTCGGACTACCCGAAATTGACGCAAATCAGCATAGCTGACAACAGCTTCAAGCTCGTACAGATCGTCGAACAGGCTCCAGGGAAGCTTGTCGTGGCCACAGAGCACAGCAGTGCGCTGGCATATATTGCCGGCAAACAGTTCCTGAACGATCCACAGTCGACTCCAAAAGGGTCGGGATGCAAGATCGCAAACCGCAGAGCCAATAGAACTGATGAAGTCTTCTAAAACTTGAGCAGTCTCTGCGCCTCGGCTGTCAGACGAAGTCCTCGAAGGGTCGAGAGAGACGCCATCCGTCACGACAAACTCTTCGATCTCTGGCATCCGCCGGACCAGAACCTCGCTCGTCCCATCATGCTCGCCTATACAAGCCAAGACCTCCTTGGCCCGGGAGAAGATATCGAACATGATCGCCACTTGCGGGCTTTTCTCATCGTTATCCTTCTGGTTGATGCATATAGCGTCGATCCAGACGAGGGAGTTTGAGTAGTGTAGTCGAGCTTGCCATAATGCGTAGTGGCAATTGTGCCCTACCTTGAGCTGTTGTCCATCGACTAGGATGCGCTCCTCGTTGCCTGCGTCGCCCCATGTATACGATATGGCGCGGAAGTCGGGGAAAATACTCAAGCTGTGTGTTTCTACAGACACTGCGAGGTCGCCATCGTCATTGTTGTTGAGACGTAATAAGCGGATCTCCTTGGTTGGGTTGGCTAATGGACTCGCCCGATAGACCTGAGCCAACGGTGGGCTTGCCATATGAATCATCTTGTGATACGCTCACTGAGTACCGCGTAGCACAGTATAGTGCTGATGCCTGGTTGATATCATATTCGACGGAGCGGAGTATAGCTGCCCTAAGGTTGAGCTCCGTCACTTATAGCTGAATGGCCGATCACACCACGTTCGCCTGTCTGAATCTAGTTATCTTCTTGACATATTGCAACCCTTTTCGACAAGTGTAAGCCGCACGCATGACTTCATATCAATGTTAAGGTCGACGGCATGCCGATGTCGATGCTGACGATGAGGTCTTGTACCCAAAAATAATGTTTCAGCCAAGCTTTCTCGAAGCCTGTCGATCCCTCAAACGCGTTAGAACTAGTTGTACGGAGGCCGCTCAGGACCCCATTATTCTGTCCATCCATTGATTATCCCATGTGTCTACTTCATGCACCACTAATACTGACAACGAAGAAGCAGCAGCAGCAATCTATCCCCCTCGAGACTAGACGGCAATGTGTTCCCGGAGCTTCAGCTGAATCAGTGATACCTCCTGCGGCCACTGCCGTGTCA
Source organism: Recurvomyces mirabilis (assembly GCF_035927965.1). Lineage (NCBI taxonomy): Eukaryota > Fungi > Ascomycota > Dothideomycetes > Mycosphaerellales > Teratosphaeriaceae > Recurvomyces > Recurvomyces mirabilis. The sequence continues at coordinate 905,669 of NW_027041937.1, read as the reverse complement.
GCACCACTGCTCCTGCTCCTGTTCCTGTGGACACGCACACACCATTTGCCCGTAGGCAACATATATGCTTCCGATACACACTGCAGAGGCTGCAAAGATGAATCGACATGGCTACGGCGGGGCCAATGGACATGCAGGACCCATGAGCCCAACTTTTGTTGAGGCGAGAGGGGGAAGAACATTTAGTATACGGCCGGACAAATATGAAAAGTAAGTCACTATGTCAGAGACAGCGAAATCGTTGTCCGCGGCAGCGAGGGTCTGCTTCGCAATCAGCGCCGGCGTACTGATTCTTCTCGCATAGATATCAGCCCCGATCAGCGCGAGGCACACTGCAGCGAAGACGAGGGCTATTTCTGCGACTAGGAGGTGCTATCACCGCAGTACTACTAGTGCTCATGTTCTTCTTCCCTTCAATACGACCGACGGCAATCGCCCCAGCATTATCGCTAGGCTTGTTCTCAGGAGTCAATGAAGCCATGCAGATAGAGACAGTGCGGTACTACGACCTATCGAACGTGGGCGGCACAGCACGAGGCTGGGAGAGAGAGGAGCGAATACTGCTCTGCGCACCACTCCGCGATGCAGCTCCGCATCTACCAATGTTCTTCAGCCATCTGCGAAACCTGACATACCCACACCACCTTATAGATCTGGCTTTCTTGGTTGGAGACAGCAAGGATAACACGATAGAGCTTTTGAGCGATCTGTTGGCAAAGCTGCAGGCACAGGAGGATACTAGGCAAGCGTTTGGAGAGATAAGCGTGATTGAGAAGGACTTTGGTCAGACGGTCAACCAGGATGTAGAGTCTCGACACGGTTTTGCTGCACAGGCTAGCAGAAGAAAGAGTATGGCTCAGGCTCGCAACTGGCTTCTGTCGGCAGCACTACGACCCACACATAGCTGGGTATATTGGCGAGATGTGGATGTCGAGACTGCGCCATTCACAATCCTTGAGGATCTGATGCGACACAACAAGGACATCATTGTGCCTAACGTCTGGCGGCCACTTCCAGACTGGCTTGGTGGCGAGCAGCCATACGATCTGAACAGCTGGCAGGAGTCCGAGACTGCTCTTGCTCTTGCCGATACTCTGGACGAGGATGCCGTCATTGTCGAAGGCTATGCAGAGTATGCCACCTGGCGACCTCACTTGGCCTACCTCCGTGACCCTTACGGCGACCCGGACATGGAGATGGAGATCGACGGCGTAGGCGGTGTGTCCATCCTCGCCAAAGCCAAGGTCTTCCGCTCAGGTGTGCACTTCCCAGCCTTCAGCTTCGAGAAGCACGCAGAGACAGAAGGTTTCGGCAAGATGGCCAAGCGCATGGGCTTCTCGGTCGTAGGTCTCCCACACTACACCATCTGGCATTTATACGAGCCAAGTGTGGACGACATCAGACACATGGAGGAGATGGAGCAAGAACGGAAGGCACGCGAAAAAGAAGAGAATGCTAAAAGAGAGCGAGAAGAGAAGATCAATGTGCAGTTTGACATGGAGGGTAAGGATCAATGGGAGAAGGATATGGCGGCTGTCAAAGATGCAAAGAAGTCTGCCGAGGATGCTAAGAAGGAGACGAAGAAGGAGGAGAAGTCCTCCGATGATGAGAAGAAAACTTCGGATGATGCGGAGAAGAAGTCCTCTGGCAACGATGAGAAGTCTTCCGTGGGCAGAAATGCTGTCAGTGGCGAGAAAGCAGGTGCGGATGAAGGCAGTCCTGATGGTGGCCGGGATGCGAATAAGGCGTAGGTAGGCCCACCATTCCAGTCTTTGATTTTGCTGCTTCTGCCATGTTGCTTCAGACACTGTATGCTGTTCATGTCACACCAGTTTCCGATCAGCAAGATTGACAACCGTATCTCACAGGCGCAAGAACCTTCGCTGACGAGCTCTACCGTGTCCGAAGCCACACTGACACTACGCCAAGGACAAGCAACAACGAAGCAGACCCTGACGATGCCATGATCACGAAAGAGCCCCCTCGCACCCCCGGGTTCAGCGAATCTTCGGGTCAGCAGGTGGAGAACGATGATGCGGCTCGAGGCCATGCTGGAGTGGCTTCCAAGGCCGCAGCCATGAGCGCTGAGCGTGATGAGCTCAAACTGGACGAGTTCGAGAGGGATATGAAGGCCCCTGGACCCGGGAAAGAAGAAGACGATGCTGGTTTGTGATGCCATGCGGATTGCTGCCAGGCGATTGTAGACGCTGTGAGCGACTGCGGGAATATAGAGGCTGGGCCAAAACATGTAGGATTATTTTGATCATGTGAGCGGGTATGCTGTCATATGAATGGCGAGGCGGCGTACAAGGCGTGTGCCAACGGGGAGCGATATGGGATAGACCAGTATATAGTCCATGGACCAGCCTACGATCATAACAGACCAAAAACGATTCCACAAGCATCTCTTCACAATCCATATCAACGTTCGATGCTATTTCCGTGAGGGAATGGGCATGAAGTCAAATTCTATGAGCCCCACATGTCGAACACTCTTGGACATTCGTGGTTTTGTACATCTGCATCCTTGCACTGAACCATTCCACCATTGTCGACTAATCCGGCACCCAGATATGTCTGCAAACGGGTGAGTCACCAGATAGCTGCTCTGTGTCGGGATCGAAAGCTGACATACTGCAAGGCCAAAGCCACCACCCATTCGGGCGTGCCTGTTTGATATGGATGGACTGCTTATAGATTCCGAGGACATGTATACGATATGTACGAATGCCGTATTGCAAGAGTACGTATGTTGATTGTTTCATCGCGCAGGTTGCTCATCATCCGCAACTCGATTTTGACAGAGTGCGTGCCTGCCAAATTTCTTCTTGACCTTTTTCAAAGAATGCTACGATTCGGGCAGTTCTATTCCCATCTTGCCTTCGCATGACAACTCACCAGCCTGTACGATTCATGGAGAGCATCTCAAGACGATTGGATGACCAGATCAATCCAGAAATGGTGATGACAAACGACTGTAGTGCATGACAGGCTATTGGTTTGAGTGGGGTGCTTCATCAGCCTTGAGCCCGCAGACTAACGATATCTGTCCCGTAGATACGGCCGCCCGCTCCTCCCATGGTCCATCAAAGCGCAACTTCAAGGCCGTCCGGGACCCGAAGCAGGCAAAATCTTCCAGGAATGGGCTCAACTTCCCATCTCACGTGAAGTGTTCCAAAGCAAGGTCTCTGCTCTCCAAGCGCAACACTTCCCAAACTGTAAACCACTTCCTGGCGTCGAAACCCTCCTACAAACACTCGCCAAACGGACAGAGCCCCCAGTGGCAATAGCACTAGCGACGAGCAGCCATGCCGGGAACTTCAAGATCAAGACCGAACACCAGAAGGAAGTCTTTACTGTATTTGAAGAGGAACATAGAGTCCTTGGCGATGACAAGAGGATACCGCCTGGACGCGGCAAGCCCGCCCCGGACATCTATCTTCTTGCTCTGGAGACCATCAATGCTCGTCTACGCCGTGAGGGAAAGCAGGAGGTTACTCCCGCAGAAGCTTTGGTCTTTGAGGACAGTGTGCCGGGGGTTGAGGCTGGAAGGAGAGCAGGTATGCAAGTCGTCTGGTGTCCGCATCCTGAGCTCCTGAATGAGATGAGTGGCAAGGAGGACAAGATCTTGGCTGGACTTATGAGCGAACATAAGGAAGCTGAGGAGAAAAACGCTGAGCTGGGCGTAGTGAAGCATGACGGTTCGGGACAAAGAAAGGGTGCGCCAGGGGCGATCGGTGATGGGTGGGCTCGTTTGTACCACTCACTTGAAAACTTCCCATATCAGGACTATGGTATCAAGGTGTGAGCAGCAGTCTTGCCTAGTTCATTGGACGATTAGATGGACTGATATGAATGAATAGATCGGCCGATAGTAGACTATAGACTGCCTAGGTCATCCGTGTGCGCTCAACCGTGAGACGCAAGCAATAGACAAGTGAAGCATCGCGGTATGACGAAAGTCGTCGGGAATGCTTCTGCAAACTCTCCATCCGTTTATGCATCCTAGTCGTGAGCCCTCGCGCTAAGACTAAGGTATGTTGTGGGAGAGACCTGGCACTTGCACCAACCTTTTCACGGGTGAAGAATCTAGCGGGCAGTGAAGTAAGTCAAGTCTCCGCGTCCTTTCTGCTGCTCCAGCCGTGCGAGTCGACACTATCCCACCAAAGAGCGATGCGGCTTGTGCAGGAAGCTCAATGTCCATGTATCGAGCGGTAAGTTTCCAGACATACCGTTTCTACTCGACCGGGTCATCCGTCAACCGAAGCAAAGATCCTTCACTAGCCCACCTCTGCCGGTACTGCTCCCTCGCACTCGCACCCTTTCTCTCCACGAACTGCAACCGCCTAACCTCCTCAGCAAGCTCGTCTTGCTTCTGCGATATACGCAACACTTCTACAGCCAGATTTTGCATTCGACCCCAGATCGCCCAGCCGGGCAACTGCCGCACGGTTCCGCTTCGCATTTGGTGGTACAGCCGTCCGCGTTGACCATGCATGTACGGGATCCAATGGCGGTGGGTATCGGCAATGTACAGAGTGGGGATCCTGAGGCTTGGATGGGTAATATCCGCCTCTTGGATCCGGCGCGCTCGACGTAGTTCTGGTACGAAGGCCGTCGGAATCTTTGGGAACGTGAGTTTCCATGTCAATGTTATGACGTGGTACTTGAGCTTGTCTTTGCCGTCGTATGGTGCAAAATTGCCATTGTTGATGTTGGTAGGTCCTTCCCAGGTGTAGGAGTCTTGACGATCGACCAGTACGAACTTCGTTGTCGTCGGCTTGCCATTAACGATGTGGGTTTCTTTCTCGTCGCTTTCGAACGTCTTGATACGCTGTATGATGGCGTTCAGTTGATCAATCTTGTAATCAAGTGTCTCTAGTTCCAGCTTGAAGGTGTGGGTACTGCGTAGATCTGGAGAATTGAGGATATGCTGAACCCAGCTTCCATGTAGATCTAGAGGCTGATCACTCTCCCACCAATACCAGTCCGTGTGGCGGAGAGTCACGTGCAGCATTCGAGGTTGGAAGTCGCCTTCCACTGGTGCGGTCTCAAGGAAGTATTTTCGCAGTCGGCCTGGATCGCAATTAAGGCTCCTGATAGCAAACATTTGCACGAATAGATGAAGGTGGCCGAAATTCCGTCTATTGAGAGCCGTCAAACCAGCAGTCCATGCAGTATCACGACGATCCGGAGCTTCACGATGATAGTAATATGAGTGCTCTGCCTGAAGCATAGGCATTGCATTGGCCTCGAGCCATGCCCGACGACAAGTCAGCAAAAGGGCGGTATGCGACTTCAATCGAGCGGTATGACCTGGTCGATAGTAGTACGTGTTTTCGTCGAACTTCTGGCTCTGGTCTTCGAATGGTGCAGTAGCATATTCCCAGATGATATCACGAAGCTCACGAGGCAGGACCGAGAAGAGTGGCGAGCTTGACTGCTCGTTGAATCTGCCGGCTGCTTCGTATTCGTCCACGACCAGATCGACTCGACGATTGGTGAGATTCTCGATTCGAGTGTTCTTGCTTTGTGGAGACATTGTTGCGAGTTGTGGTTTGCGAGATCTTGTGCGATTGAAGATGGTAAACTTGGTGATCAGGGAAGCTATACCGAACAGAAGCTGTACAACGAGTAGCTGAAAGTGGTAAACCAGATGTGCTACCATTTTTCCCAGATCAGAGGCTATAAGTGCGTTGTACACGATTGAGTCATGCTGCATTCAATCAGGCAACACTGTGCTAGTGCCTGGCTCGTCATTGCCGACGAGATATGAAGCACCACACTTCTGCGGGTTGCGATATACGTCCAGAATGCATAGTCGAACGGTGTAATACAGCAGGGTTATCGTGTTGTTGATTTGCCCAAGAATATGGTTATGGTCATGGTCATGGTCATGTTACGCCCCCACGAGCAATGGCCCACCCGCTCGTGTCCCCACTCCCGAGGTACATGCTCATACTACTGTATCGGTCTTCTGTGCATGATGTATTTATATTTATATATATATATTCCTGATCTACTACGCATCGCCACTGGTCAGTATCGGCAGATCTTTCGTTCATGACATCTCTCCCATCTAGAGCACCCAACAAAAAGGATGGAAGTGCGATAACACAAGATGCCCTACCCGAATTATGCGCCTCGATCCATCAGCGATTGGAGACCTTCCTCGCGCAGGAATCATCTTCAGATCGAGTGCGACATGTGCAGAAACAATCACGGGAATCACTGAAGGTACTAGAAGAAGCACTCCAGCGGTACAGGTAAGCCGAAAGAGGAAGGCACACTTCATCCGTACCCCAGCTAACCACTCAACATGACAGCCTCGATGAACTCTCCCTCTCCTACAACGGCGGCAAAGACTGCCTCGTCCTCTTGATCCTCTATCTCAGTGCCCTGCACATCCACACCACCAAACACCCAACAACAAAGCTGCCCAAAACACTCCCTTCAGTGTACATAATCTCGCCTCACCCGTTCCAGGAAGTCGACGACTTCGTGAACTCCTCCCTCCAAACCTACCACCTCGATCTAGCGCGCTACGCCAAGCCGATGAAAGAGGCGTTCACAGACTACCTCTCCGACCACCCCAGCATTAAAGCCATCTTCGTTGGGACCCGTCGTACCGACCCCCATGGCCACGATCTGAAACACTTTGATCCTACGGACAGAGGGTGGCCGGCATTCATGAGGATACATCCAGTGATAGATTGGCACTATGCAGAAGTGTGGACGTTCATAAGAGAGATGGGCGTGGAGTATTGCAGGTTATATGATCAAGGCTATACGAGTCTAGGCGGCACGACAGATACGCATCCGAATCCAGCGTTATCACTGAGGGATGACCCAGGTGGCGGCGAGGAAGGAAAGTTCAAGCCGGCTTATGAGCTTGTCGAGGACGAGGCAGAAAGGTTGGGACGGGATAGATGAGATGATTAAGATGTAAATGAATTGGACATTTGAAAGAGATCATTGGCATGAGCTGTATCCCACCTCTTCGTTCCGTCTGAAAGACGCATGATGTTACCGGGCCTCTCGCTCGCCACTGCAAACTTGCAGAAGCAATCCTTCGTTATGCCCAACCCGCTAATTGCGCACCTCAGGCTTCTTGGCCTGGTCTGGGGTATCACTATACTTCGTATCGTTCATAATCACATTCCCATCGCACCAAAGAACACCGCATCACTCCCAGCAGCCGCTGGCTTCTTCTCCTTCTTCCTCTTGACACTTGCACTCCTCGTCATCGTCGAATTACTGCCACCGGATGCGCCACGCGGCGTTGGCGTCTGAGCAGGCGTGACAAAGATCGAGGTTGGCGTAGGCGAGCCTCCAGACTCTTCAGATGATCTAGCCTCCTAGACAAGATTCTTCAGACGTCCGAACCCACGGCTCTTCTCGCTCTTCTCGGCAGCATCCTTGTCTTTCGATTTCAGCTTGATGTTTTGTGCACCACCTGTCGCAAAATCAGTAAAGTTCGTGGCAAATCTTATATTGATATCATCGCACTCACCTCTGCCATAGACACGGACGTCGCTGTTCGGCTTGATCTTCTCCCTCTTCTTCTGCCCACCCCCTCCACTTGCATCGCTGAAGGCGCTCTGGGCACTGCTGCCTTCGTCATGCTTCAACGGTGCGGTTTGATTAAATGTCGTGGCCGGAACACCCGAGCTCCTTGACGCCAGACTGTCTTGACGACTCACGGGTGGCTTCCATGTCAACCCAGCAGAATTGTGTAGGGTGGCCTCGCTCCGTGGTGGCGAGATAGGCATGACTGTGAGCTGTGAATTGAATCGTCGGTTCGTTGGCTCACTCGTACTCGTCATGTAAGCGTTCTCCGAAATCGGCTGCAAGTCACTATTGATATCGAAGCCATGGTCTGCAAGGGTCATGCCGGCGCCGCTCATCGATATGTCGCGAGAGGAATGACTGTGGCTCTCGTTGTCGGTGTCTTGGAGAAAGTATGTGCCATTGCGACCAGTGCGTCCCTGCATGACATCGAGCTGGGATTTGATCGTCTCGTGTTCCAGCTCTAGGTCCGAGTAACGTTCCATTAGTGCGGTGTGCTTCCTGCGAAGCTGGTTAAGTTTCGATTGTGTCTCGGCAACGGCTTGCTGGATGAGGACCTGCGTATCTGGACCAGGCGTAGGGTATGGCATTCGTCGTGGTATTCCGTTCTGGGAGTCAATGCATGCTTGCAGCTCAGCCACCTTCTCTGCATGAGCTTGTTTTGCGCGCTCAAGTTCGTGCTGGTGCCTCTTCACACGCATTTGGAGGGTGTCCTTCTCACTCAGCACAATGTCGAGCTCATGCTTTGCTCGATCCATCTCGAATTCGCGGTACTCGTACTCGCGCACCTTGTCTTCGGCACTGTCGAGCTTCTGCTGCACGTCCTCCATATCCTGCAGGTCACGTTTCGCTATCGCGAGCCTGTCTTTCGAGTTTGCTTCGCGAGCTTCAGTCGCCACGAGGAGCTCACGGTACTGGTCGTTCTCGTGGCGCAGCCGCCTTAGCTCTTGTGCGTCAGCCTTCCAGGTCTCTTGATCTTTTTTCATTTGTGTAAAGCGGTCAGCATAGCTTGCTTCGAGCGAGTTGCTATGCTTGCGAGTCAGGGCTGAGTCTTTGATCGTTGCTTCACGCTCACTGCGGATATGGTCATTCTGCTTATGCAAAGCACGGTTGGCGTTCAGTAGATTGAGCTGTTGTGCATCGGTAGCGGCATCTTTTACATTCTTGCGCATCAGCTGTCCGATATGTGCTGAGTATTGAGCCTTGTGCCATCGTTCGAAGTTGAGCTCATTACGGAGGAGAGTGTTCTCGCGCTCAACGTAAGCAATATTGGATTGCGGTGGACGCATGTCTGTTTTTGGACTGCGCGCCGGTCGTGGGAAGTCGTCCAAGCTGGGCGTTGCACGACTAGTGCCCTTACTGCGAGGACGAAATGCTGGGATGGACAGATCGTCATCTGACTGTACACTATGAGGCCCGAGTACTGGCGAATCACCGTCGAGCGTCTGCCCGCTCGTAGACTGCGTATCTCGCCAGCTGTTACCAGTCTTGAAGCTGGCATGGCTTGTGCTGGGGGACAGTTGTGGACTCTTGAGAGTCGAGATCGCAGGCAGTCGCGGAACATCCGGTAGCTTCGATGATGGAGGTGGGCCTGGGCTTACGGGAGCTACGTTGGCCACGCAGAGCGCATGCACCTCTGCAACGACGTCTGCAGATTCCATCTTTGCCCACTTTGGATCGTTGGCTTCCTCCTCGACGGTCATGTTGTAGAAGTTCGGATGGAGAAGGTGAAGTTGTCGGAACTGCTCTGTCCTACTCCGAATGACGGTTTGATCCAGATCAAAGTCATCGGCGCCTGGGAATTGCCTGTCCTTAAGGAATCGGCGCGGCTTGCGAATGTACGAGGTCAGATGCAGTGGGTACAGGCCGTAGAGATATGTGAAGAAGGTGAGCAGTTCTGGTGCTTCACTCTCGGTCGTGGCGTCGGCGGGTCGTAGCTTCTCCCAATCCGCATCTATACCAACATCGCCAGGGTCGCCACCGCTGGTCGAGATTCTGTCATCTGTGACGGACAACTTCTGAGCCTCCGTGCTCAATGGACTGAACTTCTCCCAGCATAACAGTCGACTGTAGACAAGAAAGAGTCGTGGTAATTGTGAGCTGAGCGATGCGGCTATGTGTGGCAAGAGCATTGTCAGCGAGGTCAAAGCCACCGACAGAACCGTGGTAGACGTGTCGCTCATCAGACATTTCAGGAGTGTCTCGACCAATGGCGTGGTGGATGCCAGATACAGATGTGGCGTCTGCTGGCGCAGAAAGACGCCAAGTAATGTCAAGCCTTGCATGCGGGTGTCAATTCCGACGATCAGTCTGTCCAAGCAGTAGAAGAGGTCCTTGGGTTGCTTCTTGCCGAACGCGACTAGGATACCTTCGATCTGCTGTGCAACTTGAGCGTTCTCGCCAGCCACGAAAGTGCTCTCACCCACCAACGATCGAGTGCGCGTCGCATATACGCTGAACAATTCTCCCAGCAGTCGATTGGCCACTCTGCTGTGTACGCCCTCGGCAGCGCCTTCCTGAGGCAAGAGCGACTGCACGACAAACTCTGTGCCATCGTCCAGAACAGCCTTTCGATACCCAGTCGATGTGACGACACCACGGACAACCTGATTCCACCAGAACAGAGTATCCTCATCGCGCGTGATCAATGGCTGAAGCTCCTTCAGCACTCCAATGAATGCTCCAGTCTTGGCTGGAGTCTCGCCTACATAGCGCTCCCAAAAGTTCCAGAGGTCCGTACTGACTCGAGCAGACTCCTCCTCACTGATCGTGCCATCGTGCTCGTCCACGAAATTCTGCAGCATCCGGCGCGATTCGGTGGGCAGCGATATTGGAATTTTGGCGGCTGAGAATTGTGCCTGGAGCGCTTTGATGACGTCCTTCATGGTCCTACGCGAGTCAGCATATGCGTGCGGTCTTGGCATGTTGTTTAGGCAGCGTAAAGGTCGTGATGCTCGATGTGCTGTAGTCGGTGGGAGTAACGTACCGTGAAGCCATTGTGACTTGTTGGAGCTGCAAGCTCACGCAGCTCTGCCGACCGCCAAGTCTAGTGGTAGTTCAAGTAAGAGAGGCGTAAGATTAATGTGCCGTGAAGCACACTAGCGCTGACTGATATGACCTCTGGCTATCTGCAACTCATGGGAGCCATGTCTATGGCAGATTTGTGGTGGATGCCAGGTCCAACAGTGGTGGTAGTGTGGGGGGTGTGGAAAGGAAGTATGACAAAGGTGCTACGAGGACCTACGATGGAAGTACGTCTGCAGCGTGAAGTGAGGTCAATAGAGCTTGTGTGCGTGCGTGCGGATAGGTAGTAGGTAGATGCAAGCATTCATCTTAGTGCCGAATCACCTGGTCCAGCCCCACTCCCGCCTCGCACAGTGCTGACGTGCCAGAGCGAGACAGTCGAGAGTCAACAGAGACCGCGCATTTGCACACAAATAGCAATGTTTCTTATCAGTGTGCGACAGATGGGGCTGCGCAGACAAACAAAAGAGGCCGCTCTAACGTGTGCGGATGGCGGCAGGGCTTATGCACGAGGCGCTCGAGCCACTCCTTTCCTCTCCAACGCCTGCGCTGACAAGGTTTAGCGCGGCAGCAAGATGCCGGCCCGCCTGCATTCGCTCTCCACGCGAGCTGGACTTTGGACCTACCGTATCCTGGCCCCGACCCGATCACAATCACCCACTGTGCTGATATCCTAGCTAATTCTCTCGTGTCATCGCCGGAAAACCCACTTTCCACGGCCAAATCCCCCTGCTTGCACGCGAGATGAGCAGGATCCTAACGTGGTTGGAGATGATCTCGCTTCCTCCAGGTACTCGGTTGGTGGGAACGATAACAACGACCTGGGATGGGTGAGGCTTGAGCACGACATTCGGACCTTCATGTGCTCCAGACAATCATTTACGCGGCCTCGGCCATCTCGAAAGTCCTGCAGCTTTAGGGCTGCCTCGAAGTCCGACCTGCATGAAGCCACAAACGTTCGAACGCCGCGGGAAGTGCTTGATCGCAGCCAAAAGCACCTGGCGGCATCTGCTCAAAGCAGCAGGATTGGCTGGCACGACAGTTACGCACAAGAAGGCGAGATTGCCTCGAAGGAGCAGGATTCGCATTGCGTACTGTTGTGCTACCTGTCACAACCTGATCAAGGCTAGCCAGAAAATGAGTACTTGAAGACTATCCTCTCTGACGTCTACACATTCGATTGCATCCATCTCAATACCAAGTCCGAGCACGCCTGCAGCTTGATGTATGCACGTCGCGCTGCTTCCGGGACGACCTCAGGAACTATCAGATTGCATGTGCAGCTCTACGCATGGAATTGATGACCGGCTGTGACACTTCCGGAGGTCTCAGAAATCAGACACTAGGCGAACGGGATCGTGCTGCTTATGTGCGCCTCCGATATGCCTTGAAGGTGGGTCTACATATCAAGGACGCACCAATATAGGCGGCTGGAAGCCGTTGTTATCGCTCAATCGTCCACATCCTGACGCCTGTGCCAATTCGTATTCTGTATAACTCATGTTGTTTGATATATCAACCCATTCAGACCAGTCGCATTCCAACAACTTGCGAATCAGGATCGAACGGCAGTGTCAATTCGTCGCGCAGATGATCTAAGATTGCGGTCTAGTTACTGGCACTTCTAGCAACCAGGAACTCCACGCTCTGAACGCTAAGATCGAGACGCAGCTTTTCAAGCCACCCAGGCTGTCTGCGACATGATGGCTAAGCTGCGTCCAAGGCGAGCAATGCTCAACCTCATGCAGCCTGTACCTCAACTTTAAACACCACAGTCCACAGCCACCGCCTCTGCCTTGCCTTCTTCCTCCTGCAGCTTGTCCAGATGACAATTACACCCGAACCTACCACGGAACTCGAACGGAGCCAAGCCATCGACTGCCTCTATCGCTCTATGTGCCGCCCTCATCCTCGCATACCTACCAGACTTACCTCGACTGTGTGATACAATGTCATTGTGAATCATGACCGCAGCGACAACTTCCTTCCTATCACTAGTCTCGAGATACTCTATCTCCTTGGCCATGAGTCTGTACTGCGTGCAGCCATATGTCGTCTGCATCAAAGTGTGTAGATGTGTGCAAGGATGATTATTGGCAAAGGTGTCGTAGATGCTCATATCTTCAAAGTACCACTTGACGTTCCGCTCGAAGAAGTCAATCACGACCTGGTAGTTGAAGTCGCTATCGAGAAACATTGCGCCAACGAACGACTCCACGATGTCTGGTAGACACTTGGGAGGGTCTGAGACCGTGGTCCAGTAGTCCCGAGCTGTGCCAGCAACACGCTTGGCCTCCAGTAGTTCGTCGACATACGCACCGATCTGGTGTTGCATGATGGATGAGCTGAATCGAAGATGCTTGTGGAAACCGATGTTGACGGACACTGCGCCAAGGAACTTGTTCGAGACCATGGCAATTTTGTGCTCGGTCAGCCATTGCGGGTCCTTGTCTGGGAAGCGGTAGAAGAGATATGAGATGCTTGCCATGTCGAGGAGAGCATCGCCCAAGAATTCGAGACGCTCGTAGTTCGGCACTCTCTCGTACATGAGGGGCTGCGAAGGATGTATGAAGGCGGACCGAAGCAGACGAGGGTAGTTAAAATGGTAAGGATGTTCCTTCTCCACCTTCCCTGCAAGATCGCGCTGTGAAGCAGACACCTCGCCTGTCTGGTATGCAGGTTTCTTGTACGCGGCAGTGTAGTCATACCACGATGTCATAGTATGGTCGCTGCTTTTGACTAGCTTGGTGACTGCACGGACAGCATCGTGGAAGTGCTCGGGCTGCCATGGATGATCAGGCTTGTTGTGTGTGAGAAAAGCAGCACCGATCAACGCCTCACACACATCAGCTATAGTCTTCTCACCCAGTGCGTGTTTGGTGACAGAAGTCTCTTCTTGCTTCTTGACACCTTTACCTTCGAGCAAATTCAAGCCCTCAGGATACCAGAGACGTCTGGAGAATGCTATGCTCCGGACGTACTCGTACAATGTGAGATCAAGTGCGACGTTGTACAGATTTTGATTGCACAACATCAGCATACGCTTAACGTGGAATTCCAGCTCCTTATCGTTGGGATTCTGAGTAAAAACTGATATCGTGGTAGCAGTCTTGAGGAAAGTGTCGCCAATGAATTCCAGACGTTCGTAATTTTCTCCCATACCTCGCTGGAAATTGACACGTTCTTGGTTCTCGTGCTCACCGCTGTTCTCGCAATCTTTGGTCATAGAAGCCAATGCCATCTCAGGTGAACAGTCGATTCCTACTATATTGCATGCATCTATAGCAATGAGGTGGGCTTCGAGTCGATGAATGATTGCTGGCCAGACGAAGGACGAGGTAGCAACAGCGGGAGTGATCGCGGATATGCGAAGAGGCTCAGGACACAGGAAAACCTTCGTGCGCAGACCAAGCTCCTTCTCATCCTTCTTGTCAGGCGTGGCTAGCATATTGCGCCTGAAAAGTATCTTCTCGGCTTCGAAGACAGGCTGCTCAAGGTTCCATGTACCCTCTCTCTTCGCACGTGCGACCTTGAACAAGCTGTTGCTGTATTCAAGAATGTTGGCAGTCATCCACGGCTTCGGAGCTTTTGCAGTACCTTCTGGCAGCTGGTCCAGCGGCTTCGACTCAGGGTGTAGCATCTTCGAGTAAGATTTGCGGCCACCAGCCCAAGTGTCGACTATGAACTTGTCAATCAAGAGCCGAGGGTCCATTGCAGGGCACCATTTGTATTCTTCGTGACGATGAGCCTCGTGGATAAGCTCCAGTCAAGCGTGGTAAGGGCACTGGCGCTGTCATCAAATGATGTGGCGTCTTCTGAGCATGCGTTTGCGGGAGCAAGCCAGTATGAAAGCTGCTCCGGTTGATACTCGTATACCTTGGAGAAGACGTCCTTGAAGATGCGAAATGTATATATACTCAGCTTGTGCATTTGATCATCATCTATACACATCGGCTGCTTGAAGGTCTTGGACTGTACCCTGGACGATCGACCGTCGTTCAAGTATACCGAGAACGTTGGGAAGCGCGGCATTGCCGTGCGTGTCAAGAAAGCCAGTGGTTGATGCGGGTGCTCCAGGCCGTCAGGAAAGTCGATGATTGTCAGGTATAATTCCTTCGGCACTGTCCCACTACCTTCGGCCCACACGTCAGGCTTGGTACGCATGATATACTGATCAGTCTTCTTCATGTTCACAGCCAAAAGAGCATTGCGCATGGCTGGGAGTTTCTTCTGATACACTGGCATAAGGTGCTCATTCATATACTTCTTCATACGAAGTTGCAAGCAAGCCTCGAAAGCGGCCGACCTCTTGGCCTGGCCTTTCTTGGGGCAGATCTTGCCAATTGCTGATTTGATGGGAGCATTGCCTGGCAACATGACCTCCGCAATGAACTTCTGACCTTGATTGCCGACAATGTAAGTTGGATGCACAGTCTCGTTGGTCTCTGTTGGTATGGCGGAGACGAAGTTGGCCAAGTAGAAGAGTGCATTGCCATAAGTGAGCTTTGCACCACTGTCTGGATCAACGTAAATCCTGTTGCTCTTCTCCTTCGCCATCATTTCATCAAGTCGCTCTTCGTTGCCCTCGAGGCGTCGATCCTCAGGCAACGCCTGACAGAAAGTCCTCATGACTCGTTCCTGGTACCGTACCTGGTTCAGGGTTTCGCTGTGTATTGCATTACCCGATTCGACCATGTGAATGAACTTCGAGTTCTGCTGCCGTGCGCGGCCGCGCGACTGGACGTACTGAATCATGGTCCTGTACATGTCAAAGCGAATGACAAGATTGCAGTCCGGCACATCGAGACCTTCCTCGGCCACTGAAGTGGCAAAGAGGCAATTGATCTCACCTTTGCGGAACTTGGCGAGCGTGACAACCTGTGTGCGCAACGTGAAATTGTCCTCGTCGACATTGGAGCCTTTCGCACCCACGAGAAAGCTCGAGCGCATGTGCGTCTTCCCGATCTGCTTCATTACGGCGGTGAGGAGTCGTGCAGTATGCCGGGTCTCAACAAACACGATGCATCGTCGAGAAGAAGGCGTCTCGAACTCAAAGTCGAGGAAGCGCTTGAGCTCCATGACCTTCGAGCTGAGGTCGCCTCCTTTGATGGCGGTGTACTTAGACTGTTCCTTCTCGGCGAAATCTACGATGGATTTGATGACTGCCTGTCGCTGATCGAGCTGCTCAATGCCGTTGACTGGGCGGCTGGACGTCTCACTTCGATCCAGGACGCTCGGAGCCAAAGCAGAAGTCACATCAGTCCTTGTTTCAGGCGTACTCAGTGGGCTAGGTAACCCGGGCTCTGCAGCAGTGCCCGTTCGCCAGTAGTATTTGCGCTCTGTCTCTATCTCGTATCGTTTGAGCTTGCGCTCAGACAAAGCATTGATGAGGTATAGATCCGAGCAGTACCGTCCAAGATGCCTAGAGATCTCGACGGCTTGCTCGTAAACTCTCTCGAAAAGGACAGGTGTGCCAAACCGTGCCTTGATGCTCCTCAGCAGTGGCGTCTCGACTCCTTCGCGTGGGAGACATAGGTATGTTAGGACCTTCTCAATCGGCTTCTTGATCGCGTCTGTCAAACTCATATCCGTGGTCGTCGCAATGCGGCAATCAAGCAGAGTTTCGAGTTCGTTGGCCGCTTGCTCCACATCAGTCTTTGCATCGATTGGGCTCGCGGTCATGCCAAAGATACGAGGTCTACTCGACTTCTTCGGATGCGACAAGTAGAAGTCCTTGATGATGCGAGCGTATGCATGATGCTTCTTGGCGTGATGTGCTTCGTCGAAGACAAGTAAATTGATCTGCTCGATGGTGAGGTAACTATGGGCTAGGCACTGATGTAGCACATCTGCAGTGGCGACGATGACCTTGTGGTCGGCGAAAAGTGCTTGCCATTTCGACTTGTTCCAGTTGTCAGCGCCATCTGCGCCGCACACTTTGGCAATTTTGTGGTCGATGTTCTTTTCCAAGACGGCAAATTGCTGGTACACCAGAGTGACACTCGCCACAAGGAAGAAGCTGATCTTGGGCGCATCGCCCCTGGCTCGACCTTCAAGCTCCTGGTCGATCACCCATTGCAGGAGCAGAACAGCTATCAGAGTCTTGCCAGATCCAGTGTCGAGAACGGCGATAGTATTCTCCTTCTGCGCACGTTGGAAGAGCTCCCATTGATATTGGCGCGGATTCTTGATGATCTTGACGCCTTGCTTGTCCATGAGACTTTGCACAGACAGCTCCTCGTCGGCTGCATCGTCAAGTTTCTGTTTTTTGGTCTTTGGTCGCAGCGCTTCTTGCGCGTCTTCGCTGATCAGCCATCCTTCGAATCGAGCTTTCTGAGCACGTCTACGCTCGTTCAGCGTACTAGGTGCATGAGGGATCTCGTCATCACTGAAGTCATCCAGATCACGACGATCATTCTCTTCAATGTCAGGTCCAGGCGTCTGTTCCGCCACCCTCTCAGGGGATGGCATGACTGAGTCTACGGCGTCTTCAGTCATTGTGCAGCGAAGAGCATGATGCTGTAGGTAAGTGCAATTGTGAAGTATTAGGAGATTTGCTAGACCTACAAACAAAGCAGTGGCGCGCAGTAGCGTGATGCAAGAGTGTTGAGCCTCACGTCGCTGCCCTGCTTGCCTACCGATGCGCCGTGTGTTGGGTGTGTGAGAACGGCGACTTACCGTCGAGCTTCAGTACAGCTGCATATACGAGTGCGGTGAGACTGATATGTCTTGGAGTTGAGGATGAAGGTTCAAGAGGGTGCAAGAAGGTGGAAGAAGAATGAGGATGGATGCATTTGGAAGGAACGCCCCTCACTTCAAGCGCACGCGCCACCATGGCCGGCCACGCGACGCTAGTATAAAGTCGTGCATCTTCAGTGGTGAGTTGGAAACCCTCACCTCCTGCTTATACACCCGGACGAAATGGCAGAGGAACAGCGCAGCCTGAGATCAGTCTACGAGGACGCCGAGCAGAAGCGAAGCAGCCTGGACGGTTATTCAAGCAGCAACTCCTCCGCCTTCCAAGAGAACCTGATAGTCGCTCTGCAACTGTTCGAAGAGTGTGTCAGCATCGCCGACCGGATATCTCTGTTCAGCCCAAACGAGACTCTTGAGGATATTGCGACCGCGGACCTGCCGTATCTCCTGTTAAACTACCGCATTGCTGAACTGGTCCTCCGGGTGAATGGTTACGAGAACAGGAAAGCGAACATACTGCAGGCCCAGAAGAGATATGAGCGCTTTCTGAAGCAGTTGGACAACTACGATCTCTTGATTAAAGACGATGCAGCGTTGTTTGAGCAGTATCACGAAGCACCGAACACTTTCTCCACCGCATCCACCACAGATGCAGCAGCAAGACGAGATGCGAAGATCAGACGGTTCAAGGACGAGAAGGCACTGAAGCAAAAGCTCGAACACCTACGCAGCAACCCGACAGTATTGCACAATGATGAGGCAGCAGCGAGAGAGCTCTGCCTGACGGAGCTTGCTTTTTGCACACATCAGACCTTCGCACAGCTCGAAGGTATCGGGCAGGAACTGCACATACTCTCACTTGCGCCGCCATCACCACCGCCAGAGTCTTCTAGCACGGTTGACGGACGAGAACGCAATGGGAGGCACGCTAACGGCTACAACGAGCGGTTAGATGCACCTCCACTGTCTGCAGGCATGCGTGGGCCAATCTTAGACAGCAAAGGAAAGCCACTTCGTCCATTCACGTTGACGAGCAAGCGTCAGGAGTTTGCCAATGGAGTCTTCAGGCCTGATCATAGCTTGCCGACCATGAGCATCGACGAGTACCTTGAGGAGGAGCGAAAGCGAGGTGGTATGATTGATGGTGGCGGGCCGCAGAGTGAGGTCAAGCCTGTGGTGGACGAGGATGATATGGAAGCCGCTGATCGTGAGACGATGAAGGCGAGGGAGTGGGATGAATATGTCGAGGCGAACCCGAAGGGCAGCGGCAACACGCTGAATAGAGGATGATTGCCTCGACTACTGGTGCCCATGGCTAGACGAATTGACATTGCGGTCCAAGAACGCGTGAACGTATGTGAATGTGAACAAGAATCACATGCTGTGATTCAGCTGCGCGTCTCTCTCTAAGAGCTGGCATTTGTTTGTCACACTGAGCAAGCAGGCAACCACGATATCCACAAATACCAATCAAACTCCTCGCAGGAAGTCAACATGGCAGAAGCTAGCACTGCCGACCAGCCGAACCGCCATGAAGTCTTCACAATCATGCATCACATCGAGAGCGCGTCCACACCCCCTCTTCGACAGGCAGATACGCACAATGTCAGCAGAATGGTCTACATCTACGACACCGTTGAGCGGGCGACTCAGCACGCACGTCGCTACGCTCAAGAACGATGCTATACCCTTGGTCTGACAAAATCTGCGGCGGAGGACGGACATTGGCATGATCACTCTGATGCGCTGCTGGGCTGGGGGTGGAGAATCTTGGTGATGGCGCCGGGAAAGACGGTGGATGGACTGTACCATCCTGGTGAGATGAAGCAGAAGGAATTGATGTGGGTTGAGAGGCAGTGGATTTGTGTTGGTGTGTGAAATCAGGCTTGTCAGGTTAGTCGATCAGCCTATGTCGCCAAAGTCCTATTGCTTTCGTAAGCCAGCTGTGCGTGCTCGAACAAGCACGACCCATGTCAAGCACTCGGTCCCATGTAGCGATTAGAATAATAATCAGGCTGCCAAGCGTGAGTTCGCTTGACTTAGATTTGCTACCGCAACCGAGTAGTCCACCTCACACTACTGCTCACCTTAGCACCCCGCAGAGCATTCTTCGTGAGCCCACAGGAACCCCGAAATCTGGTGGCCGGTGGGCCCACGACGAATGCTCTGCGGGGTGTTAGATTAAACAACCCAGAGAAGACGTAGCATAACCTCTCACTGATAGTAATGTAATTTGGAAATCGTATACCGCGCCACACTCGATATTGCTGTGGCGTCCAGCTTCACTCGGCCCGATGTACGACGACGACATCCGAAACCATGACTTGCCGAAGCCAGCGGCTGAAGAGGCACGTTGACAAGATCTCGCAGTCCTGCGGCTCGTTACCAGAGGACAGACCTGCGCCTCATCGTCCGATCTGCCGCGTTACCGCCACGTGAGACTGATGGAGCAAATTCGGGCGGCGTGCAGACGGCCATGACGCTCACAATTCGTCTTTCGATGTTACAGTGAGATCTGATCTTCGGATGGGCGGTGTAGCGAGGGTTGCACGGGGCGCGCAGGTGACAGCTCATGTGCGTTGTGACAACACCGCTCGTCGTCATCTGTCGAGCTTCAGTACAATGTAATGGTGAGATTATTGGTTGCGGGTTGATCGCCTCGGATGTTGAAGCGGTGTTCGAAGTGTGGCTTTCGACTGGTTCATTTACCGAATTTCTGGGAGACTACTGGTTTGGTGAATTGTGGAGCTTCATCATGATCGAAATATCCCGGTTCAGCATGAATATTTGATGATTATGGTTATGAGCCGATGATTTTGTTATGATATTGTCTGCGAGCGATCGTTGTGCGACCCGGAACCGTACATCAAACCCACAGCACATTGATAGCATTGCATGCCGCATTGAACTCTCATATTGATAGCTCACCAAGCAATATGGTGGCTCGTGCTGACTGCTGTACCGACAGTGCCGTACCATGGAAGGGGGAACCCAAAAACCTGCAACAATTCTAACCCTGCCCTATCGTGCAGGTATCGGCTCGATGCTCCGTGAGTTTTGCCTCTTAGGCTCACCGTTTAGTAACTGGCGCTATGATGAGAGACAGGTACAGTATTGTTGCTTTGTTGTAGATGTGCTTCACAATGATCAGCTATTCTCTTTTCGCCTGACCTTTCTTTCGTTCAGTGTTCATTTAGCGGTTGTTTCGATCTGTCAAATAGTTGGATAGCAGGTTCTAAACAGCACAGGCAAGATGAGCTCCCCAGCTAGGAGCGTACAACGATCCCCGAGGCGAGGCAGTGATCAGACATCAAGGAGTCTTGGGACATCGTACCGGACGCCATTCAACCATGACTCCATTGCTACGATTGCGGAAGAGGCGATAGCAAAGGATATCGCTGCTGTAGAAGGAGAGGATGAGACCAATGGCGACATCGACGGCAACCTCGAGCAGTTGGATACCCAAGAGAGAGTGCATCTGGGTATTCATGCTATGACTGGTAGCCACCGAAGACCAAGTGTGCTAGCTGGGGCGCCACATTCACTGTTCGGTACTGGGCAGGCTCCTTTCATACCGGTAGACCAAGAATGGGAGGATGCCATAAGAGACGAGCGAAGCTTGCTTAGAGACAACAATCTCATCCCGCCCAAGCATCCACGACACAGAGACAGCCGTGCTTCAGTATCCTCAAACCGAGGCTTGATAGAACGCCTGTCGATCGCCAATCTCAGGCGGAAACCCAGCACCGTAGCAGATGAGGAAGCTGTGGCGGACGATGAGACGACTGCACTGCTCGGTCGGGATCCGTCTGCACCATACGGAGGAGAGGACGACCCAGAGAATATCGACAAGAAATGGGAGGAAGCCGTCTTGGAGGGCAAGATCCAAACGACATGGCAGAGAGAGACGAAGACACTGGCACGCACCAGTGCGCCTTTAATCCTTACCTTCTTGCTGCAAAATTCCCTCACCATGACCAGTATCTTTACCGTCGGTCACATCGGCAAGATTGAGCTCGGAGCCGTCTCGCTCGGCAGTATGACTGCCAACATCACCGGCTACGCAGCTTTCCATGGTCTGGCTACTTCTCTGGACACTCTTTGCGCTCAGGCTTCTGGCTCGGGCAGGAAACAATTGGTCGGTTTGCAACTACAGCGCATGGTATTCTTCCTCTGGACAATGTGCATACCTATCACTCTTGTCTGGCTGTCTGGCACACAGATCTTACAACTCATCGTGCCTGAGAAGGAAATTGCGGTTTTGGCGGGTCAGTACCTCAAGGTCTTGGTTTTGGGCGCACCTGCTTATGCAGCCTTCGAAAGTGCCAAGCGCTATGTTCAGGCTCAGGGACACTTTGCTGCAACGATGTACGTTTTGTTGATCGCGGCGCCGATCAATATATTCTTGCATTGGCTCTTCGTATGGCAGCTTAAATGGGGATTCATTGGCTGTCCAATCGCCGTGGTCATCACAGAGAACCTCATGCCGCTACTCCTCTTTTTGTACGTACGCTTTGTTGGCGGGATGGAATGCTGGCCCGGCTTCACCAAGAAGGCTTTTGCCAACTGGGGTCCGATGATCCGACTCGCTATTCCTGGTCTGGTGATGGTGATGGCGGAATTCCTGGCCTTCGAGATTTTGACCTTGGCCTCCGCCAGGTTTGGTGCGACATATCTCGGTGCTCAAACAGTGCTGCAGAGTCTGTCGGTCATCACGTTCTCGCTACCCTTTCCAATCAGTATCGCAGCTAGCACCCGTGTCGCCAACCTGATCGGCGCCACCCTCCCAGACGCTGCGAAGGTCACAGGACGTGTCACGATCGTCTTCGGAACTGTTGTTGGCATCTTCAATGTGATCTTGCTCAGCTCCCTACGCTATAAAGTGCCACAGCTCTTCACCAGCGAGCAGGATGTCATCGAGCTCGCCGCGAAGGTCATGCCGATCAATGCCGCCTTCCAGCTCTTCGATGCACTGGCCGCGCAGATGAATGGTCTGCTAAGAGGTGTTGGACGACAGGAGGTCGGCGGTTACATCGGTTTATTTGCTTACTACGTGGTACGTTCTCTACAGTCTCACTCCGATGACACCTGTACTAACTGCAAATCAGGTCGCCGTGCCAGTCTCATTCGCAACAGCATTTGGTCTTGGATGGGAACTCTACGGGCTCTGGACTGGCCCAGCAATCGCACTCGCCATTGTCGCCATTTCGGAAGCGATTTACCTGTACAAGATCTCCTGGAGCAAGGCAGCTGAGGAAGCTGCGAAACGGAATGCACTGGAGTAAATGTTAGATAGGCTTATGTCGTTGCGACAGCTGAATTTCGGGCCATGTAGGCTTAGATTGTAGATTACTTATTAGAACTGTACGAGACGGCACGGATTGGCCGGGTATATGTGCTGGACTTTGTCTGTGTCCACTCGATGCGATCCTGTATCATGACGGCTTTGCTATCTATCGGGCGAATCTACTCATCCACAGGCACAATCCATCCTGCTAGCAACGATTCTACGTCGCAGTCACCGCCGGTGTCATATTGCCGTCGGTACTGCCATGCTGGACGGCCTAAACTCGAAGCGAAGTACACTTCCTCGACGGAGCTGGCCTGCATCTATCTTCGTTGCCATCGTACATCAGATCAACGACCAAACGGGTGCTATGTGCTACCGGTGTGACTTCAGGTTACCAGGTCTGCCATCGCCTCAGGCCACTGGCCCCATACGAGCGCTCGATTGCCCCAGCTCTGTGGATGCGGTGCCAGAAATCTGACCTTCTTCCTTGCTTCGTCCACATCTGCAACATATACGAACCCCATCACTGCGCTGTCACGTATTGCATCCTCGTCACTGTTCGTGGGACAGAACTTGATTGCAATAAGAGATCCCATCATCGCTACGCTTGGCGCAACCTTGTCGAACGTAGCAGTCGAAGTCCCAGACATCGTAGTGTTGTCAGACGATGGATCGTAGTCGTCGTCTGCGTCGGCGCCATAGCTTGTGGTGCCGGAACCGGTGGACGTAGTATTTGCTCGATAGATGACGAGGTTGTCAAAAGCTATCGAGTGCGAATGTGGGCTCAATGATTCTTTCGCTGAACCAAAGAAGTAGCTCCTGGTGTATCTGGCTCGTGATTGCTTCAGATATGGCTCGTTGCGCTCAGCAAGTCCGCCCGGTTTGGCCACACGAAGTACTGGTATGGCCTCGTCCGCGCCCTTCGCAACACTGTAACGCTTACTTAGAGCGTTGGTCAAACGCTCTGGGCCCATTGACACGATGACGTTGATAGAGAACTCGGAGACAAGGTGATGTAAGATCTCGTTGATGTTGCCTTTGCCATCCGTCACACCAAGCACGCCCGGCGTGTCCAGGATGATACCACTCTGCTTGGCTTTCAGGTCTTCTTCCAATCTGCTGGTGGTGCTGAGTGCCAGCCTTGTCACAATGGCCTTGTACACATCCGGCTTGTCCGTAGGAGAGTGGTAAGGGTAGTGATACACAAGTGGCGTCTTCATGGGAGTCACGGTTGGGCCAGATATTGGACTGATACCGAAGCCGTTCTCTACCTCCATTTGTGAACCCAGCGTGACAGCCGTAAGACTTGATGGTGGCGCCAAGAGACCCTGTCGAGGGTCGAGATTCACTACTGTTGGTGTGCGGCCGGAGCTCACTGCCCGCGCTATCACGCTGCGAATGAGACTGCTTTTCCCTGTGCTATCAGAACCGACCACTAGTACTCGCGGTCCGTCATTCGCTGGCTCGTCTCGAAATGTTTCGAGCATGCCATGCAAGCTCAGCCATTCAACCGCATATTCGGTCTCCTCAGCAGCATATTCGCTTTCTGCATCCCCCATAAATTCGAGCTGGCATCCTTGCCAGGTGAAGATTGCGCCTTTGGTGCCAGAAAGATCGTATAGCTGGTTCACTGCAAGTTCGACGCCGAACAATTCAGCGTGGCCACTGAGTACACGAGCATGGTAAGAAGAACTCGAGGACGAAGACGTCTCGAATCGCCATTCTGAACGAGGAGGTAGATCTTCTCTGCGCGGTGATTGTTCAGCCGGCGGAGCAGCGCTTCCTCCAAGCACGGGTGTAGCACTGAGCTGTAGTCCTAATCCTGGTAAGGAGAGTCCTGGCAAAGACATGTTCGATGGTTCTTGGAGATTGTTGTGGCCGCCGGCTCTACCAGTCGGAGATTCTTGACATATGTGGTCCGTGCCACCAACAGAACACAAAATCGATGGCTCAAATGCGCACCCATATTTCCATCACCATGAGTACGACCCTCGTTGCAATCGCTTAGGCACCGTCGTTTACCAGTATATAGCTATGGCGAAAAGGGATTGGTCTATCGAGATAGCAACGGATGCTCCAACATTGTTTCTTTACTCAAGGTCTAGTGGAAAAAGACTACCTCTAGGGCGCACGGCTGAACGAGCACTGGTTCCTGCTATTAGCACACTGCTAAAGGTGCAGGTTGATAGGCTGGTAATTGCGGTATCCTCTGCAATTCCCGTCAGTTGAATCGATGTTGATGGATACTCTGTTTCGAGCTCGGCTATTGGCATTGTTTCCGACTGCGGAGACATGGCGATCTGCCAATTGACGTATAGGTAACTTACATCTGAATCAGAATTGATGGTAATCAGGATGATTGCGATCTTTGGAAGTTACTCGGCCAAGGTATTAATTCGTCCCGGGAGACTCTGTAGTGTTGCCCAGCATGAGTGCAACCCGGCCACTGCGCGCAGCTGCATCGCGCCAGGTTATGCCACTCCACTGTAGGCCAGGACACGGATTTCTGCCAGCTCGCCTGCTCAAGCACAAAGTGTCTCTCAGTAGAGCTCCATATGCTCAGCGAAGGAACATATCTGCCAGCCAAACGTTACGCCAAGCATTACCGCCGTCAGACAACCTCCCACTGAGCGGTTTCACAGTGGTCTCACTAGAGCAAGCTATCGCTGGACCATTTTGCACTCGGCAACTTGCGGACCTAGGGGCTCGAGTGATCAAGATCGAACGTCCTGGCCGCGGCGACTTCAATCGAGATCATGACCAACGTGTCAAGGGACTGTGTTCACATTTCGTCTGGACGAATCGAAGTAAAGAAAGTCTGGCCTTGGATCTGAAGCAGCATCGCGATCTTGCAGCACTCAAGAAAATCGTAGCGAAGGCTGATGTACTTGTACAGAACCTAGCGCCTGGCGCAACGGAGCGCATGGGTCTTGGCTACGAGAGCCTGAAAGGACAACATCCCAGACTCATCGTGTGTGACATCAGTGGTTACGGCAGTACTGGACCGTACAAGAATAAGAAGGCTTACGACCTATTGATTCAGTCTGAGTCCGGTTTCCTCTCTGTCACAGGCTCACCTGGCCAGCCAGCCAAGTCAGGCATCAGTATTGCAGACATCGCAGCCGGCACGACAGCCTTCAACAACATACTCGCAGCCATCATCCAACGTGGTAGGACAGGCAGGGGCTGTAGACTTGATGTAAGCATGCTTGAGTCTCTGGCTGAATGGATGTCGTTTCCCATGTACTATGCTTCAGATGGTGCTCCAGCACCTGCTATGGCAGGCGCAGAACATGCGAGTATCTACCCCTACGGTCCGTTTGATACTGGAGGAGGTGGTACAGTGATGCTTGGAATGCAAAATGAGCGTGAATGGAGCATCTTCTGCAGGGATGTCTTGCAGAAGGCGGAGCTGCTGGATGACGAGCGCTTCTTGACGACTTCACTACGATCAAAGAACAGAAAGGTTCTACGCGAGATCATCGAGGGTGTTTTTGCTGCTTTCTCAGCAGATGAAATGCTTGACAAACTTCAGACAGCTGGAGTGGCAAATGCGAAGGTCAATGACATGGCTGGTCTTTGGGCACATCCTCAGCTAAAGTCACGGGACCGATGGACTGAAGTTGTAACACCGAATGGTAGAATACCAGCTTTGAAACCAGCCGGTGCAGCAGATGGTACGGCTGTACGTATGGACGCGATACCCTCAGTAGGCCAGCACAATGAGTCCATCTTTGCGGAGTTCGGCATCGAACAATAAACTAGTGGGTATCATAAATCTATTTCAGTACGTAGCCACATTATCCAAATGCAGTGCCAATCATTGTCAAGTGACCAATTGAATCATAGCAGTGCACAGATTACAATTGTTCCATCTGCTGAATCAGTCCATCCATCTGCTTCTCGACGTTCATCAAGCCAGTGATAAGGTTTTCGTCCTTGCCCCGGCCGGGGGTCCATGTAGCGTGCGCGAAGTCGATCATCTTCACCATGAACACTACTGGCGGTACTTCTTCGTCTTCCTCTTCTTCCTCGCTCCGCTTAACTTCACCCAACGTCGGCATCTTCTCCTGAAGGCGGGGCGTCTTCGGTACGTTTCCCATCAAAGTGTCAAGCGCCGTGCTGTCACCTTCGTAAACAATGAGAACGCTGGCGCTGTACATCCTCGACTCCCGCTTCTCGAGCACATGTCGGACCTTGGAGATTTCTGCTTCAATTGTCTCGAGTAATTGGATGGCCTCGTCTGTCTTCAGTCCTGTTGACAACCCGCTGAAGAATGTGGCAAAGCCCTCTTTGACATTCTCTGCGCTGAAGTTGCGACCATAGAATTTGTCGTACTCGTCATATGCCTTGCCGTTCCAGACTTTCATGCCAGCGATGCGGAAGTTCAGAGACCCACTAGTCGTCTCAGATGCGACTTTGTCAAGACGCGCCGCTTTCTCCGGAGCAGTGGCATCCGCATAGAGCCTTGCGCCAAGCTTGATGTCGAGGACGTTGGGTTTGCTGAAACCATGCTCAAGGTTCTCCAGAACGATGGCTGTCTCGGTGGCTAGAGCTTTGCCATGCAGACGCTCTTCTTTCTGCGAATGAGCGGCATCTAATAGGTCGCTTGCAGCCGTGGCGTCTTGGACTTGTGCAGCAGCACCCAGCTGAAGAACTCCCATGAAGTTTGGCATGAGTTCGGAGAACTCGGGATGCTTGGCCAATGTATCTTGGTAGAATGCAACCTCAGCATCCGTGCAAGGCTTAATGATCATTTCACCAGACTGGTCGGAGAGTACGCCTTCATGTCCGGCCGCGCCATCGAAGTTCGTGAATTTGGAGGTGTCGAGGCTGTTCGTGGTCGCCATGATTCCGCTTTTCGTTCAGTGTGTGCTGCTGGAGAGAATGAAGACGGGCACGCGGTCTGAGTCGATTGTCTGTCAAATGGCCGAGTGAGCGCAATCATGCCCGACCGGCAACCCGATGTTGTTTTCGCTTGGCTGCCGTCACACGAGCAGGGATGACAGGGTTAAAGTGACACTTTCGAATGCAGGTACGCCACGATCGAAGGGTCCGAGCTTTAGTACACCTCTTCTCTCCTTCTTCATGTTCGTGCAGCAGGTATTTTTGGTAATACTCTTGTTAGCTCGCCATTCACTCCAAGCGCTATCACAGCGACCGCAAGACTACACCTTAAGTAACAACGAGCAGAGCTCAACTGTCTGCTTGCAAGGCCTGACATCTGGCATCACGTGCGCTTTCCCCATCGTGCCTGCCTCTTTCGCTAGCTAAAGTCACAGCGCTGAAGCGCACAACGTCTAGGCAACGGTCCCAAGGTCTGTTCGAACATATACTCACTGTGCACATCACTTGACTAGTCTATTGTGAAGTCGGTGCTCCACCGCTATGAACACTGACAAACACATCTCTGCAACACATCTTGAGACTCTCACGCAGCCATGGCCAACACGGCAGAGCATCAGCCAAGGGTCAGTACCACAAATCAACCACCAACATCTAGCATAATAGAGCCGTTCCCAGACTTCGAGCCAGCCGACCAACCACTAGTGACTCGCACAACAGAGGTGCCACCCATGCCGAAAGTCATGGATTGGGCCGTGGCACCGACTGGTTCGCGCTCTCGCGCCGACGAAATCATCCGCCAAGTTGAATATTACTTCAGCGACGAGAACTTACCACATGATGCGTACTTGCTGGGCTTCGCTGGTATGCAGGGCACGAACCCAGTCAGTATCAGCTTGATCACGGGTTTCAAGAAGATGAAGCAGTATCGCCCGAACTCGGCCGTTCGCGAAGCACTCAGGGGTAGCACTGTTGTTGAGGTCGTAGACAACAAGCACATTAAGCGCCGCGAGCCTCTCACCATCCGGCCCACTGTCACCCCGAGGATCGATATCAACAGGTACAAAAAGCAACTTCAAGCTGCTCAGCAACCACACATGACCGCAGGCATGCTCAAACCGACCGGATTCGAGCCATACGCCACTGAAGGCCCGATCTCACCAGTGCAGTACGAGAAAAACCTGGAGAAGTACGGCCCGGACGAGGGTATCATCGCCCGCATGGAGACGGCTGTCAACAGCTTCAGCGACAGTCGCAAGATGCACCAGCACATACGTCGAGTATTTGAAAAGTTCGTATTGTTCGGTGGGTTTGGCACCAACAACCGCATGTTTCAGGGTGGCATGAACAAGAAGCAGGCCAAGGCAGCAGGACTCGCCGGAGAAGAAGTGCAGACGACCGAATACTACGGCATTGTGGAGCAGGTCAGCGACGCCTTCTACGCTGAAGAGGATGGGTCGAAGAAGTCCAATTGGGTGGTTGACTTCGAAGGTATCGCGAAAGCCTTCCTGTCTTCGCAGTTCCTTCAGCACTTTGAGTGGACGGAGGCAAAGCAGGTCGCAACCACTTGCATGGTCCTCCGCAACTTCTACAACTACCTCATGGCGCACTCCGCGTGTCCTGAATACCACGACCAGTTGCTCGCCGCTCGTGCCGTTTGTGATGCCGCAGAGATCGAGTTGCCAAAGCTCGCGATCACCGATCGTAGTCTGCCGGGTGCTTTCAACAGCGCTTGCTCTACTCTACTCGGTGGTTCATGGGCCAATGCTCGTCGCGCAAAGGACAGCTGGGCGAATGATGGTGACAACCTCGGACTCGAGCGTGATCAAGCCGATATCATTGTCAAGGCTGGTATTGCAGCTTATGGTTCTGACGAGCAGTCGAAGGCTTTCAACGACGGCTTGAGCCATACTTCGACGGAGAGAGGCGGATTAGAGATTGTGGGCGTTCAGCTGGCCGATGAGAAGACCAAGCAGTTTTATGCCGATCTTGGTGGTCGTGAGGGGTACGAAGCCTTTATTCGCTGCATGGGCAAGCTCATCTGCAAGCGTTGGACTGTACCATTCGCTGCTCCGGTTGACGTGCCTACAAGTGCGAAGGTCAAGATCGACAAGGATGAGACGTTCACTTTCCTTGTCGAAGACGAAACTCTCATATTCTGCGAGCTAGGCATGAAGATGGCGGTGACTGTCATCGAGATGAACAACGGTTTCAAGTTCATCGACAGCATCGAGATGATGTTCCCGACTTTCTATGAGTTCCTGCCAAACGAGCGCATCTTCGAGTGGAAGGAACCTGGCCCGCCGAAGGCATGGATGGCTAGGCAGACCGTCAACAAGGATGGAGGCGAGGGCGCGGACGCTAGAATCGAGCAGGGCGAGGCGAACGGCGGTGGTGGTGGCGATGGTGAGACGCTGTCGGACGAAGAGCATGCTTCGTAGCTGAAATTCCCTCTATGTCTGCACTGCTGCTCCGCGTTCACTGGACTTTAGTGCCTATGTGTAGGCCCGGCTGAGGTAATGGTCTACGTGCTGGATAGCCCGACGAGCTCATCAAGGACCATTCCAGGTATGAGGGATCAGACCAGACTAGATTAGACCATCTTCAGCGCTGTTTAACAGTCTACGGCTATGAAGCAAATACCGTACAACCCGCGAGCGCCGCACGGGCCGCAGTACACGGCGTGGCAGGCACGATTCCTTGCCCCACTACTGGCGTCATCTCCTTAGCACAGTTCGGCAATTCTGAGCTATGGCATGAGCATTAACTCCGCTGTCGCAGAGGAAACATGCTGACGTAATCAGAATGCCTTACTTGGTGTATGAGCTCTCACGTTCAACAAAGTACCTCTGCTGCCATTCGTCCTACTTCTGCCATACCATAAAAGCATCGCATGTCTCTCACCCAGCTCCTCAGATCAACCACAACTCGGCGAACAGCACAACTCACCTCCCAGCTTACCAGACCACAACCCTATAGAACCATGGCCTCAGTCCCAAGCACCATGAAAGGCGTGGTGATCAACAAGAACGGCGGCACCGAAGTCCTGGAATACAAAACCGACCTCCCAGTCCCCAAACCCGGCAACGGTCAACTCCTCGTCCACAACGACTATGTCGGCGTCAACTTCATCGATACCTACTTCCGCACGGGTCTCTATCCTGCACCGCAAATGCCATACACGCTCGGCCGCGAAGCCGAAGGCACAGTAGTCCAGAACGGCTCAGGCGAGCAATATGGCTTGAAGGAAGGTGATCGTGTGCTCATAATGAACGAGAGTACATACGCCGAGTACACCGCCGCAAACGCCGTGAAAGCAGTCAAGATCCCGGACGGGATTGAGAAGAAAGTTGGAGTGGCTGCTTTCCTGCAGGGACTTACGGCTTTGACGCTGATACGGGAAGCACATCATGTTAAGAAGGGGGACTGGGTACTTGTGCATGCAGCTGCTGGTGGAACTGGATTGTGGCTTGTGGGATTGTTGAAGGCGGTAGGAGCGAATGTTATCGGGACTGCGTCGACGCAGGAGAAGGTTGATTTGGCTAGCAAGGCTGGGGCGGGACATATGATTAATTATAGTCACGAGGATGTCAAGGCCAAGGTGATGGAGCTCACGAAGGACGCTGGCTGTATCGCTATCTTCGATGGTGTTGGGAAGTCCACATTTGACCTTTCTATGGACTGCTTGGCGAGGAAAGGTAGCATGGTCAGTTTTGGCAATGCTTCGGGTGCGGTACCGCCTGTTCCGATTGCGAGATTGAGCGCGAAGAATGCCAGACTGATGAGGCCGACGCTGTTTGGATACATCGCGACGAGAGAGGAGTTTGAGCACTATACCAATGAACTGTTTGGTTTTTTGAAAGACGGGAAGATTGATGTCAAGATCCATAAGACATACCCGCTTAGCGATGCAGGCAGGGCGCACAATGATCTGGAGGGAAGGAAGACGACTGGCAAGCTGTTGCTCGACCCATCGAAGTAGGTCGAATACCCGAAGTATACATAGCTTGAGCTGTATCTACAATGTCTACATCTTCGAACTCATGACCACTGGCTTGCGGTGCATCACAGTAGCGGCAGCCTGCAAAGCTGTCAGATCCATTCATGATCTTCTGTGCATGACAGTCGCAGCAGCCTGCTCTCGGATCAGCATGCGCTACTGCTGTGGAAAAGAGATTTGATCTTACCTGGTGGTTCGGGAACACGAGCATATCAGCCACAACCACATTCTCTGGTCGTCCAGCAGCAAAGACCACAGTCTCAGCGATATCCTCTGGTGTCAGGGGCGTGACACCCTCATACACCTTATCGGCCTTACTCTTATCACCGCCGAAGCGAACCACACTGAATTCGGTCTCGACCTGACCAGGATCGATCTCGATGACTCGTATCCGTGTTGCAATCAATTCTCTCCTCATCGCGTCTGTAAACGTTCGTACGGCAGCCTTGGTAGCACAGTAGATACTGCCACCAGGGTACCCTTCTCGTCCAGCAATCGAGCCAATATTGATGATATCGCCCTGACCAGACTCTCCCCTCTTCTTGAACACCGCCAGCACAGCCTGTGACATGTTGATGAGTCCAGTGACGTTCGTAGCAAACATGGTCTCCATGTCGTCCTCCTTGATATCGCCCGCCTTATCCACGCCCTTTACCAGTCCAGCATTGTTGACCAGGACATCGATGTCCTGGAACTCCTGCGGGAGGTTGCGAACAAAGCTACGTACTTGCTCGGGTTTGCTGACATCAAGTTGTACTGGGAGGACTTTGACGCCCTCGCCCACTTCTTTCTTGATCTCCTCTGCTATCTGCTTGAGGGTGTCGATCCGCCTGGCTGTGAGGACAAGCTTGAGGTTCTTGGGTGATGTCCGCGCGAACTCGACGGCTGTGCTTTTGCCAATGCCGGACGAGGCACCCGTGACTACAATGGTTTTGCCTTCGAGGCGTTTGCCCATTGCTGAGGCCATTCTTGCAGAGCGATTGAGTGTGGGGAGGAAAGTCGATGTTGTTATCACAGAGCGAAGTAGGTTGGTTGAGCTGGTGAGAGCAATGCCACAGGTGCGAAGGTAAGACTTTGAGCGCGAGAGGAACATGAATGGGCAATAGCTGGTCACAACGATGCCACACCAGCAATACTGCAGCAAATGAGACGGATTATTTTAGCCGTGGTCAAGCTGGGTTGTGACATCAATGGGATGATCCTACGAGGGGCTGGCCGACAGCGGAAGAGCAGACGACAACTCACCTCCCATTCATACAACTTGTACAGCGACAACGTCTGCTCTCGTTGAATTCGTCTTGCAAATGCTTAGCCGGTTATGCCATAACGAATGACCGCCTGACGCGAACGACGGTTAATTCCTGGTTGATGGCTAATACTGTCCACTCTTGGCCCTCTCCTGCCCACAACATCACAACATCGTCAGCACATCTGCAGTACGCTGGTCTTGAAAATCACATTGCCTTGCTGTTGGCCGATCATCGCATATAGTGCTGCGGAATCTCAAAAATCTAATAGGCAACATATATCTGATACTTATCTCGTTATCAAGTGGTATATACATCATGATTCGACAAAAAGGCAAAAATAATCATTTATAGACACTTTTGAAGAGGTCTATCCCCTGAACATGGTATTAGAATTTGTCCAGGAATGAAGAAGTCTTACGGGTCTGTGGCGTGGAGATGCGAATTTTTTGTGGTGCGAAACTTACAGATTCGAACTGGGGTTACCAGAATTCTTACTCAAAATCTGCTTCGTGGAAGTCAGGACCAGATCGTGATGTGTGGAGAATGGCTGGACACGTACGAGTGATAACCGCTACACTAATAAACCATCCGACTGAGTCGAACGTCCATGGACGTAGATGATTGTGGACCCAAAATTCTATATGGTTTGTTGAATCTGTCCGAGCTTCCGCCGACTAATATCTCCCTTCTTTTTGAGAGGACATGAGAATGCTTGCCTTGCGACAGTCCAGATGCTCGTGTAGACCTGGCGGGTAGTCTCATGGGAAGACTACCACGCACTTGCGATATTCAATAAATCGCCCAAAGCTCCAGCTCATTCGGACCGTACGTAAAGAATGAACGAAGCCGCGAACCAATCGACTTTCCCTTCACGATGTGCATCGGGACTTCAGGCGATCAGCATTGAACCGTACATCTGATCGTTGATGGCATCGATTTCGTCACGGTTGGAAGAGTCAGCGATACTGCCACCAGCTCAGCCGGCGTACATCCTGCGAGGTCACTCGGCTCAAATCCATGCTCTTCACTTCATCGCAGACAACAAATATCTGATCTCCGGTGATGCCGATGGCTGGGTCATCATCTGGGACATGCCTATCAAGCGGCCAGTGGGAGTCTGGCAAGCACATAGAGGCGCTATTCTCGGGATCAACAGCTGGCCAGGATCCGAGTCTGACCAAGGCGACAGGATCATAACACATGGTCGGGACAACAAGCTTCGGGTCTGGCAGCTAGCTCAGGACGATATCTCACGTCTTGCGATAAAGCTTCCAGCTGATGCTGAGCCAGCGGACTCGAGGCAACCATGGCTACTTCATAGTCTAACTGTGAATGCACTCAACTTTTGCTCTTTCGCCATCAGTATCTCTCCAGGCTCTTTGACGTCTTCGAAAACCAGTAACGATGCTCCACCAGATGTTCTGGTCGCTGTTCCAGGCGTGCAAGATGGTTATATCAACATCACTTCTCTGCCGGCCGAGCAACGCTTCGCTACCATCACGGATCCGAAGGACATCAAGACTGGTATGGTAATGGCTATCGGACTACAAACCGAAAGCGGCAAGCTTAAAGTGATCGCTGGCTACGAGAGTGGCTATGCCTGCGTGTTTTCGCAGCAGGATGGCAGCAGCAACTGGCAGGCGATTTACACCCACAAATCTCATACTCAGCCAGTGTTGTCTTTAGACATCGCTCCTGGTCTAAACTATTTCTACAGCTCTTCTGCAGATGAAATTATTACCCGGCACCCTTTGAACGAGGGCAGTAGCGCCACGAAGACCTTACAGACTAAGCACGCAGGCCAACAGTCGCTTATTGTGCGATCAGATGAGAAGATCTTCGCGACGGCGGGCTGGGATGGTCGAGCTCGAGTCTACTCTGCAAAGACAATGAAGGAGCTAGCTGTGCTCAAGTGGCATAAGGAAGGATGCTACGCTCTCGCATTTGCCACAATCGGCGAGAGCAAGTCCTCGAACAAACTTGATGGCGATGCTTTAGCCGTCAAGCGCAATCTCACAGTCGCAGAACAGCGAGTCCAGAAGGTGCAAAGCACACATGGGCTGGCAGCTGGAAGCAAGGATGGCAAGATCTCGTTGTGGGATGTCTACTGAGGATGCCATGATCTTCAAGCCTCTCGTCACAGGGTTTCGAGCCACACTTTTGCACCCATCAGGCTGGTCATACTCAAGTATCATCATGTTCCGCCCCATACCGACCTACGTCAGTCGGTGCGGCGCAGGAAAGTCCTATTGCGGCACACGGATGGTAGTCCTTACGGTCCAACCCACCAAAGTCATTATGCAAAGTCCAGAGACGGCGCAATGACACCCTGCACCACATGAAAGCAACAAGGATGTTAAAGACGCAGAATGTGACGATAAACATGTTGCGGTCTCGCTGCGGATGCGGCAGCGTAGAGAGTCTTCTTCACATCGTCAGTAGGTATTGTGGTACTTTAACAAAAGTCGGCGCAAGTCGTAGAAAGGTGTGTATCACACCAAGGACAGGGAAACATCAGGACGAGACTGACTCTGGATAACAGAGTTACGAGCATGATGTCCATATGTAGTTCAAGCTCAGCGAGGTGAGAACATCTTCATACTGCGACAGACATTTACCCTAGATTAAATTCCGAAGCACCACTCATGTTCATCTTCATCTTAGCCATCATCCTCCTCCTTGCCTCCCTCTCGTCGTTCTCACCACCATCCACATCATCCAAAGCACTCTCACTCTTCCTCTTCGAGCCCGCCGCAGACTTGCCCGCCTGCGTCCGCCTCACCTCCTTCGTCTTCGCCACGGCCGCTTTCCCAGGTCGTTGTCCTGGTACTCGAATACTACTCGGCTTATCTCTCAACGCGAAAGCTTTAGCCAAGTGACCCAAATGCATCTGCTTGAGATCAAACATGTGCCTCTCAGCCACGACATGAGTAGCGTAAGCTCGGATATGACTCTGATAGGCTCGTCGTGCTTGCTCGAGATGCTTCGGATGTTCGAGTGCCCAGCGCTCAATATCCATCTGCCAGTCCGTCGCCGCTTCCTCCCAACTCTTCTCCTTCACCACGCCATTCGCGGGAGCAAAGCCCTTCTTCAGCAACTCATCTGCATCGTGCTTTGTGAGGTTGCGCGGCTTGCCTTCTTTCAGTATACTGACGTATTCCTCCTCACACCCTGGCAGGAGGAAGATCATTGCTCGACCATCTTTTCCAGCACGAGCCGTACGTCCTATGCGATGGAGATGGTCGTCCTTGCTAGCGGGCGGATCGTACTCGACCACAAGGTCAACGTTGGGGAGATCCAGACCTCGAGACATGACATCCGTGCAGACAAGTATTGCCGGATCTTCGCAAGTCGCGAAAGCTTTCAACGTGCTAGTACGAGTATGCTGCTGCAAGGAGCCGTGAAGCCGGAAAATATGCACGTCGCCACTCGCTGTGCCTTGCAGAAAGCTTGCAACGCCGTTTGTACGAGTCTCAGAGATTGTCGTGCCCTGCGTGATCTTCCCTGTCTTGCTCAAGCGTGGCACCTTAAGCTCATCAGTATCAACCTTCTCACCTCTTTCTCGTATCAGTAGCTCGAAATGGAAGTCCACACTATCCGCAGCATCGATGAACACAATGCATTTCATGACACTGCCTTTCCTCTTGAACGCTTGCCTTAGGACAGCGGTCAGTGTTACCAATCTCTGCTTGGGCGGTACTATCGCATAAGACTGCTTGAGCTGCGCTGGAGCACTAAATGCCTGGGTTTCAGTCTGCTCGCCCTCGACCGTCGCTTCCGGGGAATCAACAACTATAGACACCGCATCTTTGAGTGCAATCGAGCGCAGCTGTTCAACGCTGGTCTTTATCGTCGCCGAGCACAGTACTGTGGTCCTTCGTTCTGGCAGTCCAGGTACGGATGCTGGTGCCCTGCCGCGCAAATTGAGTAGACCAACAATCCGCTGCAGGTCTTGCTCGAATCCAAGTTTCATGAGCTGATCACCTTCGTCAAGCACAAGCCACCGCACCTTTGAGACGTCAAGGACTTCGGTGGAATTGATATGATCGGCTAGACGACCAGGCGTAGCGACCAGAATATTCATTCCTTTACGCAATCGAGCCTTTTCCGATTTCTTGTTTTCGCCACCAGTCACAATGCCACCCACAATCCAGTGACAGCATGATAGCAGACCCTCCAGCACTGTACTTATCTGCTTGCTGAGCTCGCGAGTGGGTGCTAGGATCAGCCCAAACAATCCAGACGATCGTGTGAAGTCTTGTCCAGCTGCTTTCATCTGTTTTGAGATCTGAGAGATATGGTGCACGATAGGCAGCAAATATGCCAATGTTTTACCAGATCCAGTCTCGGCCTGAATGAAAGCATCAGTGCTCGTGGCACATAAATGCTGCAAAGCCTGTCGCTGGATAGCGGTTGGCGCCTTTATGTTCAGCTTGTTGAGCAAATGGCTGGCAATGGTGCTGGAAAGTCCAAGGTTGGTGAAGGTGGCGAGCTCGTCGGATAGCGGTGCATTGGAGGGTTCGACCGGAGCATCGTCCTCCACGGGCACATCCTCATCCTCTGCCGGCTTCTCCAGTGCATCTCGAGGATTGTATGTGAACAGCGACGAGACGTATCCATCTGGTCTGATAGTAGACGTACTCTGTTGAGGCGCCTTCCCTCTGGAGCCTGTATCAGTCCTGGACCGCTTTGCAGGCCGCTGAGCATGCGCCACGTATTCTTCCTCCTCACTCTGCACATCCCCATAGTTGGGCATACTCTTCCGACTTCCTCCCGCTCGCTCCTGTGCTTTCTGCCGTCCATACTCTGCCGACTTTCTTGCCGTCAATCTGTCTTTCCAACTCCCGCCTTTCAGCCTCTTCACCGGCGCAAAGGCGTCTGAGGGTAGCTCAAAGTTGAGCAGCATGCCATCGTCTGCCATCTTACTCTAATATCGTGCAATCCAGACGATGTGCATCCGCTTGACAGAAATTGCTCAGACATGCTCAGAAATTCCGGCTGCCGGTCTAATCGATAGCGCTAATGTATGCTTAGTTTTGAGTTTATTTCCTGCGAGCTTGGGCCCTGATCTCGTCTCGAACGCCGAGTATCAGTTCTGCATTCTACAGCGTACATAAAGGTCATCTCCATCATACAACATGGCTTCACCTGCAGCTTAGGGTGAGTCAGCTATCAGGATGGATTTGTATTCGGGCCATCATATCTTATTCGCAGCGACCGATCCTCCTTCGAGTGTATCTCTTCTTCCTCCAATTCCACGTCGTCGCACACACCATGTCCGGCATACTCCGCAACACTCGCACAGCAAGCTACGCACGCTGCTGGATCTCCCGCCCAGGGTCAACAGCCATATCAAGTCGTAGAAGCATTCATATACTCCGCGATGTGCAGCAACTTCGACAACATCGAAGGAAGCTCCTGCTTGATGGCATAACGATTGGTCTGGTGCCAACCATGGGAGCACTACACGAAGGACATCTCTCCTTGATCCGTCACGCAGCCAAGGAGAATGACAAGGTCTTCGTCACCATCTATGTCAATCCTACACAATTCGGGGTGCACGAAGACCTGGACAGCTACCCAAAGACATTGGAGAAGGACATGGGAATGTTGCAGAAGCTAGACGGAGAGCTCAAGGATGCTGGAACAAGTGGTGGCCCCATCGAAGCGGTCTTTGCTCCGACCACCAAGACAATGTATCCGACACTTCCGCCTGACTCTAGCTTGCCCGGCACAGGTTCGTTTGTCACGATCACACCACTCGCCGGTCTGCTCGAAGGCAAAAGTCGACCAGTCTTCTTCCGTGGTGTCGCCACAGTGTGCATGAAGCTGTTCAATATCGTGCAACCAGAGCGTGTCTACTTCGGACAGAAGGACGTCCAACAGACTGTCATTATCAAGCGGATGATCAGGGACTTCCACCTCAACACAGATGTGCGAATCGTTCCAACAGAACGTGAAAAGGATGGCTTGGCGATGAGCAGTCGCAATGTGTACCTGGGCGAGCGAAGACGGAGGGTGGGCATTGTCTTGCGCCAAGCTCTTCGAGCAGCAGAAGCTGCATACAAGATGGGCAAGAGAAGTCGAGATGATATACTGGCACTTGCTTGGGATGTAGCTAATCGCATGAGTATGGAGCAGGATGAGATGTCGGCGGAGGCGGGAGCTAGATTCGAGGTGGATTACATCTCACTTGCGGACCCGGATACGCTGGAAGAGGTAGCAGTGATTGATTCTGAGCACGGAGCAGTCCTCAGTGGAGCTATCAAGATGCTGCCGTTAGATGCCGTGCGTGATGGTGAGGTCCATGGTGTGGGAGGCGACAAGGTGCCTGTGAGGCTCATCGACAACATCATACTTGAGAGGAGTGATGATTGAACAGGGATGAACGCTGTATGGTAAAGGCTTCATGGTCTGCAGCGCGACGCTGAAGCGCAGCCCGAGAGTACCACAACATCATGCTTCAGCTACGACAGCAGACTTCATGCCACGCCAAACGTAAGATCTTCGCGAGAACATTCCGCCTCATCAACGGAGAGCGCGATACTGCATCGTACTAGATCAGCCTCGTCTCATCTCGATCGACAACGGATCAACACATCGCATCACCTTCCCACGGCACTGTCCAGCTGAATCGGCATCTAACGGCATTCTGCTCTTCGACTCCGCTTTCCTAAGCCGCCCGACATCCCGCCGCCTTCGGTATACCACAATCGTCATTGCGCTAACCCTTTTCTCCACCTCCCCCAACAACCCAGCTGCGGAATAGAGAATGTCGATCAAAGCTGTTTAGTAAAGCAGTGGGTTTGACGTACACCTACCCATACATCGCCGGTCCTTCACATGGTCTTGGACTCTTGGTTTCCGCGATTGATCAAAACCAACGCCCACACAACGGCGCAATCGACCTGCTTTCTCCCTTTTCACACCATTCGACCGTCCGTACGCGACACAACGAACTTATCATGGATCAAATGTCAGGCTTCCGCGTGGCTGCGCATCTGGAGAAGAAGAAACTCTTACTAGCTATCAATGCCGTCGCTGCTCTCTCGATCTTTTTCTTTGGATACGATCAAGGCATGATGGGTGGAGTGAACAACGCTCCGGACTACATCGACAGGATGGGATTTGGGTACGTCAATGATGCCGGCGACCCTATCATTACGAATTCGCTGCTCCAAGGTGGCATTGTCAGTGTCTACTATCTTGGTACGCTATTCGGCTGTCTTCTGGGTGGTTGGATCGGCGACAAGATCGGACGAGTCCGCAGTATTGCTGTCGGTGCTGGCTAGGCTGTCCTTGGAGCTAGCTTGCAATGTTCGGCTATGAATCACAATTGGATGATTTGTGCTCGTGCAGTCAACGGCATTGGGACGGGTATCTTGAATGGTTAGTGTACTATCGCTCCGGTTATGATCCAATACTGACGTCTGTTGCGTAGCCATCGTGCCTGTGTGGGCAACAGAGACAGCGGAGCATACCTCTCGAGGTCAATTCATTGCAATCGAGTTCACTCTCAACATATTTGGTGTCGTTGTAGCGTACTGGCTGGAGTGTAAGGTGCCCACCCACAA
Source organism: Recurvomyces mirabilis (assembly GCF_035927965.1). Lineage (NCBI taxonomy): Eukaryota > Fungi > Ascomycota > Dothideomycetes > Mycosphaerellales > Teratosphaeriaceae > Recurvomyces > Recurvomyces mirabilis. The sequence goes on along the minus strand of NW_027041937.1, from coordinate 865,421 downwards.
TTAAACCATGTTGAGACGGTGCTGACTGATGAAAAGTCGGCTTGTCGTACGTCGATGGTGGTCAATCAGCGATCAGATGGCGTTTCCCTGTCGCATTTCAGGTCATACCACTTCTAGTCCTATTTGGTATCGTGTGGTTCTTCCCAGAGTCACCGCGCTGGCTGGCCAAGGTCGGTCGGGACAAGGAAGCGCGATACATCCTTGGTCGACTTCGTGGTGAGGATGCGGTCTGTGCCGCTAAAGCTGATGCGGAATACAACGACATCAGGAATATTGTCATCCACGAGCGCAAGACAGCGAACCGAAACAGCTACTGGTCGATGCTTTTCGGTATTGGGTCTGGCAAGTTGCACACTGCGCGCCGAGTTCAGCTTGTCATCTGGTTGCAGATCATGCAGGAGTGGATCGGCATTGCTGGTGTCACGATCTATGCGCCGACCATATTCCGCATCGCTGGCTTTAGCTCGGAAAAGAGCCAGTGGATATCTGGACTCAACAACATCTTTTACATGTTCTCGACCCTCATCTGCGTATTTACGCTTGACCGTATCGGCCGCCGAAATACGTTATACTGGGGTTCCGTGGGCCAAGGCATAGCTATGTTCTTGGCCGGAGGCATGTCTCGACTAGGTCTCAATGCGTCCGCGGGAGGCGATGTGAGCGCGGCTGGCGCATATGGTGCTGCTGCGGCAGCATTCGTGTTCATCTTTACGAGCGTGTTCGGTGCTACATGGCTGACTGTCCCGTGGCTATATGTGAGTACCATGCAGCACGTGCAAACTTCTCCTGATCTGCTTACTGACACTCTATAGCCGGCAGAGATTTTCCCACTCGAGGTCCGAGCTAAGGGTAATGCTTGGGGAGTCGTTGGACGGTCCATAGGCAATGGATGGCTCACATTGCTCTGCCCAGTCATGTTCAATGCCCTCTCGGAGAAGACTTTATACATCTTCGCTGCTTGCAATGTCATCACGATTCCAATGGTCTGGGCGTTGTACCCAGAGACAAATCAGAGGACTCTGGAAGAAATGGACTTGGTGTTCGCCGCCGACTCTCCATGGGTATGGGCTGCTGAGAAGGAGTTCGCTAGACTCAAGGCTGAGAATCCGGATCTGGTCTCTGCAGCCAGCCGTGGTAACTCCATGGTCGATCCCGAACTCGGTGTGGTGAAGAGAACGGAGTCGGATGTGGAAGTCAAGACGGAAGACGCGAAGGAGTTCTATTACACCAAAAAGGGACCAGGATAGTGTCTTGCCGTGCTGAGAGCTGTAAACCGGTATATCTTTTGGGATAACGCTGATCGTATACCATCTTCGTCCTTTCATGTGGACTGTCGATCTGCGTCAAGCACGTGTCGAACACGCGTTGTGGCATCTTCAAGCGCCGAGCTCGTGCGCTTGGGCTTGCCCAGACCAAGGCAAAAGGTCGCTGTGAGTTTCCCAGGAGAAATCCTTCCCCGCACGCCTCACCCACACCGCGCACGCCCTCGGAAATCGCGTGCGCTTCTTGGCCGATAGCCGAATCAACGATGCAAGATGGAGATTTGAGTTTCGGCACCGGGATTGCGCTCTGCACAAGCCACCTCGTCAGTGCTTGAATGTCGTGCATTTAGAATGTACATGTAACGTCGTTGATCGTGTGTGAATACTGTGCGCCGATAATTTTTCCTGTATCCTTTCTGTCCAGGTCATTCAAGACATCATTGGTAACATGAAGGCAATCAAGACGAATTGGTTTGGGCGTGGCATACGCCTGCAGGTGGCCATTATGGTCGCCTGCCAAATGGCATTCATCCTGTAGGTTGAACACCAGGTCACCCATGTCCACATCACTGACAAGTGACAGATTTGGTTACGACCAAGGCGTCTTCTCGGGTATCGTCACGAATACCGACTGGAAGCACACCTTCGGCAACCCTGGTAGCGGACTTGAAGGTATCATTGTCTCGATCTACAACTTGGGAGCCTTCTCAGGATGTATCGTCGCTTTCTTTGTTGGCGAGAAGCTGGGAAGGCGTCGGATGATGTGGTTTGCAATGGCTTGGATCGTGAGTTGTTGAGACACTCAAACCTCCTCGAAAAGGGATCTGCTGATCGGCAACAGATTGTTGGCGCCATTCTGCAATGTACATCGTACTCCGTTCCCCAAATCATGATCGCCCGCTACATCACAGGCATCGGCACTGGTACAGAGATCTCTTGTCATCGCAACGGGGACTTGCGCTAACGATTTGCACATCAGGCATTGAAACATCGACTGTCCCAATGTATCAGAGCGAGCTATGCGACGCTGATAAACGTGGACGTCTCGTCTCATCTGAACCACTCTTCGTGGGTGTGGGTATCGTCATCAGCTACTTCTTGTGAGTGCTTCGGACCAGACTCTCGAAATGGCAGAGACACGGCTGACAACGATATTTCAGTGATTACGGAATGAGCTATGTTGGTGGCCCGGTCGCCTGGAGGGTCCCGATCGCTTGCCAGGTCGTATTCGCGTTTGTGGTGATCTTTCTGGTCTTTGGTATTCCTGAATCCCCTCGGTGGCTATACTATCATGGTCGGAAGGAGGAGGCGCTTCAGGTCATGTGCGATGTTTGGGACTCACCACCAGAAGGTGAAAAGGTAAGCGTGATCAGGAGGAGAGGCATTCTTGGAAGAAAAACAATGGCTCTAAGTGTTACTATAGGTCCAAAAGATGCAGCGCGACATTCTGGAAGCGATAGAGCTTGAACGAGTTCACGGCGAATATAAGTGGAGCCAGCTGCTCAAGCGAGACAACGTCCAGACTGGCCGCCGTGTCTTGCTCGCTTACGGCATGCAATTCATGAACCAAATGGGTACGTTGGCATATCCTTGGCTTGATGACATTCGCTAATGGGCACAGGCGGTATCAACCTGGTCGTCTACTACGTTCCCACAGCGCTGGAGACGAATGTCGGGCTCTCCAAGAACCTTTCTCTCGTGATCGGCGGATGCGTACAGACTATGTTCTTCTTCGGATCCCTTATCCCGACTTTCTTCCTGGACCGCATGGGTCGACGACGACCAATGATGTACGGCTCATTCGGACTGGCTGTATCGATGATGTTGATTGCAGTCCTGCTCAGCTTCACGGCGGAACGTGGATACTCTGCTCACATGCAGAAGACCACTTCGTCTGCCGCGGTGACGTTCTTCTTCACTTATATGCTATTCTTTGGTGCAACTGCCAATTGCATCCCATGGGTAAGCTCACATCACTTGTGAACATACTTCACCAACTGATTTATATTGCAGGTGTACGTCCCAGAGATCCTTCCGCAGCACGCCCGTGCGAAGGGCACCGCCGTGGGAATTAGCTCAAATTGGCTATGGAATTTCGTCGTCGTGATGATAACCCCTACCCTCTTGGGTAATCTCAAATGGAAAGGTTACTTGATCTTCATGGCCACGAATTTGGCCTTCATTCCTTTGGTGTACTTTTGCTACCCAGAAACGTCAAACCTCACCTTGGAGGAAGTGGATCACCTCTTCACCAAAGATGGCAAGCATGGGCTGAAGGAGGTCGCGCAGCTGCAGCCAACGCAGCCAGTGGTGGAAAGCAGAAAAGCTCACGACGATGACGAGAAGATGGTTGGTATGGAACAGGGTTCTCGCGAGCATGTTGAGACCTTGGAGGAGGCCAAGGACGATAAGTTGCTGTGAATATCGTCTCTATAGAACATATCTGAGTCGCTATGTTCATTTCACGTAAGCCTCTGCCAAAAGCACTTCACCAACGGGTCGCAATTCAGCATCGGAATTGCCAGAACATGCGTTGTATTCGATCAAGTTTGTTACGGCCGTGCTAGAGGAGTGATCGGCAGAGACGTTGATCAATCTGCAATGACAGAACTCGCGATCTCTACAGCCACAGGACAAGCCTTGTCGCGATTAGAGAAGGCATTGCGAGCTTAGTCAAATTATTCGTGGGGTGCAGATGGCATGCGGGCGAGAGAAAGGATGTACTGCGAGGGTGGCAAGCCTTGATTGGCCCGTCCGAATCTCACGGCCGAAAGCCCTGCGAGCGGATGAACAGCACCAGGCAGCAGAATGACATCTTGTGTCCGATATGTGGGATCGATGTTGGTATAAGGCATCGATGTGTCCACAGAAAGAGAGCTTGATTGTACAGCACTCAAGTCGTTGCACAGCAAGAGAATTAACAAGCAAGCAATCTCACCTCGCTTGTCACGCTCGAAACCAACAACTCGGTCGACAGCTACCGTCGATATCAACGATTGCAATCCCCAACACAAGCAAGTCAAACACTCGATCACTTATCAACAAGATGTGCTGTCGTCGTCGACACAACCGTGCACCACTTTTGGTCGTCCTTGGCAAGAAGGTCTACGAAAAGTACCAGGAACGCCAGGCAGTCAAACAGATCGAAAGACGGCACATCTGTCACGGCCCGTTCACGATTGAGCAAGATAGTCTGTCTTTCGTAGCGAACAGAGAAATCCTTGAGAAGGCTGGCATCAATCCGCCAAGCTACAACGAGGTCGTCATCAACCATCGTGCCATTATATCTGATGAGCAGCGTCCCCCTCTCAATGTGAAGGTTGGTTGGGTGACCGTTGATGGTGAGAAAGACGTCGACGAACTAGCAGCCCCGGAAGATGTCTTCTACGACGTGTCAAACGGCATGAGGCAACTCGATCTGGGCTCGACGGCATCGCAAGCAGCGCCTATGCTGGTGAAGGAAGTGTACCGCTCCAAATGCGAGCAGAGGCGGGCGGAGAGAAATGCCAGACGCGCAGAGAGAAGAAGTGTTCGTGGAGGGTGCTGCTGAAGGACTATCAGAAGGCGATGGTATTGGCTCCTTGCCACGGGGATTGTTGCAATGGAATTGCGTCGCTGATGGCTTTCTTGAGTGTACCTCTTGGATTTCGTAGCTAGAATGTGAGCATTAACAATAGAGTAGAATGAGCAAATGGCTTTGCACCTGTTCCGCGAATATGGTGGGCATCGAGGCGTAGTACGCGCTTATGTCCACTGATAGCGTCCATAATGCCCTCACCCGAACTGAATAGTGCCTGCGGTTAACCATAGACTACTGCTCCGGGTATGGGTAGGAATGACATGGTAACAAATCTCGTCGTGGTCAAGTGCGACACTTGTTGAAACTTGAGCCGAGGATCGGGAACGGAGCAGCCAATTCCCCGAAGCTCTCACATGCTTGCCTACCCTGACTCGCATAATCATGCACTGCTGACTTGCTACCATCTTTACTGGCCTTGCTTCAACTACAGTGTGGTCAAGAGTGAAATGGTGCCTTCAATCATGACTCAATACTCGCCACGGTAGCTTCTGCCTGACTGAGCAACCAACAACACAAGCTCAGTTGTCTCGGACAAAGGTAATCATGGAGCCTAGCCTTCTCACCAGCAATAATGCTTCCTGGATTCCTTCCGCCAGTGACCTTTTTCTCGTCGTCCCTCGTCTCGCTCAGAGAGCTGGCAACTTCGCATTCCACATGCCCGGAGCAATGGACAATCTCGCAGGCAAGATATGGAATGGAGGGAGTGTGATTGCGGATGCGACTGCACAACACACGGCCAACTCCACGATCACGAATACGAGCGCGTTTGTGCAGAGTACCGGTGCTGCGATACTCGATGCTGTGGAAAGGGAGGCATGGGCTGAGGCGGGGGATGAGACGTCCTCTATTCTTGGGTTGTTCGTACAGGGTGTGGCACGATTGAAGAACTTCGGCGGCATATTTTCCTATCTGACGTCGAAGTGGGCGCTGGCTACATTCACCATTGCTATTCTTCTCAACCGCACGCAGTTCTACGCATCGTCGAGGGAGCATCTCAGGCTACGGTGGCATGTCCGGCTGGCTCTCTATGCCATACCGATCGCCGGCTTCCTAATGCAGATGATGTACATCCTGCAGGCTATGAAGTGCCAGACGTCACCAGATTTCCCGCAGCTACGATACGGTGATCCGCTTAAAAATCTAGCCATTGACTTTGGTGCAGATGGAGGCTTTTTGTACCAACTCAGCTCTACTCTCCTCTTCTGGCAGGACGACAAAACGTGCTGTGAAGCACGGCAGATGTCTTTGACGGCTCTCGAGGACAATAAGAGTGATCTGCGAGGGTCCATGTCCCTCCTGTTCTGGTTCTTCCTGACCCTCTGCACTAGCCAGCTCTTCGAGACATTGTGCTGTGCACTGCAAGGCAAATTGCCTGCATCAGAGACAGGCATGACCATCTTCGAGCATTCGCTGGCATTTGCTGAGTGTGAGGCAATGATTAGCAATGTCCTTGGCTTCGGTCTGTTCGGTCTGCCGAAAGGTGAGTCGAGTGGGCAGCTTCTTGGCCGCTCGGAGATCTTGCGTCGCCTTAATATACCTCCCGAGGTTCTGCTGGTCTGCTTGATCAGCTGTTTCAGCCATATCAGTTCAGCAACGCTGGCTATTACGGGCGTAAGGCACAAGGTGAGGCTGCCAAATACTGCCATTTGGGCATGCTGCTACATGGCCGCATTTGTCTGGAGCTTCAGCAAGATCATCATGCGCCCAATAGATAGTGTAGCCGACCTCGGGGTTCTACGCTTCCCGACTGTCTGCATCGTGGGCTTTATACCTCATTTACTGATCCTGGTTGGTACAACCATTTGTGCGCTGATCTACGGTCTGGCTCTTGTTGCGACGGCTTTGTCAGTGCCTGGAGAGATTGCCGAGGGCATGTCGTTCACGCAGCGACTTTCGTGGGCGTATCAGAATCTGCAAGCCAACGTACAATTCTCATCTGCTTCCTCCATGAAGATCAAAATGTCGGAAGACTTCTACACGACTCTACTGAAGATAGGCTTCAGCGTGTTGACTGCCGCTTCAGAGGCCGTATACTTGCAAGAATCTAATCGTATTAAGGTGGCACAGATGACTTGGCTGGAGCAGAAGCGTATCGACGATCTAGCAGCTAGCATTGATCGGAGACGAGCTCCTACAATACCTTCGGAACTGATAGGAGATGGCACCGCTAAAGGTGTACGGTTTGTGGATTCGCAAGACACTGTCAGCGGCTTCTCGCCCTATGCCAGAGAGCGGAAGTCGAAACCAGTGAGCAAAAGCCAGTCTGACGCAAGCAGACCCAACGATCTGGACAGTGGTTTGGGTCTTACGCAACGCAGAAGTCGCATGCATCTCACGTTTGACTATCTGGCTGGCATATTCTGGCTAGTAACTGGTCTTCAAGCGACATTCGTCCTGCACATGCTCGATAAGCTAGGCATGGAGCAGAGGCCGCCTTGGTTGCTCAAAGCAGCCGGAGTTGTCGAGGGACGGAAATCATCAGTACATGCTCAGGTCGTTAGGGAAGAGCGACGAGACTTCTGGATGGTAGGACCGAATGGCCACTTGATGATGGCGCCGAACGATGAGGTTGATGTTGAGAGCGAAACACGACGGCGACTACAACGCGCGGGCCACTACGTCACCGAGGAGAGTTTGGGCGAGCAACTGTACGACTGGTGGCGTGATGGTGGATGGTATGGTACAACGGACAATAGTGGAGAGTACGAAGCTAGAGAGATTGATGATGACGCTACGAGCATGATATCGATGTCTACCAACGTGAGCACGGCAAGCAACGACGAGGAAGAAGAAAGTGGACGAAGGACACCTACGCAAGACGATCCCAGCGGCGGTAGAGATCTGACACTCGACGGCGCTCTCGACATGAGTGCATTATCGCGTCTTCTCGATCCACAGTCAGCTACTGATCGCGAGGAAGCAAGACTCCTATCTTACAGCCTGCAGTCAACGCGACCTATGACACGTAGCCAGTACCGACGAGATACTGACCGCAGTCGAGCACGATTGCTAAATGGTCTGCGAGGCAACATTCGCGCCCCGCAGCCTTTGAACGAAGATCTCGAAGAACGCGAGCTCGAGCAGTTCATCCTGGCACAACGCTCGAGAGCTCGCGCCAGGGCTATCGGTGGTAGTAGAGGTACAAGCTGGGAGTCTGGTGCGGAGGGTATGGGTGAAGGTGGACCGCAGTGTGTTGTTTGTCAATCTACGCCGAGAACAATACTTGTCTGGCCATGCGGGTGCCTCTCTGCCTGTGATGACTGCAGACTTGGTCTTGCTGCGAGGAATTACACCAAATGTATTTGTTGCCGGACAGACATTGTTGCATATTCGCGACTGTATGTGCCGTAAGCACCTTAGAGATAGATCTGGATACCTTTGGGTGATGATTGCGCATATGTTTCAATTTCATTCTTTCATTCCCTCTGAATATCTCGCAAACGTGACGCGCTTGCCGCTGTCGGCCCGGGACAAACTTCCAACACGTCAAGTCGAAATCACGTCTGTCTCCTTTCGCTTCTGCCACAAGCAAGCACGCCACATACTCCCGCACGCCGCCGCGCAACCATCAGACTGACCCAGATACCACTGGCTCAGTCCCCGACGATCACTACACCTCCTTCAATCATTTTATGCTACCAGAGTCACCACAAGTAACCCCAACAGTGACCACCAGCGACCCCATCACCACAACCGACGATACACGCAAGCATGGCCTTTCAGCTCACGACCACACAGTCCCCCTGTCAGCAGCAGATCAGTTTGCTGATGGCGCAGGGACGACAAAGTCAAGCGAAGAGCAATTGGCTCTCGACAAGGCGTTCGCTAGATCACTGCAGCAGGAGTCAGGTGTTCAGAAGCCGCACACTCCAGTGGGTAGAGTGAGCCCAACTCGCAGTACACCGTCGCCGCCGACGACGCTGAATCGTGTCACTGAATACGAGCAAGCTGCTACGCCGCCTGTGAAGAGGAGAGAGGGACCTGCTTTTGAGGTTATCAAGAAACCAAGAGTTCCTGGTGATAAGAGGTCGCCTATACAGGATTTGCCCAATGGTAAGTAGAGATCATGGAGAAAGTGCGTGTGGAAGAGAGATCTCGCTGACATATAGCAGAGGTCTTGACGCATGCTCTTGCCCATCTTTCGCCCACGGACTTGACTTCTGTTGCTGCAGTCTCAAAGCGATTTTACGATCTCGTCACGGGACCGCATGCGTGGCGAAGTGCTTTCGTACACTATTTCCCAGGTCTTGCTGCCACTGATACCACTCTCCTGGACGACGCAGAACAAGACCAGGATGTCGTCCGCTCAGAAAAGCGCGTCTTCACGCGTCTCACGCCACTTGCGTCTTGGCGGAGCGAGTACATCATGCGTACTCGTCTCCTGCGATCTTTGGCTCGTGGCAAGCCTGTTCAGGCCATTGCATCGCCCAGCTCCGCACGCTCGGGACAGAGTCATATTGCTCAGCCCACGGTCACATACAATTCGCAGCTGTTTACGACTATCAATCATTTACATGCTACGTTTGGAACGGGCTTGAACAAAAAGCTCCCTCGTTTTGTGCATGGCGCGGACGATGTTGGTTCCGCGACCAGCAGTGACCCTACTGCTGGCAAGGTGGACAATTGGGGCCTTTCGGATCCTCACTGGTTCCGCCAATTTGCTGAGCTATATGCTGGAGATGCACAGTATGGTCTAGGACCAGGCGATGTTGTGGGGGCGCCTAACGTCATGGATATCAGCCAGCCATACGGCATGACACACGGCGAAGGTCTGCCTGGAGGCACTATCTACTACCGCGCCACCGACGAGATGCGTGGCCGTAATTTGCTGTGCTCGTCTGCTATGTCTGCTCCTGACCTTGGCATACCACGCATCGCATCCACGCGTGAGGCCATCACTGCTGTCTGGCTTGCGAAGTCGAACGCAGTGCCTTCGCTCAGCGATGGTCTGGTTGGCATGTTGTCAGGCACTTCGCTTGGTGTTCTCACCGCATACAGTCTTGGTGCCACCAGCAATGGCAATCACCGAGATCAGCGCTTCGTTCGTGGTGAGATGACAGCTCGTTGGGCACTCAGCCCCGGCGTACCAATTATCGCAATCGCTGTTGATCCTGATTACAGCCTGAAGCGCCATGCTCAAAACCGGATCTGGGCTGTTGTGCTAAACGCACTGGGTGAAGTGTTCTACATCACCAAGTTTCCAACCCGACCACATTCCGACCGCACCACAAGGATGGATGAGGAGGCGCTTGAACGCACAGCCTGGCTTGCTGGTCGCACCGTGCACTGGAGTATGGCCGAACCCAGCAGACGTGTAGCACGACCCGACCCTTATGCTCAATCTGGCACAGATGGCAGCTACTCGCCGCGCAGCTCATGGAACGGCATGTGCTTAACCAAGGAACAGATCAAAGCCGAGACTCGAGAAATCGAGGAGTTCGTTGCGAGGAAGCCGAAAGCCTTCTGCAAAGCTTGTATTGGCTGGGATATGCAGCGAAAACTCGAAGCCGACTTTGCTGGCAATGACTCCAGCAATGCTGGCGAGAGCGTGGTAGTGTTTGACTGTGGTTTTGAGGAGGACAGTCCTGCTTCCGTCAAACGCTACATGCGCTGCAGATTCCGGGATCGTCCAGCCACGGATGTGGTCTCAACGCCACCCATGACAAGCGCCAGCACTCAATCCTCCAGTCCGCCATCTCTTTTTGGCAGTCCTACGCCGTTGACTGCACCTGTCCCGGGCTGGTCACTTGACCGACTCGAAGACACGCTTTCGCAAGACGATGTTTCTGGGTCAATAACTCCACGTCCAATGGCTGAGGAGTGGCGTGTGTCCTTGTTCTCCTTCGGTGGCCATCAGAGCATCAACATTCTTGCTACCGCCATAGACAGCTCTACCCTCGCTACACATACCACCTCCGAGGATCCTCTGCTCAGCTTTTCTGGCAGATCCACCGCCTCTTCGCCTTCTCTGACACCACTGTCAATGAATGAGCCGATCACTGAGGCTGCAGATATGCCTGGACAGCGTGCACGGCTATTCGCTATTGGCACAAAGACTGGCAGCGTCTTGGTCTGGAACATACGCGCGTCAGCCTCGAAGAGCTCAGAAGCCATCAATACTATCGAGCCTGTCCGCATTATCTACACAGAGTCACCTCAGATATCCTGCTTAGCCCTTTCCTCGCTGTACCTGGTACATGGTGGCAACGATGGTCTCGTCCAAGCCTGGGATCCTCTTGGCTCGAGCGTGCATCCAATCCGCACTTTGAATTCACGTTTTGCATCCCGTGCCCGTCGCAGGCTCGTACAGGCTCAAGCATCTCCGCAAGGTGTTGGCATCAATCTGTTCGCTGCTGGCGCGATTTGCCTCGACCCAGATGCCACTGTACTTCGTGGCATGGTATCACTGGGTATTCAGCTGCGGTACTGGTCTTTCAGCTCGTCCGCAGCTGATCAGTACAAATCGCAGAAGCGACGACTGAGGCGCTCTGAACGTGGCAGCAACAATGGTGGCGGAGGCGTTTCTGGTGGCATCACAAGGAGCAATCTAAAAGACTATATCTCTGGCGAACAGGACGAGCTTCGTCGCGAGAGAGAGCAACGCAACAAGGATACACAACGCTTGGCTGGACGTTTTGGCACGGAGTTGATGGGTGAAGAAGAGATGCTGGCCTATGCGGCTATGCTGAGTCAAGAGACGCTGGAGCAGGAGAATTTTCGTCGTGAATCTGACACGAGCGCGCCTTCGAGTGTTGTTGGCAGCACAGATCAGAATGTGGTCGCCACTGGCAATGTCACACCTTCGGCCGCTTCATCGCCCACATATGCCTACACTCCAAAGTCTGACGACGAGCTAGATGCCGACATGGCGGAAGCTATACGGCAGAGTCTTGCCGGCTCGCCTAAACCGTCGTACGACATTCCTATCCGGCACGCGAAAGCCAAAGGCAGAAAGGGCTCTTCGGCTCATCCGTCTCCGCAGGTCTCACCTATGCTGGGTGGGTCAAGCAGGAACGGTGAGATGAATGATCTGGACTTTGCTTTGCAGTTGAGCTTGGCGGAAGAGCAGAGTAAGAAAGATGCCGCAGAGGGCTTTCCTGCACCGGGTGGCGGGGCATCGGGCAATGGCAAGGGAAAGGGAAAGGGGAGGATGGCTTGACTAGTGGTCAACGATGAGCAGTGTGCTGTAGCGATAGCATTCGAGATATGTATTAGAATCGAATTACCATTTGCAATGTACCTGCATGGGTCCTCCTCGTGCCGAGCTCTGTCAGAAACACTGTTTTATGCTGTCGCGTGCCTCACGTCAAGCAGGAAGCGGGACTTGCCGGCAGTGGAAATCGCAAGCTCTCAACTTCCACAGCTGTGAGTGAGGGCAACAACAAGCAACAATACCCGATGCACACTTCCGACTGATACCGCCACCACGACACTGCGCACAGTACTGGCACATATAGCTCACTGATTGTGACCTCCAGAATTGACCATCACTCCCTGATCCCGACCACCCGCTATCAGGACACCGCCAGCCCAACAGACGTCACCAAGACACAACAGAGCAGAATCCCTCGGAAGCACACGACCAGAAACGAATCAGCACCAACACATTGATTGCCCAAGATGGCGGAGGCAGCCGCGCTTCGAGCGCCCGCGGCGGACACAGAAATGGGCGATGCAGGAAATGTCGAGCACACCCTGGGAGCCTCCACAGACCCACCTTCGATACCAACACTCGATGGCTGGATCGAAAGCTTGATGACCTGCAAACAGCTGAGCGAGGAAGACGTGCGAAGACTGTGTGAAAAGGCTCGTGAAGTGCTGCAAGACGAGAGTAATGTACAGCCAGTGAAATGCCCCGTCACAGTTTGCGGCGACATCCATGGTCAGTTTCACGACCTGATGGAGCTCTTCAAAATCGGCGGTCCGAATCCAGATACCAACTACCTCTTCATGGGCGACTATGTAGACCGCGGCTACTTCTCCGTTGAGACAGTCACACTCCTCGTGGCACTCAAGATCCGCTACCCACAACGCATCACCATCCTGCGCGGCAACCACGAATCCCGCCAAATCACCCAAGTCTACGGCTTCTACGACGAATGCCTGCGCAAATACGGCAACGCCAACGTCTGGAAATTCTTCACCGACCTCTTCGATTACCTGCCCCTGACGGCCCTGATCGACAACCAGATCTTCTGCTTGCACGGCGGCCTCTCGCCTTCCATCGACACGCTGGACAATATCCGGGCGTTGGATAGGATACAAGAGGTGCCTCATGAGGGCCCGATGTGTGATCTGTTGTGGAGTGACCCAGATGATAGGTGTGGGTGGGGGATTTCTCCCAGAGGTGCCGGGTATACCTTCGGTCAGGACATTAGCGAGGCGTTCAACCATAACAATGGTTTGACGCTAGTTGCTCGTGCGCATCAATTGGTTATGGAGGGGTATAATTGGAGTCAGGACCGGAATGTTGTTACTATCTTTTCGGGTAAGTCTGAAAATATTGCACTGAGACACTGTATGGTTGGCTAATTGGGTCTGCAGCACCGAACTACTGCTACAGATGCGGTAACCAAGCCGCTATCATGGAGATTGATGAGCACCTAAAGTACACCTTGTACGTAATAACCTTTCCACTTCTATCCACGCTGCACCCGTTGACATATCACACAGCCTTCAATTCGACCCCTGTCCTCGTGCCGGCGAGCCGATGGTCTCGAGAAGGACACCAGACTACTTCTTGTAGGCCGGCGATTGCATGTGGTGGAACTGAAACATCTCTGCGCGGTTGCGTAGCTTCCTTGGCGCTCCCAGAAGTTCTCACACAAACAGATGATAGATGCTGTAGCATACACCCATATTGCAGGACAGCAGGCAGACAAAAGGTGGGGTTGAGGTATGAGTTAGGCTTGCCTAGAATATAGCAAGTTCGACTTCATGAAAGATCTTCAGTGGTTTCATTGCATCGCGGTGTCCCTACGACCGGTCAAGTCTCGTTGTCATGCATCTGATCAAGTCCGTTAGTAGGTTCACTCTTTGGTGTTTCAGCAGATGACATCGGACTCACGGCATGAGCAAAAGCCATCCACTCCTCGATCCCTTTCACATACTCGTCTCCGTCCTCCGGCACAGCCTCGTGTCCCCATACTACGACCTCATGGAACTTCCCCATCTGCTCCATGACCTTCACATCCTCCGAGTCGTCATCGAGCTCATCGTCATCATCATCATCTTCTTCTTCCTGCTCTATAGGCACTTGCGGTAGCTTATTACCAGCTTCTCTGGGCGCAAGCTGGTCTGTCTTGCGCAATAGCACTCCCTGGTAGCCTTCCGGTAGCTGGAGTGTTCGAGACTGTAGTTTCCGTCCTCGGAAGTAGGCTGTTCTGCTTTTATTCGTCTTGTCGGAGGCCGGTTGGGGGTTCCAGTAGCGTTTTGTGATTCCTACGGGTCCATTGTGGTGGATTTGGCAGGGGAGGATGTTGGGGGTGAGGCTGCGAGGGTTTGTCTGGGCTATGGTGTACATTGCCGTGGTGGTGTTGCTTGGAGACATCGTGCTTGTATATTTTGATGCTACGGCAATGTTATACCTCGAGGTGAACAACGCGTGACACGTTCGCGTCGCGCTCTTGCTTGGCTTGTGCTTCTTTAGTCACGAGACTGACCATGTCCTCTTGTTGCTACATACCGTACAATGCTATATCTCATCCTGAAGAAGATGCCCGTCCCTGCCCGCCATTCTCGATGTCCAATCCGATGGTCATGCCATCATTAGACGACTCTCGCATGCCGTACCTGTACCTGAACCATCTGCAGGTCCCGCCCACTCGACTGGGACAAGCGCCACGACTTAATCTGGATGTCGTAAGTGGGGTCTCCGGTGACGGACATCGCAACCGAGCAACGATATTCGTTGTCAGCCGCTCTCAGACAAGACAAAAGGGACTGGGTCGTCCGAGTCTGACCTGGCTGTAGTCGGATCATCGGCCTTGTGAAATGCATACAGAAGACATGCAATGCTTCGGCTGGTATAGCAAGCGAACGCGAAGCAATACGAGCCAGAGACACCGCTGCAGAAGCTAGGATCTCCCACACCTGCCTCTAAACCCTTAACATCGGTTCATGCGTCATGGCTGGTCCTAGAACGTCCTTAATAAAAACAGCCTCGCATTGTTTCCCTCAGATGGAAACGGATTTTGAAAAGACCACGATATCCTCCGGGTGACTATCGTCCCGCGCGCCGAAGAGCGGTCCTGGCGTGACTTTTCCATTCCAGCGGCCTTCTTCAACGGCAGGATTATTGCCTTTCCTTAGAGCGGAAGTCCATTTTGCTTCGTTGTTTACTCCTGCTGTGCATCACCCTCGCTTCTTGTCAATGGCAGCGTGATCACCTGGAGTTCTAGAAGCAGCATCTAGCTGTCATACGTACACGAACATGAGCCTCACCGACCCGATCACGACACGCTTGGCTGCGCTGGCCAACTATGCTGGATCATACGCATGGCCACCGCTCCTCTCGATCTCCCGAGGAGCTATACTAGCACTTCTCAGGCAGGTCCAGATCGGCTCTCTCCAGATCATTGATACAGACGGTAGCTTGACAGTATGCGGTAGCCCAAAAAGAGCAGACGGGAACGACGAGAAGAGCGTCCATGCCATCCCGCATGCAGAACTTCGAGTGCTCAGTGACCTCTTCTGGGTGAGGTTGTTGGTCTTTGCAGACATGGGCTTCGCGGAAAGCTACATGCTAGGCGAGGTCGCATGCCCGGACATTACAGCCTTCTTTAAGGTGTTTATTGTGAATAGGCCGCATTTGTCGAATGGAGTGACTTTCACATCGCAAATCAGCGGCAAGATCGCAGGGCTGGTCCGAAGTACAAACACGCTTGCCAATGCTCGACTAAACATTTCGGCCCACTACGACATCTCGAATGACATGTTTGCGGCTTTCCTGTCACCTGACATGACATACTCGTGTCCCATCTGGCTACCAAAATCCAATGCTGCGTCTTCGCAAGAAACTTTGGAGCGGGCACAGTATCGGAAGCTGTGTCGGTTCATCAACAATGCGAGGATCAAATCAACCGACCATGTGTTGGAGATTGGGACGGGTTGGGGTAGCTTTGCGATCCTAGCAGTGGAGAAGACGGGTTGCCGGGTGACGAGCTTGACATTGAGTGCGGAGCAAAAGAGACTAGCGGAGGAGCGCATCAAAGCTGCAGGTTTCCAGGACAGGATCAAAGTCATGCTGTGCGACTACCGGAGTCTGCACGTGCCCAGCGAGCAGGCCAAGTATGACAAAGTGGTCTCGATCGAGATGCTGGAGGCTGTCGGTGCCGAATTTCTGGAGACATACTTCCGCTGTGTTGACAAGCTCATGAAGAACGATGGTGGTGTGGCAGTGTTTCAATGCATCACGATGCCAGAGTCCCGCTACGATGTCTACGCCAGCTCAGACGACTTTATCAGACGATATATCTTCCCCGGCGGCCACTTGCCTACGATCACGCAACTCTTGGACGCTATCCGCGCGGGCTCG
Organism: Recurvomyces mirabilis; assembly: GCF_035927965.1. NCBI lineage: Eukaryota > Fungi > Ascomycota > Dothideomycetes > Mycosphaerellales > Teratosphaeriaceae > Recurvomyces > Recurvomyces mirabilis. Next base: position 849,043 of record NW_027041937.1, on the reverse strand, counting down.
TCAAGTAAAGGTGTTGCGCCTCGCCTGATCCCCGAGAGCGTTGAAAACATCGGTCCTCATTACGCAAAGACCCTGCGGCTCTGGCGACAAGCTTTTATGCAGAATTTCAACGCCAAGATCAAACCTGCGCTGATCGAAGAGCACGCTGAGAAAGGCAAGAGGCTGAGCGAGGAGGACGTGGAGCTTTTCAAGCGCAAATGGGAATACTACTTCTCGTACTGCGAGGCTGGATTTGCAACAAAGACGTTGGGCGATGTGATCTTGACGGTTGGTAGGGAAGGGGCGGTGGAGATGATGGAGGATGTGCCGTTGTGAATTTGCCTGTTCTTCATTGTGCTTTTGCTGCTGTTTAGCGCACGGCGTTGGAAGGTGCCGGTCTACTTTGGCGATACCCTTCTTCTCCTGCGCGGTTAAAGCCTGCGGTCGAGCGGCTTCTGTGCATAGTTGACTGAATGATAGATTGCTGGCTTGGCTCCAAATGGTGGAGACAGACGGTCAGCTTTGACTAGAAGGAACAGTGCCGTTCATATCACGTTTGTCAGTGAATTCTTTCACGCGCTTTGCATGGTATTTGTTCTGTTCTGTGGCGTACAAGCCGGACGGCGTTCGCTGCGTCACTGCGGAGGGCGCTCTGGTCTCCATGTTCTCGCAAGGTTTGGCGAATTGCTTGAACGTGAATGTTGAGAATTTCGATGGCTCCCTGGTCGCACACGATTGCATGATGTGGACTTTGTGTGCTGGATAGGTCTTGCACGGAAGAGATCGCTCATGGCGTAGCGGGTGAGGTGTGGCAAGCATGGCTGATCTGCTGAGACTACCGTCCGGACTCCGAGCGCTCGCGGCGCACCTTGAGCACGACGACAGGCCCAGTGCGATTGCTGGGGCGGATTGTGGTGTCGTCTCTGGGAATGCGCCGTTCCGCGCTCTCGAGGCCTCGCAGCCATCGGTTGCGGATATCGTGAAGCAGTGGACAGAGCGGCAGAAGAGGGAGGAGCAGCAGCGGCAGCAGCAGCCGCGCGATGGCTCTGCAGACTGGCTGGAAGGGCACACGGGAAGGAAGTGGAAGGAGACGCGAGTCTTGGATGGCTATAGTACGCTCGTGTGCATCGATCAGGGCGGTGGTGTTGGGTGCGAAGGAGGGACCACTTCGCCAGTTCAGAGCCGCTTGTACATACCTGGCGTCCCGTCACGTATGCAATTCGTCAATGAATTCGACTGGACGTCCACAGACCTGGGCCCGGTGGAGTCGTGGAATGTGGTCTTGAGGACTAGTTTGACCTACCTGATGCACAACCCAAATCCTCGACTTATGATCTGGGGCCCAACACAAGTGCTGTTGTACAATGAGGCGTCCTTGCCCATCCTGGATGGGAAGCATCCACAGAGTTTCGGACAGCGTGCCTCTGACCCACTCGCGGACATATGGCATGAAATTGGGCCCAAGATCAACACAGCCATGACAGGTCAGCCCACTTTGCTTACTGAGACCATGGTCTTACTACAACGCAACGAGCACAAGGAGGAATCGTACTGGGACATCTCCTTCCTTCCCATACTTGGACAGGATGGACATCCATTGGGTCTGTTCTGTGAGCTGCTAGAGACGACACCCAAGGTGCGCGGAGAGCGTCGACATCGAAGTATACTACATTTGAACGATTGTTTGGCTGCTGCTCAGACGCTGGATGAGCTCTGGCCTGCTCTGTTCACTGGCTTGAAGTACGCTACCGATGATGTGCCATCTGCGATGTTCTATTCAGCGACAGACGCCGTGGAGGAGCAGGAGTCAAACAGCTACCCAGTTAAGTGTGTCTTGCATGATACCATTGGCTTGGACGGCAAGAATCCACACATCTTACAAGCTTTCGGTCTAGAAGAGGGTCAGTCTGCTAACACAGATCTCATTGACCCCTGTCTGACAACCTGGAGGACAAAGCAGCGCGTTATGCTCAGCAGCCAGGAATCCTCTATTCCAAGTGCTTTCGCAGATCCCGAGCTGGATTCTGATGGTCGGAAAACGATGCAGCGTGTCATTGTCGCCCCTGTCAGATCACCAGTCGACGATCGGATCTTTGGCTTCTTCCTGATGGCCCTCAACCCGTATTGTCCACTGGATCAGGAGTATATCCTTTGGACGAACCTCCTCACAGACATGCTTACGAAGACTGCTACGCTCATTGTACTCCCGGAAGAGCAGCGTCGTGCTCAACGGATCTCCGACGAGCTGACCGAATCGCTCCAGCGACAATTACGATTGACTACTTTGGAGGCTGAAAAGGATGTCGCGAAATTCCGTCGCATCGCCGAAAGCGCACCCACGGGCATGATCCTCCTTGGCGGTGACGGAGCCCCTTTGCACGTCAACGACAAGTACCTTGAGATGATCGGCGACACACGAGAGCACTACATGACCCTAGTCGACGGGGCGCACCCGTTTCTGGATCACGTGCATCCAGATGATTTGGACGCCTGTCAGAATGTGTTTAGACGAGTATTTGAGCTGAAGGAACCGGTGACCATGGAGTATAGGTGCTCGACTCCTGCCAAAATCTTCGACCAGTCAAGCGGGCAGACTACCACCGGAGAGAGATGGTTCCTAGCTAGTGCGTTCCCTGAACTCGATTCGAATGGGGTGGTTGTCGCACTCTTTGCCTGGTTGATGGACATATCGCATCAGAAGCTTAGCAACCGTTTGGTTGCGCAGAGGCTCGAGGAGGCACTGGAGCAGAAGCGCCAAACGGAGAACTTTATAGACATGACTTCTCACGAAATGCGCAACCCGCTGTCTGCCATTCTGCAGAGCGCCGACGCTGTTATCACTATGTTGCAAGCCAGTGGCACGCCGGTCATGGGCGAGGAGTTAGTACTGAAGCAGGACGTTGCTGAGGAAATCATCGACGCTGCACAGACCATCATATTGTGTGCTCAGCACCAGAAACGTATCGTCGACGATATACTCACTCTGTCCAAGCTCGACGCAAGCTTACTTGTCCTCTCTCCTGACAAAATCCAACCACCACAGTTGATCAAGAGGGTGCTGAAGATGTATGAGAGTGAGCTGCAGCGTGCCGATATCCAGGCCAAGCTTTGCATTGAGCCAAGCTATGGGCAGCTTAGAGTGGATTGGATCATCCTTGATTCGAGCCGCTTGCTCCAGGTGATCATTAATCTGGTGACAAATGCAATCAAGTTCACCCAATACAGTGAAGTTCGTAAGCTTCAGATCTCACTGGGCGCATCACTTCAGCGACCATCCGGCGAGCATCACGGGGTTGACTTCATTCCAATGAGGGCTGGACAGTCATCGCAAGATTCGGCGGGATGGGGCGGAGACGAAGCTTTGTACTTACAGATGGCGGTCGCGGACACCGGTAGTGGCCTGTCAGCAGACGAAATGAAGCTGCTCTTCCAACGGTTCTCGCAGGCTTCACCTAAGACGTATAAGCAGTACGGAGGCTCTGGTCTTGGACTGTTCATCTCACGGGAACTGGTCGAGTTGCAGGGCGGGCAGATAGGAGTCTCGAGTGCACCAGGAGAAACAACATTCACATTTTTCGTCAAGGCTAGGCGTTGGATGCCAGGACCAAGTGACCAAGTGACTGTCCTGCCCTCGATCACGTCTAGACTTCCGAGCGAGCTCGACAACTCAACCGCATCTGCACGGTCAATCAGTCCTGCGCGGCCACCAAATACATATGTCTTGCAACGCCAACCGAAGTGGGCGGAAACGAGCAGGGCGACCGCATTGGACCCTCGAGCAGGGAACAAAGCTCCGCACCAGAATGGCCAGTCCACACCAGCAGAGACGAGTGCTGCCAACGCCAAGGATCAGCTTCACATACTGATTGTCGAGGATAACATGGTGAACCAGAGAGTGATGTCGCAACAACTCAGGCGAGCCGGCTGTTTCGTTCGTCTAGCCAACCACGGTGGAGAGTGTCTTGATATCCTGGAAGGCACGACTTACTGTTCTGGAACACAAACTTTGTCTTTGATACTGCTCGATCTCGAAATGCCTACAATGGACGGGTTGGCTTGCATAGGACATATCAGAGACTGGCAAGCAAACGGCAAGATCAATGAGCACGTGCCGGTCATCGCCGTGACCGCCAACGCTCGGAGCGAGCAGATTGCGGAAGCTATATCGGCTGGTATGGACGAGGTCGTAACGAAGCCTTTCACGATACCCGAGCTCATGCCACAAATGCACAACCTGAGCGCCAGGATTGGGCGTCAGAAGCCAGGATGAGGATCTGCTCGTCTGCTTCGCTGAGAAGCCTTACTCAAGTTCAGTTCCTTTATTCTGTTCTATTCAGCCTGGGCGAATATCAAAGAATGCTTGGTCTCATAGCCCAACACGGACATTCGCGCTATTGCGGATCTAGACTGGCTAAAGAGCAGTACTCTGGATCCATGAGGTGTTTACAGGGACTGCAGAGAACACCTTCACCAAAACACCTGCATCAACTCATGTCTCTAAAGCTAACGCACCTCAATATGCTCAAATCCTGTTGGGTATCTCAAAAGAACACGCTGGGATCGCCAGCCTCCAGCGCCACGCACAGAGTGCGGTCCAACTCCTTACACCTTCACACAGAAATGTTCCTCCTTACGACCTCAATCCATGGCTGGTCAGACCTTCCTCCAAGGGGTGCGCACCCCGAAATGGTAGTCGTACCATGCACGAAGGTCTTTCATCTTGAGCGAGGCTGGTAAGAGATTGCCTTCTGACAGACGAAATCGGGCCATCGGAGCGATGATTAGGTGGATGTGTTAAATGGCGGAGAGACTGTGGATGTGTCTTGGCCTACGGCAGAGGTATCAGTTCCCAGCTTTGTTTCTGCAATGCACGTAAGGTGTGTATAGACCTTCTAGTTCGGCAGGGCAGGTAAATGTGGCAGGGGCAGGACGTGCGAATACAAGCATAGTTTGCCGTCCCTGAAGGAATGCCTCTCAGGATATACATACTACCTTAAGGATCTTCAGGAGAACATTTGAGGCTTGCAGGTCAAACGGCACGCCACCCTGGTCCGTACCTTGCACTCAATGATCCATGTGATCTGTGATGCATTATGATGCAGATGCTTGTGTTTGTCGTGTTTATTCGGTGTGCTTCACTTCAGCAGTCTGTGTAATAACAAAGCACTACAAGACGGCATTCATGAAGTAATTCCTCGAAGATACAAGGTCACCTCACGCAGCTGCTTGAGTTGACGGAATCCTAGATCTGGTGGCGCTGGCAGGAATAGATAAGCTCGAAGCCTAATAGACACCAACATGTCTGAGTTAAGGTGATACAACCATCCAATAGACAGCATGCACCTCTTTTCAGTGCAATCACCGCATATATCAGGACATGCCAAGGCCATGGACTGGTCACTGTCAAGTTACTCAAGCACCCACCAAACCAGACGAAAAGACTGGGTTGGATTCGTGACGAGGCGGGGAGTCGGTGCTGCTGCGGACCAAGATGTCCAGGGGCTGAAAATTGATTGATTCAAAGGAGTACATAAAGCCAGATCAGGGCAACTGAGATCTTAGTCGACTTGGAAGCCAATGCTGTCGATCTGTGGCCATCGTGACCCAGAGTCTTCAATAAATGTGCTATCTCTCAGGCTATAACGGCAAACCAGTGTCGTTGTCGTTGACTCGTAGTGTCAAGTTGGACTCGATGATGTGGCACTGATCTCGAGTCCTCGCCGTTGCTTGTCTCGTCGTCATGAAGCAGCCTCCCGCACTTGCCGGCGCTACCGATCGCGGCTCATATGCACGATAGCCGTTCGACCACTCACTACACGCGCAGCTCGACCTGCGTGCCGGGATTCAGGACACAGATCTCTGCTATTCCAAGACAAGGATGCGAACGGCTCCCCAGTTCCCAAGCCCCCCAACCATGACTGCACTAATATCACGCAGAGATGGCGTAGGTCGACCTGACATACTGTCTTATTGCCACCGTCATTGTTTCTCACATCGCAACGACCCATCATTTCTTCTCCATCGAGCCTGATTTCTTCGCCCGCTAGAGAGCTGCGGTAGCAAGGGACTGCTACCTCCTCCGCTCAACGGCCCAGATATTGGCATTGCCAATGATCCGTTCTTAGATCTTGGCCTGGACCTTGTACTTTGCTATCGTGCCTTTCTCTTGTACCCTCACTTTACTCAGTACGCATACCGAGCCCAGGACTTCACACCATGTCGAACGCAGCTCAGCAAGCTGCTGCGATAGCAGAGGCCCATGGCGCGCCGTACATTCCTCAGGAGCAGGGCCTGGGAGAGACGCCGTCGATATTACCTGACGTGCCAGTCTGCGCGGTCTTCCTTTTCTTATTCATCCTGGCTGGTGCTGGACACATGTTCTTGTTGAAGTACAATGCCAGACACGGCAAAAAGTTCATCATATGCGGCATGCTCTTCGGTGCGTGTCGAGGTCTCTGCGATAGCTACTCCAGCTGACATTTATGTTACAGGCTTCTGCTTCACACGGATATTCGCAAACTGTGCTCGAATAGCATGGGCTGTCCATCCTACCAACGTCAAGATTGGTATCGCCGCCCAAGTCGCCGTCTATGCTGGTATCATCTTGCTGTTCCTGGCCAACCTCTTTTTCACACAACGAATCGTGCGAGCACAGCACCCTCACATTGGCTGGTCCAAGCCATTCTCGATCGCCTTTCCTATGTTATTCGTCATTATAGTGGCAACTATTCTGGCTCTCATCGTCGGCGTCATCTATTCATTCTACACACTTAGTGAATTCACATTACGCGCCGTACACGACATTCAGCTCTATGGCGAAAGTCTTTACGCTGTCGTCTCCTTCCTACCGATCCCGATCGTCCTGACCTCTGTAGTTGCTCGAAGGATTCAAGCGAGGAAGGGCACTGCTAAGCCGGTCGACAAATTCGGCGCTGGTACCATGCGCACCAAGATCGCCATGATACTCGGCACATCAACACTATTGTGCTTGGGAGCGAGCTGGCGATGTGCGACACTGTACCTTCCAGTCCGCTACATCACAGAGCAACCGCCTTGGTACTACAGCAAGACGTGCTTCTACCTGTTCAACTTCACTATCGAATGGTGCGTGGTGGCTTTCTGGGGTCTAATGCGGATAGACAAGCGCTTCCACATCCCAAACGGCGCGAAAGGTCCGTATTCATATGGAGGGGGCTTCACATTCGCTGGCGAGCCTGGTAACGAGAAGATTGCTCTTGGGAACCGAGACAGTATGCGCCATCTTGTGGGCTCAACAGCGACTGGCTGGTCACGAGCACCGAGCTCAAGAGTATCTTGGGGCGGTACACGCAACTCTATGGCACGTGAGAGCAGGGTGTCATGGGGTGGCATATCACGAGAAGACGTCTCAGCAGGACTCGGCGAAGACGGCATTTACGTCATGCCATACCCAACATATGGCGAGCACACATACATTGGTGATGAAGAAGCAGGACATCAGCAGCATCATCACTTGGAGAACGCAGCAGATATTGGTATCGACGGTGTGGAGGCGGAGATGGGCTGGGATGCACGAACAGGTCGATGGGCATTACGACCTGTGGCTCACAACAACGCTGTGGGATTGAGCATCCAGCGACCAAACAGTAACCTCTCACAAAGGTCGGAGAATTCACCTTTGACTGCTTCGAACTCACCATTGACTGTGCCGCCGAAAGCTCTCACGAGCCCGAAATTCCCGCCGGAACCACCAACACTACCGCCAATCCGGACGGTATAATGAAAGAGGAGGTGACGATAATTTCTCATAAATGATAATGTCTCTCGCCCACGTATAGTCCAGGGCGTCGTCGAAGAGGAAGACCGAAGTCTGGAGTTAGTGGCAGGTTGTTTCGACAGCGTTGGTGTTTCGATTTCGTATGAGCCGTGTTAGGCAGCAGAAAGCAGCCAGGAAATTATGTAGTATAGACTCTGAAGCATTGCCTTGCGAGGCTATAATGGCTCTGAACTAGAGCTTTACATCGCTCTCTGCTCATGCTCTCGAGTACTTACAACTGCGCTCTGGTTTGAATGCCTCTTCGTCTTTTGCTTTTGCTTCCCGTGCCTTCAGCGTCCCAGACAGCACAATCAAACAAGCTCGCACCAACCGAATGTGCCAGAGCCAGGACCCGCGTCTTGACCGTGGCACCATCTCGCCGATTCTTGCCTTTTTTGCGGCTTTGACTTATACGCTCGCATAACTCCCACAATCGTCCATCTGGCACTAGTTTGCCGGCTTCATCTCTTGGTGGCAGCCATTCCAGATCCAGACGTACTCTTGGTGGCACTTTGGGGTCTCTGCTGCGCTTCACGACGATGATGCCTTCCTCCTCAGCGCGACTAATTGCATTCTTGAGAGCTTCTTTGTTGACGGCTTCGAAGTAAGAAAGATCTCCCTGGTGATACAGCGTCTTGCCCAGCAGCTGAGCTCGGTCCTGGAAAGCTTTGAAGTCGAGCCAGGCCTCAAAGTCATGGTAGTCTCGTGGTGGCGTGAGCATGAAGATGCTGATCGTTCCGAGCCAGCTAGCTTCGATGAAGGGCCAGATCATGAAGCAGTAGAAGTCGAAGTTTTCTCGACCGTCCGAGCGCTCCTTGGGATGTAGTTCAACATAAGATACCTCTATGCGCCCGCTACTTTCTTGGGATCTCTGCAGGACCTCATCCTTCTCTAGGCCTGCGATGGTGCTTGACAAGGTCTCACTTAGTGCCTCGGTAGGATATATGAATTCTGCCCTGAACAGCTGGCTGAGGAAATGCACATAGTCCTCTAGCTCAGCGTACGGCACACGCTGTCCCTGCTCATGGCCGCCGCGCTTGACCTTCGTATACACCGCAGCACAAACCAGAGCCTGGGATATAAACAGATGTATCGTCATGTTGCGGTAGAAGCTCAGCTGGAATCGATCCTCGGCATAGTAGGTCGGCTCTGGCAGATCGGGTACACTGCCAACTAATTTCGGGCCAAGGACTTCTAAGGCCTTTTCCACCACAGCTTCGGTCTCCAAGCCGACAAAATGCGCGACACGGCCGTCCTGAGCGCGTACTCGTTCACGCAACCAGTTGACTCGACGGACCAGTTCTGACTTTCCAATACCACGGCCTCGCAGTGTCAGTAAGACAGTGCCTACCAACGCTGTAGGCATAACGACTGACACATCATTAATGTCCTTGAGGACCTTGTAGCCGAGTGTAGTAAGCAGCTTCCTCCTCAGCGCATCGTCATACATAGTCTGCAAACTGGCAGACTGCTTATGTAGCCGTGATCGCTGCTGGTCCATGAAGCCTCGCAAGCTCCATGGCTCTTTGAAGCGTACGTCGACACGTCCAAGCTTGAGTGAAAGGACGTTTGAAGCAGACAGAAAGGACACGAGGTCTTCCTTGGGTTTCGGTTGTCCTAGCAGCTCACGAACGTACGAGTCCACCTCAATGACCTTGTCGTACTGCGTACTGACAGGGCAGATAATTGCATCTTCGATGGAGCCGGAAAGTATGCTTTCCAGGAAGTAGCTCAATATGCCGAACTTCGGCTGTAGTAACTTGCCAGTTCTTGAACGACCACCCTCCACGAAGCATTCGATATTGAAGCCGTTTTGCAGTAAGGTGTCCATGTACGCCTGCACAAGCGTTGCATACAGCTGATCATCTCCAAATGACCGCCGGATCCACATCGCGCCAGCATGCTGTAGGAATGGTCCGATGACAGGAAAGTTTAAGTTTTCGCCTGCAACGACGGTAGGTAGAGCCAGGCCAAGTCGGTAGCAGATGAGCTGTAACGATACGTAGTCGACATGTGATCTATGGCAAGGCAAGAAGATAATAGACTGTTTCTTCTTCGCCGCCTCCTCCGCCACACTTCTCAGATGCAGCACCTCATCGCTATTAACGTGAATGCCTTGGTGATATGCTCTAGTCAGAAGTTGAGTGGCGATGTAGTAAGCGGAACGAATGAACCAGTTGCTGTCCATCTTGCAAATCATCTGATCTGTCCACTTCTCCGCCACGCCTCGCAACTGCTCCTCGATCTCTCGTCTTCTCGCCAGCCGCCGAGTCCTGTGTTCCTGCTCTTCTCCATCCAGACCTTTTGCGCCCAGCGAACCCTCATGTATCTCAACCTCGACCCTCTTCTGTGCAAGGTCAGCGATCCTATCTCGCAGCTTCTTCTGCTGCATCACCATAGCCGTCATCTCCTCGCTGAAGCCAGGATAGAATATGCGCTGGCCGATGACCCTGTCGTAGCTTCGCCATTCCCTTCCAGCCAAGTGGAGACCGAGCTCCTGCAGAGCATTGAGAGGATCTTGCCGGAAGCGTGCATAAGGCTCCAGAAGTGACTGCTCGGCCGAGGTTTGCTCTGCGGATATGCTCGAAGCGTGAACCTGAATGGAGTCGCTGAGAATTGCTATATCCGGGGCTGGAGGATGAGAATGTTGGTCACCCATTGTGGGACGTATTCTACAGCCCTACAATCCTGCAAGAGCGTATATCTTCATAGCATTATTACCGGTTCGCGGATGTGTCGAGCTTGAGTAGCAATGTTAACGTGACACGGCCACGGAAGCGAATCAAGGCCGTACGCCGATCAGAATCAATATATACCGCCTCTTGTCGTACGATTATGCCGGCGACGGGTAGGTGGTCTTGGAACGCTCCGGCTCTACTGTTGCAGTACACAGGATACTGTCTTTACAGTGATATAGATTGTCGTAGCTTCCACATGTAGACCTCGGCATTCACTCAGAGAGCTTGGACCACATAATATACTAACCATTGACAGTGGATGAGTAGTGAGCAGGACATTCTAGCTTTCTACATACACAAGTAAACACAAATTCTATATGCTATGTCTGAGATCAGAGCAGAGACATCCGCCATGATGCTGCGTTTGCTGCCCCCAATGTTGAACCATAATCTCCACCCTCCAGCCGCCCCAAAATTTGAGCAGAAGGAAGCCTTGGGTGTCCTCCGGGATGTCTTCCTGAGCGCCTTGGACGCCGACGCAATGCATTAAAACCACAGGGCATTCTGATCCATCCTATCCTTCTGATACACGCTCACTGCATCTCCTACTTTTGCAACTTGACCATGACATAAGGAATCTCGACATCCTCCTCAGCGACATCTTCGGCAGTGATCTCAAAGATCACGTTCTTCTGGTGATCGGGTATCGGCTTCTTGCTAATGTGCTCGACAAGTTTTGACATCCTGCAACTTGGTCAGTATATAGTGTCAGACAGCGCGCTGCGATTGCTAGACTTACTTCATGGGAAGGCGATCCTTGTTCTTGCTCGCAGGATAGAAGCTGGCATAAAGCAAGCTCACTCCCGAAGAGATCATGGTCACGCTCAGCCCCTTCTCTTTGAAATCTTCCAAGAACTGCTGGAGTGTGACATCCTCGCTCTCGAAGCGGTCCCACAGTTTGTCGATTGTGACTTCGCCATTGGGCGCCTGGTATGTACCCTTCGGACTAGCGATGGGCTCGCTGAAGCCGAAGAAGGGTAGGGCCAGGTTGACGAAACCGTTCTTGTACTGTTCGATGTCCGTCTTGCCGTCGATGATCTTGTACAACTCAAGGATGACCAAACCAGTGACAAGGGCCGTCGTAGTGGCGATGGCTGGGATAATCTTACCGGCGATGAACTTGGTCTTGTGGCGGTCGGCTGTCGGAATCTTGTAATTCTCCGCACGCAGATTGGAGGCTGCAGTGATGAAGTCGATGTGGAAATTTGTGTCGTCGTCCTTCTCGAAGTCGACCGCCTCAAGTTTGAAGTCGCCAAAGGTCTTCGGCTGCGGCAGACCCCTGGCAATGGTCTCGACCGCATCGTTGTCGTCCATAGCATCCGCGCCAGCGTTGGGATCAGGCTCCTTCTCGTCAGCTTGGATCTTGACGCCCGGATCAGGCTTGAACTCAGGAACGATCATGTGGTCAAGTACCGACAGTATATGCTGTTTGTCTGATGATGATTTCATGTGGTAGTTGAAAGCGTGAAGATTGGCACCAGCAAGAATAAAGGTGTAGTGAGTCTCGTTGTTGGGGTCAAACTTGAGAGGATCTGGTGCGCGCTTCGGGCCCGACCAGAATGGCTGACCAGACGAGGTCTTGGAGTCCTTGGGAAAGTTGTAAAGCAACTGTGCAATCGCGTTATTGTACTGCTTCTCGAATTGCGTGCGAGCCCACTCGATGCAGTCATCGAAGCTCTCTGGCTTGTCCGTCTGCAGATACTCCTTTAGTGTCTCTAGTGTCTGCTTCTCATTTCCTGATGACTTGAGCGCAGTGCTGAGGTAGTCCTTCTGTGTGAGGTAGGCATTGACGATCTCAGCGGGGCCAGCGAAGTAGGTGTGGAAGAGGTCCTTCGCCCATGCGATGGTGTGATTGATGTTGTTCGGGAATGATCGCAGTGTACACATTGGGAAGGACTGCTCAGGGGGATCTTGTGAGCTGGAGTACGACTCAGTCATGCGTGGCAGCACGACTTGAGTGTTGCCCTTCGTGCCGAGGGTACCGCTGTCAAGCAGAGGCTTATGGAAGAAAACACAACGCCGATCAACGTATGTGCGCGCGTCGACGTTGTCCAGAGCGTTCGTGATGCCATCCATGCTGTTCCAGAAGTCCTCGTTGAAGACATGCTCAGTGTCTTGTGCCACACGGTCCTTCAACGCGGTGATCTTGCCCTTGAGATCTGGATTCATCTCTTGCACAGCACGAGCTGCACACTCACTCTTGAGCTGACCGACATCTTTCGGCCTGAACAAGAACTGCCGGTTGAGGTTACTGCGCTCGATCTGATCCATATCGGTCACAGTTATACTACCCTTCGGGCCACTTCCAAGTCCGATCATCGCCCAATTCTTGAGCATCTCGCACCCGATGGCACCAGCACCGACCAGAAATTGCTTGACATTGGCAATCTTGTCGTGGAATGACTTGCCGTACACAGCAATGTTACCGTCGTATCGTGAACCAGCAGGCTTGCACTCCTGCTCGTTGCGGACAGACCCCGATGGTAGGGACTCAAGTGAGTCGAAGTACAGCCACTGCTTGATAGGGTGGAACTTGCCAGACACAGACTTGAGCACCTCCTGCGCTGCCAGACCGCCATAGAATGCAGCCATAGGCGAGAGGTCACCTCGCGCCTGGTAAGACAACTCCTTGATAATCTTTTCTTCCAGCTCCGGCTTGTCGTCCAATGCACTTGCGATCGCGTGTGCAGTCTCCAGCACTTCCGCTGCATCTGACTCGTTCATGGGACGAGGGAACTCTCCGCCATTCTTCTCGGCAAAAGCGTGGAGTGCCTGGACGCCGACGTGCAGCTGTGCAGGACGATCAAATTTGGCAAAGTCCGAGATCAACAGCTCTGGCTTCTTAAGCTGCTCACTGAAGGTCTCAAAGTCCATGATCTTCGGCATCTTGACCTGAGTGTACAACCCACCACGCTTGTAGTTCCCAAACCCTGACACGTCGCCAATCGAGAATGTGTAGGGACCCAACGTCTTGATCTTGTGTGGTGTACCATCGTTCAGCTTCTCCATTCCTTCCACCTCGGTGAAGCTCACGAAGTCGCCATCCTCCAGTCCATGCCTTGTCTCTTCCAATGTAGACACCACACCCTCGTCATCAATACCAGCAACAATACCATTCACCGGGTTCTCGCCAGTAGGGTCGCCGCAAGTGAAGTTCTTGCCGAAGTCTGTGAAGATTGTGCCGAACAAGCCATAGATGTCTGTGACGACCACGTAAACGCCATGCTGATGGCAGTAGTCCGCAATCTTGATCTGATCCTTCAACGTCGTATCCGTGAGAACGACAGCCTGGTACTTCTTGAGCTGGCTGAGGTCGTCGGTAAGGCTGTTGCCTGGATGAACGCTGACAGGTGTGTATGGATTGAGCTCTGACACTCTCGGCGCCGTGACTTCGGCCCTCGGCTTGCCAACATCACTCGGATGCAGGAAGAACTGCGAGCTCAGATCCTCAATCCTCGCCTTCTTGGGGTCCCATACTGTCAAGCTCTTCACGCCGGCCAAGGCAATGTTCTTCGCAATCTCCACACCCAACCCCCTCATACCAACCACAAGCACGTGCGAGCTTCCCATCCTCTTCATCGCCTCATGGCCCAACACATACAGCTGCCGACTGTACAAGCTCTCGTCGATCTCGCCGTTTCCGTCGCCCTGCTGAGCCTGCTTGAGCTGCTCAACAGCCGGCGTAGGACTGTCTACGTCCATCTTGGCGGCAGCACCGTTGGTGCCGTTACTGTCCGTCATCGTCTTTCCCTTCTTGTGCTGCGGATGGTCGTTGGCCACTGCCTCCTCTCCGGAGAGACGGCGTTTACCCAGCTTGACCAGGACTGTTGCCTCAGAACTCGTATTGTTATCGTACAACGCAGGCGTGGGGTTGGACTTTTCTGACGAGCTCATAAGGTAGACAGCAATGTGTCTTGTAGAGAGGGAGAAGGAGTGTTTAGTCAATGAGACAGATGTGGAGTTCTAGTGGTCACTGAATGCGATTCTGGGCAGAGAAGGTGGGTCAGAAATAGGCCTTTGTAATCGCGGCGGCAAAGTGTAACGTTAATGCTGTTTGAGTCAACGAGACCCTGCCTTGACGTAGATGCCTGAATGGGCCGTGCACGGACGCCATGATATGGCTTCCGCCCGGAACAGAAAGCAAACAGTTTTACTTCTGGAGAGGAGAGGTAATGAAGCAATGCATGATCCATATGTCCAAGATCGCTCCTATGTATATTACGGTCATGGCGGGTATCGTTATCGCTCAAGCCAAAGTCAACCAAATCATCATCGCTATCAATCCCACGCAAGATATCGTGGGAACCGAGGCCACCTCAACCGATACCAACTTCACTCTTAGTAGGTCGACTGAGCAATGAGCCTCATCCACTCGACGTCCATCTGCCGTTTCTTCTCAGCATTCGCCTCCATCTTTCTCTTCCGAGCATCAGCCGCACGCCTCTGAGCGGCCATATGTGCTTCTACATCACCATGGATCGCTTCAGCCAGCCTCCTTACGTCCTCACGCAAAAACATCGTCGTACGGATGTTTGAAGTCATGCATGTACCATAGCGAAGCCGGGGAAACTTATTCGCGCCGTGCTTGACCAGGACTGGACTGTGCTGCTGTGGCAGGAGCTGATGGTCGCGTAGATTAAACTCTTCCTTGGCTTGCGTCTTTGTAATCTTGTCAGGCCAGTGCTTCAGATCGCATTTCGTGCAGCAGCGGAAGCCATTTGAGAGGATCGCGGAGCGAGAGCAGTATTTGCCACAGAAGATGCAGTGTTTTGCTTTCCAGGTCAGTAGTCCACCCTTACCACGCAGCATAAGACGGCTCGATTCTTTCTTTTGATTCTTCAGTGGCTTGTAGCGAGCTATCTCGGCATGAGAGATGACCCAATGTCTTGCCCATGCATCGAGTTCGTCGCGAAGGGAATGACAGGTCATGGCGAGCTTCTCGAGATCATGTGGGGTCTTCTTCAGCCGTACCAGTACATCTTCCTGGAGGAAGGCGATGTCCTCTATATGTGTTGGGAAAACATAATCAAAGACGAGGTGCAGTAGCTCTGATGGGAGTGCTGTGAGATGGTCCTTGGGCTTGGTGGCAAGATCGATAACAGCCGCATCAGGCGAAGAAGCCATATTTTTCGTCTCTTCAGAAACCTTCGATCAAATCAGATGGAAGCTCTGACATCTCCTCATGTGTGTCGAGAGGACGCAGTGAAAGTTGAGCGTGGTGAGTATCAGCTCTATCAATATGTGCAACAGATTCAGCTGCAGAAGTGGCGGGACCACAACTGCTCGACAGCTGCACCACATTGTTCAGTCTCCGTGGGACATGTTCGCTCTCTGTCAGCACAGCACAATCTACATAGATCCCGTATTGACATCACGATCATTGAGGTCAGCGCCAGAGGGCGCTCTTGAAGTCATCTCCAAGCGAAATGATCGTCGGCGGCCCCTCTTGCAAGTGGTACCTGCATCTATCTTGCCGAAAGAAGCAGGTCGTGCATCAGCTGTAATCGGCTACTGTACGAAGCAGTCGACGTACATGTCTGTACCTCTCCTCATCACAAGCTTTGCCGGCTGTTCCTTTCCTAACAGTCACTCATCATGCGCGGCAACCCATTCCTCACCAGCGGTCCAGCCGCAGCCAGCTCAATGGAAGACCTGAGCATTGAAGACGGATCGTGGACCAAAGAAGAAGAGCCAAAGAAAGACAAATTCATCGTCGAGTCGGAACTTCTAATCCCAGGCAAAGGCGACCCCATCACGAATGGCTCAATCGTAGTGGAAGGCAACAAGATTACCAAAGTCGGCCACTCCAGCTCAATCGCCACAGAGTACTCCCACCTCCCAAAGTACAATGTCAAAGTACTCATGCCTGGGATGTGGGACTGCCACGTCCACTTCATAGCCGTGCAAGCGGTGGCTTGGGATGCCATACTACAGAGTCAACAGAAACAAGCCTTGACTGGCGCAAGGTGTGCTCCTGATTTGATGCGCCTGCTGGATGCTGGGTTTACCAGCGTGCGGGAGATGGCGGTCAGTCTTGCGTCGGGTGCATAATTTGGACGAACGGCCCGGCTGACGATCTTGTAGGGCTGTGGTATACAGCTTGACGAGGCAGTAGAAGAAGGCAGTCTAGTTGGTCCGAAGATCTATAGCTCGAACAGCATAATCAGGTATCGCTGCTCGTCTCCAAGCACGATGACTCGCGCTGATCTCCCATGATATAGTCCCACAGGTGGCCATGCAGATTTGCATCCGCTCCCCAAACCCTGGTTCGACGACCTCTGCGCTCACGGCTCACCGTTCCAAACGGCAGACGGCGTACCAGAGTGTCTCAAGATTGTGCGCATGCAACTCCGCGCTGGCGCCAAAGTGATCAAGATCTGCGGGTCCGGAGGCGTGGGCTCAGAGCTCGATAATCCAGTAGATCAGCAATTCTCCTCGGAAGAGATGGAAGCGATGGTCCAAGAGGCCGCTCGTGCCCAGAGGATTATTGGCGCTCACTGTCATGGCAAAGCAGGCATCATGGCAGCCTTACACGCCGGGGTCAAGACGATCGAGCACGGCAGCTATCTCGACGATGAAGCTGCCGATCTCATGATTGAGAAGAATGCCATCCTAGTCACCACTCGCTTGATCGTGGAGAACGGGTTGAAGTCCAACAAAGACTTCTTCTCCTCAAGAGGGTACGCGAAGCTGCGGGAGATAGCAGCACATCAGTTCAACGCAATGCAAACGGCCATCCGCAAAGGCGTCACTTGTGCCATCGGCACAGACTCGACTGGTACACTCCCGCCAGGAAATCCTTTGAGCAAGCTTGTCCGCCAGGGGCTAAATGCGATGGAGCTATACTATCATGTCAAGGCTGGGATGACACCACTGCAAGCTATCGAAGCTGCGACGGCTAATGGGCCATTGACGTTGGGGCCGCAAGCACCAAAGGCGGGACAGCTGAAGGAAGGATATGATGCGGATTTTATTGGCGTGGATGCCAATCCACTCGAAGATATCAAGATACTAATTGGACCTGATCATGTCAGTCACGTGTGGAAGCAGGGCATATGTTACAAAAGTCCCGGGAAACCGATTAGCTTTATTTGAGGTTTCTCATCGTGAGTGTAGACCTCAAAAGCTGCAAGGCTGCACCATGTGCGCCCACTACCGATCTCATCATTCATGTGAGCCATTGCATCTATACTACGTCCCAGCCCATTTCTTCATCTCTCATCCTCCCAAATTCCAGTTTCATAAGCAGGCGATCAACACCACCACCTTTCCACGGCTCAAATCCGCCGCTCTCTTGCACTGGAACATGCAAGTACCGCTGCGAGCCAAGCCTGTCACGATCGAGCTGTCGTAGACGGTTGACTACAGATCTCGAATCACTGTCGACCTTCTTTCTCGCTCGATCGAGCTCTAATGCCATCTTCTGCTGTTCTGCCGTGGTGTAAGAGCTTTCACTTCCGACATCTGCTTTTTGTTGGATATCTAGGAAGCGATTGAAGAACGCTATCAGTGCGTCAATGTTGCCGAGGAGGGAACGCAGCTCGCGAGTGTATTGGGAATCTGTAAGTAAAAGTGCATATGTGAGAGCCGCCAAAAAGGCTCGATGAGCAGCAGCGAGCGTCTCGGGATCCCTTTGTGCCACTTCCGTTGCCTTGCTGTGGACACTACTGGCTGATAACTCCGTGTCTTCACCTGCCACAGGATGCTTGACCCACTGTTCGAAGTGGTCGCATGATTCACGGACAATATCGCCTTCGAAGTACGCCGCCGTCTCCGAGACGAGGAACAATGCTGCACTGCTGGTAGCCCAGATCTTGCGCATGTCATGCTTTGTCGACAATCCGGAACTTGGCTTCCGCTTACCAGTGTCACCACGTCGCGAACTAGTCCGTCGCCAAAGATTGGCCAGTTTGTACTGCGCCCTGCGTATACCAAGGATGTACGAGTGAAATTTGGCATAGTTTCTAACATCTTGAGTCGAAACTAAGAGATCTAAGGGCGGACCAGCGTCGAGATGCAGCATCGTTGTGGTTGGGAAGAGCAAATCACCAAACTCGACAGGGGAGATGGTCTGTGAGTAATTTCTGACGCCGTCAGCTGATGTGGGACGTTTAAAGTCTGTCTTCGGCGTCTCGAGAGTAGTATGCTTCCGTGCAAAGTCCAGCGTATCATCGCTACCCAACTCGTCATCTCGTGCAAGCACTTTCCACGTCGAAGTGAGCGTCTGATTGAGTTCTGGATCTTTGATCGACAGGCTCTGGAGACCTTTGACGGGATCTTGCTGCAGTAGACGACTCGTTCCTTGCTGCCGGCCAGTCACAAGCCTCTCTGCCTCGTCGATCAAGACCGTAGCAAACTCTCCATGCCCAAGCAGGAAGTAGCGCCGCAGACAAGTCAGCAGACACGTGATGTCACCCATGGGTAACAAATGCTGTAGAACGTTATGAGAGAGTGATAGTCTGACAGCGGAGACAGCCCGCGATAGTTGTGCCGGATTGATTGGTAGAGGCAGGGAGCTGAGCTTTTCGAGATGCGTCGCAGCAAGCTGCTGGTCGATGTTGCCGCGATATAGATTTGGACCTTGTGGTACGGCGCTTCCAGCCTGACGGACGGATTTGCCAACGAATAAGATCGATGATGCTGTGGCGGGAGATACGAAGCATGGGAGGAGATCTTTGTCCTTGGTGAAAGCAGGCTGACCGCCGTTGCTCGTCGCCTCGAGCTTGACGAAGAAGTCGACCGTGCTGTGTATCGGCAGCTTTCCATACACAAGCCAAGGAGAAAGTTGCCTCAGCCACGCGACTTCAGCGACGGTGCTCAGACCTATCGCTGTCTGCCCAATCTCAGGGAAGCCAGTATTTGTTTCATTCCGTAGTCTGTTGATCAGAGCGGCGCCAGTACAGCCAGCAGCGACATCATCTGAGCCATCTGGCTGCATGGAACATGTGATGTCCCATAGCCATTGCATCAGCCGATGCCAGTCATCGAATTCAGCAGCGACGCTTGCAAGAGGTACGATATCGTAGGCACCGACGATAGTAGGATCCTTGGTTAGTATCTTGCTCTCAACTGCTAGAATCTTCTTCTGAAAGCGAGCAAGATGGGTTTCTTGTATACATGTTGCCACGGCACGGCAGATCGTAGACCGATGCTTTGAGGCAATCCACTTGGCATGTCGTCGAAGCTGACGGTGGTGTTCCGCTAGTCTTCCAATGCCTTTCAGCAATGCTGCTTCAGACGGAGAGAGCAATGAGTGCAGATCTGGATTGTCGTGCCTTCCACCCTTGTCGAACAGAGGCGAGGGATGTCCGGACAAGGCTAGCAGGACTTCGTGCAGCATGGCTATCGACGGCAGTCCTTGTGGGTCAGTCAGATATGTGCCATGTCTGTTGTTGACGGCAGACGCATGGTCATTGTGGAAGACGCGTAAGTTTAGCCTCAAGTGTTAATACCCAAGAGAAAGGTCCGCGACAGCCAATAGGAATATTTTGAGCCGTCTCCTCAAAGTGGCGGTGGCTTCTGTCCAGGCCAGGAACTACCCATTATGATGACGTCAGATCTGATATTTGCCCCGCTCTTGGAAGAAGGGACCAGACGTTCGCTCCTGCTGCTTCCCGTCTTGTGCCCCACGTGCCATTACGTTTCTGCCGAGAGCTGTGCCTTCCACTTGCTCACCTCCACTTCGTACCTGGACTGCTGCTCACAGTAGACATTGGAGCACGAGATCACATCAACCGTCTGTGCTAGATATCAAGAACACCACTTCAATCCACGAGTCACCCATCACACGTGATCAAAATGCAGAACATCAGGGAGAAGCTCCGTCGGAAGTTGTCGCTGCACGACAAGAACCGTACGCAATATACTCATACCCACTCTTGCATACCATACTAACATAACCATTCCAGCCGACTTCAACGACTACCACGACCCCGAGGACCTTGACGACGAGACCCACCGCCACGCTAACCGCGAGTATGCCCACGCCGAAGAGTCCAACGAACCCTACGGCAAACAAGGCTCCTTCCTAAACAAGCTCATCATGTCCGGCAACAAGAAGACGGAGGAAGAGATTCACCGCGAGCAAGCCGCCGGTGTCGGCACTGCTGGTACGAGCACTAGCACCACTGCCGGGCTCAGGGAGAACATGCAGTCTAGTGGCACCACAGGCAACAGCACCCTGGGTGGCAGTACCACGATGCGAGATGGGGACATGGCTTACAGGAATGACCCAAAGATCCCCCAACAGGGCGAGCAGAGGCTGCAATAGGGAATATGAGGATGGTGACTGAAAAGAGCATATCCGGGCCTAGATGTGTAGCTAACGAGCTGTAAAAATGGAGTCATTCGGGTCTCCGTCCTGAAGGGCCCGGTGATTCTGATACGACCCTACATGCATCGATGCCAGATGAGCACTCGTGCCGCCGTATGTTCGTGTGATACTGGAAGCCGCAAGAGCCCATGCTCACCTAGCCGTCATGTTGGGAGATGAATCGGATGAAGATTACTGTTGTCTGCAAGCTATACACTACACGAGAACGTTGAAGTCGTGTCTGCTTCGTCCCTAAGTCGTTCAAGGTCTGCCACAGGTTGCTATCAATTACCATCCTATTCGTGGCATCAAAGTATTGGTGCCAATCCTATCAGTCATGAACAGATCTAAACACTCCCCGAATTATCAGTAATACGCCAGGGGCATACTGCTATTCCTCTCCTCGTCAAGATCATCTGTGAGTTTCCAGAAAGCGGTCGGGCCAGCTGGGCCATGGATATCGTAGTCTCTGCACATCTCTCGTTAGCACGATCTCGCATCAGCAGAGGCTTGTCATTGATTTCCCACTTGTCAAACCAGTTGCCCAACACCCCACGTGCACTGCGTATACCTCCCACCTGTATACCTTCCGACCGCCACCGTTCCTCGCCATGGAATATCGAGAAGGTTGTCCATCTTATCTCTCCTTCGGGCGTTTGCCGTACAGTACCTACACATCCTCATCAGTCTCCTCGAACACCAAAGCTAGGATGTAAAGCACAAACCTCGTATCTTGCTGTTAGCATTCGGATCCCAGCTAGCATGCAAACTCCTCGAGCTCCCCCTGAAATGCACAATCGGCAATCTCTCGCCCCTGAACGCACTCCAATTCAAACCGTCCCCACCAGTCTCCTCATTATAACCCTCATCATCCTCGTCTCCACTGCCCGGTGGCAGGATCTTCGTAACTTGCAACTTGATCTTTATTAGACGAATCGCTAACTCAAAACATCAGCATGTGGAGATTACGTACAGTCTCAGCCAGGTCAATCAAACCTTCTTCCGTGTCCACTGGTGGCCGGGGCTCGCCTGATGCTGTGCGAGTGGTGAAGTTATAGGCGTAGAGGTCGTTGTAGTCTAGGAAACAGACTACGCGCATCCAGGTGCCACTCACACCATAGGGATCTTGGGCATCGAGGGAGGCGGCGAGTTCACGGATCTTAAGCATGGATGCGTCTTGTTCGGCTACCTCGAGGTCTTTGGAGACTGCTGCCGTGGGAGAGGATATACTGCGGTACGAGTTCGATGCTGCGCCTTCGAAGGGAGTGTCCCAGACTCTTTGCCAGCGGCCGTCTGATCGTTCGGTGAAGCGGTTGAGGTTGAAGCCTAGGACTATCATTACGGCTTCTACTTTCTCCCAGTCTACGCGCTGCGAGCCATCGTTCAGAAAGGGACCCCATAACGAAGCATCGGTGTATTCTCGTAGATCGTAGACTTTACTTCGCGCGTAGGTGTGGGTGGGGTATGGTCGCATCTGGAGGCGTGTGCATCTTGATGGCGAGAGTGAGACATCGGATTGGGCTTGAGAGGAAGAGGATCGACTTGGAACCTGATCTATGGGCACGCCAAACATGCAATGGAGCTTTGCCGAAGCCTGTCGGAGCTCTTCTGTAGGTGCTGCACGTTGGAGCTCGTTGCCGGCTCGGGCGAAGAGGGAGCTGGAGCAGAGGAAGGCATCGGCGTTCTCAGACCGGACGAAGTGGTTGCGAAGTAGCTCGATGTTCGACGACTGGTCTGGGTTGGCGGTCTCAATTAGGCGCATGATATGCCGCTGAGCATAGTCCAGCTTCTTCAGCTTCTGCTCCCGCCCCTCGCACTCCAGCAGCCGCTCCAGCTTTACTAAGTCATGCAAGTCCTGCTCCCAGTCTGCTTCCTCATCACCTGGTCTGTCGAGCTTGGGCTCGTCATATCGTCGAACGTATATCTCCTTGTGCAGTAGCCGATTACTCCTGATGTAGTGATTGAAGTCTCGACATGTCAAGCTCAATTTTGCGAGTTCGGACGGATGATCAACCTGGAGGAAGATACTATGCAGAAGCTCATGGCTGAGTTCGAGCACAGGACATGGTGTTGGTGTAGGTGTAGGTGTAGCTGCGGGGGATGCCATATATGCGGTGCGATGTTGGCGGCAGCCGGACAGTGCGACAAGGCGGCTGTGGTGGGACGTAGGACGACATGTTGTGCTCCAACAAACGATGACACGACTATCTGGAGTAATGGGAAGCCTCGGCGATTAGAGCTATCCTGGTTTGCTATCTCCATGCGTCTCTAGAATTGTCATCGCCTGCCCCACCTTTTCTACCTGGTAGTTAACGATATGGCCGAAAGCGTATTGATGGTATCGTGACCATTACCAACATGCGGTCTCGACATTCCGGACACTTTTGAATGTTCAGAATGTAGTCAGCATTTTGGCTAGCATCGAATGCTGGAGCTTGTTCTTGACGACAGCAATCGGTTGAGCCAGAAGACTGACAATTCTACAAAACTCCATAAGTGTCTGTCCATGTCCAGATCATTATATATGCTAAAATCCCTGGTATGCGCTGAGGCTAGGGGGCAAGTCCGCCACATGAGTACCCCAGCTACTTTCGTTCCGTCCAAGATACAGCACCAACTCCTTCCCTTCCGTAAAGAAAGAATGATCAATCCAGTTCTTGGTATACGGCTCTCCGTTCAACGTTGCCTTCTGGATATAGATGTTCTGGTACGAAGCATCGAATCCGACATTCCTGATACATGCCGTCTTGCCAGTGACAGGACTAGTGATATTGACAGAAGCAAAGTAAGGCGGCGTGATGAGATAGACGTCCTGTCCAGGATTCGGAAAGAGGCCTATCATGGAAAACGCTACGAAGGAGCCCATGGCACCGGAGTCGTCATTACCAGGCAGACCATCTGGTGTTGGTTGGAAGTACTGCGGGATGTAGAAGTGGCTCCGCTTCGCTGATAGTGCTGGTCGGCCAGCGTAGTGGTATTGGAACACTGTCAAGAAAGCTGGCTCGTTGCCAATATATGTGATCTTCTGATCGTGCAGATAGTCCAGTCTGCGCACGAACGCTTTCGGCCCGCCAAATGTGCTGATCAAGCGAGCCTGATCATGTGGAACGAAGAAGCTATACTCCCAGATACTGCTTTCGAATGTCTCGGCAGCATTATTTTGTAATGAACAGATCGAGTTCGGATCCGTGTCGATATTGCTGCAATGCAAAGGATCCTGGAAAGCCCATGTCTGATTCAAATACTTCGGTTGGAAAAAGCCGGTAAAGCCTGTGTCGGTATTGTTGGAAGTGTATGAGGTCTGATCGCTGCGGAAGAGGTTGGCCCAGTTCTCACTCGTCTGCTGATAGTGCTCTTGGTCGCCTTGATTGCCAAGACCATTGGCAAGCTGTGAAATGCAGAAGTCATTGTAAGAGTACTCCAATGTTCTGGACACACTACGAGTCATGGTGCCAAATCCTTTGTAGTCGAAATCCTGGACTGGTATGTAGTCGAGGCTCTTCCAGCTATCAAGACCACCTCTGCCCTCGCAGCACCAATCATAAGGTTCTTCCTCTGCATCCTTCTTCACGGCTTCATATGCCAGGTCCCAGTCAATGCCAGAGTTATTGATCTTGAGGAAGGCATCGGCGATGACATTATCGGCATTGCTTCCACCTTGCGTGTAGCCTTTGCATAAGCTCATGTGGCAGTCTGGAAGCCACCCCTGGTATTTGTAGATACTCAGCATCCCATTGATCATGTCGACTACGCTAAATGTGTCGAGAATGGTCAAGAACGGTAGTTGTGATCTGAAAAGATCCCAAATGCTGAGAAATGATCAGCAACCGATGGTACGATGTCATTGTATTGACCTTACCAGTAAAAGGAATCGAACCATATCTCATCTGCTGACACGAGTGGAATAACACCGGTATAGTTCTGCGGGTTGACCATGGTCCGATAGATGCCACTGTAAAAGTTCTTGAGCACAGATTTGTTCAGGCCGGTGGTAGCGACACTGATTGGACTGAGCTTAGCCCTCCATGCACTCACTGCTGCAGATTGAGTTGCGTCGAAGTCGAAAGCTGGAATTTCATTTTCAGCGAGACTGCAGGCCTGGTCAGACGAGATGAAGCTGAGGCCCGTGCGTACTGTGACGGGACTGCTGTCCTTGAAGCGGACCCAAGCTCCTCCAGGCAGAGGTCTGCTATTGATACCTCGGGAGATTGTGAGGATCTTAACATCTGAACTGGCTCTGCTGTTGACAAAGATACCGTTGTCGCGGACTGCTGGTCCAGAGAAGTCGGCACAGAAGTATGCTACGTAATTGCCAGTACCGAAGGAAGGGAGAAATCGGGAGCTACCCGTCATTCGTCCCGTAGCCGCATCGACACTGATGGTAGCATTGTCCTGTCTCGAGTCTGCAAGGTCCGTCAAATCTAGCAGGATCAGCGGGCTGTTCGATGGGGTAGAAGTGTTGCCATATGTTGGAGCTGTGGACGAAGGAAAGGTGAATCTGAAGAGCGAAGTATGTTGTGCCGTAGTCATAGCTACGTTGACGCCACTCTGCAGGGTCAGACTGAAATAGCCAGGCGAGGCTTGAAGAGAGCTGTTGACGAAAGGCGTGGCACGATCGAGCTTTGGGAAGATGCAGCCGTCGACTGTATCGTTCACGCATCCAGTATATGGGAAGAGAGCGAAGTCACCAAGTGAAGGATTGCCTGGGACCTTACTTAGTGTGGCTGCCTGTATTTCACCCGACCTAGAACTCACCTCCGGTCCCACTGTCGTGCATCGAGGAGAATCCTGTTACGTTGCTACCATCTGTGGTAAAGCCTCCTTGATTCGATGAGCTGTTAGTGTCTGCCACGGCCTTAGCCATACCGTAAGGCAGTGTAGCTCCAGAGAACACATTTCCGCCATTGGAGCTGCCAACAAGCTGATCCACGTATTGCAGAGGATCAGTGACTTGAGCGCTGGCAAGCTGCCCAAGCAATAACAATATTGGGTAAGACTGCATGGTGAACATGCTTGGGGTGTAGAGATTCAAGCGGAAGAGGTGCTACCATAGATAAGCAACGAGATGAAGCACTTCGGCACCCTACCATGCACATGTCAGGGCGGGGGATATGATGACTAGCCACTGATCGACACCCAGTACGCAGGAACAGGCAACTCGCGAGACAGCGGATGGTAGCATTGCAGCAGGTCGTGCATGTGCATGGCTAAGGTACCTTGTTTGCGCGAAGGAACGCGTGCGGATGACACCTGTTGTGCTCTACAGCATGTCGAAGAGGACATATGTCTGAGGAGACATCGGGTGGCCGAGTCCCGAGCTCAGGATCCCGATACAGTGGTCGTCTTTTGTTGCGAAATAGCGTATCGAGTTAGACGGGTCGTAATGGAGTGCATTGGAGGGAGAGTTGAAAGCTGGAGGAAGTGCACGCTTGACTTTGCGGAGTCGGCTCCACATCGAAGGATCCCAAAGTCAGGTACGGCGACTTCGATAATTCCAATACACACGCGATGCATGAAATGCGAACAGATAGTGGTAGGCTATGCTAAGAAGGTACACAACGACACAAGACAATCCAATGGCGAAACAACATCGTTTCGCACTGCGGGGACTGAATACAATCTCCGGCCCTATCAATGAGCGGTCACACCTTCACCCCTTAGTGTATGCTGCTTCATATCTTGCAACGGACTATCCGACCTGACAGCATCTTGCTCAGAAGGTATAGCCTTCTCACTTGCCGTTCCCTGCTTCTTGCCCAAGTACTGCGCTATCTCTGTGCCAGCCAGCCTGCCAAACGTCATACTCCTCAAGCAAGACGTGGCTGGAGGGTACTCGTTGTAGAACAAGCCTAAAAAAATAGTCAGCACTTCGGAGTCTCACATTAGCTTAAGAGCATGCTGTACTGACCAGTCATCTCTCCTGCTGCCCACAGGCCGGGGATCGGAATGTCGTTGGTAGATAGGACACGAGCGTTAAGATCGGTCTTCACACCTCCGTATCTGTAGGACGGTGAGTACTCTCTTCTTGATGGTGCGAAAGAAGCAAGACTTACGTGAAGGTGAGGTTGGAAGTCATTGGGTAGCCGTAAAAGGGAGCCTTGACGATCTTGTTCGCCCAATTTGTCTTGTTTGGCGACAAACCAGTTGTGGCTTTGCCGTCAAGCTTCATCAGATCAAACTCATTGTCATTCACAGCAGCGTTGTAATCGTCTACAGTCTTCTTCAGCTCCTTGGGGTCTAGTCCCATCTTCTCGGCGAGCTCTTCGATTGTGTCCGCTTGCTCTGGTGGCTTGTCAGTGGTGTCGTAAACCCAGCTACCCTTGAAGCGGGTCATGATGTCTTGGTCTGTGACGAAGAAGCAGCTTTGGTTCTGGTCCTTCCAGCACTCCAAAGCGATCATCTCGAAGGTGGCGAATAGATGGCGCTTTCCTTCGTCGTAGAAGCGCTTGCAGGCTTGGTTCACCTATAAGGCACAGATGAACAGTGTCAGCCATCACTTTGAGCATTAATAAACAGCCATCGGATACCTACAACAATTCCGTAGTTATGACCCCAGATCACCGCGTCCGGCTTGCCAGCTCGTGTATCAACAAGCTCACAGTGGATGCCATCGAAGCTGCCTGCGGTCCCAGCACCAACCTCCAGAGACATGCGAAGACCCGCGCCGCGATTGTACTTCAAACCAGGAGCGATCAGAGGTAGTGAGTGAGTGTTCCGGCCAACATACCGTGACAGCATCTCGTTGTTGCCCTCGAAGCCTCCACATGCGAGTACGACGTTGGGTGCGAGGAGATCGTGAAGCAACCCATCGTTCTTCCTGACCTTCAGACCGCGAATGGCGCCCGTATCATCTGTAATCAGTTTGATTGCCTCGGTCTCCCAATGAACGTCGCAGTTGTCGTACGTGCCCAGATGCTCAAAGAGCTTAGCGATGATAGCTTTCCCGCCACCTTCTGGAAATACGAAATGCTGGTCGGTCTTGAACTCGAGTAAGACATTGGTCTCGTCATGGTGGACCCACTTGACGCCGTGCTCTTGTAGGTATTTGGCCGTGACTGGGGCTTCTTTGCAGAGCTTGTTGCAATAGTCCTCATCTGCTAGTCCATTGCTGACCAGTCGCATTTCCTTGACCCAGTCCTCATCTATGCACGGTTAGTAGCAGCACTGCAGATAGCACTCTAGGACACATACCAAAGTCTAAGTTTTTGTCCAGTCTGAGATATGCCATAGTCCAGCGGCTGGCACCACAGCGCTCACCGTCCTTACCCACCTCCACTAAGGCGACTCTTCCGTTCTTCTTCTGCTTCTTGCACTCCTCCAAGAAGTTCAGGGTGGCCATGGAACCGGCAAACCCGGACCCAACCACAATGAGGTCGTACCCTTTGAACGAAGCCATGTTGAGGGGATATGAAAGTGGAATGCAACAATACCTTGATCTGTCGCCGGTAGAAGAATACAGTTCTGTACTACGGAGGAGGTCTTGCCTTGATACATATGCTCACCACGGACAGAGCTCCTGTAGTCCGCTGTACTTGAGGAAGGTACGTATATCTTGTGCGGGGTTGTAAGCTTATGCAGATCCTGCCACCGTTCCTGGGCCATGGTGTGGTGCTTGGCTTCGATACTGCATGGAAGATAGCGATGATCCTGCAACGAGACTGGTCAGGGATACGTGAGACCGGCTTATTTCCTTGACATTGGTAGCGAGCTGGCGAAGCTAGAACATGGAAGTGTGAGGGGCTTAGGCAATGTCCTGGTAAACCGGGGTGCAGCCAGAATCCATCTCGCACAGGAGCAGAAGTGTCCGAGCCTGAGTAATGTGTTCAGAGTAAGCGCCATGGCATAGATGCGAGCTCCCAATTTGACGCATTGGGAAGTCGAACGACCAGCTAATTCCCAAGCCAAGCGAGCTTAGACATCGACATGTGGACTGAGGACCTAAGTGCAGTCTCGCCTGATGGATTCTGTCAGCTTGGGGAGGTCTCCAGATGTGGGACAGTAGTTGCGATACACTGCTTCGCGACGGACATGCATGTCTCTCTTCCAGTATATGCATGATCGCTATTAGCAGCCCATAGCTTGCATCATGCCGCTGTCTCTGTATCAGACGAGGATTTTATCAGGGCCGTCAATCCACTGGCCACTTTACGTAGCGTACTTGTGTGATGCAGTGAGGCAAGGAGAAGACGACGAGTCCAGACAGAGAAGGCACGCGATTTTGGCAGCGGGTAGATCCGGCGCAACGTCAGATCGTGGTTTCTATGTCTCATCAATTTAGCAGATATGCATTGAAAGCCCCATCTCCAAGACAGACGACGTCGCGATCTGTATGTACTAACAACAAAGACACTTTTGATCTTGTGCAAGGACTTGCCACTGCATCTTCCGCATCCAGCAGTGCCGCCACGAACCAAGAATCTTCCGCCAGGGACATATCGAGAGGAAGCCGGGAAGAAGACTTAGCGTTGCTCCTGGAACGGCTAGGTGAGAGCACTGGAGTAAATTGAATTGGCCACAAGAGGGGCTGGGGAGAGCGGGAGAAGTGTAGGCGCCATCGGACGCGCGAGGCAAGATGAGCGACCTGGACAAGTAAGAGCACGCGACCATCAGGCGTTATCAGGACATGGACTCTAACAAGCAACAGAGCCATCGCACAGCTTCGGGCATGCCGGCCAATACCTGAGAATCAAGTGCGGGAGCTATGCTACAAGGCACGAGAGCTTCTGATAGAGGAGGGTAACGTGGTGTCCGTTGATGCGCCAGTCACGGTAGGTGCTGTATTCAGAATCTTAGAGGCCGGCCTTGATCTGACACTTGCGCGCAGATTTGCGGTGATATCCACGGCCAGTTCCACGATCTCATGGAGCTCTTCAGAGTAGGCGGAGACGTGCCGGACACCAACTACCTTTTCATGGGCGATTTTGTCGATCGTGGCTTCTACTCATTGGAATCCTTTTTACTTCTTCTATGCTTAAAAGTACGATACCCGGACCGGATAACATTGATACGAGGTAACCACGAATCACGGCAGATCACGACTGTATATGGGTTTTATGACGAATGCTTAAGGAAGTACGGGAGCGCAAACGTGTGGCGATATTGCTGTGAGGTGTTCGACTACCTAGCACTTGGTGCACTGGTCATGGGAGCTGCCACCGATCTGCAGCCGACAGATGCTACTTTCCAGGACCCGAACTCTCAAGCCACTGCATTGTCCGAGCCAGATGAGATCGAGATCGAGATACTCAACTCGGCGGGACAAATCATCAATCGCTTTCCTCGGAACAATTACATAGGATCGCAGGATCTATCACAAATCTCCAACACACCCTCTTCGCCATCACAAAGTCTAGAGCAGACACCCTCGCGGAACGGTGCACCAGGCACAGGCGCTTCATCCGCCAGTCGAGGTAGCTCAAACAACACTGGTAGTGCCGTGCTTTGCGTCCACGGCGGCTTGAGTCCTCTCATCGATAGCATTGATAAAATCCGACTGCTCGACCGCAAACAAGAAGTGCCGCACGAAGGCGCCATGTGCGATCTCCTCTGGTCCGATCCGGATGAAATTGATGGCTGGGGTCTGTCACCGCGAGGGGCGGGCTTTCTGTTCGGCGCAGACATTGTGAAGTGCTTCAACCACAAAAATGATCTCTCCCTCATCTGCCGAGCGCACCAGTTAGTGATGGAAGGCTTCAAGGAGATGTTCGACAACAGTATCGTCACTGTGTGGTCCGCGCCTAATTACTGCTATCGATGCGGTAATGTAGCGGCTATTCTGGAGCTAGGTGAAGATGGTTCTGGTGCTGGCTATGCGCCGAGAACGAATGGTGATGTCGGGCGGAGTCAAGGCGGGCCTTTGGCGGAGAGAATCGAGCAAAGGCAAGGCCCCGGGCGGAGATATCGAGTATTCGAAGCGGCGCCGCAGGACAGTCGTGGCATGCCGGCGAAAAAGCCAGTGGCGGAATACTTCTTGTAATGCCTGCTGAAATAGGCCTGTCGGAGTGTATAGCATAAAATATTGTGATACCCATATGTAGCTGTATAGCACGTCGATGGCTGTTATTCAGAGCCGCATAGCAGAGTCGCAATTGAAGCAACAAACGTCGCATCCCTCAGTCATCACCTTCCTTCTTCACACTGACCTCTTCTCCCTTGATCTCTTCTTTCTTCACGCCCCTCTTTGCCTGTCTGTCCCACACCTTCTGCTCCTCCAAGAACTCCTTCTTAAGCTCCAAATACCTCTCGTCACTCGTGCATCTCCTCCAAACAGCCTTGAACACCTCACTAGCAGCCAGCTTCTCCTCCCTGCCCTGATGACCCTCCGACTTAGCCAACTCTACCCTCTCGCCACTATCCCTCGTCACCTCCCTCTCCGAACGATCGTACTTTTTGCCACCTTTATGGTTGGCATAGCGTTTAGCCCTCGTCATACCCATCTGGATGAACTTTCGGGCCATGTCTGCTCCCACGAAGTCTTCTGTCTTGAGGAAATACTCGAATGCGGACCAGAGGTTCTTGGACGAGTTCTCGGCTATGGGGACTGTTTTGAAACGCCAGTAGGGGAGTAGCATAGATTTGTATGGTTCGAAGGTCAGGACGCCTTGTTCACCTCGGGCTATTCGGTAGGACATGCAGAGCTCCTGGGAGGTCAAGGAGGGAGTCGAGAGGTGCTTGAGGTCGATTGCTTCAGGTTCATCGCTTTTCTTGGCCTTCTTGGATGCTTTTGGAGGCATCTTGCTCAGTGGTCGTCTTGGTACCGGTGACGTGAGCCAGACGTGGTGCCGTAGAGCAGGCTGTGGCCACCGATGGGCCCAAAAAGAGTGCCTTTTGGGCCGTATTGCGATCTTAGTGCAACAAGACCTCAATAGGCCTCTACCCATGTGTATCGTGCTGGCCAGGATGTGTGGCAAACCACCACCAGCTTGCTCTCTCTGCGACTCTTGAATGCGGGAGGGACAAACGAGCAAAAGGATACGGGATCTTGATACTAGGACCGAGACTTGAACTCCTAGGGCCGAATTAGGAGGTGTTTTAAATTAACATGATGTTGTATGAACTCACGGGACCTTCTGTGCACCATGCATGCAATGCGGAGCATCCGCATGATGTTAGACAGACGTGATAACCAACTACACCATCCCAGCTTTGACACGAGTCATGCTAAATTTTTTACACCTGTGAATAATATTGCGACTTACGTAGCACCGAGATTGAGCCAGCAACCGTGGGCGTTCCTCCGCCCTTCGGCGACGGTGCTTCTGCTGCTTTACGACTGTCAAGGGACGATCTCGTGATGGCGTCCGTGCCTAGAATGAGCCCTTACACGATTGACGCTCTAAACAACGGTAGTCCACGGCCTTGGTATGCTCGGCTTACGGTGGACCTCATGTAGTGCCTTGGCTGTGCGATAAGGCAACGCACCTTCCTTCTTTGGATTCATCTCAACGACAGGATGGAAACTACAATAAATGTCGAGATGGCAGGCGCTACTGCGGTGAGCAGCATCAGCTCATTCCTTCCGAGTTTTCGGTCAGCAGATTCTACTCACCAAGCATGTTGGCACGAAAGCTTTCAGCGTGGCTGACATGGAGCGCCTCTCTGGCTGTCGCACAGTCGATAACGTCTAGCAGCGGACTGCAATTGGATATCTCGGTGGCCAATGGATTGTTGAACGAGAGCACCAATGGTCGTATCGAAGTACTTTTCGCACCTCAAGGAACAGATCCTCTGGACGATACGGACGTCACCAGTTCTCTGGACTATATCTACGGCGAGAATGTCCAAGGCTTGATCTCCGGCAGCGCGGTAACACTTGCAGGCGGCAGCAACCTCACCACCAGAACAGGTGTTTATGGGTGGCCTCTCGTAGGCTTACAGGATCTTCCAAGCGGCAACTACAGTGTCCAAGCATTCATGAACATCTACGAAACCGTGACGCGCAGCGATGGCTCAGTCGTCAGCGTTCGCTTCCCTTGTGGCGATGGCGCACCACCAATCGGTGGCTACGGCAGCTTGCTAACTACAATCTCTGACATCGAAGTGTCTGGCAACGAGCAGACCGTCAGCCTCACCTTCAACGACACCGTACTTGCTGGGGAATTCAATGGTTCCGAGATCGGTGGCTGCTCGCAAGGCAATTATGTGGACACTGAGTTCCTGAAGTACATCAAGATTCGTAGCGATGCTCTGTCCACATTCTGGGGTCGCGAGATGTACGTCGGCGCCACCGTACTGCTACCATTCGGCTACAACCAGACAGACCAGTCTACTCGATACCCAGTCTTATACCACCAAAACCACTGGACGGCAAACCAAGGCGCTTTCAGATACCCAGTAGCCAATTTCTCCTCTGAATGGGACGCCGGCATGATCAACGCTACAGACACAATGGAGGCGCGCGAAACACCGAAGATGATATTAATCACGTTCCGCCATGAAACACCGTTCTACGATGACTCGTACGCTGTCAACACAGCCAACATTGGGCCGTATGGCGTTGCTTTGAACGACGAGCTTATTCCACATCTCGACAAGACCTTCAACACGATAGGAGAACCATATGCCCGCGTACAAGAGGGTGGCTCGACTGGCGGCTGGGAATCTGCTGCTAGTCTCGTCTTCCGTCCGGATCTGTTCGGTGTGACATTCACATCCTATCCGGACTCACTCGACTTTCACAGACATCAAGACATCCCTCTCTACGACTCTGCCAACGCCTATGTACGGGATAACGGGAGCATGATCATCTCAATCCGTACATTCGAAAATGACACTCAAGTCAACCTCGCCACAGTCGCACAGGAGAATCATTGGGAGCTCTCGCAAGGCACCTCATCTCGTTCATTCTTGCAGTGGGATATCTGGAACACCGTCTTCGGCGTGCAAGGCTACAACAATTACCCCCTCGAACCATGGAACAAAGTCACAGGCGAAATCTACCCTGCTGCGGTCGAATACTGGAAGTCATTCGACTTGTCAAACTACATCACCTCGAACTGGGGCGGTCCCAAGAACCTTGGCGAAGTACTCAAGAACCGCATCTTCATCTACGTTGGCACGCACGACGACTACTTCCTCAACGAAGGCGTCCTGGAGTTCCAGAAGCGAGTCAATGCCAAAGGTGGCGATGGCTGGACTAACGTGACTGTGCTTGAAGGCCAGCCGCACGGTGGCAATTATCAGCGAAGGACGACCTGGGACTTCCTCGAGTTGGCACTGCAGTGGGTAGAAGATCATGCTCCTGATGGCAAGACGCCGCTTTCGCCGGATGTGACGAAGGCGTCGAGTCGAGGCAATGACTGGACGGAGGTCATTGAGCGAGGAGGCAGACAAGCCGCTGTGGCTAGACAGAGCCCACCTGCATTGACCTCGCGATGGGGTGGTGTTGTGGCTACCGCCGGGCGTTGGGACCCAGGCGTTGTGCTAGAAGCGCAATGGATCGTCAATGGCCGTCCCACAGCTTCATTCCCCGTACAACAAGGTGAACAGATACGATTTGAGTCCCATTCAAGATGGCAAAAAGGTCAAGCCCAATTGGCTGTCACTGGTAGGAAGATTGGGTACGGGGATGAAACGAGGTATAGCAACACAGTCTGGGCTCGATTGTGAAGTATTGGAACATAGTTCCTGTGGTTGATATACGGTGCCGAGCAGATCTCAGCTCGTCTTGCACATCAATCCCACAATGACTGAAGCTTTCAGCACACCCTAAGGGCAACGTGTGTAGCAGCCGCCTGCAATAAAAGCAGTTACAGCCTTGCCATGAAAAAAAAAACCCCCCCCACCAATGCGTGTCCTAATCTTAGGATTCCTTCACAGCGCCATCGCTATGCTCTGATTTCTCTATCCGGACTGTAGAGTTCATTTCACGTAATCCCGCTATGCTTTGCTACCGTATACTTCGCGTGAAAAGGGGTATCTCGTGCGTTACTTCCAAAAATCTCGTCGTCAAGTCCATGCGTCAGAGTTGGATCGAGGAAAGGCAGAGGAGGAGTAGCGTGGCGGTTTATGACCACTCTGACGGCTATGTCTATATGCCGTCATATGTAGAGCGTTCTCAGCGTCTCGACTGGTGGCGTCTCTGTCATGCCTTTCGCTCGTAGTGCTAGTCCGATGGCTGACGGAGACTCTGTCCTCTTCTCGCTCTTGGTCCCGGCTTGAGCACGCTCTTTTCGTGCAGCTTTTTGTGCCTGCTTCTGCATGCTCTTACGATCTCGCGCAGTTACGCGTGGACCATGCTGCCGTTGCGACGTCTTGCCTATCCGTAATGCAGGATCTGGTGGCCGCGGTGGTAATAACTTCAGACGCGGCAGCTTCTTCGACGGCGATGCTGAGCCAGAAGCATTACCATCCTCGCCTGGGACTTTTACACGGATGTTCTCCGAGTCGTCTAGCTCTGTCGGTTGTGTGAGTGTGCTCTGCTGCGAGCCGTCTGGCACGCTCGAGCCTTCTGATTCCCAGCTGCCTATCGACTCCTGACTTCCATCGTAGCCACTGATATGTGATAAAGCGTGCTTCGTTTCTGCGCTCCGCGGCTTGCTACCTTTCGTCGCTCTGCTCATCCGTCTGTCCTGCTTCTTGCTTGGACCCACATGCACATCGTCGTCTGTGTCCTGATCCCGCTCAACGCTCGAACTCTCTGGCTGTGACGACATACTGCCGTTCTCCTCCGCATCCATCAGGTTTGACACTGCCAAGTTGATGTCTCCCTTGGCCGCTTCCAACGCACGCTTAATGGTCGGTTTGTCCGCCAAGAATGGTAATGACTTCGACACTACGTCCACCTGCCAAGGCAGAACGTGTGGCGTTTGTGCCAGCTTCGCCCTCTGGTTCATCTCTTCTTGCGGACTGAGTACTTTAGGTGACACTTCTGGTTTCCCAGCATGTGGTCCGTCGAGGTTCCGTATTGATGAGTAGTGCTCCCACAGATGATATGCAATGTGTGCCACTGGCCGAGTACCAACGTCCTCCCCACCACCAGTGATCATGTACGCAAAGTCTCTCTGGTAGATCTTGACATCCACATCGTAGGCTGATGCAAACGCCGTTATCTCCATGTTGTCACCATAGGTGCCACCTCTTGCCATGCTTAACAGATGGCTCTCGAACACACGGTCGATGTCGGCTTCGGAGGGTGGTGCAAGGTTGGCAGGTGCCGAGTAGGAGCCGGCATTTTTGCGTTTGGGGTTTCGTCGAATGCCACCACCAGGGTGCACATCGATGAACTGTTTGTAGTAGGCTGCATTGTCTCGCATGTAGTCGATTACACGTGAGCGGATGACGCCGTGTTCGTTCTGGTGGCCATGGAGTTGATCGGAAAGTGCATTAAAAAGACAGTTGCCTGTTTGACAGACGAGGTCAGCATTTCGTTTGGCAGAGCATTGATCGTCTCTCAGACAGGCTCGAATCCACCTTGTGCACCATTCAGACGTGAAAGCAAGGCGAATGTACTCACCATCTCCTCGAATATCGGCAGCGTACAGACCTAGCGCCGACAGCAATGGGAACTCATCCACCGAAGCTCCCATGGCACCCTAACAGGAGTGACACCACTGACAACCAATTAGCGAGGAGATTCATGGAGAAGCACTGGTTGATGTGTGTGAGGCAAATATGCCAGTCATGACAGCGAAGCCAGGAGGAAGAAAAGTGCAAGGCCTGCTAAAGTGAAGAAGGAGGCTAAATGGGAAAAGTGGTAAGGCAAAGTAAGGTAGTGGTAGTGTGAAATAATGTACCACCATTTGAGTCCAGAGCAGCAGCAGCAGCAGTATGTAGCAGCAGGGCAAGCAGCTGCAAAGCGCCCTTCGGGCCGGCAGAACAGTGGATGATCTCCGTGCTGGTGCAGTGCAGAGCTCGCTTTTTTCGGCGACCTGTCGTTTCTCCCCACTGTGCCTCACCGTCTCCCTCAGTATTCACCGTAGTAACAAGTCTGGAGCGATGTTATCGGTAATACCCCAAGACTGCCGCCCACACGGCTTCAAGGCTAATTCGGAGCAGAAAGATCGCGTAAGACAGCAAGAAGTAATCCGTGGAGCTGCCAATTAAACTTTCGAGGTCGTGTGCAGACTGCAGATCTGGGTCCGGTGGTCAGGCACGAGATACTGTACAAGGAGAGGATCTGATAATGCAAATGATGACGTTGAGCGATATAGCTTTGATCTCGAAGACACTGTTGACGTTGACACTGCTGGTAGGCTGCCTTCATATACCAAGACTTTTGGATTATGTGTCAGGCAGCCAATTTATCTTCTTGTTATTAGTCGTGTGCGCGCACATTCACTCGGCTGCTTGCTGTCATCTGAGAGCTGTTATGCACGTTTTTTTTTGCGTGTGATGAGTCAAAATCACACGCGATAGGCAGGCACGGCGAAGAGAGTTCGTAGCAAGCCACCCACAACTCTAATCACTCGCTCAAGCAAAGCCAGCACACTGCAGCGAGAACATTTCACTACAGTATATGTCCATGATACT
The DNA here is from genome assembly GCF_035927965.1 of Recurvomyces mirabilis. Lineage (NCBI taxonomy): Eukaryota > Fungi > Ascomycota > Dothideomycetes > Mycosphaerellales > Teratosphaeriaceae > Recurvomyces > Recurvomyces mirabilis. The sequence continues at coordinate 811,749 of NW_027041937.1, read as the reverse complement.
CTGAGTTCCGTCTTTTCCATGCTCCAATCCTCCTATCTACAGTCATGTCTCGGAACATCGTGATTCTCGGGTAAGCTCGTCGTCTAGAGATCTACCAGATGGTACATGTAGGGCAACCTGAAGCTTACACCACGTCTCTTATGTAGAGCCGGGGTGACAGGTCTGACAACGGCTCTGCTGCTCGCACGTGATGGCACCAATAACATCACCGTGGTTGCAAAGCACATGCCTGGAGACTATGATATCGAGTATGCCTCCCCTTGGGCCGGTGCAAACTACTTGCCGTAAGTCAATCGAAGGCATGGAATCAAGTGGTCGACCATCATAGTCACGGTCGATCAGAAGACGAGCCTACAGTGGTCAACGATAGGCAGTGACTATCACCAGAGCTGATGCAAAGTTTAGTGTTGCGAAACCAGGAACGCCATCTGAGAGCTATGAGAGGAATACATGGCCAGAGCTTGCACGCTTGGCACAAGATCTGCCAGAGTCTGGCATTCACTTCCAAGGTGAGATTGGACTGCTGACGACCGCATGCCATGCCATTCGTACTGATCACGCAAAGATTCCGTCATCTATCGACGAACCAAAGACACCGGTACAGCAGTCGGCGACTGGGTTGCCGAACTTTTGAAAGAAGATGCCTGGTTCAAAGATGTCGTACCAAACGTAGGCATACTATTAAAACTACAGGAGACGGTTTCACTTACGTATAGCAGTTCCGGGTACTGGCAAAGTCCGATCTGCCAGAAGGTATAGACGGAGCTACAGGTTTCACTTCCGTCTGTATCAACACAGCTCTCTACCTTCCTTGGCTGGCATCCCAATGCCTGAAGTATGGCGTGGTTATACAACGTGGCATCGTTTCCCACGTTGCTGAAGCAGTCAAACTACACCACACCGGCAGACGTGCTGATATGGTAGTCAACTGCACGGGGCTGTTCTCGCTCCACTTAGGCGGCGTCGAAGACAAAGCAGTGTACCCAGCTCGAGGCCAGATCGTTATCGTCCGCAATGACCCTCACATCATGGCGTCAGTCTCTGGCACGGATGATGGCCCGGACGAGGCTACTTATATCATGCATCGAGCAGCCGGAGGTGGTTGCATCCTAGGCGGCTGTCTGCAAAAAGACAACTGGGAAAGCCAAGTTGATCCCAATCTGGCCATTCGAATCATGAAGCGAGCAATCGCCTTGTGCCCGAAACTAGTCCCGGAAGGCAAGGGCATCGAAGCATTGAGTATTATTCGACATGGCGTGGGACTGCGACCTATGCGTACTGGCGGACCGAGGGTCGAGAAGGAGGTCATCGAAGGCGTCAAGGTGGTACATAACTACGGGCATGGAGGCTATGGGTATCAGACCTCTTATGGTGCTGCACAGGTTGCGAAGGAGCTTGTCGATGAGTCGCTGCCATCGACACTGGCGAAGCTGTAACATAGCTGCGGTTGGATTGCTATAGATCTGGTATGATGCCGAGGGATTATTGCTTGACCGATCACTCGTCAGGCACATGAACTGGGCTCCAGCCTGTCATGAGACTAGGCCTGCGCTAGACCTATCATGTGAAGTGAAGTGCCTGCCTCGTGTTGTGGCGTTGTGTCGCGGAAGTGACGTGTTTAGAAGTGGCTGGGTCAAAGCTTCCGTCTCGTCGCTACAGCTTGTCGATCAAGAAAGGAGCCGACTGTCTCAAACAATCCAAGTCCAGACCACCAGAAGACCTCTCCAGCACTTCTCAACCTCCCCAATCCATTCTTCACATCAACGCGACCACGTAGACGACTTCCAACGCGACCATGGACTTCTCCGACATCTTGTTAGTACTTCAGCCTTTGGGACTCGAAGCACGAGATAGCTGCCTGGAGCTCTTGCTAATGCGCATTACAGCCGGATTGTCAACATTTTGGTTGGTGTCTTCATGATATTGGGTGGAATTGGACAATTCTGGCCTAGCATTACTGTGTAAGAGTCGAACATCTGTTGGACATGGGTTGGACAATGGCTCATGGAATGGCTACAGGCAGAATATCATCCTCGCAGTCTATCTGTTTATCTTTGGCATTGGTTTGTATATCGTGTGATGTCAGTGGAAGTACGAATGGTGCTAATGAATTGTACAGCGACTGCTCTTCTTGGTAGGCTGGACCTCACCCCAATGACTACAACTGCGCGCACTAACAAGCGACAATAGAGTTCCAAATCCCACCTCAACTCGCCCGATATGCCTCCTTCATGTTCAGCTTCATCGGCCGCGGTATCTGTGAGTCTCGCCTACACGCCACTGGCAAGAAGCAGGAGGGTTAACTAACACATCCACAGTCTACATCTTTGTGGGCAGCATCACCATGGGCTGGAAATGGTGGAGATATACCGCTGGCGCACTCATTGTCCTCGTTGGCATCGGCTACGTCGCTCTCGAATTTGTCCCTAGCATTGAGCCGCCGGCGAATATGAGGGATGCAGACCAAGGATGGGGTGCGGAGCAGGTCTAGAAGACACCAGATTATACGCAGCCTCTCACGATAGGTGCAGCCGCGGCGTAGAGGCTCTTTGTAGGGAGGGTGTATGAATGACTACGATGACAGTCGCTAGAGCTTGGGGAAGAGGCCCGAGGAGACTGGCTGAGAGAGACACGATAGCAGGCAGGATGTACAACAATTGTACGATGTAGTGGTTGAACTTCTGCTCAGGTTGACAGTGGCATAGTTTTACAAGGTACAGAGCGTACCATACTTCCGTGCGAGTTCGGAACTGCCAACACCGTCCACCCTTCCATTATTTTCCCGGTCTCATATGCGAACCACTGCTCATCAGTGAATGCTCCGTACATACGTTAGCTCGTGACTAATCGGCGAGCAGCCGATTCTGCTTATCCCGAGTTGAACCAATCAGCAGCGATCTAATTAGCATTACTAATTGTGACCTCCTTCTGTAACAACATTCGTGCTTTGTTTCGTGTACACTCGTACACACAACGTCGTGTCGCGTGAATTACCTGGCCACTAGAGGTTGTACAACAGTCCACCCTGGAGAACTTCTGGCTACTCAAAATATCGAGTTTCAGCGACACGACTTACGAACATTACTTCTGCCTGGTTTTGCTTATACCAAGAACCGAGAACAACCGGCCGAGTTTCTGCACGCATTTGAGCAAAGGAGCATTTGGAGCCGCAGTGCTTGCGAATGCTTCAACTTGATCCTCTCATGCTGTCGTAGGAAAGTTCTTCAAGGCGATGGCTGGGAACACTCTCGAAGAAGCTCAAGTGGCGGTGGCGGCGACCATGGACAGCAACCAGAGACAACTGCAACGCGAGCCATCACAGCAGGACCTCGAACTTGCGCAGTCTCTGATTGAGCATTCCCAAGGAGGGCAGGTCCAACCTCCGCAGTCAACATGGCAAGCCCTTAATGGAGGCGAGCCAAGTCCTTATGGTCAGCCTCATGACGGTGCAGCGACCGATATGATGAACCAGCACGAAATGGCTGGTATGCCATCATTCTACTCGCACCCACACACTCACCAACCTCTGCAACGAAGAACACCAACGGCGCCAAGTGGACAGATGTGCAGTAATTGCGGCACGACGAAGACTCCCCTGTGGAGGAGATCACCTTCCGGGGCGGTCATCTGCAACGCATGTGGTCTGTACTACAAAGCACGAAATCAAATGCGACCCGTAGGGTTGAAGCGAGGTGGTCCTGCTCCGCTTCCACCCGCTGAGGGTCAGAGACATGATAGAAGCACTTCTCCCACCACTCTGCAAGGTAACGCTACTTATGTGACAGCCGATCAAAGTGTGAATGGCACATGTCCTGGTGGAGGTCGCTGCAACGGCACGGGGGGACACGAAGGCTGTAATGGGTGCCCCGCATACAACAATCGGGTCTCGAAAACAGCGCAGGTGGCTCTACAGCAGACGACCTCATCTGCAGATGAAGTGAATCCTTCTCCAGGCCAACCATCATCGGGCACGAGTGTGGTCGTGGCGTGTCAGAACTGCGGCACGACTATCACTCCTCTTTGGCGTCGAGACGATGCAGGGCATACCATCTGCAATGCTTGTGGGCTCTATCACAAATTGCATGGCCATCATCGCCCAGTGCAAATGAAGAAAGCCGAGATCAAGCGAAGGAAACGTGTAGTGCCAGCAGACATGCCATCCTATGCCGGTCGTGGTATGGTCGTGAACGAGTACATGAACGACGACCTCTCAGCGCAGGATTCAAGAGCATCGATGGCACCATCCACAGTGACGACAGTATATGGAGGTATGCAGGAGTCCCAACGGCCAGCTGGAGGACCAATACCTGTCGACTTCACAGAGGCCTTCAGAAGCCGGAACACGATCCGCCACGGTCACGACCATCACTACCAGCAAGGCGAATCCTCAGCAAACCCACGCAAGCGCTCCTTCTCCACGAGTGAGCGCGGCGGTGCCGAAGGTGACGACGAGACATATTCGCACGCACAGAACGTTCCGTCCCCCCACATCACTACTGCTGCACGTGAGGAGAACATCGACCCTGCTCTAAGCTCGTCAATAGCTCGGGCATCAGAACCACCATCTTCATCGTCGAAGGAGGCACGAAGAGCAGAGCTGCAGCGCGAGGCACAAAGGATGAGGGAGATGCTGATGGCTAATGAGCTGGAGATGGCTGCCCTAGCCGATGGCGCGGGAGAATGAATGCGAGGATCTAAGTCAGACTACTGGCGTGGGAAGATGATGAGACACGAGCGACAGCATGCAATGTGACAGAGCACACTACCTTATCGAGTGACTGCATCGTAGAATCAAAATATCAACGCTCAAGTCTACGACTGCTTGACAGAAATGCATTTCCATCGCACATAGGGCATAATAAGTAAGCTTCAGTTTCCACGCCTGCATTGCCATTGCGCCTACGCTCACCCAACGTAACGCCAGCTACGCTGTAGAAGCATAATGACATCAAACATAGCAATCGTCTTCCACGTTTCTGAGCACAACACTATTTGACCCGTCTAGTAACTCCTCCCGAACATGACCCACATCTTCGCCTCCTTCTCACACTTCGGATTGATGCAGTGCGTGCCAGCCTTGACCTCCTCCGGCTGCTCGTCCGGAATACACAATGACTTGGCACCCATCGATGGAGCTCTGACATCGACTTCCTGCCCCTCAACCTGACCGGAAGAATCCTTCTTGATCTCGTCCTCGCAGTCTCCAGAAGCGCAATGCTGGACAAGTACCACGTTCTTGTCGTTCAGAGCCGGCACGAAGTCCTTCCATTCCCGGATGATCTTGCGGTGGGATGCATATTCGTCGCTGGCCTTCTTGAACATATCCGCTTGGATCTGCTCGAGAAGTTTCGGGACCTCTGCTGCGAGGTCGGTGAGCGGGATGGTACTCTTACCTTCCTGGTCGCGACGAGAAGTCGTCACAACGCCATTTGCGCGGTCTTTCGGTCCGAATTCGATTTGCAGCGGTACGCCCTTCATCTCCCAATCGTTGAACTTGTAGCCCGGAGAGTAGCCTTCGCGAAAGTCGCACTCGACCCTTACATCCGCGCCTTCGAGCTTATCGCTGATGCTCTTGACCTCATCGTAGAGCTTCTCGCGATCGGCGTCCGTAGTCTTTGCGTTCACGCCGACAGGAATGATGACGACTTGTATCTCTGCTACGCGCGGCGGAACAATCAGACCCTTATCGTCGCCGTGAATCAAAATCATGATGCCGATAGATCGGGTGGTGAAACCCCAGCTGTTCTGCCACACTTTAATCCTATCCCTCTTCTCGCCTTCCTTAACCTGCTGGTTCGGGTCCTCGACTGTAATATCAAACATTTTTGCAAAGTGCTGGCCGAGACAGTGCGATGTCGCTGCTTGGATGCCTCGACCAACGGCTGGGATGTAGCCTTCGACTGTCGTGGTGTAGTGTGCTCCCGGAAATTGCTCGTTGACGGTTTTGACACCCTTGACTACCGGAACAGCCAGTAGTTCCTCGTAGATGGCAGCGTAGTGGTCAAGAATCTGCCTGACCTCCACACCAGCCTCCTTCTCGGTAAGATGTGCTGTGTGACCCTCCTGCCACAAGAACTCTCTTGACCGAATAAAAGGCATTGGGTGCTTGAACTCCCACCGCACGACATTGTTCCACTGGTTCATCTTGAGTGGCAAATCCCTATGACTCCTGATCTTCTTGCTGTAGAAGCTGTACATGGCCGTCTCACTCGTCGGACGCACCGCCAGCCTCTTGTCCAGCTTACTCTTGCCTCCCTCCGTCACCCACGCTACCTCCGCCGCGAAGCCCTCGATGTGGTCTTTTTCACGCTGCAGGTTCGCCTCCGAGATAAAGAGTGGGAAGTAGCAGTTTTTCACGCCCATTTTCCGAATCCGCGCATTGAAGAAGTCCTGGATGAACTCCCAGATCCTGTATGAGCCTGGCTGGTAGATGTAGCATCCTGGCACGTCGGAGAATTCGAGGAAGTCGCCTTTGACAATAGTCTGTTGGTACCATTCTGACAGGTCTTCGCTCTTCTTGCACGTGATGCCGATGAGTTCTGGTTCGCCGCCTTTCTTCGCTTTTGGCTGTTGTGCTTGTTTTTGCTTTTCTGGTTTTGACTTGTTCGCTGCCTTTTGATCTTTCGGCTCCTTCTCCTTCTTGCCTGGCTTGCCATTTGGTCTCGCACCTTCGACTGTTTGTTCGCTGCTAGCATTTGGTTGCTCTTCAGTCAGTTTGAGGGTATCCATCTTCTTGTCCATACCTTCGGCGGCCATATTCGCAGGAAAGCTCTCGTCTGTTCGATTGTATAGTCGTACTGTGCCGCACTCGCTCAATGTCCAGATATGTGTACAGATATATTTCGAGTCACGCGAGTGTTCAAAGACTGATAGCTCGACTCATCGCAAAACAATGTTTCGAAATCCCAATGGCGGGGGGGACGTGACGCCCCACTACGGCCGACGACTCGTATGTACTCACAAGAGATAGGATACTTCAAGCACGACGTTGAAAAGTGGTGTCATATATTCGTCTATCATTTGTATCACGTCAAGAACGTAAAGGGCTCGCTCGTGGCCCTTCTGCCAACCAAAGCTTCGCCCTCAGCCATCTCATCCTCTCGCCACAGGCTCCGTCGCCTCGCATTCTCCTTCTTTAACACAATCCGCAAAGCCAATGCCAACAGACCCACCAGAGCCATAGCAACGGCACAGACACTCATTCCCTTGATATAGTATGGTCCCTCAGCATCAGGGTAAAGTCTTGTACCCAGCAGAGGACCCATCTGTCCAATCACATTCAGCATAGCCATGCCTGTCCCTTTGCCTTCGTCTGATGGCTGATTATTCACAGTCCAAGTGATCACTATCGTGACGGCTGAGAAGAAGCCTGCGCAGATCGGGAAGACGGCAAGATATCGGAGAACATGTCCGAGCTTGAACGTGCCGGCCAGTGCCAGGACGATGTAGCCTGTCATTGCTACAGCGGCGTGCAGCATCATCGGGACACTTCGGCTGTGATATCTGTCGGAAAGATAGGCCGTGACCAGAACGATCACGAACGAGAACAGGAATGGTGGCGCAGAGAGTCCTTGCGCTGCCAGGCGTGAGTAGCCCATGCTATGGACTATGGTCGGCAGGAATACTGGCAACGACGAAAAGGCGACGTTGACGCAGAAGAACATGCTGGCTGTCAGATAGGCTTTTGGATCCTTCAAGGTGCGTAGAACTTCAGACCACTGGAATTTGCGTTTATAGCGCGGCGTGCTGTCCAACTTCGCTGTAGGCTTCTCGCCTGTAGCCGTGCTGGCTGTGGTTTCTTTTCGCATACGCAGGGTGGCGATCTTGCGCTCACGAGCTTTCAGCCACCGGGCTGTCTGGGGCGAGTCCGGGATCCACCAGTAGGCCCACACTGCTACTAGACATGCTGGGAAGCCTGAGGACGAGTCAGCTTGTCGTCCAAGTCGTGATCTCAAATACACAGGAGCCTACCTTCTACAAGAAACAGCAATCGCCAGCTTGCAATACCAGTGCCACCGCCAAACCTCACTATAGCATAAGCAAGACTACTAGCGAAGCTTGTTGCCAGTGGCGCAGCAGAGATGAATAACCCAATGCGGAAAGCCAGTTCGTCCTTTCGAAAGAAGAATGATAGATAGAATGGTATCCCTACGAATGCGGCCTCACCAATGCCCAGCAAGACTCGCAGCACCAGGATTCCGCCAAACGAGCTCACAATGGACTGCAGTGATGCCAGCACACCCCAGGCACAAACGCAACAGCTGATGTAGATGTGCGGTGGGAAGAGCTGATAGCAGACTGTCATCCATTCGAATAGAATGTAGGTGATGTAGAAGGCCGTCAGTAGCCATGAGTACTGGTTATCGTCCAATTCTAAGTCATCTGTGAGGCCAGCGATCTTGGCATTGCCGATGTTGCTCCGGTCTAGAAAAGATAGAAGATATAGCAGTGCCACGAAAAGGACGAGACGAGTGTCTAGCTTGCGGAGGACTTTCCGTTCTTCATCTGGTGTGTAAAGCTCGAATGACTGAACGCTTGCCCTGCTGGCTCTTCGACGACGATTGCTTGCTAATTCCTCTTCTTCTTCAGCGTCTTCTTCATCATCATCTCGTTGCGCCGGAGTTCGCGAGCTTCCTCCCAGCTCTTTGAGCTCGTAGCCCTCGCCTTGTCCCAGCTCGGCCAGGTCGTCCTGATCATCTACATCAGGTTCCGGAGTATAGCGAATTGCGCTTGAGGAGTCTTGGCTGGAGTCAGAACTGGTGGGTGGTTTGTCCTCTTCCGGTGCTACCGGTTGATACGTTGAAGATGCCATCGGGACGTCGATAGCAGGAACATGACGGGGATGCTCAACTGTGATCGACAATAATGAGTTCTGTACTCAGCGTTCAGCTGATGTCGTGTTGGACTTGTCCCCATCCAAATGCTACTGGTCATCAAAACTTCGCATCGGTAAGTCACTCCACGAAGCTCTCGCAGTCGCCGAGCTGCGGCTTACACCCGCTAGCTTGCCAGCAAGGGTTAGCGGAGGGGGAAGGTCTTGACGAGAATAGCACAGGCCGAGATTCATCTATTAGGCTTGCCATGGTCTTACTGTATCGTTGACGATATTGAGTCTCTCCCGATGAATACAGACCCATGCGGGAGCACAATGGGAGGTGTTATCTTCGTGCCCTTCAACATCTATCGTGTGGCTCGTTGATGATGTATGCGTCTTAGCAGGAGCGCATCGATCGTAGCTTTACCAACCAGACGGCTGCCACCGTCCCGGAACCGAGGCAATCCCTCGATCGAGCAGGTCTTCTGTGGGCGAAGATGCACAGGACATGCAGCTTGTAGACGCTGGAACATGATATAGGACATACACTTTCCTAAAGCAGTACTCAAGCAAGCCGTGGCTGGCTGCAAGATGTATCTGTCCGCAATGGTTGGTTATCGCATCTGTCAACTCGTGTCAACTTCCCTGCCCGAAGATGTCACGGCGCATATCGAGGCGATCAACGTGCCGTAAACCTGGCATCGCTTCCATATAACGATCAAATATAGTGACGAGAGGATGCGTTGTTGAGTGGAGGGTACGGTATACTCTCAAAGAAGTGTGGAGTGAATGTCATGCTCATATGCTTGTGAGAAAGTCTTTTGTCCGCATGGTTAAGGAGAGTTCGATCGGGTCTTTGTCCTCTCCTCGTCGCCTAGACTTGTCTTTCTTCGCTTCGTCTTGCCTCTGCTCTCTTGCGACAACTCATACCCGGGAACTTTGATCTTTCGACGACGATACGACTTCTAAACTCCAGACAGTTCTGCGACCAATGCGACAAGGAAAACGTAGATTATTGGAGTACGATACGTCCGCCACGTTGTACAGCCTAAAGTATCCTGCGGTCTAGACTACCAACACTATCAGTCGGCTCTTGGGATCGCACATCATACTGCAGGGGCATAAACGAGTTCTACCCTGGTCTCGAATGTTCAGCGACACCGTGAAGCGACATAATCTGTTACCAAGCGTCTGCAGCTGTGTGCTGCCACGCCCATAGGCCTCAGCACTGGCGTCCATTGCTGGTCAGACTGCATACTTGCAGTCGGCCTTCGATCCTTCCTATGCTCCGCTCGACAGTTCTACGATCTCGCCTGCTTCATCAGGCGATCCAGCGCTGAATGGAGAGGTATACTCGACGGCAAACACGACAAAGAGGAAGACACCGCCGCACGCCAACAGCACAAAGCCTCAGAAGAAGGTGAAGCGAGTGGGCCCTAGATCGGATAGTAAAGTTGATGCAATGAAAGACGAGGATGGTGACAAAGATGGGGATGGCTCCAACGACAAGCCGAAGCGAGTCAGGACTGGGTGTTTGACTTGCAGGACCCGCCATCTGAAATGCGACGAGGGCATGCCAGTATGTCACAACTGCAAGAAGAGTAATAGAGACTGCAAGCGAGGACTTCGACTGAACTTCATCGACTTATGGAAAGAGACCCCGCCGCATCTGGTCAGCGCATACGGCACCAAAGCCTGGAAAGTGGAATTCTTGGATGAGTCCCGTGAGATCGCGAGCGAGTACATGGGAGGGTTGCAGAAGTATAGACCTCTTACCCGTAGTGCGCAACCCAAGATTGAGGCAGAAGTGCCGGCGTTGACCTTCGACTATGTAACAGCAGCGCCAGCAGTGCCAGTCCTCCTGCAACAACCTCTGCCTCCAGTACAAAGTGTACTCCTGGAGCCATACATGGAGATGCAACAGCAAACGAACATGAACAATCTTTATGAACCGGCAGTGCAAGCACAACAACCACAGATACAACTACAGCAACAACCACAGACACAGTCGTACTCTCTCCCGCCACAGCCAGACTCTGGTTCGATGAATGGGACACAGTACAGCAACTCCGGGCCTTCGAGTGTGGCGGGACATACTTCCGTCACAAGCTATAACACTGCAACTCAGGACGTGCAAACCAACGAAAAGAAGGAGTATCTCGACAGCCAGGATGAGACGCTATTCATGCAAGTATTCGTCGAAGAAGTGGGTTTGTGGATGGACAGTATGGACTCGCAGAAGCACTTCTCACGACTCCTACCATTCCATTCTCTGTCGGAGCCCATGCTCGTAAACGCCTTCCTAGCATGCGGAGCCAAGCATTTGACATTGGTCAACCCAGCATACACCGAGGAAAAAGCACTTCATTACTACGATACGGCCACGACACACCTACTACAGAATCTGCAGAACCCGAATCGTGACACGGTCATCTGCGCTACCACAGCTGTCATTCTCAACGTCTACGAGATCATGTCTGAAAGAGCGCTCCAACGCATGAATCACATTGCTGGTGCTCGCGCCCTGATCAAAGAGTGCGGATGGAACGCTCGTGCTCAAGGTATAGGCAGCGCCTGCTTCTGGCTCAATGTCGGCCTGGAGGTACTTAGCTGTCTACACTTCAACTGGCAGGTCGCCTGGGACCCAGACGACTGGCAAGTGGACATGGACTTCACGCGAGAGATCATGAACGGGCGAGAAGAAGTCTGGACGCATCGCATGCTGTATATTCTAGCCAAAGTCTGCAACTTTCGCGCCACGATCCCAAGGCATGCGGAGCAGGACCTTCAGGACGAGCAGATTCGGACTCAGCAGCGATATGAGGACTGGACGAGAGTCAAGGGTTGGGTTGACGCATGGAACGATGGGATCCCGAGGACTATGCAACCCATGGCATTCCTATACTCGCATCAGACGAGCTCTAAGTCGGCATTTCCGGAGGTCTGGCTGGTAAAGAGATCAGCGATCGTGGGCAGATTGTTCTTCCACACGGCGAATCTGCTACTTGCACAGACGCACCCATTTTATAGTGCGGATAGCGAGGAGATGGGCGAGCTTGCGCGCAGGCACTCGAATATGATCTGTGGTATTGTTGCCCATGTCAAAGATCGGTACATCTTACTGCACAGTTTCTCTTCATGATCGTGATACTAATCGTCTTGTAGTGGCGTCGCCTCAGTCGCTCTTCGCTCCCTCGCTCACGCAGCCGAGATCTTGACAGATCGACGAGAACAAGAAGAAGTCCTCCAAATCTTCGACAAGATCAACAAGGAGACCGGTTGGCGAATTGGTTTCGTGTACGAAGATCTGAAGAAGAAGTGGGGATGGAACGAAGGACCTTCACCGCAGCAGTTTGCGCAATCTCATACTGGCGCCAAGGAGCAGAAGAAGGTACAGGAGGAGCAGCTTCAGCAGCAGCAACTGCAGCAGCGACAACTCCAGGAAGCACATGCGCAGAATTTGCAATTACAGCAGACATACTCCAACCAGAACAGCTACACACCACAGCCCCAACAACGACAACAACAGCAGCAGCAAGTAATCCAACAGCAGCAGCTACCAACACCTCAACAGGCGCAACCACAGCAACCGACGACGCCAGCAAGCTCTAAAAGACCACCGCCTGGTATACCAAACCCGCTTTACGCGAAAGCAGATTTCAGTCTGCCACAGCATCCTTATATGAATCACTATGTCGCGCCGAACATGCCATTTGGTAATGGGCAGGCCCTGGGTCAGGGTCTGCAAGGAGGGTACTATAGCTTCTGAGTGGTCGCTAGCGGTAGTCGTGTCTAAGGTCCAATAAAAAGCGTAGTCTGAGCTGCTTGTCACAATAGCCACAACTCGCAGAGAGGTACATTTGGATTGAATCTATGGGTTCTGGATGTGAGGGGAACCGAAAGTAGCTGGGATAAGATGTAAAGCAAGGCGTCCGGTGTCTGTGTCACGATCGCGATTGTACCTTTACACATGTAGACAATAGATGCGAGAACACCTTCAGACCATCATGTGAATATCATAGTATCTCGCCACGTAGCTCGTTGCGAAATTCGTCTCAGACGTCCATGGTGTTGGTGGTTTATTGGCGCGTGCTCACTGAACTTGCGACTTCAGTCTCTCGTTTGGGGTTGCCATGCATAAGCAGAACACCAATTGACTTCATGTGAATGACAGACCTGGACCAGACTTGGCTCACTCGGAGTACTGCAATGCTTGTGAATCAGCACAGATGATGCGCATGGAGTGCACGAACAGAGATTGTGCGTCCAGTCAAGGACGCCACGTAATACCACTCCAGTAGCATCTTCTCTGGCTTGCTCAAAATCCAACCAATGGACCATGGGCCTGTGGACGCTGCGCCGAATGCAGACGCCGATTACCAGGACCCAAGCGCACGCCCAGAGTCTCGTGACGATGCTCGATTGAACATCCCGCGCCGTGGTGGCGGATTCCGTGTTGCATCCCGAAGTCGAAGTAGAGAATTCGAGCAGAATGGTAGTGGAGGTGATCATGCCAGCACTCGAAGTCGTAGCCGACGACCAAGCTACAACAGTGAGTCGGCAGGGTCATTTGACGATGGGCCGGTCCTGAAGCGAGTGGGTGCTGTTGATGGCGAGGAGGACCGGGATGCTGACGGTGAAGGCGATGGTGGGGAGATCCATCTTACGGAGAAGGGTCACCACGATATGCCTGAGCATGATGCTGTCGATGAGGGAGATGGTGCTGGTCCGAATACTGCGGGCTCAACCAGAGATCGCTCGCATAGGATGTACAAATTTACGCTGTACGAGACTAATGCTAGATACTGGATTACTGGCGCAGATGTCACGGATAAGTCCTTTCGACTGCTGCGGATAGATCGAACTTCTCCCCCTGGACAAGTCGTCCTGTTTGAGGATGCGACGATCTACGATCGGAGGCAGATGAACGAGGTGCTGACTAGTATCGATGAGGGTAATCGTGCCACGGGAGGTCTGAGACTGAAATATGGCTTCTTCGGTTTGCTCGGCTTCATCAGGTTCACAGAGGCACACTACATGCTCCCCGTCACAAAGCGCCAACAAGCTGCTATGATAGGAGGCCACTATGTCTATCAGATCGAAGATACAGAGATGGTGCCTTTGACCACAGGCGCCAGCTCCCGCTTCATGCGCGATCGTAATCCAGAAGAGCTTCGCTTTCTGGGTATTTTGAACAACCTTGATCTGAATAAACACTTTTACTTCAGCTATGCGTACGACATCACGCATAGTCTGCAGCACAACATCATCACGCAACGGGCAGCTCTAGCAGACGGCCGACATGATCCAAAGCCGGACTTCAATGCCATGTTCGTGTGGAACCATCATCTGCTGAAACCCGCCACGGCAGCGCTCAAGCACCCGTTTGATTGGTGTCTACCCATCATCCACGGTTTCATCGACCAGACTTGCCTCGACATATTTGGCCGAAGTGTATACATCACCATCATTGGCCGTCGCTCTCGCCACTTCGCCGGAGCTCGATTCCTAAAGCGAGGCGTCAACGATTTAGGCTATGTTGCAAACGATGTTGAAACTGAGCAGATAGTGGCAGAGAAGCTCACCACATCATTTCATGCTCCCGGACCGAAGCTGTACTCCAATCCAACATACACATCCTACCTCCACCACCGTGGCAGCATACCACTCTACTGGACGCAAGATAACAGCGGCGTGACCCCGAAACCTGACATCGACATCAACCTCAATGATCCCTTCTACCAGCCTGCGGCACTACACTTCGACAACCTCTTCGAGCGCTACGGCTGTCCATTGTACATCCTCAACCTCATCAAAGCACGAGAACGAACACCACGCGAATCGAAACTCCTCGCACAATTCGCCGAAAGCGTCGACTACCTAAATCAATCCTTACCACCTCACGCCAAGGTCATCTACAAGACCTTTGACATGTCCCGAGCATCCAAGACCCGAGGCGGGGATGTCATAGGAAGTCTTGAGACCATAGCATCCGAGATCCTGAACTTGACGAATTTCTTCCACAACGACCCGACCTCACCTCGACTCCAGAATGGTATCGCACGGACAAACTGTATTGATTGCCTAGACCGTACGAACGCGGCACAGTTTGTGATAGGCAAGCATGCCTTGAGTCTGCAGCTACGAGCGCTGGGTCTCTATCCTCCGGATCCGCATCCCACGATTCCTTATGATACCGACTGCATTAATACGTTCACCTCCCAATTTCACTCGCACGGCGACACGATTGCAGTACAATACGGTGGCTCTCACCTCGTCAACACCATGGCCACATACCGGAAACTGAACCACTGGCAAAGCTCTAGCAGAGACATGGTAGAGAGTTTCAAGCGCTACTACCACAATTCATTCCTCGACAGTCAGAGGCAGGAGGCGTATAATCTCTTCTTGGGGAATTACGTCTGGGTACTGGGTGAACCACGACTGTGGGAGCTAGGAAGCGATTACTATCTCCATCATTCTGGCCCGCGAGGCTGGGGCGAGAGGAGGAAAGGGAGAAGGAGCTATATATTCTGGTTCACTCCCGAGTTCCTGCACGAGAGGGTGATGCCGGTCGTGAGTGCTGATGCCGTGGCAGCGCTCAATGATGTCCCAGGCAAGGATGATGTGGGAAAGAAGGTAGAGGGAAAGAAGGACGGCATAATCCCCGCCTACGACGAATACTGGCTGGAATGCTACCGCCCCACCGCCCTCTCCTCCCTGCAGAAAATCTACTCCTACCGCATCAACGCCGAACACCGTTTCCTCCCCGACCGACCACACGCCAATCGCGACGGAGGGAAGTACAATTTTTCTCCTTTTGTGCCGAGACTGGAAGCGCATCAGCGACGCCCATCTATTGATTCGCCGGACAAGAGACAGACGAGCAGCCAGCAGCAGCAGCATCAGAGGAAAGGTGTCACGATCTTGGATCCCATGGATGATGCGCCTTCCCTGTATCCGCCTAGCGAGGAGGTTGGGGCGGGAGGCGGGATTCCTCCACCCAGGAATGTACCGTCGAGTGCGATGGAGATCCAGCCTACGAATGGGATCTTGAGGGAACCGACGCAGGCGAGAAGAACATCTGAGCAGCAGCAGCAGGAGCAGGCCCAGATGGCGCCGGATAAAGCTACCATGCACCTCTGGTCGCTAGAGAAGATCCACCGTTCTTCCCTCCATCCCTCCGTCTCGGTCACGGAGTCGAGGGAGTACGAAAGGTATATTTCCCATCCACTGCATTTACCCCTCGTCACGAATCCGACCGACCACATCTCCTCCGACCGCAGTAGCAGCAGCAGTACCGCGGCCGCACCTTCCGCCTCAACAACCGCCGAATACATCGCCTATCTCTCCCTTACCCAGCCGTCCATCCTGACTTCAACGTCGACGTCCCATCCCACCCACCAGAAGAAGCTCAATGGCGGGCATGTCGACGATGTAGATGAAGCGGATCTGCAACAATTCCTCGATTTCGTGGCAGATGGCCGGGAGGAGGATGTGTTGACGGTCACGGAGGGGGATGGCGGGAAGAAGAGGTATAAGGCTTATCGGCAGTGGTTGAGGGGGAAGAGTCTGTTTAAGCAGAGTAAGGTTGATCCGGAGTATCGGACGGGATGAGAGAAGGAGGAGGAGGAGGAAGAGGAAAAGGAGGAGGAAAAGAATAGGCTGGGGATTTCCCGTTGGATTTTTTATGTAGAGTACGTACGAACGAAGTGCTGCTGGTGCTGGTGCCGGTGCTTTGGCTCGATCTGTAGTAGCATGAGGTTTGCATGAGATGAGGGGGAGCGAGGATATGGTGGATACATTGGATGGGAATAGATTGCTATCACATCACTTCCGTTT
Source organism: Recurvomyces mirabilis (assembly GCF_035927965.1). Lineage (NCBI taxonomy): Eukaryota > Fungi > Ascomycota > Dothideomycetes > Mycosphaerellales > Teratosphaeriaceae > Recurvomyces > Recurvomyces mirabilis. The sequence continues at coordinate 795,092 of NW_027041937.1, read as the reverse complement.
CGTCCGTTTCTTCTTCTTGCGCTTCTTCTTCGTCGTCGCTGCTCCTGTTGTCGCAGATATCTTCGTCCTCCCATCCCCATCCCCCACACCATCCCCCTCGCTTCCAAACCCCTCCTCCTCATCTTCATCATCCTCTTCATCAAGAATACTATCTTCCTCCTCACTATTCCCACCCTCCCACCCCTTTCCTCCTCCCTTCCCACCACCACCAACAACACCCCTTCTCCCCCCTCCTCTCCCCTCCACCCCACCCCTCCCAAACCTCCTCCTCACCTCCGCCTCAAACCCCTCCTTCTCCGTGCGGAAAAGCAACATGCTCGCCCGCGCATCCTCCACAGAACTATGCTCTCCTTCTTGAATCTTGAGTCCCAACACCCTCTCCGCCAACTTCCTCAACGCTGGAGGTCTTCCCCCGGACATGGCGCGGAAGGGAGGGTAGCGGCTCGTATCCCTCAGATCACATTTCGGGTGGGAGGCGACCATGTCCAAGACTTGCAGATCGTTTTTTAACGCATGGCCTACTAAGATCCTGCCCCGTAAGAGTTCGGCGACATCGGCACGGACCTGGTTATACGATCTCGCGACGTCCGGGTGGAGATGCGGCGGTTGTATCCCCGAGACGTGGGTGCGGTAGTCGTGGACTTTACTTCCGGGTGGGGGAAGAACGTAGGAGTCGTAGAGTTGGTCGCCGTGGTAGTTTACCAGGGAGACGCGGGCGAGGAGATGGTCGGTGTGGGGTGGGGGTCCCGTACCGACCATTTCGCAGTCGAGGGCGATGTATTTCCCCAGTTTGTGAGTGGGGTGGTGGCCGGTGTTGGGGGTGTCGGTTGGGCGGGTGGTGGAAATTGAGGAGGTGGTGATGATGGAAGAGGTGATGTCGTGGTCGTGGTCGCGGGTGAGGTTGGAGTTGGATTTAGGTGGGTCTGTGACGGGTTTGGAAGTCGAGTAGCCCATCTTGCGTCTGTTGACTACTTGCGTCCCGTTTGCATCTGAGAACTTGGCTCTTTTGAAGGCGCTGCCTGGTCGTGTTTCCTGTCTCTTGCGCTTCACTCCATTGCTTGGTGGTGGTGTTGGTGGTGGTGGTGGTGCGGTCTTCTTCTCGGCTTGCAACTGGGATTGTAGCTTCTTCCAGTTGCTCGACACGCCACTCAATTCCAATCCAGGCATTTCGTCCTGTTATCTCGACATTGTTATGGATATATATTGTGTACCGTGAGAAATGTTTAGCTGAAGCATGTGAAGAGACGCAAAGTTTCTGTGGGGAAGAAGCAGGGTCTTGTCTCTCACGGGCGCAATAATAATCCATCACGACGCGCACGACAAGGACAACTTCATCAGAAATATCATAAATACACCACACAGCGTGTCAAACATCACTCGATAATAGTTGTGATGGTCCCACGCAACGACACGCACGGCGAGGGCGGCAGCGATGAGATCAAAGCGGAAAAGGGATATGCCACGCTGGCCACCCTCACCATCGGCACCAAACCGATGGTAGAGAAGGATGGCGGTCAGCGACGAGCCGAGATCCTCTCCATCCAAACACGCAAAGGCAAACCAACATATTACCTCCACTACGTCGAATTCAACAAGCGTCTCGACGAGTGGGTGAGCGCTGAACGAATCGACCTTACACAAGAAGTCGAGTGGCCTGTCCCCGAAAAGCCGGAAGTCAAGTCCAAGCAGAGGACCACCGCCACATCCAAGACAGACTCCACGACAGACTCCAAGGCCCCTCAACCGAGCAGATCACACAAACGCCCTCGCTCTTCCACTCTCACCCGCGAAGCATCAGAAACACCCCAAGATGGCCTTTCAGCCAAGACCTCTCGCCGACCCTCCTTCACCAGTGGTGGCAAAGGAAAAGAGAACCTCGACCCCGCCGCCCTCACCGTCGCCGCAGAAGAAATCGGCGCCTCTCCGCAACCAGGCGACGACGACGACGAAGACGGTCTAAACAACACCATCGACCTCGCCACCGCCGCCGCAGCCGCCAAAGCCGTCCCCTCCCACCACGGCCCCTACGACCCCCAGGCCGAAATCGACCGCCTGCGTATCGGCGGTAGCATGACGCAAAACCAAACCGAAATCTCCCGCGTCCGCAACCTCGAACGAATTCAGATGGGCACCTGGGAAATCGAACCCTGGTACTTCTCCCCCTACCCGGCCGAGTTCACCGACAGCGACATCGTCTACATCTGCGAAACCTGCCTCTCCTATCACGGCACCCTCACCCAATTCCAACGCCACCGGTCAAAATGCACCCTCCTCCACCCTCCCGGAAATGAAATCTACCGGGACGAAACAATCTCCTTTTTCGAAATCGACGGCCGGCGCCAGCGAACCTGGTGCCGCAACCTCTGCCTCCTCTCAAAATTATTCCTCGATCACAAAACGTTATATTACGACGTCGACCCCTTTTTATTCTACTGCATGACGATCCGCGACGCCCGCGGTCACCACCTCGTAGGCTACTTCAGCAAGGAAAAAGAAAGCGCGGAAAACTACAACGTCGCCTGCATCCTCACCTTACCCCAACACCAACGCAAGGGCTACGGCAAACTCCTCATCCAATTCTCCTACGAACTCTCCAAAATCGAAAACAAACTCGGCTCCCCGGAAAAACCCCTCTCGGACCTCGGACTCCTAGGCTACAGAGCCTACTGGGCCGAAAACATCACGGACCTCTTACTCGAACGAGAGGCGGAGGGCACACCTATGTGCAGTATCGAGGACATCGGGCAGGCGTTGGCGATGACGACGAATGACGTGCTGCATACGTTGCAGAATCTGGGCATGTTGAGGTATGAGAAGAAGAATCATGTGATTGTGCTTACGGATGCGGTGGTGGAGCAGAGGCGGGCGCAGAGGGAGAAGGTGGAGGCTAAGGGGGGAGTCGTGAGGAGGATTGAGGGGGAGAGGTTGGGGGGGTGGAGGGCGCCGGTTTTTGGGGCGGGGGCGAGGAGTTGGAATTGGTAGGATTGATTGTGAAGGGTGGGTCGAGATTTGAATCCCTGTGGATCACGGATGGTGGCGGTCGTTGGGGCGTGAGTTGGGTTAGGTTAGATTGTTTTTGTGATACCCCTTTTGCTTTGTACTCGATTGAGGTAGTCATGGATGTTACCACGATGAAATCCAGTATAGTTGTTTACACAAACCTCCCCGGAATGAACATTCTGTCGGGGAATGCATATTTGAATCACTCCAGTGCATGCCGGGTTTTCGACTCTCCGTGGACCAACAGGTCCAAGGAAGCTAGGATACGGCGCATTCCTGCCAAAGGACCTCGCCGAGCCTCGCTGCCCACCATCCATTAGGACAGTGATGGCACATATGCCTAGGGATCACGGCCCACAGCGGTCCACGGAAAACCCAATCGGTGGGCCGGCCATATGTAGATCATCTACAGTAGTAGTAGGTACTTGTGGACAGCTAGCAGATGCACCCAGAGAAGGAATCGGGCTGCTCGGGCTCAATGTTTCCAAAGCGCCAGCAGGGGCCTACACCCGCGAACCAGCGGCCGGCGTATCCCGTCTGGACTCTGCACTATCCCATCGTCATCTACAGTGCTCGGCCTCCTATCGATAGTGGTCGGGTCTTTACGTAACGTGGACCACTGCGGAAGACACCTACCTCCATGATACTTCTACGCAAAACCCCAAGCTTCTTCATTACTTCAACCCCATGAACAACTCCAACATCCTAGGATAATCCGGCGTCCCCAACCCCGTCACCGGATCCCACCCTACCGCCGTCTCGAACCCGGGCCCGCCACAGTTCGCATTCGACCCATTTGTGATATCATTCAAGACATACGGATGTGCGTACAGCGCGGGATTTACGAACCCCACGGGCGGTTTCCCCGCCCGGGTCAGTTCTTCGTTGAGGAGGGTGAGGACGGAACCGAAGATTGGGGCGGAGAGGGAGGTGCCGAAGATGGTGATTTGGGTGGCATTGTTGAAGATTTGGAGGAAGGCGCCGTTGGCGGAGACGTCGGGGTAGCCTCTTCCGGCGCGTTCTGCGGGAGACAGTGTTAGTAGGTGTGGAGAGGAGGAGGAGGATAAGTCAGATGGAAATTATGGTGCGTGCTTACTGTAGACGCCGTTGTTCTCGCCGATGTTCGAGGCGTCGCTGTTTACGATGTAGGATTTCTGGTCGTTGTGCTCGGCTAGGTATTTTGCCACGGCGGCTTGTTGGTAGGCTGGGGGGGAGAAGTAGTTGGAGAAGCCACCGCCTGGGAGGGAATATTAGCGATACGCATAACAGACTCGAGTTTATATTGGTGACGGCAATATACCGGACCCGAAATATGCGTCCGTCTCGGTCGGCGTCCCCTCGCCCGTGGCAATATTGAACGCCGTCAGATTCACACTCATGGCACTCTCCGGGTCGTTGATAGTGTCATTCGGGTAAAGTCTCGTGCCGCCGACAGACGTGATGTACGGGCATCCGCTCGGGTAGTCCGGATTATAGATGGAATTGTTCATCGTCGTCGACGAGATGCAATTATTCCTGTTCGGGTCCGGGGAGCCTCCAACGCAAAAGTCGCTGCTGGAGAAGAGGACACTGTGGCCTTGCAGACCAAGCTCCATGAACTCGTTACAGTGTCTCTCGACGTAAGGTTTGGGAAGATCAATCTCCGGCTCACCATAAGATGCGCTGAGGCCGCGGGTGAGAGAGTACGTGCCGCACATGAGCTGGCCTTTGTATCCGCCTTGTTCGGGATCTGGCCAGCTTGGGTCGGTGCCAGGGGAGTTGCCGGTGATGCCGTAGGCTGTGTAGTTGCAGTAGGAGCCGTCAATCGCGTCAATGAAATCGTTCAGGAAGCCTGCATAGCCTCCGTTGTTGCGTTCTCCTGTGGTTGTTGGGATATCGTCGGTCTGATAGACGATAATCTGCTGACTGTAGTCACAAAAAGACAAGGGGTCAGCAACACAGAGTTTGTTGCGGTAAATTTGGCATGATTGTGTATGCACTTACGGGTAGATCAGGGCATAACCCAAACTTAGACCAACATCCGACTCGCCAGTGTTGTACAGGCTGTTGACAGCCACAGGCGCCTCACCACCATCAATAGAATCAACCTGTGGCGCAGTGCCCTGCGGGATCTGAGGTGCAAACTTGGCAAAGAACTTGTCAATGTCTCCTTGAGCGAAAACGTCTCCATATTCGAAGATGCCGAGCTTGTTGGCTGGATCGCTGTATTTGGCATTTGGGATATCGTAAAGAACTTTGATACAAGGAGGTCTGGAACATGATTAGACTGTGCTCTACTGCTCGTGACTTGATCGAATACTAACGTGATATTGACACCACAATTCTGAACATCAAATGGTAGTCCGCCAGAGCCAGGAGGAGGTTCCAGTGAGGCCACGGGTGAGATGGATAGTGCGGTGGTCCCCAGCCCCAGCCAGGACCACCTCTTGGGGGTCCGGATTGCTCACCATCACGCTTGAGCACGCGCTTTCTCAGAGGCGCTGACAGCACAATACCAGGTTTGATGAAGTCGACGTGTTCGGACAGATGTGCTGGTAGATGATATTCGTCGCAGCCAACTCTCGTGCGGCCTTGACTGTCTTCGTGTTCGTAGTACTCCACACCAAGCATCGACTCGACCTGAGTCACTGGCAGATCAACTGCAAGCCATCCGCGATTGGTATAGTGCATGATATCCTCTTCTTCGACACCGGAACTGACAGACCACGCCTTCACAGCTTGCGTGGTCTCCTCGCTAGGTGCGAAGATGTCATGAACGTCGTCTGCACTGAGGTGGTTGCCATAATTGGTCGAGTCAGGATGCGAGACGTCCATTAAGCGATCGTAGCCGCTCTCGAGACCATTTTGCTTAAGTCAATGCGAACCGGTATGATGGCATTACGATCGACCTGGCGGCGCTCAGCCTGGATGGGGAGCCCACGCTTCTCGTGAAGGACCAGGTTGGGCGCTGGCAGTGCCAACGCTCCAGCGCAAGCTGCCACTATGGTTGCTGCGAGCAACTGCATCTTGGTATGAGGATAGACGCAGGATCATGGCGGACGAAGACGACGGGAGACCATGGCTCATTATAACCTCTGGAGCGTAGACTACGCATCTGCGGCTCGGCGATCTCCAGCCAGACCATAACGGCATCAAGATGCGAGAGATCCGAGGGATTGTCCAATCGCAAGACGTATCATAAGCCACTCCTGTTCGGTAGGGTGGAAACAAGCATGGCTAAGGATGTGATCGCTGCGAGACAAGCAACAATAAGCAGCGATAGATTGAGGCTAAAGCACACTAGGTTCGTGTGCCTGCGGGGTCGATATGGTACCCAGCCGCTGGTCGACGGACCTTTCTAAGATGGTATAGCTGCTCATTGGATCAGCGGTGAATCGTGATAGAGTGATGGAGACAGGAGGGCAAGAGACGCATGGGCAAGACTCCCGCATCGCCGAGCCGAGACTCGCTGTTCGAGCGTGCGACAGCGACGCCGAGTCGATAATTGTTGCACGGACTGCAGAGATCAAGACGTTAATAGTGCATGAGCGAGAGAGTATGTTTTGAGAATCCTATCATGGATTCTGGGATGCAACTTCAATTCTGATAATTACGCAACTGTGCCAGGAAGTGCCAGGACCTGACTCGTTCGAAGGACGCAGCCATCGTGCAATGCACGCAGTTCAAATGATCACAGTTCTCAGCTGTGTAACTAGCAAGCAGCAATCTCGTCTTCGAGAAAGTCCATGACCGTAGAAACTTGCCTAAGCGGAGTCAGACATGACGATAGCCAAGCCAGTCATCGATAGCAGCAAGGATTCTAAGCCCAAAGGTTGTCTTCCTTGACAGTGACCTTTCCGTCACCCTGGGCCGAAACATCGACCCCGACTCCTCCAGCACTCTCACGAGCCCACAGATTGTCTTCTTTGACGGTGACCTTGTCGTCGCGCGGAGCGAGGAGCTCGGCCTCAGCCTCCTTCGAACGAGCCCAGAGATTGTTTTCATGAACCGTCACAGTTGCGGAAGGCTCAGCCGACGACTCGGCGTCGCCATCAATCTCGTCACGAGCCCACAAGTTGTTCTCGTGCACGGTGGTGTTGACGTTGCGCAAAGCGAGCAGTAGAGCTTTGATGTTAGCCTCGTTGCGCGCCCAAAGATTGTCATTCTTGGCAATGACGGGTTGCGTGCGCGTAGCCAGACCCTCTTCAGCCCTAGCCTCATCATCCTTAGCCGCAGCCTCAGCGCCATCACGCGCCCACAGATTGTTCTCGTGAACGGTGACAGTCGGGACCGGGATGGTGATGGCGCTGCTGCTGATGTCGTCCACCTCGAGCGAGTTGCTGCGAGCCCAGAGATTGTTCTCGTGAACAGTCACAGCTGGGACGTCGGTTTCATTCTCACGCTTAGCCAGCGAGGCGTCGTCGTAGAAGGCGTTGATACGCTTAACCAAAACGTCAATCTCCTTGCTGGCAGCAGAGCTGATGTCCTTGGCCCACAAGTTGTTCTCGTGGATAGTGAGGGTAGGAGTCGGAGTGGTGCTGACGGTCAGAGTGGCCGTGATAGTTGGGAGAGGAGCAGCCAAGGCGAGGCTGGCCAGGCCTAGGGTAGCTGCGGCGGTGAGGGCGATGAAGTACATGATGGCTTCTGGGGTATGCCTGTTGTGTTGAAGGTGAGCTGTGCTGTATGATGTAGTGGTCGTTATGTGTGCTTGTGACTTCGGTCGCGATTTACGGGAATGTTTTCAATGGAGTTGTTGTACAGTCGAAATGAATCATGAGAACGCAGCAGGAAAAGCAGGTTTATATACTCAGTCTCCGCCAGACGTGAGTGAGTCTCAAAAATTTCACGCGTCGTCACCAGCACGCTCTCGTGCTCATTTCTCGTTCGGAGACACTCACATCCGGTTGAGATTCACAAGCACCGCTAATACCCGAGTCCTCGTGGCTTCTCAGCTCCATTGAACATCCGGCTTGCGATGGGACAAAGATGGTCGGATGACTACCATTACAAATCGAGATCGTACAGCATTACGTGACATTGCCATTGTGCAGAAACTTCCAATGCTGCCGGACAGCAGAAAAGAGTCCTGAACCGTAGCAGATCGTGTGTATAAAGCTGCAAGGATAACGACAGCGTGCCTTCCATCTTCACATGCCTTTGAGTCGCTTAAGCTTTGTCTTTCGTCGGGAGGACTCGGCGCACAGACACGTTGAGATTCGCCTACGTGCGTTCTTCGATCCATCTTTCAGCGGTCCAGTTGAGTCATCCTGTGTTGCCATTGCGAGCGCTTATCCATGCACGCCACGTGGTCGCGGAAGTTGAGTTTTCCGGCGTGTACGATTCCGGCAAGAAGAACCAGAAGGTCACCGAGTCTTGGCATGAGCTGGTCGTGATGATGCATTGGGTGTATAATCTGGGTACATTCGCGCCTTCCTACAACCGTCTTTGCCATCTCCACCATCTCTACCGGCCATTCGCCATCAGCTTCATGCAGCTCCAGCTTCGTGATGAGCAGCGGCGCCCTAGCCCGGAGGTCAATGTCCATGTCGGGTGCCTTTGGCTATCTCGTATGGGTACCGCAAGCATCGAACGGCACGCGTCTGTTTTACTTAGAACATCACGCAAATGAAGATGGATTCCCCCATCGAAGCCTCATAGCTAGACCGCCTGGAAATCAGTCCGGAGCTCTGCCTCTGAGAGGTCGTGGGGGACGGTCGTCGATATGGTTCCAGCTGGGCCATCTATTGGCCGTGTGATTGGGAGCATCCGCATCCAGTTCGAACTCTACCATTGGCCCATCACGTACCCATACTCTATGGGTCCACTCAAGCCACTCAAGCCGCCTTGGGCTTCTTGGTGCCATACTTGGACCGGCTTGTGAGGCGATTACCAACACCGCCCTGCATTCAACATTAGTGCCTGTAGCCTGATCCACGTTCACTCAGACAGACTTACCAAATCCATCGCACCTCGCACAAGATGGTACTTCACACCAGGGCAATCCTGTGATCGACCTCCTCTCACCAGCACCACAGAATGCTGCTGCACGTTGTGACCTATATCTAGTATCAGCGATGCCTGTGAGAGCCGTGTTCGAGTCTATCTCCTCACTCACCTTCACCAGGGATGTATGCTGTGATGACCATGCCCGTACTTAATCTGACCCTCGCAACTTTCCTCTCTCCCGAGTTGGGCTTCTTGGGTTTCGTCGTACCTACACGTAGACATACTCCCTTTAATTCGGGCTTGTTCTTCAAAGCTGGCGAAGTAGCCCTTCGTGCTTTCTGCCCAACCCGTGCGCCGCGCAATACCTGGTTGTATGTTGCAAGGAATGGCGAGGAGGAAGTGAATGGTCGTTTAGCCGCAATGGTTGGTAGGATGACTGGGGGAGCAAGAGCAGCGGCGAGGAGAGATCGTGAAGGCGCAGGCATGCGGAGGAGCGATCGGAAGAGTGGCGAGGCCATTATGAGCCGTGGTACTGTACAATATTGTAATGGTTCCGCAGTGGTGGACATGCTTCAAAGTCAAGATGGTGGTGAATCTCGGTGGTGCTCGGATTTGGGTGAAGCTGATTGGCCGACCATCGAGCTACAGACAACGAGCGCAAGCAGAGATAGAGACCTGTACAACAGATTGATAACCAAAGTCTACTTCAAAGTAGCTACAGTCAAGTCGAAGGACACCATGATAGATCCCGCGACCGGCCGTACTCTCCCGGAATCCGATACCTCCTACCAGCGCATCCTCTTCGTGACCCCCACCCTGCATGTCTATGGCATACCACCTCTGAGCTCCAATCGCGGCTTCAGCGCCGGCACATGGACATCTCCCACCCAGCCCACCGCGCAAGAGATCTTCACAGGACGGCTACGAATTGTCGAAACAACAGCAGAGACCGGCATCAAGGTAGACATCGTCATTGAGGACCCAAACACCGGCGACCTCTTCGCAGCAGCACCGTATACAAGTCAAGCAGTGGTACAGCAAGCCAATGATAGTTCTCGGTTCTTCGCTGTGAGAGTGCAAGGCGAGGGAGGCATGAAAGCTACGCTAGGCATTGGTTTCGAAGACAGAAGCCCTGCCTTCGACTTCAGCATTGCCCTGACTGAAGCGAGGAAAGTATTGGGCTTTGAAGCCGCAAGCAGTACTGGCACGAAGGGGGGGGCGATGCTGGAACAGGAAAATAAACAAGACTTCAGCTTGAAGGAGGGCGAGAAGATTCATATACAGGTCGGCTCGAAAGGCCGGCGAGCGGTTCCTACTAATACTGGGCCGGCATCGAGCGATAGCTCGGCGCTATTTTCTATCGCACCTCCGCCGGCAGGAGGCAAATCGGACGAAGCTTTGCCAGCAGTTGCGCCGCCTCCTCAAAGTGCTGGTGGTAGGTCGGCGCAGGAGCTTGGGTTCGACGATGGAGAGTTTGGCGAGTTTCAGTGAGAACCCCACGAACGGCTTCCTGAACTTCATGTCACCGGACCAGAGCAAGTGATATTGGCCCTCACTTCGGTCGGAGTACCAGGACTAGAAGACTAATTACCGCCGCCCCAGTAGCTGCACCTTGTAATGCAATAGTCGTCAGCTCGACCTGCTTGAGCTGGACCAAGCGCTCGCTGAAGAGTTCGTGGAATGCTGTTTGGTACGTCTCCCAGCTGGTCAGGGCTGGCGCATCCACTGATGGTATGACAGAGTCAACGACCTCCACAGCTTCTTCTGGTAAGACCTCGCCAGCTGCGAGTGCTGTCTCACCAGCTTCCATACTTCTGGGCCGAATACCGGCTTGAGATGCGACTGAAACATCAGCCACCTGTGCAGCACCCTCAATGTCCTCAATTAGCGTACTAGCAGGCTGCACCACCTCGTCAACCTGCTGCTCGACCACTCCACCTCTTCGCTCCGCCATAACTTCATCCGTATGTTTATGTATTGTTCGCTCATCAAGAGCACTCTTCACATCTCTGACGATCCTCCTACGTCTCATAGGCTCGAAAATCGCAATCTGCGTCAACAGCAGCAAAATATTCACCCCCATCAATCCAAAAGTCAACCACGTGGAGTTGCGTCGGATGGTATCAGACCAGATCTGCTCCTCATGATACTGCTTCCTCTCCAGTCTTTCCAGCAGCGATCGAGCATCTTCTAGCTCTCGCTCGGCGATACGTAAGGTATCTTTCGCCGTCTGCACGGATTGATCGTTCAGGTGCTCCGATCTGACGAGGGACATGTATGTTTCCAAATCATTTGGAGCCCAGCTGCTCTTCCTCTCTAGCAGCCCGACAATTTCTTTCTGTGCCCCGGCTTGATCTGCTATCGTCTTATGGTGGTTTGCCTTCGCATTGTCGACAGCTCTGTGCACGGCTCGTACGGTCTCTTCTTGCATCGTGATTTTGTTTCGTAATGCTTCGATCCCGGAGTAATCTGTTCCTGTATAGACGTTTATGTGTTGGCCGGCTATACTTGCTCGAGCGAGGAGGCGGTCGATGATTTGGGTTGTGTCTTTTGAGAACTGCCATCTTTGCTTCTCGACATAGGAAGGCAGTGTTGAGCTGTCAGTAGCCGCTTCTGTGTCATTTGATCTGGCATTGGCAGTGCTGGCGATGGCCGCACGCGGGTCTATGGGCTTCTTAAGCCCAGCATTGTGCGTTTCATCTCGTCGTCGTACAGTCGTCGAGAATGACCGGCGCGCAACATCACCATCTGAAGATAGCTTTTTGAAGCCTCGAGACTGTGCTTTGGCCCTGCAATCAAGACATGTCCAGGCCGAACCTTTGATCACCTCTCTCAGCACCCTTCTCGTCTGCTCGTTGCGGATCACTCGCGGTGTCACCGTTCCAGCCAACCGTACAGCAGGTCTGAAAGATGGCTGCATCGTCCTCACAGCCTCTAGATCATCCACCACAAGCTCACTCATATCTCTAAAGCTGCGGGCGTTGACGGACATGAGCTCGGTCCAATCGTCTGCTTCTGCAGCTCGTCGTCACTTTCGGCATTTAGCCGGCACATTTTTGCTATCCGGACCGTTGACAGGTTGGCGGCTCAGCAATTATTCGGCGTCGATCGCATAAGATTTACGCCGACGGACACATTGAACGAATTAACAACCAAAGAGGACCATACCTATCAATCTAACTCCTAAACATCATCTGAAGTCCCAGAAGTCTTCTCGACAATCCACATTCAAGATGTCTACCGACGAGCTCAAAGCACTATCATGGCCTTTCCCAAACCCAAAGTACATTTTCTTCACCGACTTCGACGGCACGATCACGCTGCAGGACAGCAATGATTACATGGTACGCAAGTTCCAGAAGCCAGGAAGTATGGACGAGGTTGACCGACAACGACAGACAGACAACTTAGGCTTTGGTGGCGAGAAGCGACGACAGGGCAATAAAGATGTCCTCGACAACAAGGAGTCGTTCCGGTGCGTGCATCAACACCGACTTCGACCGCATAGCATCGAATCACTAACTCCAATCAAAGCGATTCCTTCCGCAAAATGATGGACTCGATCAAAACCCCTTTCCCAGAATGCGTCGAGTACCTAGTCCAAAACATCCAGCTCGATCCCCATTTCAACGAGTATTTCCAATGGTCGCTCAAGAACAACATCCCAACCGTCGTGCTGTCCGGTGGCATGTACCCCGTCATCCGAGCCATCCTCGACAATCTCGTCGGCAAGGACGCCGATAAAATCGAGATTGTATGCAATGAAGCTATTGCGAGGGAAGGGAAGAAGATTGATGAGGAGGGGGGTTGGCAGATTAAGTATCATGATGAGAGGTATGCGTGATAGGACTAAGTCGTAATTGTATTGCTTGAGCTGACTATGTATTAGCGGCTTCGGCCACGACAAGTCTTTGACCATCCGACCGTACGCAAATCTGCCAGCGGGAAAACGACCAACACTCTTCTACGCTGGCGACGGCGTCTCAGATCTCTCGGCAGCCAGCGAAACCGACCTCCTTTTTGCTAAGAAAGGACGAGGTACGTATAATTACTCCACAGCCAACTCGTGTTATTCGGTCCCTGACTGACACGAAACAGATCTCGTCGAATACTGCGTCAAGAAGGATGTGCCTTTCACGCTCTTCGAAGACTGGTCTTCGATCCATCAGAAGGTGCAGGAGATCGTGGAAGGCCAGACGACTGTCAAGGATGCCGCGCACGAGGGCTGGGAGATGTATAAGAACGGTCAAGCGGGACTGAATGGCAAGGCGAAGTAAAGGAAGTTCGGAGTGTGCTCATGGCTCATACATATAGATAGATAAAGGGGCATATATCAATGGCCTGATCAGTTCGTCTGTCAGGTCTTGAATATGAACTTACGGAGACGAGGTCGTTTTCCGGAAACTCTCATGTTCGTGTTCGAATTGAGCTGCACGACCAATCTCAAGCCCGGAGGACCAAAATATAGCATCGATCTCACGCAATCTCATGCCCACATGAGTCGCACACATTCATCCTCCCCTTCACACTCATATCATTACTTTTCGAGTTCCGGCGCCCTCCTGACCATCACCTCACCGTCCTCCAGCCCGAAGTACACCGCCACAGGTCTCTGTCCTCCCTGCATGCCCGCCGCTTGAGCTTGCGCACCATTGAGACCATGGAAAAGACCAACTTCCAGCACACCGTTAATCTGCTTGATCCTCGCCGCCAGAGTATCAACGCTCCACACTCCATCCTTCCCATCGGCCCGACTCCCATTCTTCTCATCTAGCGGCGACAAAAGTGTCTTGAACGGAGCATCGATAATATAAAAAGACTGATCCGTCTGAATCGGTCCCGTCTTCGCCAGACTATGCTCCCGCAACTTCGCATCCGGTGATCCAATCAACCTTAACTCCCTCAACACACTCGCATGCGCGATCGGCGCCACCTCGATCGGTATACTCGGCCAATTCGTTAACAGCCGCTTCTGATCCTTCCGATAATCCGCAATACAGACAAACTTCTTACTCCGGCACGCCACCAGCTTCTCCTGGAACAGACATGCCCCGCCACCTTTGATGCAATTCAGATCCTCGTCTACCTCGTCCGCACCGTCGAAACAGACTTCTAGCAGGGCATCGCCGGGTAGGGAGTCGAAGGCGATGGGGAGCAGGCCGGCTTGCTCGATCACTTTTCGGGAGTTCCAGCCTGTGGGCACGAACCAGTTCATGTGGTTTGGTGGGGGTGGGTTCTTTTCTAGGTGGGCTTTTATGGCTTCGACGCCGTAGACTATTGTGCTGCCGGAGCCGATGCCGACGAAGCGCATGCTGCTGTTGAAGTGCTCTTCTACTGCTTTGAAGGCGGCTTTTCTCTTGGCGGACTCGATCTTGTCGAGGTCGGGGGCTTTGGATGACATGGTTGTGTTGAGTGTTCGGGGATGTGCTAGTCGGTGGTAGACGGTTGCCGGAAGCCTTGTGTGAGGGAGGGATGATCGGATGAGTGAAGCCAGAGCTGGATGGATTGTTAGTGTATGTGACACTGTGTCAGCTCGTAATGTCACTTACATCTGATCATACAAGATGGCGGAAGTTTGTGTACAGGAAGCAGTGAGATTAGTTGGAGACTGCTTCTGCTCAGTCAATGGTTAGTAACATCTCAGCCGCTTCCACTTTCTCCTTTCAGGCTGAGGTTCTAGAGCCATATTGGGCGACCCCGCCATCGTGGCTGTTGTTGCCCCTCGTCAGTGGCACAGCGTGTGGCTGCGATGACGGAATCGATCCAGGCACTGACACGATCCAAACGCGACCAGATATCTCTAGAGCTTGCTTGTAAATGTCAGCAGATATCTTCCCTTCACAGACATATCAGCATGGCAGCTCCCGCAGAGGTTCCGCCACCTCTGCAGGGTATACCGACGGCGAAGGAGAAGAAGTATGATCGGCAACTACGCTTATGGGGCATCAACGGCCAAGTCGCACTGGAAAGTACACACATCGTCCTCATCAATAATGGACCTGGCGTGACTGGCGTGGAGACTCTGAAAAACCTCGTCCTCCCAAATGTCGGCGAGTTCACCATCATCGACTCCGCCATCGTTTCCGAGGCAGATCTTGGCGTCAACTTCTTCCTGGAGGATGCTTCGCTTGGGAAGTTTCGTGCGGTGGAGGCGGCGAGGTTGCTAGAAGAGCTGAACCCAGGCGTGAAAGGTCATGCCGTCACGGAGCTGCTTGAGACTCTCATCACACAGGAGAAAGCGCTGGCGGACTACAACCTCATCATCGTAGCAGCACCGATAGACCCGGCCATCCTCGCCAAGATCCAAGCACATTCGCAACAGTACCGCATACCAACCTTCTACCTTCACTCCGTCGGCTTCTTCTCGTCTTTCTCCGTCTATCTACCGCCAACATTTCCGATCGTCGAGACACATCCAGATCCGACGTCCACGACAGATTTGCGCTTACTAAAGCCATGGCCAGCACTATCAGCTTTCGCGAAAGAGAAGCTGAAAGGGCTCGAGGAAGGGACGATGGCGGCGCACGACAAGGCACACATCCCATGGCTCTGCTTGCTGCTGCATTACCTCGAGAAGTGGAAGCAAGCGCATGATGGAAATGTGCCAGAGGCTTTCAAGGAGAAGACGGCATTCCGAGATACAGTACGAGCAGGCGACTACAACGAGGAGAACTTCGATGAGGCATGCGCGGCTGTTCTAAAATCGCTGAATCCACCAACACCACCGAGCGACGTGCGAGACATTCTCTCCGCACCGGAGACACAGAATCTCGACAAAAGCTCCGCACCCTTCTGGCTGATCGCAAACGCCATCAGCAAGTTCTATCAGGAGCATGGTCAACTTCCACTCCCCGGCGCCGTCCCGGACATGAAGGCGGTATCAGCGGATTACATCATACTCCAGAACATCTACAAAACCAAAGCACGACAAGACAGTGCCGAAGTCCTCGCTACCGTCCGCGAACTTGAGAAGCAGCTTGGGCGCCCTCAAAACTTTGTCCAGGACGCAGAAGTCGAGAATTTCTGCAAAGGCGCCGCTCACATTCATCTCGTCCGTGGCCGATCCATCCAGATCGTCGAGGCAGGGAAAGCTATTCAATTTGGTGATAGAGCTAAAGCTATAGCGAAAGAACTTACCAACGACGAGAGCCTGATTGGTCTACACATCGCATTCCTCGCGTGGGACGAATTTGTTGCAACACACCATACCTCCTCGCAGGTCGCAGGGGGTCAAGGTCTCAAAGTCCCAGGTAGCGGCACCGACGACTTCGAGGCCGATGCTGAGAAAATGACTGGAATCGCGCACAAGATCGTTGACAATCTCATCAAAGAAGCTGAGACGTTCGTCGAGGATCCGGAGTACTCGCAAATCAAGGAGAAGATAGCGAAGTTCTGCACCGAGATTTTGAGGGCTGGGGGCGGTGAGTTGCATAATATCGCCTCGTTGACTGGTGGGTTACTGGCGCAAGAGGTGATCAAGGTCATCACGAGGCAGTATGTACCCATTGACAATACCTGTCTGTTCGATGGCGTCGCTAGTCGAACACGGGTGCTCCGTATTTGAGGTTCTTTGGCTTGATGGGATGGCGTTCAGAGGCGTATGGAGATGGTATGAGATGCGATATCGCATTTGCCGGCGTTTATGGACAAGCATATCCACATCAGACGGCGCATGAGATGTCGCAGGCGTTAATGGCTGTACAGTGATGTACGAGCTGCATATATGGATCACGTAACGCCCAAATGGGAAAAAATAGAGTTCACACACACATGCAGCACAACCTCACCGCTTCCCCAATGCCGGCCTGCACCAACCAACCCATGCAACGCACACTCCGCTCGCCTCGCCGACTTGCATACATACATCACAGACCTACGTTCCATTTCCATCTGTCTTAACTCTCGAGCTCATGTTCCTGATGATGACTTCGCAGCATCCAGTGCAGCTTTGATAGCATCGCAACTCGACTTGGCGTCACCAAACAGCATTTTCGTGTTCTGTGATCTTCTTGTCAGCACGCTCGTATTATATCCAAGCTTAATTAATTAATGCAGAGGATCATGGCTTACCGGCGCATAGAACATTGGGTTGGGGATGTCAGCATAACCGCTACCCATGCCGCGTTTCATGACAATGACCTGCTTGCTCTTGTAGGCGTCGATGATGGGCATGCCAGCAATAGGACTGCAGGAAGCGTACGTCAGCACTCCACAACGACCCTCCAAATCTGGACTGAAGACACAATACTCACCTATCCTTCTCCAACGCAATCGGATTGACAGTATCATTAGCACCAATCACAAGCGTCAAATCCACCTCATCGAAACCTTCCTCATTGATCTCGTCCATCTCGAGGACGATATCATACGGCACATTGGCCTCCGCAAGCAGAACGTTGCACTGTCCCGGCATACGTCCAGCAACAGGATGGATCGCAAACTTGACCTCGACTCCTTGCGCTCGTAGGAACGATACGATCTCCGAGATTGGATACTGGGCTTTGGCGACAGCCATGCCGTACCCAACCACTATCACGACTTTTTGAGCTTCTTGGAGCGCAGAAGCGGTCTCCTCGATCGTGGTCTTGGTGATCTCGCCTTCGATCTTCTTGTTCTCGCCTCCTTGCGTTGGTGTCGAGATGCCGCCGAAAAGGACGTTGGTGAGGCTACGGTTCATGGCTACGCACATGATGTACGACAGGATACTACCGCTTACGCCGATCAGTGACCCCACAGTCGTGAGGATAGGGGAGTTAAGCATGAAACCTTCCGCCACTAAAGCGAAACCGGAGTACGCGTTCAGTACTGTGATCACGACAGGCATATCTGCTCCTCCAATGGCGGACGTGGTCGTGAACCCCTTGGCGAAGCTGAGAGCGGTGCTTGTGCATAGGCACGCCGCCGCTATGACAGGAGCGCCGGGAGCACCTGCTATGAATGCCCCGAAGGTCCCCACGTTGGCCGTCAGAAGACCAATGTTGATGAGATGGCGACCAGGGAGGACAGTCGGACGACTAGACATGCGGCCGGAGAGTTTCATGAAAGCTACGATAGAACCTGTGAAGGTTACACCACCGATCAGAACCCCAAGATAGCCGGTTACCATGTGAAGCATGTCGATGTGATTGATGGCGGCCATGACGGACCCGATACTGGTCAACACCGCGGCGAGACCGACCACGGAGTGCAAAGCCGCAACCATTTGTGGCAATTCTGTTGGAGTGATACGCCGGCCAAGAACGGCACCAATCAGACTGCCAATTCCTGCTACGCCGAGACACTGGATCAAGGTCTCGGGTGCAAAGCCGACCGCTGCTAGGGAGGCGAGAACACCAGAACCCACACCCAGGATACCCATCAGGTTGCCGCTTCGGGCTGTAGCCTGCGAAGCTAGACCAGTCAAGGAGCCGATACATAGGACACTGCTGACTAGATATCCTGCTTGTACTAGACCAGCCATACCAGTTGATGCAGCCGCGATATAGCCACCACCAAACAGGAGACCAGGAACAGCATAGAGCCACGGATACTCAGGAGGATCGGTTGGTCGACGGAACATGTCCAGCATGCGCTTCGTGATTACGAACCCTCCAGAGACGTTCACGAAAGCCAGCAATACAGATGCGGCACCTAGCATTTGTGGGATAGTCTGAGGAAGGTAGCCGCCGCCCATGATGAAGAAGCCACCGATTCCGACCATACCGGATATGGCGTTTGTCACGCTCATCAGAGGGGAGTGCAGTGCCGGACTGACGCCCCACACAACTCGGTATCCGATCAGACCAGCCAGCGAGAAAGTGAAGACGTTGCTCATGAATAGTGGTCCTGTGAATTTTCCCAGAGCGAGAGCCGTGCCCATGCCTGCTGTCACAGTGGCGACCTCCCGGCTCACTTTCTGGAATGGCGTAAGAGCAACGACTTCGGCTTCCTTCGAGACCTCAGCAGGCTGCGCTGCGGGCGCGGGTGGAGCGACTGGTGGTAGTGCTGGCATGAGCACGCCATTGTAGGTCACGATAGAGCGTCTGACCACTTCGTCGTTGAGATCAATGCCGAAGTGGCCTTCTTTCGGTGACATCGAAAGCAAGTACTTCGTGATATTGTTGCCGTACAAGGTCGAACTCTGAGTCGGAAGTCGAGAAGGCAGATTAGTGTGGCCGATCACCGTGACGCCTTTGTGGTTAATGATCTCGTTAGGTACGGTCGTCTCGACATTGCCACCTGTCTCGGCCGCCAGATCGACAACGACACTGCCGGGCTTCATGCTCTCGACCATCTCCTCGGTGATCAGTCTCGGAGCTGGCTTTCCTGGAATCAATGCAGTCGTGATGAGGATATCAACTTCCTTGCATTGTTGAGCGAACAACTTCATCTCGGCCTCGATGAACTCCTTCGACATTACTTTGGCGTATCCACCTCCTCCCGAACCGTCTTCTTTCATATCGACCTCAATAAATTCAGCACCAAGAGACTGGACCTGTTCCCTAGTTGCTGCCCTCGTATCAAAGCATCTCACAATCGCGCCCATGCGCCTGGCCGTGGCAATGGCACTTAGACCCGCAACACCGGCGCCAATAATCAAGACTTTACATGGCGGCACCTTGCCAGCCGCAGTCGTCTGACCTGTCATGTACCGACCGAAATGGTTGCTGGCCTCAAGCACGGCCTTGTAACCTGCAATATTCGCCATGGAAGACAGGACATCGAAGCTCTGCGCCCTGGTGATACGAGGGATCAGTTCCATAGCAAAAGATGTGAGCCCTTTGGCCTGGTAGGTGTCGGCGACACCAGCGTAACGCGGTGAGTTCTGCTGAAACATGCTAATAATAACGCCTCCTTTCTTGAAACCAGAGATGAAGTTGTTCGGGCTCAAGGTCGTACTGCGAAGCCTTGGCGGCCTGACCTTGAGTACGATATCGCTGTCAGTCCAGACACGAGTTGCATTGACTAGCGTGGCACCGGCCGCCTCGTACATGTGAGCTGGAAATTGAGCCTGGAAACCCGCTCCGTTCTCAACTAGGACTTGCTTGAAGCCTTTCTTCAGCAGTAAGGCGGCATTCGGAGGTGTTATGGCGACTCGTCTCTCGCCGGTCCGTACTTCAGTAGGTACACCAATGGATAGTTCGCTGTATGGGGTTGCCTTTACAGGATCTGCTGCTGGTGTCGACTCAGCCTGTTCTTGCCAGCGTCGCGCGGAAGAACAAAAGATGCGCTTTCGAAGGCCAGACGTGTGCGGTAGACTCCTTAGATGTAGTTGTCCAGTACTACAGCGAGGGTGCAGCCTTAGAGGCTGCGGACTGGGCCACATCTGTTGCTATCATGAAGGCAGAAGCCGCAGAGTCCTTGTCTCCTGCTCTGTCAAATCGTTGGACAGCGCGTTGTCCTTGTCTAGCAGCGATAGAGGCCAAAGGATGTCCTGGTTGTCAGTACTCGATACGCGATACTTGCTATCACGACTCACACGTGTCTAAAGGACTTGAGCCGGCTATTGTGGGAAAGTAGGTACCCGAGCACTTGCATAAACCTCCTCACGCACAAGGGCCGATCTACCGTACGCGAGGCAAGGCATGTCACGCGTTCATCTGAGGTACGAAGGTACTTACTGGTCGTCGAGCTCCGAGGGTTTGGCATTAGTAGCTGCACCTATCCAAATGCGGGGTCAAGGAAGTGGAAGTGTGGAGGTGGCGCAACGGAAATGGTGCACGTGATCTGTTGTTGTATGGCACAGTAAGGTTACATACTTTCTTGATTTCGACTGATGCATGGGTAATAGAACAAATGGTTGTACTGATCAGCCTGCTCAACCAACAAGACGCAAGTCAGCGAGGCACATTGCCGTCACTCCCACCCTCCATCTGCATCCTCCTCATCCAGCTTTGAAGCGGTGGATTTGCGCTTTGCCATACTCACGCGGCCTCTCTTGCGTGGCGTACCATTCACACTCACGGACTTGCGCTTCTTCCCCTGGCCACCGCCACCACTTGGTGGTAATGAAGGGCTCTTGCCACTCGTGCCTTCGCTTGGCGTATCATACCCGTTCTCCTTCACAGCATCGTCCTCCTCTTCTGTGTTCACCTTCGCCTCGTTATCGACCGACATCAGCTCAACGAAGGACGCACAGATAGAACGCTGGATCTCCTGCGAGCCGTCCGTAGTCACGAGACTTGCAATACGCTTGAGGTAAATCTCTGTCAAGGATGGTGCATTTGTGGCGCGCGAGGCCGTCCTGTTGCTTTCCTTCGAAGCGTTCTTGTGCTTGTTGAGATACTTTTGCAGGTTCCAGAGTCGACGGATGAAAGACCTCGTCTCCCAGATGATGGAGCAGATCTGAGCAGCAAGCGAGAGCTGCAGCAGTCTTTCTGGATTAATTGCGCTGATGCTGTTCGCGGGTTGGGTTGTGTCAGACGAGACAGCTACGCCAAGGCTGGAGCCGGCAACAGTGTCTACACGAAGATGCAGAATCTCGCTCTCAATGGCCTGGGCGATAGTGGAACCAGTGGCTGCGAACGTCTTGTCCAGAACGGCAAGGAGCTGTAGCAGTCCTTCGACTCGCTCGTAGTCAAAGAGCGCAAGATTCTCAGCGGCGAAACGGGCGAGGCCGAGATGGGTTGACAGACGGACAGTGGTACCTTGGCCGGCCATGTCGAAGTCGAGTTTGGCTGCAAGATTGCTGAGAAACTTCTTGCGGACTTGTGCTTTGCCACTCTTCAGCACTTCCCACAGTAGGTTCAGCTTTGAAACCGGAGGCTGACCAATGTAGCCCGTTACGCTGTGGACGACATCACGCTGGTAATCATACGCCTGCTGTACGGCGCGCATGTACTCCTTGTCAAACAGACTTTCGTGCTTCGAGTGTTGTGCTTTGTGCTCGACGAAGGCCATGTTAGCTATAGCGGAGTCCGGACACGTCTCGAGAGCCACGAGCGCTGGTCCGCTTTCTTTTGGATGAACCAATCCTTGGCGGTTGACACTGACTATGATCTTTGATGCAACGAAAGCCGCCTCGCCTTGAGATGAGAGGGCGATGTGCAGAATCTGTGGTATGAAGCGGCGTGCTATTGACGTCGATGCGCCATCCTGGTCGGTAGCGACATATGTCTTGCCGAGCCGATCGGTGCCGGAAGCTGCACCACTGCCCAGCTCAGGTATGTCGGCACTCCCTTCACTTACTTCTCCAGCACTGAAGAAGACATCAAGACCCGTGAGTAGAACCTCTTCCAGAGTAGTGTCGCGGTCTCTGAAGACAATGTCGAAAGCAGTGACGACATCTTGTCGCAAAAGCATCTTTGGGGACGCTTGGCAGACCATGCAGAGAGCGTTTAATGCGAGCTGACGAAGTCTGAGGAGCTGTTTCGGGCTTGTGAAAGGACAGAGAACTTGCACGAATGCCCCAGAGACAGTACTGCCTTTGTACCATGGGAGGATGGACTTGATTAAGGAGAGAAATTCCTCGAAATCGCACACTCTGCCAAAGTTTCCAACTATGAGCATAAGTTTCGTTGCCTTAACCACTAGTCGTTCATCCGCATCGAATTGGGCGCTTCGCATATCGTTCAGATTCTTGAGGGCGGATGCGGCGAACCGGAAAATGCGTTCTCTGTTGCCCAACAGCTGGGTGATCGTCCACACGCAGGGAACGGCCTCCTTCAACTCTGCCTTTGGTAGCTTGCCAATACTACCGAGGAGAGAGTTTTGGAGGTTCTGCAAGAACAGGTCCTTCAACGTGGCTTGGTGCGGGAGTACATGCCTCAAGATGCTGACTGCAGCGCGGAATACTTCTAGATCTTCCGTGCTGGAGAGATTCTGGGTGAACGGCTCAAGGCGCTCCAATTGCGCAGCTGTAAAGAGTTTTGGTCCTGCTCTGGCGAATACGGCCAGGCATAACAGAATGTCTGGCTGCTCGGGCTTGCTAGGCAGGTCTGCATTGTCGACAATGCCGTCCGACAGAACGCGGATTAAATTGCGGCAGACGGCGGCATGTGCTTGTGGCGTCTCACCAGTTGTGATGAGCTGGCGTATCAAGGTTTCCAAAGTCAATGCTGTATCGTCGCTAGCTTCGACAGTCTGGATCAGCAAACATGCTTGCGCACCGTACCGGAGCCTGGTAGCGATGGCTCCGTCGCCGTCAAGCTTCTGACCAAGGAAGGGTATAAACCAGATATCATCAACGATCTGCCGTGCTAGTTTTGTCACCGACTCCTCCGTGTCACTGATGCGTGCGACGACAGCATCAGCTATGGCGGATCTGATCTTCGTGGACTCTGTGCCGGGATAGAAGTCCTTTAGCAGCTTGATGGCGCGCTTGCGGACGGTGGCGGAAGTATCTCGGGTCCTGTCTATGATGCGATCATACACACTCTTGACTAGAGCTGGGCGCATCTTGACACAATCCGCGACCAGCATGATCGCAGACTCTCTGACAAGTGGAGATGGCTCTCCCAGGCATCGTGTGACGTGCGAGAAGACAGTGGCATTGCGGTCAAGCAGCGAAGGGTCCTTCTCCAGAAGCATAGTCACGCTCTTCAGCGCACGGCTTTGTACCCGAGCTTGTTCGCTACTCATGGCAGTGAGCAAGACATTCGAGATCCTGTTGAAAGCTTTGCAAAGCTTGGAATTCAGGGTGACGACCACGGCAGCAAGCCGACCTTCCATTGTCGTGGGGCGGGCATGATCGTAACGTTCCTCCAGCCACTTATAATCAACAATCACGTTGCGAAGGAGAGCGTCGAGGTGCTTGGGAGTGTCAACCGAATCACTTGCGTCCGAAGCCACTGAGCTCTGGCGGCCGCCGCACACGTGCATTGCCCATTGCATGAGATAGTAGCCATGCGCAGATCGTAGCTGAGCGTCTTCCAGGTTCCTAGCCTGTAGAGACTCGACCACCATGCGGTATGGACCTTCAAATGCAAGTAGAGAGGTAGTATCAGACTCATCTGCTTCTAGCTGGTCGACGAAGCGTACAAGTGTGCTACCAATGTCAGAGTCGCCAGTCTCTAACGAACGCGCCATCTTGCTTGCTGCAAGTCGCAGTTCAATCATGCCGGATGCAATGGTGCCCAGAATCTCAAGAGCAAGCGTGCGAGCTGGCACAGGATATTTGAGATCTTCAATGACATTGACCATGAGCAAGACGAGTGCTCGAAGAATCATCTCAGCTGCAGGCCAGTCGCTAGATCCGAGCACGTTTAAGAAGTCCTCTGTGAAGATATCCAGTAACTTTCGGTATGGCTCGTCACTAGACTTAGAGGAGGCTAGAGCGCGATTCAGGAGTGATCGCACAATGTACGATGCATATGTCTGTGCATCGTCGTGGAGAGGCTTCACGAGGGCAACGAGGTCTTTGGACTGAATGCAACGTTTAGTGGGCGAAAGCTTGCCATGATCATCGTCCTCTTCCACTTCATCCTCGCCTTCAGCATCTTCCTCGTCGGCGTCGTCCTCGGCGTCGTCTTCTAGAGATTTGCTTTTGCCACGAGTCGCTTCTCCAGCGTGTGTTGCACAAGTCTGTACGAGTCGCATAAGTAGCGCGGACACTAGCTGTATCGGCTTCGCATCAGGGAGACGATATTGCCTTGCATTCTGCTTGGTTGCCGGAAGTTTGTCGAGTGAGGTGAGTAAAGAGTCCACGATCCATTGACGCTGTGACGTATATTTGGCGAAGACCTTCGCCAGGATGTCCATAGTGGAACGGCGTGCAGTCTCCACATTCTGCACGCCGGATACGGAGTCTCGATCATTGCTGGCGTTGTCTGCAAATATCAACAGAATACAGAAAGCCTCGACCACGGACAGACTGCTCTCGTCAACGTCTGTCTTGATGAGAAAGTCCCCGAGTACACGGAGAGTTCTCATGATAGCATGCAAAGTCGTCTGTAGGACGGATCGCTGAGCTTGTGCGATAAGGAAGCGTGAGTCGGCTGGCGGTTCCTCTTTTGTGCCGCGTATCTTCTCGTGTGCCGAGTATCGCAACTCCGCTATCGGCACCAGCAGGTTCTCCAGCACGGTCTTGATAGCTGTAAGGATAGACCGTAAGCAGTCTTCGGACTGAAGCTCCTTGATATGAGCTCCGGCTCCCATGATGCGCATCAAAGTACGAGCTGCGATCATGCTCCTTTCCGCAACCACCAAGCGCTGATTCCATTCTTCTGCGTCATGTTCTGACCACTCTTCACCAATGTGCAGGGACGTTGTCTGGACCTCCGCCACAGCCACCTCACAAAGCTTCTCAACATGAATCAGCTCTTCAAGTTCAATGCTTTCTAGCCCTCCACTCGCCACTACTTTCAGAACAGCTGATTCAAGCCGGACCTGAGTTTCTGGCTGAAGAACAGCTCGAGAGCCTTCATCAGTCTCTTGTAGTGCCAGCAGCGCATGCGCACTGGCCGAAACCATCCCAAAAGTATCAGGTTGAAGGTGATCCTCAGCATCGAAGATGTCAGAGAGGAGTGATTGGAGCTTCTGTACAGCAAGCTCGCCTTTCTGCTGCTGATCAACGCTCATAGGCCGATGGTCACCAGCCACTCGGTTCTCGCGAATTTTTGATGGCGTCTTATTGTGCAGTACCGAGACGTTGCTATCTTCGGGTACCCATTGATATTCTGCTCTCTGTGCTGGTGTTAAGGTCTTGGGCACAATGACCACGCGGGATTCCTGAGAGCCAGTCGGTGGTTGACTTTGAGGGGTTGACAAAGGAGGCGCTGTGCTAAGTGTTGACTTCAGCTGCGACTGCGGTGTTGGGAGTGCCACTTTGGCCGAGGCTTTGGCCCCACTGGTGTCGGCTTTCACAGGGAGATCTGGTGACTCAGGAGTCAAGTAGTGGAACGAAACTCTGGTCTTGTCGAGAATCATCCTTGCAAATGGGCTTAGCTCGGGTGCGCGAACACGCTGCTGATTTGCTCCTTTGCTGATGTCGGTGCTCGGTTGGTCGGGATACTTGAATTTGAACTGGCTTAGACTTTCCGGCGCCAGAAGCTTCTGCATATCTCGCACAGTTTGTTGGCAACGCTTCCCAGCTTGTTCTGCGCTGTTTGCACCTTGGCTAAGCTGCTGTAAGACTTTGGCTGTACTCATGACCTCTGGTAGATCTTGGAAATAAGTCGGTGAGGTCGTAGGTAAAGCCACCGGCGGAGGTATTGTGTCGGCTAAGCAGCATTAGCCAAAATATATCATGACCAACACGGTCTCTACCTGTGCACGCCACGTGATAGTATGACGTCGTGCCTTCGGTGTTGCAAGTGAACGGACATACCAGCATTGAAAGGGATTATGGAACTGAAAGGCGTGTAGGGCAAAGCCTCATGGACTGTAGGCACACGTAGGCTGGCTCTGGGTCTTGCCGATGCCTGGCCACCATCCTCGTCTTGGTGATGCCAGCCATTGGTATATCCCTGGCCATTCATGATGACCTCTCACACTCGTCTCTTCTGCTCTTTAACATAGCAACATCTTGGGACTGTCTCTTCTTCAGGTGGTTTGCTCAGCCCATATCAGACGACCTGCGGTGTATGCGAGTACGTTCGATCGGACGTTCTGATAGGAGACGTGTGGTTGACTGTAGTGAGTTTG
The DNA here is from genome assembly GCF_035927965.1 of Recurvomyces mirabilis. NCBI lineage: Eukaryota > Fungi > Ascomycota > Dothideomycetes > Mycosphaerellales > Teratosphaeriaceae > Recurvomyces > Recurvomyces mirabilis. The sequence continues at coordinate 768,605 of NW_027041937.1, read as the reverse complement.
GTGCTACGATGGTTCTGATCGTCCATTAGGCGCGATTGTCGAAGGAGATGGAGTGATGTCCAGAGTCGCATCACGAACATGTTCAAGTTTGGACTTCACGTGCAGTCCGCGCTAGGCAACTAATCCTTGCCGCCGATCACTTCACTTTACGCGCACAGGACGCGCCGGCTGAAGTCCCGCTGCCGCCCCAGATTTTGCCCATTTGAGCTTTCACTTCTGGCACGAGTCCTTCACTTGCCCCATCTACCGTCAGCGACTTTAGATGGGAGCAGAGAGATCGCAGAAGAAGGTCGGCGAGATGGCGACAATTGGCTCCCTGGTATTTTGCACAGACTGTGGCAGTCTCCTCGAACCCAATACTGGGCGTAAAGCGTATATTTTATGCGATGTATGTGGCGTGCAAAATAAAGGTACGTTGCCACTTATGGTACGGCTCGGTTGCCTGTTTGCTTATGCCACCCAGATACATCTTCCAAGGTGGTAGTAACGACGTCGAAGCCATCTGCCTTTCCGTCGACACTTCGTACAAAACTCCGGTCAGATGTGCAAGAGGTGACGGAGGCAGAGAGGCAGAACGACGCCACCATCCAAGAAACCTGTGCGAAATGTGGTTGCGAAGAAGTGCGGTACTATACCCAACAACTCAGGTCAGCCGATGAGGGCAGTACCGTCTTCTACACATGCCCGCAGTGTGGTCACAAATGGAACACCAACAATTGATCTGGAGATTGGCAAATTATGATTACAGATCTATCAACCATCAAAAGGGCCTATGCGGCTATCTCGACTGGTATCGTTGCATACTCCATCTCGCCTTTGCGCTCGAACTCAGCCATATCTAGTGCCACGACAATGCTGTCCCGCACAACCTGCTCCGGATCATTCAGAAACATCCGCAGCACATCTTCAACGCCAGCCTCATCGCCCAGACTGCCAAGCGCTTCAGCAGCCTCATGTCGCACCATACTCGATTCGGAGGTTTTGCTGAGTGTTTCTACCAGACTGGGTATCGAAGCAGGGTGCGATAGCTGGCCAAAGACGAATGCTATCTCGTGTCTGAAAAGTGCCGAAGGGTCGCTGAAACCTCGGGCTAGTGATTGTACTGCGGGTATAGCTGTAGGGAGGTCGGGTGGGGATGCCAGATCTCGAAGCGCAAACATCGCCCGGTAGCGCTTGAAAAGTGGTAGCGAAGTATCGAGAAGTGTGTGCTCGTATTCAGGTATCGAAGGAGCGGTGTTAGTGTGTGCGAGTGGAGGAGCAGGATCGATCGAGGCAAAGTCACTCTGCTTCAGCCTTTCGGCCTTCCCGGCTTCTGAGTGCTCCCATTCTATCCGCTCGATCGCAATATCGCAAGTCTCCCGTACGACTTCCTCCTCGCTCCTGTCGTCTCTCCGTTGTCGCAGCAGATCAAGACTGCACCTGTCACCCAACGCACCTAGAGCCTCAGCTGCCTCATGCCGACACATCGAGTCCTCCGCCCTATCCTCTATCACTGCTCGCAGATATGGTACTGCTTCATCTTGACCCGACTGGCCCAAACAGTATGCCAGCTCATGTTTGAGAAGGGCAGAGGGTGATGTGAAAGCCGCTGCTATTGCCTCTATCGCAGGTATCGTTTGTGGAGTTGCTGGCTTTTGTGCGGCGAGATGCTTCAGCGAAAATAGTGCTCGAAATCTTTTGGCGAGTGCTGCATCTTCGGAAGTCAGAGTGTCGCGGAGACCCGCCACCGTTGGGTCAGCAAGAGTGCTAACGGTTCCAAGATTGGTAGATATCGTAGCGGTCGACATGATTGCTGTGTATCATATGATGACCTTCTCACATGTGCTTTCGAGAAATTGTTCGAGAACACAAATGCGGGGCACGATCGTGGCGTTAATAGAGTTCAAGATCTAGGGTCCGAGCTTTGCATATGGTGAACGCGAAGTGAAGAGTACATTGCAAGGTGACGGCACACCTCCACCAAATAGCAGTCCATAGCTGAGCTATGCTACGCGATAAGATGACGGCGAGCTAACGAGTTGAGCAAGACTACCAGTGCACTTCAAGATGCACGATGAACACGATTGATCTCTCGTTGACCTCTGCTCGCTGCTTCTGGTGACATTGCAGTAGTAGGCGAAGTTGATAACCACCGAATATACAAGCTCGTATCTGGCAATACCCATTCATTTACCCCATCTGCTTGACTATGACATCCTCTCAAACATCCTACCCAGTCCTACTAGTATCCTGCAGATCCTCCCAACTAATCCTCCTCTCCACATACTCCAAGTCCTTAGGGTCCCAGAACGTCGTATTGATGCCCACCTCGCCCTTTGGATCTGACGCATCAGCCGGCCACCAGCATACCAGACAGTAACACTCCGGACAGAAACAGAAGACGTTGTTAGGCTTCCCCACATCCTTCCTCGAATACTTCTTGAGGTCCTTGAGTTTGGGAATCGAGACGCCTTCAACAGTGTAGTAGGCCCATCCTGCGCGGTAGGAGCGGCAGACAGTGCATTGGCATTCGTTGATCAGCTCGGGCTTCTTAGGGACGGTGACAGCGACGGTTTTGCAGTGGCAAGTCGCTGTCATTGGGGTGTCGGTCGCCATTGTCTGTTGAGAGTTCCTTCGAGTATCCGGTCGATTGGTGGTTGATGTCTAACCTTTGTGTTGATTGTTTATTTGGATTGAGTTTGTGAATTCTTGTCGTGATGAGGTACTTATAAGCGCGCATTATCTTACCATGGGGACATCGCCCAAGATTGTGAAAGTTGATAACTACATGCAGATTCCGCCACAAGCGCCAAGCCTACACGAGACACCGCAACGGCAAATCAGGCTACGACTGTGCGAACCTTGCAATCAGCAACGCACAGAAGGTCTGTTTCTTCGCGGGCTGAATGAGAAGCGAGATCATGTTGACAATGGTTGTAGCGCCATGCTGTGATGTAACAGGGTTCGCTATCTTGGTGATACAACGAACCAATGGGTCTTCTAGATCCACCTGACCAGTATAATACAAGCCTTCCACGGCATATGTTCAAATATATCACAGGTCGTCATCAATATCAATCTCCGCCTCGTTCCTGACCGGGACCTCTTCCTTGCTCTCCTGAAACTTTGGCCTGTTCCCACCCTCATGACCCGAAGTAGCAGCCACGAAACCCATAGGTGCTCTCGCTTGTCGCTCAAGTGCAGCCATAGCATCTAGCTTTTTCCGATCAATTTCTCCTTCCAAATCCATGGCTTCTTCCTGTGCATCCGCAGCACCTCCATTGCTCTGCATAGCCTGCTGTCTCGCCACAGCTTGACTAGCAATGAAGTTGACGTCAGTATTGAACTGTGCTTGAACACTTCGCTTGATGCGCAGCATTTCTTTGAACGTGTCTTCGTTGCCATGCTGTACCTCGAAGCCCTCCCATTTCTTCCAAAACGCTGCCTCGACTCTCGGGTCGCAGAACTGACTTGCGTGACCGAAGATTGCTCTCGCGCGGTCAATTTCGCCTAATCTTCGTTCCATCTCAGCGAATTTGATGCACATACTTGCTGCTTCCTTATCAGGCAAAGCAGCAATCGCACGTTCGTAGATAGGTCGTGTGGAGGTCAGGCCAAAGTTGGAAGCAGATTTCGTGACGTAGAACTCAAACATCTCTGCTCTGTCTTGGTCTGCTACGGCACGAGTAGCGCGCTCATAGATACGCATAGCGTGCCGTGCAAGACCTCGCTCCTCTTCTAACGCGCCGTACATCAGGTATAGTGTTCGCGCGAATTTTGGTGGGCAGTCCTCTACTGCTTGTTCAAATAAATCTCGTAATCGCTCGATGCTGATTTTACGGTCGACGGCTTTCGTAAGGTACAGATTCCACAGCTCAAAGGCGACAGGATAAGAGAACAGATCCAGACCTCGCTCGTAGACCTTGAAGGAATCTTCGAAATAGCCATTCTCCTCAAGCAGGTTGGCATAGTTGACCACAGTCTGCGGTGTGGCGATCTTGAGCTCGAATATGCGCTCGTAGACTTTCTTCGTCTCATCCAGGCTTGAGACTGACTCTACTAGATCAACATAGAAAGACCAGAGTTTCCAACTCTTGTGGACTCGTTGTTGCGGGCTCAGCGTCTCGTCAAAATAGTCAACATTACTTCGCTTCGGTGCTTTTGTCGCAGAAGCCATGATATTGACAGCCTGGTCAAAGTTTTCGTTGCGAAGCTCCATCTCTGCCCACTCTGTCCACATTTCTGCAAGCTCTGATACTGACTTGTAAGGTACCTTGACCGCCTTCTCCAGGATGATTCGCGCGTTCCTCAAATCGCCTCCAGCTTCGTAGAATTTTGCGTAATTGGTCCAGAGCTCGTGGAAGCGGCCAATGGCTCGTTTGGGGTTGATCGCAGCAATCGCATCAGTGTATGTTTGCACAACCATTTGTGCGTTGTCACCCCATAGAGCAACACGCTTCGACCATTCATTGACGTTGTATGGGTTCTGCCGTAGCAGGACATCGTTGATCAGGAACGGGCGTCGGTCCATGAGTTGCTCAAATCGCATCATTCTGATATCGAGGTCCAAATCTGCATTCTCGTCTACCTTGCCCTTCTGCTGTCGCTTTGCAGAGTCCTCGAGCTTGATACTGATCAGAGCTTCTTCAGCTTCTGCGTAAGTATCGAACACCACACTGAAGTCGCGGATGGTCATTACTGTGGTGATGCCCTCTTCAAAGATGTCTCTGGCTCGCTCGTATGCCCCTTGGTTGATGTAGTATCGCGCCAGACCAACCCAAAGTATACCTCGCTGGTCAGGAAATCGTTGCAGACCCGATCGAATGATCTTCTCCACGGCCATCGTGGTGCCATCGAGCATTGGAAGCGGGTTCGGTATAGCTCGTGCGTGATCGATGAGGACTTCGAGCATTTCGGTCCAATGCTGAAAGGGTCCCTTGGCCTCTTTTGACTTGAATCGTGGGTTGTTGAGTATTTCGATGTAGCGCTGAACAGCCTCCGTATACCTTCGCTCCCTGACCAGCAGGTCGATGAAATCCTCCATGTTCTCAGGGTGTACCTGCATATACCGTCGCCATATTCTGACAGCCGTATCTCCACCAGCAGAGTTTGCGAATGGCCTGTACAAAGCCCAGATTCGATTATGTTGTGTTAGAGGCAGAGCTCGTAGAGCACGGTCGAATGTTCGTCTCGTGGGAGTGACCAAGGGCTGCTCGCATAGGAATGCCAGATACATCTGCCATATCCTTGGCATCTTGTTGAGCAGCACCAGTGCTCGCTCGAACAGAGCGTTCACCTTCTGGTACTCGGCCTTGTGTCTCGCCGCGTTCCTGCCTTTGAGATGCTTCGTCCGCAGCTCCAGATACATCTTCCACAGCTTGTAGCTCCTCGGCAAAGCTGTCACCGCTCTCTCGAGCACGAACGCCTGCTCCAGCTTCGTTCCATACTGCCTCTTGAAGTTCGCATAGTCCAGCCAAGGTCGTACATTGCCCGAATTGCGCAGGACATCGTTCTCATACACCTCGTCGTTCTGCGATACCAGATACAGAAACCTCTGCTGTGGCTGCTGTGCCCTCTGTACCTCCGCCATCCTCTCTGCGCCTGCAGTACTCTGCTCCGCGGAGGCTTTCCTCGAGCCCGGTCGAGATAGTCCAAAGGTGAGTGCAAATGGTGGCGTCAGTGTGCGCAGCAGCTCGCCTGGCATACTCCAGCTCCAGTGATCACACCGCAAGTAACGCAAGGCATGCGCACGGTGCAGAGGATGCTGTGAAAGAGAGTGGTGCCGGCGCGTGCAGGAGGACTTCTTTCGCGATCGCCAAGACAAGAAGCTCAGTCGAGCGAGTCATGAGATGCGATTGCTTTGGTGGTGTAGATGTGAGTATGTGCGGTATGAAGTATACGCATGAGAGCTATCACCTCTGTCACCAGCGGCAGAGCTCCAACCTTCATCCAGTGCTTGCTTTACTCCGCGACGGGACGACCATCTCCACCCAGCAACTCACCACTCCGCTCCCAAGATACACGCTCAGAGGCCACTGGCAGTCATATCGAATAGGAATACTATAGCGAGCGACCGCTGAGCTCGCCATACTCCGCCCGGCATGTCAGGCGCAAATGTACGCCTTGTTACTTCCACAGATGCAGCTATAGCATAAGTCATTCTAACTGTATGCAGGACAGAGAAGCAGTCTTCCCCACCCGCCAATCCCTTGGAGCTATGAAGTCCAAACTGAAAGGCGCTCAAATCGGCCATGACCTCCTCAAGCGCAAATCCGAAGCCCTCACCAAGCGTTTCCGAGAAATCACCCGCCGTATAGATGAAGCCAAACGCAAGATGGGTCGTGTCATGCAGATCGCCGCTTTCTCCCTCGCCGAAGTCACATATGCCGTGGGCAACAGCAGTATTTCCTACCAGATTACCGAGAGTGTGAAGCAAGCCAAGTTCCGGGTGCGGACAAGGCAGGAGAATGTTTCTGGTGTGTTTCTGCCGCAGTTTGAAAGTGTGCAGAGGGATGATGTGGGGAGTGATTTCCAGATGACGGGTTTGGGGAAGGGTGGACAGCAGGTACAGAAGTGTAGGGAGACCTATACACGGGCTGTGGAAACTCTGGTGGAGCTTGCTTCACTACAGACTGCGTTTGTAATCTTGGACGAGGTCATCAAGGTGGTGAATCGAAGAGTCAACGCTATGTATGCTCTACATCCTTCTGCTTGTGAGAATATAACTGACTTGGAGCTTAGTGAGCACGTCATCATCCCACGAACAGAAAACACGATCAAATACATCAACTCTGAGCTCGACGAGCTAGATCGTGAGGAGTTCTTCCGACTCAAGAAGGTCAAGGGTGTCAAGGAGCGGGCACAGGCTGAGCAAGAGGCAGAGAGGAACAAGACTGCGCAGAACGATAGCGACAAGGAGAATCAGCAAAAACGGAGTAATGCTGAGGATGCGCCTACTACGAATGTGCTGGGCGATGAGGGTGATGAGGATGTGATCTTTTAGTGGGAATATGTTGACCATCTGTGTGAGTGCGTAATTTGAGCGATTGTGTTGATTGAATGTTCGCAGCGTAGCAGAGTCAGACAAGAGACCAATTTCCTATCTAGACGTCCGTCGGTAGGCGCTCGGGAGATGTACGCCGTTCAGGACGTCATCATGCTAGAGAGACTCCACGGGCCTTGTTAATCATACTGTCGGAAGTGACGAGGTCAAACCAGCTTTGGATGTGATCGTTCCTGGTGGTAAGCATCAGATAGTTATGGTCGAAGAGAAGGTCATGCTGCTCTCAGACGACGGCATGGCATATGTCGAGCTTGACAAGCTAGCCGGCATCATTAATTCCGCTTCCTTTCTTGCATCGGCGCCTGGCTTCGCAGCACCACAAGATACGTAGCAAGAGTACACCCACCTTTACAAGCCAAGGTCAAAGAGATTTGAACAGCTCCTCGGCCAGACCGAATACAGCTCACGCAAGATGGCAAGGCCATATGGTCCGCCATGCCGGTGGCCCAGCCAAGCGTTGGACATACAGGAGGTAAGAAACCCCAGGTAGAGATGACATGGACTTTCTGCGTTGAGCGAGTTCTGGTATCTCCACCATCCGGCACGCAATGGCAGACATCGTCCACGATGGCTCCTTCATGGGGCTCAGGGTCTCGGACTAGGAGCAGCGACGTCGTTGCGTGTGCGCAGGAAAGATATGAAGAGCACCTGCATACCGGTGAAGTGCGGTCGACAAGATTCGCATAACTTGCAAAGAGAAATCTGGTTCGGCGAACAAGCCAGATCTTCCACAGTTTCAACCCGGTCGTCGGTACCTCATGATCTGCGATACATCGCCACGGCCTATCATTCCTCGTACGCTGCTGCTCCAGTAACCAGGCTCTTCTGCTGAAGGAAAATAAGAACGCATTAGTCGCCGTGGCGCGCCAGAGAAGTTCTGTTACACAACATGGGTTCGTGGGGAATGCAGTGGAAAGCGACAACCACGTCTTCAACGGCCCACCTGTCATTCTGATGCAGCTGCAGCAGCCCAACTGTCATGCATTGCATCTGCCGGACGCCACTTGTAATGTTCCCAACGCGTGATAGATTATTTTTGCTTCATGTCGTCTTGCAACATCCAGGTGAAGCTCAGAGACACAGTGTCCGGCGGAATGAGTGACATGAAACTGATGTGAATAGATAGTTGACATCTGCGGTAGATCGTTCCAGCTACCAGGTCATGGCCATGTCATTGCGATGCATATCGATACGTCGTGCAGTAATCCCTGGCGGACCGAAGGAGTCGATGTCGACCCCAGCAAGCAGCTGCAGCCTTGCGCCTTTCCGACTAAGTTCGAAACATCGCCGACTCAACAAGAAATACTGTGCATCGCTTATAGCTTCGGTAATGCATCAAGGTGACGGTGTATGGGAGCATTCGGTCGGCGGCGGTGACTGAGGCTGTGTCCAGTGAGAGGTGCCAGCTCAGAAGAATCTCAGCTCAGGCTTTCGACGCCACACGGGCCTACTCATTGGCTGGAGCGACTTCTTCACGCAAGCCACCACATATACACTCACAATTCACAGCAAGCGACGGTGAAGCATGCGTCGGACTCTCATGCACACAGTAGCCAGCCGTAGGTGGACGCACGTGAAGACTAGTACATAGCCGAACCGGCCTAGAATGGGCCACCACGGTAACACCTAGCGCAACCTGCCAAAACACGTCCGCGATTGTGTAGCTGCGTATGTGTGATATGTGATATGTAACACTTCCTGTCCTCGTCTTCAACAATGAAGCCACAGTGGAGCCCATCCAAATTCACTATCAAGAACTGATCAGCGTCTCAGTCACTGACATCCCAGGCGCCGGTTTGTGACAACCGTTTGAACACACTCCACAACTTTTGTACGACCTGGCCGTTTGTTCCACGGATACCTTGCAGATAGGGGCTGCAACTCGCCAGACGGTCAACACAGAAGAGCAAACAGAGTACATAAGATAAGCTGGTCGCACCTTGGAACACAAGAGATTGCAAATTGTCGAGATCCTTATCGTTGATTGACGTCGGTGGTCGTTCACCTGGAGCGCAAAAGGTGCATATATTGCTGACCAGAGATCGTGCTTGCTGGATCCGAACGCTACATCTTCGGATGTTCGCGTTGCCGAAGGATCTGGAGCTTCAGTTAACCGAGAATCACACACCCTTCATCGGCCGAAGAGCCCGTTCGTAACCGCAAACATGAACGGGCAACGAAGAAAGTCGATGCCGGAGTTGTTCACACGCCAACACAAGACGTACGAAACTCCACCTCCATTCCTGCCGCCTCGAAAACCTGCTCGAGGTCGATCGAGACAGTCGAGAGACATGCCGCTGACCAGTTCACCCTACGACCAACTTGGCTCTCCCCGTGGTAGCCTTATCGGTAGTCGACCCAGCTCGCTGCCCAGCATACCCGACTTGGAGGCCGACACCCATGCTCATGCCGGCTCAATAGTCTCACCACAGCAATCTCCAATTCATTCGCGTCCAGCTTCTGCTGCTAGCGCACGCAGAGAATCGACAGGCAGGAGGAAGCTGCCTTTACGTCGACACCCATCAGTGCAGCGACACCCATCGTTACAAGTCGGTCGAACCCCATCGGAAGACGACCCCGTGCACTTGACAGTACATCCTGCTTTGCTCAGCCCAAGTCGCTCAACCCCTCTTCTCCGTTCCGAGCAACCGCGACCCCGTAGCCATCCTCCATCCACAGCTATCTTTCGATCCCGAGAGGAGATGTCAGATGGGCTCGGAGATCCTTGGAAACCATCGTCGCTGGCACCCCCAAGCCCAGCTTTGAGACCTCCGGCTCCTCAGCCACGAGCCAGCTTCCATCGGCTCTCGAGCCTCGACAATGTCATCAGATATCGGGAGGAGGTCGCACGATGGAAACGAGCTTCATCTCTCCTTCACCTCGAAGCCGGCTCGCTCGATATCCAGCCGCCCACCACAGCCGGGTCAGAGTATCCTCTTGTACAAGCTGCTAACGTGCCAACGATCGAGGTCTTGGACGAGAGGTCATCTGCGGCCAGCAATCAAGAGGAAACAATGTCGCCGTTGCATGGTGGCAAGAATAGATTTCGGAGCTTTGCGGCTGAAGTCGGATTCTGCTTCACTATCGCCACTCAGATGTTCTTGTCTGAATATTTGATCTCCGGATTTGCACTGGCACTGCCTGAGCTAGTCGCAAGAACAGGAGTCATCGAGGTAGGATCGGGCACTCTCGGCCTTTTCTGGCCAGCATCGTTGCTCACCCTCACACTCAGCGCCACCATCCTGATCTGCGCTCGACTCGCAGACATCCACGGCGGTTATAGGCTCTTCATGCTAGGCTTGATATGGCTCGGCATCTGGTCTCTCATCCCAGGCTTCTTCACCTCCGTCGTTGTCCTTGACGTCTCACGAGCAATGCAAGGTCTCGCACTGGCAGCTTTCATGCCCTCGACGTTCGTGCTGGTGTCAACGTTCTACGAACACGGTCCTCGAAAGAACTTTGTGCTGGGGCTGTACGCCGGCTGCGCGCCTGTCGGATTCTTCGCGGGTATCCTCGTCGCAGGCGCGCTGCCACAAGATGAGTCGCGATGGTATCTCTGGATAGCTGCGATACTGGCTTTCATAGCAACCATTACTGGATACCTGACAGTGCCGCACGACTGGACAGACCGGAAACAGCTTGGCTTGAAGATGGACTGGCTGGGAGGCTTCCTGATCACCGCGGGCCTCATGCTCCTGAGTTACGCATTGGCGTATGAGCCAGATGCCAACACATACGATAGAGCTAGGAATGGCTTCAGCTTTCCAAGTGTGTATGGCCCTTGTGTCGCTGGCATGCTGTGCCTGGGCGCTGCCGTCTGGGTCGAAGGTTGGTACGCTGAGTGCCCACTTCTTCCCTTTGACTTCTTTCGGCCCAAGGGTTCGATGGCGATGTGTCTCGCCGGGCTATGCTTCTATGCCAGCTATGGCGTCTGGCTGTACGAGTCTGCCGAATTCTTCCAAAGTCCATCTGGGACGATCCATCACCGCTTGAGTGGCATCGGACTGGCTACGTGGTACACGCCAACGGCGATTGGTGGTCTGATACTCTGTGTTGTCGGCGCCTCGCTCATGCACATCGTACACATGAAGATCCTGCTGCTGATATCTGGGCTGGCGTGGATAGGAGCTCCACTACTGCTGGCACTGTGTCCGCTACCGGTCAACTACTGGGCTTTCGTGATGCCGTCGATGCTCTGTGCCACGCTAGGCATAGATCTCACCTTCACTATGTCACTGGTGTACTTCTCCTCGACTCAGCCAAAGCGTTATCAGGGCTTATGTGGTGCCATCTGCTCGATACTAGTCAACCTCGCCATCTCCTTCGCACTCCCGCTATCTGAGATCATCGAGGCAAAAGCTGCTTCGACCATTGCCTGCAATGCGCGGGACGAGACGTCAGTATACAAGCCATGCATCGACAGATCGATCAACTGGAGCTACAGGGCCATGTTTTTCTACGCCGCTGCTTCTGCATGCTGTGGCTTGATCATCTGCGCACTATTCGTTCACTTCCCACGTCAGCAGGAATCTGAGAAGCCAGCAGATGAGGAACGGCCCCGTGAGACTTCTTCTGAGGTTTCAACACTCGTTGAGGTGGTATATTGACAGGGCTGGTATGATTCCCAAAAGTTACCGGAGATTGGCGGAACCAAAGCAAAGGCGCCGGCTGAAGGTCACCGGCCTTGTACGTTAGGCAAGTACTAGACTTAGCATGGTCTATGATTTAGAGAAGAAACGCTTCACAGCGAGGTTATATATGTTTCCTGATGTGTCCTTGCCAGTATATGGCAGCCATAGCGGCCTCGAGCTCTTAGACGATGGCTAGGCGATTGCCGTGAATCGATACCCGGCAGTTTGGTGAAGCATGGGTGCATAGGCGAATCACTCCTTGGCCGAGCATTCCGACTACTAAAAGTCACAGAGAGATCCGCACCACCGCAGGTGGGGGTGTGAAGCTGGTAAATTGGGTCTTCGGAGACAAGGAGTCGACCAGATTGGTCATGTTCAAGTCCAGCAGGACGACGTTGCAGGCCAGTATCCGACCGCCTCAATGGTCGCCTTCCTCTCTGCTCGCACCATGTCGTGAGCACATACATGGTCTAAGATGCCGGTAGTCACCGACCAACGCTGGTGAAGTGAATGGTGGCGGAGCACATGGCCGAGGCTGAGGCTTGGACCGTGCATTTACTTGCTTGCATATCCTTCGTGATCATCCTCGTCTTATTGTTAACCTGACGTAGCCAGTGCAGGCTAAGTGGTGTCCACTCCACCCAATTGCCGCGCTCAGCAGAGACAACGTTGACGGAGAAGTGCAATAGCGCACACTGGCCAAAGGTACATCAAGGGCCCCGCTCTTCTTACACGAGCATTACGCTGTCACATATGCACGACTTTCGTTCGAAGACATCTCTCGCTGCTACATCACAATTCCCTCAAGCTCACTGATGCTATTTCAACAAGCATCAACATGAGTGGCAGTAATGATGTCCCAGGCATCGACACCAGCGGCCTGCGCGAGAGGCTACCGCAAAACCCCGACATACCACAAAAAGCTGCGTCTACCGAGACTGCCCAGCAAGCAGTACGACAGCTGAACGATCAAGAAGCACAAGGTGGAAAGGATGAGAAGGACAAACGTACATTTGGACGGACGCCAGATGGCACAGGTGTGTTCTCCCTAAGGCAACCGCTTTCTGATGATGCACTGTGCTTCACTTCTAGATACAACGCAGAACTATCCGCAGTAATCATGCTATCAGTCCCAATTCAGCCAACATCGTTGAGCCCACAAGCGACAAAGCTAATGCCTCCGGAAATGTAGTCTTCACCGTGCCTCACACCGAGGACATGGTTTCGCAGCTGTTCGACCCAACGCAACCAAAGAACGCTTCCGATGTAGCCATCGTGACCGTGCTGGCCTACTACGCTCTCCTGTGGTACTTCTTACCTCAAACATGGCGCATACCCATCTTCGCTATCATGTTCCTGTTCTGGCGGCTTTGCTACAATGCTGGCATAGGGTGGCTGCTACACAATCAGTCACACCATAAGCGGCTGATAGCCTGGGCCAATAAGAGCCATATCTTCGAAAACCCCCAGACCGGGACCAATCCGCATCCGTTCTTGTACAAGTTCTTGAAGCAAGAAATGGAAGCCAAGATTCCTAAAGACTACAAGTTTGAAGACGCGCCAATTGAGTTCAATACTTGGCTTGTCTTTCGACGAGTGGTAGATCTCATCCTGATGAGTGATTTCACCTGCTACATCCTTTTCGCTGCTGCGTGTGGTGGCCGTCCGGCAAACGAGAAACTACTCATGACCGTTGCACGCTGGGTAGGTGGCTGGCTCCTTGTCTTTTTCAATTTGTGGGTTAAGCTTGATGCTCACAGGGTGGTAAAGGACTTCGCATGGTAAGAATTCGATGATTGTAAGCCTTATGGTTCTCTGAGTCACATGCTAATCGCTGCATCCATCGGTTCAAAGGTACTGGGGTGACTTCTTCTTTCTGATCGACCAGGAGCTCACCTTCGATGGCGTCTTCGAGCTTGCGCCACACCCAATGTACTCCGTCGGCTACGCTGGCTTCTACGGAATCTCGATGATGGCAGCAAGCTACAAGGTCCTCTTCATCTCAATCATTGCTCACGCCGCACAATTGATCTTCCTCGCCTTTGTTGAGTCACCACATATTGAGCGGACATACAATAGCTCTCCGCCTCCGAAAAGGACCGAGATCGAGGACGACACAAGTGCAATCCAGAGACCTAGCTATCAATCTCGACTCCTCAGCGCAGCCAATGCGGACGCATACCCTGCTCAAGAGCCCATCGCCCAGCCATCACCGATACACTCCTTGATTGGCTTACAGCATATTGACTTACACAGGATAACAGATGTCTCAGTCATTATTATCCAGATCTACATGTATATCTTCGCTTTCCTGACACCCTCTACAAAGCTCTGGCAGACTTTCTTTGTAGTCAGTGCTACCCTCTGGCGTCTATGGTACTCTCTTGGCATCGGCTTCATCCTTGATCGCCAATCGAACAAGAAGAGGTGGACTCGCCACTTTTTGAAATACGGAGAAAGCACTGAAGAGGCTTGGCGGCAGTGGAAAGGCATCTACCATTTTAGCATGGTCATGTGCTACACCAGCTTTGTGTGTGCTGCCTACAAAATGTATGGTTTGCCGGACGACTGGACCATTGGCATGTCTACACTGCGACACGTTCTTGGTGTCGCGTTGATCTCTCTCCAGCTCTGGACCATCTCAAGCATCTATGAGTCACTTGGTGAGTTCGGCTGGTTCTTCGGCGACTTCTTCTTCGTCGAACAAGCTCCCAAGCTGAATTACAGTGGTATCTACCGCTTCCTGAACAATCCTGAGCGAACCATCGGTCTTGCTGGAGTCTGGGGAGCTGCCATCATCACTTGGAGCAAAGCTGTGTTTCTGCTTGCTTTGCTCAGTCATGCTCTCACTCTATGCTTCATCCAATTCGTCGAGCGTCCCCACATGCAGAAGCTGTACAGGATGAGCATTCGCGAGACATCTGGTGTGTCGCGCAGTATCAAGCGATCACTACCATCACCTTTGCAGAAGTGGACCGGTACAGTCGACAAAGCTCTGGACGATAGCTTCGACTTCCTGGAGGACATCATTGATGCAGCCACGCCCAAGCTAGCAGAAGGCTTCAGTCACTTCGTCACAGACTCCAAGTCTTTGTTCAAGCAGTTCCCAGCCCGCGTAAGCATATCACGCATCGCACCTGATCTTGCAGGCTACGATCCCAAGGACTACTCGTTGGAGATCGACAAATCTACCTCTGGTGTAAAGCAAGCCAACGCAGCGCAAAGTGGACGAGAAGGCGAGGATGGACAAAAAGCACAGAAGCACCAAGACAACTTCCGAAGAATAATCGTCGAGTATGGCGCACCCATTAGAGTGAAATGGACCGCCCCTCTTAACCACAGTAACAAGGACTGGGTTGGTCTGTTTATAGTCGGTGACAACGCGTCACGGGATGTGACTAGAGTATCTTCGCAAGCAAGATGGGTGGCGACAAATAAGGGCGCCTGGGACTACACCAATGCCAGCGATGGTATCCTAGTCGCCGAACAGAAAGTGTCTGGCAAAACCAGAAGTGACGGCGAGTCGAAGGACTTCATGTCTGGTGTGCTAGAGTTCTCTGGTGACAAGCTCTGGTGGACGCAAGGTATCTTCGAATTCCGCTACCACCATGACGGCAAGCACAATGTCATGGCTGTTTCACTGCCATTCGAGATCCGCATCGACCGCTTTGACGACGAGCGCGTGGATTACAATGCAGACGCAACGATTAGATCCACGATGGAAGGTGCACTCCTGCCGGTCGTCCAGAATTGCTTCGATCGTGCCCCAGACGTCGCACCGCGCACAGCAGATGAGACCTTCGGCCCTACTTTAGAGCGAGAAGGCAAATATGCCAGGAGAGTCGTGTATGCCGTCCAACAAATGTTCGGTATCGAGTTTGCGCCGGAAGTGGTCCAGGCAGATGGGAATGTCAAGAATCTGGCCTGGAGGTTAGCGTCTGCGAAGAAAGTACTCGCGCCATTCTCGATGTCACATTCGAAGGGAGCTACAACACCACAATAATCATCGGGAAAGGTAGATATCTCGTACAAACCCGCGAAAAGGCTCAGCGGCACTGCTTCGTGATGAAATACACATATCACCGGCGTCGGGTGGGTGGTCAGGAATTCGAGGGTACCCTAAAAGCGTTTCATAAACAGTGTCTACCTTTCTCGGTAACCAACTAGCAACATATAATCCTCTACCAAAACGAGAGAAGTCTGCAGCGAGACAATGATCCGCCTTTCCAGTCGACTTTGCCTTGCAGCATCAATCCATCACTGTGTTCTCCTCCGCGTAGGACCCTCCTCTCCTTTATATACATCCACCTATGTGCCATGTGAATCAGCAAGCCACTTGTTGGTCACTTCGGCAACGGTCGAGCTAGTCGTTCCTGGGCACTATACCGCACCCTTTTTAGGGAAAGCGCGCAGCCACATCTCATCTCGGAGTACGAGCGTACACGGATCTGGACGACGAGGAAAAGTAGGGGCAGGTTCTGCAGCAGGGTGTATGGTAGGTGTTGTTGAGGTAAGACATGCTCACTTGTCTCCTCCACAAACAATCCGAAATGCCTTAGTCGTACGTGACGCTAAAACGGTCATTGTGTACTTAACCACATATTCTCGTCCCATTATTGACGATGTCGTTCGTTCCCAGCGTTCGTCGAGCTATACCGGCGATCATTCTTTTGGCAGCGACGGCATCTGCGCAGAAATGCTACTACCCGGATGGGACAACAGAATCGAACGATGAGCCATGCACTTCAAGCGGCAATGGAGGCGCCTCTTCCTGCTGCCCATCGAATGCGTTCTGCATGGGCAATGGACTTTGTTTCGGCAACGGCGTAGTGACAAGATCGTCATGTACAGACGCAACTTGGGGGTCTCCAGCATGCTCAGGATACTGTAAGACAGGTAGGCTTCTTCGTGAAACTTGTGGCTTGTCTATGACTGGAACTGAGCCATCGTATAGTGACAACAGACGGACCTATAGCGATCATGCCCTGCCCGACTAATGACGAGACGACTACCTTTGCTTGCGGGCTGAACGCATCAGCATGCGAGAGTAACAGTTTCGAGATGTCAGGCGGCAGTGGGATACAGCTCAGAACTGACCAGGTCGCGACGATATTGAGCTCCGTGCTGGCTGCTTCACCCTCTGCGACCAGTGCTATAGGACAACCGACAGTGACGGCGACCTCTTCAGCAACCGTGGCCACAGCTGGATTACATACTTCTGAAGAACTTGCTGGTGTCGCATGTGGTGTCGGCCTGCCGTTGCTGTTCGCTCTTATTGCCTTGTTGATCTTGTACCGCCGAGAGAAACAAAAGCACGCACCGCCAAAGCTCATGTACAAATTGCCAGACGATCACAAAGTGGATGAGTTTACTTTCCGGCCGCCCACTGCTACGGCTGCGAGCCGCAAGTCAGCATACACGACCACCACAGCAGATTTTGGCCCTCCAAGCGATAGAGGCAGTTTCAGAACGGTCGGCAGTAGTCAGAACACATCTCGAGTACCAGGGTTTGCAGAGAGATATGAGAGCATGCAGAAAGTGGGCCACACGCATGAGAAGGAGGCACAAGAGAAGCAGAGGCATGAATTGGATTCGAGTGCAATTCGGGACATGATACGCCATGAGCTGGGAGAAGGCCGTGTATCGCGGTAATGGATGAAGGTGATACAGCCAACCATTGCCCGAAGTTTTAAGGGTTCATTCTGTACTATTAGCGAGGCGTTAGGAGGTGTCCTCATCCGCGGTCGATATTCTCATATATCGTGATCACCTATTTCTTTATGGGTTTGGCAGCACAGTACATTACCTTCAATTGCAATAGAACAAGACCGGGAAGCAGGCGATATTCATTCGGGCTTGGAACGGCGGCTTCTTGGCTCTTTCGATCTGGCTTGCTTGTGCCATAGGAAGTCAAAGGCATATCGCAAAGATCCAGTGACTCGATCTTGTTTAGGATTTGCGTTTTGTGGGCCAACTATACTCTGATTCAACGCGACATCCGCAAACTCGGTGGCGCTTCCATACAAGCAGGTACGTACCCGTCCTTGCCCTTCGTGCCGCATGTGTAACTTCACGCCTTCTTCCAAGACGAGAAGTGGAGTGTTTAGCCTGACAGAGGTTCACAGCTCGTACGAGATATATTGCTTGTCGAAACCCTCCTCTCCATTCAACAAACGATCGACAATCTCCCACTATTGGCAGCCACATATATCCCTGGTGGTAGAATGGGACGTGATCGATCCTTTGCACTTCACCTTCAGATAAGCATCTCGCACTTGCTAAAGTTACCAAGCGGATGGCACTGTCCAACATGACCAGACACTCTTCTCTTGGTAGCAAATAAACATGTAGCCTGGAACAGAAAGTCAGAACTGGCAGTATCTCCGTTACACCACTGGTGCCCTTCTGCTCGCTATCGACGCTGACTTTCACGGTCAACGCCTTTCGCGATGTTCAGTCTGCTGCTCTGCATCCTATTCGCGGTCATCTCTTTTGCACTACCACTAAACTCACCACTTCTGCAGTCATATGATTACATAGGTGCGCCGATGCGATCACGAAGACTGAAGTATCACTGACAGTCGTAGTGGTTGGTGGCGGCGTAGCAGGACTCACAGTCGCGAACCGATTGTCCGAAGACCCAACCGTGAACGTCCTCGTCCTCGAAGCTGGTCCAGCAGATCATGGAGAAGGCATCATCAACGTACCCGGCATGATCGGAGATGGCATGAGTACAATCTACGACTGGAATCTATCGTCTACCGCGCAAATTTCGTTGGATGGGAAGCCGCGTAGCATACCTCAGGGTCATGGTCTTGGTGGCGGAAGCTTGATCAATGGCATGTTATGGAATCGTGGCGAGGTTGACGACTGGGCGAATATTGCAGCTCTAGGCAATCCCGGCTGGACTTGGAATGATATGTTACCATACTTCCAGCGCAGTGAGCGATACTGGGGTCTATCATCCGAGGAGCTCGCTGTCGCGTACTCTATCGAGGCCAATGCGAGTGTACACGGCATATCTGGGCCTGTGAACGTTAGCTTTCCTTCGTGGTATTGGCCTAGCTCCCGTGCACTGTTCGCTGGTCTGAATGAGCTGGGCATACCCACAGCTTTCGATCCGAACGCTGGCCAGATTGCCGGAGCCAGTTTCCTTCCAATCAGTCTGGACCCAGTCACGGGAACTCGATCGACTGCGAGAAGAGCATACTACGACTCCGTTGCTTCCAGGCCGAACTTGTGGGTGGCGACCTCACAATACGTGACACAAATTCTCTTCGCAGGGACAAGTGCGGACCTCAATGCGCTCATAAGCACGTCCAACGATGTACCTATCGGCGGTCAAGGCTCATCACCAGGCGTACCAGGTGGCATATTCGGCCAGACAGATGTGTCTCCATCTGGTTCACCTTCGACGAGGAGAAGAGGTCTTTCCCTTCTCCAAAACCTCTGGCACAGCCTTCCAAGAGTTTTGAGGCGCCAGAATACCGCTACCGGGACACAGGTAGTGCGGGCAAATGGTGTGGTTTTCGCGGCGGATGCTCAGAGTCCGCGCGAGGTATGTGATTCAAATCTGCGCTCCGTAGTCGCCTACCATAACTGATCTGCTGCACTAGGTTGTATCAGCCACTCGCGAAGTCATCCTCGCTGCTGGATCACTACATAGTCCACAGCTTCTACTCCTTTCTGGTGTTGGACGTGCAGCAACTCTACGGCAGCTTGCGATTCCGGTGAACATAGATCTGCCAGGCGTTGGTAGTAACCTCCACGATCATGGACAAGTATGGGCCTGGTACCCGTACAATAACTCAGCTATCGCAACGCCGCTGAGTCTGATACGCAACAGCACATTTGCAGAGAATGCTTGGGAGGAATATAATGCCAATAGAACTGGTCCATTGACTTCCGCAGCATACGACGGTGTGGCGTTCCCAGCTCTACCTTTCATTGTCAACGGCTCGACAGCCATTGTGGACGCTGCCACAGCCCAGGCCGCAGCACAATACTTACCTTCCGGCACAGACGGCAGTGTTGTTCTCGGCTTCACGCAACAGCTTCGTCTACTCACCCAAGCTTTATCCGATCCAACCAGAGCAAGCTACGAGATCATCAATGGGAATGATGGAGCACTGACAGTGGCGAGTATGCGACCTTTGAGTCGTGGGACTGTAACGCTTAACTCACCGCAACCCTTTGAGCCACCAGTCATCGACCCGCGCTATGGTAGCAATCCAGTCGATAAGCAGGTGCTGCTAGCTGCTCTACGCTTCAATCAGCGTCTGATCGTCACGGAGAGTATGTCTCAGTTGCAACCATTGCAAATGTATCCAGCGGCGGACGCCACGGATGATGAGCTTCTGCAGTGGATCGCGACGACCTTGGAAACCGAGTACCATCCTGCAGGCACTTGTTCTATGCTGCCATTTGCGCTTGGTGGTGTGGTCTCGCCAGATCTGCTTGTGTACGGTACTTCAAATCTTCGAGTCGTGGACGCCAGCATCATACCCATGCTACCAGCCGCACATCTGCAGGCTGTCGTTTATGGAATCGCGGAGAAGGTATGTCGGCGAGCACCAAATTTGTGACTCAATTGGCCTAATGTACGATCGCAGGCTGCAGATGTCATACGGGCAGCAAACGCCCGTGATCAAGCCGCAACCAGCTCGACGCCAGCCACGACACCGTCTCCTTCGCCTCCCACGTCCTCATCAGCACAGTCATTTTTCAACGATGCTTTGGTTCCAATTGATCCGATGACGACCTTCGTGACTGTCGTTGAGACGCAAACGGTGTATGCTTGATGCTTAGTCTGACAAGCAGACAACATATTTACGAAATCAGGATTTGGAAGAGATATGTAACGGCGCTATGTAATAGATCAGAAGATATGGAATCAGCTATGCTTGCTATCTGGAGCATGTATGCTGCGCTGCCTGACTCACATTGGATGACTTTTGCTCGTCCATTAGTGCAAGCTCGTTCTTGTCATTTGCATTGCATGTACCTCATAGTTTCGTCCCAACGCCGTCTGCTTGCCGTCAATTTGTCATCGCACAAATATATGTAGGCCGCTTGCTCCCGTACCACTGTCTGCCATCACCCACCTTTCGTGCTGGCCTACGGTTGCACAAAACTTGTTTGATGTGCACACAACAGCTGATCTGGTGTTCCTGCGGACACGGAGAGTTCCTACCAATCGAGAGATGCTTGAGTGCGAATAAGCTTGGCTACTGCTGGACGGCTGTTTGGGGCGATAATGGTGTGGTGATTCAGCTACCTTGTTCCTATTGCAAGGCTGGGTTGAATCGGAGAAGACCATTGGGGAGTGCGATGCCACTACGATCGGACACTGCTGTGCCAGAGATGATGCACGATAGCCTGGTACAGCAACCAGAGAATGGGACGGCGGAGAAACTTGATGTGCTATCGACGGACGTCGACCAGGAGATGCCAATACTTCTCGATCCTCAGGTAGCCACGCCGCCATCTGAGTGGGATGATATCTTGAGTACTGATTTTGGGGAAGAGTTTGATTTGAGTCAGGAACTATGGCAGCATCAATAACAGTGATTGACTTGTTTTGTGGCATTTTGATTTCGTTTCAGCACACTCATTCCTTCTCGTTTCAACGGAGTGATGATGTGATAATACCTT
This sequence comes from Recurvomyces mirabilis, assembly GCF_035927965.1. Classification (NCBI taxonomy): domain Eukaryota; kingdom Fungi; phylum Ascomycota; class Dothideomycetes; order Mycosphaerellales; family Teratosphaeriaceae; genus Recurvomyces; species Recurvomyces mirabilis. Next base: position 747,278 of record NW_027041937.1, on the reverse strand, counting down.
GACCATGATGCCATACTCCAAAGCCTCGCTGCTAATTATCTGAGCCGAGTTGTCAAGACCGGGACCGAGGAACTCCTATTGCTGGCTGCATTTGCTTCGACGTCTAAGTCCAGGTCGACAAGGTAGAGCAAAGGGTGGAAGGATATGCGGGGCATATATTCAGCATTCACTTCGCTCTGCTATCCCGCCTATGTCATGTGATCTTCATATTACTGCAATTCATCGCATTCCGCGTTGGCCAAACTCAGTGACAGGAGATGAGTACTTGACCTGATCGACTACGGCCTGTGATCTCGTAATCAGCCGAGGCAACATCATCTCGAATTGTATTGTCGAAGTCTACATCATCCTCACTCTTCCAGACTCCTCCTCTTCCCTACCACCGTCGACAGTTGCAACCATGCCCTTCTATGAGATCCACCACATATGCCAGCTCACAGCCTCACAGAAGGAAGAGCTAGCAGGGGCAATCACTGAGATCCACTCGACACTCTTCACCACACCCAGGCTCTTCGTCAATGTGTCATACACGGATGCTTCGAGCCAGGACCTCTTCGTAGCCGGGAAGAAGAAGCCCGGAAATCATATCAGAGGCCATGTCCGCAACGGACCTGGTCGCAAAAGGTCAGACTGGCAGCAACTCTGCGGCCGAGTGACCCAAGAATGGGACAGAATCATCGGGAGCGGCTTGCCCAAGGTCAGACGGGGTGACGCGGACCAGGATACCAGTCTTCGGAGCTGCATATTACTGGGCGATCTGCTCTTTGGCACTGAGCTTGGTGTGGCTTTCCCGGAAGCGGGAGGTGATGCGCAATGGTTGGAGGACAATTGGGAGGAGTTCAGTAAGCGGGCAGATAATGGTGATGAGGAGATGAGAGATATGTTGAAGGAATGTAAGGAGCGAGGGCTGGTGGGCGAGACGAATGGCATGACGGCGCAGCAGAAGTTGGAGGAAGCACTGGGATGGGGCGAGTCGGCCTGATGTGAAGTATGGAAGTGAAATAATTGGTTGCATGCTGTACATAATCCAGTCTTGTGTGACACGCTTGAACACCAAATGCACGAGTCCGCAACGTTGAGCTTAGTGGTGAATACATCGGCCCCATGCTGTAGAAATGTCAGTATATAGGTCTGATTTAGGTGACCACTGTAAGTGTTACTGTACTCACCAGGAAGCCCACACCCGAAGCCCACGAGAAGGTATATCAAAAACACGATCACCACAACCATAAGAACCATCAATCTCACATTCTTCCACCACATCTTCCTTCGAAGCCCTTTGCTTCGCACGCGGAAGTCTCTTGCACTGCCACCAAGCTTATCCGTCTTATCCACCAGCAGATCGATCCTCTCTCCTCTCTCCAGCACCCTCTCGATGTTCTCCGTCATTATGCCTCGCACATTCTCAATCTCATTCTGCACATTCGCGAATGCATCGTCCTTTCCTGCCTTTGTGGTCCCATATTCCACCATCAAGTGCTTCAGGTTTCCGTTGAAGGCTGCCGCGCCGTATGCTGGTAGGCTCCCGAATTGCGTGCGCTCCGGGTCATATTCCCTCAAAAAACGCTTCTTGATCTCGACGAGGAATCCGAATGGTATGCGCTTGCCTAATTCCGCTCGCGCAACCACCATATATGTGAGGCCGGCGCCATTTAGACTGTCCGGCTTGTTGGATGAGGGTGCGGCATCGGCTATGTAATGGATGAAGTTCTCGTTGTGGGTGTAGGTGAGCTTCTGCGGGCTGTCGTGAGAGATCTTGGGTAGAATCACAGAGGCCAAGCCAGACGTGCCAGAGATGGCGGAAGTGGTGTGTTCGGCCAGGACAGTGTTTTCGTAGGCTATGCAGGAGTAGAGGAGGGGCGTCGCTGGTGTCGAGGATGAGGCCATGGTGTGATGAGTGTGGTTGGTATGTAGTGGTCTAGTGCGCCGTCGTGGTCAGTAATTAGGCCTTTCTTGTCATTCCAGTTCAGGTTGCGCAGTAGTTGCAGCCTTGGTGAGCAACGATCATGCTTGTGCTTGGCGATCCTGCGCCACAATCATCATCAGGGCGGCCGCTGCCGTGTGAGTTTTGTGGAGTGCATGATGGCGGGGAAGGCACACTTCATGCTTTCGGCTTGCAGCTCCTCGGTGAGAAGGACAGAGAGTCAGGTGCGTCCAAAGCGGCTACAGGCGTGAGCGTGAGCGTGGCACCGGTAGTGGCTGCTCATTCGCCTCTGATCTTTGATTCGTTTCCAATGTAGAGTACATAGGTAGTTACAGCGTCTCTGCGAGCATCAGCATTCGGATCATCAGCCAGGCCACACATTTACGACTAGAACATCACGACCACTGCAATTTCAGCACGTCACCGAGCACCGACAAACCGACAAGATGGGGTGGGAACAGTATATCAAGTATCACATCAGACCCAAGCGACACCGCACTCCAATAGGAACCGATACTAATGTCTATTCTAGTCGCCGCAATACTGTCTTCTTCAGCACAGCCGCTCTAGTTGGGTCATATCTGACGGTACGCTACAGACAAGCCGAGCAGGAGAAGAGAAACGCGCAAACGTTCCATGTAACGTCTGATAGGTCTGGTATGTGGTAGCCATATCGATGCAACTGGTCTGTTCGAGACTGACCTTTGACAGGTGGTGGTGTCTGAATGTCTGTTGAGGAGGAGACAATGTGCACGCCACCAGAATCGTCTGAAAGTGGTACTTTAAACATGATCCAGAGGGAACAGGGAGAACTTGAGGAGGCGGCTCAGACGGTATTGCATCGTCTCTACGTATGCTGAGAATAATGTACTATGCTCAAAACATCCCCGTCGCACCCTGCAATGCAAAAGCAGCTAAACATGCCCTAAACGCTTGGGATAGATTGCACCGCAAAACGCTTCAGATGTACTGTGCTCGCAAAACCACTTGAACGCCAATGTCCATGCTCGCCAACAGAACCAATTACTCCTCTTCCTTGCGATCCGGCGACCACATCGCAGTGCCCGGCCTCGATGCAGCCTCGACTGCCTGCTCACCATCCCTCGGCGGCTCGATCACCGACCTGATACTCTGCGGACTATCCGGGTCGTGCTCTCGAATCCGCATCGAGCTTCTAGGTCTCTCGATCTCTTTGCCTTTAGTCCCTCTCCTCTGCAACTTCCTCGGGCTCTTCCTACTCTTGCCCTCCGCTACATTCCTACCCAAAGGTGTCAGCGGCACAAGTCCTTCTATACTGCCACTCGTCCTCGCAGTCTCGATTTTAGGTCGAATAGGCTTTCTCATATCAGCCTCGCTATCCCTTCTCGAACTTCCCGTGCCTGCTTGATGAGAGGACATATCCTTAATCTCCCTCAGCATCTCTTTGAAGCCTTCCTCGAGTGTATGCATACGAGCCAGCATAATGCGATTCACCATGCCCTTCTCCTCGGCCTCACTTCTTTTCCTCTCCTCCTCCCGCATACGCTCGAGATCACGTTCGCGAAGCAGCTGTTCCGAAAACGAAGCAGGCATACCGGATATTCCACCGGCGTCGATGCCAGCAGGACCCCATTTATTATCACCAATTTCACTTGCGAGATCCAGAGCTCGGGCATTGAAAGAAGGCTGTCTCCTGTTCTGGCGTCCGATGTCGAAGAACGACAATCCTCCAATCGCATTCGGTGCAGTCTGTTGCCGAGGTGGCATGATGGGACGGGCACGTGTAGGTTTGGGTTTGGGCGTGCGAGCACCTGAGGCCAGAGCCTTGGTTGGCACAGGCGTCGTGGTACCGCCGCTATCCGTCTGGCGAGCAGTGCCAGGTCGTGATGTGCGGAGTGGTGAAGTGGCGGAAGGGTCTTCTCCTGTAGGTGCGAACAACGTCGTGCCTGTGGAGGCGTTGCGGGGGTGGGCCTGTCGAAGGAGCGGATTGCGAGGTGGCGCGTTGCTTGATGGGGGTATATCCAGTGAGTCCTGCATGCGAGCTCGAGCTGCGGATGAAATGTGCAAGTATGTTGATCTGCCTGCTGTGGGTGTCTGGAAGTACTCCCCATCACTGTCATCCGGGCCTGGCTTCCTATTCTCCTTCTCTGCAATCGAGATAGCACTCTTCCCGATAGCTGGCGTGGTACGTCGATCAGATTCGACGTTGTGCTCATCATCTCCTTCATCTCCTGTTTCCAGCGGCAGTGTATCTGTACTGATATCCACGGGTTCTTCTTCCTCGTCGATCCGCTGCGGCCTTCTCGATGCTGCTAGCGACATCAGATCTGGGTCGCTGACTGCGCTCTTCGCGGCCGGTGAGAAGTTGCGAAGATGCTTCTGCCGATACTGTTCAGTGGTGTTGGCTCGCCGCGCACCAGGTCGGCGAGTTTCTAACCGGTCGAGGACACTTCTAGGTTGCTCTATTGGTGGACTAGCACCTCCTTCATTCTCAGCGACTTGCATCCAGCTATCGACGACATTGGTAGAATTTCGGCGTTCTGGGTCCATCTCGCGAGTCGTTGTACGTACTGTACTGCCGCGGAACGGTCGTCGGAAGACCTCGTCCAATGCGCGATCCTTGTGAAAGCTGATGACAGACGGCTCACGGAGTCTTCGGCCTGGACTAAGGACCTCGGGCGCTTTGTTGAAGCTGAATGCAAGTGGCTTGGTCTGCGACCGTGCGGGCTTCTCGATGAGATCGGTAGGATTGTACGCAAGGCCAGAGAGGATGACACGCTCGTATGCGAAGACGACGACCAAAACCGGAAAGTGCGTGACTTTGATGACTGTTCTGTTGAGCTTGACATACTGCCGAAATGGTACGATGTACCGCAGCGGGCTCATAAGCCAGCTCAGCACATTCGTGGGAGCGATGTAGCTGAATAATGCATCAGACTTGACCATAGAGATCGTGTTGACTGCGAACAAGAACTGATGCTCCTCGTTCGCATTTTGCACGATTGCCATAAAGCTGTTCGTGAGGACGGTAATGAGGATGGTCACAATCAAAAAGTGGCAAATGACCAAGAACATGGTCATGATAGCCTTGCCCAGCACATTATAACCATGCCACTTCTCCCATGCGGCTGGTGTGAAGCCCATGAGTATTTGAAACAGTGCATATGCCACAGCTTGACCATCCGTAGTATCGTCCGAGAAGGAGAGAGTGAAAGCCACGAAGAAGCCAGAGCAGGAGATCAGGATCAGGATGAGTATGGCCACAAGATCCTGCGCCATCATACGGAAGGCGATCAGCAGCTGCGAGAAGTACCGGTAGTGATCAAGCACACTGAACAATCGTGGAAACAGTAGGACCGCAGTTGATGCTAAAACATCGTAGGCCATGTTGGCGATACGGTGCTTGCCTTGATCGGCTAGAATGATGCCGTACACTCGCAAGCAGTAGTAGCACACGAATAGACCCAGGATGCCAAGGTCGAAAGCGTTCCAGAAGCTCATGATATATAGACCAAAGCCTTGCTCGGTGAAGCCAACGACTTCGTCCAACATATAGCCAGCTGACCAGATCCAGAAGACAATCTCGAGCGGTGTGATGTAGAGACTGCGGTCGACAAGTACGGCGATGAACAGACCGAGCATTATCGCAAAACTCATAGTGCTGAAGACTTGTCGATAGCGTGGTACTCGAAGACGACTCAATTTGAACAACGACGCGTCTCTTGGGTCGTACAGGGTGACTGATCTTCGACCCGGGCCAGCTTCAAGAAGACGATAGCCAGCAGTAGTGTTCGTGGCCTTCCGCGAGAGAACATTGTCAGCCGGCAACGAGCTTGGTCCGTGCTGGTTCATGGTACCATAGCCTGCTGCAGCTCGCTCTCGTCTATCGCGTTCGCGTCGCTCGGGTCTTCGGTGCAGCGTATCTGCTTCGAAATGGAAGACTACCGTGCCTGCCCAGATCGCCTCGAGGTGCTGAACGACGAGAGGATGTGCAAGGAAGCGTTTAGCTTGAGCTCGAATGGCGACCTCAATGGTGCTCACGCGAGCCGCTCTTGCTTGAACATGACGTGCCTGGAGGTCGTGGTGTATGCCCGGGCCTGGTGTACTCCTGCCTGTGTTGGGGGCAGTCATGCCCTGTAAAGGGTCGAAGTCGTAGGAGAGTGCATCTATCAGCTCGCGTGTGGTGAACTCTTTCACCAACCTCATGGCCAGAAGCTCGCTGATCAACGCCCTGGTTTTCGATATGCCAGCATTGCCTGGATTTAGCTGAACCTCCTTCTGGAACTGCAGACAATTCGCAATGAGAGCACATAGCGTAGCACGGTTGAAGTGATTGGACCTGACCTGGTTCTGTATGGGCTTGATCAGGAACTGACTGATCTGCGGACTGCGTAGCTGGTCCCAAGATAATGTGGTCTCCGCTCTTTGTACGATGAGTAGCCTGATAGCATGTGTGATGTTGTACAGTGGCAGCTTGTCCAGATGTGCCGCCGAAAAGATAGGTAATAGTGGCGTGTCTACCGCATCTTCGTCCTCGTTCCCTCCATCTTCACCATCCACCTCGTCATCCTCGAAGTTCTCATGCTGCTGCACGAAGTACGATGTTGCTCCATTCGCTCCATATCGCGGTGACAGGTCGTCCTCGTCCAAGTCATCATCGTCATCCACGCTCTGCCCAGGTAATCTGTTCTTCACCACTTCCGGTGTCTTTATTAAAGGCGAGTCTTCTCGTTCTCTTGTACCGTCTTCTTCCTTCCCACTCTGTGTACGTCTCATGAACGAGAACATCGGCCTGCACCTTGCCCGATCGGGTCAACCAGGCCCTGGCTACACGTAGCTCGTCGCGCTTGTGAGGTCGATCGACGCCCGCCAAACATATACAGCAGACACAATCACCTCCGAACACACAGATGCAATGATGAACCTCAGGTTATACCACGACCTGCATAACTCCAACCTCTTAGCCACCCCTCCCTTCTACTACCGCTCTGGTCCGACACCGCTTATCTTGCTGCTGTATGATGAGGTACAAGAGAGCTACCACGTGAAGAGATGTCGGCCACTTACCGTAGCACTCACCCTTGCTCGCGTCAAGCCATCAAGCGGCCAATTAGCTCGGCCCGTTGCAGCACCGTGTCGCAGTTATTCACCTCTCAACCATCCTTCTGCCGTAGCCAAAGAAGAGATCATCTGATATGAATCAAGTCAGGCCGAGATGGTGGGCTAGATCGTCTGCAACGGAGATCTGGTGTGCTTTGGATCTTGTGTTTGGGCATACCTTCGACTTCATCATGACAGGGTCATTAAGCGCGTGCAGCGCTAGCGTTGGATTGCGAATGTGTAGGTGTGGGTCTCTGATTTACACTAGTCACAACTCTGTTGCAAAATACTTTATGTGATTGGGATTTATGACTGCTGTGAATGGAGTCGAACATAATCCAGCCAAGTGCATTTACCACCAACTACCTGCTTCCTGGTCTGAAAAAGCCGACTGGATCATCTGTCAAAGAAGGTACGCTCTGCACACCGCTCTCAGACCTATCAGATCGCATTGGTCTACTTGAGCTCTTTTGCGGCGAGGCCAAGCTTAAATCAACCAGCTTGAGAAGGTGTCACTTGATCACTCGACTTGCAGCACACAAGATGCCCAAGCCTAAACGAAGCATTAATGCTGTCGCAGAGGAAACTTTGACACCGCCAGCTACACTTCCCGAGCAGCATCAAATAGCTCAACTGAAACATGCTGCTGGCAAGAATCTTTACCATGTCGAGGTCTCGGACAAACAGACATTTCTCGCTGAGCTAAACCAGAAGTTCCGATCCACGATTTGGCTGAAGCGAGGCTGCTACGTCGTGGTTGATACGGCAGCTCTGGCGAATCGAGAAAACAAGCTCGGTGGCGAGATTGTAAATGTTGTGGGCGATGAGAAGGCTTGGCGAAAGATGCTATACTGGCCCACGAACTTCGTCCCGAGGCGATCTGCCTATGGTGATGAGTCCGAGGACGAAGGGCCGCAGATGCCGCCATCGGACGATGAAGACGAGGGTTGAGCATCTCATTTATCTTTATGCTCAGCCCCAACCTGAGCAGCTGTTTGGGTCAGATCACACCGTGTTCCAAGCCATGAGCCGAGGACAGCAACCGCCAGTGAGGCGACCACGATAGCCGAGCTCATATTTGTGCTTGGGTACACGTTCCACGCCCACTCTTGTGCTCCCCAGATCGTGTAGACAAGGATCGGGTGCACACCTTTCCGCCACAGCAGAAATGGTGTTGACCATGCAATGTATGCATAAAACTGGTAGTGCAGGCTTCGAGCACAAAGGCAGCCGATGATGATAGCGCTGAGGATCGTCGTAAGAACAAAGTCGGGCGTTACACGGCGTGCGATCTCCGCCTGGGTTACGGCGGATGGTGGGTCGAGAAGCTGTTTGACAGCGTCAAGTGTGGATACGCCAGTGGGTCTCAGCCATCGTGTGATTAAGAAGATAGATAGTAGCGTAGCATGAGCAGCAAGCAGAGCAATCGAAAATGGCCGAGACAAGAATGTTTCCTCGCCTACGAAGCGCCAGTTGACGGTCCACTTGAAGAGAAATTGGCGCGAGAACTCAAATGCGCGAGATAGATAGCCTTGAGGATTTGCAGCAAGGAATGGATACCCGAGCAAGACCTACCTCTCTGGTCAACTTCATTACACGCTGACTATCAAGACGCAATCACCTACCTGTAGTTGTGCCATCAGCACGGCCTGCTTGAGTGCTCGATCTCTACCTATGCCTTGCCACAGTATGATCCCAACTGCAGGAAGGGCAAGTAGTAGGCTCATCTTCACACCAAGACCAAAGCTGAATACTAACGAGCCTGCTGACCAATATCGTGACCGCTGCTGGTAGCAGAATATGGCAAGAAAGAGGAAGAACACCGCAAAGCCATCGTTGAAGAGCCGTAGCATGAAAATCGAGTGCAGCCGTTTGCTTGATATGAGAAGTGGGAACACCCACGGAGGTGTGCCGGCTTGGCGATAGCATTGCATGACCAGAGCCAGTGTTGCCAAGTAAATACCGATGAAGATGTACTGGGCTGATTGAATGTCCTGGCCTTGGTTCGTGAGGTAGTGTAGAGCACGATAGATGTAGACATGTGATGCTGGGTAGACTAGTGGTCCAGTGTCACCGTATAATTTGACGTAATTGCTTTCTCCAGCAAGATATTGTGACACTTGCTGCATGTAGGCCTTCCAGTCAATCTCGGTATCTGCATGTTCATCAGCCAACACACTACCAGGTGCTTGCAGCTTAGGGTGGTCTACACGGTATCGTCCGGACTATAAGACCGCAGAGGATGCTATCGGCCAGTAGTAAAGTGAAGCAGATCCATGCTGTATGTCTAGGGTCTCGCGCAACGTTGAAGCCTCGCTGGACAATATCCATGGTGGTGCTGATAGAGGGTGTCGAAGAAAGTGCGATGTGGCCACGATGAAGGACGAATGCTCAGATATTTGACACATGCGATTGGGGGTCAGAAGTCGTGAAGTAGGTCGTGCTCAATACTTCCCCAAGTTTCACAACAGTGCATGCTGCATGCTACATGCTGGCGAACGTTTCTCTCCTTCTCCATTCAAAGCCGAGCATCGTGAATCCTTGTCGAGAGGAGTGCTATTCGGTGTGAACGAACAAGCATCAGGACCGTCCGTGGTCGACCATATTCCATATCCTACCAGAGTTTTTTCTGCTTCACACTTCATTTTGGATCGCTGCGAAATCGCAATGGACCAGTTTCAAGATCACCAGGAGCCTCTTGGTCTTTCCTGTAAGAGAACGATAGCTGCAAGGCCAAAGCTACTCCGATACCTCTGCTAATACTTCTGTCCATTGACTTGCAGGCACCCATTGTCAGCGACGCAAGGTGAAGTGTGATAGACAGTCGCCATGTGGTGAATGTGCCCGCTTGCGATTACAATGTGTAGCCTCGACACGGAAACCTCGGGCGAAGACCACAGCCCGAGTCAAGAACGCAGTCGAGCTTCGACAACGAGTGGCGAAGCTCGAACAGCTGGTTCAAACCATGTCCGGCGAGCAGGGTGCTCATGATGCGGGTGATTCATCGCCTGGAGACACCTTGCAGCCGCACGAGTCAGATTCGACTCCGCCAAGGTCAGCGAATGCGTCGGTCAAGAACGAGGCTTCAACGCCCTCTTCGAGTGTGAATCCTTCAGACCGGCTAATGCCTGACCTGGCGAAAAAGTATATCGGCGGCTCGTTTTGGTCCTCGCTGACTGATGAGGTCAACGCACTTGCCGACGTACTTGATAATGACGATCTGTTGAACGACAACGACATTTCAGGGCGACGCACAGCAGACCAATGTACTGCAATATACCATCAGTGCCCCATCTGTTAGCTCGTATGACTTTCTGCACCAGGAGCCGCTGTTCTTTCCAACCTGCCAAGTCCCAGGTCAGATCAGGTGCAAATGAAGATATCGATAGATGGGATGTCGCTCGACTGCTGAATGCTTATTCACAAAACGTCGAGCCTCCACATAAGCTCTTCCACGTTCCGTCCCTCCGAGCTTTGGTGATCTCTGCCGCGCCTTACCTCCACAAGCCAGCTGATGCGCCTAGCAACCAATTTCTCAAAGCATCAGTCTGTTTCGCAGGACTGAACGCTCTCACCGATGACGAATGCTGGGCTTGGTACGGCATGCCGAAGGAACAGGCTGTACAAGAGTTCAGAAGCGTGGTTGATCTGGCGTTACATCGTGCCGACCCTCTCGTTAGCACGGACATGGCCACACTTCAGGCCCTCTTGCTCTATGCCATAACCATTAGAATCACAGATCCCAGTCGCCGCTCATGGTCAATCGTCGGCTTTGTAGCTCATACCGCTCGCTCAATGTACTTGCATCGGGCGACACCGAACGAGAGCCCCTACATGAGTCAGGTACGACTGCGTCTATGGCACTGTGTTGTGTTCATGGACCACTACTCTTCTCGAGATCGAGGAACGGAGTCAACCATGCGCGGGTGGTGCCCGTCACCAACCATGCCAATAGATTGTAACGACCAGGACTTCGACGAGAACTCGACTTACATTGAACCGTGTACGAACCAGATCTCGGATATGACGATAGCTTTCATCTCCTTCGGGGAGTCGTGGTATCCACTGCGATGGAGCAGCCCGGTCAAACGTGGAAGCAGCGCCTCGATCTCGCCGAACAGTATCGCGCCAAGCTTGACCGGGAAGTACGCCCTATTTGTGAACGCAGCTTGCCACGACATCAATACATCATGGAACCCGCGACTATTGTGTGCAACAGCATGGTGCTTCGTGCCGTGCGACCACTCCACTTGGACGGCGAAGAGTCACCACCTTCTGTGAGCGATCCATGGGTCTTGCGGATTGGCGTCGATCTGCTCCAATCTGCTCTACAACTGCTACCTTTCGTCGAGAAAGGCTGGCGGAGGATGCCCTGGATTCCTTGGCACGCCGTCGTAGTCGTCCTTGCTGGCCTCTGTACGATCAGAGATACGGATCTGGCCAATCAGGCTTGGCCTGTCGTTGAGAAGGCGATGACAGCTTGCGAAGCCGACGTTGCAGACACCAAGGACGGAATGCTTTGGCGTCCCATCAAGAAAGTTCACGCGAAAGCAGTTGCATATCGCAAAGCTGGCAATATACAAGTGACTGAGCATTTTCCAAGTGTTCAGGCCTTCGATGGCAGCATCGCGGGTATAGGGTATCAGCATGACTTCGGTGACATCAACAGCTTTACACAACTCGATGCCATACAGAATACGGGCTATGTTGCTGACTCGTCAGGGGCGCCGAGCAACGGCGTGGAGCTGCCACTTCCTGACGATAGCTGGCTCAATTGGGAGACCATCATGACTGACCTAGGCGCCGATGAGACACTGTTCCGTGACGTGTTTTGATACCAAAGAAAGTTGCCGCCAGCGCCATAGTGCCATGTCCCGTCAGACACGGTGCATCGCTAATCGCACTTTCCTTCTTCAGCTGCGTTCCTTCCTTCATCTTGGCGATAGCAATTTCAGTAAGAGACACTATCTACCTTAGTTGTGCATACACTCCAGGTGAATGCCTGACGCATGTGAATATACCTCCACAACTTCACTTGAGTCTCGCGATCACTCCAGAGCTCACACTTACAGGCCTCAGACACATATAGTGAGCACACATCACTCAGTAGTCAAGCTTCAAGACTGCGCGCATTTCTGTTGTTCGAGTTCCTTACTACATTAGCCAGACACTGCTCAAATACGGCATAACAGCATTTGCAGCTTGCGAAACACAATGGAAGAATAACAGGGCGAAAAGCAGCAGATCTCCTTCTACATCTCGGAGAGCCAATCGATACACCATGAGCCACGCCACGCCAGCCCACCGACTCGCGCCATCAGCTCTGAATTGTCTTCGCAGGCTGCCCGCTGAGCTCCGTGTTCATATCTACAGCCTAGTGCTTCCTTCAACCTACCACCAACAGTTCCGAATCGACCGTGAGAGAGAGTGGATCAACGAAGGGGTTGACCAACATGCCCGGCCTATTGGATTGCTTTACACAAATAAGATCATCCGAGTAGAAGCCATGCCTGCAATGTCGAAAAGCCAGATATGTCGTATTGATCTCGACATTGACGCCCTGACAGTGAGCATGCCATGGCAAGACAAGGTCCTAGGCGTTTCAATGGCATTGCCACCATGCCGCGGGATCGAGATCACCGTGCATATTCCTGCCCGAAGGTCGGCTCTCGCTCTATTTCACGTACGCCAGAACGCCGCGATCCTGGTCCGCTGGCTGGTAGCGCAGAAGGCCCACATCTCAAGTGTCAGTGCGCGGTTGGACGGCGAGTCAGCGGGCGCGTGGAAGCCCACGTATAACGATGTTGCTATGCTTCTCGGCCCCCTTGGCGGCATGCATGGTATTGAGACCCCGCGGGTGGCATGCATATCGAGCTTCAAGCCGGGCGGGACTGCGCGACTGGCATCACAGCAGTGCCAGGCCATCGAATCTGCTATGCGCAAGGAGGATGGCCACAGCTCCTCTGCTCAAGCTTTCGCTCTACAACAGCTGCTGATCGATATCAGGCTTCAGGCTGGTCCTATATCACAATGAACAGAGGATAGCGGAATTCCAGAACAGGCTCAACGGCACTAACACCAAGCCAGTACTGGGTAACGTACGTTCTGTGCGTCTGCTGACGACACTGTCGACTTTGAATCGGCTTCTGCCTCAGCGTCGCCAAGGGACGAGTGATCAAGAGACAGAGGAGATCCAGGCCGCTACTTCCAGTAAACTCTACACCAGCCATCTTCCGAACCTGTGCGACCTGCACCAACTCCATACGATGGTGCGGACTACACTTGGCAAAACCGAGGTGCCGCAAGCCCTGACGCACAGCATTCTTGACCTTGGCAGGTTCGACGTGATGACCTATATGATGTGGGCAAGTGGTTATTTGACAAGCTTGAACCCGTACTTCTGATCAGTGGAACTGCACACGGAGCTGGAGATGAACAGAAGCAGACAGGAATGACGCACGGCTGCTAAATTTGATTTTGGTCTAAGTCGCGCTTGGTCGATGGCTTCACTAGGGTTTCGTGGCATCAGGGAAGGTCATATATGTGAGCTAGATGACAAGCAGCGACCTGGAGCCACGACGACTGCACATCAGCAGATTAATAGGGTTGGACCATGGTAGACCGTATGATCTTGCCAACATCACGATCATGCTTTCCTTCAACCACATCCTTGATGAAGTTGCCACCGATAGAAGGATCCTGGGCACCCATCTGCAGAGAAACGTTAGCGTCATGTGGACAGAATGGGTTCCGGTAAAGTAAAAGACTGGCGTACCTTTCTTAGCTGTTCGGCGCCAACACCAGCTAAGTTCGTAGCGAGGAATCCAGGCGAAATTGCCCAAACTTTCACATGATCGTTCCGTAAGATCTTTACCCACTCGCGAAAAAGCATGTTCAGCCCCGTCTTCGTGCTCCGATAGCAGGTCACCGGGTTGACAAGATCAGCCTTTGGCCACCCAGCCCCAGGTGCCGCGTTGAGGCGAGCAATGGGCATCTTCTCGAGCTCTTCAGTTTCAATTAGCGAAGACGTGCCAGACGTCATGAACATGAGTCGCGGATTCGAAGAAGCGAAGAGCAATGGCATGACGGACGTGGTCAAGACTTGTGTCCCGGCGACGTTGGTATCCCAGCTACTGTTCCAAGCTTCGCGAATGCTCATACGGCCGGACTGAATCTCGCCATCGAAACTGGCACCCGCGTTGTTGATGAGGATATCTAGCTTGGCGAATTTGGATTTGATGGTGTCGACCAGCTTCTCGATAGACGAGTCGGAGGATATGTCGGCCTGCACAACAGTGGTCGTGCTAGGTGATTGTGGGACTTCTTGCTTGAGTTTCGCGACAGCTTGTTCGCCCTTGTCGACGCTTCGGCTACCCATCAAGATCTCGTAGGGCGTGGAAGATTGCATCAGAGCTTTGACTGCCTCATACCCCAGGCCTGTATTGCCGCCAGTGATTAGAAGGATTTGCTTGGCGGCCATTTTGGTGATAGGCGTTGATATCGAAATGTTGTCAGATGGGATGACTAGTTGATTGTTTGCGAGCAATATAACCACGGGTTTGATGGCTCCCTCATTGAATTATAACTGTTGTCTCGATGCTCGGCGCCATACAAGACTAAGTCCGGGCACCGGCGATAGGACTTCGTAGTGTAGATTCAGCCAGCAGTCCTAATAGTTGCAGGTGCTTAATGACCTTGTCACAGTACATGTACAATCGCTTACTCGATCCGAAGCACAACGCAAGGCGCAGATAGAGCTTCCTGTTCCGTGTTCGATGGAGTTGACGTCGGCGAGTCGAATGCCAAGGCCGGAGATGGACGGATATGGGGTCTTTGTCTTAGCTGCGTCACGTGGCCCGAAATTCTGTCGGTGGTCAACTTCACCTCGTTCTTCTCATACACTCCCGAAAGGATTTGCTCACAGCGCATCACTCTATTTGTTTCAGCAACCCATCTAGAGTTTCAGCAACCCATCTAGAGTTTCAGCAATCCATCTAGAAATTCACACGACGAACTTTACGCGGGAGTTCACTACAAACTTGTATGGGGAGAAGAAAACACTGGTACAATCTCAGCAAAAGTCTATACTAAGTACCGACAAAGGACATGATTGTTGTAGGCCACATGCACGGGGCTGCGCTCTCCTCGCTCAAACGCAAAAAGGAGAAACGCCAAGCTCATGACTCGTGCGTCATCTTCACAGTTGCCACCAGTAAGGCGAGAAGTGGTTGGCTGGGCAGCACTACAGTCCGAGAGAGAGACGATAGATCGAGGCGAGGGAGGCGCCCACACATCTGCAGCTTAACTTAGCAGCGTTCTCCGATGTCACTCCTCCTTTTCCGTCCTCAAGTTAAAAATGAACACCTCCTCTCTCGCAAGCCCCTTTTCCTGCTCCAGTCATCCCGGCATTCAAATATCAGTCACGAGAGGAATGGCTGAACTAGGTCAAGTCTCACTGTTGATGTTGTGGTGATAAATCCCCTTGTAAATCGTACATAGCATGCATTCGGGACACTTACATGAAAGCTAGTTTCAGCTCATATTTCAGAGCCTTTCAAACACCAAAACGCCTCGCTAAATCCGCAATCATCCACATCATGTTCATAAGCATCACCTCGTTCCACCGGTCACCTTCATCCCAACGTCTTCAACTTTTTCTTCTTCCCCTTGTCCCCCTCCTTCTTCTTCCCGGCCGCAAAATCCCTCCAACTCCCAATCCGCTGATCCCTCGTCTTCTCCCAATCCTGCTCATGCTCCCGCTTCCTCTTCCTCTCCGCGACCTCCTCATCCACCCGTCTCTGCTCCCGCCCTTCCTCCTGCATCTGCGCCTTCATCTGCCGCTGTCGTCGCGCCTCATTATCCGCCAACACGAACTTGACCTTCTCCTTCCATTTCTTCATGAACACCACGTCCGGATCCTTCACCTCCTCGCTATCGATTGTGAGCTTTAGGTCCCGGATGAGGAGATGGCGGGCATCGCTTATTGCTTCGTCGAGGATGGCACGTTTCTTGGTGTCGAGGAGGGCTTGGTAGGCGGCGGCTAGGCGGTCGAAGGCATCGGGGGCTTGCGGGTTGGAGGATTTGTCGGGATGGATTAGGAGGGATTTCTTGCGGTAGTGTCTTTTGATGTCTTCGTCGGGAACGCCAGGCTGGAGGTCGAGGACATCGTAGGCGTTGGCGCGGAAGGCGGCGAGGATGCGGGCGATTTCGCTGTCCTTGAGAAGTATGTTAGTGGAGGGATATTATTCAATTTCAAGTAAATGTACCTTGTCGAATTCTTTGGACTCCTTGTCGAGAGCGTCGAGGAGGTCGGCGTCTTCCATCGCCTGCTCAGCCTCGAGCCTCTTCAAGTCCTTCTCGGGTTCCGCCATGATCGATAAGTGCTTGGATGTTGCAGAGGGGGGGTTGAGGTAGAGTCCATAAACGCTCGGAAAAACGTTCTTGCGGCGCATTCATCTTTCACGTGCTCCGAACTTTTCCCTCGCCGAGTTTGATGAAAGATCAGGTGCGGGCGATGGAGTAATGTATAGTGAAGATGGCAGCAGAGATCACCGGTAGAACAAGGCCAACGAAGCTGAAGAAGCAGCAGCAGCGGACGAACAACAAGCGCAAACGGGACGATGTCGACATCGAAACCCTCGAGGCGCAAGTCGAGGAACTGGATCCCAAGGCGACACAGACGAACTTCTCTGACTTGCCTTTGTCAGGACCAACGATGGAAGGGTTGAAGAGTGCCTCATTCACCACCTTGACAGACATCCAATCGAAGGCAATATCGCTCGCACTAAAAGGCAACGATATCCTGGGAGCGGCCAAGACGGGCAGTGGGAAGACTTTGGCCTTTTTAGTACCGGTGATTGAGAATTTGTACCGCTCACAATGTGTTGGTGCCGATGCTGGATTAGGTGCCATGGTCATCGCTCCTACCCGCGAGCTGGCCTTCCAGATCTTCGACGTCCTGTGCAAGATCGGCAGATACCACAATATCGCCGCAGGTGTGGTTGCTGGAGGCAAGAGCTTCAAGGAGGAGGCTGATGCACTTGCGAGGATGAACATCGTAGTATGTACGCCTGGGAGGATACTGCAGCATCTTTCGCAGACGGCAGCGTTCAGCGTGGACAACCTGCGAATGTTGGTACTAGACGAGGCAGACAGGATTCTGGACATGGGCTTTTCGAAGGACGTGGATGCTATCATAGAGTATCTGCCACCGGACCGACAAACTCTCCTCTTCAGCGCCACCCAGACGAAAAAGGTTGGCGATCTTGCTCGTCTAAGCTTGAAGGACCCGGAGTATGTCTCCGTGCACGAGAAAGCCACAGCGTCCACTCCGCAGAACCTTAAGCAGAACTACATCGTTGTCCCACTATCGCAAAAGCTTGATACGCTATGGTCCTTCATCACGGAGAAGAGTTCGAAGCACAGCAAAATTCTGGTCTTCCTCTCAAGCACGAAACAGGTCCGATTCGTGTATGAAGCTTTCCGGCATATGCAGCCCGGTATACCTTTACTACACCTCCACGGACGTCAGAAGCAATCAGTACGCCTGGACACCGTCGATCGCTTTCGACGAGCTAAGTTCAGCTGCCTATTCGCTACAGATGTTGTGGCCCGTGGTGTGGACTTCCCTGCTGTAGACTGGGTCGTGCAGGTGGATGGCCCTGAGGACGCCGATACTTACATCCATCGTGTCGGCCGCACAGCACGATATGAACGAGAGGGCCGCGCAGTCATGTTTCTGGACCCGAGCGAGGAGGAAGGTATGCTGAAGCGACTCGAGGCCAAGAGGGTGCCGATTGAGAGGATCAATGTTCGCGCGAAGAAACAGACGAGTATCAAGAACCAGCTACAGGGAATGTGTTTCCAGGACCCACAGCTGAAGTACCTTGGCCAGAAAGCATTCATCACGTATACGAAAGGGTTGCATGTTCAGAAAGATCGGGAAGTCTATGACTTGCAGAAGTACGATCTTGAAGGATATGCAGCGAGTCTGGGGCTTTCGGGTGCGCCACGCATTCAATTCCACAAGGCTGATGCGGAGGAGGCGAAAAGGAGGAAGAATGCTAGTAGGTCTGAGGCACTGGCTGATGACAGTGACGACGAGGACGGAGCTGTGAAGGAGAAGAATGCTGTCCGAACGAAGTATGATCGCATGTTTGAGAGGAGAAATCAGGATGTGCTGGCGGAGCATTATGCTAAGATAGTTGGGAATGAGGATGATGTGGAGGATGGGGCAGAGGATGAGGATCTATTTGATGTTAAGAGGAGGATACCTATCGACGAGGATGTGCAGTCGCTTGATGAAGACGACGAAGGCGAAGAGATTGAAGGGCCAGCGACCAATGGCGACCCCACAGCCCGCACAATCAACATCTCAGGCGCCTCGCAGCCTCTGGTCTTAGACTCGAAACGACGAGAGAAGCTTCTCAAGTCGAAGAAGAAGCTCCTCAAGCTCAAAGACAAGGGTAGCAAGATCGTTTTCGACGACGATGGGACAGCTCACCAGATCTACGAGCTCGAGGACGAGGAAGCTTTCCGTGCTCGCGGTGCTATCGACGAACAGAGGAGGCAATTTGTTGATGCGGAGGCTGAGCGCGTACGAGAGGCGGATCAGCTTGATAAGGTGGCGGCGAAGGAGAAGAAGAAGGCGAAGCGGGAGAAGCGGAAGCAGCGGGAACGTGAGGCTGAGGGAGCGGATGAGGAGGGTCGTGTAGCGGTGGGTGGGGATAAAGATGCAATGGCGAACTTTATTGCTGATGCTGGGGTCGGAAGTGAGGATGAGGATGATGAGGGTGGGGAGGAGCAGCCGAGAAAGAAGGCTAGGAAGTGGTTTCAGAGGGATCTGCCGGTGGAAGAGGAGGAGGTGGGGAGGGAGATCGAGACGTTTGATGAGCTTGAAGCTGAGGCTGCAAAGCTGTTGCGGTGAAGAATTTAAGCGATGCCTTTTCAGAGAGGTCGTTTTCAGCAGTGATTGAAGTTCGCTTGATCTGTTCTCCAACTGAGAGCTGCGAGCATCAGAGATCGCAGACCCGTGACCAAGCGTCCGTGTATGAGCTGCGGAAATGGGGAAGGGAAAGTACGAGGTAGTCCCAACGTATGCAATGTACCCCAAGTGAATTGCTCTTCGTGACAGTACTATGGCGCGATTAAGTGACGTCTGGACTGCCAAGCTTCGATGAGAGGCGCTGTAGACTTCCAACAATGTTTATAAACTTTGTCTCAAACCATGCAACATCACTACACATCATAACCCAAGGAATTCGCCCTTCCTGTGCTGTACCATCCTCAAGATCCGTCCTGTCAGTGCTGTTCGCTCGGCTGCTACCTTTGGCCATCATGAGATCAATCAGAAGCTCTATTGCGTCACATCTACGATCTGACTCATGATCTCAGCACTGTAGAGATGAGCCATTTGACGCCACTGGTACTCGAGCGTGTCTCTCTCGACGGTGCTGTACAGTACGTGCTCAAACAAGATAGCGGCCCTTCGGCAGTGATCTTCTGTGGGACGAAAGGCGACTTGATCGAGCAGCTCACGCCGAGGACTACGGAAAACCGACCTGCCAATAAGGCAACAAACGATCATGAGGCCGACGTACCACTATCCACTACCGAACCAGCGCAGACGCAACAATGGTGGGCAGTGCCGACCCTGCAACTTCTGGCCAACTCGCGCTACAAAAAAGTCGTCTTCTGTCCGGACATTACGCATCTACGTGCTTATCTGGCTACATATCGCCTAGACCCTGTGCACCATCCATTGGGCAGCACTAGCAATGGTAGTTTAGCTATCTTGAACCCCGTCAACCTTCATCGCCAGACCTCAGCTTTCTCTGCACAAGGTCTCAATCGGACTCTCTCGGCAGCAGTGGAGGCTGCACATCGTGCGGGTTCAAGGCTGGTGATCGCGGAATGCACACAGCCTCTTCCACCAATACCAGACGCAGATGTGGGCACGGAAAGACCACATGATGAGGGTGACTTTGCCGACCGCAATGAGCCAGCATTAACCGGCGGCCCGTGGGAGGAAGAAGTCTCGATCCTCAACGTCACGACCAAGAGCTTTGGTGTTGGAGAACGAGGTTGGGTTGGTAGGACAGTCAAGCTACGAGCGATTGTCTCGAGGTGGTGTACGTTTGATGACCTGAGTAAGCCAGTTGGATGATGTGGCAGCGCTGCACTCGGGATTCAGACCAAGGATGTCCTAGTGCATGGAGACCATCTTCACGCTCCCCAGAAATGGGTGAAAGCAAAAGTCGTGCTTATGAGAAAGAACGATGTTGTAAGTATATTGAGCTCATGGTAAAGTCATACATTCAGCTGATCAGTTCCCAGGCCTGCACGAGGGTATATGGACAGAAGAAAAAGCCTAAACGTCAGATCATGCCAATTTGTGCTCATATACTCCGCTCCATCTCTGTGATATACAGGCGAATGTGGCTCTCCATCTTCACGTATTCGGCTCTGGCGCTCTGGACTTCGTGCTCGATATTCTCCTTCAAATCGGCCATCTACAAGAGGAGTTAGTAACATTATCATTACACATCGGACCAAATATTGGCTAAGGCTCACCTTCTTCTCCGTCTGCTCAATACGAATCTTCCGCTTCTCGATCTCTTCGTGCCTCTCCTTGCGATCAGCAGTGAGCTCACGATGCACACTTCTCAAATCCTCCATCTTCTGATTCGCATTCGTGGCTTTGGTATCAGCATCGCGCCGCAGCTTCTCGGTCCTCGCCTGCCAGCTCTCAAGCTGTTTCCGAAGAAGTTTCTCTTGCCGCTCTACATCTCGCACAGCATTCGACTTCTCGGATAAGGCATCGCGATTCTTCTGCGCTGCTTGCCCTTCTTCCTCCTCTCGTTGAAGCTCGGTCTGTAGGTCAGCGAGGAGGCGCGTGAGAGATGAGATGTCGTTATGCAGCACTGTAAAGGTCTCGCAGCTGGTCTGGAGGGCTCGTGCTCGGCGGTCGAGGTGGTCGATCTCTGCTCGGTCGGCTGTGAGATTGGAGTTGAGGTCGCGCAAAGACTGCTCCAGCACGGCAGGCGACTGCTCAGTGTATGGTCGCAGTTTGTTCGCCTCTTGCCTCGTGGTCATGACCGTCGTCGTCTTGTCCTCCAGCATCATCTTCATTCTATTCTGCTGCTCTTTGACTCGCTCCAGCTTTTGTGTCACTCTCTCTTGCGCAGTCTTGAGTTCCAGTAGTCGCGTCTTCAGCTCTTGTGATCGCTTCTCTTTGTCCTTGATCGCCTGCTCCACGTTCTGCCTATTCTGCTGCATTTCTTGAAGCTTCTCATCTTGCTCCTGGTTCGATAAATACAGCTGTTCGATCTTGTTCTTGGTATGCTCGGAAGAGTTGTAGTGCTCATCGATAACACTGGTCTGGGATTCGCGGAAGCGAATGAAATTGATGATGTAGCTGAAGATCTTGACAAGTCGTGGTCGCTTAGGTTGGTAGAGGTCCGAAAAGGTGAAGTCTTTAATACCACATTCGAACAAGAGCTTGCGCATTGTAATGAAGAAGCCCATGAGTTCGCGCGTGTCCGGAGTGAAGATTCGATCTGCGTCGTCGCCGTACATTTCACCAGAAGCGGCTTTCATGGCTGGCGCAACGATCTCGCGTGTCGTGTTTGTGAGCAATTCGGCGAACCATTCGAAAATGCGTTGGATCTGCTGAGGATTGGGTTTCGCTAGGTCCTCCACGCTGAAATTGATGCCGATGTCGCTTATACATCCAGCGATCTCTCTGTCGCTCTGTGGAAGGTCAGTATTAGTTGCGCTGGGTATACGACGCCGTTCTGCCATACCAACTGCATGAAAGCATCGCCATCCTCCTCCTTGCGCTGTTTCTGCTGGCTTGACTGTTGTGAGCTGCGCGCCATACTCATTCGAGGATTGAAGTCCATGCTGGGCATCGTCGTGGTCGTAATACAATGCCGTGGGTGTCGATACTGTATCCTGCGGATGTGGATGTTTTTATTGGACTGGCTTTGGCGCACGCGCTTGAAATGTTTACCAAATAGCCGTTGGCGGGGCGGCATGTTGCACAGACCATAAGAGCCGCGCTAACTTCTTGACTTCAACCTCATCCTCTCGAAACACCACTCTCTCATTGACACATCTGTTGACAAGTCATATTCCGCATCCGGACACCGTGGACACGGGCAGTTACAAGGCGTTGAGGCTGGTCAGCATAAATGGAAGATTCTGAACATACGGACGACCAAGCGGAGCCAACCAGACTGAAGCTGCTCTGCTTACCTATGGACCGCATATGTGGACTCTCATCCGCAAGAGGTCAATGTCATGATGCTGGTGGTCCTCGAGGCTCCTGTCATTCCCCTTGCTTATTGCGAGATTCTGTTACGATGGACACAAGTGCGTATAGGGGAACAACTCCCTTCCGAAAATCAGGACCGTCTCGCAGGGGGCTGGGCAGAAGGCTCATTGATTGAAGTCATCGTATCAGGCTCGAAATCCAAGGCGACAGGCAGGTCGCGTATGGTAAGGTTAACCTTTACACATTCTTATACTTTTTCAATTCGCTCCACACCTCACTAGTGGGTGGACAAACATGAGCAGTACGATGGCTCTATCAAACTTAGCAGGTATCTTCTCTCTCAACAAAAGTAAGCTGGCATATAGCTCCGCGCACTTCTCATCGCACACACAATTTTTCCTAACCTCCTGCATCATACACTCTCCATCGCTGTCTTTCTGCAGCATCGTCTGTCGTTATCCTCGCTCGCCGCAATGATGGGCAAGATGCCTTTCACGACGGCTTTGGTGCTTCTTGCAGCGACCACTACACTCGCTCAGACCGGCGACTTCTGTAAGTGTATTCGACGAGTTCCGGAAAGCAGAATTGACATACTATAGCTGCCGCGACAACCCGCACATTGACAGAATATGCCCCAGTCAATTCTACTTCCACGTCATCGATGCTCGCAACAGAGAGCATCACGAGCTCCACCGATGCCGCCACCGTGACTGTCGAAACTACTTTGGAGAGCAGCGAGACGAGCAGCATGGCCTCTCAAACCATTGTCGTGCAGCCTGTGGTGGCTACGACGCAAACAGAGTCATCCAGCGCTACTCGGACGACAACTGTCGTGGAGGCTGTCCAGCCAATCGTGACGACGAGTGCTAGCGGATCGGCTGAAACCAAACAGCAAACTGCCGTCGTCCAGTTTGTGCAGCCAATAGTAACGACGACTGCTTCTGAGGCATCTACAAGCATGACCACAATCGTTCAACCCGTCCAGCCGGTTGTTATGACCACAGCTAGCGAAGAGAGCTCCCAGATGGCAACCACAACTGTTGCCGTTCAGCCAGTGGCAGTACAATCGACCGAGTCACCTTCATCAGAGGCTGAGACTGCCACGACGACTGTCGCTGTTCAGCCTGTGATTATGAAGACGGCTGACACGACCGAAGCCTCGACTACAACTATGACCGTTGCCGTGCCTCCTTTCCAGAATTCTACAACCACTGGTGGCCAAGAGACCGGCAATGCGGCGCCAAGTGGTACTGGTGTTCCACAGAGTTCTCCCTCCGAGGAGACAGCGCCTGTTGTTGCCAATACCACGTCTGCAGAGTCCGTCACCGTAATCTTGACCACTGCAACTCTGAACACCGATCCCGTGACTGAGATCGGAACCACGTCCTCAGCTCAACCATTCTTTCCCAACACAACATCAAGCTCTGTGCCGACCATCGAAGCCACCCCGATGGGTACTGCTGCTGGTACCGCATGCCAGGGACGACTTCCTCTTCCGTGGTCATCGCTCCATTCGCGAATTCTACCGTCGCCGAAACTACAACGCTGGCAGGACCTACCGCAGCTGGAACTGCTCCATTGGTTACCGCGGTCGAGAGCTCAATCTCAAGCACGTCATCCGTTGTGCCACCATTTGCTAATTCGACAGCGAGTGATCCAAGTGCGACTGCTGGACCAACTGCAGGAGGTACTGGCTCAATCGGGACAGCCGTCGAGGTCCCGCTGTCAACGGGCGTGTCTACAAGCAGACCACCTTTCGCTAATTCTACTACTGTCGAGACCATGTTCTCCCCCCCTACAGCTCCTGTAGTCACCACATCAACTGGCACTGCCGTTGAAGTCCCTCTTTCCACGGGCGTATCAACAAGCAGAGCACCTTTCGCCAATTCCACAGATCCAGGCGAGCAATCCACCGCCGGACTTACAGCAGCCGGTACGGGCTTCCCGGGTACTGCTGTGAACGTTCCTCTTTCAACTGGCGTCTCAACTATTGTCCCATCATTTGCCAATTCGACTAGCTCGGAAGCAGTGAATGCCGGCCTTACACCAGTCGGCACAGGTTCGATTGGAACTGGCGTTGAGGTCCCCTTGTCAACCGGCGTCTCGACAACAAGGGCACCTTTCGCCAACTCAACCAGCTTGGATTTTGGAACCGCTGGTCCTACTGCTGTCCGGACAGGGTCTATTGGTACTGCTGTCACCGTTCCGCTTTCGACTGGTGTGTCATCTTCGGCTCCCCCATTTGCCACTTCCACCATCGTTGATCCTGGATCCAACGGCCCAACTGCGGTCGGCACCGGCGATATACTCTCGACTGGAGTATCTTCCGCGGACCCGCCATTCACCAATTCTACCGGGCCGTCCATTGCTACGTCTACAGGCTTCCCTACTGCCAGTGGAGGCTTTGTCACAACACTCAAAGCTGGGACAGGAAACGGAGCCACTTCTACTGGCCCGACAGCTCCTTTCCAGAACAGTACGTCAGGATCTGCTTTAACCTCGGTCTTCTCGACTGGTATCAACTTGCAGACTGGTACAGTCGGTACTATTTCGTCCACCACCTCCAGACCTTGCCCGCCATACACAATTCTCACAAACAAGACGACTACACGCAGGACAAGCACTCGCACCAGCTCTGGTACGTCCATTCCGCTCTCGACTGGCACGGGGGTATCATCTTCCACGGTTGTCACAACCAACGGCACTACTTTCACTATGCCAGCGACTTCACAGTCGGCCATCGGGACAGGCAATATCGATCCAGGCACTTACGCCTACCCAACAACGACGCAAGGTGCTCCGTATGGCAACACTACATCTAGCGTGGTTCGAATGGGCACGGCGCATTCCACCAACCCGTTCACCAACCTCACTACCCATCAAACCATCCCAACTTCGTTCCCTCCCTACCCAACGCCATGCCCATCAGGACACTTCTGCCCATGGAAGTCAAAGGGCAATCACACCGTCACGTCGCCTCCTACAACGACAGGGTCGGTCCCAGTGTGTACCTCAGGCTCTTTCTGCCTATGGAAGACAATTCCAACGTCGCACTACACCATCACTATCCCGACAACGACCGTGGTCTCTGTCACTTCCTGTCCGAAGAAGAGCAGTTCTTGCCCTGCACAGACCAAGAGCACTGTCGTGACCACTACCATCCCAGTAACACCGATCACATGGACGACCGCGCCGCCAAGCTACGTTACCACCACAGTTACCCATACTAGCACTAGTATTGGTTGCAAGGGAAGCAGCTCGTCCAAGACATGCGCAAAGACCGCTTCAGTCTACACTACGACTACCTGTCAGACCGTAGGCCAAATCAAGAATCTGTATTATTTCGAACGCCTACTAACATGAATTTAGTTCACCATCGTGTCTTCTACGATCCCAGTCTGGCCAGTAATGAGCTCTACGGTTCCGACCGTTCCCTCCACAGTCACACCCCCGGTCACAGCTACTTCTTGGTCAACAACTACTGTCTGCCCGAGCTCCAAGTCAAGCTGCTCGAGGCCAATCACGGCGACAGTCAGTACCATCATCACCGTGCCGCAGACAAGCTCAGCCACTACGGAGAAGTCCCAAACCATGAGCGCGATTTCAGCAAGCACTCAGGCAACAAGTTCGCCTGCTTCGTCTTCTGCCACAACATCGTCTACTGGATCTCCTCCGCCTGCCTCTGTACCGTATACCTCCCTTTCGACTGGCACATCAGCGTCAAGAATCCCCTCGTCGGTGGTCAGCGCTTCCACCAGCACAACTCGCATCACTGTCGCTACGGAGACCACGACAAGCACGACTCATGTCTACGCCACCTGGAGCGGTGACTCATCGCCCAGCTTCAGCTACATGCCAAGCACGAGTGAGACCCAAACGACGTGGAATACCGGCGCTGCGCCCAGCTTCAGCTATATGCCAAGCACGAGTGAGATCGGCAAACCATCCTTTCCCGTCGTCTCTGTGCCTACTACTGGGCGGTCTACGAAGCCTGTTACAGTGCCTGGCCCATCAACGCCAGAGTCTGGCCCAGCTCCTACGGTGCCAGCAAGCGGACCAGCCCCATCCGGACCCGAGTCTGGTCCCGTGCCTTCTGCACTGACGTCGACTCATGAATCAGTGCATGCTCCTTCGATGCCATGGAATGCTCCAGCTCCTTCAGGTCCTGCTACCGCCCTAGGCTTCCAGCCAAGCTCCGCGCAATCCGTGCCTGCGCCGTTGACGCCACCGGCTCCTCCAGCTTCTGTGCCAACGCCGTCTCATCCAACATCCGCTCCTAAGCCACCAGCATCGGCACCTGTGCCATCTTGGTCCACGGAAGTCACTCCTGCTGCTCCTTCGAACCCTGCTGTCCAGATAACAGCTGTCAGTGGTGTACCACCGGAGATGACCGGTCCTTCAAAGGCGTCTAGCAGCACAGTAAGCGAGCCATCAGCTTCGAGTACGGTACCACCAGCAAAGCCTAGCTACATGTCCGCTGCTTCGGCCTCGCCTGTCAGCAGCAGCAGCTTCTTTGCTCTATGCCTTGCTGCCGGCGCCGTTATCTTCCTGATTTAGATAACACGATAGCAAGGAACTAGAACGAAGATCATAAAACAAAAACCCAGCCCTCATGGGAGAGGCGATGGTGATATAAAATGCTTCCTTAGGGAGTCCGGCGCTTATGTCACAGCGAACGACGATACCCAGGGGCACTTGTGTTGGGATCAGGAGTTGAGAAATGAATTCATGTTTTGGGCGCGTGGTTAAGCTGTTAATGTATGCTAGTATATGAAGTTGACGGTATTCGATTTCCAGTAAGATTGCTTACCATGTTCAGTCG
Organism: Recurvomyces mirabilis; assembly: GCF_035927965.1. NCBI lineage: Eukaryota > Fungi > Ascomycota > Dothideomycetes > Mycosphaerellales > Teratosphaeriaceae > Recurvomyces > Recurvomyces mirabilis. The sequence goes on along the minus strand of NW_027041937.1, from coordinate 720,176 downwards.
TGTCGTGCCGTATGACCCCACGCTCCTATCATCGGGCTCGATCGTGTTTGGGAGCTCGACATGTGGCTGCTTGCAATATCACGCCTCAGGTCTACGTCTTCACACTCTTCGGCATGTCGGTGGGATCGTCAGGACTATACAGGGCCTCACAACTCCCAGCCTTCTTCCTCAAAAGCTTAGTCTCCCATGCACGCCTCTCCTCGACCTTCATGAGTTCTTTCCGCAGATCCACCGCAGACTTGATCAGCCTGTTCACCCACTCGATATCGCCATCTACCTTGAAACTCTCCTTGTCGTCCATGTACATCCAGAAATCGCCTTCAGTCTCACAAGCCAAAAGACCATTCAAATTCTGCATTAAAAGCGCCAAGGCTACATTGAACAAGAACGTCTTCTGGCCTGGGAGACATAGCCAGATATCCCAGACCCGCATCAGTGCATCCTCACCAAGCACATTGGAGAAGGCTGTGAAGAACCAACGCATTGGCACCGTCCGCTGCGAGTCTATGCCGATGTCTTCGAGATGTTTGTCAAGCTGCGGCATCAGCTCTTTGATATATGATCGTAGTACTATGACATCTGCGAGTGGACCAGAAAGTGCAGCATCGCGAGCGAAGTAATCCTTCGGAAAGTATTGCTCGACCATGTTGCATAGCAGCCAGAATGCGTCCTCGCTTTGCGGCATTGCAAGAAGTAGATACCCAGCTATGCTGTTCAGACCCTGAGTATAGCCGAGATCGTCATACTTGGCAACAAAAGCCAGCAGTACCTCCTTGAGACGTTGAAAGCCTTTGTTCGTGTAGAAATTGCGAGACTGTGTCAAGGTTCGTGGCACGTCATTGACTATGGCATCAATTTCGCTCTGATCGAGGACATCCGCGTTCGATCGGTAAGAATCGTATTCGCCAGGGTCTACGATGCTCTCTGTATTCGAAAGCTCAAGCCAAAGATACTGCCGCATATGCAGAGGCACGCCAGCCACGACAAGCAGTGTTAAGGCTTTCATCTTTTGCTGGCCCACCAGAGGACCGACAAGACCGCCACCGTTGGTTTGCGCTGCATGGCCACTTTTGGATCGAGCTTTGGTGATGCTGAGCAGGAACTTGTTCCAGGCAGCTTCCTGAGGATCCTGTCTAGCCTCCTGAAGAGTCGGCGGTAGATCGTCTCGGTCATGTTGTGTTGTAAGCTCAACCGGCTCTCTAGTCGTGTTTGTGTCTTGGCGCTTCAGAGTTGAGCCGCCGAACAGGCTGGCAGCCCAACCACTATCTGCGCTCTGTACGCTCCGAGCATCAGACTCGGTACGCTTGCGATCGGCGGTTGGTACACTGCATATATCAGCATTGTTGATGGCCTAAGCGGGACCACGCGGACATACATAGACGTCGAGCGTGGTGAGGCGGGCGATCGGCGCCTGACGGTCCCGCCACCAAAGAGTCTAGCGAGCTTTTGTCCTGCTGTCGGGACTTCAGCAGAGGGCGTGGGGACAGACCGCTGTGCGTCCGTTGGTCAGTATATGTAATCGGCGACACAAGCGGCATCCACGTACTATGCTGTCAGTTTTCGCAGGCATTGCAAGCTCCTCCTCGGCTGCCTGCTGCAACGCATGGCGTCTCTGCTCTGCCTGCTTGATACGCGAAGCAGTGTCTTCGACACGCGCCTTGGGGATCTTGTACTCTTCAGCAAGGCGTGTCAAGGCTGTGATGTGAGCATCACGCTCTGCAAGAAGTCTCGAAAGTCTTCTTACGAGCGCTACTGCACCGTTGTGGTCAATGATCGTCTGAAGTACAGGTGACGGCACCTTAGACAGGGTCTGTGGGTCAGTAGGAGCCTCTCTGGCGGGGTCGTCGAATATGGAAGGACCAATGCCAGCCAGCAAGTCATGAAGAGATGCCTTCGCTCCATGCTCGCCATCCTGTTCGCCCTTCTGTTCGGCTTCCGGGTCGGGAAAGCTGGTGAGTGAGTTCGTGTCGTCTGATGCGAGCAGGTGCTGATGGCTCTGCTGTCTACTGAGGTCTCCCATGACCCTGCTCTAGTGCTCACATTGTGGCGCAGAGAGAAATCTGGGCTGTTGTGAGTTCTCTGTTTCAGGATGTGTGGCGCTGTGGAGAGTGCTTCTTAGCTGATTGCTCGGCGTCCCCCCTCTAGCGTCTGTTTCCGTCATGGTTCTTCTAACGACATCACCTCTGTCTTACTCTAAGCATTTTCAAAGACTTTACATCGACGATATAACAGACTTCTGAGCATATGTGCAGTGATCGTAGGAAAATTCTTATTTGCACTATCTGCAAGATATAGATGTATATAAGATACCTCCTGAACGCCATCGCTATATGACAACCATACAATCAATTCGGCATCAATCATTACAGCTGAGCCTTCTCAACACCACCAAGGCTCTTCGTACAAAAGGACGAGAAGTACTGGTTGAGCGCATCAACTGTGCCACTGCCTTCCACAAGCTTGACAACACAGCCGACATACCCGTCAGGTCGGACAACTACGACGCCACCCTCATCCTCCGTCAGACCCATCTTGGCATGAGCAGCGGCTTTCGCATCAGGTACGCGCTGGTCCCAGATGTCGTCAGCGTAGACATGGTCGAAGTAGCGAGCCAGGATGTCAGGTAATAATGCTCGAACCTCAATGTCAGGTCTCTGTGCGTTGAAGATGGTGTTGAAGGTGAAGAAAAGGCTGTCCGGGTTGTGTCGCTCATGGTAGTTGACTTTGTCGCTATCTGACCTCGTGTATGTCTGGTAGAATGAGCCCTTCTTCTTGAGCCCTGACGCGAAGTCCACGATGGCTCTCTTTGTGACGCTCGGCTTGCCACCGAAGAGATATAGCCGATACGAGCCATTGAGAGGAATCTCTTGCTCGAGATGCACAACGTTCGCATCCGCCACCCGTGTCACGGTAGCTGGGGTCAAGATGCGGCCTGGTCTTTGGGTTGTTGTGCCAGCCTTCTCTGACAAGAACAGCGGGCTCTTCGCCGGATGGTTCTCAGACCAGTTGAAGATGTTCTCGTTATACGCCACACCGTAGCCAGAGGTGAACTCGCAGGAAGCCTTGAATGTCTTTATAAAATCGTTGTCTTCGTGCTGCTCGGCTTGCCCTTGATCCTGGGCAGACTTGCTCACATGGCCGATCTCACCAGCAGACGGCTGCCGCTGCGAGAACAGCTTGGCATATTGTGCATCGAAGTTGAGCAAATTCTCGGCGATAAGCTTTCGTTCGCTCTCATACGACTTGAGGATAGAGCGATCTGCGAAGCCAGACTCAACATGGTGGATCTTCCACGCCAAATTCTGGGCATCCAAGAATGCGGTATTCATGCCTTGGCCAGCCTTTGGCGAGTGAGTATGGCAGCAGTCGCCGCCCATGAAGACGCGCTCGTCCAGAGTATACCTATCCGCAATGCCTTGGCCAATCGGGTAAACAGAGTACCACTCTACGCGATCCCATTCAATGTAGTATGGCGCCATGATCTTTTTCGCCGTCTCTTGGACTTGCTCAGTCGTGGCTGTCTTGCGAGGGTCCCAGTCTGGGTCGGTGGACGATGCAATCTGAATGTACAGCCGTACCATGTTCGCCTCTCGCGGAATGACCATAATTGACCCTGCATCTGAGTGTATCGTGCACTTCATCTTAATATCAGGAAAGTCGGTTCGGACGACACCATCCATCACACCCCATACATGCGCAATTGGGTCCTTGTGTGTGATTCCAACTTTCAGCTGCTCTCGTACGAAAGATCGTGCGCCTTCTCCGCTGAACAAATACTTGGCGCGAATTGTCTCTTGCTCGTCACCATCGACGTGCGAAATGCTGACCTCGACGGGATATTGCTTGTCGACCGCATCGGTATTGAAGCCCGTTATCCTCCAGGGTCGCTGAATCTTGACGCCGTTCTTTTGCAAATCGTCGATGAACACCCTCTCGATCAGGCCTTGGTGGAGTAGTGTCGTGAAAGGATATCTGGCGTCGATGAATTTGGGACATGAGGGCCAAGTACCAGTCCTGTGGATACCCTTCGCGTCTTCCTTCGGGTCCCAGAAAGCAACTTCGAACACCTTCGCAGGCTCGTTGGCCATGATGGCACGCTTAAGACCCATATTCCGCAGCAAGTCCAGTGATCTAGGCTGGATGCCATCGGCGCGTCCAGTGACGGTTGGGACAGGTCGCATATCGATGTGCTTAATCTTGTATCCCCATCGCGCCAGACATGTCGAGAGCAGCAACCCAACTGGTCCTGCTCCAACGATGACAATATCGTATCGCTCGATCGACATTATGGCGAGGTTTCCCAATGCTGTGAGGTGTTGTATGTGCGTAGGAAAATCCAAAGAGAGCGATGTCAGGATATCACAGATGCTGGACAATATAACAGAAGGGCGATGGGGATCGTCAGTGGCAGATCTGTGTAGATGAATGACGACAGAGGATGGTTTGGACCAGTTGTCCAGCCTCCCCACGGCCTACCTTTATGCTGTACAGATAGCCTGCCTAGCTCAGGCGCATCATCACGCTTGAGCACGGCTGAGCACTCGGTGCGGTGTTGGTGGAGTGAGAGTAGTTGCCGCAAAGAGAACCGGTTGTCCGAATGAACGGCAACGCGATACGGCTTTCATGGCTTTGACGCTTAGAGTTCGATCGTGCATCGGCTAGAACTAGCATGGTCTAGAGTGGGCATCCGATCAACTCGCTTACGTACACATATGGACGGGTCGACGACACGGTGAAGTTCCCGCGCTCTGTCGTTTGCTGAATAGATGGTCTTCTGATGACCGTGATCAGCATACGTTCGGTGCCACCCTCTGTTCGGTCGTAACGCGAGAGGTCTTGACGACCAGCGCATCTCGTATGTACAATAATGCCCCACGATTATGTACCCCGGGTCGTCTCCGTTCGGATCCGAACCCCACTTACGACCTCACTCATCCGGAATCACGCCAAAAGTATGTGTAACTGTGAGGCAGTATAGATGCCAGACTTAAGGTCAAGGTGTCGAGAATCCTCCAACGCATCTTGACACAATGGCAGTCTATTTCTTAAATGCGCTTGGTCCAACACCACCGCTTGTGCTGTTCGCAACCCTCATAATCCTACCATTAGCATATTCCATCTACCAACGACGCTTCCATCCCCTGGCCGGTATCCCTGGGCCTCTCTGGGCCAGTCTTACCCGACTATGGATGACGAAGCACTCCTGGGACGGTGACATGAATGTCGTCATGATCGAGCTGCATCGGAAGCATGGCAGTCTTGTTCGTACTGGACCAAGCGAAGTCAGTGTGTCCGACTTGTCAGCGATCAAGCAGATCTATGGTGCAGGCACAAAATTCAGGAAATCAGAATGGTACTCAGTATGGCAAGGTCATCGGAAGTTTGACCTGTTCGGAGAGCGTAATGAACAATTCATGCAACCCAACGCCGACTAGTAAGTCGTGCATATACTATGGAAAGTCTAAGGGACCTTGAGCCATATGTGGACGATGCTGTCAAGGTATTCCTGGATAATATGGCCGAGCGTAGTGGCCAAGTCCTTGATTTGGGCAATTGGGTCCAGTTGTTCGCCTTTGGTATTATCTATGAGAGTCTGTCTCGGTCCAGATCGCTAACGATTGGCAGACGTGATCGGCGGAGTCACATTCTCCAAGAGGTTTGGCTTCATGGATGCCGCTGCAGACGATGGTTCCTTTGGCAGGATCGAGGCTGCCCTCAAGTCAGCCGCGTGGGTGGGCCAGATACCGATACTATACTGGATTCATGACGCATTGTCGCCTTACATAGGGAATCATCTCGGCATTGCGGCTCGTCACGGGAGTCTCCGTAATTTTGCAGTCCAAGAGATCACAGCACGTCAAGATCGAGGAGGCGACCAGCATGACATCCTGTCGAAGCTGAAGGCTATCCAGAAAGCCAAACCACACGAGATGGATGGGAATGGCGTGGCGAGCATGGCTACAAGTAATGTTTTTGCTGGGTCTGATACGACTGCCATATCCCTCCGCGCCATCATATACTATCTGCTGAAGAACGTCAGTTACAAGCAAAGATTGATCAACGAGATTGATACTTCGCGAAGTCAGGGCAGACTTAGCGACCCTGTGAAGCTTTCCGAGGCGGACAATATGCCATATTTGCAAGCTGTGATGTATGAGGCGCTGAGACTGGTAGGTCACTCAGTACGCGAGCCACAGTGATCTTTACTGACAGTCGTGAACAGCATCCTGCAGTCGGCATGAGCTTGCCTCGAACTGTCCCACAAGGTGGCGCCAATATTGCAGAACACTATCTCCCCGCAGGGAGCGTCGTTGGCGCTAATCCATGGGTCGTCCATCGTAACCGAGAAGTGTTTGGTGATGATGTGGAAGCATTTCGTCCAGAGCGATGGCTAGACGAAGACAAGAAGGGCGACATGCATCGTTACTTCTTCGCGTTTGGATCCGGAGCTCGCACTTGTATCGGCAGAAACATAAGTTGGCTGGAGATGTAATGCAAATCATCACTGTTGTCGGAACGTCCAAGCTGATTTGAACTTGCAGGTCGAAATTGGTACCGACGCTGTTCATGCACTATGAACTTGAGTTAAGTGAGCCTGAAAAGGAATGGAGTATGCAGTGTTATTGGTTCGTAATGCAGGGTGGAGTCAACGTACGGGTAACGAAGAGAAATTTATGAACACAATGCGAACCTGTACTTCCGGTATGCAGCGGTCCTACGCTCGGCTTCATCGCTAGAACGCATGAAAAGAACGCTTATCACTACAAAGACAGAAGAAATCGGGCCTCTGTGCATGCATTTCATATCAAGACACGCTAGTCATTGAGATGACATTACCATCTAACGAAGCGATGCCCGTAAATGCGGCCCGGCCGCCAGCAACATTCCTGTTACAGTCATTGTCAGTACCATGACCATGGTGTCTCGAGATGCAATCAGCAGAGGCAGTATGATTGACGTACCCATGCCAGATCGCACGATTGCCGTTGAGAGCCACGTCCAGCCCGCCCGGGGCATACATTCCCATATTCCCGGTGACGTACAGTGGCCCTCCTTTGCGGTACGGTCCACGAATGTCTGAAGCGATGGCGTAGCTCACGTCGTATAGACTTGTGGCGAAGCAGTTGGAGGAGAAAAAGAGGACGTACTTGCCGTCGAGGTACGCAAGCGCTGGCGCTTCGACAACAGGGCCGTCGTCCAAATCGTTGCTTATGAGCTGTATAGGGTTGCCGATCTTGCTGTGGCCATCTGCTGCAACTTGCTGCAGCATGATTGGGGTTTGCACGATCGGCCTGACAGTGTTTCCACAAGATCCGCCGTGTCCAATCGCATTGCCGTCAATCTTGTAGACAACCCAGCGAGTGCCGTCCGCATTGAGGTAGCCAGAGGGATCGATCGCACCGCCTTGCGCTACTGGACAAGTCCATGGCTCGACCTTGGCATCAACATACGGGCCGTCGACGTTCTTTGAGGTCGCAAAGCTCACGCAGTGGAGTTTCGTGTTTCTTACGTATGCAGCGGTGTAGTACATCATGAATGAGCCATCAGCGAGCTGTACAACATCTGGAGCCCAGACTCGAGGGTTTAGAGTGTCCACCCACGGGGCCAGCTTCGGCATAGCGTCGACGCTGGCGCGCAACGTCCAAGTCATGAAGTCGGGAGTATGAGCAATCTGTACGTGTATCGGTGTGCCGTTGTACAGTGCGTTTGTTGAGAAGGCGTGCCAGCCGTCTGCTACACGAATGATGCCAGGGTCTGGAAAATTCTGCCCACCCATGATAGGATGTGCTGTTGTGGCCCTTCTGTGGCGAATAGCATTGTTGGTGGTGTTGGAAGTATACGGTTGCGGCAGAGCAATAGTAATGCCAATGAGCGCAATAGGAGAAAGTAGGAAGCTGTACATGGCGGACAGGGTGGCGCACCTGTGTGCCTGGCCCTAACGTAGTACACTTGTTGCGATGTGGTCGAGTGAGAAGAGGGTAGAGCTTAACAGCAACCGGGCTGTTGAAGCTGGTGTAACAGACAACAAGTCACACTGACAGTGGTTGGAGCGATCTTGTGATATGTGCGCCAGTCGCGTGGAACGAGAAGACTTATACCATTGTCCTTGAACCCACTTGTCCAGTGGCTGAATTCTGGACTCCACTCAAATTTTTGACCAGGAATACAAAGCCGGCTTTGTCGTTTGTCGAGTGAATAAACCTCGATGCTCATTCATTGTCCGTCGACGAATTCGAATGTTCGCCCTCGATCACAAAGACCGTCAAAGCTTAGCGAGAGTTTCTGCACAAGTTTATCCCAACTTGATACCTCCCGTGGATAAGGACAGAGGCATTGTCACTGATTACATGCTGTGGAAATAATGAGGTGAGACGGGAACGGAAGAGAAGTGGGACAACGTACAGAACGCTCGAAGCAAGGCTTGCCAGATCAGCTGAGCTACTTTCCATTCCTTTGCGTCGGGTATAGTCTGACCCCATGATGCTGATACCAAGCATAAGTGTGGCGGTCAAGCCGTTGACAAATGTGGAAGGAACGACATGCGCAAAAGCAGATGTCTATGATGTTGTTCCTTGCAATGTTGCAATTTCCGCACCCGCTGCTATCCGCTCTAGCCTTCGTGCGGCATGGAATGTCAATCTCGCAGCCTGTATGTACCACGACAATATCCTCTCTGAATTGTACGGATCTATCCCGAGTTCTCCATGCGTTGCATTGGGACGCCAACCGCAATCCGCAAGAGCGATGGAAACCGACCGACAGATCGACGAAGATCTTCTTGGTGACCCTTGATGTAACAGTGAAGCTCCTCGATGTACCCGTTCTGGCTATCTGTCTCGAGTTGACTGCTAGAGGCAGTGAATTCGAGCTCAATGACAGCGAATGACGGTCGAGTCTGTTGCCGCTGAGCTCGTGTTGAAGCCACATCCCGCTCCAGGTCGTCGATAACCTCACTCTCATTCGCAACAGTAATGTACGATCCAACAATCATCCAGGCCCAGAGGCAGAGCATATGTTCTCCAGCATCCCATGTTGCATGAGACTAGTCTCAGCTGATTTCCACGAAGGTAATAGCAAAGGCACACAGCTTGTTCAATTCCCTTTCTGTTATCATCTCCGCCTTGCACTGAAGGATCATGCTCTCCCTTTCCACCACTGTCGGTCATGCCTTCCATGTGCCTTGACGCTGATCGGAAAGGTGCTGGAGGTCGTCCCTGGCTTGACAGTAATCGTCGACAGCCTTCGCCGTACGCTTGTTATTGGCCAAGTACAGCTAAATCGCGGTCTCTGAAGCTCACAACACCTATAAGATGTGAATCAAGTCCCGGCGCGTCACGCTTCAGCTCTTGATTCGAGGAATCGCTTCGAACAGGTGCCGTGGCCATCCCAAGGGGGGGCTGATACCTCCTCTGGTTGAGTCCACGGTGTAGAGATCGAAGACAAGCTAAGGCACGAAGGCTTATGGTTACGAGCGTGTTTGTTGCTCCTTTGAATGACCCCAGTAGCTCAGCTAGACATCACGTCTAAATACTTGCGATCAACTTTGATCATTGCCGATTTCGTCACATAGGATAAGCGCGAATAATGACTCAACCTTCTCCAAGTACGTCTTCAGCTTTCACACCCAATTCCTTGCCGACATTTCTGACCACTTCCTTGAGAGACTTACAAGTCGGAGAGTCCGGAAAGTTGTCGAAGAAGCTTTCGCCATAATCGCACGCCATCCCGATCCGACTGTCGAGAGGCACAGCACCCAAGAACGGTATCCCAGTGTCAATTGCCAATTTCCTGCCGCCACCAGTAGTCGCTCTGAAGATCTCGGAAGTGTGCGTGCACTTTGGACAGACAAAGCCAGACATGTTCTCCACTAGTCCAAGGATTCGTATGCCAGCCTTGTGACAGAAGTCAATCTCCTTCCTCACATCCAGCAGTGCTACCTCTTGTGGTGTGGTGACTAGTACTGCTCCATCTACACCTGACTCCTTTAGATAGCTGTTCACACTCAAATGCTCGTCCGACGTGCCTGGAGGCGTGTCTACAACCAGATAGTCCATCTCACCCCACTCCACATCCTTCAAGAATTGCTTGATCAAGCCATTCTTCTTCGGTCCTCGCCAGATTACAGCATCATCTCTATTCGGCAGCATGAACTGCACACTCATCACACCCAAGTTATCACTCACCCAGACCGGCTCCCATCCCGTATTGGTCACATGTATCGTCTCGGTCTCCACACCCAACATCTTGGGTATGCTCGGACCGCAGATGTCTGTGTCCATGATACCAACCATATTCTTCTCATTACTGGCGAAGGCGTGAGCAAGCATGGTGGTGAATGTGCTCTTGCCTACGCCACCTTTGCCAGACAGAACCAGTATCTTGTGCTTGACTCCTGCGAGTCGTTGTGTAATGACAGGAATGTCCGGATCGGGTCCTTTCGGCGCAGAAGCACATATGGCTTGGTTTGGGCAGCCGGCACATGCGTCTGCCTTGCCTGCGAGGTCGCCTTCGGGGCCTGGACAGTGTTCTGGCTCGGGTGCGACGAGAGCAGGCGCCTTCTTGAGGCGAGACTCCAGCGCATCGTCCACAGGCTCGATCGCCTCGTCCATGTATGGCGCCATGATTGTTCAGTCACTGGTGGGTTGACATCAGGTGGCGTTTATGCTGATACTATAGAGAGGATATAGATTGTTGCTTTGTAATGAGGTAGACGTCATAGTGGGGCTTGTAGCCAATGACTCGTGCCCAAACCATCACCACTTCCGACATCATCGACATCTCGCTCCTTGGTCAAGTCTCGGCCCTGCAGGAATCAACCAAGATGCTCTGTAATTGGTCGCGCAGCCTATCGAGGCCTATCGTCCGTGTAGTCTGGACTGAGCGCGTCACGAGAGCTGCTCGACGCAGTAAATCGTTCTTGTCGCCACCATATCTCCTAGACGACTACATACCGCGCTACCAGCTGTTATCGCCACTGCAAGAAGCGAGGAAGTCGTCTGAGCCATATGCTCATCTGCGGAATTGCAATCTTTGTCCGAGACTATGCGGCGTCAATCGTTACGAAAGGCGTGGAACTTGTCTGATTGTGGTCAACACTGTGGCACCTCACTTCGGCGAGGAACCTTGTCTACAAGGCCATCATAGATCAGGCTGCGTCTTCCTTCAGCGGATGCAATTCAAGTTGCGTCTTCTGCCAAAACCACGATATTGCACATCAGAAGAATGGCTTCCATCTGAGCCTCGAGGAGCTGGCCGAGTGGTACATGAAACTACGGGAAGTGGGCAACGTGACCAACATCAATCTGGTCACACCTGAGCATGTCGTGCCTTAGGTCGTGCTGTCAATCCTCCACGCAAAGGAGCTGGGCCTAAAGCCACCAATTGTATACAACACCGCTAGCTTCGACTCACTGGCTTCTCTAGAGCGTCTGGATGGTCTGGTCGATATCTACCTACCCGACTTCAAAGTATGGGAGCACAGCACTTCGAAGCATCTACTCAAAGTGTAGAACTATGCCAACGTAGCCACGGAGTCCATCAAAGCGATGCATGGTCAGGTGGGCGATCTTTGCTTCACACCAGATGGGTCAGCACAATAGGCGTCTTGCTGCGTCATCTCGTCATGCCTGGCCACGAAGAAGAAGGCAAATACATAGTCCAATGGCTTGCTGCGAATGTGAGCACAGATCTGTATCTTCATATCATGGAGTAGTACCATCCGAGGCCTCATGTCGGCCAGAGAAAGCGCACCAAAATCGGCAGAGCCAAAGATGTAGTCAACGATATGATTGTGTCAGGAGGCATTCTTACTCGTCGAGAAGTACAGATCAAGTTCGATATGCGGATCAATCGTCCAGTTGGTCATGACGAAGTGGGTAATGTGGAAAAGGCTACACAACAAGCTGGTTTGTGGCGTATACTGGATGCCGCAGAACATGGTGGATTCAATATTTGAGTCAGGCAAGGTGACGAATATGTTTGCTAAACGACCTATTCGTCCCCAGTCTCGACTGACAAGCAGCGTACGCTACTAAAAGACTGGGATTGTAGAATTCGTTCGACGTATTTCGTCCCAGAATGTCTGCCAAGAAGACGGACGTAGTTGTCGCGACAGTACAAGCAAGGACTAACTTCCAGGATTTCATGAACAAAGTGCAAGGCGATCACGACGTGCTCGAGATTCTGATGGCAGACCTTACACAGTCCTGGAAACGGCTCGAGCCAGATTTGGATGCTTTCGGAAAGAAGTGTCACACTTATGTCAACTACATCAAGATCAGAAACCCAGATACTGATGACGCCAGTACAAGCACATCGGGGGACCTAAGTCCAAGCGACTCTCCGTGGGAACAGGCACGCAGGGCACGGGAAGAGATACTTGCAGCGTCAGCGGTCCGTGACGTCGGCGCGACCACACAACCTGGAAGTCAATGAGAGAAGACGCAGTTGCGGAAGAGACATAGCGGATGAAGACTATCAAGTGTAACAAGCGTCGCGGGAGACTCTGGAATGTGACGGTAGTACTCCTTGCTTGCAGCATTTCCTTTGTCCATCGTCAAGCTTCTAATGTGTCAAACACTAAGCATCGCACATCCTCGCATGGAATCCAGATACGTGGGCTGATCATAGTAAAGCATGTCTTCCAAGATGGTTTGCTGCCATCTCAGACCACATCCGATGTTAGCATATCCCACCAACACTACCATCTGCAGCACCGGCTGTAATCTTGCATTACCGTGGCCGTCCTCTTTGTCCGCATTCAGCAAGCCATCACCCAGCCGGCAAGCAAATTACCGACCCAGCAGTACCATGAAAGAAAGCTCCATTGACATCAAACAAGCCATGCAGTCAGTTGTAGTAATAATAGCAGCCCTCATCTCCTTCTTGTCAGATGACCCTACAAGCGCAAGAGGCGGCCTTGAAGGAGCTGTATCGCAGACTGATACGAAGGATTAACGCAGCATCCAGCACTCCCGTCAAGCTTTGAGACCGCATCGCCACTCACGCAGGTATCCTTCCCACTCAGGCCGGCCTCTTGCGCTCGTCCGGAACGTTTCGCCGCCGACACGAAAATGATGTTCCCACTGGTGCAGCACATAGACATGCTGCCACATCTGCACACCCAACACAACTACTACAACAGCGAGCTTGCAGACGTCCATAAAACTCTTGGTAAGCAATACAAAAAGCTCGCTCGGGCGGAGAGGGCACTGGACCAACGAGAGGAAAAAGGGCTGAGCAGGAAGGAGAAGAAGAAATTGCAGTGGGCCAGGTCAGTGACGAGAAACATCGTTCAGAAGCTTGAGTGGCAGCGAAGGATTGTAGAAGACGACCTACGGCGGTGTAACAATCTCATCGCCTGGCACGAGCCAAGTGTGTATCACCTCCCAACCAAGCCCTGGACTGCGCACCTGCCACAATCACCGTTCACGCCATTCTCGCCGTACAGCCCAGCCGGGCCTAGTCCTTGGCATGCTCCTGCAATGCCGCCACGACCACAATACTGGGATCTATCGGTGATTCGTGAGCGTCGGCGCTCCTCGCCGAATGTCTCCTCCACAGACTCTGGCTTTTACGAGCCAGCCATGTACGGTCGACCCGTTTTTGGAGATCATGCAGACATCGCCATAGATACGAATCACATCTTCGCCCACGAGATCATGTCAGCTTCTGTTTACAGTCCAGTCGAGGGAGCAGCCTTTACGCCTGATTCACGCAGCAAGAAGTCGAGTTTGTCGTCCGAGAAGGACGATGTTCCGGAGCTCGTCAAGTCGCCACCGATCTCTTATGCGAGAGCGGGTGCGGCTTGTGATGTGGATGAGCTGAGAGGACATAGGCGGAGGTTTTCGGAGAACGCTATACAGTTCATTGAAAGTCGGATGGCGACTGCGAAGGATCACCACAGAGGTGCCAGTGTAGGTCCAGTGCCAAGTGACAGAAGGAGAGGCGACTAGGATGGGCGCATGGGCTTAACGTCGAACCAAGTTCTAGAGCTCTGTATCAACATAACGTTTCAATGTGTGCGATCAAGACTTGAGTCGTGTCGGGCAACGATATACGCTTGGAGAACGAGCAAGAACTTGTTGGTGCCACCATGCTAGCAAAATAGGACTCCGCTAGATACCCGTGCTTCCCTACTGCCTCTGGTACGTGACCCTGATAACCTGTTCTCCCAAAGTAATGCCGTTCGTCGCCTCCTTCGCGTTGATCGCCCCATCCTCACTCTCGTACTCCACAAAGGCAATTCCTGCTCTTCCCGGTACCATACGGAGTTCCTTAAACCCTGGATAGCGACCAAAGATTGCAGATAGTGCTTCGCTACCGTAGTCTTCTGGCAGATCGCGCAAGAACAGGATCTTATTGACGGGTAAATACTCGTCGGGGACGACATTGTCCTGGGCTGGTTTCGTGGTCTTGGCAGGGCGTTCTGCGAGACCTTCGGGCGCTGGACGCTTGGCCGCCGCTTTTGCTTCGGCCGCTTCGGCGGCTTGTTTGCGTTCTTTCTCGGCTAGGCGGTGCTTCTTGTGTGTCTCCAGTCCTTGCTCCCCATCCTCCCGCAGCACAGTTGCATCCGATCTCGTCCTGGCAAACTCGAGGCGCAGCTGTTGGCCGAAGACCTCAAAGCCCTGAAGATCGTCGATAGCCTCTTGCGCCGAGTCGACCGAATCGTAGATGACGAATGCCTGACCCTTCCTTTTCAGGCTCTTCTTCGCAACGACATCTACGACGTTGCCGAAGTCGGCGAATATGCCTTTCAGCGAGTCGATGACCGTGCTGACCTTGATGCGCTCGTCGATGTTGCGCACATAGACACTATACACACAGTCAGTATCCGGGACGAGCCACTACGCTTGTTCGTACGATGTGCAATGTACGAACGTTGCGCTGGGCGGAGTCTCGTCATCTCCTGCGTCCGACATGATGGAAGTCCAATACTTGTGCCTTCTTCCTCCGTGAAATGACTGTAGCTTTGTCTGTCCCTATCTCGTTGATATGGTTAATGATCGACGCTGAATTCTCGAGATCATATGAGAAGCGAGATAAGCCGCGCAACCTAATAAAGTGGGCCCTTCATGAGCAACGACTCCGAGCATTCACTTCTCTCTTGCCTTATCGACCTCAACTTCTACGAAACGGACCCGCACATTGCTTGTGCCCAGTCGACCATTTGTGGGCGCTGGAAGCTGCGGACTGATACAATTGCCAAGCACTATCTGCTTTCTACTGAATCTCGCGCTAGCCGAGTTTACATCGTACCTGCATCAGTGACGTCTGCATATGTTGCCGCCCAAAGGGGTAGGTGAATGCTGGTGCAAACGGCAAGTACATTCCCTCCTCCATGTCACACACTCTAGTTTTCTCTATCGTGCTTGCGTGACCGCTGTCAACTCACCATGGCAGGCTCCACGAGGAGCAAGATACTCAATACACTACAGCTCAGTAACGACTACACCATAAAACCAGCAGGTCTCAGATGGCGCAGCAACACCATTTTCATCGTGGCTACGGTGGCCATTGGCCTTTTTACCGATTTGTTTCTTTATGGCCTGGTTGTTCCGATACTACCATTCATGCTCCGTGACCGGGTCGGTCTGCCGGCAGAACAAGTCCAAAGCAATGTCTCTGGCCTACTCGCTGCCTATGCTGGAGCATCGGTGATATGTTCACCACTTGCTGGACTACTGGCGGACCGTATATCTACTCGTCAAGCACCCTTCCTATGGGGGCTGACTGCACTACTTGGGGCCACGATTCTGCTTTTCTTCGGGAATTCTGTAGCAGTGCTGGCAGTGGCGAGAGTCCTCCAGGGCATTAGCGCTGCGTTCGTCTGGACCATTGGATTGGCATTGGCTTTAGAGACTGTTGGACCAGAAAATCTAGGAAAGACGATAGGATCGGTATGCATTGTTGCCCAGAGCCTCCGTGCGACACGACACTCACAGCCTACTAGATCTTCTCCTTCATTAGCGTCGGCAACCTCTTCGCACCTCTGCTTGGTGGCGTACTGTATGAGAAGGTAGATCGCATCGCTGTCAACATCTCTCACAATCATAGTAATTCTCATTCAGGCTGGCTATGTCGGCGTATTCAGCATCGGCTTCGGCATCATTGCTATCGACTTTGCCATGCGTCTGCTCGTCATCGAGAAGAGAGTCGCCAAACGCTACGAGACGAACGATCCCGATGCCGGCGATCGTGAGACCTCAGCCGACGACCAGCAAGACGCGACTCATGATGAAGAGAACGGTGACGAAGACAACGAAGAGCAACCTCTCCTCGGCGGTAAAGAGGAGGATGAAGCATCCTTCAAACTCTCCAACAACCAGCCAAAGCTCGCTCAGTACATCCCGATACTGCCTTGCCTAGCAAATCCTCGACTTCTAACAGCCTTCCTCGTTGCTTTCGTCCAAGCCATGCTACTTGGTAACTTCGATGCTACCATACCAACAGTAGCCGAAGAATACTTCCATGTCGACTCACTCAAAGCCGGACTACTTTTCATGCCGCTTGGTGTGGCGGATTTCATCCTCGGACCAGTTTTCGGATGGTGCGTGGATCGCTTTGGTACCAAGCCGGTGGGCGTATTTGCCTACACTTACCTCGTCCCAGCCTTGATCGTGCTGCGCATACCACATCCTGGTGGTCAGCAGCAGATGCTCCTCTATGGCGGTCTACTTGCTCTGTGTGGTGTGGGCCTGGCTGGTATTGGTGCACCGAGTATCGTAGAGGCTGGAGCGATCGTACAAAAGTACTACGAAGTCAACCCGGACTTCTTTGGCGACAATGGACCATATGCTCAGCTGTATGGACTTAATTCTATGGTGTTTAGCGCTGGTCTGACGTTGGGACCGGAACTGGCTGGTGAGCTGAAACAATTCATCGGATATGGTAACATGAACTTGGTGCTTGCTGGCATTTGTGCTGTCACTGCTATACTCTGCTTCGTCTACATTGGTGGAAAACCAAGAATACTTAGCAGAAAGAGATGAAGTCTTTGATATCTATGAAACCAACCAGAATAGACAACTATCGCTTCACATCGAACACTTTGATCATCCAGTCCGCCATAGCCCGATACGTCTCTTCTTTATGCATCAATCGAGCTTCTTCAAACTCCTTACCACGTGACCCAAATATATCGAAGCCGTGAGTCTCATCCTTAACTCGATCCCATTTCACACCGTCAGCCTCCCATCCATTGCTCGTCACTCGTCTTTCAGCACCAAGTGCCAGCTGCTGAGCCATACTCTCCGCCTCCGCACACAGCAGGTCATGGTCAGCACCAACCAAGTACACATGCTCCGGTAGATCCGCTCGCGCACTGAAGCATGTAGGACTCAGTCGTACATCGTTCTCAAATTGCTCCACTCTTTCCATAGATCCAAGGTAAAGTCTCGATACTTCGTCCAATGCTTTACCCAGGCCATCCGGTACTGTAGGGTCAGGTCGTGAGGCCATCTTGTCTTTCGCCAGACTTCGAAAATCACAACATGGGTAGAGAGCATGCACTCCCAGGAGATCCGACCTCAGACGCTTGTCCTGGCAGGCTGCCAAGACGAGGTTGCCACCTGCTGACCTTCCAGTTAGAATAACTCGGGTCCTATCGATATCGTGGTCCTGGCTATCGATCAAAGCTCGGGAGACCGCTACTACATCTTCGTATCCAGCCGGAAACACATGTTGAGGCGCTTTGCGATAGTCGATGTTGGCTACAACGCAACCAACGTTGTCGGCCAGAAAGCGAGCCAATGGATCATCGGCGCTAGGATTGTTGATCATGAAACCTCCGCCATGAACTTGGATGACGAGCGGAAGTCTGATAGCACTGCAATCATTTTTGGCTGGTAGATAGATGCGGCTCGCATATAGATATGGTTTCGACGGGAGCGCTTTGAAGCTGTCTGGGTATGTCTTCGGAGACCAGTATCGTGACGCTGTGACGTAGTTGAAAACAGTGAAGCCTCCCTGCACTGCAATGTAGAACAGCCTGGACGCATACTTTCTGACGGCTATCGTGATACTGCTCATTGCGGACAGCTGGGAGTTGTATTCAGACGTCAGAGGTACGGCACTTGGTTGTCGATGTGCCTCACAGAACGTCACGTTATAATTCAGACGTATGAGCACTGCAGTAGTGAACGAATGTAAACGTTGACTAGACACTTGTTGGGGCGACGTAACTTGGAACTTTATAGTTGGTGAATGGAGAGCGGACTCGAGGAAAGTCCGCTATTCGCCTGCCAAACGCGGAAGGAGCAGGCACTAAGGATGGCGACCCACAATTATTGCAGCGTTCGTAGAGATACCTCGACCATCCCAATTCACATCATCCATTGTCGAGTAGTACTCAAATCCTCGCACTCGGCTCAGCACAAGCACTGCTGCAACTACAGTCAAGATGCATTTCCTTGATCTACCACCCGAGCTGCGCAACGAGATCTACACAATGGTCTTCGAGCATACAGACGACAAGACCCACGTGCTACCAATACCAAGCCACTACAAAACCAGCACTATCCTCTCTCGCCGCTACTCCGCCCTGCTATCAACGGACCGCCAGATCCGCTCAGAAGCATTGCCGTTCTTCTACAACCAAGTCATCTTCGAGGCCGAGGGCGTCAAAGCAGCAGCAATGTGGCTGCCCACTTTGATAGACCATCAGATTCCGAGCGTCCAACAATTGCAAGTACGGGGCTTATTCATAGCATGTACGGAGGGACTGAACAAAGGAGAGATGAGCAAGGTTGAAGCTGATATTCGAGGGCGGCTGGTGAGTGCGGCTCGGATGCTCCTGGGGGAAAATGCTGTGAGAGTCGTACGACCTGGGACGAGGGGATCGAGTGGGACGCCGCGATACTTGCGGAGGACTCGCAATGTTTCGGCAGCAGCGCACCATATTGGTGAAATTGTTGGAGAGGGTGAAGTAGGCTGTTATAATGTGGGCTACGGAGGTCGGATCCCGAGATTTTGGAGTGGGTGGTCGCAGGCCGAGGAGTATCGAATCGTGATTAAAACGCAGACCTTTGGGATGAGTCGATATCATAAGAACCGTTCTGATGTAGGAGAAGTGCCTCGTGCCTGATCACGTCACTCAGCTTGGACAGCTGGCTGCTCGGTCTGCGCAGAGGCTGTCTCGTTCGTTTGACCGGGAGACACCCCCGCGGCATCTGGAAAGTCCACCACTTCTGCCAGCCTCTTCTGCGTCAGCTCTGCTTCCTCAGCCTCCCTCTTCTCCCTCTCAGCACACTCTACAGCCTCAGCCTTCTCCCTCTCCGCTCTCTCAAGCGCCTCAAGCTCATCATCCACCTCACCCTCATCAATAGTACCAGCAGCCGGCTCATTGATTGCCTGCTGAATCTCATCTACGTTCATCATCTCCTCCTGCAAACCTTCCATGACATCTTGTACATTTTCAACCCCACCAGTCTTCTGGTTTAGCGAGCGTAGAGCTTGGCTCGAGGCCTCCATCACACGAACCATCTCGACTTGGTCTGCAGCTTGCTCGATTTTGGCGTAGACCTCTTCTAGTTGAGCCAGGGTGGCGGATCGCTGCTGTAGCTTGCTCTCTGCTAGCTTCTTCTGGCGTAATGCAGTCTTGGCGGGAGACATTTGTTTACTTGATACTGCATTGCGGACCTTAGCATCGAGCTCCGATATATGCTGTATCAGCTGCTGGACTTGCGGTTCCAAGGAGGATATTAGTGTTCGTAGTGAAGCAATCGTAACATCCTCCTGGCCGATGGTCGGTACACTCGTCTCGGATGCAGCTCTGAACTTGACAGTACCAGTGGCAGTATCGTAAGCTACTGCGGCATGATCCCGAGCGAGATGTGTTAGCAGTACCGAGACATCTCTTTGGCTCAATATACGTGCACCAATCGTTGGTGCAAAGCTCGACGAAAACAAGTCCCGTGAAAAGATTCGTGAAGTATTGGATGTCGCATTCGTTGTTGCCTCGTTTATCACCGCCTTTGCAGCAGCCTGTTACCTGTCAGCTTGTCCTTACCCTCCACCAAAAGAGGCACGAGCATACCTCAACGTTCGCCATCATCACAAAGTTGCCCGTCACTAGCTTGTCCTCTGCGCCTTCTCTACCAGTCACGCCAAGCTGCCGTAAACTCCAACTCATGACTTGCCATGGTGTTGGCAGCCAGCTCTTGGTGTACACACTCTGCTTCGCGTCCAGAAACTCTTGCAACGGCACTAGCTCTTTCTTCCGTACAGCATCTTCGATTGCTGATCCTAGTGCCAATGGTCTGCCATATTCTTGCGTCTGTAATGCTCGGAGCAGCTCTTCTCCGGTATGTAGGCTGAAACGATCATGCTGTGCTCCGGTTTGTATTGGGATCAGGCCTTCTTTCGCAGCAGCGGTTAAGGCGCTCAGCCATGCTGCCGAATTTGCTTCGTATCCATCGGGATTACTGTGTCGTTGCAGACGGAAGTCTGAGTACAGCGAAGCGAGGCGTGCCCGGCTGAGGGTTGGTCAGTTCTGCAACGACGACACGGAGAGATGGGAGGAAGGCGGCTCTACCTACTGAACGCCGTATCATGTGTTCGGAGGAACTCTAATAGCTGGCTCATGTTCTCTACAGGCCTCTTGTACAGCTTACAAAATTCAAGTCCAACTCATGTATCTGATTTGAAGAAGACGGCTAAAAAGCTTCACAAGAGACACTTCACATGCACGCCAAGACCCGCGACACTTGCAGGTTACATCTTTGGTACGAGAGCGATCGTGTCCCGTTGCACGACATATGCACCGTATGCATGAAAGACCTCATGTCCCTCACGATGCTCGTCTGCTTGACAAACAAGATGCTGACACATTGCGAAGTCCTGTATTACACAAGCAATCCGTCTCCAAGTCATCAAGACGGTATGTTCGCGTCCGTCGCTTCTGTCGACGGCCTGTATACTTCGTTGGGACCCGAACCATAGTTCCTCTCTTTCACGGTGCCATCCATGGCCCTTTCATTATCCGTTCAGATGACCGAGACGTTGCTCAGTGAAGGAGGGCATCCCACCAGAGTGGCTCAATCGCGTCATCTGCCATGCCGGCGGGTCTGTTCCTTATTGCCGAGATATGAGATATACTACTCGAGCTACCCTGACACGCAACAACCCACATACCAAACTCTACCAACATCAGTGGATGGATCTAGGTGAGTAATCTTCTTGCTGCTTATCGAATCGCGAGCACTACCCGAAAGATCTGTCATTGTACCGCCACCCATCAGGAACAGCCGAGGAACGAAAGGCTCGTGCTGCGCGTTGCTGAGAAATCTAGTGGAAGCGTCATCCTCTCGCAACATATCGAACAGCCTACAACCATTGCATTACATATACACCCACCCCCTCACAGCCACCTTCACTACCTACATATACCCCTCTACCTTAGCACTTCTCCGTGAATGTCTCTTGCAGCTTCAACGATAAAACGCAAACTAACCGCCGCAACCCCACGACTACTCAGACCCACCACAACTATCGCATCCACCTTCAGCAGAACATTTACAGCCCGAACATCACTTTACCGACCAACCCCAATTGCATCAGCAGTCAATAAACCCATCCAGCGCCACTTCTCCGCAACAATGGCAGCAAAGGAAGGCGTCCACAACCTAAAGAACAAGGCCGAGTTCGACGAGGCGCTCGCGAACAAGGACACCCTTCTCGTCCTCGACTGCTTCGCTACCTGGTGCGGGCCTTGCAAGGTCATTGCGCCGCAAGTCGTCAAGTAAGTCATCATCCCTACCGCAAACACGTCTCTCACACCGTGTACACACTGACATGTCCTAATTCAGATTCTCCGACAAATACACCGACGCGCGCTTCTTCAAGCTAGACGTTGACGAGGTCCCAGACGTCGCCCAGGAGCTTGCTGTTCGCGCCATGCCTACTTTCCTTCTCTTCAAGAATGGCGAGAAGGTTGGCGAGGTCGTTGGTGCCAACCCTACCGCGCTTGAGGCCGCTATCAAGCAGAATGTCTAGATTGCTATATGGTGATGATGATGAGGGCGCAAGTGCGAAGACGATGAAATGGCAAATGAGTCAGGAGGCAGAGGACGACTGGCTTAAGAGTCTGACATAAGCCGATGCAGTACGAAAGGTAGACGGCAGGCGGGAATTACGATAGCAGTAAATTAGGCATTAACTACCATTTCAGCGTACCATTCCGCCCATCTCAGTCTTCACGGGCGTGGTTGCCAGTACTCTGGAGTGCAAATCTGTCACATACACACGGTCGGTAGCTTACAGAATGAAATGGTCTGATCTGGATTTGGAGAACTACAAGGACAGAATAAACACGACCCTCGATCGCCTACGCAGCGGCGCCTGCGACCCTGCCTGTTTGCATTGACTAGATTCGCATTCTTCCCATAAACGCCGTAGAGCAGCCTGCTAGTAAGTGGTATCTTGTTGAATGAAACAAATATCTCACTCTACAGCCCTGATTAAGAACATGGGAAATGTGCGAGAAAATTCCTCTCACGCGCCAAAAGCAGCCATTATGCTCGGTATCAGAGCGCTAGATATCATGTTAGCTCATGTCGGATATGATGTTGTTTACGACACTCACCCGATGCCTAGAGTTGCAGCAATGCCCACGAAACTACGGCGCAGAATTCTCTCCTTCCTCAACTCAACCTCCAGCTTCCTGGCGCGCTTCGCGGGGAGAGGCGCAGCGAGCGACAACTCGTCCTCGTCATCATCAAGCATCTCCTCTGCCTTTCGCTTGCCTTTGCCTGTCGATGGCCCGCCAACTTTCTGTGCTTCCGCGACCATCTGACGCGCCTTCTCCAGCATACCCTCCGCGTCTTCGGGGAGAGGAAGTTCAGGGTGACCGGCGGGCATTTCGATATTGACCTTGGTTTGCTCGGTTTCCTCGCCACCCGTGAGTGAAGGTCGCGTAGTCGTCTCGACCTCGACTTTCACCGTGCCGCGGCCGCCAGCCTCGAATTTGGGTACCGCACCATTGATGAGATCAGGTAGAGCAGCACCCTCATTCTCGTCGACCTTCGATAGTGCGCCGCGACCCTTGCGCGCCTTGCGTGGGGTCGCCTTTGCTCGGCTGGGAGTTTTCGAGGCGGCGGGTTCGGGTTCTTGTGATAACACGCTAGCGCTACGTCGGCTGCGCGTGGAAGAGCGGCCTTCGGTGATCTTCTTTTCTGGTGATCGCACGCTGCCGTTGGCCATGTCGGAGAATCTGTAAGGAGGTGGCGACGCGATGGCCTTACCAGGGCTGGTACCGTGCGTGATGGGCTCGGGATCGAGAAGAGCTTCGATCCAAAGCTTGATGCCGTATTCTTCGGCGAGCTCGATAGCTAAAGTTGTCATGTGAGCTCCCGCTTGCAGAGTACATCATCACGTGCTTGAATGTTGGAATGCTGCTTACCTTCATCTGGGTGGATCCACACGTTCCCTGCCACTTCTTCACTCGACGTCTGCTCCATGCCTTTGATGTAGTCCTTCTCTGCTTGCTCTTCCTCGACTTGCGCATATGGAAAGGCAGCCTTGAACATGCCAGTCGCGCTGATGAAGCCATCGCTGGACCGTCGCTATATCTGTCAGCACAACGCCATCGCTGGGCATCATTACACTCTTACCATCAAGAAGTAAGCCTCCGGCCATTTGCGACTGGAGCCTTTGTGGAAGATGCCGCTACCGCTCAGGTCCTTGGGAAGAGGAACGCGCAGGTGCGCATACTCCAGCGTACCAAGATTATCGGGCTTCGTCGCATTCGAGGTGCCGACCTGACCAGGCTTCACCTTCAGCTCCGTCTGACCCAAGCATCGTCGCTCGACCAGGATCTCGTCTGTGCGCAAGCTAATGTCAGTGAATGCACGTTAATGCTTGTGGGCGTGATGCGCTGGCTACATACACTGAGGCGCATGAGGTTCTGCGAGCATGGGATTCCTCTTCTCGGGTAGAATACGTTCGGATGCCATTGCTGCTTCACTCTCTAAGCTTCACTGATGTGCTGGGATAAATTATGCCGTGCTCGTCTGGATGAAGCTTTGATGATGCTCTGACGCGAAGGTGTCGCGCGCCGTGATCGCAGCCTAGGTCGTGTCGCCGATTGCTCCGGACTGCTCGTTGGAGTCGCAGTGACTACTGACGCGTGATGTGGATGTCGTCTGATGTATGCTTGGTATGAGAGCTATAGAGTCGCAATTGAAGACAGGTCGACGGGAGAAGACACGATGGGCAGGGCAAGCTTTCAGATCGTGCGGAGGAGGCTGGACAGGGATGTGGAATGGCCGGGGCTGGTCTGATCTGCATCTCCGTGCACAGAAGGCAACGTCATGGTCGCCATCAGGACAGTTAACGGATTGGAAGATTGAGCCTGAATACGGCATACAGTATACTTGACAGCAATGATGGCGGAATGATATTGTTACACTTCAATTACTTCGCGAAGACGTGATGATCACAACCATGAAGGCGCTCGCTGATACCTCGACTGAACATCGACTTGATGTGAGCTTGATGAGCATCGCTAGGACGATCGTACACCGATGTATCTGAGAGCACTTCGCGTGCCTGTAGCGAGTCTGTATTGCGTGGACTTACTTGCACAGCATGTGTATAACGGCCATCCAAAAGTAGGTTGTGTTATTAGAAGCGACCTGCAGCCGCTTCGCCGCGCCCCACCATGCCACATGCCACATTCTGAAACAAGGCGATTCGCGTGCCTCAAAATATACATTAAGCTTCCGACTTCCATAGAGAGCAAAGACTGCTCATATACCGATCGAGCCCTCAAACACGACGGGACAAATCTCTCGTGATCACGATGTCGAACGTACCTCATCCTGACGAGCTCGAGCCTGAGCACACCGAAGGCTTCAAGGTGGGCGAGAAGAAGACGTTGGAAGAGTATCAGCAACTAGGTAAGCAGGCAACGAATGCTCAGGATCTTCACCACCGAGCCCACCTACTTAGGACCACCACGACGCAGCAGGGAGCAGCATGAATCAACAGCCATACCGCTTCACCGCCACCTCAGAACTCGACCAAACAAATACTGACAATACCAACAGACCAGAACGACGAGTCTTTGAGGAAGTGGAAAGAGTCACTCGGCATTGGCTCGGGCAACACCATCGGCGACCCAAACGATCCCAGGAAATGTATCATCCTCTCCCTAGGTCTGGAAGTTGAAGGCAGGTCCGACATCATTATTGATCTCAGCAGGCCTGGCTCTCTTGAGGACCTGAACAAGCATCCATTCACCATCAAGGAGGGTGCGAGCTTCCGTATGAAGGCTCGCTTCAAGGTCCAGCACCAGATCCTGAGCGGCATGAAATATGTCCAGGTTGTTAGCCGCATGGGAGTCAAGAACAAGATGCAGGAGATGATCGTAAGTCGTCGTGTCAAGCTCGATCTTGTCATGTGTATGCTGATGCTCTGGTAGGGTTCTTACTCGCCAAACACAACCGACAAGCCTGAGTACGAGAAGAAGTGTAAGTCTTGGCATGTCTAGAATAGCAAGGCAAACCAAGTACTGACAAAGCCCAGTCGAGTCCGAGACAGCACCATCAGGCATGATCGGCCGTGGCCACTATGAGGCTGTCTCCAAGTTTGTGGACGATGATACCCAGACCCACTTGCAATTCAAGTGGTCCTTTGACATCAAGAAGGACTGGAAGTGAGCAGTTTCATTCATTCCAATGGAAATGAAGTAGTGCATGGAGCGAGGTAGAATGCAGCACTGCAGGCAGTGCTCAAAATCATTGCTTTGAGCATTAGCATGAAGCTGTAGATTGCATGAAGCACAAGGATCAGAGTTGGGTTATAAAAACAATCCGCGAAAACGACCACATGCATCAAGACTCGCTCGAACGCTCTCAAAAGCTCACTCCCCTGTAGCAAAGCACTCTCGCACAAAGGCTCAAGTCTCCCAATAAGCCTCGTTGCGACCCAACCGAACGAGATCAAATCGGGCCCAGCTATGACGCCTCCTTAACGTACTCAAACTTCTTGACGAGCGTCCCCTCCCCACCTCTCTCTAAATCAATGGTATAAACATAGTACCACCCCTCGTTCGTCGCAATCATGACATGCGGAACGTTATTCGCCATAGCCACCACGCTCCTCACAGGCAGCCCATTTGTCCCTCGCGGAATCTTCATCCAGGCAAAGTCCCGTTGTGGTTCCCACATTTCAGTCACGGAGGCTGGGAGGTAGCCGGCTGCGCGGGTTACGAGACCGGTAGAGACGTTTTGCGACGTTCGGCGCATGAAGGACATGAAACCTGGGTTGCGTGGTTGGCGGGGAATGGGTGATGTGGATGAGGCGTCAGGATCGAACTTGGAGCCTTCTGTGGTATCCTCTGAGGTGGTAGGACTGCTAGGCCGACGTTCTCGGGACGACCAGGTAGGCTGTTGCGGTGAGTCGGGTGGTGAGGCTGGGTGAGTCGTACTGCTTTGTCCTGAGACACTATTGCTCGGAGGGGCGAGCTTGAAGATATGGATGGTCTCTGTCGCAGAGGACACGCATAGCAATGTTGATGTTGCGTTGAAAGTCATGCAGTATATCCTTGCCGGCATGCTGCCTCGCCGAAATTGGTATAGTTTCTTCCCACTGGGTATTGAGAACACTCTTATCACCGTACCCTTCTCCGACGCCGTAGCCATGAGAGTTCCATCGTTGCTCATCGCTATACACGACAGTGGTGTCTGATGTGCCTGTATCACCGTGACCTCCTCCATCTTGTTCAGGTCGTATAGCAGCACATCACCACTCATCGCCTCGCTTACGCCGGACTTTGGCACATGAGCCGGTTGTAATTGTGCCTGCGACCCGGACTGGACGTTCTGGTGGTGGGGCAACGCGAGGTAGTTGTACTCCGAGTTGGGCGACAGAGCGCATATTCCGGCAGCATTTAATGGTGTCACCTGCTGGTGCAGCAATATCATATTGCTGATATCATATATGAACATGACTTCTTCCAGCACCACCACCAGCCGCTTGCGATTCATTTTCACCGCAATGACCATGCCATGGAATGTGAGCTCGCATATTGTCGAGTTCCTCTTCGTGTTGACTATCCGCAGTAATCTTGGTGTTGTGATGACTGCCACCAGAGATGTGGAGAAGAGTGGCTCGACGAGGGAGATGTCATCGTCGGTACAATTGTTCGACAGCTCGAAGGGATCGGTGGTGTAGGTTCGCAGGCCTCGAGTCGTTGCGACAGCTAGCAGGCTGTGATCCTGGTTGAATGTTACATAGTTGAGACCGGCCATGATCCTCGGCTTGGATCCTTTATCGTCCTGCAGATAGCCGTGAGAGCATCATGTTACAGCTGCTCGAAGTCTTACGACCGGACTTACAGCAGTGAAAGCTGTTTATATCTGTCTGAAGCCAGAATGCTTCACCAGCTCATGACAGAGCTCGATGCTCGAATGTGACTATCTGCAGGGCTCGTAAAGGGACGGCCCGGCACGCTGATCAAATTGAGTCGAATGTCAGTGAAGGAGGTCGGATTTGGTTCTGCCGAGAAACACCTCCAATTTTAGATAGCGTGTGCGCGCTGCGGTCAGGCCATTGAATTGGGCTGATGATCATTAAAAACGAGTTGTGCGCTTCTTCCGCTTCTGAGCAACATTGGGTCGCAGTTATCGTAATCCACAGAGACGGCATCTTCCTCCAGTCCAGTCCAGGTTTGAGCGCGGATTTGCCAGGAACGTGGGCCACCGCACGAATATACATATCCCGGCCCGCTTTTCCTGAGCCTTCTAATGTCTCCCGTTGAAAGTACACGGCCCCTGATCCAGAGATGAACGACGAAGAAAAGGCCGTCGTGGTCAGCGCTGAGGAAGGTGGCGATGAGGACTTGGTCATGGCCGTCGAACCAAAGAGCATCAGAACTAATCAGGATGCCTTGGGAGCATTGCAGAGCACACCTGCTCCCAAGGCAGCACTCGCGGATCCTGCTAAAGTCAAGCGCGATGAGTATATCATGGACACGAACAATAGCAGTATCGTGTCCAAGCGATCTGTCGAGAAGCTGTACTATTCTGGCGAGCCCGAGTACTTTCGATACTTTGTGAGCAAGTTCAAGCGAAGGTCACCACTCATCAATCGCGGTTACTGGCTACGCATGAAGGCTATTGAGCATTGCGTGACTCGATTCCTGGCCGAGGGCACTGCGAAGAGGAAGGTCGTGATCAACTTGGGATGTGGCTAGTATGTTACGCATGGGAAGGACGACTGTGCGACTGCAAAATGCTAACTCGTGCTAGCGATCCTCTACCATGGCTCTTCCTAGGCAAGCATCCAGAGCTATGTCAGAATACGACTTTCGTGGATGTTGACTACCCAGCTCTCATGCATAACAAGCTTGGCATTATTAGCAAGACTGAACAGCTGAAGATGCTCCTACCCAAGATGACGAGGACGAACAACGAAAGCGGACTACTGGCATCTAGCGATCCGTATGTGGCCATTGGATGCGATTTGTACAACACCTCGACTATGGACCAGATTTTACACGACCACTTACGGATCAAGGACTCGTCAGTAGCTGTCCTCTGCGTTGCAGAAGTGTCTATCGCTTATATGGAGCGAGAGGCCGCGCAGCACGTCCTGGAGTGGGGTGCAACCTTATCAGATGTTCGTTTCTGCCTACTTGAGCAACATCTGCCCGATGGCGAGGAGCACCCGTTCGCGCAGACCATGCTGGCACACTTTCAGAAGCTGAAGACACCGCTGGGTGGCATTGGCACGATACCAGAGATGAAGCAGCGCTTCGCAGATGCTGGATGGCCAGAAGCTGGCACGGATATACGGTCACTGTGGGAGCTCTGGTCTGATCCGACATTCCTGAATGCCGAACAAAGACGTGGACTGGACAAGATCGAGCCTTTCGATGAGTGGGAGGAATTTGCCCTCTTCGCTTCGCATTATTTCCTGGCTGTAGCAGAGCGCAAAGCTGATCAGGACTGGTCACACAGACCATACCGCGCTTCACTCGCTGGTAGCACCTCTCGCGTGTCACTTGCTGGCTCCGGTAACGAGTCGCCAGTGCCAGACGTGCCGCAGGAACAACCACTACAGTGTCCAGACCTACCTGGAAAATTTGTTTCGAGGAGATATGCTGCTGTGGTGCCTGCAACTTCTGAGATATCTGAAGGTGAAGCGGTGGGCTTGCTTGGTGGCCTCGGCACACAAGAACGGCAGGCCGACTGCGACACTTACTCACGCACCGAAGACCTACTGCCTATACAGGGTCCACCTCTCAGAACGGGTATCATGTGTCACACCGTGACAAGGCTCGGTGCCACGTCCAATTGTCTCATGGCAGGTGGCAGGACTTCGCCCGACAAAGCTACTGCTGAATGCTGGCTGAGACAAGACGGCATGTGGCGAAGAGCACAGAGTCTTCCCGAGGGACGATACAGGCATTGTGCTATACCACTGAAATTGCCGACGAACCCTCGACCAGCACATACCGCACTGATCTTCGGTGGCAAGACAAGTGATGGCCACGTATTGGACGAGTGGCTTCTGTGGATGGGAGAGGGTGGCTGGCGTACAGTGCATGTAGCTGGAGATGCTCCTCCAGCTCGATTCGGAGCTGCCATGATCACGGACTCAAGAGAAGGCACAGGCGGCGTGCTTGTTGGTGGTATGACGAGTGCAGGTCGCGTACTCACGGATTTCTGGCATTGGAGTCTCGAGAGCGATATGACTCTGTATTGCCGGAACGTCACTGCTCGAGCATCAGCGGTACTGAGGACTAATGCTGCAATCCTCGGTCGATTCGGCGCACAGCTTGTACGCACGAATCGAGGTATCCTTATGGTTGGTGGAATATGTGGAGGCCGAATGCTCAACCACCAGGACGAAATCTTGAACATGAAGACGCTGCGAACACACCCGGTACAAGGCAAGCGACCATTGTTCATTGGCTCATCAATCACAGATGTCGATGGTGGTCTGATTGTGTTGGGCGGCGGTGCCAACTGTTTCTCCTTCGGCACATACTGGAACAAGCCTGCAATTCTAACGGATAGCCCTGAGGCATCATTGCGCATTGGTTGGCATCTGCTGTCCACCCAACGACCTGACAGCTCGCTTGGCCAGCAATGGGATATGGCCGAGCGATCTGTGCAACCCATGCAATCCACAACATCGCTACAGGAAGCGCCACTGCAGACCAATGGCCATATCAGCATGATGCAGCCTGAACTTCGACTACCTGAGCCGACGAAAATCCAAAGGCAAAGTCTTGCCCAAGGAGTCGAGTTCGAGCGATGTGTAGAATCGGGCCAGCCCATGATTTTCTTCGAAGGAGACATTGGACCTTGCACAACTATGTGGGACAACAGCTACCTCAAGGAGTCGATTGGACATGATCGAAAGGTGGTGGTCCACTCCACACAAAATGACACCATGGACTTTAAAAACAAGAACTTCCAGTACGTCACACAGAGCTTCGGGTCGTTCTTGGACAGTTGTGCTGGTGGCGAGAAGCTTTATTTGCGAAGTCTGTCGAAGGATGCCCCGAGCGACCAGCCAACAAACCTTGCGGACGACTATCCAGAGATCGCTGCTGATTTCGAGCTGCCCGGTGAATTGATATATGTGGTCGAGAACCTGCATAGCTCGCCTCTGCGGATATCAGGGCCGGTCACAATGTGGCTGCATTACGACGTTATGGCAAACGTGCTTTGCCAGGTTCGTGGACGCAAGAGGCTGTTGCTATACCCTCCCACGGATGTCAGCTCCCTGGGCTTCGATCCTGGTGCATCTAGCTCATCGATGGACGTGTTTAATGTCCAACCGTCGGCGCGGAGAGCACTGATCAACACACATCCGTACGAAGCAATTCTCAACCCCGGCGATATCCTCTTCATTCCACCTATGTGGGTGCATACGGCGGCTCCGACGGACGGCATGAGCATAGCTGTCAACATCTTCTTCCGCAGTCTGCAACAGAACACCTACGCAGCTGGCAGGGATGTCTATGGCAATCGCGATCTGGCAGCTTACGAGCGTGGTCGCAAAGACATCGACAGGATAGTCAAGTCTTTCGAGAATCTGCCTGCAGACGTGAGCGGTTTCTACTTGGAGCGGCTGGCGAACGAGCTGATGGAGAAGGCGAAGGCTGTCTCGAACTCCTCACAGCTACATACGATGTATGCGGAGCTTTCGTAGTGAGGTCGAGAGCTGCATAACATAGGAATAGCTTGTACTCTGTACATTGCGCATCGCAAAAACACCCAGGTCTGGCAATTTGGCAAGGAACAAGCACCTAGGATTAGCCTGACACTTTCAAGCATCGCTCCCGTTGCGGCTCCGCAGAGTTCAGACTTCAGCTTGTCGTGCATGGTGGTGGGTGTGGGTCGTTTGGCCTCGAACGGTGAAAGCGACATCAGACTGCAGCACACCACGCTCAACGCTTCGTTCTGCCGCCGGCACTTATCACAACCGCAGTTTGTGGGTGGCGCAAAGATCGAGGGCAAAGAGAGCCGCGTAGCCGTTTGCAGAGAGACATACGTAGGGCAGAGGAGCAAGGGAGCTTGCTTGCGTCTCACCTTGAAGTCTGCATCGCCGATAGGGTTATCGCAGCTGTCAGACCCGTCACTGTGTTCGCGCGCCGTTTCGGAAGTGCTTGCCGCTGTGTTGCATAGCGGGATGATAGCTCGGAGAAATCTTGCCACGACACTGCGACTTTATTGCTTGCCTATATACGAAGATGAATATAAAAGTCCATGTAGTATAGCATGCAGAAACCATAGCGTGCGTTCGTCCGTCAACAATGTTTCACTGTCGCAATACTGTCGATCACATCGCAGCCGCAAAGAGCCAAGCGTATCAATCGCCGTCCCTCATCATCCTTCGAGCTTAGCTTCATGTAAGAGATAGCGCGGGGCACACGAGGCCAATCCCTTGAAGATGAGATGGATGCGCATGCCACCCGTCGAATACTTTCCGTTGTGTCTGACATCTAGTGAACTTCGCAATCTTCTTGTAGAGATGTTCAAAGTGTATTGCTGACTTTCACAGCGTAAGACGTGATCAACATTGGAACGCGTCAGGACTCGACAATTGATTGGCTGCATTCCAGCAGTATCAGGACCTGGAAAGAGTAACATCACAGGTGCATTGCTATAGAAACACTGGAACCGCTCTCTGCTTGCCTCTTGAACTTGAAAACCATCGTAACCCAGTCGCCATCCAATGTAATGGCAACTGTGTGTGCAACCGCGACTCGACCAGCTCTAACGACTGATCAACGAGCGCCTTCGGCATTATCGATCAATACTTCGCAGGCTGGGACACCCCGTGCCATACCTCATAAACATATACCATACTGTTCACCTGGACCAAGACCGGCATCTAGAGGACTAGATATATCCCCTGGCTCACCTCCGTCTGCTAGCCAATATCAGGAAACATCGTCGTTGATATACCCTCCCAATGGCTTCGAAAAAATCAGCAATGACCCTCCGGTGTACTCTATAACTGCAGCAAAGCTGTCGCATGCAGTAGAACATCTGGCAACTCAACCATTACCACCCACTCAGCAAGTCTTTCCATGGCTACACGGTCTTCATGCCGAGAATCAGTTGCAACTACAATTCTTCGTCGCAAGGAAGAAGGCTCTACGGCGGACGCCGAAATGTTTGCGAGGGCTGACGGTAGTGAAAGCGGGAGGGGACCTGTCGCATAGTAAACTCAAAGGAGCTATCGCACCGGAAGAGATACTAGCACCACTTCAAGTCGCAAAGGACAAGAAGAGCGAGGATGGCGCAGAGTTCTTGGATGCTGATCCTAAGGATGGGTTTGGTGTGCGAAACTTTCAGATACAAGCTGCGAAGTTGTCAACGCTGAGCGATATCGTGGTGTATGGCGATAGCAGGACGTCGAAGGAGGAAGCACTGCGGTTGGCGAGGAGGGTATCTCGAGCACAAGCTGCGTGGCAAAAGAAGACTGATACCCTGCCATTTGGACCTCGCCAGTTCAACACCTTTGTTGTGTCCAGTAGGTCATCGACTCGGATATCGATACTAAACGACTTTGCTAATTGCGCACAGATAAGTATGACTTTATCGAGACTGACCACCCGAATTTGATTTCGCTCGACTCGGAGGGTTGCGTTGCTCACAATGCTATGGACTTCTTCCACCGCGAACGAGTCGAAATGTGTTCGATGTCCGCACCCTCACAGATCTCGCACAATGTTTGGCTAGGACCTACACCAGATCCGACACTGATTCTCGACGACGATAAGGTCGATCCTCTGAAAGCACTTCGGGATTATGACTTAATGATAGAAGCCAGCGACCTTGCCCAAGTCCCAGATACCAAGGCATTCTCTGTCCTGGAGGAGCTACTTGAGCACAAGGCTAATGCTCAGCTTGCCGAGAATGCGATACCTCAACTCGAGTTTCCTGGCTCCGGAGCGATCATGCCACCAACGTGGTCACAAGCCGAGGTCGACGGACTACTTGCGACCTGCGAGTGGATGTACAAGCAGGCTCACAAACGCCTGGTGACGCACCAGCGGAGGGACAGCAAATTATCCCTAAGCACCGAGACCGATGCCGATGGCGACAGTGATATGCTCGATGCAGAAGCTGAGCGACCAAAAGGAAACCGGATCTTGATCCACTGCACCGATGGCTACACCGAGACTTCTCTCCTTGCTTTGGCATACTACATGTACGCTGAGTATGTACCAGTCCACGATGCCTGGCTCCAGCTACACAAAGACAAAGGTCGAAATTTCTTCGCTTATGGTACTGATGTGGCACTACTGCGGTCGATACAGCCTCGGATCCTGCAAGCATCACCAAAGTACTGTGGCAACATCATGCAGTTGTGCCCAGCATTCCCGGACTGGCTAGAGAAGATGGACGGAAGCCTGCCGAGCAGAGTTCTGGACTATATGTATCTTGGCAATCTCGGCCATGCGAACAATCCTGCTCTGCTACAGGAGCTCGGCATCGGCCAGATCTTGAGTGTTGGCGAACCAGTCAGCTGGGCTAAAGAGTCAGGCACTTGGCCGAAGGAGCACCTGCTATTCGTGGACAAGGTCCAGGACAACGGCGTTGATCCATTAACGGAGGAATTCCCACGGTGCCTAGAGTTCATTGGTAAGCGCAGGTGGTAGCAAAAGATACAATTTATACTGATAGCCACGCAGAGAGAGGCCATAGGAACGGTACCAAGACATTGGTCCACTGCCGAGTGGGTGTGTCAAGATCTGCCACCATCTGCATTGCTGAAGTGATGAAAGAGCTTGATCTGACGTTCCCAAGAGCATACTGTTTTGTGCGAGCAAGACGACTCAACGTCATCATACAACCACACTTGCGCTTCTCGTAAGTCGCTCTCTGCGCCCAAGTAGTCTGCCTCCATACTGACCAGTACCAGCTACGAACTCCTAAAGTGGGAGGAGCTTCAGTGCCAGAAACGGGGCAGGCCGTTACGGCGCGAGCTCGAATGGGCCACCATTGCAAGAGAGATCGCAGCGATGAATAAGCCGTACTCGCGGCAATGATGGCGATCCCGATCTATGTTGATGTGATGAATGTATGAAGGTTACGTCGTGTCGGAATGTTATGGTTTATGAAAAGAGGGTGTCTTGAGGCGGACACTAAGTTCAGAGGCTCGAGGACGAAAATATTGATGACTCTGTTGATGGATCTCCTTGGCTGGGAAAGGATGCAATGACTTCTTGTTTGCATTACTAGTCGTTGATATTTCAGGAAGATGTTCGGGAAATTGTTGTAAGTGCCGGAGAGCTTATCGGGTATCTATCCACGTACACCAACACCAACGTCGTGCCTCACTCACGCTGTGTACTTCCTCAGCATATTCACAGCTACTCACACGTCGTTTGTTTTATTGTTGAAGCCCTGACATGATACTACCTGACATCCGGATCCTAAGAATTGTTGCCTAAAGATTGCTTTGAAACCCCTGCCGTGTTGGAATTTTGGATACAATGCAGCCACCTCTGCGTATCGCCATCCTCGAATGCGACACTCCTATAGGTCATACCAAGGAAAAGTATGGCGGCTATGGCAACCTGTTCAAGGAGCTGCTGAACAACGGTGCGGACGAGATCGCGAGGAAAGATGGTGTAAAGAGACCCGAGCTCGATATCACAAAGTACGACGTCGTCAATGCCGAGCTATACCCAACACTAGACAACATCGATACCGTCCTCTTGACTGGAAGCAGTACGTCAACACTGCCACAAGATATCTGAGTGCTGTAGAATGCGGCTGATGAGGGTTTTGGCTGAGCAGGATTCAACTCATTCGATAATGACACATGGATCCTTAAGCTTGTGGACTTTACCAAGAAGGTGCTACAGCAAAAGCGTGTCCGTTTGATAGGCGTATGCTTCGGCCATCAAATCATTGGACGGGCTATGGATGTCAAGGTCGACCGAAGCACCGAGGGCTGGGAGGTCAGTGTGGTACCTGTAGAACTCACGAAGAAGGGCAAGGAGCTGTTTGGCGTGGAACGACTGGTAAGCAGGATAGGGGACTGGTCACAATGGCGTTCTTGGAGAAGCACTGACACGGTCTATGTAGGCGATCCACCAGATGCACCGAGATATTGTCTATACGTACCCAGCCTCCGTCGAAAAGCTGGGACATTCAGACAGATGTGAAGTGCAAGGAATGTACGAGAAGGGTAGACTCATCACCGTGCAAGGACATCCAGAATTCGACGGTGACATTGTGGAGGAGCTACTGGTGAGCAGGCACGAGAAGGGCATCTTCCCGGACGGCGTGTATGAAGATGGTATGAAGAGGGTAAGGGAGCATCATGATGGCGTGCCCGTTGGTGCGGCATTCCTACGGTTCTTGTTAGAAGAGTGAGCTTATCTGAGGTTACAGAGCAATAGCGGTGATGCGATGATGATACACGATAGAATGGGCTGAACAGGGTAAGGGGAAAATGGCATAGTCAAGCCAACCCAGCGACTACAGATCTCACATAGACAAAACACCGCAACACCTACGCTAAGCCTAAGCACAATGTTATACAATCAATCCACGCTCTCCTTGAAAGGTGCCATAAGCGGACTCTTCCTCGTCGGACTAGAAGTTCGACTTCTGCCGGCATCACGAGGTGCCAACCTCTCTTTGCTCTCCGTTCGCACAACCAACCCACCACGATCAAAAGGCGTGATGCCCAGGCCATGGCTTCCAGATGAGTCAAAATAGCCCTTGTTCTTTGGCGACTGCCGAGACACGTCGGGCGAAAATGATCGAGAGGCAGCAGGTGTGGCCCAGCCTGATGAACGGCCTGTTCGAGGCGCTTCCAAACCATTGCTAGAGCCTGAGGCCGGCTCATCGTCGATGTCGCTGAGCTCGAAGTCGTCTGGGTTCCCAGACTCAAGTACGCGCTCGTATGTGGGTGACGTGCCTCCAAAGAGCTTACTGTTCAGGAAGCCAGGCGGCTTTCGTCTTCGTGTTCCAGATCTTCGTCCGATGAGGGACAAGGCCTTGTGGTATAAGCTCAGTCTCCTTTCGCGGCCGCATAGGAGATAGACAGCGAAGACAACAATGATCATGAAAATGGCAATGCCCGGGCCACGACGCGAGTAGCTACCATTGAAGATGCGGTCGTGCCAATCATCCTCTCCAGCACCATCATCCAGATCCGTAGGTAGAGCTTCATACTTGCCGCCAGCATACTGGAAGTCGGCTGGTAGATTCTTTCCAGCAGTATTGCTGCCAAAGCCGACAGCTAGCGCATCGTCAGCAGCCGGCATCCGGGAAGAAGCATACAGCACCATCTTGCCGAGCGTCCAGCTCACTTCAGTGCCGTCAATCTTGTCAACTGCTTGGAAAGGATCCAGGAAACCTCTTTCTTTGGCGCTATCGAGTACAGCTTTTGTCTTGTTTGCGTGACCGTGGCCAGGCTCATTGACCGGCTCAAGGCCAATCCGTGGCACACCAATACCATCATGTAGCATGTTGATAAGCCAACTGGCTTTGAAGCATACCTCCTCCACAGTCTTCTCATCAACCTTGCTGCCCCATTTCTGAGCACCCACGTCGCTGACGATATCTCTCCAGTCACGAGAGCAGAACTCGGTGACCTGTTTCTGGTACGTATGGAAGTCGTACGCCTTATCTTTGTGTGCCATTGCGAACATCTCATGTGTGGTGTGCCAATACTCGGACACGCCAACGAAGTGATTCACATCAAAATCGATAGCAGGTGTATGTTGTCCATTTAGTAAGCAAGGTGCATCATCGCAATGTCTCTCCTTCTCCAGCAGGGGGAATGTTCGTTTCAGACATTCTGCAAAAGTACCTGTTCCCAGCAAGTGAGGTTTTGGTTTAAGCAAATCTGAGGATCCTGGTAGAAGCTCACTGCCAGTCTGGTTGACCGTCAAGCCTGTAGGCAAGCACGGATCTGGTAGCTCTTGCGCATGGGGATATGAGTCCAGCAGTCCTTGCACATATCGCCGTCTTGCCTCATTTGCGCCGAAGCCTAGCCATGTCGTGACGAAGACCTTGTACTCTAATGCATCGCCGTTGATCTTCCGCAATCTCAATAGCTTTAGATCATTCGCATGCTTCCCCGCTTCGGTAGAATTAGGTGCAAAAGCAATCTGAGCAGAAGCACCTCCCATGTCCAGAAAGCCGTAAGTGTGATGTCCCTTGCCATGATCATGTTTCTCTGGAGCGTCGAAACCGCCCAACAAGTAGTTGGCTGCTATCCAGCCGTATAGTCCTTCTGTCTCGCCTGGTATCACCTGTACGTGTAGACCACAATCCGGCAGTTGGAAGTTCGTCTCCTTCTGAAAGTACGCGCAAGTGTTCTCCAGTACTGCCGCGCTCTGATCATCGGGCAGTAACCGCATGCCCGCCGTCGCGAGCAAGAAGATGGGCGTGTTGGGAACCTCGTCCGCAGGCACCTGCTCAAGCGCAAAGGCGACTAGCTCTTTCAGATGGTCTGGTCCGACTCTCTCAGGCTTCGGGCCAAACGTAGATATGCCTGGATGCACCTTCTTCCTCCATTTCTTCTTCGTCTTGATCTCTGGCAGCTGTGCAACGTCCTCTACGCCGTCCTTCGCCCGTGCGGCCTGCGCGTTGAGCCATCGGTATATGTAGACTCGACTTCCAGACGAGCCAGCGTCCAAGATTACTCCATAACGGTGCTTGCCCATCTCGCTGTCAGACCGCACTGTCACCGTCCCAATACATCAGTCATCACATGCGCCCAAGAAGTAAAGGCAATAATGAGAAGAGGATGATTGTTCGGTGGTGGCACAGGCCGCGTAACAGATAAGTTTACCATGCAGGTACATGGACCCTCGGACTGTAACGAAAGGTTGTAACAGAAGGGCCAGGATCGAGATCAAAAGGGCCTGGATTTTGGTACGAAAGGGTCGGGAATGTAATTCAAAAGGGTCAGGACCTGGAGCAACAGCACGGGGATAACGTGCAGAAGGGTTGGGATCAAGCGCAAAAGGGCCGGGAATTTTTGCGTCTTCTTAACGGCCAGGATCGCTGTTTCTTGCTCTACACTCGCCTCATCTAGAAGACGTAGATCACGCTGCCAATCTTACTGCAGACTCTTGGGAACAGCACGTCCAGTCGGACATTGCGAACATGCCGGCGCTTACGCATGAAGACGAAGCATTTATCGAACATCTCATGCGCAACGGCCACAAACCCTTGAGAATTATCGAGGCATTTGAGCTCCTCGGCCGTGGCTCGCGAACAGCAATCTATGTCCGTACGAAGCGGTTCGAGACGAATGGCACGGTCTTCCCAATCAGCAAAGGGGGTCGACCGCGACTGATCAGTCCTGAGATCCGCGAGTTCATCGTCGAAGTGCTGAAAAAGAAAGGTGGCAAATGCCGCATCGATACTCTGCAGTCGATGATAGTCAAGCAGTATGACCAGTGGTTCCATACCGCGACGATTGCACGGGCTGTCAGCGAAGCACGAGTAGCGCATAACATGGAAGAACCCATTCCAGGCTACATCGAGTTTGATGCTTCAATGCGCCAACGAGGCACAGCGCCGGAATGAGTCCAGGAGCGTCGCACCACATTATTCATTACGTACAATATGTGCCGCACGAAACTACGCCTGCCAATGCCGAGAAGTCAACAAGCTGCCCTCCCAAACGCTTCAGATATGCCTGGAACATATGTACATGAGTTGCCCAACACTCACAAAGCAAAAGCAACAACACCCATGGCGGCCGCCGCAAAAGCGCCTCCACCCATTTGAGCATCTCCTCTGTACGCCCCACTACTCGTGGTCGCACTGGCTGCACTTCCTGTCGATGAACCGGTGCCACTCGGTCTCGAAGATGCGCCAGAGCCGGAGGCAGTAGCACTTGGTACGTTACCTGTCGACAGCCCACTAGCTTGACCAGGATGGTTCGCCGTGCTGACAGCCTGGATCTTCAGACCGGATATTTCGCCACCATTGGTCGCATACACAGGGAGCTGCACACTCGTCTGTGTTACCGAGACGATAGAACCAGTCGGAGCACTCGAAACACCAGCTGAAATAAGCTGCTGCGCACCAGAAGGTGGCTGTGGAATATTGAAATCTGTGCTGAAGCCATCGCCAGATATGAGGTTGGCATTGCACTTTGGTGGGGTGAGAGATGTAGCAGTACTATTTCTCGACTCCAGCAGGGTGATGTTGAGCTTAGTATACTGGCTCATAAGTGTATCATAATCTCCGAGTAATTGCAGGGATCCGTTGCCATAGGTCTGAACCAAGCCGAAATCGTCTGTTCCTTGCGTCCATTCGTATACGAGGCCACCAGACAAAGTGGTCATCTGTGGTCCGTATATCGAAAGCACTTCGTCGAAAGCCCGAGGCGTAGGCTTGTTGCAGCCATATTCAGAGAAGAACACAGGAACAGTGGTATTGCTGAAGATCGCCACGAGCTGATCATAACCGGACACTGTGAAGCTGGATTGATCGCCACACCAGCTGTAGCTGTTGAGTCCGAAGAAATCGGAGCGCGAGATATCGGTGCCGCTACCGTTGCTGTTGTCGCATTGCAGATATGCCCAGGTATCTTCCAGCACATCGCGAACGTCAGCTGCACTGTAGCCAACTGGGATTTGTCGCTTCGAGTGCGCAGCGATGTAGTTCTTGAGATCGCGCTGCACGGCGCGGATATATGGAGGATTGGCTCCGCCTGTCGGGACATCATTGATCACCTCGTTGCCGGCGAAGAAGCCAAGAACATTTGGGTAGGACTTGAAGGCTTCCACGACTGTGAAGATGTGCTGAAGATAGCTAGTCGAGTATGATCCAGACGGATTCGAGCGATCTATCGACTGCCCGGATAGAGGTGAGTTGACGTCGATAATCATATATATCCCGACCTCATTGAAGATCGATACACATTCGTCGTGATTGAGCGTAGGGTCGACGTTGTAGCTTCGGATGGTGTTGATGCCCAGATCCTGCATTAACGCTGCATCTCGCAGACACAACGTCCCGTTGCTGAGCGGATCACCGTTGCCTGTACCATATGCGCCCTCCCCACCTGGCTGGTAGTCGACCCCTATTATCATGAACCGCTGGTTTGTGACACTGTCGATGAACTCCTGCTCTTTGACCACAACCGGATTGACTGCCAATACAACGCTCACGAGCGCGGCGCATGCGCGTAGAATGCTTGTTACGGATGCCATGGTGCTTGTAATATCCTGTCCACTATGGATGTGTCTCGTGCGAGTAGATCAACGTAAGACTGCTGCAATCAATACCCTCAGCGGCCTACACGAGCCAGATCGTAATCCGTTGAGGTTCGAAGCTTTGGTATGGCAACAGAGAATGAGATCCACCTACCATTCGCGCTCCGCGGGAAGCAGCACTCTATATCCTCTACTGGACTTATCCTCTGTTGACATGTGGAGCTCGCACCGGAATAACGGTGGCTGACGTGGATATAGATTTAGTGCGATGCTTGCGAAGCGCCGGCTCTGCAAGATTGCTGCGATCGGCAACCATGAATCCTGTATCATCTCGTCTCACAACCTGTGCATGAACGCCTACTATGCCGTATGCCGACATGCGGGCAAAGCAGGAAATGTCGATGTTTGGCCAGGAGTTATTCCAACTCTCGATCGAATTGCAAGCATCTGCATGAGCATGTCGCTATCGCATGGACGTAATTGTCTTGTCATCAACAGGAATGAATATATGCCAAAGGCAAAAGGCCACGAGCCACAGCGGTGCGCCACAACAAGAAGCTCTTGCTGAAATCTGACTCGAAACATGGATTCGAGCAACCAGCTGTCTTTCTCCTTCCTTACGGAATTGCTTGGAACCTTATCGATTGTCTCATAAATGTAGGGCGCGGCAAGTCAGGCCGATGTTGACGGTGCAATGGAGAAGTAGCAGAATACTCTGCTGGACAATCGTCGTAACCCGTCCAGATTTCGACTGCAGGTGAACGAGGCGCTCATTGAGATCAAAGGAAAATGCTTCCACGCCTGCATTAATATGTCCAAGTTCTTTCATTCATCCGCTACTGATACAAGCACATCCGATCTGACAGGCCCACCGGAGTCAACGATCGAGAATGGCACCGCTCTCGCAAGCCTTCAGGTTGATCCACTCGTTCATGAGCATCAAAGTCAGATGATGTTGCACTCCCTATTGGAAGAAAAGTGTATGCTAGAAGCGACTCGGAGATGGACCGCTCTTCACGGTGACCGAGAGATCGACCACGGCGCTATACAGCAGATTGCCGAAGAAAAATACCATGGGTTGGTTCAGCAACTAGCCCGAAATCAGCTCGTTGTTCCTGGTTTGGAAGGAGATGCATTCTCATCAACTAGACAACAGATGCGCAATGGTCTGGATATTCTAATCTCACGACCGGGTATACTACCGTCTCGGGAGCTGCTGGACGAAAATGATCGACAGCTGCAGCTGGTCAAGTTCCAGGACACCGATGTGGATCCCATTCACCGAGCTGGACCATCCCATTATCTCGCGAACTTTGAGGAAATCGGTATTATTGGCAAGGGTGGCTACGGTGTGGTCTATCAAGTTCGTCACAAGCTGGACCGGCAGGAGTACGCCATCAAGAAGGTGCCTATTAGTGCGGCTCGAGC
The DNA here is from genome assembly GCF_035927965.1 of Recurvomyces mirabilis. NCBI lineage: Eukaryota > Fungi > Ascomycota > Dothideomycetes > Mycosphaerellales > Teratosphaeriaceae > Recurvomyces > Recurvomyces mirabilis. Next base: position 678,076 of record NW_027041937.1, on the reverse strand, counting down.
TCAGCGAATCCGTAATGGCGGTGAGGACGAATTGGCAAGGCTGCTGGTGGAACCGCGAACAATGGCTGGTCTCGATCATCCAAACGTTGTACGCTACTATAACTCATGGGTGGAGTACTCTAGTACAGGCCTTCCAGCATCAACCAAGCCCAGTGGCTCACCAACCTCTTTTAGCGAGAACGAGAGCGTCGCTACCTTCTCTGATGATGACGACGCCATAATTGGTGCCGCAGACGACCGTTCACTGCAACGAATTACGACAGTCAGCGATGACGCAAACACTTCCATCAATGTCTTGTTCGAGCACAGCACTTCGCAAGAACGGGCTCCTGATTCTGGAGATATGGCAAATCTCCCATCGCGCGAAACGCAAAGTCGGAGTATGGCGGCCGGTCAAACTTCGGACATACTCGAGTCGAGAGGGATCGAAGACAAAGGGCTGACCGTACCATCAGCTGGGCCATGCTACTTTCTGCATCTGCAGATGGGTCTCTACCCTATGAGTCTTGCAGACTTCCTATCACCAGATGCATACGTGTCGAGGTCAGTGAAAGCACCGGTCATACGGCACTGCTTTCATCTCCAGCCGACCTTGAGCATCCTGCTTGCGATTGTCAACGGTCTACTATATCTCCACCACAAAGGCACAGTCCATGGCGACCTTAAACCCGCCAACATCCTCATGGCATTGAATGATAACCCACGAGACAGACGGGGATCAGTAGACCTAATGTTGTGCGACGAGTGTCGCGCGGCCGGCCACGCACATCCCATCTCACTGAACGTCCGTATAGGAGACTTTGGCCTGGCGACAGCTCTTGATGAGGCACCAGACGCTGCACGTAATACACCAGGTGGTACGACAATGTATAGACCTCTGACAGAGACAATCCACGATAATAAATACTTGGACATCTTCGCACTCGGCATTATCGCATTCGAGCTCCTATGGCCATTCACCACGAAGATGGAACGGCATGAAGCTCTGGATGGTCTGAAACGCAATGGCACATTCCCAGCAGATGGCAAGGAGAGTATTGGGGATGGACGTATCCGCAGATGCATCTCGCAGCTTCTGGCAGGCGGTATGACGCTCTCGAAGCTGAAGCAGGATCTCCTGACTCTGCAGGATGCATATCGGTCGAAGGCTAGTACCGGGATATTGTAAGATATGCTGTCGGAGACAGGTCACAGGCTGTAGCGATCCCAGCATGTGGTACCCGCGGCGACGTAGTACGGTGGGCATTCATACATCGCAGGCCACTAATACAGTAGATGTCACTCACTGTTAGCTATCTGATTTGTAGATGAGTAACTCAAGAACGTCCCCCAACATTCGTTGGTCTCGGTTAATGAGTGCGGGCTGTGATCACGTCGCCGCGATTCGTTCGATGTATATCTTCTGATCCGAATCATGGCGGTCACTTGGACTCACTCCCATTCGTGCAGCCTGGTGAACCACCACATGTGAGCGGCGTTGAAAGAGCATGGGAGCATCTCAACAAGCCGTTTTGAGCCGGGTAGAAGCCAACTGGGTCTTATCTGCCGATCATTACAAGTAAATGAACGCATGTCCGTTGAGATTCTGAGAAGGTGTTGTGGCGCATGCTTGTGGCTGACTTTCTGATCCATCCCCAATCCACTGCCTCCAGTGTCGATGGATCATCACCTCAGCACCGTTAATCTCACGGTGCACATCTCGCGAAGACTGTGATTACGAAGAGAGTACCATGATGCACAGACTACGGTAACGATGCAAACATTATGGATGAGAGCTGCACAGACTCGAGCGACATGCCACTGTCCACAATGCATACAGACAGTCCAAGGTGTTAGCAAGCGGGCTACAGCTTCAGCAACAAGGCATATAGCCAAATACAGCACTTCCTCGACACTATTCTACTCTGGCATATTTGCGGCGGCTGCGACTTGGGATGCTGGCGCGAAGAAGCAGCGGAGAGAGCAATGGGACAAGGCCATAGCGGGCGTGAAGCAAGAATTGGGTCAGCGAGTCGAGGCGGGCGAGACACATTTGCACCAGGCCCAACAAACTGAATTGGATCAGGACCATACGAATTTAGTGGAGGCGGAGGCCACGGTCGCGTGTGTACCAGGTGTCTTCACAGATGTTGAGCCTCAGACGCAACCATCTCAATGGCCTGCCAATACTGGACCAGATTTGCAGATACACTCTCTTCCACCAGAGTCGATCTATGCTACCCAGGATCGCAAAGCTCGCGCGAGTACTCGGAGGTGGTCGCCGAAGAAGCTGGAGACTGTGATGCTATCGATAGATTTGCTACAACTACAGCTCTTCCTCCAAATCAAGCAGAAGCCCAACGATGAATGGCTCTCTACAGCATCGGGAGCTGTGCCTGTCACTTACCGCGACAGGATATTCATACCCGACACTGACCTGCATGCGCTGATGCATGGCAAGTTCGACGACCTACGACGCATAACTCAGATGGACTCCAAATTGTCTGGCTGGAATCGCACAGACGGTGATATTGCATTATCGCACTACGAGCAGGATGAGCATGGATTGTTCCACGAAACAGCCGAGCAGCTCAATCTCAGTCTACGAGACCTTTTCCGACAGCACGACAGCAATGCCATGAGCACGTCGGTACTGCTTGCAAAAGCGGCCTACAATCTCTCTTTATCGACCGCACCACCGAACATACACACATACAACACTTTACTGCTAGGCATGTCAAAGATCGAGCAGCCTCGTATCGTCAATCGTATCATCTGCTCGATGCGCGAAACGCACCTTCGACCCAACGAGGTTTCTAATATGGCGATTCTGGACCACTTGACAGCCACAGACGACGCGCAAGGATTCGTCAGATGGGTCGGGCTGATGCGAGGCCGTCACCAAGGTCTAGCACTTGCACGACCGGATGTCAAGATCACCGAAACAGGGTCGCGTCGGCTCGTGCGGGTGACGAAGGTGGAAGGTCGAGAAGACAAGATCATCCAACTACCGTACCCCACACCGAACGTGTTTGGTGCGCTTATGCGAGGTGTGCTCAAGTTCAGCGGCTTCGATACTGCTCTCAGTATATGCCAAGGCATGGGTCAAGAGGGTTGGGGTTTGTGTATGGGAGGCTTGACGCCACTACTATTGGATTGTGCAGATCGTGGTGACTGGCAGGCGGGGCTGGCTGTATGGCAGCAAATACAGAAGCTCAGATGGCGGAGTACTTCGAGAGCGAGGGAAGAGAATGCCATGCCAGAGAAGATTCCTTTGGCTGCTTTCGCTGCGATGCTGAGACTCGCATCTGGTAGTGCGCAAAAGACTGTCTTCGAGGACGTTTGGGCGCAGGTCCGGAGGACGAATGCGAAGTCTATGGCCATGCTTTCGAGCTTGGTCAAGGATCAGAATGATCTGGCCCAGCAAGCCGGCATTGCGAGAGAGTCTGCTGCGAAACAGGCAGGATTAGAGCCCAAGGAGGAACTTCCGAGTCTGGTGAACCTGCTAGATGCCTTGAGAGGACCAGCTCGTGAGTCTGCAGCGCTCGAGCCCGAGCCTCTTGTGCACATCCGTGGTGAGGAAGAGGCAAAGGGCCAGATTAAGCCTCCCATTTTGAGATCGAAGCATAATCACACGGCACCTGTTATGCTTCGAGAGCAGCTCGATGGCTGGTTGCCAGCTGGTCATGAGCTCAACGACTATGAACTGGGAGAACGACCTATGGCCATGTACAATTAGAATATGACGTGTGAAGGCTTGTATGGCGTTTTATTGTTACTATGCATAGCGGTGGCGTCAAGAACATGGACAACATATGCTACAGCACGGCCCCGTAGGCGATTGCGGAGGACAAATCTGCTTATGATGGTGATATCTGTAGCATAGATCGAATACTGTGACTGCTTGCACTCCAAAAAGCTCCCCTTCGCCTTTTATGTTCTGCCGTACTAAGTGGTCATGCTCGCTGCTCATACCGATTGGGGATTCGTATCTTGGTACTGGTGATGTAGATGTGGGAAGCCTCGTCGACGGGCCGTGGAGATCGCGACTCGGACCATGGCTCGTGCCATTGCGATTGGCTTCATATCATTCAGCCTGATGCTCTATATTTGACACTCTCGCCAACGGCCACTGCGAAGCGATTCGCATGGTTACGGGGATGTGTCCTCTGCGACTTCTTCAGATCCAGATCAAGTGATCCATGGCCGAGAGGCTGCAAGAAAGCGATATCTGTCCTGCTACTGAGCCCGCTACATGCCAATCGAGCATATGCACAACAAGATGAACAACAAAAGCATTCCGTTACTGCTATCCATCGGTGTACTTTCGCCGCTGCATAAGCGGAAACCTTCGTTGCTCGTGGAAATTACTCCATGTGCGCACTGACTCGTCGTTCATGCCGAGGCCATAGCGTCAGCATGAAATAGCCAATCGCAGGACAATCGCATGGTCGATAGCGCCGGGAAGGTGCATCTGAGGCTCCGAGCTGGCAAACGCAGGGGCCGACTCCACGACTCTAAGCACTATGGCTCTTGCGCAGCAGCCGACGGGAGTTGTTGCTCTTCTCTCCGCCTGCTGCGGGAAGTTACCAAACAACAACCACGACCTCAGGTGTGCAGGTGACCTTTGGAGCCGGTGGATAGGCAGGTGCAAGGGCTGAAGTCATACACATTCGTTCACATCGACGCCGACACCAGTCTCGTCTACACTCGCTAATACGACGACTGTCCGCGCACCTGCAGCATGCACACGACGTGCCACCTGCGTCCTTGAGCTCCACACAACTGAGCAACCAGGCGGCCCTGGCGTGATAAACGAGCGCCATTTCGAGCAAGGGACCTTTCGGAAAGCCATAGCCACGTGCACAAGCTTAGGATGATCCAGAGAGATGTGCATGGACATATGGAGGGAGTCGACAACGGACGCGATGCTCCGCTTCGGGGACTAGGTGGAGCGACGTCGACTTTCGCACAAGGAACACATTACGACATGACCGAGGTACGGCGGCATCGCTCGAAGAGACAAAGAACAGCATGTATATCGACATCGACGGCAGCGGTTGCAATATTGGCCAGCGCTCTGCCAGCAACACTTGCTCAAAACTGCGTATCACTGGCGAGCTCCACCGCATGTCCGGCATTCAACAGATCCTCGATATCGACAGATAGCACGCTCGTCGGCCTCTTTCCCTTCTTGTCTTCAGTCAGCGACGTTGGCTCGTTTGACTCGAGCCTCGATCAGTACATCGCCGACGGCTACACAGACGAGAGGTGTGTCATATATCACAGTGCCGATCGTGACGTTGACTAACCGGTGCCTAGATACCGGACTCTCATAGGATGTTCTAACGTCAATCTCGACAACACGACTGCGTTCTACGCGCGATACACAGCCAGCGTACTATGCAACGCTATAATACAGAACTCGGTCACGCCATGTGGTCTGTCCGGTACTGCTGCAAGGCCGCTCTGTGCAGACACATGCGCGTCCTTTGCACAAAGCGAGGAAGAAATTGCTAGCAGCAACGTCTGTGGCACTACGGGCGATTATGCCTTGACACAAATACGTGCTGACTTCACCAATTGTGCTCTGCCGGCGGACTCACTCACAGGATCTTGTATAGAAGGCTCTACGAACCAGCCGAATGACTGTGGTTACTCTTCAAACCTGGGTGGCCTCTGCTCATATTGCTCCTCAAGCTCCCCTAATGCAACGGACTCGTGCTGCGTATTCTCCAATACGACCACGCGATGCAATGGTGTGACACTGCCGATAGTCGCGTCTTCCTCCCTGGCACCAGTGACTGTGACCGCCAGTTCATCTGGCCGCGCAACAGCATCATCGACCTCCAGCGCCGGAAGCGGTATTGCAGCGACAAATCGTGGCCTTACTGGCGGTCAGATCGCCGGCATCGTGGTCGGCTCGGTTCTCGGTGCGCTGCTCTTGCTTGGCCTGCTGATTGCAGGCTGTCTACTGCTTAGGAGGCGGAGAGACAGTAGCCCTGCTACCAGCATCTTCAATCAGCCCGCCACGACTCGTTCACAACCTGCTATGGCGTTCAACGACGGCGCAAGGGATGGTGCAAGAGACCAAGAACGTGCTGGCCTTGCTGTCCTTCCCGGCGGCAGAGTTGCGCGAATGTCTGCACTGGAAGGCACGAGCAGCTCAGAGAATGATACCGGGAGATATGCGCCTCTTGGATATGGTGGCTATAGGAAGTCCACATCTGACGAGGAAGAGACACCCGACTCGCGAGGCATGCTGAGCGCCGCTCCACTGCCAAAGCGTAGTGGCTCGTTGTCGAGCGGATCGCAACTTGCCATAGTGGGTGCGGAGGACAGCTCTCCAAACTCCCAGAACGACTTCACTTCACCGGAGTCGCAAGGTCAGAGCGAACGACTCGGCTTCTTCAAGGACTACTACTCGCAAGACGAGATTCGTGCTGGTGATCTCGTCTCCACGTTGTGGGCCTACGAACCACGAGCTGCCGACGAGTTTGACCTTGAGCGTGGCGACATGGTCAAGGTCATGGGGATCTGGGATGACGGCTGGGCTACTGGTGTGCGCGTCCGACAAAAAGCCGAGAACTGGCGAGCAGAGGATAAGGCACAACGCGACAGCGGCATGAGCAGTGGCAGCTCTCGCACTCCGGGCTCATCCAATGGCGAAGGCGAAGTAAAGGCATTCCCTCTGGTCTGTGTTTGTCTTCCTCGACACTGGCGGAAGACCATCGAAGGCGACTCCACAGAAGGATCGAGTCGTCCATTCGACCTCCAATGATTACAACTTCAGCTTTCTTGCATAGCGACCGGCGCCCTGGACCTCAGCAAACTAGCACATATTACGGCCTTCTTTGTCATGCCTGCATCGTTCGAACTTGAGCTCAGTGTTCTACCATTCGTACTATCAGTCTCCTGGCTTTGGATGCTCTGATTGATTTTACAGATGCTTTTACGTAGCTTATATCCACGGCTTTGCGTGCACTTTGGCTGTGTTAGATACCCAAGATTTGTAGATAGCATTTAATGTGTATGACGGATCTTCTGAAGCAATCCCTTCCCACTATCTTATTCGTCCCTCAGCCTTTCCATCAACCTTGCCATTCCTACCACGTCGGCGCCGAAATTCGATCTTGTGTAAGCGGGACAATACACCGTCGGATGTGTCTGCTGCCAGGAGCCGAGACGCGCATGAGGTAATCAATTGCCCTTAAAAGGTTGCTCCGTCGCCTTCATCGCGGCAATGACCCGCCCTACATCACTTCAAGGTCTGCTAACTTCTGAAGAGAAAATGAAGTACATCTATGCTTCGACTCCTGGTCGGCAGTCTGCTGCTGTCTTCGTTCCCTAGGATCAGAAAACCTGTCGTTCTCGCGCACACCGCTGGCCTCCTTAGCCGCTCGTTAGCAGATACTTGTCGCAACCCACATACCGTCTTCGCAATGAAGCAACCTTTCGATGAGATGGCGAAGGGGGTGCCGAAGGCTGATGCGCCCACAGAGGCTGCTGCGCCGAAGCAGGAAGAACAGGCTTTGCCCAAGCTCAGTCCACAAGAGTTTAGGATGTATAACAGGATGTCGGAGCATATGGATATGTTTGTATGTACTCACGACCACGTAGCATTATAGTGCGACCTCGAGACTGATGGTTCCACAGCATGAGCACTTCAGGCATACCTGGAACACCCTCTACGGTGCCTGCACATCTGGTAAACGACCAGCGGGAATGTCCATCCGCACCTTTCTATCCGAAGGCGAACAGTTTTGTCAACAATTGACGTTCCACCACAATATCGAAGAGCAGCATATCTTCCCGATACTCGCCCGCAAGATGCCTGCGTTCAAGAAGGAATTGCAGCTACTGACACAGCACAAGGAGATTCACATAGGGCTGGATAAGCTCGAGGAGTATCTCGGGAAGTGCAGGAGTGGTGAGAAGGAGTTGAGACTGGATGAGATGAAAACGGTCATGGACTCTTTTGGTACCGTGCTGTGGCAGCATTTGGACGAGGAGGTGCATGAGCTGAGGGCCGAGAATATGAGGAAGTACTGGACGCCGGAGGAGATGAGGAGGATACCTATCTAGCGGATTGAAGGATTCAGTGCGGTTCTCGAAGGCTTTACAGCGGCTAGTCTGGGTATATATCTGTAGACGCCATTACGACGCTTTCTTCGAAGCCCGGAATTTGTCGTGCCACTTCCGTTTCTTGGTCTCTGCAGCAGCGACAGGGCCATCAGCTGTTGACGCGCCAACCAACAAGACGTGGTCGCCATCGCTGATACTGTATTGATCTCTCGGCAATTTCTCTAGCTCCGCCAGACCACGCCACTTCTCCGGCAACAGGTCTTTCCACTCGGCCAGAAACTCAGCCTTCCGTAATGTGCGCCTGGACTGCTGCGCTGCGGCAAGCAAGTCGAGGCCAGTGGAAACAGCACATCTCTCTGCGTCAATCACCAGAGTATCGCCCTCGATTGTCGAGATGCTGGTGAGCAGGGCGCGCGTCAACTCTGGTGGCCATTCCTCGTTGGGATCGACTAATATGCTGATCTGATCTCGAGACAAGGGCGCCATCAGGTCGACCCCAGATGCAGCGGCTTGCCCAATCACTGACTTCCAGGCAATCGCCTTTGCGGTCGAGCTTGGCTGAAAGCAGCCAGATGGTTCTTGAGTCTCGAAGCAAGCGAGATCTCGCCATGATACCTCACATTCTGCTTGACTGAGGGGAATACTGTCAAAGACTTGTTGCCTTGAGAGTAAGTCCTTGGACTGATATGATCCTGTGGATGAGTACGTTGGCAGGACTGCTCTAATGTACGGTACGGCGGATGTCGCTTTGACCTGGTTTGGTTGCAACGTGAAGTCGTTCTGGGCTATAGCTTGCAAGCCCAGTGCTGCTGTGTCATCGTTATCGCCTTCAACATCCGCCTTCGTTGGCTGGCAGATGTAGAGCGAGTTGGAAGTGTTCACTTGTCGAATGCTGTAGGTTGCATTGGTTGTACAGATGACTGCTTCTGCTTCGCTCAGAGAGCCCAATAAATTTCTTGGAGACTTGAAGATCAAGCTGGCATGTCAATCAGCTACGTCTTGCTTCTCATGCAAAGTCACCTACGGTTGAGGTTCGCTTGATGTGAGGATGGCAAGCAGATCAGGGGGGAGCTCAAGCAGACGGAATTGTTCTCTGCTTTCTTCTGGGAGGATGGAGAACTTCCCTGCCTCGTGACCTTGACTTGACATGATTGTCATTATCGTATATAACCATCCCTCGGGATCGAAAAGACTGTATAGACGTTGTTGCTCACGTGCAACACGCGTGCTAGCGCGTTTGCGATCCCCACATCTGCGCAACCTTATCCTTGCAGCATGAACCGTTTCCGGTCCTGCGATCCTTCTTTGGGAAACATCGTGCGGGTCGCGACAGCTCAAATACACTCGTTACTTTGGTTGTACCGCATTACGCGTTGTTGATGTTGACATAGAATATCGTATTGATACAAAAGTCTTTCTGGGGCGAACCAGTGGCAACCAGCCCGAGACGAGTGCGACGCGACCTTCGAGATGCGATAGAATAAGCTGAAAAACAAGCACACGACCTGCCACTTCGCAATGGCAGTGGTTGTGGCCGCGCCGCCGGCCTTGACTGGCGACCTGGCACTTTTTCACACCACCGATCCTCTGCTCTCGAACTCGCCAGTACTCGTTTTCCACGGCCCAGCAGCCACAATCGGCGCGACGAGCTCGCGAATACAAGTCCATGTCTTCACACCAGCGGGGACCGGTTCGTATACGCGACTCGCCATCTCCCCGAATTCACCATTTTACTCTGCGGTCAGCAACTTACCACGAGAAGAGCAGGGCGATGAGGTGGTGCGTGGGTTGGCGTTTGGCTTGAAGAAGTACTTCGTAGAGCTCCCAGAAACAGTCAAGAAGACATGGTGCACCCAAGTAAAGACGCCCTCGCCTGCTATGCTATTCGGCGACGATCATGTCGCGGTCCTTGCCAGCCGAATGACGCGCATTGAGAACGTAGACGAGGTTGTCCAGGCTCTCAGTGAAGCGTTCTGTGAGCAGCGGCAATCTTGGCTAGATGTGGATGTGGTACTACCGGCGGGCACGATCAAAGACACTGCCAAGCGAGGCGATTCTCTTGGTGACGAGGATCTATTGGAAAGTGATTTGCTTCAGCAGAAGTATGGACGATATGCAGAGCTCATCGGTGGTCTTGGCGAGACAGCCTTTCTGCCGACGTCCAAGTTGAAACGTGCTCCATCCAAGCAGACAAATATTGGCCGAAGCACATCATTCTTGCGACATCAGAAGGAAGTTGTTCGCAAGGAGATATGTGAGCTGCTCGAGACAGAGGACAGCTATGTCGGTCGTCTCCGAGAATTGCACAGAATCTCCAAGATGATTCACGGTGATCTACGATCAAGCAGTCAGCAGCAGCTCCAGTCGTGCTTTCCGGAGGCACTTACAAGCATACTCGATCTCAACACTCAATTCGCGCAGGCCTTACGAATACTCTTCGTGTCTACGCAGACCAGCGCAAACCAGGATATCGAAGCAACTTCGGACACTCCTATCACATCTAAACAAACAAGTCTTGATTTGGCAGGCGATGCGCAAGGCGTGGTCGGTTGTGCGAAGATATTATGCGAGTGGCTACCGCGACTCTCTGACACTTACGCTCAGTACTTGAAGGATCAACCGCAAGCCAGTCAATCGCTACGTGCTTTATTTCGTTCGCCAGATACTGCCCTCATTGCTGCGTTGCAGGAGATTGGCGAGCAACGCTTGAATTCGCTACTGATCGAGCCTGTACAGCGCTTGCCACGCTATACTCTATATATCGACAGCATCACGAAGCAGTTACCAGTGCGGCATCCCGCGATCAAGCCATTGCTGAAGGCTCGTGACATTATTACCGACATCTGCATACAGGACGACTTCGCAGGGAATGCTACGTCGATATGCAACACACTACAGGCCAAAGTCGCCTCGTGGCCCTCAGACTGTGCAATTGCTGGCCGCCTTGTGACGGTGGTCGATGTCATCGAGCTTGAGGCGCCATATGCTCTACATGGATGCGATGGCGCTTCTGGCATTCTTCTGGTGTTTACTGACAGCGTCATACTCTTGGAGCGCACGACTGAACGCGCGATTGCTGCCCGAGCCTTGCAAAGTGAGCTCGAGAATGTGATCGCGGCTGTCCAGCCTTTGTCCCCACGACCGGATGCTATACTGGAGCTCCGCTTCCTGCGCAAGGTCCGTTTAGACGCGTGCGACTTTACTGAAAGCATTGGCGGGCGCGCTGTGCAGCTGACGACGCGTTTCTCTCTGGTTGCTGCAGCTCATCCTCTGCCTCAGCACACCGTCGATTCGTGTCAGATCTTGCGACTCGCGGGATCCTACGATGGCAAAGCTGCGCGCTTGACTGAGGAAGTCACCAAGGCACGAGTGGAGGCACGTTTCAGCGAGTCGGAGCGTGAGTCGTCGCAATGGGATGTGCGTGCTTCAGATCCAGCTGCAGACCATGCCAGCCTGTTGAGTGCAACCTTCGACGACTCGTGTTCCGAGCATATTGCCGCCCGTCGTCAAGCTGCTCCAGTGCGCATATTGGTGGATATCGATAAGCACTCTCAGCGGCCACGAGCTGGTCACGCCGGCATCCGCACCGTCATAGCGACCTCTCCACTCAAAGATGGCTTGTGGAGGCTGACCATTGACTCTATCGACGGCAGCGCCAGTCGTGAGCATGTTGCAGCTATTGACTTGATTTCAACGCTCAGCAAGCGCTTGGCCTTGCTTTCTTTAACTCGTTACAGCATAGAGGACCAATCGGTTACGGCTTATGCTCTCACACGTAACGCCGGCATCCTCACCTCGATTGAGCTCGAAGCACATCCTGAGGACGAAGCCCATGAGCGCGCCGATCTAAGTCAGGAGCGCTTGAAGCGACCCAAGTCACCACGCAAGCTGTTGTCGAGTTTCTTGTCCAGCACCGGCCCAGGTAGCCAGGCGCCGACATTTATGAAGAAGGACCTACCGCCACTCCCACCACCTCCATCACAACAGCGTCTTCGCTACGGCAGCGAAAGCATTTCATCCGAGCCACCGAGCAGAGAAAGCCGACCGCCTTCACGAGATCAGCCGACGCCACGATCGCTGAATAGTATGCGCTCTATCGACCAGCTCAGCAGTCAAAAGCATAGTAGGCTTGAAGAGACACTATCAGCCTATGTGCTGGCACTGCAAGCTCGCAAAGGCAACATCGTTGGGCGCAGCCTCAAAATGCGTGCTACGGCTGATGAGCTTACTGTAAACGAGCTCTATAACGGTCTACTGGAAGATCCGAATCTCATGGTCTTGGCCGCTCAAGCTACGGTCGATGTACTGTTCGCTGCATTTGAGAAGTTCGTGAACATGGCCTGGAAAGAGCAGATTGGGCAGATTGTGCCGTATGCTGTCATCCAAGAAATCCAGTCAAAGGCGGAGACACTGTTCCCATCCGACTTCGATAACTTTTTCCGTTCTGCGGTCAGCGGGTTGGCGCCACAAAATCAGCGTGCCTTCAAGACGATTATGAAGCTGCTGGCCGATTTGTTGGACGGTACTGGCAACGATGGCGATCGTGGCATACTCACAGCGGCCTTTGCGGAAGTGCTTGTGCCCGACGGCAACCCTCACGACTTTATACCTTTAATCGACCGCTTCGTCGACGACACCGAGACTTACTTTGGTGAGCCGGTCGAGGACACGCAGAGGCTCAACGAGGGACCAGGCAGTATACACAAGCGAGCTAGATCTGTCAACTCAGCTTCGATCAGCTCCAACACTTCGTCCCTTCGCAAGAAATTCGGCTTAGGAACGCTTACGAGAGCCAACAGCAAGTCTGAAGAGGAATCGAAGGTTGCCGCTGTATGGCGTAGTCTGAGCAAGAGTACGCGAGGCGATGCAAGCCCTGCTGGTAGCATCTCCAAGGCTACTCTACAGCGCTCTCATAGCACGGACATCAATGCTCGCGGCTTGTTCCCAAGGCCGGCTTCGCAGGACGGGCCAAGTCTCAAACCATCAGCGTTGGAAGACGCTGCCAGCTTGACTGGACTGTCTTCAACGCAGAATCTGGGCTTGTCGACCATCGGTGAGCATCCCAGCTTCATACCGACTGGACCGCCAAGGAAGAAGAGGCGTAGCTCGCTCTCGGACCTGAAGGCTCTGGAGTCGACGCAGAAGGCACAGCCGTGGATGTCACCGTCCCCACGCCGACCTCCACTTGCGCAGAGGCACACGGACGACAAATCGCTACCAGCCTCGCCCATGCCTTCTACGCCGTCTTCAAGAGGTGGCAGTGGCAGATTTGGCTCGCCGATACGCGAGACCCCCCGCTCGAGGCTGCCACCATCGTTCAGGAGGGAGAACTCTCCTGGTGCAGACAAGTCCTTTGGTGTCGTGGCACCGCTTCGGCCACGCAGCAGTAGTAAGCAGCCAGAGGATGTAGTGATTACTGCTAGACCGACCTCAAGCATACCGACGCTTGCTCCAAGGAATAGCACGGTTCATAAAGCGCCGTCGCCATCTCCTCGTGTGGGCCTCTCAGAGCGAGCAGGTGCTGGCAATATCGTCAAACGTCCCTCGCCGCAACCGGAAAAAGTGTCGATAGCAGGGATCCTTCCATCTGCCGCTGCATCATCCGAGAGTGGCACTCCTCGTAAGCTGCGCATGCAGTCGCCACAGAAGCTCCGTGAGCGTCTGCAAAACGAACAAACCTCCTTGACCACGGCGCAGACCTCGCTGCAGGACGAGCTGAGTAAGATTGGCGACGAACTCACAGCGACGCCTAGTCGTATTGGCTCGATTCGAGCTCCCCGTCCGATTACTACGTATCCTCGGACAAGTGGAGCTGGTTCCACGAACATAGATCTCGCACAGCGTGTCCTGAAAATGGAAGGCACGCTCACGTCTCAAATCGACACCTTGACCTCTCGTCTCGCTGGTATCCAGTCCGACTTATCATCTTCTCTCACGGTCTCGGAGAACAAGTGCAAGCGATTGGACGAGCTATACAGAGAAGCGAATGGCGAGAACGAGGCACTCTATGCCCGCTTCAACGATGAGCTAGGTAGGATTCTCAAGGTCGTGAAGGCCGGAGAGGGTGTTGAGGAGCTGAAACGACAACTTCAAATTGGTCAGGAGGAGACGGCAAGGTTGAAGAAGGAAGTGGGACGGCTGAGGAGGGAGAACGCGGGGTTGAGAGCGCAGATGAAGTGAACAGTCGATGGCTGCGGTGTCCGGGTGTTGGGATGATCGGATGGCGTGCTGTATAGTCCTTGTTCTTCGATTGACGAAAACGGCTAATGATAAGATGAGATGGATTCTATTTGTATACCGCGACCCTTTTTGCGGCTGGGATATCAGATCGTGCATTGAAGATGGAGCGATCAAAAGTTATGGCATCGTATTACGTGTATCATAGCACTCTTGTACGCATAGCACAGCACAGCATAGCATAATCTGTATGTTATACACACCTTCGATATGAGTCTACAGATGCAGCAACTATCAGCCAGCGAGCAGACATCGATATTGGCACGTTGGCCAACTCTCCGACATTCCACTCGGACGACGATCGGCGAAGACTCCTAGTGCCCATGTCCATCATCCTCGCCACCGCCTCTCTGCTCCGGATCCAGCTTAATGAGCGTATCAATCCTCATGATAGCCACACACGCCTCGACCGCACTCTTCAACTGCTTCACTTTACTCATGCTTGGCTCAAGCACGCCCGCTTTCAAACAATCGTGGACTTTGCCCTTTGATAAATCGAGCCCGTAGTTCTTGTACCCCTTCGCCTTGGCCAGAGCTTTCGCATCGGGGGAGTCTGCGGCCATGGGCTGGTGGGGCACTCGCTGGGGTTGTGCGCCTGGGGCCGAAGAGGCTGGACGAGACGTGCCGTTGGGTGTTTGTTGCTGGGCTTGTTGTTGGTTTGGGGGCTGGTTTGGGTTGGCGTGTTTTTGGGGTGCAGGCTCGGCGGTGCGCTGGGAGAGTGCGTGGCGGGAGCGCAGTTGAGCGACGAGTTCGGAGCTGTCTTTTGCGGCGTTCACGGCGAGAGTGTTGGGGATGACGAGCAGGGAGGCGGCGAACGCGCCAATGGCTAGTTGTTCTCTTGAGCCCTGGGGTGGTTGTCAGTTCTGCTTTCTAATCTGCTTTCGGGAATTGGAGTATACTTACAACACTGGTCGCCCACTCTTCGAGGTAGATGTGAAGTGCTGTCTCGACAGCACCACCACCAGGTACTATCCTGCCCGATTCGAGCGTGCGCTTGACAGCCGAAAGGGAATCGTGCACAGACCGCTCCATCTCATCCAGGCTGTACTCGTTCGCGCCACGCAAAATGATCGAAGCAGCTGTGTGCACCTTAGGGCCCTTGACAAGAATGCACTCATCATCACTGATTCGCTCCTGCACCACTTCTTCAGCCTGGCCCAAGTTCTTCGGGTCAAAGGTCTCGTCACCGTTCATGTCGGCAAGCGTGGAGACCATAGTCGCCCCCGTAGCTTTGGCTATCCGCCTCAGATCCTCCTTCTTGCATCTGCGTACAGCCATGGCATTCTTCTCGATAAAGTGCTTCAAGCACAGATCATCGATGCCCTTTGTGGTGAAGACGACGTTCGCACCGGTCTTTAGGATCATTTCGATCCGCTCAATGACCATACTTGATTCTCGCTCGCGGATCTTCTCAAGTTGTGCTGGATCGTCGATGACGACATTAATGCCCATCTTCATGCGCTCCTTCTGCAGGTTCATGTCGAGCACGGCGATCTTGGCGTCGGTGACTCGTGTTCGCATGGCTTGCGAGGCGACTGTGCAATTGAGAGCGTAACCCTTGACCAGGACTGACTCGGTAGCACTCTTGCCGTGTGCCTTGAGGACGTTCACTGCCTTCACGGGATACTTGACCTCATTACGGACGTTGGTTGTCTTCACGCTTGTGATCGCGTCCACGACCATGTTTGCGAAGAAGTCGGAATCAGCACCAATAATCTTGCTGGACATGCTCGTCTTGGCAATGTTGATCAAGCTCTCCCGTCCGAGCGTCTCGACCTTTGTGCTCACGTTCTCGTTCATATACCGCACCGCCTCGCGCAGAGCCAGCCTGTAGCCTGTGATGATGGTGGTGGGGTGGATGCGCATCTTGACCAGCTCGTTTGCCCTCCTTAACAGCTCTGCCGCAATGAGAACAACACTAGTCGTGCCATCGCCCACCTCCTTGTCCTGCTGCTGGGCCAGATCCACCAAGATCTTGCCCGCCGGGTGCTCCACGCTCAGCAAGCTCAGGATGGTCGCACCATCGTTGGTCACCGTCACATCACCAATATCGTCCACCATCATCTTGTCCAGTCCGGCAGGGCCGAAAGACGATTTGACGATGTTGGCGATGGCTTGCGTTGCCAGCACGTTTTGGTCTCTGATGTCTGCGCCCGAGATCTTTTGGCCGCCGAGGAAGAGTGTGCCAGCATTCCGGGATTGCTCGAAGATGCCTGCCATGATGGGGGGTGTTGTGGACGCCGAAGAAGCGGCGATCGATACACTTGTATCGCTAACAACAAGTGTCTGGTCGTACAGGAATCCGGTGCAATCGGATAGTCCTGTTGGAGTCTTGGAGGTGTTTGATCGTGTGTTTAAACTGACCTGGAAACTTTTCGGGTCGCGTCAAGCTGGTCTGGGTGAAAACGCACGCGACGTTCAAAGTTGTGCGTAATTATCAGAATATGCGTCGCTCATACGCGTAGATATGATCCCACGTATACTCCACGTCGCGGGGCACAAATCTGAATGACTCGAAACAGTATATCATAACTGCTGCTGGTATTGCCATCACAACATGTGATATTATTCCATCTCTCGCCAGACGAGGGCAGCCTGGCACAATGCCCGGTCAAACCACTCCCGACGCCTTCGATGTCGTCGCAACATATCATCGCCTCCTGGCCGAGGACCCCGACCTAACCATGCCAGTTGCTGCCATCGAGTCACTCATTTTCGGTCTGGCGAACACGCCTTCCACTACCGTCTCTGAAACTCTCGATCGAGTCTCGAAACTCACCGCCCAGCTGAAAGCCGGCATCGCCAATCCCATCTCACTTTCGGCAGGAACGGATCTCTTCCAACAATATCTCATTAGCAACCTCCAACGCCCGAGTGCACGAGGAGACTTTGACCAAATACGCACTCACCTCGTGCAAAATGGACGACTGTTTGTGGAGCGGGCAAAGGCGGCGAGGGAGACGATTGCGAGCTTCGGCAAGCACTTCATTAGAGACGGCAACACGGTGCTCACCAACGGCGGGTCGAGGGTGGTAGGAGCACTTTTGAGAAATGCTGCCGAGTCCAGCAATGGGAGTGGGAGAGGCAGTATACGCTTCCGCGTCATCTACGTCACCTCGCCAAACAGCAACAAGACGGATACAGAGGCTGCTGCGAATATTGCTGCACTACGGGATCGTGACATCCCCGTCGCCGAGATCCTACCTACCGCAATTGCATACTGCATGGACACCGTCACATCTTGCTTCGTGGGAGCGGAAGGCGTGGTGGAGAATGGCGGTATTGTTAGCCGTTTGGGAACATACCAGATGGCTGTCCTGGCAAAGGCCGCCGGAAAGCCTTTCTATGTTGTCAGCGAAAGTCATAAGTTCGTCAGGCTGTATCCGCTGGGCCAAGACGATCTTGGCATCGAGCAGGATGTTGTGCAATTCAAGACGAAGAGGGGTGTGGTGAAGGACGAAAACAAGCACGGAGACGCTGGAGAGACGACGGCGGGGCAGGTGAGCAGTGGTGCTGTGGTCAAAGGCAGTGAGAGCAAGGTAGACTACACACCGCCTGCTAAAATCAGCGGGATCATTACAGAGGGCGGCGTGCTGCTGCCGAGTGCTGTGAGCGAGGAGTTGATCAAGATCTGGTTTTGAGCAATCTACCAATTCTGCCACCGTCTCGAAATGGTTCCGAAGGGTCACAAGACAAGAAGTGAGGTGAAGGCACTGTTCACGGATCATTCACACTGGGAAGTTCGTTGCATCCTTACATGCTGGAAGTGATCTTCACTTGTTCTGCAAAGCCGGCCGGGTTCATTCATTCGATTCCGACAACCCGCAAATCAATCAACATCAGGAGCTCAAGCAACGCCCTCTCGTCTCCACCAACGATCCGACCATGGCAACCACACCCGTATTCGCCAAGTCACGGTTGCTCGCACTACCAGCCGAGCTCCGCCAACAGATTTACGAATACAGCTTGGTGCAGTCCGACGAGATCGTGGTCAGATTGGCGATCCGCCGCTACTGGAGACCTCCTGCTCTACTACAGACATGTCGAGAGATCCGGCACGAGGCAACACCAACATATTACGCGGACAACACTTTCTATATCTACGCTCCGCAACACGCAGGATGCCCCTCTGCCTATTGGCTGTGGGACTGGTTGCGCTGCCTACCCGAGTCGACAAGGACATGGCTGCGAACGCTGCAAGGTGGTGAACGGTAACACAGTCGCATTCACCCGACGTGCGATACCGACGACTCTTTGCATCTGAGGATCGCTGGATTTGCGAGACAGCTCGAAGAGAGAGGGCTGCTGCTCGGGCCGAAGACATTGTGTTTGCAGGTGGAGGATTCTTTCAGCACAAACACTGGTCCTGGCATGCGCAGTGAACGGTTTTCTTCTGGTGTCTTCTGGTCTCGAGGTGATGTGGCTGATATTGCCGCCGCTCGACAAACGCTCGTGGGGCTGGCGGGCGCACCCGGAGGCACTGATCCATGGTAGGTCGGGCACGGCAGTCAGAAGGACGAAGATGCAGCTTCCGTGAACCCCAAAGACTCGAACAATTCGACGCCCGCACGATGAAATCATAGCAATGGAGTGGTGTTCACGACCAAACTTATGAACCGGGCCAGTGTTTGAAGTCAGGCAATACTGAACATTAATTTTCATGATGCTACAGACTAACAAAACCAGCTATCTGTCCACACAATGTCTCCGTACCCCTAAGATCAAATACCTTATCTCACTAGCCCTTCCATCAATGCCAGAAGCCCTCACAGTAGAAGCTCCCAATACTAGTCATCTTGCTAGCCTTCGCAGCCGCACTCGTCGTCACATCAAAGGAATTCTTCAGCTCGCCCACATTCTCGGAGTTGGCGTCGTTGGAATCGCTGGGCGCGCAGTTTCCGGTCTGGAAGGCGATGCAACGGGAGAGGTGGGAGTCGAAGGTGATGGAAGTGTAGGCCTTGGGGAGCTTGTGGCACCCGCCGGCGTTGCCTGCTTTGGTGGAAGAACAGTTGTTGCCGGAGCAGAACTTGACCACGTACTGGGGGTTGTGGCGAGCCTGGACCTCGACGGCGGCGGGCTGGGGAAGGGCGGCGCTCATGGCGAGGGCCGCGAAGAGGAAGGGGGTGAGGGCGTACATTTTGCGTGGTTGATTTGGGATGATTTTCTTGGTTGGTTATGTTGTGATTCGTTTTGGTATGATTACTGCAGGGGATCGAGTAAGGGCTTGGTCGGAGTTTAAGTCTGTAGCTCGGATGTAATGAATGGCTTTGTCACCAAACAATGTGTCTTTGTCAATCGTGCGTTGCTTTGTTGTTCACGACAATGCCAGCCCCGCTCCATCGTGTTCACAATGGCCGCGAGTAATGCACAAGGCGGCCATGCGTCGACAGCGACTAGCATATGAGGCCAGCACATTAGCCCAATGAGCAGGGAGTGAGCAGGTACAGCGGATGATCGTGCGTTTTGCGATGGACAGCTGGAACAGGTGGGATACGAACAGCTTTCTTCCGGGCGGACTGGCAAACCGTGAAGTGTAGAGTGCTAGGCTAAGACGGTACTGGAGCGCCCGATCGACACCACAACGATTGCGACACATCATCGGGCTGCCGTCAGCTTTGGCTTGGTCTTGTCCGGCTTGCGTTGTTCTACAGACAGGGCGTAGGTACGCTTGGGCAAGGTATGAGCCTCGCATGCTTATGCATACTTGGAGCCCATGCAGTTAAGTGGGTCGTCCATGTCGCTATCGCCCACTTGAAGACGCGAGTGGGTAACGGCCGGCTTCTTATCCGCCTTTGTGTGCAAACATACACAGCTGGTCTGCTCCTGTAGGAAGATCGCGTGGAGTCCCAGATATAAGTAGCTAGGTTCATGCCACGATTGTGTGAAATGTGCTCAAGGTGCATGAGAAAGAGCTCAAGGCAATTCGAAAACATCTCTCGTTCAGCCAGTCATCACGACATCTTTCTGCTTTGTCTTCTCGGCTTTGGCGGAGCCATTGGCATGAGCATTATCGTGTGACTCGTCGCTCCTCAGCTCGACCGCCTCTTTGATCGCCTCCGCAAGCACAGTCCTCGCAAGACTCGCTGCCCTCACAGCCCCTTCCACCAATGCCTCTGTATCTGTTCCAGCGTCACCCTTCATCCACATCTCGGTGACCTCATCTCTACTTTGCAGATAGCCCACAACACAAGCAGCCTTGATGCCGTAATGCTCCGAAGGCGTAGGATCAATCAGTACGACATCTCGGTCCATCTTCTCGTCTGCTGAGCCCTGCTGCACCACAGCAGCCACACCGCCACTGACCATGTCCACACAATCAATCCCCGCATCCACCAAAGCTGCACTAGCAACAGTGATACACCCAGCCAGCACACCCATCATACCCCATCCACCTGCCTTCCCTCCGTCTTGCTCGTTCCCAGCATCACCCCACCACGCATCCTCCTCTCCTTCCAACACCGTAATCACAACCTCACACCCACTCTTCGGCCACCGCTCGCCGATAATCACACCCCTCAAAGCCGTCTCCAGATGCACACCCAGATCCCTTTCAGACGCATCCCTTACATAGCCCCTTCGATTCCTCGTGGCAAAAGGCGCGAATTTGACGTGTGTAGTCAGCAGTAAATTTGGACTAAAAGCCGCATTTCGTGGAAGTGGTCTTGGTCCATGAACTGTGCATGTAACCTTCAGGCTACTGCTTTGTGGGATGAGCAGCTCGTCCTGTTGTGAGGGGGTCTGTGGTGGAATCTCGTAGTATGCACTTCCGCTCGCCGAAGGCACAATGCCCGTCCGAAGGAAGATCTTGCGGTGCTCGTCTGGCTTTCGTGACCGTGTTGGCCTTTGCACTTTCCAATTGGGTGGTGTGGCAAAGACTGGAGGCGCAGTACCGCTTGTAGGTCCATTGAGGCGACGGCGATCTGCTTGCATTGTTGCTATCGTTGGCAGAATGTGGACATCGCGTAGTCAATGGCTGTAGTTGTGATCTGATCGATGTTCACTTTTCGAGCTCCTGCTATCGATTATGCAAGGTCTCGCCACAGATGTTTCAGCTGCGCCACACCTCGGCTCGGCGCGATGACGACGATCCTGCGCCTACGATCGCATAACGACCCGGCTGCAACTTATGTAAAGACTTTGTCCTTGCCATCAACCTATTATAGTTCTATACGCCATCTCAGCGTAAGAATCGAGGAGTACACCACCAGAATGTGCGGCAGCGACGTATTCCTGGCCTTGATCGCCATCCTCTTCCCACCACTCGCAGTCTGGGTTAAGCGAGGACTCTGCAGCGCCGATGGCTTAATCAATATCGCATTATGCTGTGCGTACAACAACCCATGCCTCACTCTATTCAACCCCTACTAACACTCTCCCCCAGGTCTCGGCTTCCTCCCAGGTCTCCTACACGCCTGGTACGTGATCGCCTCCTCGCCTGAACCGACATACGAAGAACTTCAAGACCCCGAGCGAGGCAACGCGGTCACATATTATTACGTGCAACAAGGGTCTGGACCACAGTATGCGAGACAGGATGGCCAGGGGAGGTCTTATGGTACTGTGAATGCAGCGCCGAGCAGTCAGTTCCCACAAGAAGGACAGCAGGGTTTCGTGCAGCCACCGCAGAAGGCTGGCCCGAGTGATGGATCGGCAGCGCCACCGACGTATCAACAAGCTGTGCAGGGTGACAACAAGGTGCAGAGACCGTGATCCAAATTCTAGTCCCTATGGGTGGCGTTCAGGTTTGAGAGGAGGCACGACTGCATGTTTCGTAGTATCATCATGATTGTAGCGATTTTGAAGCCTGAGCTCTATGCGGGAAGGGTCTACGAACCATCACCTGCATTTCAAATACCTAACTCATCATCTTCACTTTCCACGGCAACTTTCTTCGCAGGCTTACGCTTAAGCTCAATACTATCCTTGTAGCTTTCCTGCTCCGCTCCTCCTACAGAGCCGGCGGCGGCAAGAGGAGCATCGGGCTCGTCCTGGAAACCTCCTGACACTACAACAGCAGATTCGTTTCCTGCTGTTCCTGCCGAGCCCACATCCTTGCCTTCTTCACGCCGTCCGATGATGACTGAGCCTGCCACGAGAAAGCTTGCGCCCAGCCACCAGAGTCCTGTGTTGCGTTAGTGGACTCCGGACTGCTAGTAGTCAGTTGATGAGAAGAACTGACCAGGTAGTGATTCTCGAAAGATAAGAGCACCCAATACTGCCGTGATCATAAAATTGGCCGATGTGTTGATCACGCTCACACGAACCGTGCTCGTTGCCAGTGTCAAGGCTCGTGTGAAGAGACCCCACCTATCGATCTTGTATCAGTCCTTGTCCTCCATCTTCAAATCTGTATGGTGGTGGCGATGCTCACATAACGGCATTGAAGGCCAAATTCATAAGGAAGAAGAACTATATCCGTCGTCAGCCCGATTCATCAGCACTAGCAGTATCGTCCTAGATCTACGTACACCGCGCACAAGGAATTCAACAATCCTGCTGGGCTCATTGAAGCCAAAGAGATGCGAGATGCCCGTCGCCCAAGTCGTGGTTAGTTGTGTAGTCGTGAGCTTTGCGA
The DNA here is from genome assembly GCF_035927965.1 of Recurvomyces mirabilis. Lineage (NCBI taxonomy): Eukaryota > Fungi > Ascomycota > Dothideomycetes > Mycosphaerellales > Teratosphaeriaceae > Recurvomyces > Recurvomyces mirabilis. Next base: position 655,200 of record NW_027041937.1, on the reverse strand, counting down.
AGACGCCGTTCAATGCTGCACACCCACCCGACGCCATGGCGTAGAAGAGCCATTGGCTGTTCGTGGATGTCATGCTGAGATATGATGGAATTTTGTCCAACAATTGGACCGATGAACGTCAAGTTGGGAAGTAAAGGGAGGAGAGAAGAATGAAGGCTTGGCACAGGAACAGCTCAACCAAGCCTCGAGATCCATGATGTTGTGAGAAAGATGATCGGCTCGTTTACATGGTATGTGAAATAGAGACGATGCGTTTCATGTTTTGGTTCTGTGTCTTTGGACGGTACATATCTATCTAGTGCACGTTGCCGCCAAAAATTACCAACACAGTGCATGGCATTGGCACATCCCAGCGACAACTATTCTCGGCCCTTGGGCCGGGCATAGTGGTTCGTCGCGCATGATCGGGCACTACCTGCTTGCAGACAAGCTCTTCGTCGACCAGCCAGATACATCACTTTGGGCTAATGCGTAGAGACATACATTTTCCTACCACGGATCCTGCATGAGGTGAGGGTCAGCGACTCTTGGGCTATGCGAACTCTGTGATGGCCTAGGTAGTATACATGGCAGCTCTGGCACCATCGCTGATGGTCCATCGTCCATAATGCTCGCGTGCCTGGCTGTCGGTAGACCCAGCGCCCTTAATGATTCACTCGATGTATTGTACAGTCCAGGCGTTGTGACGACTGCGAGTTGATCACCATAGCTGCGATCGTAGGCGATGGGGTCAAGGAAGCAGTGGCATACTGCTGATCAGTCGGCTGTGAAGTATACTGTATGGGCGCATTACGGTCGGGAGCTGGCCTAACGTACACCCGTGCTTGAGCAGGCTGCGTCTCAAGTGTGTCGAGTCTCGCACGAAGCTCAGCTACCTTTGCACAAAGACTGGCGATTCTCTGATCGTCCTGGCTGGAGTGGTGGCAAAGATCAGCATGGCTTCGTTGGAGGGCATCAATAGCCGTCTCGTGTTTACTTGATCGTTGTTGGGATTGACACTGCGCCTTCTGTGCCTTCGCGTCTACCTGATTGACTCTCGTGAAGAGCTCATCGATGCTTGCACTGTCAGCGTCTGTGTTATCGTACAGCTCATGAATCTCTGCTGAATGCTGTCCCTACGTCACACGTCGTGCCTGGATCTGCTGGTTTACGGTGTTCAGCAAAGCAGCGTGCTTCTGCTGCAAAGCGCGGAACTGCGACATGGAAACGTTGTCTTGCGTGACTGTCGATTCATAATGCTGCGTGAGCGCTTTGGCTTGCCCCTGAATAAGCTGCCCATACTCCGACTTCAAGTGTCGCAGCACTTCCTGCAGTTGGGAAAGCTCATTGATCCACCTCTGGACGGCCTGCTTATTGCGCAACTCCAAATACACAAGTGTCGAACGAAGTGCCCTCTCAAGCTCCTGGTATCGTCCAGCCGCTTAAGCGTCACACTGCTCGGCTCGGCCAAGGATGGTCTACATCCGGGGCAGGGCTGTGATGAGAAGTTGTGGGTCAGTGATGTACTCGAGCAAGTGAGCCAGCCCGGCAGCAGGAGCTACGTCTCTATTAGCGTTCGGCTGCGTCGGGCTATCGAGGCGAGTATTGTCATTTGATGATTGCGTCACGCTGTGAGAAGCCTGCTGTCGAGCTTTCCCGCTATCTGCTGGCAGACTTGTTACTTTCAAGATCGGAGAATTTATCTCCTGATCTAACAGCTGCGGCTCTGTCAAGACTTCTTGAGGCAGGCCATGATCCGCAGAACTCTATGTGTGCTCTTCTGCTGTTTCTTTGCTGGCAACACTGTGTGTCGTGGCTATGCTTACATCATTCTGCTTCTTGAGCATCCTCTGCTGACGTCTTGATAGAGGACCGCTGAGGTTGACCTTAGCGTTCCGACGCCGAAGACATATGGTCTTCTTCGCGTGATTGCTCTCCGCCTGTGGCGCTTGTAGTGAGACCCTTTGCAGGTGCGACTGGAAGACTTGTATTACCCATAGAAAGCCTACGAGTTTCTGTCTCGGCGTGTTGCCAGCTTTGCGTGTTGATACTGTCATCGATCTTCTTCTTGTGCGCCATGCTTTGATTTGCGTACGTCGCAGTCGTAGATTCCAATGCAATGCTCGAAGAACGGCATCCAGCACAGCGGCGAAATTCGCGACCAAAGCAATGTGCGAGGAGCTACGGGAGCAGCCGATCAGTGAGCGTTTGGGCAATCGATGTAGCGTCAACGTCACTATACCTAGGTCATGAGCATGCAACAGCCCTTGGAGGTCCTCAACGGGTGCGCGGCACACCTTCGGCACTCCAGAAGACGATATCACCGGCACATATGCGGTCTATGGCAAAGCATCTCGAATTCTCGTAATTCATGTAATCCTGGGTATCATAATCTCATCGCAAAGCCTCCCTGGTATCTCGAACGCCGTGTGCCTGCCCCAAAGCACGTCTATCAAGCACCCACCTTCTCCTTGGACTGGCAAGCCACGATCTTGACCCTCTCCGCCTTCTCGAGGTGGTTCTGCTCCATCTTGAAGTTGACGTCCTTGATAATGAACGTCCAGACCTCGTCGCAGAAGCGGTAGGTATCCAGATGCCCCTACAGGACCACCCAATTAGAAAAACCTTTCACGCTGATGAATAAGAGATCGCTCACTTTGAAGGTACACCTTGCCTTCACCTTATCGCCTAGCACCGCCGCAACATTCTGATCGAAGGTGGCCATAACACGCATAGCAAGCTGGGGCTCAATCTGGCGACTGCTAATAAGATTGTCGAGAGTTTCAGCGAGGCTTTGACCGATGCTGTGTGAAGTCAGTATGAACTCCAAGCATGCCGTGTAGTAGGCAGCAAGCGTACGAAGTGTTACGGTAGAGCTCGTAGAAGTTCTGGGTTGCGTTCGCCATCTTGGCGGCTGTCGCAGTTCTTGTAGATGCTCTTTGGCTGTGCGCGGTATTTTATGGAGCCGGTACCACGACTTCGACTGCCGGCGACAGTGGTGTAGTAGCAAAAAATTGTGCGTTGGTGGTGAACACTCATATCATCAATCCGGCTGACTCAGCGTGGCGGCTCTATCCGCTGTCGCCGCAAAAGCATCGGAGGTTGGAGCAGCATCATCGTGGGGTTGCAGTGGGAGGCAGCTGTCTTCACTACTCGATCCGGCATTCACTGTCTCTTTGTTCGCCATGGGAGGACTCACATATGGCACATACGGGGCCGTCGCCGCCCTGACAGTCATCGGCTTGTGTATGCGATCGCAGAGGTTGCTGAGAGGCGAGATGGCGGGCTAACAAGCCTACAGATATGCTGTTTCAGGGAGAAGGCGAAGCATTCAACGTACGTGAGGACGAATAGAAGAGCGATGCAGGATATGCTCTACTAAGCACTCAACAGGTCGGAGCTTTCCTCGAATCGATATCACCGTACGCATGGGCGAGCACAGGCATAGGTCTCTGTATCAGTCTGTCGGTCGTGGGAGCAGCATGGTCAGTCAAAAGCTAGCGGGACGGTATGACCTGTACAAGGCTCACATCATATGCAGGGGCATCTTAATCACAGGCACATCCATCCTCGGAGGAGGTGTAAAAGCACCACGAATCCGAACCAAGAATTTGATCTCCATCATCTTCTGCGAAGTCGTGGCTATCTACGGTGTCATCATGAGCATCGTTTTCTCATCAAAGGTCTCGGCACTGAGTGGAGATGCTCTGCATAGCGGCAACAACTACTTTGTGGGATATGCTCTGTTCTGGTCTGGAGTGCTCGTAGGCATGTGCAACTTGGTTTGCGGCGTCAGTGTGGGCATCAACGGAAGCAGTGCTGCTTTGGCAGATGCTGCGGATCCAGGCCTGTGAGTTGCCTTCACGTTTGGATCCACTCGTATGGCATTGTAAAGCTGACACTGTGCTAGGTTCGTCAAGATCTTGGTCATTGAAATCTTCTCCTCTGTGCTTGGGTTGTTTGGCTTGATCATCGGCCTGCTCCTGAGTGGTTCAGCTGGCGACTTCGAGAGTCTTTAGAGAGACTTGCGTCTGCATTGTTGGTGAAGAGTGGGTTTTACTTGAGAATGTTCGAGCGATTTCAGTAGCATCTAAGCGACGCCGGCGCATCATACTGTTTTGGGAAGGCTCAGCGAAACACTTGTACAAAAACTTCCATTGATTGTACGACCCTGCCACGATTATACAATGTCGCATCTGTTTCATCCTTCACGAGCTTTCCCAGAGCAACGCTGATGCCATTAGGCGCCAGGAGCAACATGCACATCTCTCTTGCTATTTCGTTCGTGTCCTTAGTCGTCCACTAGAACACCTGGCCTATACAGCGCTTGGCGAAGTCGATGTAATATCATCTCCGTGAGGTTAGGATGAAGCATCATGAACAGCAACGTCAATTCAAAGGCAGAGAAGTATAGCCCGGGTTTACACTACAAGATAGTCATTAGGGGTGTTTTCTCGGATCTTTTGCGTTCGCGAATACTCACGCTGGATGGTCTGACTTCGGACGTCGAATTACTGCTCCTTTGTTCGAATATGTGTGAGCAGTCCTTGAGCTTGGCTTGTATGCCGGCGGCGAAGAGAATCATGCAAGCCACGACAGCCCGCATGAATGGGCTCATTGATCCTTTCTGATGGCGGCGATAGTGCGGTGGTTGCTGTTCGACTAGACAGCAGGACGTATCAGTGTAGAAGTCCCCCTTGCCTTTTTAAGCGCGAATTATTGCATGCTTACCATGATCCAGTTGCTGGCTGGGTTCCCAGATGGACGGTGGTAACGAACTTGCAAAGTCTGTCGTGTGAAGCTGATCCGATCATGACTCGCCGAGACCAGTTTGTGAGCGTAGAGATATTAGCAAAGCGAGTAAGAGGCCAAGCGTCTGCATTGACAACAGCATAGACAGTCGGTACGGCAGCCGTATTTACAAGCTTCTGCCACTCTATCATGCATCTTTGTCACTCCCATCATCGTCGTCCTCGCCCTCCACCTCGACTCTCCGACCCTTGACATTCTTCTCGACCTCAGGAATGAGAGAGTCCATGAACTCTTTGTCCCGTCCCACAAGCGTGACCGTGTTCCTCGACTTGCCCCATCGAGGATAGCTGCCCACGTTGATGCCCTTCTCCTTGACCTTGCCAGCCAACTCCGTCAAGTATCCAGCCACCTCACTCTCCGGCAAAGGTGTACTGAACAACACCCGATACACGCCCTTGCCCTCGGGATCTGTAAGACGAGGAACCAGACGTGGTTTCAATCCCGTTAGCATCTTCTCGAATAGTCGAGGTATGCCTGGGAAGATATGGATGTTGCCATTGACCACATTGATCGGCACCCACAAGTCCTCAGCAGCAAAGATCACCTGGATCTCGTCCGGTAAGTTCTTATCATACGGCAGCTCCACCATCCTCATCTTTGCCTTCCTCGCAGGCGTGTCCTCGTCCCACGAGAAGTTCTCCTGGCCAGGTCGAGGCTTCGACAGCTTCTTCATCTTCTCCAATGTCTCTTCATGCAATATCAATGGCAGATCGAAAGCCTTGGCGATGGATTGGTACGTGATATCGTCGTGAGTTGGGCCAATACCGCCTGATGTAATGACGAAATCATAGTTCTTGCTCATGCGTCGCGTGGCCTCAATGATCTCGTCTTCATCGTCGGAAATGACTTCGATCCGTTTGAGGTTGATGCCGAGGGAGAAGCAGTATTTGGCGAACCAGGCGGAGTTGGTATCGACGGTCTACAGATAAAATGTCTGTCTCAGCATCTCAGCAAGGGTGTGATCGCGTAGATATGGCGAAGAATGGCCTACCTTGCCGCCGAGTACCTCATCGCCTATGATTATGCATCCCGCCGTGTTGATCATTCGTTTGCTCCGTTCTTGTGCCATGGCTGCGAATCGAGAGGGTGATGACAACCCGCCTGCAGAGGAGTGCAGGTAATATGGTGTGGTGCGAGCAAGATGCCGGCTCAGTTGGTTGATACGCGCGAACATTAATATATTGAATTACTAGACAAAACGCGAGATCTTGAGGATATCAAAGTGAGCTTCAATGGTGACGATGGACAACATGGAAGCTCGATGATGACGTCGGGCTCGAGACTCTCGTCCATACACCCGAATAACAATCGAATCGGTGTATTATTGCATTATTTCAGACCACCAAAGCACATGAAAAGGAAAATTGAATGACCGCCTTCATTATCATATCTACCTGCTCTATCACTACCGCTCGCCGCACAAAGGCGACTGATTAGAATTTCCGCGATGAATGTGGTATCTTGTGCGCCAAAACACACCCGCTACTCATGACAGACAAAACTCAAGGAAAATCCTCCCTTCCCGCACTCTCTTCTTCGTCTAATAATACGGCACCTCCTCGTAGATCGGAGGACGACCGTCCGCACTGTCCCAAACGATCTTGTTCTTCTCATCCAGGTAAGCCCCCTCATCGGTGATTGGGATAACGTTGCGAGTGTCGTGGACGTCCTGCCTAGAAACACCAGCAGAATCGCGAGGGATCCAAAGAAGCGGCGTGACGCTGGTGATGGCGGGGTCGAAGTATGCCTGGTCTTCTTGCTCCCTTGAGTAAACGATTGGAATGTCGCGTGGCACCAGTAGGCGCATCGTCTGGTAGTCGCAGTGGATGTCGGGACGAAGCCATTTGGCAAAGAAGTTGGGCTTCTTCTTTGGTGCGCCGCGGCCGTTCATGCCCTGGGCAGCTACGTGGCCGCCCTCCTTGTCGGGCATCTCGCCATCGTAGCCGTTGCCGTTCGCGCCATTCTCGAGGCTGAGCAGTCGGCGTTCCTCGGCATCCTAGTAGAGTGTTAGCGTTTGGACGGCGTCCAATGTTAGGGATCAGACTTACCAAATTACGAGGCAGGTAGTTGATGAGTGGCTCAAGCGCCGCGTTCAAGCTAGATTGATACAACACAGTGAAGATCAACATGAAGATCATGAGAATCAATGGACCGATGGCACCTTTGGAGCTGCCAGTGCCGATGGCGAAAAGACCAATCAAGCAAGCCTCAGCCAGGTAGATGCCAACGAAGACGTGCTGCAAAGCCCTCGGGTAGACACGACCCTTGGTGTCGATGTTGACATTAGACACGAACAGAAGATTATACCGGTAGGCGACGTAGAAGAAAGCCAAACCGACCGCGGCAAAGCCCAGTACCAGGGGGGCAATGGCGGCGTAGCAGATGGCGATGACGAACAAGTTCGTGTAGATCGGGAAGATAGTTCCCCAGCCGAGTCCCGAGAGGTTGATCCACCGCTTGTACATCTTACGCGGTGTCTTGTCGAGAAGCTTGCCAAGCACAATAAAGATAACCAGACCGACGAGACCGACTAATATGCCCGAGACCACTCCGAGACCCTGTAAGATGAAGTAACTCAAGAAGAAGTTGCTGGCTTGCGGCAAGTTGTTTGCCAGGATACTGATGGCAGAGGCAGGGTTCTGGGCGATCTTTCCACCTACGGCTGCAGCAGCAGAACCCAGTGTAGCGACAAGGAAGACCTGAATGACCTGGAAGGCGAAGTACGTGTTCTGGACGGTCAGCTCAACAGCGCTCCTAGTTGGATCACCACCAAGCTTGGCCATAAGTCGCAGAATGATCGGCAGAAGTGCCATCAAAACCGCAAGAGCAATCGTTGGCAGGAGACCAGTCACAACACCGCGGATGACGCTGGGGATTGGGTCGAAGATGTAATGCAGCCAGCTAAACGCTGACGAAGACTCAAGGGCCGGCACGTTGGAGATCGCTGCCACACCAGCAACGGGGAGCGACCAGAAGACGATGAGCGCGACGACGAAGGCGATAGTGGCGAGCTTACGGATGACACGTTCCCACCACTTGATCCTGAGGTTGGTCCAGATGACCTCGCCAGGAGTGATGCCAGCAAATCGTGGAGACATGTGCAGAGCTTGATGGTGGGTAAGGCTCTGGTAGGCGGCTTGTGCCAAGGAGACGGTCTCGAACTCGACGAAGACAGAGTTGAGCATCTTACTCTCCCTTGCCATGTGCGTGGCCTGCAGCCCGTCGACTTCTGGGATGAGCCTCTTTAGCTCAGCGCGACACCAATCGATGGTGTCGACCTTCTTGCCGATCAAGAACTTAGTGCGGTGCGTAGGTCGGTCCTTGGGCTTGAGGTATCGAGCAGCCACAGCTCCAGAGCCTTGGCCGATAGCCGCCTCTTCAGAGTCTTGACGGTGTCCACCCTTCTCTGCCTTCACGCGTGCCTTGTTCGCAGTGACGATGAGTTTGGTCTCGGCGCCTTCCAATTTGTACGCGGCCTTGTCACGATCATCAATCTTGTCCTGAAGCTCCTTGCAGTCGCTAGCGAACCACATGCGGCGCACACCGTGTCCGAGAACAGCAGTGAGCTTAGCCTGGTTCATGTACTCTTCCGGGACAGAGCAGAACAGGACTGTCCTCGAGGAGATGCGGGATGCGTAGAGTGGCGACATAAGGTAAGCTTGGCGAAGATTGATGTAGAAGATGCTCTCGCGCGTGATCATGTAGATTAGAAAGCTGAAGAAGATCATCGCACAGCCGCATGGTGCAAAGTAGCGCCAGTAGTTGGCCTGGTTGGAGAACGTGATGATGTTGAGCTGCGTCTTACCGGCGCCTCCAGTAGCGAAGACCGGGAAGAGAACAGGCCAGGTGATCAGGCAGCCCACAACACAGCAGACAACGCTGATCTTGAGGAAGCGCAGGAAAAGGTAGCCGTCCAAGGAGTGATGGTTGAGCACGTACGTGTCCGGGATCTTGTAGAAGGCCGGGATCCATCCGAACATCGTGTCGGGGAGCTTGGGTGAGCGCGCCTCTGGGCGAAGACTTCCCAAGAAGGTTCTTGGCTGATAGTATCTCTTGAATGGTCGCCTGAGCAGCAAGAACAGCACACCCCATACAAGAGCGTAGAGGCCGACGGTGACCAGAGGAGTGAGGACTTGTGTGGCGGACTGGTCCTGACCGCCCTGAGCGGATCCTACGTTGGCATCGCTGGCACGAGCCTGCAGAGGCGAAGTCATGGCTGCCACTGCGCGAGGAATTAGGTTTGCCATGTTGTTATTGTTGCTGTTTGTTGTGCGCTGCAGCAACGCGACGAATGTCGACCTTGTGACCGCCAGAGGGTCGTGGAGATGCTGTTGGTGAAAGTCGCAGTAGAGCTGCAAATGGTACTTGATGTCGCGTGAGAAGATTGTTGATTGATCGGTCTGCGAAGGAGGTGAAGCAGGGAGATTGCGAAGTGACACTGTTTAGGAGGTAGAGAGCTACGGTACACAGAGTTTAATTAGCGCGCCTGCCACTGCCACAGAAATGGAAAGCTCGAATGACGTACAGCAACACGCAATGTTCCCGTTCTGTAGCTCAAGAAGGATGAATGGAAACCCAACTCAATAGTAAACCGAGAGAGAGTTGGGCAGCTATATGCTACGTGACTTTTGATGTTGATAGTGCTGCGCCTGCTTGACATCCAATGCCTCGCGCTCGAAGAAGACAGTCCACGCGACACAAACATTGCAGCACGACAGGCGCTGAGCAAGTGTGGCTGACACTCGTGGCGGGTGACAAAACCAGCATCGATCCTGGCCTTTCGTGCCGAAACCTGGTTCTCGGTTGCACAGATCAGAGCCGTGCGGCGGGAGGGTGACATGGATGCGAAATTGCTTGCAGGTGAAGTGGGGGAGGCTGACGACGATCGATCGTGGCCTGGATCGTCGTGGAATTTCGAGAGCTTGACTTCAGGACATCGTATCGTGTAGGGCCGACAGCATTGCATGTTTGCCTCACGGAGTGGCCGCCGGTGTGGCCGCTCTTATATTGTGCTGTGGGGGTTTCACATGACAGTCTACATGAGCAGGCTGGGGCAGGATCTTGTAGACCTGTAGAGCGGTCTGTTGTTGAAGGGCATGGGGTCCATTGCAAACTGTAGCAGCGTATATGGATTCAATGGGATACTTGAGGGACCAACTAAATGGTGGGCTACTGATGTTATCGTGGAGGACGATAGCTAAGAACTCGCTCTTAATGCATTGCGGTACCCTTCGACCACCACTTTGCGTTAACCATCTCGTTCAAACGTCGCACAACATCTTCACCCAGTAATGTGCTGAATTGGACCAAATGTTGCTCGTCTGTCATCTGTAGGAGCTGCGCAAGCCCTTTTCTACCACCAGAGAGCCCGATCTGATTAACCTTGCCAAGTACAGTTTGCGCAGCATATGCGTTCAGCCCTGCAAGGCGGAGAAAATGCTCCCATTGAGTGTCTTCTTGCATAAGCTTTGATGCTGTCAAGGTGCCTGCATGCTGCATGATTAATGGAGCAAGCCACTTGACGATCTCCTTTGAGCCGCCTGGCACTACATACACTTCCAGGGCTGTCTGGAGTGCTGCTGCAAAGGCGGTTAGGTCTGCTATGGCATCACAGTCTCGCTGGTCGAACGCTATGGCGTCTGCAATAATCCCTTCACCTCCAGCGACCAGCACGACAATACGACCGTAGTGTGCAGATACTGCAGCAATGCGCTCACGTACGCCAGTATGCTTGTTTTGCCCAGGCAATGCCTTCTGCTTGAGCTTCTGAAGAGTCGTGAAAATGAGACCAGTGTCAGAAGAGAGAGTAACGTCGCATTCGTCGTTGTGCGTCTCTACCATTGCCTTGTTCGTAGCGCCTCCAGTTACTGTGATATTGTGTCGTTCGATGATCTCGAGCATTGGCAGTTGTGTTTGTAGGGCGCGAACCAATGTACGATCAGCAAGCACTGAGCTTCCAAAGATGACTTGTACTGGATCTTGCGGCTTTGGTAGTTGAGGAGCAGGCAAGAAGAGCGTAGGAATGTGACGCTCTTCTTGAGGCGTTACCACGACTGCGGTTGGGCCACTGGTGTGAGGAATAAGCCGGCTTGCACACTCTGGAGCAGTCGGTAGTTTTGCACTACCCTGTAGACGCAAGAACTGCCCTATTCTACCAGCACCCAGTGAGTCGCCGAGAGAAGGAGCCAGGTTGTGTTGGGTCTGCTTTGGCCCATGGATACTCGCGATTGGGCACGTAGGATGATGCTGCTGCGTCTTCGCCGTAACGCATGACTTATTACTCGATCTCGCCAGCTCAAGCTTGCGTCTGCGCAGCAGATTCTGGATGTCCGTTTGATACGGCAATTCGGTACCCGTGTTCATGTCTACGTTGCTGGATTCGTCGACTGTCGTGGTTGGAAGCGGACCGGTTTGCAGCTCGGCTGTGAGCTCATGTTGATTCAAGCTGGGCTCCTCCCTCGACCAATGGTCGGTAAGCAGAGTCTTGAGTTCCTCATCATCTTCGTCGTGATAGTGAAGTATCGAATGATGACCAGTTTCGGTGAAAAGCTCCGCAATGTCTAGCTCATCGTCCATCTCAATACTCGAGTCATACCTCGCGACGGACTCGTCTATCTCGAGTTCCTCGTTGTATATTTCTTCCTCCATTGCTCTACCGAGCCGAACAGGAAATGCAGTCCAGGATAGCTTTTGCTCCAGCTCGGACAAGCCAGGAAAGAGGAGATCGCCTTCGTCAAAGTCTTCCATGGCACGCTTGATCAGATTGGCCGTGGCCGCCGGGAATTCCCAAGGTGGTCTGGGGAGGCTGTGATCCAATTCAGGTACGGGAACGCGCAAGATGGTGTCAAGTGCGGACAACTTTTCATTCTCAAGGCGATGCTTCATAATCTCTACGGCGGGCCCAGCAATTGCGTCGAGGCAGTTCTGAAGATATTGCTTCGCAGACTCTCGATCTGGTCGTGATTCATCTGATTCGGGTGAAGGTACGAGACTGTGTGAGACCATCGTCGTATCCTTGGCCTCGACTGTTCTGCATGAAGAAGTGGTCGTCCAGCCGAGGGGCGTCAGAGGCACTTCCACTTTCTCTAGAGTTCTCGCGATAAGAGGTGACAAGCGGATGTCCGACGAAGTCTCTGATGAAGCGAGATTGCTCGGCAATCCAGAATGATCGAAGGTTTCCATGGAAGAGAATCCCCGCTCATCCTGTTCCAGCAATTGCTGCTCAACCTTAATAGCCTCGGCCGCTATCAAGTCCTCGGGCGTTGAAGTGAGATTGACCTCCAGCAGGGAGGCGTCCATGGCAGCCGGAGTCTGTGAACGCGATTGTGGCAGTAGTATCGGCGTCTCGACCTTGTAAGTGTCTGGCTGAGATGTGTCAAATAGAGTCCTCGAGAGTCTGCACAGTGAAGACTTACCGATTTCAAGCAGATAAGCAGATCGAGCAGGTCTGCGTTGCTTGAATTGAATTCTTTATGAATGTTGCGAAGAAACCTCGCCGCTTCCTCAGACACATCGAGCGTTTCGTTCGCGATCTCGGCCTCGATTCGAGCCGGTAGAGTAGGATCATCCATCTCTCTATCAAGGTCTTTGCCATCTCCTTCTTGGTGTGTCCACAATTCTACGTCTCGAGTATTGATGGAGATTTCATGCCGCTGTTTGAGCATCAGGAGCTCGAGTTCTGGATCGCGGTGGAGAACTGGCAATTCCATCTTAAGGTCACGAATTGTAGAGTATTTCCCCAGGTGCTCGATGAGATAATCTTCTCCATCGAAAGACATGACTTCTGCAAGAAAATTGATAGCATCCTTGTCCACATCCCATCGCTCATCGTCAACTACATGCTCAATGGCCTCGTGTGTATTAGCGCCAGGTTTGGGTGGGTCGTCAAGTTCATCCCCCCAGTCCTCTGACGCCATGAATGCTCTTGCCACAAGCATTTGATCTTCCGCATAGTATGAGTCGCGCACCTCGTCGAGGAACGCCTGATCATTCAAAGAGTCACTAGTCTGGTCGTCTGTCTGGTTGGTGACATGCGGCTGTGTGCTGTTTTGGCCATTGTCCCAGTACTCCGCTATCTCACTCGGTGTGGCATCGTCGAGATCGCTATAACCGGTGTCGTCCATACTATCAAGCTCGTGATTCTTCTGCGGCCAGGCCATGTTGCAGCGATGAGCATCAGAGTAAATCTCAAGAAGATGTTGGTGGAGCTAGAGCCATATAGATCGTTATAGTAGCGGCATACCCTGCGATTGGGAGTGAAAGAGCGTTTCATGATGACCAACGAGCCTGGAAGCTCTTCTTAAGGGAAGAACAATACCTCAAGGGGTGAAGTGAAGTGAAGTGAGGTGAGGTTGGGGACGGACCTATGCACGCGCGCCTTCCACTTCCACCGCGCGCACATATGACCACAAATTGGCGTAAAGCTCGTCTCTACAGCAGCGATCTCGTGAAGCAACGACCAATTCTTCGATTGAGCTTCCATGCCAAGGGACATAGCAATTATCCTGCATTAGTCGATGCTGGCATGATAGGACCGTGGCCTGCAAGGCTAAGCAGGAAGCAGAGTGCCCCAGCATGGGACTCAATTCCATGGTGTTGACGGACTCGGCGTAGAAGTGCTTCCGTTACATCAATGATCTTGCCGAGCGAAAAGACGCTGCATCTTCGAACGCATGTCCACGTACCTTACCTACCTTAGGTATAGGTACATGTAGACACTTTGACCGGCACATCCTTCCGAGCGCTTATCGATAACATCTCGCGCCACCGCGAACTTCTTTGCAATGACATAAGCAGCTCGGCAACGACGATCAGAACATTCTTGTGACTCAAGTGGCCTTCTAATTTGCGAAGACCGGCAACAACTCCTTGAGCACTTACAAAGACCAACAGCCAGCCATCATGTCCATGGAAGTAGACGCTCCGGTGCCTCTCGCAGCGCGACCCTCGACGCAAGCAACAATCCTCTGCTACAACTGCGGTGCAGCGATCGATGGCACACAGGCAGCTGGCGCGTTATGTAGTGACTGTTTGAAACTCACGGTCGACATCACACAAGGCATCGAACGAGAAGGTATACTGCTCATGTGCAGGGATTGCGACAGATGGCTGTCACCACCCGCACAATGGATCCAAGCCACACTCGAGTCACGAGAACTGCTCGCATTATGTCTACGGAAGCTTCGCGGCTTGAACAAGAGCAGAATAGTCGACGCCTCATTTATCTGGACCGAACCACATTCGAGGCGAATCAAGATGAAGATCAGCGTGCAGCAGGAAGCTTTCCAGGGCACAATATTACAGCAAACCTTTGACGTCGAGTTTGTGCAGCAGTATAAGCAGTGCCCAGACTGTGCGAAATCATACACCCACAACACATGGCGATCGTGCGTACAAGTCCGACAGAAAGTGCCACATAAAAGGACCTTCCTGTACCTGGAGCAACTCATCCTGAAACAAGGCGCACATAAGGAGGCGATCAACATCAAGGAAGTGCACAACGGCATCGACTTCTTCTTCTCAGCCCGGAATTCGGCAGAGAAGTTCCTCGACTTCTTATCTTCTGTTGCGCCTGTCCGGTCGAAGAAGAGTCAGGAACTCATCTCGACGGATATCCACACCTCCACATCCTCCTACAAATTCACATTCTCGACTGAGCTGGTGCCGATCTGTAAGGACGATCTCGTGGCTCTGCCGATCAAGATCGCGCGACAAATCGGCAACATCTCTCCTTTAGTGCTCTGCTATCGCATCGGCACTGCTGTCAACTTTCTAGACCCGAATACCCTACAGACCGCGGATCTCAGCGCGCCAATATACTGGCGAGCACCATTCGCACCTCTAGCTGACGTGCGCGAATTGACCGAGTTCATTGTCATGGACATCGAACCAGTAGGTCCACCCAAAGGCCGTTTCCTGCTCGCCGAAGCAACAGTAGCACGAGCGTCAGATCTTGGAGTGAACGATATCACGTATCTCGTCCGTACACACTTGGGCAGTGTCCTTCATGCTGGCGACAGCGTAATGGGATACCACTTGACTGGAACCCAGTTCAACAGCGACGAGTTCGACAAGATACAGGAAAGCAAACAGTACTCTGGTACTATTCCAGACGTCATCCTTGTGAAGAAACACTACGCCTCTCGCAAGAGGAACAAGAACAGGAACTGGAATCTGAAACGCATGGCGAGGGAGGAGAGTGAGATGAAGCCTCGGAAACAGGATCAGGATCGGGATGAGGTGGATTACGAGCAGTTCTTACAGGATCTCGAGGCGGATCCGGAACTAAGGGAGGGATTGAAGTTGTATAGGAATAAGGGGGCTGTACAGCCGCCGGCTTTGGCAGATGGGGAGATGAGTGTGGAGGGTGAGGAGGATGAAGGGTTGGAGATTCCAATGGAGCAACTTATTGATGATATGGAGGATATGGGGATGGAGGATGAAGACGATCTAGAAGATGGGGAGGAGGTCTGAGTTGGTGATGATCAGGATGACGCACGTAATTGAATCAAATGAGGAATGATGAAGATGCTGTGCTAATCAGCACGTGGACTGCCCACAGCCAGATGCAAATGTATCGCGGGTGGCTTCTGAGGCAGAAGCATTGTGGTATCGAGGTACTATGATTCGTCCCAAGTCGCAGGTATTGGTCGGCCATGCTGTAGCGGACGGCATGTGCGTGGGAGCCAAAGTGGTCTTGAGAGGGGAGTAGATACGGGTGATAGTTGCATAGATGCAAGCATACTTTTCCCAGTGCCATTTCGGCGTTGACCTTTTCAGTGGTCCACGGCTGTTTATTCTAGTGAATCTTCAACTGTATGAATCTCCGCCCAGATTCTAGTCGCGTCAATAGAAGGGGCAGGCACAGGCACATGTTGCCCCACTTCACGGCATCTCCCTTCCTGTTCCTGCATGAACAAAATCTACACATGAACAATATCCTTCTCACATGCATACACATAACAGCGACTCTTATAGATTGACATGGCACCAAAGGTCATATCTAAGGGCAGCGACCGCGCAGGTGGTGTCCTGCCCGTCAATGCTGCCACACGAGCAGCTGCCAGCAATAAGCCGGCGAGTAGACTGAAACTCGAGATTCGCCGACTCCCTCCCGGCCTGACACTAAGTGAGTTCGAGGAGGTTCTGGGGGAAGAGTGGAAGCTTGGGAAAGGGAAAGTGGACTGGCGAGAGTACAGACAGGGCAAGCTGAAGGCACCGGGCAAGATACCGGAACAGAGTCGCTGCTATGTCCACCTCGCCAACGAGACAGTAATCAAGGAGTTCGAGCAGCGATTCCTGAGCATCGTATTTCATGACAAGGCGGGTACACACAAACATGCCGAGCTCAAGCATCTCCCACCCACGCTTGGTTTTGCGCCGAGTCAGAGGACGCCCTTGCAGGTGAAGCAGAGGGCAGACAATCGACAGGGCACGATCGATCAGGACCCGGAGTTTATTGAGTTCTTGGAGGCGGAAACACAGCCATTAGGTAGACCCTCAGCACCAGAGCAGAATGCAGGCAAAGATCATGACCCTGTGAAGACCACACCATTGATCGAGGATCTCAGGGAGAGGAAAGCACAGAGAGCCAAGGCGGCCGCTGAGAAAGCCGAGAAGAAGAAGACGGAGGATAAGAAGGCTGCTGGGCATGCTAGGAGCGGTAGTAAGGATGCTATTGCTGAAAAGGGCGAGACGAAGAATACGCAGCAGAAAGTTGAGCAAGCGGCCAAAGAGGCAGCGAAGGTGCTGAATAAACAGGCGGCGACGAAGCAGCAGCAGGCTACTATTGCGGGACAAGCGACGAGTGCTAAGGGCGTCGCATCGCCTGCCAAAGCCAAGAAAGCTGCGCCTTCGCCTCGACAGCAGAATGCTACGCCTGTGCAAACAACGGCAGCTACAAGTGCTCATTCGGTGGCGAGCCCTGGACCTGCTAGTCCGGCGCCTGATCGTAGACCGCCAGGGCAGAGACAGCGCGGGAACGCTGACGGAATCAAGAAGATGCTGCAAAAGGATCTGGGGATACGATCGAAGGCTACGACGACCGATTCATCTACATCATCGTCGAAACCATCCGCAGTTGCGCGTGCGGTCGCGGAGACAGCTACATCCTCACCTATACCCTTGGCCACCACCCCGGCGCCAGCTACAACCAAAGCCCCGGCTATCAGCAAACCAGCTCCCATACCGTTAGCCTCAACAACAAAAGCCTACCTCAAACACGCCAATCCTTCCCAAGGAATGACAGAAATCCTGATCCTACGCTCCCTCTCCGAATTCGGCGAGGTTACAAACGTGACCATCGATCCGAGGAAAGGTACCGCAATAGCGAACTTCAAGGACAATGAGGGTTTGAAGAAGGCGATGGCTGAAAGAAAGGTTTCTGTGGCTAGTGGGGCTGTGGAGGTACTGGAGTTCAGGGAGGGGAGTTCGCGGGGTCCGAGCAGCAGTGTGCGAGGGAGAGGTGGCTTCAGGGGTGGTAAAGGGGGAGGCAGAGGTGGTGCTGCGGCCGCTGGGTCGCCGGCGAGTAGTGCCAGTGGGACGCCTGCACCAGCTGCGTAGACAACGCGCGAGTCCTTTCGTTGCGTTATATGCATCGACTAAGTCACTGACGAAACCTCGCTAGTATCTTTGTATGCTGGCAAGCGTGTCTGCATCGCTGCCGCACTGTACAGTCTAGTGTATATCAATCAATGTACAGATTTCATTACACATGCATCATGTTACATGCCTCCAAGCAGATTGCTCGCCCATTGATAGCTGCCCAGGAACACAGCCCCCCCAATACTAATCCACATCGTCCTCGGCCCAATCCCACTGAAGAACGCTTTCCCACCTTCCTCCCGCCATATCCTGGCGGTGATTGCAGCAGCGCTTTCCCGCTCCTTGGCAAGCATCAGTCTCGTTTTCAATACATCCAGTGGAGTCGTGAGGCCTGCGGCGACTGCTCCCGAGATCGACCCGTAAATCGCGCTCTCCGCCCCCGTGACGTCCTTGGGCTTCGGACCTGTGCGTTGTTGAAGTGACCACCGTTTCATCCCTTCCCAGAGAGGGAACTGAATGACTGTGAAAGGTACTTCGCGCATGACTGTTATGCCCCAGCCGCGGTAGAGTTCTCGCCAGACATGCAGTGTTCCATGGGAACTCCGTTGAGCGAGGATCGAGGTGAGGGCTGTCATGGACGTGGGATACTGTCCTGCCTGCGCCCGCTGCTTCACTACTTCCGTTGGGACTCGGACAGCACAAGCTGCTATCTCTCCTAGACTCGCAGCCAGCATATGTGCTCCTGCCGTGCCATAACTACCTAGATCTCGGCCTGCCGTGAACTGCGCTTTCACGCTCTCGTAGGTGACGAAGAAGAGTGCGGCTCCTGGCGCTGAGCCGACTACAGCAGATCCGATACCATTGTAGACGCCGCTGAAGCCTCCGGAGGCCCAGAAGCCGGCAGAGGATTGGAGCCGGGTTTTGAGGGTGTCGAGCGGGAAGAGCGATGTGTCTACAGTGGTGCCTGCGATGCCGCCGGCCTGGAAGAGAGGAAGTGTCAACGAGGAAGGAGCATGATTGGTGGCGAGACAAGGGAACGTACGATTAGGGAGCGAAGGTAAGGCGAATCGACCAACGCCGGTTGCCGCGTGTCCATGGGCAGATCAATGAAGACTGTAGCAGCTTTGAGCTCCGTTTGATATTTGGCAAAGCCGCAACCATGTCCCCGCAGATATGCCGAACCAGACCCGACAGAGTGAATAATCCGGGGAAGATGGTGCTTCTGGAAACCTCCGGGTACGGTAGATCAACCTCGGTCGATGACAAGCACGTGTCACATAGCCACTACCGCGTCAACTTATCTATGACCTCCTCTACCACAGCGCTTTCGCCACGATACCTAATAGTTATCTAAACCAATACTGGGATAGAGTCAATATGAGTCGCACCCTCCCACTGATACCGCTACCGTCATCGCTTGTGCTCCTTCCTGGCGTCACCACCCGGATACCACTACAGAATAGGTCTGACGTGGCCGCGTTGCTAGCCAATATATATAGCAAAGCATCTACACCACGCCCAGATCCATCAACCATCACAGTCGGCTGTGTTCCGCTCAACAGCTCATACCTGTCATCTGATGGTAAGCAGCTCATCGAAAATGGCGACAAAGACAAGAAGAAGTCCGCCACCATTCAGACGGACCCCGGAATGGCGCGCAAACCGGATCTGTTCCAGTATGGTACTCTCGCGAGAGTGACCGGAGTTCAAGGTCGACGACAGGGTGAATTGATGCTTGTCGTCGAAGGCGTCAGCAGGTTCAAGATCGACAAGATCACCCGTGACCGACCTTACTTTGAGGCGAAGGTCATGTTGCATCAGGAAGCTGCTATCCGTACAGACGATGCAGAAATTGCAGAACTGTTCGGCCAGCTCAAGCAACTTAGTCGTGAGCTCATTGCCCTTATCCGACTATCTGCGCTTTTGCCTCGTGGGCCTAATATGTCACTATCGCCCATCCTTGCTCGGCGTCTGGAACTCTATATCGTTCGGAAAGATATGCAGGAAGCTGGCGTTCTGGCCGATTTTATGACCAACATCGTTGATTGTACACAAGAAGACAAGCTGCGAATCCTATCTGCTCTGCCGATCAAGGACCGTCTTGAGCGCATCGTCGATGTACTGCAGCGCTCGATTGGTAGCATACAAGGTAGTAGCCGGATCATGTCGATCACTACGACTGTACCTCAAAACAGTGTCGTCGACCAGGAGATCCTTAACAGATTACGACAGGATCCACAAATGCGAGGCCTGGGTAATGGGCAGATGCCGCCCGGTATGGGCGGCGCAGCTGGTGCCGGCGGGCAAGGCGAGGAAGAAGCCAATGAAGTAGAAGAGCTCAAGAAGAGACTTGACGATGCCAAGCTCACACCGGAAGCGCAGAAAGTGGCAGATCGGGAGCTGAAGCGTTTGGCGAAGATGAATCCTGCTCAGGCCGAGCATCAAGTCATAAGGAATTATCTGGAAAACCTGTCCGAGATACCTTGGACGAAGATGACAGAGGACAATCTTGATGCGGCTACGTTGAGCAAAGCACGACAACAATTGGACGATGATCACTACGGGCTTGATAAGATCAAGAAGAGGTTGCTGGAGTATCTAGCTGTTCTGAAGCTCAAGCAGGCAGTCAATTTAGATCTCGAGAGGCAGATCCATGCTATTACTGAAGCTGCACGGCCGAAGGAGGAGTTGCATGAGGAGGCAGACACATCGGCAGAGGAGGGTGTGGCTCCTACGACAAAGACGGAACTCAAACCACGAGAACAGACGCCCGAAGAGGTGAAGATACTGAAGCATAAGAAGATGGTGGACAAGTCGCCGATCCTGTTGCTTGTTGGCCCGCCTGGTACTGGCAAGACTTCTCTGGCCAAATCTGTTGCGACAGCTCTGGGACGAGAGTTTCACAGGATATCGCTAGGTGGTGTACGAGATGAAGCTGAGATCCGTGGTCACCGAAGAACATACGTTGCTGCTATGCCTGGCTTGATTGTCAACGGTCTGAAAAAGGTCGGTGTCGCCAATCCTGTCTTCCTACTCGATGAGATTGACAAGGTTGGCACATCATCTCATCATGGCGACCCTTCGGCTGCTATGCTGGAGGTCTTGGATCCAGAGCAGAATCACACATTCGTCGACCACTACGTCAACATCCCCATCGATCTCAGCAAAGTCCTCTTCATCGCTACAGCCAATACTCTCGACACAATACCTGCACCGCTTTTAGACAGAATGGAAACCATCCAACTATCAGGCTACACCACCATCGAGAAACGACAGATCGCGACGCGCCATCTCATACCCAAGCAAATCACAACCAATGGCCTCCGTCCAGAGAATGTCGACATGACGGATGATGTGATCGAGAGGGTTATCACAGGCTACACCCGCGAATCCGGCGTCCGTAATCTGGAGCGCGAGATAGGCAGCGTCTGTCGTTCAAAAGCAGTCCAGTACGCCGAAGCGCGAGATACCAATACTCTACCCGCCTACACCCCCGTCGTCACAGCAGACGATTTGGAAGACATGCTAGGCATCGAGCGGTTCGAAGAGGAACTCGCAGCTCGCACTGCCCAGCCTGGCGTCGTTACTGGATTGGTAGCATACAGCTCAGGCATGCAAGGCAGCATCCTCTTCATCGAGATCGCCGATATGCCTGGTTCCGGGCGCGTCCAACTCACAGGCAAGCTTGGCGATGTGCTGAAGGAATCTGTGGAAGTGGCTTTGACGTGGGTCAAAAGTCATGCTTACGAGCTAGCATTGACCCATGATCCGAACGAAGACATCATGAAATCCCGCTCCATCCATGTGCACTGCCCATCTGGCGCGATTCCCAAAGACGGTCCCTCCGCCGGCCTCGCACACACCGTCGCACTCATCTCGCTCTTCTTAGGCAAATCTGTTCCACCTAACATCGCTATGACTGGCGAAGTAGCTCTACGTGGAAAGGTCATGCCGGTAGGCGGGATCAAGGAGAAACTGATTGGGGCCCTGCGGGCGGGTGTGAAGAAGGTTTTGCTCCCGCAGCAGAATCGCAAAGATGTCAAGGACTTGCCTATGGAGGTTACGGAGGGCTTGGAAATTGTGCTTGTGGGACATATTTGGGAGGCATTACCGCTGATATGGCCCGATGCGCAGTGGCCGAGTCAGCAGAGGGGGTGGAGTGGGGTTGATAGTCGGTTGTAATGGATGTACTATTCATTGAAGTCACTGGACAGTCTGTAATGTTGTACAATGCTTGTGTATATGATCATTGCGTCCTCTTCTGTGGGGGTTGCCGCTGCCGCCGCCGCCGTCGTGGCGCTGCCCAACATTGCCCGCTCTGTTTGGCTACCCGAGTCTCCGGAAGATGGTACGTGTCGCCAGAGCTAAGACGGCCGTCAACAGACAACGAGTGTACATGTGCAATCACAACAAGAAACGCAGCGTCTAGTCCTAGCAGCATCCGTTGCAAGGGGCCGACTCCGATTGGCTGGCACTACTCAAGATTACCTAGCTACATGGTTTTGATATACCTCGGTGGCATTGATACACGCAAAATTCTGCTTGTTTCCTATAGATTATGTGCAGTATGGTCTTGATCGTCGCTGCGACGTTATTGCTCGAGTCGCGAGGTCCTCGGACATCGGCTTTATTGCTCGTTCGGTGTATGGTCAAGACAAACGATCTCTTTGTTGTGGAAAATGCCAGTCTACAATATGCGACGTCGCACCAACTCCATTCGAGCAGACCGGCCAGCGCAATTGCAAGTTAATTATTACAACTGGACGAGCGAACATCGTTACGTTTGTACAGCGGGCTATGGCTTTGACCGACATGGAGTACTGAACGGGAACCTCCAAATGAAAAGAAGCAGCGGCAAAACAGTTGTGAGGCAGTCGATCGTCGCCTCTCTGACCATTCTACTACACTACTACTAAACATACTTCCACCCTCAGGCTCCGCATACATCATGGCCCAGCATCATGCCTCGCAGCAATATGCATCGGCTTAGTATGCACCTTCACGCTTCGTCCAGCCAGTCAATGGACTGAGCTCAATTGGACCATAACCGCTCTGGATCGGGGTGCCAGCGACGAGGCTGAGGTTTCCGACCTTGGCGCCTTCGGCTTCAAGAGACCACAGCACAATGCCGACATAATTGCTGCCGTGATAGTCCCAGATGCCCTCCGGGACAGGGAAAACCTGTGGCAGTCAGCACAATGATCGCACTTTGTCACATGAGGGTACAGTCAACTTACATCCTGAGGTCCGACGTTGTGGACATATTTGCCAAACTGATACCCGTTGACAAACAGTATGACTCTGTAGCTTGGGACAGTGCCATTAGCTGTCGTTGTAGCATTCGTGAAGCTGAACGACAAGGGAATATCGTAGCCGGTGGGCATATCAAGATCGAACGTAGTCGAGTAGAAGTTGACACCTGCCTTTGACAGTCCCTCCATTGGACCCAAGGCCGAGCTGGCCCAGCTCGATGTAGGCGCCCCGGGAAGATGCCAGCCTTGCCGCTCAGCATACAGGCCGCCCTCGTTGAGGGGACCTCTCGTGACATCCTCGAAGTCCTCTCCGTGCAGGTTGCCTGTCAGCTTCCAGGTCACATCACTCTGGGCATGACCCGACAAAGTGTAGTTGAGCACACCACGAGGGTTCTTGGAGCCCTCGCTGCCGACAGTCCAGTCCTCATCTAAGCCGTTGTTGTCTATGACAGCCGTGATCACATAGTCCTTACCGGAGGTGAGAGCGGGCAGATCTACCGTGGTGTTCCAATACGTGTAGACATCCGCTCCATCGAAGGATCCAAGGAAGCTGTCACCAAGCCACAGGCTGTGCCCAAATGCTGAGCCGCCCTGGGTCTGTACGTAGAAGGTCTTCTCGTTGCCATTGGCACAGAAATGAGCACGGTACAGCAGAACACCGGTATTATAACCATAGTCGCTAGCGTATAGACTTCGTGGCGTGGTCAGGTTACGAATAGTGTTGTTGGAGTACGTCAGGTCGGCAGTAGTCCACAGACTGTCATCATAGCCGGGTTGGACCTCTGGCAAGCTGTCAATGACCTTCCAGCCGACCGTGCTAAGATTAGGTACGGTGATTGAGGGCTGCTTGTAGGTTGCTGTAGCAGTCACAACACCATCCCAGCCTTGCTTGAATGAAAGGCTTTGCCCGTTCCAGGTGAGCTCGCTAGTGTGGGCTGGCGCGCCGATAACTTGGATATCGGAAGTTGCGTTGAGGTCGCCAGTCAGATAGACACAATTGTTCTTCACCTCTGCAGTGCGCAGGAGGTAGCCAGTCTTGACGATCGGAGCAGAAACCTCATACGTGGCATTGGTGTGATTACCAGAGACTGAATCGTTGGGCAAGCTTACAACCCAATAGTCGTATGCAGAGTTGCGGTCAAGCAGGTAAATAGTCAGGTCGCATTCAAGTTGGACGACTTTTGTCGTGGCATCAGCTTCGTAGCCAAGAACGGTCGCGCCATTGCGGTTGGCAATGTTCACACCTGAGCCTTGAGTTGTCCATGCATGGCCACCACCAGATATGGCAAGCTCGTGGGTCTCACCAGGTCCTCCATAGACGATAAGGACACGCTTGTCGCCGTACTTTTTCCATGTGAAGATCTCCGCAGACGAGTAGAGAAGATTTATCCCACCAACATCATAATCGGTGACATGGAACTTGGAGTCGCGCCCGTGGAGCGAGAGGCTGCCACCGAGCTGGGGGATAGTGACGTTGCCCTTGCTGGTGGGTAGTGTGATGGAGTACTCTGTGGTGTCGTTCGAGTTATATGCAGCGTGTCTGATTACGAAGAAGTCGGTGACATTGCCTAGGAGAGCAGAGACTGCAAGTGCACTGTTGCCAGTGTAGCTGCCATTCGCATGGCTGTTGTTTTGCGCCACAGCTGTCAGGTATGCTGGAGAAGCTCTGAGGAAGTTTGCCTCAAGTTTAGCTTCACTGTACTTCTCTCGTGCTACACCACGCTCCTCGTCAATGACGGCAGCATAGTCGTAGCTAGTATAACCACCAGGATGCCCAAGGTTACCCCAGTTCGTGCCGCCGTAGGTCATGTAGATGTTGAAGATCGTTACGCCAGCCGAAAAGTCATTCTTGTAGAACACTCTCTCAAACTGTGGATTCAGCAGCTCAAGACAATTAGCGAAGCCGGGTCCACCCCTGCCAAAAGCGTTAGTTTGAACCCAGGAATACAAAGCCATAAATTCACATTATCGCTGCTTACCATGGGTCAAATGATCCTCCCTGAAATTCGATGATGGAATTCGGCGTGCTGGAGCTCTGATTTAGGTGATCTGCCAGGTAGTATGTCGGCAGGGCATTGTCAGGCCAGACGTTAGGATTGGCACAATCGAAACCGAGGGGATACCCATCGTAGCCGTAGATGTCGACAGCTGCCTCTTTGCGCGGAGGACCTGGAGCAAAGTAGCCCTTCGGCGAGGCGTCGTTGGAGATGAAAGGCACCACAATTCCTGCATCCCGCAACTGCTGCTCAACGCGGGCAAAGTAGACGGCATCTGGGAACTCGGGAACTCTAGAGTTGGCTCCAGTGTATTCGTTCTCGGGCTGGACGAAGATGACGGGGCCACCGTTAGTGATTTGGGCCTTTGCGATGATACCTCCAATGCTCGACACATAAAGGTCTGTGGCGTTGAGATATCTGGGATCCCGTGTCCGCATCTAAAGGGGAACGTCAGTACTAAGCCATGCTCTTGCACAAGAGAGTCGTGTATGATTGTACTCACCAAGGCTGGGTTACGCTGAAGCCATCCTGGAAAGCCTCCTCCAGAGACTTCGGCATTGATCTACGTATATCTGTCAGGCGGGTATTCGCGTACTGGAGAGACCTATGTGTCCTTACATATGGTCCGGGTCGAGCGAGCAGGTAGATGCCTGCAGTAGCTGCCGCCTCGAAAAAAGGCTCGAAGGCGAAGACACCTGAAGCATTGAACTCTCCCTGTTTACCTTCCAGCAGTGCCCAATCGGTGTAGAATGATACACCATTGTAGCCTAGTGCCTTGATCTTCTGAAAGACGTCGAGCCAGAGTGCAGGGACTGGCAGTCGAAATGGATGGAACTCGCCTGAATAAAACAGGACACGCTCGCCACGAACGAAGATAGAATGCTGCAGAACCTATCAGTATGTTCTCGAAGGCTGCGTTGTAATCTCTGACTTCATCCCAAGTGACAATATCCTGGAGTGCTTCCCGTTTGTACGGATGCACAACCATTTCCGGCTTGCCACCAATGGCTAGAGCGTCAGACCGTACTGCTGCCAGAGACAGCAGCGCCGCCTGGCATAGTTTCCCAAACAACATCTTGCAAGCTTGCACGAGTAATTACAAGCAATGGGTACACAGAAGGCCGCAATGATGAGATCGGGCAACCTCTCGCCTTTTCTACCATCATCACGTAGCATTCATGCCATCGGCTAGGCAGGCTGCCCCTCTCGCACCCTGCTGTCCCGATGCCTCGTGGAGCATCGTGCAAAGCATGTCCCTCGATCAATAAGGCAAATCTACCAGTAGATCAGGTACAACGTGAAGTCCAATCGTGCTGATGACGCTCCGGAAGAACTCTCCACCTGCTTGTTGTGGAGAGGCACGCATTTCCCCGCTGACGATGGCGGAGGCCGGTGGGTGGCGGCACGAAAATCTCTCTGCACTACGCTTACATCAAGGTTTGACTTGAGCACAACATCGTATTTGACTCGGGATGTGGAGGGAGGATTACCTCACGAGTCGGTATGCCGTGGATAGTACAGGGTGCGCCATAGGCAGGCACGTTGCATTTATCCCTGACAAACTTCATGCCACCGCAGACTACGGCAAGATTCTGGGATCGCTCTGATGAGCTTCCATGACAGACCTGCTACCCAGGACGGACGCCAG
Source organism: Recurvomyces mirabilis (assembly GCF_035927965.1). NCBI lineage: Eukaryota > Fungi > Ascomycota > Dothideomycetes > Mycosphaerellales > Teratosphaeriaceae > Recurvomyces > Recurvomyces mirabilis. The sequence continues at coordinate 628,969 of NW_027041937.1, read as the reverse complement.
CTGTACTTCCTTAGGCGGCATTGAATGCAGCAAGTCATGATCGGATTGCGAGGGTCATGAATAAATTATTCCTGGAAGCCAGATGAGACGTAGAACAAGACCCCAGGAATGCCGGCATCGAGAACTTCGGCATCGAGAACTTCACAGCTGCTTGTCACTGGCGTCAATCAGTACTTGGCGTTAGGAGAACAAGATCCAAATTCAATGGAGCGCTCCCCAACAAGGACATGATAAACCAATTTTGGGACTGGAATCAGAAGGGGCTTCAAAGCCTGTGAAAGGGATGTCACGATACGATGCGAATGGACAAGGCCTTAGCATACGGGGAAGTATGCCATCACAAGTCTACAACTCCGCTCTAGCAACCTCGCGCAGCAACAGATTAAACCTCGTATCTACCGTTTCCACATCATCCGCAGTCAGAACATTCAAGTAGTCCTTCGCAGCGACAGCATGAAATGCCAGCTGGTTCTCATACATCGCTCCACCGAAATCCTCCAGATCTGCCTCGAAGCTTGAGCGCTCGACAGGATCTAACACCTCATCATGCATATAATGCACATGTGGTTTCGCCCATGTTGGCCAGAAGAAGATTGTGGGTGACAGCGGACATATCAGATCGGGATGCATCACCTGCATCTGCTTTGGCAATCGAACTGAACGGTAATTCCAGACGTGCGAGTCAAAGCTGGTATATGCCTCTCGCCATCGTGATAAGAACTCGCTCTCGGGTCGTGCGATGATCACTGCATTACAAAGACCGTAGCGGTTGCCGCCCTCGTGGCCCATCAGTATGTCGCGGGGCCTGTCGAGAAGTTCGTTAAGCGGCTTGAGAGCATATACATCCGTGTCGAAGTAGATGCCTCCCTCACGCCTCAAGATCGCGAGTCTCAAGAAGTCTGCCTGATGAGGCAAGGAAATGCCTCTTGCCGCGGGAGACCCGCCATCGGGAAAGTAGTCTTGCCAGTCAACGTTTACGAGCGTAATGTGCCTTCGAAGCTGCTTCCACCAGTAATTCTTTTGATTCAGTCCGGTTGTATGGAGCTTGATTTCCATGGCATCAGCACGGACGACAGCAGCCTTGAGCGCAAGAAAGCGTGCGTAGTCAAGGTCCAAAATTCCGCCTGGGTTCGTTAAGGATATGAAGTGGATGACATTCGGGATCGAGGTCTTGCTCTGCGAGTGATTGGTGTGCCGCGCGCGGCAGTACATTTCCTCCTTGGTGTCTTTCCAGTCCCATCGCTGCACACGATCTTCTGTTCCGCTCGACCGTTGGTTCAGCTGTGTATATAGTAGCTTGGGGCTTGGTCCAAGGTACAGCAAGAGGAAGCATACGGTGGTCAGAAAAACCAAAGGACCCGGGGCGAAAGTACGAGGCACTCGTCCATCGTTGTGCCATAGCAGTCCTACAGGATGGTGATAGGACTCGCTGAGAGTGTTTTGACCTGCCCCATGATGCAGTATGTCGTGTAGATATTCTGCATTTATTAAGACTGGGTCGGTGGAAGAGACACCAATACGCAGCTGGTTGAACTTAGCTGACTGGCAGCCGCTGGCCATCTCTTTTGGCCATCAAGTAACGGTGAAGCGCAACGTTGCGTACGCACACTCGTGTAATACCACCCACTCCGCGGACATGATCTAGACTCCATCTGTCCGTCCCATCCATCGCTCAGGCGGTAACATAGAGGATGGCAGCAATGGAAGTAGGATTAGCCTCCATGGCGCTTTGAAGTACGCACGTGCTGGTGAGGTCTAAGCAGTCTTACGTGCGACGCCATCCTACCGATGCTTCAGGGGTGGTATGAGGTAACGTCATGGTGCGGTGGAATACGAGCAGCCAGGCAGCAGGACAATGTATTGGAAGAGCATCGACGAATTCTCAGCCTCTTCGTGCTTGCACTACCAAGGTCAAAGAATATGGTCAAAGAGACCGTCGTGCATAACTTGGATGTGTTTTTCTCCGTATTGGGTCTGTATAATGTCGCCTAATAGTCGAGTCTGTGAGGGTCGATGGAGCTGCAATGTTATTACAGCTTCCGAGCGCAGCCTGAAGGAATAGCAGATGGATGGATATGGTACTGCAACCATAGGCCCGAAAATGGGTGACGTGTCGGAAGCACCTTCGTATTGCGGGCCACACGCACTGACAGCGGCAGCAAACCTAAGTTGTATGACCGTTGCATGTCCCTGTGAGATTATGCAGGATTGTCGCTGCCAGTCCCAGCAGTGCAGGCTATCAAATCAGCCAGTTGGTGGTCGAGACTCGGCTGAGGAAGCTAAGAGAGATTGCTGCCCACACCGCGGCCTGACAAGCGAAGTAGCTTCAATACATTTCTACATCATCTTGCTATGCTTTGGATCATAAGCGTAACTTTCTCCTTCATAACATCATACAAACATTATAACGGACCTCCCTGTCATGTTCTTGACACGCCGCGGTCTCATAAGGCTTCAGCCAAATGCAGGACAAGTCATGTCAGGTGCATTACGGAATTGATACAAAGCAGATCAAATGCTTGACATACCGTAGAGAGTGTTCAGCCAGCCAGGGGTCGACCCAAATTGCTCTCGAGAAGCCCATTCAGCGATGTCTCCTCCATTAACAAAAGCAGCAAGATCGTCGGCACTCATACGAGTCTGCAAACCATTAAGCCACGCTTCCTTCTGGTATTCGTCCCAGACTTGTTGCTGCACTGGTGGCTGCTCCGTATAATGCTGCTGGATGGGCATGATGTGCTGGTGCTGGTGCTGCGAAGGTTGATGTGGTGAGGCGAAAGGCTGCTGCATGGGCATTGGCGCATGCTGATAATGATGGGTACCCGGTGGATAAGCGCTCTGCGCATGTTGCATTGGTGGGTAAGGTGCGTGTTGTGGCGTCCATCCTGCATAGCTAGGCAGCTGGCGATCGAAAAGAGGCGAAGCCTGAGACGGAGTAGTCGACGAGTGTGAAGCTGGCGAGACTAGAGTTGGTGGCGGTCCGGACGATATAGAGAGTTCTCCAGAGTAGGCTGGACGGAAGCCATTGTTTTGAGTGCTGTAGCTCGGAGGTGGTAGTGAGCCTTGCGGCGTTGGCTGCTGTTGCGTGGGCGGATGCGAAGTATGATACTGCGAAGGGTAAGAGTCGTAGGTCCGGAATTGGGCACTGTTGGGTGTCGACATGCTCTGCTGCCGACTCAACGTCGCGCCAGAAGTGGCATTGATTGCATTCCATGGACCACCACTTTCTGCTTTCTGGTCCATTGGCTTCCTTGTATCACGGTCTTCGCTCTTAACAGTCGTCCCGGCAGACCCGCTATCATCATTCAGTGCGTCGCCAGGGCGTGATTCTTGCGCAGGATCCGCATCGTCCATCTCGATATCATAATCGTCGAGATTGCCGAAGTCCTTGATGGTACGTTCAAGCAGCTTCCACTCATCCAGTCCACCACCAGGACCACCCTCTCGCAAACTTCTGGCAACGGTGGAACCACTGTCGTCTTCCGATGAGCTTGTCTCGGTAGACACAACATTCTTCCTATAGTCGCTCCTCATACGCCGGAAATATTTGTGCATGCGTGTAATGGTTGTAAACCAGCCGTCAGCCATGCGCAGTCGAGGTCGCATGTGTCCAACCATCTCTAACGCTTTCTTGGCAGCTTCAAAACCTTTACTTCCACCCGATCGGTCACCATCCATTTTCATCGTCGACGACACTGCTGGTGGAGTACACATATATCCTTCTCGGTCCATGTGCGTGAAATTGATACTGTACACCCCGACGAATGCCACAGTATATATCGCGAACCCAACAATCGGCGTTTCTACAAGCGCAGACCACTCCTGGCAACTGCGCACTAGGTCCATAATCTCTCGCGCGCACCTGAACAATTCGGTGGCACTTTCCTCCCAGAAGCCAGACGGCACATCGTATCGGTCTGGTGGGAACATCGGTGCGTCGAGCGGACCCACAGGTCTGTTACACCGAATGGGAAGAAACGGCACATACTCTCGGTGAAGCATGATGTTACATAGAAGATAGACAATGTGCACAAGAGCATATGGCGTTGAGGTCTTCATGCTGATATGGGCCTGTGTATTCTGTGGGGTGAGTGTGTGTTGTCGAGGGAGGCTTGCTCGGAAGTCCCAGCACTGTTGTCGTAGTCGATTCCATTGGCAGCGCCTATCCCAAGGTGGGTGTTCCTCAATCCTAGAAAGCAATGTCAGCGTCTTTTGTACCTCCTCAAAAGGCTGCGTGGTACTCACCTGCGACCACCTGCGCAAGACCATTGCACCACACGGCCATAGAGCTTGAGTATCTTCACATAGCGACTAACTAAGCCCTCGTCAACGCCAGTCTCTAGACGTCCCCTTTCATCATCATTCGCGCTAGTCAGGTCTGTGGATATCGACATTTTACGTCCACCATCAAGAGACTTGCCAGGCGCAACGAAGGCCTGTCGATGATTCTGCAATTCTGCCCTGCCTTCAACGACACGCTCCTCTTCTCCCAGCATTAAAGTTCTGACTTTTTCACCGAACAGAAACGATCGCTCACTCGCCGGCAGCTGGATGCGCAGCTCGTGCGCATGTAACATTTGTGGCCGGTATTTGCCACTGCTAAGGTAGCGATCCATGATGTAACAACTCCAGAAAGTCCGCCGCCGAATCTCTTGCTGAACAAAAGCATCTTCCTCCCCTTTAGAGCCCGCCAGAGAGCCCTTTCTCGAGTCCAGACCCATCCTTTCAGCCTCGGAGCCAAGAGCCAAGGCGCGAGACATGGGCTCATCGTCCAGCTCGCGCTCGTACTGTAGACCCATTGCTTGTGCAGCACGAATGGCTATACCGATAGTAAGCCACGCTTTTGCACCTCTGCACATGCTCCACTCGTGTAAGCCAATCATAAGCGCGGCCTGGATGCGCTCGATATCGTGCACGCGATTATCAGTCCAGCTAGTGGCCAATCGCTCATTTGCAGCTACTGCATAATACTGGCATGCTATCAGAGGGTTGCTTGGCCTGGAAGACGACGGAGGGTGGTGGTGCGCTACCAGTTTACTATGGAACCGTGCGGTCAAAGCCAGAAACGCCAACAGGAATTCAGGCGATGCCGGGGGTCTACTAGAAGCAGCACTAGAGTCCAGGTCTGCCATACTGGTGGACGGAGGTTGCATTGGGGCCTGTCGAAGAGGCCTAAGAAATGTTGGAGGATGCAGGAAAGGCAAGTCTGCAGAGTAGTGGACCTGGAAGATGTCGAAGAGCTCTTGCCATACAAGTGGTGTGAGTAATTTTGGATCCAATGCATCGAGCAGGGGCCGTAACGAGTCTCGGACTGCATTGCTTTCTCGTCCAGTACCAGCAGGAGGATGTACACTCTTTCTCGGTCTCGGCCTCCTTTCCCCATCTAGTCCAGCATCCTGTTGTCTACCCGGGAGACTATCCCTCCGCCGACCTGTCGAGGCCACTGGTGAGGGGTATGTGCACTCCCGGCTTGCGTTCTCGCATGACCGACATGTCGTTCCGACCCCATTGTTGACGCACTTCACCTTCGAGCGCCGGCATCGAATGCAGGCGATACTAGAGCGCATTCGATTCTGCGCGTGCCCGGGCAGCGAGGGCCCGGTAGCGGAGTGAGGACCACTGGTTGAAGCTATCGTGGAGGTGGAGGTGGAGCTCGGATGCTGGGTATGCGGCGATTGGAGAAGCTCGTCGGCAAGCCGAACGGGATCGTGAGACTCCACGGTAGGTGATATACGTGAGGTAGTATTGGTATTATTCGCGGTCCGCTGGTTGCACGTGATGTCGCACAAGATGGGAAGGGTCGCAAGGCTACGGCAGGAGTCGGGAAGGCGCACACGAGGGTGAGAGTAGAGGGAGTCGAGATCGTCACGATACTGCTCATACGGAAGGTGCCACGCTGCTCATGGAGCAGGCGCAGCCCGCAGGACCGGCGATGCAGCCACTGTCCCAGTATTTGATGCTGAACCAAGATGTCGAAACCAGCGCTCTCGAGGCCGACGCCGCGGATGCCAACGGCCCGATGCAATTTAGATCGCGATAAGATGTGGCTAGGAGATCGTTTCGGCAAGAGACGCCGTGGGGGAACCAGACGGTCTTTACACAAATGATATGCCACTGACGATGCCGGAGAGTACTGTTGATATTCCACCGTTGCATACCAGGACGTCGAGCAAGCGAGACAGTCCCGATTGCTCGGGTCTCTCAGTCCTCTCTAGAACTAAGTCGGTCTTGTTCGGCAACAGAGCTCCCGTAACGAGTCCGGCGCCTCCTCAAAGCTTTCCCATTGGATCTCCGCAAACGCTCGCTTTGTGGGGCAGCCCTCCAATCGCGCTGAGCAGATCTTTTCGGCGTCTTCGACTACTCATTAGACTTCATCTCGACCAGTATACTCGTCGACGTCTTCTCAGGCCGGCCTGCTACATGCTTCCCAATGAGCAAGTGACGTTCAGCAAGCCTCTCACTTCGACATTCCTCGCGGCACTTGGTTAGCCGCGATACACTTTGCCGGGCCCGGCACGGGGTCGGCTTGCCGATGAACAGCCAGTGTGCTGGCCTCATTTTGGGTTGAAGAGCATTCTGCCGAGCCGCACCATAGACCTAGGGAGCCATATGGTCGGTATTGCGGCAGAGGTCGCACAAGCGACAATCTGTCAGCAAGCCTGTCGCCTCATCACTACCCGCGGGCATGATGTTTCTTCTGCGGGAAGTAACACAGTTTACCTGGTCAGTCGGGATTGAAGTTCACATGTGCTTGTCATCAGGCAAAGCTCTGGTATTTAGAGCACAAAGTAGTAAGAGCACAGCAGGCCGGGTATGGACGAATGCCAGAGCAATGACAATCCTTTCCTTGCTATATAGAAGAGGTCAAACTCCGCGACGGCGGTCCGCTGGAACGCGATAGAACCTTCTCTTGTACTTTCTGCGCAAAATCCTCACAAGCATCGTATACCCATCTTGGTCGCATACAGTGTGAAGACCGCGAAGTCGTGACCAGCGGCTAATTATACGACCTGTGGGAGTACAAGTGGTGGCTGACCAGGATCTTAACCAGATTCTCGGTATATACCTTGCATGAACTAAGCGCAGGTATGCGTAGCGGCTTTTGCCATATAACAAACCCGAGGATACCTCACGTGCTCCCCGGACCACCGAGCAATGCGAATCTTCGGACAATACTGGGACCTATCTCGTCGTACTCGGCTTTCGTGTGGCAGTAACTCCTGAATTCTGGTGTCTGGCCGAGCAACGAGCCTCCGAACCAAGGGCCGTGTCGTTGTCTTCTGTGTGTGATGACTTGGACGTCAAGGCCGCCAGACTTGGCTTGGTTGCCTGCGCGTGCTTCGGAGGCTTTAATGCGGGCATCTACTAGGTGCCGGATGTCGCGTTGTAGGCGGCGGCCGAAGTCTTTGTATAGTGTTGAGCCTCCAGATAGGACGATGTTCTTGTATAGACCTCTTCGAACATCAATTGGTGATGTTTGGATGACGGTGTCGACGATGGTAGGTAGTGGTGTAAGGAAGTCTGAGCTGTAGATTTCGGGGTTGAAGAAGATCTCGGGTGCCAAGAAACGCTCGTAGCCAACATCGACTGTCACACTTCGACCACCAGGCTGCTGCACTTCGTAGTGCTTGAATCGATCGTCTGCTTCTCGATCGAATCTTGCAAACTCTTTAACGATATCTGGGCACACGTAGCAGAACTCCTCCTTGATCCTCTCGGCTGTCTTCAGTGAGCTGTCCGGCTCTCCTCGATCACGCAGCAGAGACTGTACGAAGTACGTGATGTCTCGCCCAGCAATTGGTATGCTCTTAATACTGCTTCCAATGACGTATCCTTCCGCAACAGGGATAACGTGGGTTACACCCTCACCACTGTCAATCACTGTACCTGTCAAACTTCGGTCTTGCACCTTCGAAGATGTCCACGATGCTGCCAATGCGAGTACAGCCTGCACGGCAATGTAGAGTCCAGCACAATTGAAGCTTTCGAACATGATCTCGGCTGTGTTCTCTCTGTTCTCAGGTGGGTTGAGCGGTGGTTCGGTGAGAAGGAAGTAGTGGTCTTCGGGCTCGACTCTCAAGTATTTGAAGATGCTGTTCGACCAAAACCTCTCCATTTGGTCCCAGTTCTCGATTTGTCCATGTCGTATAGGGTAGTGTAGACCGTACCCCGGCCCTGCTGCTGCACCAAGCGCCTCGTCGCCAATGAAGAAGTCCAAGTCCTCCGTGCCTCTCTTTGCCGACAGATGTCCACCTGGGCCTGCGCCACCAGTCAGGAATGACGGCTTTTGGCCTACTGCTGGTCGTCCAGAGCCTGAACCTCCGGCTCCTGCTGCTGGGCCTTTCGTCGCAATGGCGGTCGGGAAGACGAAGGAGGGTGAGTCGTTGCCAGCGAAACCTAGCTTGGTGTATCCCGTGCCGCTGCGCGGTAGTTAGTATTTGCGTTGTTCGTCCCGGGTCGAATGTATGCTTACTTGTCCATGACAACGGCGGGCGTTTGAGGCGCCATGCTGGGCTAAGTAGGAGGGAGTAAGCGATGGCGAAGAAGGTGCAAGAGTCGTAGTTCTCCAGACGTCCCCAACACTCTCCGTGGAATCTGTGCTGTATACGTTTGAGTCGCAATTGCCCGTGTTGCCTAACCTGACATTGGACCTACGTAACGTCGTGAGCACGGCGGGCACGTTTCGGGAAGTTGCCCCACTGGGCATGCCATGCCAAGCTTCGTCACGAACTCTACAGTATCCCTATATAACACACACGAGTTCTCCTGCGCCCCCTCGGTTTGCATTGCGAGAGACGGATCATGATGCTATGATTATGGCTTCTGCGGCGCTGTCTCTACAGCAGGTTTACCTGACAAGTGATCACTCGCCCAGGTAGGTACACTTTCGTTGGAACGACCACCGGGTGTCGACCTTGTCGAGTCGTTCTTGCCATCTTCAGAAGAAGAAGCAAGAAACACGCGAGACGCGACCTAGGCGACCGCAGACCTCACCTTGGAAATTTTCCGACTTCGTAACTTCACTACCACCGCTCACCTCTCCCCCTCCATCATCTCCACCACATTACTCCGCTGCATTGACAGCAACGCACCCAAAGCATCACTCTCATTGACCATTCCCTCATCCAGTGACCAGGAGTGCCGCCGCCGCTGCCATTCAGCCAGAGCATGCCGTGTGAGGCCTAAGACGCACTGCACGTGCTTCTGATACAACCCGTGATACTGACACATCAAGACGGCGAGCCTCAGATCCTCCACTTCACGATCCTAACAAGACGCCACTCCTGAAAAATACCTGAGAAACGAGTCTCATCAGGTACTGCTCCATCCACAAGCACATCGCACGATGTTCAGCAGTAAGCGGGCTCGCAAGAGCAACGACATTGCTTGCATCTTTGTCCATGCGGGAGCAGGCTTTCACAGTATACAGAACGAGCAATACCACCTGGCGGCATGCAATGAGTATTATCGTGCTTTTTCCTTGATGGGTTGCTGCCGCTAATGTGTACACAGTTCAGCAAAAGCCGCGATGGCATTGATGAGAGGGGGAGGCTCAGCTGTGGACGCCGTTGAGATGGCGGTCAAAGTGCTCGAAGACCGCGAGATCACGAATGCAGGCTATGGCAGCAATCTCGCGATGGACGGTGTGGTGGAGTGCGATGCTATTGTTGTTGATCATTTCGGCCGCAGTGGCGGCGCTGGTGCCGTTGCACGTATGTTGCATCTTCACGACCTTACAATTCTCACTTCATCCTTACTGATATCATGAAAGAGATCAAGAACCCTGTTTCGCTCGCTCGGCTACTCCTCGACCACACAACCCAGACTTTATCTCTGCGACGGGTGCCACCCAACCTCTTAGTGGGCCAAGGTGCCACCGACTTCGCGTACGAACATGACATGCCAGTCATGCCTATCGACTACCTCATCTCGCCAGCAGCTCGGGATCGGTGGAGGAAGTGGAAGAACGATCTGCTAAAAGCTGAAGCTCAGAGTCGTGCTGAGGAGGGTCAGTGGTATGGGTTATCGCCACCGCCATCACAAAATGACCTGCTAGCCTATGCGCACAACCAAGACGATCAGGAAAGCATGCGGACAGCACATTCGCGCGCCATGCTAGCCAGTGTGTGGAACGAAGCGCAGCCAATATCTCCTCCACCTTCAGATGTTCATCTGCCACTGCCAATCTCATCTTCGCCTCCAGCGCGCTCCAGCTCGTCACTGATGATGGCAGATGCCCAAGACACGACAGGCGCCTCATTGTACACACCGATAGAAGGCAGTGATCCTTATGGTCCACCAGGGATGAGCGACTTCGACTTGCCTTCGGCGCCACATAGCACAATGCGAACGGTCAGCAACACTGCTATCTGCGGTGACAACGCATATGAATCACTCGCGGACGGGTTCTGGCAGCACCATCGGACATCATCCAGTATGGACTTGAGTGGCGGGAATTACTCACACCCTCTGATGCACACACAACGTATCGTACAAACATCAGGAAGATGGCAAGACGGATCTTCGGGCGGAGAGTCTAGCTTGAGTGACGCAAGTGGAGAACGCCAGCCAACGGAGGCGCCGCAACAGCAAGGCTTCGGTCCGTTTTCTGGTCTACAAGGATCGACGCGTCTGTACCAAACTATGCCGGAGTCGCAACAAACTACGATGCCCCTTCATGACGTGTCTACTGGCAGGCCTCCTCCGCCCCGACCTATTCCATTACAGGACGGAGCGCAAATGGGCGAAGATCTCATTACGGACACTGTTGGTGCAGTTGCGATTGACATGTACGGCAATATCGCGTGCGCAGCGTCTTCTGGCGGTATCGGCATGAAGCACCGTGGTCGGATTGGTCCCGCCGCTCTGGTTGGCATCGGTGCGGCCGTCATACCTTATGACGCCGAAGATTCAGGACGCGAGTGCATAGCTACTGTTACGAGCGGGACTGGTGAGCACATGGGGACAACGCAAGCTGCCAGCAAATGTTCGGAAAGATTGCTCCGCCCACCGCGCAAGGCTACCAACGGAGGATTCCAGACCGTGACAGATGACGAAGCGCTCAAAGGCTTTATCGAGAAGGATTTCATGGGTCATCCAAGCGTCAAGAACAGTCATTCGAATGGTGCGATCGGCATTTTGTCTGCCAAGATGTCGCAAGATGGCATCTGGCTGTACTTCGGCCACAACACTGACTCCTTCGCGCTGGCTTCTATGCATTCGGACGAGTCTCGCCCTGTTTGCACGATGAGCAGGAACAAGGGCAATGGGTCGATTGCCCAGGGAGGACGTGCGATAAGGTTCAGACGCAGGAAGACATGATCTGAATATGTACGCTTCTGTTTTGCTCAACTATGGTGATACCCTGAGGTCGGTCGTGTCACGATACACCGATTAGCGAAGGCGTCTGGGCCTATTGCGGGAGCGACTTTTTGTGACCTCAGATCTGATATCTTCAAGACTTCTACTTGTGGAACTTTTTGCTGTCCTACATGAGACATCCATTTCGCCGACACGAATGCAAGTCCGAGCCACCCAATTTCATCCTTCTGCTTCCCATACGAATGTACACGTCAACGATCCACTCATACCACGCCTTCCTGTCGTCTGTCTGCCTCCACATACTGACCTCCATCTCCGCGTCATCAGGTACATAGATTGGCGTCTTCAACGGAAAGAAGATCGGGAACCAACTGATCATATCCTTACTCTTGTCCGCCATCGTGACGGGATTCGTGGAAAGCTCGATCTTCTGTCCACTCGTGGGACTGCTGTACAGTACTGTCTCGAAGTATCCTCCTATACCGTGACAGACCCCACGGTGCGCGCATCTGAATGTCACTTTGCAGGATCGCGAGTTGTGCTCGTTCGTGCCATCGCCACCTAGATGGCCTCCGGCGTCGATGTGGCCATCTGCTCGCGACTTTGCCAGATCGAGGATATTTGTAGAGATCGGGTGCCAGAACGACCATGCTTCTTGTACTACAGGTGTCCGCGGATCTTCTGCTGAAGGTTGGACGGTGGAGAGATAATCGAATTGGTGTAGCATCACCACATACGGCAACTCCCACTTCTCGGCCATGGTCATGTTCAAATCTGTCGAAGCACGACCGAGTAGATCGCCGTGCAATTTTGGTGAGGCGATGGGTGTCAGGTGCGCGCTGTAGCTTTGCGGTATGTTAATACCGTGGTTTGGGTCGAGGACGTGCTGTACGCCGTCCAGACACTCGGGTGAGAGTTCGTTGTCGGCGAAGGAGCCAAGGAGTTCGGAGACAAGGATGTCGACTTTGCCAGACTTGCCTCCCATCGTCGGTGGGCCGGACCAGGTACGCATATCTGACTTGACTACTGTGACCTGCTTATTCCAGAGCGGGTCTGTGGCATTCCGATGTTGGAGGAGGACGTGTGCGTTTGGGTTCTTCTCAACGGCGTAGCATTGTATTCCGATGCCGGTACTGCGACTAGCTTGGAGGGCACGCGTGACGAGTGGTCCTCTCCCAGCGCCTACAACGGCTACAACAACCTTTCTCTGCTCGCCTAGCTTCTCACGCAAGTCCTTAAGTGCAAGAGCGATAGCGCGCTCGTACCATTCGTACTTCACCGGGTCCTTCTCGAAGACTTCATACGTGATGGACTCGAGGTTGTCGGTCAGTGGTTGCAGCGGCGATTGCATGTAGTCCTGGTAGCCTTGCCCAAAACGTTCAATCGGTGGTCGTGTTGGCTGTGACTGTTGCAAATGGCGCATGTACTTCAAGTGCTGTATTAGATCTAATGGCTGTTCATTCGAGTCCGCTGCTGCTTCCGCAGGCGTAGGTTCTGAGCTGGCGCGTGCAGCTGCCTCGTTGGATAATGATGGAACCGCGCCGACATCACTCAGCAGGACCCAAGGGGGAAAGCGAAGACGCAAGAATTGAGTCAGATACTGTTGGTGCTGTTTTGAAAGCACAGGAAAGCCTTTGCCGTTTCGCCAGAAGCTGGTTCGTGGTAGTGGAAGGAGCCGTATGGGCTCAGAGTACCATCGAGACTGGAGGTTGACAGCTGGTAACTGGCGAGGAAGCTCAAGGGCTACGATGCAGTTAGTCAAGGGTATGTCGCGCATAGGTCCATTCAGCAAAGAATCGGATACCTTTGCTAACCACGCCTCGAATTGAATCAGTGCAGCGTGCGACAGGAAAGAGCGGGAGATGAATTGCAGTGGCAGATTGTATTGCATACCTATGGAAAGCTTTGTGCTGTAATTACACACAGTCCTGATCGTGTTCCATGTCTCCCAAGCATCATACACTTCAGTCTCGCCTTCACCCTCTTCAACGTCCTCGACTTCTTCAGCATACTCTGGGCGGGTCAATTCAGAGAGATGTATTCCATCAGCGCTGATGTCCTGTTCTAGCTCGCCACTCATGGGTAGCAGCACGTTAATTGAGATGTAGGGGCCCATGCCAAGTCCTTCAAGTAATGTCCGAGCATATTGCATTGTACCTGAGCTGCTGATGGGACCATGGATAAGGATGTTGTTGATGCCGACGAACGCTGCGTATGCGACCTCGAGATTGAATACTTGTCGGCTGACATGAGCAATCAGTGGGTCATGTGATGCCAGATCGATCCATGGGCTTGTCACTGCAATGAGCGAGGAGTTACTATCGAGTGGAACTAAGTTGGTATCTTCTGGTGAGAGAGGGTTGAGAAGTGGCAACGGGACGTCTTTCTGTTCAGAGGAGGCATTGAGCATCTTGACATATTCCTGCAGTGTCTCCAGTACCCGCGATTGGAAAGCAGACGTCGTTATGGGAGCCGTTAGAAGGTCGTAGCCAGAATTTTGGGCACGATACAACAGTTCTGGAGTGACGGCTTCTGTCCTTTGCGTTTCATGTTGGCCAACAAACAGTATGGTGGGAGGATCCTCGGGGCCAGCCATGCCTATGACGTCTTTTCGGTGGTCTACGACCTTCAACAAACACCAAGCGATCGTATACGCAACTTTATAGACCACTTGACAATACAGTAGCTCTGGGCGACAAAGATGCACGGAAAATGCTGGCATGCACGTGTGCCTCAGTCACACATGCATGTTTTGACGCATGACTCGTTACACTTCTGCCGCTGCAGGGTCGGCTCTACAAAAATTGGTGCGCCCGGAAGTTCGCAGCCTTTGCCTTCGCCTCACCAAATCGTCGGCGCAGAGACAATGGCTGAAGAGCAGCAAACCTCTCGCTTCAAGCGCCGCAAGATGGCGCCCACCGACGAGAACAATGATCGCAAGAACCCGTATCTGGCGCATATGTACGGAGGCGACACCGATTCGCAACACGATTCTGGCGTGTCCATAAGCGATGGCGCAAGTCTGAACGGATTTTCGAATGGTGGCAGCAGTAATGGGCTGAAGTTGAAGAGACATGCGACGACTGCGAAGGATGCGAAGGTGGCGGAGGATGGACCACACAACTACTTCAAGCCCCAGTCACAACTGTCCGACCGGTACTTTGGCATATTGAAGACTCGACGGGGTCTGCCCGTCCATGCGCAGAGGCAGGAATTCTTGGACATGTACCAGAAGACGCAGATTCTGGTCTTCGTCGGCGAGACTGGTTCCGGAAAGACTACACAAATCCCCCAATTTGTGCTATTCGATGATCTGCCACAATCACAAGCGAAGATGGTTGCTTGTACTCAGCCTCGTCGAGTCGCTGCCATGTCCGTTGCTCAGCGTGTCGCACAAGAGATGGATGTGACGTTGGGCGAGGAGGTCGGTTACAGCATCCGTTTCGAGGACATGACCGGACCGAAGACTATCCTTAAGTACATGACGGATGGTATGCTGTTGCGGGAGGCCATGAACGATCATAACCTCACACGATACAGCACGATCATCCTGGACGAGGCTCACGAACGTACACTGGCTACCGATATCCTTATGGGACTACTGAAGGAGGTGGTCACAAGACGGCCTGATCTGAAGCTGATCATCATGTCTGCAACACTTGATGCGCAGAAATTCCAGAAATATTTCCTCAACGCACCACTACTTGCTGTACCTGGTCGAACACATCCCGTCGAGATCTTCTACACACCGGAGCCGGAACGTGATTATGTTGAGGCAGCGCTACGCACCGTCTTGCAAATCCACGCTACGGAGCCAGAAGGCGACGTTCTCCTATTCTTGACTGGCGAAGAAGAAATCGAGGACGCTTGCCGTAAGATTAATCTTGAAGCCGACGACATGATACGCGAAGCAGATGCTGGCCCTCTAAAAGTCTACCCGCTATATGGTTCACTGCCACCGGCACAACAACAACGTATTTTCGATGCCGCACCAGCGTCTTTCAAGCCCGGTGGCCGACCTGGCCGCAAAGTTATCGTCTCCACAAACATCGCAGAAACATCCCTGACCATCGATGGTATCGTCTACGTGGTGGATCCCGGCTTCAGCAAACAGAAGGTGTACAATCCGCGTATCCGTGTCGAGTCTCTTCTCGTTTCGCCGATCAGCAAGGCTTCCGCTCAGCAGCGTGCTGGTCGTGCTGGTCGTACACGACCTGGAAAATGCTTCCGGTTGTATACCGAAGGTGCTTTCAAGAAGGAGCTCATTGACCAGTCGTACCCAGAGATTCTTCGCTCGAATCTTGCTAGCACCGTGCTTGAGCTGAAGAAACTTGGCATAGACGATCTGGTCCATTTCGACTTGATGGATCCGCCGGCTCCCGAGACGCTCATGCGTGCGTTAGAAGAGCTCAATTACCTGGCATGTCTAGACGACGAGGGCGAGTTGACCGCGCTTGGGAAGCTGGCCTCCGACTTTCCACTCGATCCTGCGCTGGCTGTCATGCTCATCTCATCACCCGAATTCTACTGCAGCAACGAGATTCTTTCACTTACTGCACTACTCAGTGTGCCACAAGTCTTCGTCCGACCAGCCGCGGCTCGTAAGAGGGCCGACGAGATGAAGGAGCTCTTTACGCACACCGATGGCGACCATCTAACCATGCTGAATGTCTACCACGCTTTCAAGTCCCCATCTGCTCAAGAGAACTCTAAGCAGTGGTGTCACGACCACTTCCTGTCGTTCCGAGCACTACAGCAGGCGGACAATGTTCGTTTACAGCTCAAGCGCATAATGGAGCGCGAGGAAGTCGAGCTCGTCAGCACGCCATTCGAAGACAAGAAGTACTACGAGAACATCCGTCGAGCACTCGTCGCAGGATTCTTCATGCAAGTCGCGAAGCGCGAAAGCAGCGGCAAGACTTATGTCACCGTCAAGGATGATCAGTCCGTTCTTCTGCATCCCAGTACGGTATTGGGACAGGACTCGGAATGGGTCGTGTACAACGAATTTGTGTTGACGTCCAAGAACTATATCCGGACTGTCACGGCTGTGAAGCCGGAGTGGTTACTTGAAATCTCGCCGAATTATTATGATGTCGACTCTTTCAAGAAGGGAGATGTGAAGACCAGTCTGCAAAGAGTGAGGGATCGGGAGAGCAGACGAGCCGCGGTAAAGGGTGGAGGTAGCGGAAGCAGAAGATGAGGTGGCTGGCCAAGGGGTCTAGGATGCAGACCATGCATGTCTATGGAGGCCTGATACCATGCAGAAAGCTTGCGCTGTAGCTTCTGTACAATCTATTGTCTGTGTACAGAGTACAATCCACTTCCAACTATGTTGCACGTTCCTTTACGGCTCTACGCACCTACAATGTATCCTGCAATAGTGCTACGAACATGCAAGTAAGTGGCTCAATTGATCTTCGATCATAGTGAGGAGCTACATGCCGTTCTAACCGATGTCGGGAGCTCTACTTACCTACAGCTGACGCCACCACACATCTCACTCGCAATCGTACAGGCACTGTAACCTCGAGCGCTGTCAACCTCTCTACGTGGAACACAGCCATGGCTCCCACAACGTCCCATCAGCGCTATCCTCCCTTCCCTGACGCCGATGTGGAGACTGCACCACTAGTATCAGTCTCTCTACGAAAGCTGGAAGACAGCAATGGACCAGAATCGCAAGCCTTCTTCGATGCCTCAAGAAATCTAGGGTTCTTCTACCTTAACACAGAGGGTTCGAAGCTTGGAGATGCTCTGGTCTCTGAAGCAGAGCAACTCCATGAACTCGAGAAGCAATTCTTCAAGCTCAGCAATGGTGAGAAAGAAGAGGTCGCGAGAGAGAAACTCGATCCTTTCTTTGGCTATCGTCATGGTGATATCGACCTTAAGGACGATAACGGTACCAAGAGGAGAAATGAATCCTACAATGTACTTTTACCCTACTGACTATGGTATCGCCCTGACAATGACGAAGCTAACAGAGTCCAAAGATGCGCAAGGACGACTTCGTTGGCAATTGTAAAGCCTTGCCACATCCTCAGCTAATCAAGGACAACTGGCCGCTGCTGCAATCGTACACCGGCCACTGTCGTGAAGCCATTGATCTCATGCTCACGCACTACGAAGTTCATCTTCAGCTTCCCATAGGAACACTTGCAAACCTGCATCGGATCGGTGAGAGATCAGGCGACCATGTACGCTTCAATCAGTCTGCTGTGCAGCCTTTCACCGAAGGAGCGGCGAGGCAAGGAGAGCATACCGACTTTGGCACGCTGACTATCTTGGCCAATTGGCTTGGCGGCTTACAGATCCGCTTGCCCGGTACGGGCCAGTGGACGTACGTTAAGCCTGTGCCTGGTCTCTTGGTCGTGAATCTTGGTAGGTCACCGCGGCGAAATGCGTGCAACGTATCGTTACCGTGCTGATTCGTTCTTCGTAGGTGATGCTCTGGTCAAGTTTACAGCTGGTCTACTACGATCGAATGTGCATCGCGTGGTCCCGCCACCATCACCGCAAGATGGGCTTACTCGTAACAGTCTGGTGTACTTCTCTCGGCCTGAAGATACCGTGATACTGCGAAGGTTGAAGGGCGGCTTGATCGATCAGCAGCCATACAGCAATGAGCCCGAGCCCGAGATGACGAGCCAGGAGTGGATACAGCGACGATCGCTGGGTGATTTGAAAGGTGTGTATACGCACTCTGGTGGGTTGGAGTCCAGGATGCAATCTGTGGCAGGCCGCGTATAGCCGAATTTCAAGCTATGCCTCTCAGCAAATCATGATTCGCTTTTCGTCACTAGCAGTGGGTACTCCTTGGGGTCAGCGTCGATGAAAGCTGCATTGCTTCCATCCCTATCGACCAGGTAGCCGAACCTCTCACGGTTCTGCTGGATATATGCTGGGAGGTCCCGATTATCCTTGACCTTATCATAGATCTCGTGCTGCCTTCCAAACAGGTCCTGACCAGTCCTGACTCGTTCGATCATTGTCTTGACATCGCGATTTTCCGCAGTATTCAAAGGAGTGTGGCTGAAACTGCTCATCTTAGCCTGCATCTCTTTGACAGTGCTGAAGCACGACGAACAGTGCCATGCGGCATTCCAGAAGTCTGCCTTTTGCCACCAAGACCGGAAGTAGTTTCGGTAAAGCCAGCCATGAGTCCGAGTGAGGCCATTTCGTAACTCAGATGGGAGTATGGTCTCGTGAAGACCTTTGTAAATTGTCACTTGCGGGTGTGGCCACTGCTCGCCGCGATGTAGCCATTGAAAGCTGTAGTAATAGAAGTGGCTGCGCAATGTAAGACGATCTGGGAAATCGCACTTTCGGAGCACGACCAGCGTCTCAGGCTTCGGAATCTCGTCCATGTCGCTCACGATAAGCACATCACCCCAGCGCGGTGACTGCCATGTATCAACCAGGTCGGGAAAAGTCTTCATGAAGAGTGACGTTCTCAGATAGTCTTCATGGTTCCAGGTCTGCAGGCCAATGCTCGTACCAGGATCCTCGACCACCCGGTGTATGATCTTGTTGTGGAAGGGCGCGAACCTCTCCCAGTTCTCTTCAAGGAAAGCTGGTTTTGGAAGACCGGTAAATGTCGTTCTCGCTTCAACTATGACGAAGAAGTCCACAAATGGCGATAGTGTATGTAGACGGATCTCTAGCCAGTCAAGTTCAGTAGAGAGCAGGAACAAGTCGTACACCCTACGCTCCGGAGGGCCAGTGTCGAAAGCCTGGAAACCTTGTGCCCGGCAGAAACTTGAGATCTTGTCAGGCAACAGCAGATGCTGCGAAGGCCCTACAGTGCTCCATCGGTACAGGTCCGGCTGGAGAACGTGAAGTCTAGTCTTATGCCGATATATTGGTAGTACAGCGAGGCATAGAAGGATTGTGCACAGCACCGTCGCCACCAGTACACGAATCGATCGAAACCGGGGCCTCCCGAGCAGCATTGGTTGCACAGCTTCTGCGGTCCAGACAACCCTCCTCGTCCAACACAACCTCTGGAGGCAACTTCTGATAATGCAAAGGCATCCGTGGATACATACGCGCCGCGATCTCTTAATCGTCTACAAGGTTCACTAGTCGCCGTACTCGCCTAGATCCTTTTGCTCCTTGGCATCCCCGGCGCAACTCTTCGACCCAGACTGCGCCACAAGCGAAACAACGAGATCGAACGAAAGACAGATTATCCATGCGGATACACGACCTAGTCTTGACGACCTAGTCTTATATGTAATATACACTATCTTCACACACACTGCGCAATCTATACAAAACGCCTCGGGAACAGATGCATCACTCGTTGGCCACGGACCATTATTGAAACACATAGTGACATTCGACTTTCGAGAACACCATTCGCCATAAACTTCCCCTATATCCCCTTCTATACCGACGTAGTCTCCATAACAAGTGCAAGCAGAGCCATACGCACAAACATACCGTAACGCATCTAGGTCCAAGTCAGCGTATCGATTCGCGCAAAGGTGCTTGGAAAGAAGACTTACCTGTCTGAAATATGCAGCTCGAGGATCGTCATCTACCTCCTTGGACAACTCCATATTCCTCGGCAGCGGGTGCATAACGATCATGTTCTTCTTCGCATCCCTCAGCGTCTTTGCATTGACAACCATTTGATCCTTGACGGTCTCGTAGAGTTCAGGATCTTCGAATCTCTCCTTCTGCACACGAGTACAATAGAGGACATCAGTCTTAGCAACCATCTCTGGTGTCAAGCGATCTGACTCTGCACCTAGTTGACCGCGCGACTCTAGTGCCGATCGAACTTTGGTTGGCAGTGCTAACGAGGGCGCGGCAGCAAGCTGAATCGTGACATCGTAGTGCTTGAGAATCTCGCACAAGGAGTGCACAGTTCGACCATATCTGAGATCACCAGTAAAGGTAATCGTCAGGCCGTTGACTGTCCCCAACTCCTCTCGAATCGTGAACAAGTCGAGCAGGGCTTGTGTAGGATGCTCACGTGAACCGTTTCCAGCATTGATGATAGGATGGCCAGCAGCTTTGGCGGCGACCTCTGCACTGTCATTGTCTGGGTGGCGCAACACGATAGCGTCGCCGTACTGATCGAGGGTTCGGATAGTGTCTTCGAGTGACTCCCCCTTGCGTGTGCTAGAGTGTGACTCATTAATCATTACGCATTGCCCGCCAAGACGCTTCATGGCGGCATCGAAGGAAGACGAAGTCCGAGTGGATGGCTCAAAGAACATCAAGCAAAGGACGCAACCTTTCAGTACGTCCAGGCAGCCATCACGCTGTACACCGAGGCGCATCTCTGCAGCCACAGTGAAGATCAGATGTAGATCATCTTTGGAGAATTGTTTGACCGAGACGATATCTTGGCCCTTGAGAGGCGACTGCTTGAGTAGATCGTCTAGAGTCTGCGATGGTAGCGGCTGTGGTACGATCGCGGCGGTCTCTGTGGTCGGAACGTCCGCAAATGTCATGTAATCAACCTTGCTGATATTGAAGTCGTAGTTGCGCGAGATACCCTCGATCAGGATCTTCGCAATCTTGACGTTGGTGACCAGAGGAGTTTGGTAGTCCACCGCCATACGACGAGTGCGGTAGCCTTTGCTCATGTAGTTGGCGGGTCTCCTGAACTTATTGCTCGATGGCAAATTAATGTACAGATCGATGAGGTTGTTGGCAAGAGCGTGGGTGAGCGAGTACTCTTGCCTCTGATCTTCATCCTGCAATGCCTCCAAGAATTGCACAGAAATGCCGTGCTCCTCCAAAAAGTCAGCGGTACCAGCAGTGGCGTACAACTTGTAGCCCATCTTGTGCAGCTTCTCGACTGAAGGAAGCATCTCGACCTTATCTTTGTATGACCCGATGGACAGAAGAACGTTCTTCTTGGGCAGCTTGAAGCCAGTCGATATTAAGCCTTTAATGTAGGCTTCGTACTTGGTACGACCAAAGCAAGCCACTTCACCAGTAGAAGCCATTTCCACGCCCATGACTGGGTCAGCACCAGACAGACGAGAGAAGGAGAATTGAGGGACCTTGACAGCAACGTAATCGGAAGGCACGTTGAGAGGCGGATACTCTCGCACTGGGATTCCAGTCATCGCCTTCGTGGCCATTGCAATCAGGTCCAGACCCATTACTTTCGAGACGAAAGGGAAAGATCTTGAAGCGCGAACATTACACTCAATGACCTTGATCTCGTTGTCCTTGGCAATGAATTGGATGTTGTAGGGACCAGTAACGTTAAGGGCGTCTCCAATCTTTCGTGTCGCATCCTCGATCTTGCGTACTGTCTCCGGATCCAGATCCTGAGGTGGCAGGATCAATGTGGCGTCTCCAGAATGCACACCAGCGTTCTCAACGTGCTCAGACACGAAGTGGCCAATCATAGTACCATTACGGGCGACCGCGTCCATCTCGATCTCCTTGGCGTTCTCGATGTATTTGGTAATAACAACGGGGTGATCCTTGGACACCTCGGCAGCTTGAGCCAAATATGCACCAAGGTCGTGTTCCGAATACGTTGTATTCATAGCTGCTCCAGAGAGGACATAGGATGGACGGACCAACACAGGGTAGCCGACTCTATTGCAGAAGGCCCTGGCTTCTTCCACACTCGTCAATTCCTTCCACGCTGGTTGATCCACACCCAAGCGGTCGAGCATGCGAGAAAACTTGTATCGATTCTCGGCCGTGTCGATCATCTCTGGAGATGTGCCGTAAATCTTGACGTTCGATCGGTACAATGGTAGCGATATGTTGTTCGGAATCTGCCCTCCCATGGACAAGATGACGCCACTGGAGCGCTCGAGCTGATAGATGTCAAGTATAGTCTCGAGCGTAATACTGTTTCAATATATTAGTAGGTAGGCCGCTGAGGGGATGAAATGCAACTCACTTCTCGAAATACAGTCGATCGGCTTCGTCGTAATCTGTGGAGACGGTTTCCGGATTAAAATTCACCATCACTGTCTTCATCCCAGCATCGCGGAGAGTGCGTACAGCCCTGACGGAGCACCAGTCGAACTCGACCGAAGATCCAATACGGTAGACGCCAGAACCAAGCACCATGACGCCTTGATCCTCGAACGTAACATCGTGCTCCGAGCCATTGAACGTCGTATACAGATAATTGGTATACGCAGGGAACTCGGCGGCCACAGTATCGATCTGCTTGACAAACGGCATGATACCATGCTCAAGCCTGGCACGACGAACATGCTGTTCGTTACTGTCCAAGAAAGTAGCCAGCTGCTTGTCCGAGAAGCCAAGCTCCTTCGCACGCTTGAACAGAGCATGTGGGATGTCGTCGACGTGGTACTTGGACACCAGATCAGTCATGGATTTGCGGAAGTCGCTGAGGCCCTTGAGACGGTACAAGAACCACTTGTCGATCTTGGTCATCTCCCAGATCTTGTCGACGGAGTAGCCGTTGAACATGGCGTTCGCTAGAGCGAACATGCGCTGGTCGGAAGGCGTCTGCAATTCTGTGTCGATATCAATAGACATGAGCGCCGGAGTCTCGTTGAAGCCTAGGTTGCTTGGGTCGACAGAGCGGATAGCCTTTTGGATGGCGTCTTCGAACGTCCGTCCAATAGCCATAACTTCGCCAACACTCTTCATTGATGAGCCTAGAAGTGTTGAGACACGCGTGAACTTCTTCAGGTCCCATCGCGGGATCTTGACAACCACGTAGTCAAGAGACGGCTCGAAGCAGGCCACCGTCTTCTTTGTCACGGTGTTCTTGATCTCGTTGAGAGGGATGTTGAGACCCAGCTTAGCGGCGATGAAAGCCAAAGGATATCCAGTAGCCTTTGAAGCCAGTGCCGAAGAACGCGAAAGACGTGCATTAACCTCGATGATGCAGTACTCCCTGCTGTCTGGGTTCAGCGCATATTGGATGTTGCACTCGCCAACAACGCCCAAGTGCCTAATGACTCGCACAGCAGTCGTCCTCAGCATGTTGTAGTCCTCATCCGACAGCGTCTGCGAAGGAGCCACAACCACCGAGTCGCCAGTGTGAATGCCGAGCGGGTCGAAGTTCTCCATATTACACACCGTGATGCAATTGTCGTGTGCATCACGCACGACTTCGTACTCGATCTCCTTCCAGCCTTTCATACTGCGCTCGATCAAGATCTGTGGACTCGCAGCGAAAGCTTTACCGCACAAGTCGAGCAATTGCTCCTTGTTCTCCGCGAAACCACTGCCCAGGCCACCAAGAGCGTAAGCAGCGCGAATGATGACTGGATAGCCAATGCCTTCTACAGCCTCAAGTGCTTCTTGGACGTTGCTGGCAGATTTGGACTTGGCACAAGGTGCACCTATAGACTCCATGCTGCGTGCAAAGAGCTCGCGATCTTCCGTGGTGATGATAGTATCGATCGAAGTACCAAGGACCTCCACACCGAGATCTTCAAATTCATCCTTGAGCTGGATACCAACCTGCAGCGCGGTCTGGCCACCGAAAGTGACATAGATGCTATCCGGACGCTCGTGCTTGATGACCTTACGAACGAATTCAGCATTAACTGGTAAGAAGTAGACCTTGTCCGCCAGGCCCTTCGAGGTTTGGATAGTGGCAATGTTGGGGTTGATGAGGATGGTATAGATGCCTTCTTCCTTGAGCGCTTTAATAGCTTGACTGCCGGAGTAGTCGAACTCGCCAGCCTGACCGATACTGAGTCCACCACTACCGAGCACCAAAACCTTCTTCGGCGACAGCTTAGGCCGCAGAGCAGCATTCTCAGCGGCGTCGCCACCAGGGAAGCTGACCGGGCGTTGCATGATCTTAGGATCCTCAACCGCGTTCATGATAGTCTTGATGAAGACATCGAACAGGAACTCAGTATCTCGAGGTCCAGGTGCACTCTCAGGGTGGAATTGCACGCTGAAGTACGGTCGGCTGACATGTCTAATACCCTCGTTGCTTTGATCGTTTGCGTTGACAAAGAGTTCGCTCCAGCCATTGGGCAGTGTGTTGGCGTCCACTGCGAAACCATGGTTCTGTGAGGTGATATAGCACTTGCCAGATAATAGGCTGGTGCATGGGATGTTGTGACCGCGATTGCCGAACTTCATCTTCAGCGTGTCTGCACCAGCAGCGCGAGCAAGCAGCTGGTGACCAAGACATATACCAAAGATGGGTGTTCGTGCCTCGTCCATAGCTGAGCGAATGTGTTTGACCGTGTCGGCCATCATGGCAGGGTCACCAGGTCCGTTGGAGATGAAAAGACCGTCGTACTCCTTGCCAGCAAGCTTCGGGAAGTCATAGTCCCATGGCACGACCTCGACCTCGACACCACGAGTCACCAGACATCGCAACTGGTTGTACTTCAGGCCAACGTCGACACATACAACACGCACAGGTCTACCAGACGGATGATGTAACGCACTGGACGCACTTGGGCTGTAAACTTTGGGTTTGGATGTAGAGACTATCAAAGCGAGTCAGACTCGACACTCTAAGGCTATGGTGAGGCAAGTTAAGCTTACCATCCATGACCAGGTTCCTGATGTTAGGGTTATACCACTCGACCTCCTCGAAGGTTGGTACCTCCTTTAGCTTCTTCGAGGCGAAGTATCCCCCATTCGCTCCGTTTCCGTTCGTTCCGTTCGACCCATTGACCGCCAGCCGACCACTAACAGCATGAAGATTGGGCTGAGGCATTGGCGTTCGAGCTGGTGTCATGGTACCGATGGGTGTCATGGCACCAGTCGGCATACTCTCAGGCACATGCTCAGTACCGTTCTGCATAAGGAGTCGTCCCAGCATGCTGCCTTGCTCGCGTATCCGCTTCGTCAACGCTCTTGTGTCGACACCGCAGATGGCGGGTACATTCTGCTCCTTCAGCCACTTGCCCAGTGAGGACTCAGCCAAGTGATGTGAGTAAGACTCGCCAGCATATGTACTGACAATCAAACCGGCAATATGTATCTCGGCCGCCTCGAAATGTGCTGGCAGGTCCTTGAGGATGGGATCCCGCTCCTCTCGCGAGGGCACACCGTAATTGCCTACCAGCGGGAAGGTGACAACGAGAATCTGTCCGCGGTAGGAAGGGTCAGTGATGGACTCCGGGTAACCGACCATACCAGTCTGGAAGACCAGTTCTCCGGCAACACTTCGATGAGCACCAAAGCTCTGCCCTTCGCAGAAACGAACAGCCTCATTGCCGTCCTTCACCTCGAGAGCCATCATGCTCTCCGTCTCCTGTTCTGCCATCTTTGCCACTTCTTCTGTACAACGACAAGAGCGAAGTTGCTGCATAAGAAAAACCATCGAGTGGAGCATTGGCTGTAAACTTTTTGTTCAGGTCTTGCGGCGCTTGGACCGCGCTAGTTTTCGGTAGTGGAACCGAGGTGCGCTAAAAAGAGCTTAGATGAAGACGCGTCCTTTCACCGACACGATGATAACTAAATTGCTGACAGTGAGCACTGCTAAACGCTTGTAATGAAGACGAGTGAGACAGACAAGTCAAGCAGACAGTAATGACATTCTCACGGAGCAAAATCATGCGCCTTTCGGTAGATTATATAAGATATGATATTTACACTCGCCCTGCCTCCATCCCATTTTTTTCCCTAACGTAGCATCTTCCGTAGCATCAAATGCACAATCCTAATTGATCTCAATCAGACCAGGGCCGAAGAGGGTCGCAGCGGCGACATCAGGAACAGAAGCAAAAGGGCCCTTGCTCTTAGTAACAGCAGCAATGGTCAAAGCATCCGCGATGAGCGTAGCAGCCGGGTAAAAAGCATCAAAGGTGACCACATCACCATTGGTGTGGATGTTGGTGATCGGTGCAACGACAGGCACGTTCTGCTGGTTGATGAAGACAACGCTGTAGCTGGCGATATCGCTGTCGCTGCTGTTGGTCTTGACAGAGAAGGTGATGGCTTGGTCCTTGAGCTGGATGTTCTGGGTCTCGACCGTGAGGGGAGCGAAGACCGGGATAGACTTGAACAGTAGGTTGTTGGCTGAGCCGGGGCAACTGCCTGGGACCACGAAGTTCTGGTTCAAGGCTGAAAAGGCGAAGGGCGCAGCAGAGCGAGTGAGGAAGGGAGCGGCGGAAGGGATGAGGCTGAGGAGCGAGCGGTAGTAGCCATTCTGTTCGCCCTCTTGGCCCTCGACGGAGCCGATGAGGGGGATGTACTCCGCGTCGCCATTGGCGGCAAGACCAGCCTGGGCGTCCTGGAGCGTACCGAGGACGACATCGGTGAAGGTGCGGGCGAGGCCGATGGCGGAGTCGAAGTCGGCGGTCGGGAAGACGTACTTGCATGGCTCGATGCCAGCGTTGCCAGAGGCGTTCAAGATGCCGTTTGCCCCCAAGAAATGAGTCTCCTCCTGAGCAAGGACGGCGGTGAGGGTATCGAGGACGTAGGTGCGGAGGACCTGGCTAGGGATCTCGAAGCCATGGACGTTATTAGTGATGTTGTTGATGAGTGAGCTGAAGAAGGCAACCTCGAAGATCTCGTTGAAGGCGATGAGCTGGTTGTGAAATCAGTGACTGCAATTCAATATTTCTGACTATAATCTTAGCTCACCTCGAAAATAGTGACAGACCCAGCCGATAGGTGAGTGGCAAGAGGAGCGTTTGGCAGACTGCCATGAGCAGCCTCAGCAATGTCGTGAAGGAGGGCATTGTTCACGGTAGGGAAGCCATTAGGCAGAGGGAAGGTGAAGGGAGTCTGGCCAGCGCTGGAAGCTGATGCAGTGTTGCTAGGAGCGCCCCAGCCTTGAGATCCCGAGGGGCTGTAGCCATGAGGAGGTCCCCATTGAGCCACTGGTGTGGCAGAAACGGCGGCGGCGCCAGCGAGACCGGCGGCGATGTATGAGCCCAGCATTTTGCTGATGTTATTACTTTGTTGACCGTGAAAAGGAGGGTGTGTTTCGTTCGAAAGGTATTAGAAATACTGGAAGATCAAAGAGCTTTTGCTGCTGTTGAAGTCGAAGTGGCTATGAATGATGCAAGAGCAGTGACATGAGACCTACCGTGACCTTATATGCTTCTCCTCAGCTCCGGCAGTGAACAAATGGTAGTGAACGTGGTCGTGGGAGGTACGACCTGACCGCGCATTCCACGCCGAAATTGTCGCCCACCGACAAGCCGTCTCACACGCATGTCCCACATCACAGTGCATACGAACTCCATCAGGTTCCAAATCGAGTAACAAACCACAAAACCCCTGCGAGTCCAACCTTCGATCAGCCCGCCTGGATGCCTCCCAATGCAGTCTTCTCACAGAAGCGAACCTATAGGAGGTTTTCGATCTCCAAGAATATGCAGAGTGTACAGGAATTTGACAGATCCGGCATGGCGTTGCACACAAAAGGGTTTGGGCTGGTGCTTATGTGTACTTAACATGGGTGCGCCGAATGCTTGGAGGCTGAGCTCAAATCTGACATCCGCCAGGCGCAGGAACGGGGCTGACTGCACAACCGACGCCTGTCGAGAGTGAGATTGTGGCTGCTCGTTTCAAGAATCATGTTGGCCAAGGACTCAGTGAATGGGAATAGTAGCATGGCAGCCAGGTCGTGCTTTGTCCAGTCGTCAGGTGACGGCATCGCGTTTCGCGTTGATGCAGTGGTACGGAAATGGTACTTTGGATGTTCTTTTTCAAGTACCAACATCCTCACCCAGATCAGGAAGGCGTGTTCATCTTTGTCCCGAAAATAATGCAGGGAACGAGGCCGCATGCATGCGTCGAAGGAGATGAAAGGGCTTCTTCGTCAGCTGTCAGCCCCTCCAGCCAGCACGCCATATTCCAGGCTTTGTACGGATCGAGACAGCCGTACCATGGTATCTGGCATAGCTTTTCGGTGCAAGCGACATCACTGCGGCCACGACTCAGAGCACGAGAACAGGCACGTGGCAATGGCAATGGGAAGCATCGGACATCTACATCCTCTAATATGCTGCTTGACGATCTCAATATTACAGCTGTTGTGAGTTGTTAGCGAGCCATGTCAGTTGTCATACTGTGCCGTGATGAGTATTGGACCTGACGTCTTCATGCTTTGCCGACCCTACGACTTCCACCTACTGACCTCACGCCGCAGCCAGGGCTCGAACTGGGCAGCTCGCCTACCTCCGCTTGTTCCTGTGGCACTTCTCGTCAGCTCTCCAGGACAAGTCCCGCAGCGAATGCGACAGACGTCGTGCTTGCCAGGAGTCTCCGCATTGGACGTCCAGTGAGCCATTCAGCTGCAGCCATCTCCACACTTCGTGTCATCTTCTCCCGCCATCTACCAACAAAGCCCGATATATGTCAGACCACCGGCAGCGGTGCCTGACAGGTAGATTCGGCATTCAGGAGTCCGCTGCACATAAGCATCGGAGATTATACACTTCGCAGCCCTACCCAGCAGCGTGCGCTTATTTAGAACTCTCGATGAAAACCCCATGCTTTACTCCACGTCTCCCGGTCCTGGACCATATCTCCTATCGTGAGATTCTTGCATGAACGCTCTGTCAGCAAGGTCCAGATCCCAGCCCCAAGAAGCACGATGCTTTAGTCCAAGCTAGCAAGGCCAGATGACCTTTGTCCGCACTGAGGAAAAATCAACATCCAATCTCAAGATGATCAGACCTCATTCTTCCCAAAACTTGTCGCAGAATGTGACGTTACGGGAAACAAATAGACGTCAACACCAAGCAGCAACGCTACAGCCCATCAACCCAAAGCTTTCAAGACCTCGACCCCAACACCAAGAACCTGCATATCCTTCACCCCCCTCAACACCTCTCTCACTCTCCCCACCCCATCCACCTCCTTCACAACATTCTTCCCCCTCACTCCAACCTCACCAGGCGCCGAGACCAAGTTCCCAAGACATACCAATCCCCTATGCACCACCTCCAAATTCTCATCCTCACACATTCCCAACAAAGCCTTGATACCCTTTCCCTCCTTAACATCCAGCACAGCCGTAACAGCAACATCCCACTCCGTCAGCGCTGCAAAGGCGCCTCCAGCCGCTTTTCTCGTAGCCAGATCCTCTACATCCGCCAGAGCGAGCAGGATCAGAAGCCGGCGTTTCGAGTCCGGCGAGCCGTCGGCAAAGAGAGCAATACAGTGTGGTGAAGCCATCAGATTACATACTAACTCCACCGAACCGCGTTGGACGAGAGTATTTCTCGAGAAGAGTAGGTCCTCGATTGCTGCGAAGGCTGTGCGAATGACTTGATCACGAGCCGTCGAGTCGGACATGGAGGCTAGATTTGTGAGAGCCAGAAGGGCCTCGAAGGTGGGTAGGAGATCGCGGGTCTCATTTTCGGGATCCAGAGTGAGGAGCGGTGTGAGCGCAGCCACGGCCGATGAGGCAGGCAAGCCAGACGAGAAAACGTGCTGTGGATTTACTGAGATCAGGAGACGAGCCAGGGCGTGCGAAGCAGTTTTCTCGATGGTTGCGGCTTCGGAGGTGGATTTATCTGTCTTGTTCGTACGGTCTCGGATTTGCAAGAGCAGTTTCACAGCGCCTTGCTGAGCCATTTTGGGACGGTGTTTCTGATCCTTAGCTAAAGGAAGCAGTATCATGACGACCAGCGCTATATTGCTTGGTGAGGTGGTCTGCTGGCACGATGCCACAAGTGCTGAGACAGCATTCGCTTCAAGCAGTTTCTTGCACCGGGCCGTAACGTACTTCTCATCGTCCAAGGGATCATCGGGGGCGAGTTTGGAGGAGTTGGCATAGGCGTGTAGATGTGTCATTTTCTTCTGCTCTTCGGATAAGGCGGCTTTGTAGGAGGTGATGTTGCTGAAGACAGTCAGACATCCGAACATGGCTGTCTTGCGCTCCTTCAGTGCAGTGACGAGCGACTTCAGCAATGCCGTGTCTGCCGCAATGCGCTGTTTGATTTTTGGTTGCATGGAGGTATATGCCAGACCCTCGACAGCTTGATCTCGTTCCTCATCGCCGTGTATCACCAGCCCAGTGAGCTTGGTCGTGACATCCTCGATCGAGTCGTCGCTGGTCTTAGCTAAGATCAAGGAAGCAAGAGCTTTGTGATGGCCCTGACGCTCGTCCGACAGTCCTTGCAGCCAGTGCGAACAGTACCGCTTGATAGCTTCCCGGCATGCCTTGTCAACGCATGCGGCGCTCAAGAGCTCAAGAGCAGCTTGCTCAAGTGTCTGACTCTTACGCCGACCATGCGCTGCCTCTTCACTATTCTTCTCGAGGTTCGGCACGAGTTGCTGCACAAACCCGTCTGTTAAGAACAGCTTCGCGGCAACAGCAGGGAGGATCGGGAACACCGCTGCTGCGGCAGAGAAGGCCAGGATAAGATCAACATTGGTCTGTCCCGCCACTTTCCGCGTAACGAAAGTAGCAAAGAACTCCTCTCCCTTTTCCTTTGTGACTTCCAGCATCTTCGACGTAGCGAGCATAGCTTGACGGCGCAAAGCTTGATCGAGCCTGATATCGAGATCAGTAAGCAAGATGTCTATCTCGTCTTGGTCAAGGAGGGATGCTACGTTCTCTGGTGCGACGGCGAGTAGGCGTGTAATAGCTCGCATTGCACGTTCCGGTCGTTCGATGCCGGCTTCGATCAGGGTAGCGGAGCAGAGGCGGAAGATATCTTGCTGAGCAGCAATCTGCTTCGAAGAGTCCGGCCATAGTGATTTGTCGAGGACTATTGGAAGGACGGCCTTGAAGGCTCCGTCGCCGATGCCGTAGAGTTGGCTGAAGATGTCCGTGGGCGTGGCGATAAATTTTGCTACCACGATTTTCCTTACTTCGACATTGCGGTCTAGTAGGATCGAGGTCAAGTCGTCGATACGGGTTTGCCATTCTGTGGCGTTACTCCCATCTCCTTTCGTACATTCCGAGCTGCTCGTGAGTAGCTGGAAGGCATCATGTGCATCATGCCCAGTCAGCAGCTTCGATCGCAGATTCTGGAAAGCAGTCTTGGCATCTTCGTCCCGTCCAGAAGCGAGATACTTCCGCAACGCATCGAGGTCTCCGGTATTACTGTCTTGCTGTTGAGCAAGTCTCAGCCATCGCTTCTTTACCTCTGGATTCTCGGCATCGAGCTGCACAGCCTCTCGCAAGATGGTGGCGGCCTTGGCCAATTCATTGCCGGCCGAGGCTTCATCTGCTTGAGCCAGGAGACTTTCTAGCCGCTCATCTTTCGTTCGGGAGGACATATTGAGCCATATTCACGCCTTGAGTGATCGCGAATCCATCTCATCGCGTGCCTTCCACATCCTAGTGTTGATCTGAAACAGCTCCTCAAGTGACGCCAGCGGCTCTGCAGGGAAAGTGTGGGGAGAGCTGGGAAGGAACGAGCTGGTGCCTGGCAACGAGGACACGGCAGCGATGATCATATGTACATACATGTATCACGAGCACGCGACAAACAATTCCATCAACATCCACATCATCTTCTATTGAACGCTGACTTGACAATGTAATAAATCTACCACACTCCTCCAAACAATGGAAATCACATCCGCCATCTCCGAGCACTGCCGCCCGCTCGAGCACCCAGATGCCGCGACAGTCACCCTCGCCGCTGTCATCCTAGCTGGCATCCTCGTCTCCTACATCCCCCAGCATGCGAAGATCATACTCAACCATACCTCCGAGGGCTTGTCGCCATGGTGGGTGTTGCTGGGCGGACTGAGCAGTATAGCCGCTCTCGGCAATATCTTGACCCTACCTGCCAGTAGAGCAGATATCAAGTGCTGTCGTGAAGTCAATGGAGGGGCCTGTGCAGCTGCCTTGTTGGGCGTGGGACAGATTGGGTTGCAGTGGTCTTGTTTCATGTTCATGTGCGTTCTCCCTCCTCAGAACGATGCATAGATTACGCTGACATTCTATTCAGTGTCATGCTCTTCCTCATCTTCTTCCCCGTTGCACCTGAATTCGACATGTCCTCCTCCACCGCCTCTCTCACATCATCACCTCCACCGAAACGCCGCGATGCCGTCATCGTCGGCTCACTCACTCTGCTCATGCTTCTCGTCGTCGGCATCACCTCCGTCGCTCTGGTAGCAGCCTGGCCGCACCACACACAAGGCTGGGCGAATCTGCTAGGAGGTGTGGCTGGTGTGCTGGCCATGGTGCAGTACGTGCCTCAGATCTGGTACACCTACCGCTTGGAAGACGTGAAGAGCCTGTCTGTCATTACGATGCTCATACAAGTCCCTGGAGCTTTCTTGTTTGCTTTCAGTCTATGGCAGAGGGTGGGGTGGGAGGGCTGGAGTACATGGCTCGTCTACATTGTCACTGGTATCCTGCAAGCCTGTCTTCTAGGACTGGCGATCCATTACTACCGGACGCGACGGCTGGGAGATAAAGAGAGCGACAGCGATGATGTATACGGCGGCGTAGATGATGTGGACGGTGCTATCGCTGGAGCAGAAGATTCGAACGAGCGGACCGCGTTACTGGGAAATGGATCTGGTCCGACCAAAGGAAGACCGATCGCGAGCACGCAGAGGAGTTCGAGGAGTAACGCTAGTCAGCGGCAGCTTTCACTTCTATACGCTGCTACGCCTCCGGATCAGGACAGCGATCGCAGCTAGGGTTGTCGACACGACTTAAAGTTATAAAAGCGATGTACGATTTCATGGACATTACTTCTATGTGCTGACTACACAACCTACAAACCAGACTATACCATATCCTCCGCACTCTTCTTCCTACTCCTCTCCCTCGCTCCCTCCTCCGAGACGTCCGAGAAAGTAGCCCGGTAAGGACTCCTTCCCTCCTCCGCATCCCGATAACTATCTCCCACTAGCGCCCCAGTCGTGATTGAAGAGATCCTTCTTCCCATCCTCCTAGCCAAGATTGTAGCACTCTCGATACTCCTCGGCGAGGCCTGAGGAGAAGACCGAGCACTATGCGAAGAAGTTGAAAGACTCCCCAACGCCGCCAGCGAAAACGCCACAGACTTCCGCTTGGCATGCGATGTAGTCGGGGAAGTCACAGGAGAAGGTATCTCTGTTGGTGTCTCTTTTGGCGTTCCACCTGGTGATTGCGCTGGCGAACTCGGCAGGCGGATGAGGCCTGGTGATGTCTGTTTCGTGGACGAGTCTACCGCCGGAATTGTCGTCGTAGCTGTGCGCTTCACTGGTGAGTGACTTGAGCTAGAAACCGAACCAGCACTCGCGTTCGCCAACCTCAGCCCACCGAGCCCGCCCTTGCCATACCCCGAATCTGGCGTCTCGACCCTCTGGATCACCTTTGAGACCTCACTGCCTTCGGACGAGAAAGTCGGGATCCGGGTCCCGCGCTGTAATCGTCGTATGTCAGAGGCCTGGATCTGCTTGCTTGGACTTTTTATTAGGCCGCCACTATCAGGTCGCGAGTGGTCCATTTCAATGGCATTAGTGGCGTTAGCGTTGAGTGTACTAAATGGAGGAGACGCCGCCTCCGATCCTTCTTCTTCGACTTCATGGATTCCGATTGCTGCGAGGTCGCGAGGCAGATTCCTGATTCTTGTTCTCCAGCCCCACCAGGTTGTGTGCTTGGCTTCATCGTCTGGCAGACTTTGAATGGTGCCTGAGGTGCCTGGTCGGGAATTACCGTCCGCTGTCCCTGGTCTGCTGGAATCGCTATCCGCAGTACCAGGTCTGCTGCTCATAGCAGCAGACAACGCCGAGTCCGGCCTCTGTGCTCTCCTGATCGTCGCCAGCACCTTCTCTGCCAATATAGCTTCCCGATACACACCCTCCGCGTTCACAGAGGCCTTGGCAAACCATTGCTCAGCCCCCCTCCCGCCATCCCTCAGGCCCTGCAGATCGGCTTGAGCGAGTTTACACAGACCGATGTAGTACTCACACATCCCCATCAGCGCGGCACTTTCCCTGTCCTTGCCGCGCGTGCGAGCACGATACCATGCCGAGCGCGCGGACTCATAGGCTACGTGGAGAGCTTTGCTATCCAGGCTGGGACTGGAAAGGAGCACAATGGCTGGAAGAAGGCGGAGCTTGACTTGCACTTCCAGAGCCTTCAGGTCGGCATCATGCCGTAGCTCCATAGGCGACTTAGGCGTCTTCGGGCTTCCTGTCTTGGAGTTCTGCTCGTCGAAGAGGCGGGGCAAGTATGCACCACTCTCCACCAGACTGGAAGATGTGCGTAAGGGTGATGGACCCGGAGATGTCGGGGAGCCTACGCTGCGATCGATCCTGTCGACTTCGTGCCGCACATATCGCTGCGAAGAAGAAAAAGATTTGCTGCTGGATGATGGTGACTTTAGGCCTGTGGTCTCTGCAATTTTTCTTAGCCCCATACTTTCAGACAATTTCTTAGAGTCGGGCAAAGGCATGAAGTTCAGCTCTCTCAGCTGCCGACTATTCTCCAACTCCTTCTGCAACATATCCTGAACATCATACATCAGTTGCCGTTCCTGCTTCCACTGCTCCAGGAGCTCAGGAGCTTTGGCTTGCAACAGCGCCTCGAACTCCAACGTCTTCAATGGCGAATCCACTTTCCGATGGCTTGTCAGATCCAAGACGTCTTGCTCCTCAAGCATATAAGCGCTGGGCAGGTTATTGAAGAGTTCCTCGACGTTGCTGGTCATGTGCATTGCTCCACCAGACTCGGACTCGACTTCGGAGTCGCTGGTTAGAGTGTCGAGCTGTTCGGTATGGTCGATAGCTGCAGGTGGCGGTCGGGCGTCTGATGGTTGTGCGGTGACAGTAGGCCCCTTGAGTCGTCCCGGGCTTTGGTTTCGTCTGGTCGCCAACGAATTAGGACGCTCTGGGTTGTGTACCGGCGCCGGTTCTGTGGGAGGAGTCATAATGAGGCTTTGAGGTCTCCTAGAAAGGGCTGGAGGCCGCTGGGCATGTACAGTGATATCTACAACGTACAGCAATACGGGCTTGCAGCTGAAGGAATCACCGCTGACTATGCTCACAAGGTGTGATTTTGCTGCCTTTGTGCTTAAGATCTCCCATTTTCCGCATCCGGATAGACAGAGGCGAAATTCAGTTGACCCACAAGAAGGAAACAATGGGGAAATGCTATACCACTACAATGGCTCTGTATGTCCAGATTAGGCTGACCTCTTCGTGGTATCTGGTTGATCTGGGCATTTTCGAAGCTGGCACGCGAAAGGGTTGCCAAGTGTATACTGCAGTACGCTCCTGGCTATAGTTATAGACAGAACTCGTACATCTTGAGTCCTGACGCGGGATGTAAAGCAGTTTTTAGCTTACTGTGATGAATTAGCAATGAACAGTGGCAGCAGGCAACGCTTTTCCAGACGCTACGGCATCAGAGTGCTGTTGTGTAATATCGGCATGAGCAAAGTCTCCTGGAATGCTTGGCACAAAGAAGAGCTCTTCCACCAAGCAGTGGCTTTGTTCTTTAAAGTAGCATCGGTGCGACGACCTGCGAATCCGTGGCCCTGGCGAAACACACCACACATTATGGCTAAAGCATCTGCTATCGTGGGGCGACCTGTCAACATTGCCGGCCACATAAGTATGTTCTCCCTATGCGATATTGGAGCGTAGGGTGATGGTTACGCTCAGCGCATCAGATCTGACCGACTGATAGGTCCTTGCTGCCCGCGGCCCATTCGCATCCCAGCGCTCATGCCGTAGCCACTGACGCTGCGGAGACCGTTTGTGTCGTTGGCGTTGATTGCATGGTGGCGAGGAGTCGCGGGGTGGTACGTCTCGCGCTCGATGACGTTTTTCATAGCATTTCCGTTGTTGGTGTAGATAGACGGCATACGATGGCGCATTCCAGATGGCGTGGACGGGACGGCTCCTGCAGGAACGCTATCTGTACCGAGCATCAGCTTGAGCATCAGTAAGAAAGAGCTGGAAGGACTTACGAGACGTTTGCAACGCAGGACGAGCACCTCTACCCTGCTGCTCCCA
This sequence comes from Recurvomyces mirabilis, assembly GCF_035927965.1. Lineage (NCBI taxonomy): Eukaryota > Fungi > Ascomycota > Dothideomycetes > Mycosphaerellales > Teratosphaeriaceae > Recurvomyces > Recurvomyces mirabilis. The sequence continues at coordinate 592,819 of NW_027041937.1, read as the reverse complement.
TGCTTGGATGGTGCGACTATATCCTCCACTGCCACCACTGCCGGCGCTGCCTCTGCTATGCATCGCCTGGCCGTTCCGCTGGCCCGCGGCATTCGCAGTGTGCAGGACATGTTCGGCGTCGTGTTCAGCAGCCAGCTCAAGGCTAGGCGCCATCTGCTGTCGCTTGAGGGACTGGTAAAGCTTGCTGAGCTGCTCGTGGTTCTTGGACTTTAGCTTGATATCGTTGTTCAGCTCATAGTTCTTCTGCTCCAAATTCTTCTGCTCGATATGCATCGCTGGCTTTGTGTCAGCAGCTATGCAACGTGTGTAGCAGTCATTGACAGACCAGACAGCTTGTCTCGTAGGCTGACAATCTCTGAATTCGCATCGTGGATGATCTTGTCCATCTGCGTACTGAGATTCGCATATTTGTCCGTAAGACTGCGGGCCAGAAACTCTTGGTAGATACTACACCCTGTTAGCATATAGCAATCAGGTTCAATCATGTCTGCATACATCTCTTGCGCAGTCTGGTAGCTATAGAACGACAGTGCGCGACCAGCACACTCCATAATCACCGTAGGAGACAGCCCACTGAGTACACTGGTCTTGTAGTCCTCGGAAGGGTTCAGTGTGGTCACAACCGCGTCATCGGGATTGCTCAACTGTGTCTCACATGCGGGACAGACTCTGGTGTTGGTGTTGACGTTGGCGAGAGCGAGTGACTCGGAGCAGGGAAGACAGAAGACGTGGCTGCAAGTCGTAACCACCGCACGACCCTCTAGTTGCGTGCGACACTTGAGGGAGTTGCAGCGCAGCGAGTAGTCCATGGTGATGGTCCTCGAAGGTTGTGTCGGTGATGTCGGTGTAAAGGGTGACGAGGTGGAGATCCTGGACGAAGCATGAAGTCTGATTAGCGGTCAGGCGAGTGAAGGCTTTGCAGTCGAACAAGGCAAGAGCGATATGAGTCTGATGATTCGCGCCTTCCGCCTTGGGTAACATATTGACTAATGATACAAACATATATCTGTTGCCTACCAACAACTCGTTCTGTCCGGCCCACCCAATACATATGAAACTTTCACCAAGCATAGTTCGACCAAGATTGTACCAAACATCGTACCAAAATTCCTCTTCCAGAAGTCTACATCAAGAGGCCGTTCAAGGAGTGTATGCAGCAAGTTGAAAAGGGGTATATATCATGGATCAATGCGTCCGGTGTGCTTTCCCAGGTGACGCCTCGAAACGCCTCGCAAGACCGTCAACGAAAACAATACTCAATGGTAGAAAACCTGTCGTCTAAGCCTAGACATTACGAAGCGGCTGGTTGCTGCGGCGGTGCTCGAGGCCGTGTGGGCTGAACTTGGTGACTGGTTCCTGAAGCTCGTCTGGCTGGCTGGCATCGTCTTCGGCAATGCGAGTGGGCATCTCTGGGATGTCTTCCTGGCTTTTGTAATGCGTTTGCAGGCTATGGCGCTGAGGGGTCGCCGCTGTGCTCTCACTGCCAACACTCATGCTGGTAGAGCTTCTATCATGCACGAGATCTGGTGTAGGAGGGACATGCGAGCCGCGCTTGCTGGGGTGAAGGTAGCCAGTGCTCTCACTTTGCGCATCACCGTACTCGGACTCAGATCCGTTCGACTGCTGCTCGGCTTCACCGTCCTCGGACTGTGGGGCCAATGAGCTCCGCATGGCACGCTTGCCACGCCTCTTGCGGCCAGACTCTGATCGCTCGTCCTCAGCACCCTCTGTGCTGACGCTGTCAGCACGACGAGCCAGGTCAAGGCCTTCCACGGCAGCGGCGCACTGCTCGGAGATGTTGCGGATGATGTACGCAATGGCATCAGTCTTGTCACGGAGGTGACGATCAGCGACATCGGTCATGCTCATCTCGGAGAAGCGCTTGCGAGCAGCACTGCTGAGAAGTCTGGTCTCCATGGCAGTGGATGCGCGTTCGTCGAGACGGCTTGACTGCCTTGTGCTTGAACGGGAGGAGGCAGCAGACTCAATGCCACCGACGCCACGGATTGTCCCAACCTCTGATTTGTCCTTCTCAGCCTTCTCGGGGACGGCCGTTGACTCGACTGGCGCATCCTCTTCACCTTCTGCGAACACTGCGCCATTGGGAGAGTCGTTGAGCGTCTTCACAATGTGCTCCATGTGGTGTGCCTGGCCATCGATAAGCGCGCGGAGATGCAGCACCACGCGTTGTGCCTCATCGCGTTGTCGCAAGAGCGTAGTGTTCGTGTGCTGCAGAGCACCCAGATCCTTTTTGTTCCTCTTACGCTCCCTCTCCAGCTCTTCTGCAATATCCTGCTGCAGTACAAGCGCCTCAAGAGCATCATCTCTTTGCTTCTCGGTACCACCAAGACGGACAGTAAGCCTGGCAGAATCGTCCTTCTGTTGGTCGATCAGGCTCGTGAGTCTACGGTTCTCGCGCTTGTGGCCTTCGATCTTGATTTTCAGCTCGTTGGTCTCCTTGGTCAGCTGCTCAGCAAATGCCTGGAACTTCAAGAATTGCTGCTTCCAGCTTTCAAGCTCTTCGACCAAGAAGTTGTTGCGCTTCGAAACCTTGGTGAGCTCGGTGTCCATACGGCCCTTGAGGTTGATGAAATCCTGCCACGCCTCCATAGCATCGCGAGAGTACTGGTTTCGCTCGCGCACAATCTCATTGAGGTGACGCATCGATACCTTGGTCATGAGAGGCTTCTTCTGAGCCCCGCCAAAAACGGCTTTGACGCCTGTATTTTTACCCTAGAGATGTGTTAGCTTATATCAGATTCATTCTTGTGGATATTCGTCATACCAACTTCTCGCAGGCGTGGTCCATGACCTTCATCATGGCTTCCTGATTCCACCAACCAGGATCTTGGACACTCTCAACCTCACCACGCATGACGATGATTTGGCCAGCTGGAATGAGCTTGCCGCCCCCGTAAGCAGAGCGGAGATGTTGTGGAACGCCAGATGGGGAAACATCGCCGTTGAGCGAGTCGGTCATACGGCTGATGAGCTTCTGACGTTGCTTGGCAGACCATGCCGTGGGTGGGCTGGATGTAAGCACGAAGTTGCGGTCCAGATCGACAACGAGTGCATCAGACGGCGCCGTGAAAAGTGTTCTACACTCCGCAGTCACGCCAATAATGTAGGGGCCAGGCTCCTGGACAAGCTCCTTGACATGGCGTGCGTGCACAACTGGGACGTACAGCCCACTCCATTCGTACACACGAACCATGTAGCGCACGGTCTCGGCGGCGACTGTGAGCATGGCCGGGTAGTGTGATATTAAAATCAGCCGGCGTGTTGGAGACACGGCGGCCTCTAGCACACCTACGATGTTGGGGATCGACAAGCAGCAGAACAGAGGCCACATGGCGAAGTTCTGGAAGCCAGTTGGGGACGATGGGAACTGGTAGCATAGCGCGTAGTCCTTCATATCGATGCGCACCAAGTCATTCAGTCTTGGAGCCGGGAAGCTCAGAATGCGCGACACTTCTTCCGCGTGGAATAGGTTCGTAGCCTTGTTCCAGTGGATCCACATACCACGCAGATAATCGCCGAGCAGGTTGTATAGAGGATAACGCGACAGGAAGCTCAGGCAGTACGGGATCCAGTATGTCTCGCCAGGCGTATCGTAGTAGTCTGGCTCGGTGCGTTTGCGCAGATCACGGATCGTATCAGCTCGCTTCTCATCGGCGCGAGACCAGACGCGGAGAGCAATGCCATAAAGTGTATGCGAGGAGTCTTGCTGGAGGACGAATGCATGGTGGACGCAATGTGGTTGGCTGCTGCCGGTGCAGATTTCGACGTCGTGAGGGAAACACGCCTTTGATCGTATTAGCACGCTGCGAGCAATTCAAAGGCAGGACACTATCACTCACCCTCATGGCAGAATGCAACGATCTCGCGATCTCGTTGTCTTGTTCAAGTCTTGGGCTGCTGCCGAGAATCTCCGGCAACCAGAACTGTCCAACAGCACCCTTCATATGCCCAATCTTGCCTTGCGGCGGCACAGGGGCCTTGACCCATTGCGATGGTTCGCGACCAACACCGCATACCATATAGGCATGAGTCAAGGTCTTCGGCGCACGCTGTCCTGGCTTCGGTTGATTCATCGCTCCGGGCATGGGCTGCGCGATGCGGGAGTGCAACGAAGACGTGCGGTTAGGGATGATGAGGTTTTCTTCGTCGCGACTGACGGGACGAGAGTCGCCAGAGCGAGGACGAGAAGTGAAAGACGGTGCCATCTTGAGCTAACTTTGGTGTGATCCAGGAATCTCTTCGTGGTGTTGCGTAGTTTTGTTGAAGCCCAATGGCTCGCTTCTCCTGCGGGCTCAGCGGAACTTCAATGCGTGGTGTCGTCTGTCAAGCAGCGCCAACACCAAGTCGCACACTTGATTCGCGACGCAGCGATGGAAGCTGTCGTGGGAGGAGGGACGCTTCGGCTGGACGAGACACCAGAGAGATGGAGGGCGAAGAGGAGGAAGAATAGTGTCAATGCTGTGAGAGTTGAGCGCGGGTCCTTGTGCGCTCCCAGAAGAGATAGTACGGTAACCTTGTTCGAATGGTCCCTGTTCGTCTGGCTAGTGTCCTCTGCGGGTTGTGCATTAGCGCCTGTCGCTATCCGAAGGCTCGATGCCGACTGGATCTCGACAGGACTTGAGATAGATTGCTCGCCCGGCTTGCCAGAGGTGGAAGTCAAACTATCGCTTTATGAAAGGATCATACAAATGTATATCCGAACATGCAATGATGAGCGATTGCGCACCAGCTTACTAGGAGCATGCGTACAGCGATGAGACGGCTCCGCAGTTGCTTTCGAGGGCTTGTGAGGTTTTGGGACGATCGGCCGCAAGGCGGCAGCCAAACTCCGCCTCGGGAAATCATGTCCCTATGTCCCGAATATGATCCAGTGAAAAGGGGCGATTATTTCGCTTCGAACTGGATGAGATCGCTCCTTGCACATGAATTGTGTACAACGGCGTCTCGAATTGAAATACATGTGACCACGATATGTTCAGACATACCCAGTGCCGAGTTTTCGTTGGCATGATCGTGGACATTAGTTCACTTTGTGTAGTGGGGAGGAAACGGCAGACCAGCTGCGATAATACACCAGTAAGGTATAGTGATAGCAGCCCTGCATCAGACTGGTCATGTCTCGCAAGGCGTTTGCTGATGGTAGCCACGATGCGTCGGAGGGTGACACATGTGTGCTCACTACATCACTGTAGCAATACAAGCGGGTTTCTCCAGTCACCCAACGGTCGGATAATAAGCCGTTGATAATTTACCGGCACTGATATAAACAGAACGTGGTTGTCGGAAACCACAAAATCCACACGATGTGTTCATAGTACACCACTCATGATGACGAGCTGATGTCGTGAGTACGCAGGCACAAGTCGACATGCATGAGAAGGTGCATGTACATATGCGGGCTGGATCCCCGCTCCGAACTTGAAACATGGCAAGTCTTGGCAAGACCGAACGTTATTCGACTCGTGTCTATCAGAATCAAACTAGGAATCGCTCCTCATACCGATGCCTACTGACTGCGGAGTTACATTCGCGAACTAGCAGACTCACCGTGCGCAGTACGAACGAGCTGATTGCACCATATAGCCATATGGCAGAGACATCGCTCTCGGAGCTCTGCAGTATCTGGTAGGTCCAGAAACATCAAATTTTTCCTCCGAGTCCTGACCCACGGCATTTTTCTTCCAATCGTGTCATGTGTAGCGATCTAACATGTTCCCAGCTATGTAGAAGTACCGAAGTACAAGTGTCCCAGATGTGAGACCCAGACATGCTCCTTGCCATGCTACAAGAAGCATCAACAGCGAGCATCCTGCAGTGGCAAGCGTGATCCTGCCGCATATGTGAAGAAGACCCAGTGGGCTACGCCTACAGGTCTCGACCGCGATTTCAACTACTTCAAGGGCATCGAGCGCCATGTGGAGGATGCCAGCAAGGATCTCGAGGACCGTGGTATCACTGATGGACATGCAAGCCTTCGTGGTGTGGCAAGTGGATGGCGGAGCGATAGCAAGCTGCAGAACTATCTGTCCGAGCACCGTATCACGATCCAACGAGCTCCGAAAGGCATACAAAGACAACGAGACAACACGACTCGATCTACAAAAAGTCATCGTGCCCTATGGACCGTGGAGTGGATTGGCCCGGATGGCGAACATGAAGTGCACCACGACTGTCCCGAGGCCAACTCGATCTCTGACTTGTTCTCTGTATCAAAGTTAGGCAAGCGAAGGAAGGCCGAGAGCCATCAAGACATACCGCGAGCAGAGAAGAAACGGAAGATTGATCCGCCTTCGATCACGTCTGGTTCCACGGCAACTTCGATGGCTCAAGAGCCTGCAGATACCGCAGATCCATCGCATGGACCGGTAGCCGAATCTCATGGTAACACTGAGGAGGATGAACCGACATCACTAACAGCTCTGGATCCCCCACCCAACGACGACCAGCAGAAGTCTGGATCGGAGAAGACTCTTCATTTCTATCTGCTGAAACCTGCAACCATTGGCAGTGCAAGAGTAGTGATACCACTGAACAGAAAGGGCAGATTGACCAAGTGTCTTGATGGCCACGTTGTGCAAGAGTACCCTACAGTATATGTTCTGCACGAGGACACGAATGAGCTCCCTGCAAGTCTCATGCTCGCCAAGGACTACCAAGCACAAGACCATGTAGCAGCGCCAAGTGCCGAACAATTACCAGCTTCAAACACAGAGGGATCTATTAACTCCGAAAGCATTCTAGCTATGCTGCGGCGAGACCTCACACGATGATCAATGTAGCGAGCTCATAGATCATGTGCTGTACAATTATTCTCAACTAAGCATATATCCGACGCGAATGGGTATAGTGATCAAACAAAGTAAAACCACGGCAGCGACCACGGCAGGAGGCCGTTTATCCCAACCCGTGCCTCCCCGTATTTCATAATTTCCTTAGACTTGTTTAAAATCCAGTGAAATCCCCCCCACAATCCTCGCTAATACGCAAAATATTTTACACAAGCAATGCAAGCTCAAACGCAGATACTAGAAGCAATTGAGCGCATTCTTCTTCTTCTTCTTGCTAGAGTTGAGCTCCATCATGCGCTGCTCTAGCGCTTGACGAGCTCGTTCGGCTCGCATCCTCATCTCTCGTTCCTCTTCGACAGCTTGCAGGCTGGCACGGGAATTTGTGGTGGCCTTGTGCAGTGTCACAAGCTCGTCCTCTAGTGTAGTGCACTTCTTACGCCAGCTGTCCATATCTGACTTTGTGCGGTTGGCTGAAGTCTCCAGGTCTACCAAAGCCTCCTCGAGGGTAGCAGTGAGCTGCTTCTCGGCAAACAGATGCTTTTCGATGGTGCGAATACGTGCCTCTTGTTCTTCAAGCAGCTGGACCATCGAAGCATCCCTCGCATGGTCGCGAGAATCAGGGCGAGAGTCGTGCGATGGCGAAGTCATACGTTGGATGGGCGAGGTCGCACGCTCGATACCGGGCAGCTGTGGTGTGGCCGTCAAAGACGGCGAAGTGCCAGGGAGTGGCGGAAGCGGTATCGAGGGCGGTGGAGCAGGCATGGCTGAAGAATTTGCCGACTTGCGTATCGAAGTCTGCGAGCCTGAGCGAGCGAGTGCAATCGCGGCAGCTTCAGGCGAGAGCGACTCGCGGTTGTACGTCGGACCAGATGCGTTCGAAGTAATTGAGTGGCGCTTAAGCGTCGACATCTGTTGCTGCAAGTTATCAGTTTTGCCCATAACTATTGATTCTCTTTATCAAACTTACCTCGAGCATATTGTTTCGGAGCTTGGCCTCCTCCAACTCCCTCTCCAGCTCCATACGCGCATGCGACGTCTCTGTCTGGAAGGTGGAGAGCCTGTGGTTTGTCTGCTGGTGCGAGTCGAAATTATTGTTGAGCTGCTCCTCAAGCTCCTCTACTAGTCGAGCACTCTTCTTTTCCTTTTCCGAGATCTTCTGCAGGTTGAGCAGAGCTTCTTCGTTAATCATCTTGAGCTCGCCGATCTTGTTCTCAAGGCTCACAGAATGAGTCATTGCATTCTGCAGCTCCTCTTGCACGGCTTTGAGGTCGTTGGTCGTCTTCAAGTGCCTACCGTGAAGCTCCTTGCCTTCATCTACCAAGCCCTTGATCTGAACATGAAGCTGCTTCGGATCCGTCTCGTAGCCTAGCGCGGAGGACGCATTGCGTAGCAAGTCAGAGATAGTCTTCTGGCTGTGCAATAGATCTGCCTCCATATTCTGGATGACAAGCGAGTGGTGCTCCTCCAACTGTGCCTGACGCTCCTTGGACTGTGTCTCAGCAGCTGCTGCGGAACTATTGAGCTCCTCAAGTTCCTTGCTGTGGCCGATCTGGAGCTTCTCGAGTGTATCCTGATGCATAGCGACCGCCGTCTTATGTACGTTCAACTGGCCCTCAAGATTGTTCACAAGACTCTTATGAGTCTCGAGCTCCTTCTCGCTCAGGTCGCGAGTCTTAGCATCGTCATCAACCTGACGGATGATGCTGGAGTATGACTGTTCCAGGTGCTGGAGTTTAGTAGAGTGGACTCCTGCGGCGGTCTTGTGCTGGTCGAGCTCCCTCTGCATGGTGTCCACGATCTTTCTATGCTTGGAGCGCTCCTCTTCAACACTGGCACTAACAGCAGCGGCACCGGGAAGCTGAGGAAGCTCCTTTTTACCAGAGCGGGCTGTTTGCTCAGCTCTACGCAACGAGTCCTCAAGCTCCGCGATAGTATCGAGAAGTTTCGCTTCAGACTGCTTCATCGAGCCCACAGCGTCGTTGTGCCGTGTCTCCCAGGCAGCAAGATCACCTTGCAGTCGGGAGATCTCGTCGGCACGCTGGCCAGCTATGTTCGAGATCGTAGCACCGGCCATGGCTTGATCACGGGTAGTCTCCATCGTCGGTGTGTCGAAGGAAGGCGTTTCCGGGAAGTCACCAGGTACGTGATCGAATCGTTCTTCCAGTGGAGTCGGCAATTGACCACTTCGATCGGTCACGACCTTTTGGTGTCCGGCGAGGCTTGCCTTCAGACTACCCAGCTGGCTCTGGAACTCCTGCTCTCTGCTTGCATGCTGCTGGTGAAGTGACCGAATTTGGTGCTCGCTTTCCTCTAGCTGCTCTCGCATCCTGCCAACCACCGAGAAATCGACGCCAGAGGATGCGGTCAAGCTTGCACGTTCTCTCGTCAGTCCGGCTACTAGCGTCTGCTTCGCCTCGAGCTCCTTGCGCATCGTGCCAAGTTCAGCTTCGAGAGCCATCGACTTCTCGGTACGGCCGTGAAGCTCAGTCATCACACTGTTGAGATGTAGCTCAAAGCTCTGCCTCGTGTCAGGGACTTCCTCAAAATTCTCCAAAGCAATGTTCTTGAGCGAGGCTAATGACCGAGAAGCACGGTCTGAGCCAAGTATGTCGTCCGACTTCCTCCTAAGAACAGGCTTGGTAAGACTCGGAGAAGCAGGTCGGAAGCTGTAATGCGACCGATGGATCTCATGCTTCATGTCCTCAACCTGCTGCAATGTCGCCTGATGTCGTGCAGCCAAGCTTTTATAGTTGTTGGTAAGCTCAGTCATAGACAGTTCCTTCTCGGTGTGCAGCCTCTTGAGCAGCTCCATCTCACGATTGACATTTGGACTGCTTTCCGTAGCGTCAATATCCGCATCCGTGACATCGTGCTGCACAGAAAGTTCATCGCTGATACCTGATGGCCGCCTCTCCAAAGGCTCGTCGGTAGTGCTCAAGGATCGCGTATGCGAGGACAATTCCGCCGACAACGACCGCGAGGATGAAGGCTGTCCTGCCTTCTCCTCTGTCTTCATCCCCGCGTCGGCTAAAAAAGATGGCGGCATAGTCTGTGTTGGCGCAACTAGGGATTTGGGTGTTTCTTTGCCGTACTCTAATTTGGCGAGTGTCTCGAGCGCAGTTTGGTACTTCTGCTGCAGATTGTCGTATTCCACCAGATTCGTCTCATGATCGGAGCGTAGGTCGAAAAGCTCTTGGGTGAGGTTCTCCACCTTATCTGCCATGAATTCTGTCTGGGCAGGGTCGCGCACTTCATGCTCGACGTTATCCGCTCGCTCGACGATATGAGGCGCTTGGTACTGGTGATGATCTGGCTCGACGTGATTGTCATCCATCTGCTCGGTCTCAGCATCAGTGAAATCGTCCTCGGTAGTGGTTGCGACGCTGTCCATAGTCACTGCGCGAGGTCTGAATGGGTCGTACGACTCGCGATTGCCGTTGACATGTTGTCGTTGCGGATTCTTGGCAGGTGGGACTGGGACGCCGGTCTTATGATTCACACCATCTAATTCGCCGAGCAGATTGTCCAGCTTTCCGATACTCCTCTGCCTTTCGACTACATGCTCGAGACGGTCGAGCTCGTGCTGCATGGCTTCCTGATCTTGCTCCGCCTCGGCCAAGCGTTCTTCCAGTGTCGTAATATACTCTTCAGCTCCGCCCTCGCTCTCATGTAGTCGTGCAAGCTCACGGCGTAGCTCGATAATCATTGCTGCATTGCGCTCTTCACCTGAAGTGGAACCCTCCATGCGTGATTCGAGGTCTCGTAGGTAGCCTTCATTGTTCTGCTCGCGATCCATAGCTTTCTGAATCCTTGTCTGCAACTGCTGCTGGATCGTCTCCATGTAGGCGATTCGTGTATCCTTGTCGACTAGGTTACTTTCATTGTTCGATAGGTTTGACCTTGTCTTCGTGAGCGACGACTCCAGGCTGCGGATGGTCTTCTCGTACTCGAGCACCATCTGCTCCACGGCTTCTGCGAAAGAGCTCGACCGCTTGATTCGTTCCGTCGCGTGATCGCCAAGAGTCTCATTTGACCAGTGTGTATCGGACTCTTCGTTATCGCGAGCCTTCGATAGATCAGACACGAGCTTGGCATGCCGTTGGCTGAGGGCAGTGTAACTCTCTTGCATGTCCATGAGTGCCGTCTGCAACTCTGCTTCTCGTCCTCGTGATCGACCATTGACGAGCTCGCGCGTCTCTGACCTATCCACGTGCTTGAGCTGATCGCGTAAGAAGGATACTTCAGTCCGAAGCCTCTCGATGGCAAGCTGCTTATCGCCATCCTCATGAGTCTGCTGGATTTCTGGGCGGCTTTGAATAGCTCGAGCGCGCTGTGCATATGTGACAGTGTTCAAAGTCTCGTTGAGATGAAAGACAGCAGGTGTCACACACGCGACCACAAAGGTGATAGCATTCCCGCCAAGAGAGTCTTGTAGTAAGCGCGTCAACTTCGAGTCGCGGTAAGAGATGTGGGTATGGCCTTGCTTTGACAGCTGTGAGATGACCTTGCCAAGGCTTGCTAAGCCTTGGTTGATGTTAATACCCTCCTTTGCTCGTTCGCCCGTCGCTCCTGTGTTCTTCAGACGCTCACTGCCAGCCAGATCCACAAAGTGTAGCTTACTGTCGATAGTAACCATATTCTCGTCGCTGGCACTGTCAATCGGCATCGACATGCGCTTATCAAGTCGTGGCGTTTGCATGCTTTGCCCGTCGGCCTGTCTGCGCTGTACCAGATTCAGACTAAAGACAGCGTGTGATCTGGAGGATCGTGCATTGATGGCAGTAGCATCAGTCTGTCGGATGGCCGAGCCGAAGTTCAGCGCGCGAAGTAGGTCATCCACCGAGTTAATCGGCACCTGATTAAGCCCGGTCAACAGTATCCGGCCCTTCGTGTCCTCTCTTATAGTGACCTGCGAGCGGTCGGCCAAGGCTACATCTTCGGGAACCAGTAGATCGCGCAGTTGTTCGTTGTAGATCTCCACGTACGTCGCCTTGAGCTCCCAATTCTTCGCTGCGCCATTTGCCTTCGCTATGCTTGCAAGCGTAGGCAGAGCCTGCGTTGAATACCGCTTCGGTGCCTGTAAGCCTGTGTGCTTCGCCGACCCAGCATTCAACTTCTCAAAAAGTGCTTCAGCTGCTCGTGGCACGACACCCTTAACATCCGTGTCGCCTTGATCCTCGGGCCCTGACGTGCCCATGGTGTACGATTTGCCAGCGCCTGACTGGCCGTATGCCATGATGGAGACATTGTAGCCTCGCACGAACGAGGACACGCTTTCGCTGAGGTAATCCCATATGCCATCCTGCGAAGTATTCTCGTCGAAAACGCGGTCAAAAACGAACAGCTTCTTGCCTTGTGGGGACTGCACCGAGAGGTTGTTGGGTGTCGGGACTTCGCAAGTGGACTCTCGAAATCGCTGTGGTATGAGGTTGTATCCTGGGTCGCTCGGCGACAATGGCGGACGCACTCGGACGGCTGTTCGTGTCACCAGTCAGTATAGTGTTTCAGTTGCTGCCGCGAGAATATCAGCGTCTCCACCTACCAACTTTGACGGCAGTCTTGGCCTCGTCGTCGCTGTACCGCGAGGTCGCATCAGTGATGCGGCTCGAACTCCGCTTCGAGCGATGCATCGCGGCCATGGACGTCGGTCGTGGTGTTATCGCAGCTGCCGTGGCAGGCGGAGGCGGAGGTGGTGCTGGAGTGGGCGAGGAAGGCGTTTGTGTCTCCATCGCGTCGGCGGTTTCATGTGCTCCCTCGTTCCCCTGCATCTAGCGCAGCGCAGCCGAGACCACCACGCACGACTCGGTACCTGCTTGTTTCCGGCTTTGCTCGCGATATGTGCCGAAGTGAAGGTGTCGGTGGGGTAGAACAGCACACAAAAGTCTACACAGATGCTTTTACGCCGAGCTGAGTGATAGTACTGCTCCCGGCACTTTGCATTTGATATTACAGCTGACGCGTGCCTGGTTGTCCAGTAATTACTGTATGCGGGAGATCGCTCTTCGCGTGTCGCTTAGTGAATTATGGATTCGCAAGTCGCATGGGTGCCCTGTTCGTGAGTTAGTCACGGGGAGGGTCGGCGCTCTGTCTTGGCCGCAGGATCTCGGTCTGCTGTAACGAACACTCACAGACGTGACTCGGGGACGAGCTGGCGACCTTCGAATGCGTCGTGGGATGGCGTACAGCGCATTGGCAGTACAGGATCACCCTCCTATGCGCGAACCCGTGTATCAAATTACAACAGCGCGCTAGGAGTAATAGGAGACTTCCGTCGGTACGCATGAGCTTAATTTAGGCCCACCGACATGGATCTGCATTTCATTTTCTCGTGCTTCACAGCCATGGCCCAGGGCTGACGAACATTTATATGTCGACAGTCCCACGCTCGGCATGCGTGGACTGGGCCGCGACACGATACATATCCACGATCGAACACGATGACAACACCAAAATCGGCGTTGCCAATGCAGCCAATTGGTCTTGCTTCTCGCCTTTGAGCCTATGTCAGGCCGCCATCTCCACTAGCAAATGCATCAGAGGTAGGATTAACTCTTCAGCGTGCTCTGAGCAAGGCTGACCTGGAACCAAATCGCCTGACGATCGTTATGAGTTTGTAGAGCCATAGAAACGAGGCGAATTCAATTCTTCGGTGGTCCCAGTCCTGCATCTGATGAGGATACCCACAACATAACCATATGGAAGATCCCACGGCTTGGGACTGTCTGCAGATTCCGACGTACTTGCCCAAAGCAGATCTCCTTCGGCATCTACCCTCGCTTTTGACTTCAGCCATGACTCCTATTGTTGCCAAGAATCTGCAGTGAGGGAAAGCTAACGCACAAGCTTCAAACGGCCGAACGACCACGTGATCGGACCGAGCGATCATTATCAGTGCTTCTCCAGCTAGTCTTTTGACCTACGATCCGGCCAGAAGTCACCATCGCGAGGCATGCAGATTTGGGATGTTGAGACCAAAACCGCAATCTGCAGCACGAGAACACGTCGGAGAATTGTTCAGTCCATCAAGAGGTACAAGGTAATCCCTGAGACAATTGCTGTAGTCTGGGTGCCAACCTGCAGCAGCGCCCTCGTAAGTTTGGAGCCCGGTGCACCGCAGCCTCGACTCTACGCATGTAAAGGCAGTTACCAGTACATGAAACCTTGTCTCCTGCATCAGCCATATGTGATCGGACAGCGGTCTGCAACGTTCATCGACAACGCTCGACTCGTGAGAGTCGTGAATCATCCTAGCAAATTCATGAATTATCCGTACTATGAACCAGACGACAGCATTGCTGGGTAGCAGTGGGCAAATTTGGCAGCATCTGCACTCTCAAGAGTGTATGTATGACATTTCAAGAGGTAAAGTGTCTGTTTTTGTTGTTGCGACGCTGGGAGGGCCTCGTAGACTTTGCTCACAGTGCATACAATTCTCCGACTCTACCTTCAAATCAGAGAATGTCCTCACTACGCAGAATGGGGTGATGAGTCCCTGTTGGTCGATGACGATGGTCTTTAGACAGGATGTCTTCACTCGTTCTGTGGCTTCGAATGAGCGGGCTGAGCTGTTATGTGAGCGTCACATGACCCTGCCCGCGGACTCATCGCCGGTGTCCGACCGGAGCTCACTTCACTGGTGTCGGGCTTGCAAGCACACCAGAACATGACAAGACAAGCGCCGCGCGATCGATACATTAGGTAGCGTTTTCTAGTTTAACATGGATTCGGATGACGATAGTTGGAACCATTTTCCTCCTTAGCAGCTTGGTTTTAGCTTATGAGCTTGGCTGCTTCGTCAGACTCACCTAGGGCATGTTTTGGCGCCTTGTCTAGCGACTTTGCTAGTGAGACTTGCCACCTGTTTCCCACTCGCCTGAGCTTTTGGACTTTGTCAAAGCTGCTTAGGGTGGTCTGGCATTGGATGATGTAGTGGCTGTACTTGCGGCTGTACTTGCTAGCGAGGTTTTAGTAGCTTCTTCACACTCGCTGAACGTGATCAGTCGACGATAAACATGGTCCATTGCCTTACGATGCACTCCGTTCAACTAGAGGTTACTCGGTTTCGGAGCATGGGCATCATCAAGCATAATAAAGAGTGCCCACGTCAGTAAGAGTGACAAGATGGCCACTTGCCATTGCCCGAACAATGCCTGGTTGCGGCACAGCTGAAGTCCGCGCCTCCCTCCGCCACAGTCGCCAGGCTAGGAGGTCGACCATGCCAACAAGGCTGCCAGGCTTCGTAGAGCTAATGGTTGTACCCCTTAGTCCAACACAAGCGCGAGGCTACACTGCATCAGTGTCATGCTATCACATTCTAAACCATTCCTTCGGCACCACGACTGATCTGTGCAAGGTCAACGCTAGAAGTCGGCGCCGGACCTCATCCCAGAATAATATCGTCACTGGCTTGGTGACTCGCCTCACCAGTGGGAGTATCCTTTAGCACAGCTAAGCGCATAGTCTAAGACCGCAGTATCAAGCAAGAGACCATGCACACGCGTGGGAAGACATGGCCGAGAAAGTAAAGAAGCATTGACGAGACCGTGGTTGCCATATATGTGCTTCGACCAGTGAACGTATCCTTCAGCCGGCCCTAGCACAATGTGGACTGCGCCAACGCTTGTCAAGCACAATCATATGAAACGCTCATATCTAGGAGTGGACCATGTCACTTGAACATTTCTGATGTACAGCAGTCGAACATACACATCGCCACAGCACCAAGCGCCTCGCGAAACGCTCAATCAGGTACGTATACACTTGCAGGCCACCTCAACAGCTCCATACACCGACAACACCATCCCGTCTACCTTCAACCGTGTACCCATCCTTGATCCTCACCCGCTCCACTATCGAAGGCTTGGACTCGGTTTCCGCAGCAGTGGCACCAGCGCCACAGTCCCATTGCCTTCCATCAGCTTTATCGTACACTTTGACCACATCCTCGCCAGCCGCGGCGATAATCCGACGAGCATCGAATTGCATAGATGAAATCGGGTTGTCGTAGGCGAAAGCATCGTGGATGGTTCCTGTTCGTAGGTCCCATATCTGTGGTTGATATGATCAGCAGAGTCCGTATGCCACTCGACGCTCCTCTCACTTACTCGTATACTCCTATCCCGACTACCAGTAACAAGATACACGTCATCAAACTGCAGCGCAGTCACAGGCCCGGTATGGCCGACTAAGCTTCTATGTACCATACCACTCCTCAGATCCCACAATCTCACCATGCCGTCCGCGGTACCGCAAGCTAGAGCAGCATCAAAGACCTGCACGGCACCCACAAAATCTGCTTCGGCTTGTGCTTCGCCGGAACGTAAGCGACCAGCGCCTGACTTCCACCAGCCGGCGCCATTGTCTGCAGTTGTGTTGGTAGGAGTGGCTGCTGTGGGATTTATAGCCGATGCTTGAGCGGCTGCCCACAATACGTCTAGTGTCTGGACGCAACGACCCTTTTCCAGATCCCATTGTCGTAGTGTCTTGTCTGCGGAGCCAGAGACTAGTGTGTTGCCGCGGAAGTTGAGAGCTGTAATCTCAGCGACGTGAGCGGAAAGTGTGAACATATGGCAGTCTGCCATGGCATTGCCATGTGGTTCTGGAGGAGGCGGCTGGGCTGATAGATCTGCTACTGAAGCCGCAGGTGTGAACAGAGCACCATCGCTGCCATCGTCACCCTCCACGTCTTCAGCGCTTGCAGGCTTATCATTGATATTGTTTCCAGCTGCTGCTTGCTGAGGAGTATAGTCTGCCTGGCTGAGGTCCCAGAGTCGAATACTGGCGTCCATGCTACCCGTAGCGACAAGATTGTCTTCGACCTGCAGACATCGTACACTGCTCAAATGGCCTTCAAGCATACCCATGCATCTGCCAGCGTTGAGATCCCAGACCCGGACAGTATCGTCTAGCGCTGCTGTGACCAGGGTGCCGAAAGGTGCATCGAAGTCCATGGCTGTGATTGTATCGTTATGGGCTTGCACCTCTCGTATACGCGATCCAGGCTCCATATGCTCGTGAAGCACGGGCATCGAGATAGTGCGCTTCGGCATGCCTCTCCTCTTCTTCGACTTAGGCGATTCTTGTGTCTTTGGCAGCTTGCCATATATACTCTCTGACATGAAACCAGCATCCGGCTCCGCATCATCCTCATCCTCCTCCAACTTCCTCTCAACTTCATGCCTCGCTGCCTCGCCCTCTGCTGCTAAGGATGGACTTTGCGTAGCCAACACCGCTTCATCCTCTAACTGTTCTTGCATCTCAGCCAATCGCTCAGAAAGCTCACCAATCTCCTGCTCCATGTCATTCTCCTCCTGCTCGAGACCGGCGAGTCTTTCCAGCACCACTTTTCGCATAGTATTCATGTTTGCGATCTTAGCATCAATTTCTCGTATTTCGCCAGCACACATCGTCTTCCTTATACCCATCATCTCGAGTTGATGATCAAGCTTATCTCGCGCTTTCTTCATCTTTACCAGCTGAGGTGGACCTTTGTGGTCCTCTGGCCCTTCGAGCAGTTTGCTGCCATGTCTGCCGTAGGCTTTCCGTCTGCCGCCTCTGCTGTTATCGTCCGACTCCGGTAAACTCGCCTTGAAGCCTTCAAACAAGCTGAAAGGCGACTGACCGGCTGGAGCGGCCCTGATCAGCTCCTGGGGTATATAACTCAATGCTCGGTGCTCGACCTCCGTGGTGCTGAACTTGGCCCGTAATAGCTCCCGCGGTGACTGTTGCGTGAAGCTGAATACACTTCTCTGTATGAGCGGCCGCCGCAGTTGTCTTTGCACAGATGTCAGAGCACTTCGGTAAGAGTCCGGACCATTCTGTTCACCGTTCGGGAAGTTGGCAGAGATTAATTGGCTCGCCGTAGCTTGCACTGTCCGGCCAAACGCCTCGATCTGTCGAGTGTCGAAGATATTCTCGTCGTTCGATCCTTGTCTGCTGTGGCCGGGTTGTGTCGTACGACGGGGCGATGTGCTTCGACCACGATGGGACATGGTATCGGTGTCGTCCCTGTCAGACCAACAGTCGGGCACTATACCCTTGTGATCATGCACTCGTATCTTCGTTACAATGCAGCTAGTCAAGACCTCCAGGAACGTCACTTTTCCATAGCAGTGAAGCTCGATTCTCCAGTACTGAAACGATATGTCTGTTTACTGTCGCGTGCAGACCGCGGAGGTGGTTCGGAGAGAGGCAGCCGATCGAGTGACGTGCATTGGCTCCACTTACCTCCAGCCCTACCCATCAACAACCACGAATCTGCATGCAGTGATATTGATCGACGTCTGGACAACTTCAGACCCAGGTACACATCAGACCAGACCAGCATAGGATTTTCAACTTAAAAGCTCCACGGACAGGCCATACAACCAACTCCACGACTATGGACGCAGCAATCGACCTCTCCGACCCTGGCCGCGCTCTGTCACTACCACATATTCGCTACCAGTTGATACGACTAGAAGACACGGTCCTCTTCCACATGATAGAACGAGCTCAATTCCCTCTCAACAGCACAATCTACAAACCCGGCGCCATCCCAATAGCTGGCTCTTCTTCCGACTTATCTTTCATGGACTGGGTGCTCCGCAGCCAAGAAGAAGTGCAATCCAAGATCCGACGCTACCAATCGCCGGATGAGTATCCTTTCTTCCCGGACGCTATGTCAGAGCTTGTGCTGCCGCCATTGAAGTACCCGAAGGTATTATGGGAGAACGACGTTTGCGTCACCGATGAGCTGAAACGACGTTATGTTGATGATGTTCTACCTGGTGTCTGTGCCGATGTGGGGAGAGAAGAGCGGCCAGAAGCGCAAGAGAATTATGGCTCGGCTGCTACCGCGGATGTATCATGTCTACAATCACTTTCTCGTCGAATCCACTTTGGCAAATTCGTGGCGGAGAGCAAATTCGTCAAGGAAGAAGAACGTTTCGTGCGGCTGATCAAGGCAGAGGATCGAAAAGGCATTGACGAGGGTATCACTGATTTGAAGGTCGAGAAGAAAGTCCTGGAGAGGCTGAGGTTGAAGGCAGAGATGTATGGTGTGGACTCGAATATGGACGCTGAGGCGCCACGGAAGATTAATGTTGATGCTGTGGTGGCAATGTACAAGGATCATGTTATCCCCTTGACGAAGATCGTGGAGGTCGAGTACCTTATGCAGAGGCTGAAGGGAACCAAATGGGAATGAATTCGATTGACTTGAGATGGCGGTCGTGTATTGCCACGTTCATCACAGTCGAACGGCAGGACCTCGAAGCTGGCTTGGAGTGACATCGAGGACTCACAGTCGGCTTGTCGAGTCCACAGAGCTTGTGTCTCGTGACCACATTGGAAGGCTTTAGAAGTGGCGAATGTCACAACGAAATGAGAACGAAGACTGCCCTGCTCTTGCCAGACTCCCCGGACGAATATATTATGCCTGTACTGTTCCCATAAAGGATGCTACAATGATAGAAGGAACCAACATGATCGCCAGGCCAACTTCCGATTGCAGCTACACCATCCGCTGCGTCGTATGTGTAGGAGATCGTTTTGTCCAGCAATATCAACTTGCCGTCAAGACTTGCCCTTCAACATTTATTACCAGCACTCGCACCTACAGTAGGGTAGCGAAGCGTGTCCTACGAAGCAAAGCCAGTCATACGGTCAGAACAACATGTCCACAGCATTCACACCTTCCCACTCCAAAGCGTCCGTCGAAATGACTTCCAGCATCGTCCCAGCAAAATGGACGCCTCGCTGGTTAAGCGTCCTCAGGACCCCCGAACGCGCCGAATCGTTTGCGACCATAGAATAGGACGATCGCCACTTCGACAGCAGCGTGAAGCGCGCACCGGTACCGTCGCTGATATGTAGCTGCCTGATCATGGCGCAGTGGTGCTTCGGTAAGCAGACGATCCATTCGATGGCACGTGAGACTGGTACATCTACCTAGAAGACGATTGCACAGCCGTAATAGGCTTTTGCGCAAGATTCTCGGGAGCGTCGGTCGACTTGTAGCGTTGGTGGTGGCCTGTGTGCTGCTGTGATGATGCGTGCATCCTTCTCTGGCACGGCGAAGACGTGGTCGTAGAATATGTCGAAGAGCTCGCGAGGTAGGGCGTGGACTCCCCGGGCGAAGGTCATGTTTGCTGACTGTTGTGTTTGAGATGATGTGTGCATGTTGATGGCTGAGCTATGTGAGAGGGTGGGCTGCTTGTTCCGAAGTGCTTTGGAGGTTGTCTCGCGGCTTGTTGCTGGTGAATGGAAAGCATGTACTCATTCACAGACAATAGTCCCGTACGGCGACTCGTCACTGGAAGCACTCGTCGATGGTACCCTTGATCGATATAAGTCCATCTGCCAGAAAAAAACCGTAGCTATGATAGTTTGGATCGTCTGTGTGCTTAAGTGTAGTCAGCAATGCCTGAACCAGAGTATGCCGTCTGCTGCGTTTTGCCAGGATCATGCATGTTCAGTATGCATGCGTGTCCTGTTACCAACGGAGCGAGTCAGGACTGTTCTACGTTTGTAAGATATCTCGTACAGTAGTTCCTGCACAGTCGAGGAAGCCTTCAGAGTATCAATATACAATTTTATACACACAGCTGGTGAGATGAGATAAGATAAGATATCTGTCCCAGCATAACGATCCAGCGCCCGCTAGCATTATGCGCCTCTCCTATGCATCCGTCCGTTCCATCCATGTACCCGCTGCCTTCAAAAATAGCCTAGTAATGAAAGCCTCTCGTACGTTCTTCCCTCGACTCTCCTGAGGTCCTCGTGGGGGCAGCCTTTACTCCACAGTAGGATGTCCAGCATCGGAGCTTGAGCCAGAGACACTGATATTTGGGTCAACGGCGATCATCTCAGCCAGAATATCAAGAATGGGCTGGAAAACATGTTAGCAAGACATTCATCGCCCCTGAACATGTCGGACAAGATGCCATCGCTAACCTTAGGAACCGTCTTGTCATAAATGCTGATCAACTCCCTCGGTTGTGGATAAACCTTCAATGCCTTGTAGAAACACAAGGCCGCATCCACGGGGTCAGATCCATCGGTGCACATGCCCTCTCCTCTCGCAACCTCCTGCATGAAATATCCCTCCGTCTCCTCTGGATCTTTAGGGAACCCTTCCTCGTTCGCATCTTCGACTACGCGACGGATCTTGTCCTTCTGCCCTTGTTCGTTGGCCTTGGCTTCCTGTTCAATGGTTTTAGATACTCTCTTGTGTTGTTTGCGGAGGTGTTTGCGGAATTCGAGGTCGTTGCGTCGGCGGTAGTCGAAGTAGAGGGCGTAGGCTAGGCAGCCGGTTGTGAGGAGGCCGGCGGAGGCGAGGGCGAGGGTGGTGTAGGAGATTTGGTTGGAGGGGATTGTGGAGGCCATGGTGGGATGTGTCTCAGTAGGATTGATGGGTTGGTGGAGTATTGGCGACTGTGATGTGAATGTCCGTTTGATGCTGGAGGGTTGTGGTGAAGTGTCTAGTTAATGGGAGGGTTCTATGCGGAACATTTATTGGCGAGCTTCAACAACTTCGGAGGTGAATCTGATGTAGCGACGAAGCTTGGGCCGCGGTGACAGCATTGCACGTGGCTCCATTAGATTGATCAGTAGTACTATGCTATATCGATGTCCCTACTGACACCCCCTTCTTGCATGGACAAGTGGTGAGAAGAGAAAAGAAGAGAAGAGACGAGATATCACGGCCATGTCGGACGAAAAGGGCAGCAAGGGCATCTCCCTCCGCCGCAAGAAGACCACCGCCCGCCCAACCATCTCCGCTCCGCGCCAGATCGGTGTACCGCAGCAGCAGCAACGACGTGACGCGAGTGCTGATAGTCGTAACCCTTCGACATGGGACACGCAAAGCACGCATTCAGCCCAGACGGGTCTGTCAGTACCTACTCCAGGTCGACCAAGCATCAGTGGAGACAAGACGAGCGACCTGGTCAAGAGGAGATATAGTACGCGATTCGCTGGAGGACAGCCTCAGTACGGCGCGAATGGTGGGGACGGAGGACTCGTGCCATTTGTACCCAGTGTGCCGAACATCCCGTCGCAATATAAGCAGCAAGGACAGGGCAGACCAAGTCAAGACAGCAGATCCCCGTCCCGGGATGGCCGCAGTCCAGAACGTGGACGTGGGCCACTAAGAGTCGACGCAAGAGCTCTGAAGGATCCAAATCTCCAAGCCGAGAAGTATGTGCAGAGTATATTGGCGGAAGCCACAGAGTCAGACATTCACAACTACAAGAACGACCTCCAGAATGTCAAGCTTTCCACAAGCACCGATCTCAAACATAATGTCTACCAAAATCGCACACAGTTCATCAAGATATCCAAGGAAGCCGACAAGCTCAAGTCCGAGATGCGTTCCTTGCGCACACTAATGGGCGAGTTGACCGGAGCACTGGGTCATGCGACAAGTGCGGGTGGCATAGACGAGCTAGGAGCACCAGGCAGCAGACTGAGCATGCTCGGCTCCGTCGCCGATAGGAAGCGCGCCAATAGAAGCAGCGTAGCGAACCTCGAGGCGATGTGGAGCACACACTTGCAAACGCTCTGGAAGAGGGTGGAAGGCAGTCAGAAGTACCTTCCTGCTCTCCCAGGCAGACACATAATAATGGAGAGTCAGCGCTGGATCGAGCTGAACAGCGCAACGTGGAAACCTCGAAGACGCGTTGCACTAGTCGTGCTGAACGACCACCTGCTCGTTGCCAGCGAGAAGAAAAAGCAAATAGAAGCTCAAGCAGGCGGCAACAGAACCAGCGTCTACGGCTCCGCTCCCGCAACAGGACAGACTCAGACAATGCTCATAGCCGAACGCTGCTGGCCGCTTCAAGACGTAAGTCTAGCCGACATCTCCTCCCCATCAAATGCCGGCCACACCAACTCCCGCGAACACAAAACCCTCCAAAACGCCATCAACATCCGTGCCGGGACCGAAAGCTTCACCTACGCCACTACAGACGGCGCGGAGAAAGCTGGTATCCTTGTAGCATTCCGCAAGACACAAGAGGATCAGAGGAAATTGATGGCGGCGGAGCATGGACAGCGGGAGAAGAAATTGGATGAGATGACCTTGCTTACTGGGCGTGATTTGAGATTGCTCAAGAAAGCTGCCGCTGAGCAGGCGGAGGCGGAGAAGGTGAGTGGGATTTCGAGAAGTAATTCTGTGTTAATTGATGTGGAGGGGAGGCAGCAGAATATTCGGTGGGTGGAGAGTCAACTTGACGGCTTGGATATCGATATTGCGCTCCAGCGGTTTGAAGAAGCTGTTGGCAGGGTGGAGAAGCTTCGGCAGATGGCTAGGGGGATCAAGGGGAATGTGACTGCTCAAGAAATCATCCAGAGCAAGGTCGATTCGCGAGCGGGAAAGCTTGCAGGGCTCGTGGCGAGGCAATTGAGTCAAGGTAGTTCTGGTCTTGAAGGCGTGAGAGGTATGGCTGGTTGGCTTGGACGACTAGGGTATGAGGAGATGGCGCGGACGAAATACCTTGACTCTCGCACGGAAACCATGCGGGCGCGGACAAGGCAGTTGCCCTTCACAGGTGAGCTGCAGCCGTACTTGCATGCCCTCTCTTACACTACCTTTACCCTACTCCTCCACACCTTCCGAACTTTCTCCGCGGCCTTTCCGCCCTCGGCTGGGAGTGCGGTGGTGAAGTGGGCGAAGGAGAGGGTGGATGAGTTCAATGGTGCTCTTGCTCGACAGATGGAGACGGTGCAGAAGAATAGCCAGATATGGATTGAGTGTGTGGGTACTGTGAGAGAGCAGGCCGCTGTGCTTGGGGAGGTGGGAGTTGACTTTATGGCTTTCGTCGGCAAGGGGGTGTGGGAGGAGGGAAGTTTGAGTAGTGGAGCTCAGAGTGCGGGTGGTGGGACCGGGAGGAAGGGTGTTACGCTTCGTGATGATGGGCCTGTGGGCTTGGGCGTCTCGACGTAACAGCGATATTCCAGGATCAGGCAGATGGAACGAGGTCGCGACCTCTTCTTAGGGCATTGGCACATTCTTGGCATATCAACGATCATAGCATTGACGACAGCTCAGTGTGCGACAGGTCCATTCGACTGAAACCAATAAAGATCATTCGCTGCGTGCTTATCAAAGTAGTCGAAGTATTCGGGTCATGCTCTCGGGTCGGCGCATCCAATCCTAACTTTAAGATAATTAGATGCTTATCAGCTACGCACAGCTCGCACAAACCTTGATCTTGAGATTCGACATGCGGACACATTTTGAAATCGACCAGGCCGCTCCCCGAGCATGATGGGGAACACAACTACCGCCACAGTACCTCTACGACCCGTAGCCAGACCCTCCACGTCTGTGAGAATGACCTATCACTCGTTCAACATGGTCACGATCACCGCCGATATAGACCGCTTGGGGAGGGGGATGCAGACTCTACCGCAAGAATTGTGGACTCTTGTCTACGACCTCGTCTTCACTGCCGAACCACGACAATGGGCGATCTGGCCTGAAAGTCGCACCCCAGCTAGAACGCAGATCGACTCCCGGTCACGAAAACAATTCGCAGCACACTACTACGGTCACGGCGCGAAATTCGTATTCGACGGTCTAAGTGCCGCCCAGATGGCACGCTGGCTTCGCAGCCGTCACCCGCAACATCTGGCTCTGCTGAAACATATCACGTTTAGAATGGACACTACGCAAGTCAACCGCTTTCGATCGTGGCCGAACTGTCTTGGCTACTATCGAGACTATATTGGTCGAGATACTGCGACCATGTATCTGCTGGACGTACTTGAATATCTTGGTGTGAGGGAGGGAAAGAAAGTGCTGACTGTGGTCACACGGCCTTGACGTGTGTATGTATGGCTAGGAGCTGACCGCGAGAGCACACGAACAGGACTCTGCAGATATCGAGTGTCTTACAAGGACTGAAGGGGGCAAATGTGGTCACGATCCGGCAGCAAGATGGCGGCGACCAGATGCATTGCCCAGTGTTAGCCTGTGCCGGAAAGGCCAAAGTAAACGATGTCCTCCAATGTGTAAGCGAACTCACTTCTCGTCAATCTATCGCGTGGTCTGCACGTTGCGAGCGTTCCCATTCACGCGTACCTCTTCCTCTTCACCTTCACCTTCACCCTGTGCTTAGTAAGTCGCGCGTGCCAAACACCAATATGCAGTTCTGAACTGTTCGAGGTATTTACGTGACTGCCTTAGAACAAATAAAGCTTGCACGAATTCTTGCTTTTGCAAGCTCGACCCAACAAACATCGCAGACAGCCGCATTTCTCGCAACTCCAGGCACCATGACGCTCCGCCAATACGGCTTCACATCCTCCGCCAGCACGAGCCCAAGCTCTAACAAGAAGTCTTCACACGCCATAAAGTTCGCGCCACGCTCCTGCCCGGACATGACCTCCCCCCCAATCGACCTTGCCCGTCTGGCCACTCAAATGCAAGCCCTACCACAAGAACTTATCAACGCCGTTTACTACAACGTCTTTACCCCTGACCAACGCATCCGAATCGTCTGGCCCGAAAGTCGTCTCCCCGCTAGGCTGCAGGTGGATCGGCACTCGAGGGAAATGTTCGCAGCGCGGTATTACGGCGGCGGCGCCGTGCTCGACTTCCGGAATATGGACGAAGATCTCCTGATCAAGTGGCTTGGTAGTCGTTCGACTGCGCACTGGGCTCTGCTGCGGCATATCACATTCACTGCGGGACGAGGATCATATCACAGGACGCTTGACTTTCAAGGCGGGGGGACCGTGTTGTTAAGGATGAGGTTGCTGAGGAGATTGGCTGAGGTCGGCATCAAGGACGGCGAGAATGTGCTGCAGGTGGTCAAGTCTTAACGGGTGCGTTGCGCGAGGATGCCCCTGGCAGTATCTGGGTGCGCAATGACGGTAGCGTCCTCCAGCAAGATGTGGCGTTGGCCGACGACAGCGGTTTGATCCCTCACCTCTGGGTCGCCGAGAGAGTGGTATAGTAATGATGCTGAAAACTGTAAATCTTGTGTTCGCTTTGACACTTGGCTACTACACCTTGAGTCCATATCGCTACAAACAATCCATCAAACGTATGTCTATCTTACTATCATGCACCATTGACTCCACACCAAAACAGCCGTGACCGTGACAACAACACCAATCCAGTCATCGCCAGCTACTCTAGACATTCCCGTCTATTTCACATCAACCTCAACGCGGCCCTCGTTACCCGGTGCGCCCTTGCCAGCCAACTCAGGAAGCATATACGTGATATCATCCCAAGGATGCCTGTACAATGACGTCCTCAACCTCTTCTGATCCAGATGATGCGCAATCAGACCAATCGAACGTCCAAGCACGAACAGACCGTTCAGGACACCGTTAGCAAGGTACTGCTCCGCCTCCTCGGCAGAGAAAGCACCGCTGTTGCGGAGCAGGTCGACGAAGCAGACGGCGATACAGCCGTCGACGTTAAGGATCAGATTGTCTTTCTTCGATGTTGTGACGGTCTCGACGGCCAAGGCGTAGTCGAGGAGCTTGTGCGAGGGGAAGTTGTTCTGGACGTATTCGGTGACGAGGGTGACACGCATATCGGGGTTGTTGCGGGACTTGACGCGGTGGCCGATACCAGGGACTGGATGTTGTGTTAGCTGGTGTGTAGGCGAAAACAATCAGATGGCACTTACTGAGCTTATTCTCCTTCCTCATGGTGTCGACGAAGTCACGTGGGCTGAGACCCTTGTCATAAGCACGAGTGAACTCCTCAGCGGCGCCATCCAGGGCACCACCGAAGCGGGAACCGATGGTGAGGAGACCAGCAACGAGCGAGGAGATCAAGTCCTTGCCAGCACGAGTGGTGATGATGGTGTTCATCGCACCAGACACGGCGGGACCGTGATCAGCGGTAAGCATGAGCACCATCTCCAAGAACTTGCCAGCGTAGCTGGGGAGACGGCGACGGAACCAAAGCAGGGACATGACACCGCCGATACCGATCTCCTCTTTGAAGACATCAGTGATCGGAATACCGGCGTAAAGAAGCTCCTGGCCACGATCATCGGAGATGGTGGAGATGAAAGCAGCTGGTTTACGGATAAGGCCAAGCTCCTGAGCCCAATTGTAGTCCATGGGAATCTTGGGAACGGCTGGCTCAGCAGCAGGCCTAATGGAGCCTTTGTTGACCTCGGCATCGTAGACTTTCTTGAGAACTGCTGGCAGATCTTCGAACGTGTCTGGGACGTAAAAGCCAGCCTCCTTCATGCTGGAGTTCTTCATGTTGGCAGTCTCGAGCTGGGAGTTGGCGAATGAACCAGCGTGGCCGAACTGAACCTCAGTCTTGAGCAAACCGGCGACGGTACCAATGGCCCAGGCGACTACTGGCTTGGTGATTACGCCCTTCTTGACGGCCTCGATCACGCGGTACTCCTCAACACCACCCACCTCACCGAGCAGGACCAAAATCTTGCAATCAGGGTCTTGCTGATATCGGAGCATGTGGTCGATGAACGTGGTGCCAGGGTAACGATCGCCGCCAATGGCAATGCCCTCGTACACGCCGTCGGTCGTGTTGGCAATGATGTTGTTCAGCTCGTTGGACATACCACCAGACTTGGAGACATAGCCGACGGAGCCCTTGCGATAAAGCTTGGAAGCCACAATGTTGTCCATCATACCACCAGTGTTGCCGATCTTGAACGCACCGGGCTTGATGCCACCGACGGTGGCTGGGCCAATAATGGTGACACCCTTCTTCCTTGCGACGTGAGCGATCTCACGAGCACGCCTCTCTGGCACACCCTCGGCAATGATGGCGATGGACTTGATCTGTGGGTACTCCATGAGCTCCATCGTGGACTGGTAGACGGATCGGGAGGAGGCGAAGTTGACAACGCAGTCGACGTCGGGGTGCTTGGCCATGGCCTTCTCGCTGTTTTGGTAGACAGGGAGGAGAGTCTCGCTTGTGCCCCAGTACCTGTGGCATTGTTAGTTGCGGGTTTGGCTGTCTCAATGTAGGAGCTGCACATACATCTTCTGGACGAATTGACCACCGAATGTGTAGATGATGCCGGCCACGGAAGGTGTCTTGCGCTTGCAGATGAAGTCGAAGTCGAGCATACCCTGCACGGCTCTCGCTTGAAGACCGCTGCAGCACTGTCAGTCCCATCTCTCTAAAGTATTGCACTGCTCATCTCGGGCTATCCTTACTAGACAAAACATCTTGTCTTTGGGTGGAAGAGTGTGTGTTGTGGTTGTGGGCTCATTGGCCTGCTAGGCGCAGCGAACCGCTGGATGTTGTCGTCGGCTCTCAGTGAGCTGGTGGATGTGGATGTGCCATTTGATGGTGCGCCGTTGGCAGTGCCATTGGGGATGGCTGAAGGAGCCATTGTGTGTCGATGTTGCTCCTCAGGAATGTATGTGGAGTGGTCTCTGTAGTCGGACTCTGTTAGTAGTTGTTGTCGCTGTGTGATTTGCTTGCTTAATCTGCCGATGGTCCCAAGCAATAGCAAAGTCCGAGTCTTGTCAACTCCTCATACACCGTACCTTCCGCTTCGGTAGAACTTATGAGGGCAGCCAAGAGCTCGAAATATTTCCAGTTGCTTGTTGCGTACGGCGATCAGATGATGTGACTTACAATGGAACGTAGAGTAAATAGTATGTTACAGGAGAGGGAGGATGGATTGTGAGATGTCAAGAAACACTCCCACCTTACAACCGAGGAGGGCCAAACAATATTCGGCCCTTGGACGCTGACCCTTGGACAACACGGTGAAGCTGCAGGCGGCGTAGCGCTAGTCCCCATCAGTCCCCTCAGCACCTCAGCGCAACTCGTCTAACGTACGATGCATCCGATGTTTCTATCTTCGGGATACCACTCACGACGCGCGAGACATGTTGGAGCCGTCACGACCCGTGCTGAATGCTGATACTCCTCCCGTCCCCATCCCGGCCTTTGCGCATTCTACACTTGTATCCTATACCGCGGCCTGACTTCGTTGCTATTTCTCTCGAGGACCTCACGCGACAAAATAATGATTGCCCCGCATGTCAAGGCACGGACGGAATCCCTTTCATTCACGATCATTGCAGACGCCGTGGTTGGTATTGCATGGAGAAACGTGTTGATCACCCACACGAATGTTTTCCCCTGTACGCCGGACTTCCATTGTCTCGTCTTGCTGCTTCTCGTCCGGTCATCGCAGCGACAAAATTCCCATGGCGGCGTCATGATGTTACAGGGGTCTTCCTACAGGAATTTAGAGTTGATCGCCGCCATCCGCCTTCCGAGTCCCAACTGGCGCCCGCCAAACATCTTAGTTTTGTTGACTCGCAGAATTGCCGTAGCATTGAGAAGCACGCGAATGATCACCCCGTACCATTCTCACGAACATAGCTCAGCTTGCAACGGTCGTCTTGTTGTCTCCTCTACACATCCACTCCTTCCTCAGCCCCGTCACATTGATCCTTCGCCCATTTGAGATATCGCCAAACACTAGGTGAGTACATAAGCAAGCAGTTGGTAGTATAATTTTAGACTCCTGCCCCTCCACGCGCAGGCCAGGGACCAAGAAAGTCCGAAGCAGAAGGTGCACGAAACGACGATATCCACACGATCAATTTCCACAACCAGGCCGAACAAACGGCTCGGCGAGAAGAGGGGAGGGAAATATAGTACGATCATCCAAAAAGGAGGTGTGCTTGCCCAACCCATCATACAGGGAGCATTATTTCGGCGCAGAGCAGAGGAGAGAACGAGCAAGATCAGCCCCGGAGCTAGTCTGCTTTACACCGCTTACATTTTTGTTGTATCGTGCCATTGCGTTGCAGAGCCACTTCACTGCGATTGTTCCTTCTGCGCATCGAGCTTCTACTCCATCATACATCTGCTTACACAACTCCTCCCTCGCAGCTCTTGACCACAACAACCACCCACCATGTCCGCAAAGTCCATCTACGAGGCCGACGGCAAGGCCATCCTCAACTACCATCTCACCCGCGCACCCGTCATCAAGCCCACACCTCTACCCGCACAAGCAACACACAACCCACCCGCCAAGCTTGCCGCCATCCAATTCGAGGAGGGTGACAATGTCGAGGGTGTCCTCGACCGCGCAGAGGCCACATTCCCTTTCCTGCTCGTGCCGGGTTCGAAATTCGTTGCGAAGCCAGATCAGCTCATCAAGCGAAGAGGCAAGTCTGGCCTGCTCAAGCTGAATGCGACATGGCAAGACGCTCGCGAGTGGATTGCGGCGAGGGCGAACAAGGTCCAGAAGGTTGAGCATGTGGAGGGTGCCCTCAGGCATTTCCTTGTTGAGCCCTTTGTGCCCCATCCTCAGGAGACTGAGTACTACATCAACATCAACTCCGTCCGTGAGGTTAGTAGATCATGGCTTTCAGCGTGTGATGAATCGTTGAGCTGACAATTGACCACAGGGCGACTGGATCCTGTTCTACCACGAGGGTGGTGTCGAGGTTGGTGATGTTGACGCAAAGGCCGAGAAGCTCCTGATCCCAGTCGACCTGAGCCAATACCCAAGCAACGAGGAGATCGCCAAGGGCCTTCTTTCCAAGGTGCCAAAAGGTGTGCACAACGTCCTCATCGACTTCATCTCCCGCCTCTACGCTGTCTACGTCGACTCGCAGTTTACCTACCTTGAGATCAACCCTCTTGTTGTCATTCCCAACAAAGATGTCACCGGCGCAGAAGTCCACTTCCTTGATTTGGCGGCCAAGATCGACCAGACCGCTGAGTTCGAGTGCGGTAGCAAATGGGCCATTGCCCGCTCACCCGCCGCCCTCGGCATGCCAGCCATCGCTGAGAAGACCGGCAAGGTCTCCATCGACGTCGGCCCGCCAATGGAGTTCCCGGCTCCGTTTGGCCGCGAGATGAGCAAGGAGGAGGCATACATTGCTGAGATGGACGCTAAGACTGGTGCTTCGCTCAAGCTGACCATCCTGAACGGCAAGGGCCGCGTGTGGACATTGGTCGCTGGTGGTGGTGCTTCTGTCGTGTATGCTGATGCCATTGCCGCTGCTGGCTTTGCTAGCGAATTGGCCAACTATGGCGAGTACTCTGGTGCTCCCACCGAGACTCAGACTTTCCACTACGCCAGGACTGTGTTGGATTTGATGTTCAGGTCACCCAACACAGCCGATGGCAAGGTCCTGTTCATTGGTGGCGGTATTGCCAACTTCACCAATGTAAGTCAAGCCATCCTGTAGATTCGGATTATCGCATCGACGCTAACATTTTGATCAGGTTGCAAGCACATTCAAGGGTGTCATTCGCGCCCTCCGCGAAGTCGCCCCTCTCCTCATCGAGCACAAGGTCCAGATCTGGGTCCGTCGTGCCGGGCCCAACTACCAGGAGGGTCTCAAGAACATCAAGGCCGTCGGCAAGGAGTTGAATCTCAACATGCATGTTTTCGGCCCGGAGATGCACGTCTCTGGTATCGTGCCTTTGGCCTTGATCCCGGGGAAGATGAACAGCTCAATCAAGGAGTTTGAGGGTTAGAAGATGGGAGCGTATGAGGAAAGATGAGATGCAATGAAGATAGATGTATGCGGGTCAGGAGACGGCAATGTATGGTGTTATGGGGGGTATATAGAGGGGCGTACTTGCTGCTAGAGCATCGCCCATTTCAGACGAATGGACGTTCGAAGTTGGCGAGACGCTGCCAGGGCTGTCCGGCGCGTTGGGCGGAGTTGACTGTAGAAACATGGGCATTTTGAGGTAGACAGAAACGAAATGCGTGATACAAGTGCTAGAAAATTGCAAGATCTGGTTTCTTTACATTCAAAGTGTAGCTGATCCGCGGCTAATGAGTGTTCGTGGTCTGTGTGGTCCTTTCGACCGTGGTGTGGGTCCGGGATGTCTACCAAGATTCTAAGATATCGACCATGTTTGACAGTTGGCCGGACATTGCTGCTGGCACGGATTGATCTCGTAGGTTGTTACTTCGCATACTCGTGTAACCACAATCGTCGTTGTGGTGTAGCTTATGGGCGCATCACGTGCTGTCGCGTCAAGCTCAACGCGTCTCGAATCAGGCGCGCGTACCTTCTTGACTTCATATGGTCAACGACCATCCTTGAATTCCACAATCATGCGCGATGGCGCCCGTTGTGCTGGCGGACTCGGACGACGAAGCCGAAGAACTTCTGGATCCCGAGCAAATCGTCGATAATGAGCATCCTGGAGCAGTGGCACGAACTGGAAGCGCCACGGGCAACAACGCGAGCACAACCTCAAGCGAGGAACTACAGGAGAGGATTCGCCGTGCAGAAGCCGATCTGATCGCACCGACCGCAAGCGCGAGCAGAATGTCTAGACAGTCTTCGATGCCTCCGAGCTCTACTTCTAAGCGTAGACATACTGCGGTCTTCGTTGCAGAACCATCTATCAGCCCGGAGAAGCGAGTCAAGCGGACCAAGACTTCTCAAAAGACATACTCCAAACAGCGCTCCTCAGGACCTCGAGCTGACGGCGAAGGTGCCTTCTCAAAGTTCCGCACTGACGACGGGGATGAGCCAGTACGCAGTTCTCGCTCAGCTCGCTTCACTGAGCACTCCGGCGCTGCTGCTTCATCTAATGGACTTCCGGCTGGATCTCTTCATGCGGACTTCCTTGATCATCAGCCGCAGGTTCTGTTCAGGGAGACTGGAAGCACGGCTGTGGATAATGAGTCGTCGCAGCAGCGTATGATTGAGCAGGCGAGGAATGGTATGAAGGAAGTAAGCACTTCTGTCTCAAAGGTCATTGAGTCGGATGAGCCGAAGAGCTCATCGTTCCCTTGGTCGGCTTCTGTGCACACGCAGTCAACGAAGAAGGCGGCTGCAGAAGAGGATAGGGTTGCTGGACCGGGAGATGTCCACGATGATGGAGCTGACGACGACCCGCCCGCAAATGGTCCGTCCGCCACTAATGGGATTCCATATGATGAGCTCCAAACGGCCGAGGAGGGTGATATCAAGCAGGTAGCTCCGGTGGACGCACGAGAAGAACCAGAATCTGAGGTTGTCGAAGCCGAACAGCCGGAATCGTCAGCTCAGCTACCTCAGCGTGATCTGATCATTGCACCAAAGTCTAGTCCACGAGTCGAGATCACGTTACCAGCAGCACGTTTGGACATTGAGATTCAAGACGCTACTGAGCAGACGGAGCGAGCTGGCAAAGGCCGGAACCGTAAGACGAAGGCTGATGAGAGCGAGAAGCTGAGCTCTGAAAGCCAAGCTGTGGGCTTACCAAAGGAGATGTATGTGCCACGACCGAGTAAACGACGAGCTACTCACGTTGTCGAAGAAGTCATCGACTACTCAATGAAGCCAGAGAAGGCTGCCAAGGCAAGGCGTACGAAGACCACAACAGGATCTAAACCGACAGGTGGAGAAGAGGCAGCTCCAGACGACACTCGTCGACAAGACACCGATGCTGGACTGGCTGACAAGAAGGTCAAGCAGAACACTATCAGTCCGAACAAAGCTGCTACAAATATGAGTGCCATCCAAGTGGACACAAAGATGCAGAACACGCCTGTAGATGCAAAGACGAACATGTCAGCTTCCAGCACGCCACAAGCACAAGCTCGCAAGTCGCCGAAAGCAGAAGCTACCGAGGATAAGATTTTCGTCAAGCCAGCTATGCCAACGACGAGCAAGAAAGCAAAGCGCAGTCATACCACTATCTTTGAAGACCATGTCGACCTCACGGCGTCCCAGCGCAGACCAAGCCTCAGTCAACAGCAGACAGCTCGAAAGAGTGCGCTGGCGAGTATCGATGATTCGACCAGTACGTCAAAGGCCACACAAAGACGTCGCAGAGTGATTGATAACGATGATGACGAAGACGAGCAGCATCGTGACGAAGACGAGCTTGCTCTTGAACCGACTTCTGCCAAGGCCCATCCAAGCGAAGCCAGAAGTGTCGAGCTGGAGGAGCAGCCTACGAAGAAGCGCCGTGGCCGACCTCCAACAAAGAAGGCATCTGCGAAGTCTGCTGAGCTCATTGATGAAGAACCATCGGGCGAAGACGAGAATGTTGCTCCCCCTTCAGCAGAAGCTGAGCCCAGAAAGTGTGGGCGTAGTCGTCCGCCGAAGAAGTCGATCGAGTTGGTGAATCCGATATCAGAAGAGGACACCATCAAGCAAGCCGAGAAGCCTCCAAAGAGTGGCGCCGAGCCCTGGACGCCAGCGGAGGTATCCTCACAGATCCCTAATGGTGCCACCAGCGGTACACAAGAGCCAACCCCGTCTCCAGAAAAGAGACCAGTGCCCGGTAATATATCGACACCACCTCAAAAGTCGAGCCCGACGTCACACTCACCAATCAAGAGCTCTTCCATAGTACCACTGCGTGTGGGCCTGAGCAAGCGTCAGCGCATTCCTTCGCTCCTTCGCGTTATGAGACCTCCAACCCAGCGCTGATGAAAAAGTCAATTTGGCCGGGTCACGAATGAGTAGCGCACGAGCATAATGTTGGCACGAGACACTATTACGATGTAATGTTATACCGCAGATCTTGTAGCGTCTCAATGTAGACCTAGATGTAGCTGAATGCAAAAGAGTACCGAGTATGAAAAGCAAGCTCAAGCACATGTTGTGTATGCGAGCACCTCCCGTGTAAAACCCCATTCCCCACCACCACCATAAACGCCAAATCAACAAAAGATGCACATTCATCACCCTGTAATCCTTCAAGCAGCATTTCCAAGATTTAGTTTCGTCATCCCTGAAGTCAACTCCTCATGCTCTGTCAGTCCTTTCCTGACCCTCGCAACATTATCAACAATAACTGCATCTATGCCTTCTTGAGCCTGCAACCTCGCGTTGAACGGATCGTTGTTGTCGGTCCCGTAGCTTACGCACACCAGTCCCGAGTTCTTCACCACTTGTATGAGTCTCGGACACAGCACGAACGGCTGAGCAGCTGATACAATGCCTAGAAGATTCCAGCGAGAGGCAAATCTGATGGCTTCCTGCAGCGAGCTAGCTCGTATATCTCCGACTGGAGAGGCGCCGGCGTCTGTGAGGAAAAGGATAGGGAAGTTGGGCTGCTTGAAGGACAGAAGCAAACAAATATCTGGGTGGAAGGACGAGAAGATTAGATTCCTCTTATCGCTTAGATCGTATACCATTTTCAGCACCGTGTCGACGAAAGTGTTGAGCTCCACTGCATAGGTGTCCATGTCCTCGTCCACGCTCTCAAAGAGCATAGGATACTTCATCTCGATATTGAAGCTGATATTCTCGGGTAACTGCCGGAACATTTCTTCCAGCGTCGTGAAGCGCGATTGGATCGTGTCGCCTCGAAGATTACCCTTGAACCCTTTCTTCTTGTAGTCGCGGGTGTGCTTCATGCGGTCACGGAGATCAGTCTGGGACGAAGAGCCAGCATCGAGAGAAAAGGAGCGAGTCAAGCGGCCTTGGGGTAGGCCATCAGTGTCTGCAGGAGTGTTGCCCGCTTGTCCCTTGTTCTTTGGCCGTGGAGTACCATCACTAAGAGCAAGGAATTGTTCAAGTGTAAGTTGGTGTACGGGCACATCGGCACCGGTCTCGCTGACGAGAAAGTCGTGGTAGATGACTGGGACATGATCTTTCGTCATCTGCACGTCAAACTCGACGTAAGATGCACCCAGAGATGCAGCGGCAATAAAAGAGTCCATCGTGTTCTCGCCCAGCTGCAGTGATCGCTTCTTGTCGGCATTGCCTAGCATGTTTTTGCCCAAGCCGCGATGTCCAATGATTTGTGTAGCTGCTGCTTTCCAGTATGTTCGATCACCAGACACAGACATCTCTGGATGCGTGAAGGGCGTAATGATGAGGAAGTTGAAGTTGATCGAGCCGATGACATCTAAAGTGTCTCTCGACATAAGCGGTACGCTCAGGTCGCCTTGCAGGTTCATACGCTTCGTGCCAATAGTGGGTTTGATGCTGGATAGAAGTGCGACGGCCCGCCCAATGACTTTGTCTGTACTTCCAGCATAAGTTGGCACGAGATCGAACAGCAGCTTAACCTTCGTCGGGTCTCTTGTGGAGAATCTGATCGGCGAGGTGCTAATGTTTTCCTGCACTGGCAGGTCGATGATGGTAGACTCACCAACAGCACCTTGGGCTGAGACAACAAGCGATAGGGCCGTATCAAGCTGTGTAGCATGGGCATCGTTGATTGGGATATTCTCGAGTATCACGGACTCAAGATTCTTCCTCGCATCCATTGAGCCCAAGCTGACCAGCACCATGGCTTCATCAGTCAGGTAACGATGACCGAACGACTTGACGGGTTCGACGGCCTTGCCGTTCCCAATGGCCGCATCTTTCGAAGTACCGTTAGAGCGCCGGTCCTCGAAAGATCCGTTGAGCAGAGCGGTAGACGGCTGAGCCGCGATCTCGGGACTTGTATTCAGACTTGGTGCGGGTGTGAAAGCTCTGAGGTATTGCGCTATCTCCAGATGTCCACGCAACGCGGCATGCTCCTGCGGTGTCCAGCCAGAGTAGTCCTTGTTGGATACGACAGCTCCTTTGGCTACCACCAATCTTAGCACGGGCAGCTGGCCGTCCACAGCAGCAATAAAGAGTGGCGTCCAGCCGTATGTCTTCTCTGCGAGCTGAACGTTGATGCCGAATGGTCCAGAAGTGGATAGCAGTATCTGTGCGCATTCTTCATGGCCGAACCGCGCCGCTACGTGCAAGGCAGTCTCACCTTGCTCGTCTTGGTAGTTGACGTCCACACCTGCCTCAACCAACAGACGTACAATCTTCACGAAGTCAGACTTCGTGGCCAGAGCAAGCGATGTACCATTCTTCTCGACGTCCATGTGCGTTAGTCTTGTACCATGAGGATGATGGTCTTCATCCACGAACAGTAGTGCTTTTGTGGTTCGGTAGTGACCACCGATCACTGCTAGATGCAGTGGCGCATAGCCTTCTGAGTCTTGCCACCACGTAGAATCAATGCCGTCGGATAGGTCGAACATCTGCCAAGCCTGCATGTAATTCATCAAGTACTTGCTCACTTCCACGAGACCATACTGTGCAGCGTAGTGGAGGGGCAGACGACCATAGCCATCCTTGGCTATGATCGCAGACCTCTGTTCGTTGGTCAGGCGGTCGAGTATAGACACGAGCAGTTTCTCGGCATGATCGTCCTTCCCAAAGTCGCTGTCCGGATCGCGCTCCTCGATCTTGAGAGCACCAGGTGCGCGGACTGGTGGCTGCGCAGCATTGATATATATCATGGCTCGTGGATCATCTGTCGAGCCTTCCGCTTTGCTGGACATGGCTAGCGCTCGTGCTCGACCAATTGCGATGACTAGTCGGTGAAGGATATTGCGCTTGTTCATGTCATCGTCTTGCTCTAGATCTGGTACCCGTTGCAATATAGCGTCGATACACTTCTCGGAACGTGCTGATACGCAGCGCTGGAGCAGGTCGAGCAACAAAGACTTCCGCTGCATCTCACTAGCTGTGCTCGGTACACCAGAGCCAAGTAACCTGAGTATATGTTCCACATCGTCGGCGCTTGCTGCCTCGTCCAGCGCGTCCAACGTGGCGGTCGGCATCTTCAAGCTAGCCTTTGAAGCTATCCTCCTCATGGATCCAGAACTTCCAGACCTCTGCGAACTTGCGTCGTCCGGTGTCTTGACTGGCCCGAGACTACTTAGCCAGTCGTTGACAGCACGCATATCCTGCGTCAACATGTTGTTCGTCGCAAAAGGCTTCGGATCGACCTTGGTCACGAGATACTGTCTCTGTGCAGACGAGCTCGGAATCTTCTTGTCCAACTTCTTTGTGATCTTGACGAATCCTCGTCGATTCACCTCGCCGTACCATTGCAGCTTCCGGTACCATCCTCTCAGCTCCAGCAATGCGCCAATCAAGTCTTCCATCTCGTCCTTCTCCATGCCATCGTGGAGCTTGGAAGCCATGCCATAGCGCTCGTATAGCAGCCGCAGACGTCGTGAGAACTCTCCAAACTTCCTGTTGTAGAAGGTATCCACATTTTCCAGTTGGCGGTCAAGAGTGAACGAGAAGCCTGTGGTGTGTCAGTGTCATGTCTTCAGTCTATGCTCCCACCTAACCATGCCTGCTAGATCTGGATCATTGCCCTCTTCCACCGCCTGCTCAGCAGCCTTGATCAATTTCTTCAAGCGCTTATAATCAATATACGCTGATGCCCATTCCGGGACTTGATTCCTCGGTAAGTTCTGGCCGAACTTCATGGTGCAAACAGTGGTCACGAGGTGACCAGACGATTCTGAGAGGGAGCACGCGACACCAGCGAAAGATGGGTCTCCAGTCTCTCGTAAAGGGTGTCCGGCTTGCGTCGACCGCGACAACGTTATCGCAGTGGTTGGCCAGTGTACCAGCTATCGACGCAGGAAATGACAGCCATTGGGGTGTGAAATTCGGGCTGCTTAGACAAGTGTCGGATGGGAATCGTCCTAAGAATCGTGTTGCAGTTACTGCAGATATCAAGCTCGAAGCTGGCAATCACGGAATATGCTTTCATTAATATCATTGAACTCGCAAGATCTGACGTCGCGCCGTCCCCGTGGCCCGAGGCGTGGTCATCATTGGCTCGTTGGGCCCACACTCACCGACTCACGATGAGTAGGAGTAGAACAGCTACACAGCTTGTTCATATCGACAAAGTCGAGCAAATTTCGGGGACTTGGCTGGATCACGCGATGAGTGACAGCTTTGCTTTGGGCGAGGGTAAGCGTGGGAGGAAACGAAAAAGCAAAAGCATCCCACGATCTCGGATGTCACTCCTCACGGACCACTTTGCTGCTCGACGAATGCCTTCTACGAAGACTAGCACAATAATAAGTGCCGATGTGGAATGGACTGATTGTACATCTTACAGTGTCGTACACAGCATACTATACAACGTATTCGAACAAAGCTTTTAGCATCTCCTGCCTCTCGGCTTGATCTGCTGCATCTAGTGCATCTAACCTCGACACTTCCTCTTGCAGCGTCATTTTCACTGCCCCAAGCCCTCCCAGTCGAGTAGCGATGAGCTTCTTCGCATCTGTATCCTCTGCCACAAGCCAAGCCAGTATAGTATCGGTAGTCTGCAGACCATACAATCCTCCCTCCATCCGCCGTGAGAAGAACTCGTCGGCTCGCTCCTCGGCTTCTTCGGCTTCGAGAGTTGATTGCTCGGATCGAATCTCCTTCTCCACGACACCTAAGCTGCGTACGTAGTCCTGCCGCACTGCGAAAAGCCTGTCGACTTTCTCGTAATCCTTCTCTGCAAATTTGGCCAGCGTTCGTATTCGTGCAGCAGATTCAGCAGGTAGCAGACGCAGTAGGGAAGCGAACATGCCGAGTAGGTGCTCTGTAGGAGCGGCTTCACTCTTCTTCATGAAAGCACCGAAAGTCGTCTTCAAGCCACCAGCTTCAACAAATCTCTCACAGACCTCCATAGCTGCTGCGTCCTGGCCATCGCACGCGTGGTCGAGAAGGCGTAAGGCCCGGATCTTGCTGAACGAGCCCTCTTTCACCATGATCAGTGCCAACTCAACACCTTCTGCCTCAATGAGTTTGCGCTTGCCATTCGGTTCATTCGCGACGCAGATCAAAGCGTCAAAGATGTTCTCGGCATATTCCTCCTCAGTACTATCCTTTGGCGGATCCCGTTTCCGATACGGGGCAAGAAGCTGCAAGAACAAATCAACGCCATCGACGTCAACCGCGAAGCGTTTTCGTAGTAGGCTCGAGGACTGAAGCAGCACTTGCAGTACTTCAGCTGCATACTGCTTGTTCTGGCTGCAGATCTTCTCAGGTACCTTGATGCGATTGCATAACCACATCAACACTTTCTCCTTGCCGATACTCTCTGCCATGAGTTGCTGGCCCGCCAAGCTCTCCATGACCGAAAGACTGTGGTAGATACCACTCTGATCACTCTCCTCATCCTCCTGTAATCTCCCCAGATTACTCATGAGCAGATCCAAAAGATCTGCATCCAGTAACGCGTTGGCTAGCCCATCCCACTGTTCCTGTTCAGCTTCCACGTCTTCGTCCAGCAGCTCCGAGATGATCTCAATAGCTCTGATGGCAATATCCGTGTTCTCGTGCGCTAGCAACCCGACTAATAACCCACAAGCCTCGCCGTGCGCGAACTCAGAATACAGCTCCGGGTGCTCAGACAGTAGACTCCAGTTCTGAATCTCAGCATCCAGATCCGCTTCCGAAGCCATGAACTTCTGTGGCTCACTCTCATATCGTGCGCGCTGTTCGGAATTCTTCTTCACCTTCTTCTCGAAGCTTACAGCTAGTCGTCGAAGCCATGACGAATCTATCTTCTCTTCTGGCAAGTCCTCTGCGTCTTGCTCGTCTATGTAGTCCAGTGCTGAAGCTGTGGCCTTTGTCACGCCGCCGCCAAAGAAGCGGTCGCCATCTTCTCCTCCTTCGTCATCGTCGGGTGGAAGTTCCGGTCCGGCCTCAAGGTCGTCATCATCCTCTGGTGCATCGTCTATGTTGGCGTGAGTGCCGTTAGGTGAAGAACCATTGGAGATTTTGGTCGCCTTGTAGGCTGCTTCGGCATCTGTCACTTCGAGCTTGCGTTTGAGATTGCCTGATGGTAGGCCAGGTTTCTTGAAGAGGTCGTCTACACTTGTCATTGTGGTTTGAGGAATCACGTGTACCAGATCAGCGAACACATCGAAACATAATGGAGCTGTCAAAAGTTCCTGACTCGTGGGGCTTTGACGCATGAAGTGGCTCGTCTCGGGGCGATATCTTTGATGTTTCCACGGGAGAACGTTCACTCACACCACGGCTCTGATACACAATCATATCAAAGCAGACTATGAACCCCGTCCCTTCTCATGTTCTCATATCCTGGCCGAAGTGTTACCAGCCGTAGACGTGATATGCATCATTAATGCCACCCAGCATCCATGTGATCAGCCACCCCTTGAGCAGGCAACCGCCTTTGAGCTGTCACATTTAATGCAACCTCATGATTTGTGACAAGACCCCGCAACACTCGTCCGCCATGCCCAGCGCTTCGTTCATGCTGGGACAGTGCCCGTCAGCGTCATGCAAAAGAGCAAGTCAGAAGACGTAAACGCGTACGTACCTTGAAGCAGTCTCGACCTGATATGGCTCGTTCACATGTTTGGAATATCTCCACGTTCGTCTGGCTCATTGCGACCATTGTCATCCTGCCGCTCGGACTTCAAACAATGATCCACGACCTCACCCAGCGTCACACCTGCCTTGTACTCGAGATTACCGAGAATGAACTTACATCGAGACGTGCAACCGATGTTCTCCCACCTGATGAAAAGGGGGAATGGCGGCTGCGCGAGCATCATCCCTCTCCAGCTACCCGTGACGGGGATCGCCTTCGCCTTGCCGATGGGCTGTGCTCGATTGGAGCATAGCAGGATGGTAGGCTCGTAGGGTGAGTCGAATGACGAAAGTAGTGTGATCGTGCTTCCCCACAGGTCGATCATCACTGCGCGATCCAGCAGAAGCTGATTGATGTTCTCGTTGTCTTCGAGCTCGATTCTGCGGCAGAGAGA
This sequence comes from Recurvomyces mirabilis, assembly GCF_035927965.1. Lineage (NCBI taxonomy): Eukaryota > Fungi > Ascomycota > Dothideomycetes > Mycosphaerellales > Teratosphaeriaceae > Recurvomyces > Recurvomyces mirabilis. The sequence goes on along the minus strand of NW_027041937.1, from coordinate 551,529 downwards.
TAAGAAGAGTGGCAGCTGGTCGTTTGCGAGGCGTTTCTGGCGGCGAAACAGGAGCGTCTGCAATGGCCACGACCTATCGATTGTAGCTTTGAACGTTTTGTTGACACGCTGGTAGTGGATCAGCGTGCTCATATCCTGTGCTAGGGTAGCAGAAGTCACCGTGCCAGTCGACGCCATCTGCAGCAGGATGTTCTCCAGCAGTTCCGGCGTAGCGAAAACGGCCGCCGCTACTCCTGCCATGTTGTTGCTTGTGCGATGATTTGGCAGGTGTGAAATCGATGTGAGGAGAGTGAGGTAAGGTATCTTGTGATGATTTGACACGCGAAAATCGTTTGTTTATCAAAAAGGGGTAACAGCGCTTCTCGTCAAACGACCCTTGACACGCACGAGCCACAGAGGTATCACTTGCCTGGAAGGTCCAATTCGCAGGGTCCGCATGCATCACTGGGTGGGTCTTGATGATGATGACTGCAGTCGACGACTCACATTGCCGGAATTTTCCTCAACTCACTCAACCTGATTTGCCCTCTGGTCGTGTCCTGCCGCTCCCACTCCAAGCAATGATCGACGACCTCTCCCAATTTGACCCCGTGCTCGTACTCCAGCCTCCCGGACAGATACTTGCACCTCAAAGACCATCCATCACTGATCCACACGATAGCCACAGGGATCTTCAGCGGATGAACGAGCAGCATAAACCTCCAACTACCGTCGATAGGGGTGGGCTTGTCACTCCGATTCACCTTCTTACGCTTGTGGCGGATCTCGACGATAGCTTCGGGCCTCGCTGTCGACTTCAAGCGCAGGTCGATAGTGCCGCCCGAGGAGTTGATCCTGAGCGGACGGGATCGGTCGAAGAACAGCTGGTTGACGTTCTCTGAGTGACGGGCCCCGAAATTTGTGGGAGGAGGAGCGGGCGAGCGTTTCCCACGAAAGAAAAGCACCTCCTGCAATTTCGGGGATGCGTCGGTTGTCGCTTTGAAGGTACGGTTGACGAGTTGGCAACGCAGTAGAGCGTGCTTGTGGGCTGTACGGCCAGGAGCCGAGTCTGGACTGATCGGAATGTGTGGGCGACGTTGTGCTAGGAACAGCAAAAGGAGGATAATTTCCAGCAGTTCTGGCATGACGAACACAGTGGTCGCAGCGGTTGCCATGCTGTGATGAGTGGTACCGTAAGTGTCTGAGTGAGTCCAATGAGTAGCAACAACGGATATGTCCTACAATATATCTGAGTGAGAGATGAGGTGTTTTATAAAGCGTTCGTAGCTGCCTAGTATGGTCAGCACAAACCCGAATCGTCGAGTCCAGCTGACTCATCAGCGGACAGTAGTGGAGTAAGTGAATGCTGAAGAATCTGTTTCACTTCATTCGTACTACAACATAAGGCAACTCATCTTGATCACTCAAGTCGCTACGTTCCTACACGTCGTCCGCCCTCTGAACATCTAATCCTTCTTCTTTCCAAACCCGAAATGCCTCTTCTTCTCCTTCTCCTTCGGCGGATCCTTGGTCAACTTGGCCGAACTATTCGCCTGCACAGGCGCGCCATTGCTCCCGCCACTCAGATTAATCCTGCCCATCTGCGCTGTAGGCGGAGCCGGCGCAGCCGCTGGAGCTCTTGACGGTGCAGCTTGCGATGTTGGTTGCGGCCTCGCGCCCTGCGGCTGCTGTGGCGGCGGCGCGACCGGTTTAGGTTGTGGTTCGGGCTCGAAGAGATGAGCTGGGGCCTGGGATTTAGGCATATCGGCCGGGATTGCCAGACGTCTTCGGTCGGTTGAGAGGTCAGAGACTTGTCGGACGAAGAGTTCGGGGGTCAGCATGTGTGATGTCACGAGCACCGCCTCCCTTCCCGTTATGCGAGCGACTTCGTAGCAGACTCTGCTCTCGCTGAACGTTGCACCACCAGCCATGAAGACGATGACGCGTTGACGGTTCTCGCTTCCGACATTGGTGCCGCGGGTCTTGGCCCAGGTGGGTTTTGCGCTGCGCAGAGAGGCTGTGGACATGAGCTGAGCGTCGTTGCCTTGATCGAGAGGCGGCTTGGTGTAAGCAAAGATTTGTTGGTCGAGGGTGTTGTTTGCGTGTGCTTCGAGCATACTTTGTAGTGCTGGCTCGAAACGGGACAGCGCATACGTCTCCGGTGGATTCATGGGCGGAGGTTTCGTAAGGAAGAGAGGGTCGGCAGGTGGTCGTTTCTTCTCGCTCAGCTGGCGGTCTATTCTTGCTCCGAGTAACGCAAGATTTTGGATGATTTGTTGATCGTGCGGTGGCAGGTTAGCAAAAGCATGAAGTTTCTGCATGTCACCACCGAGGATACCATCGCGATGAAGGATGTAGAGGATCAGGAGGCGTAGTCGATCGAGCATCTCAACATCAGCCTCGTCCAGCATGCGAATGACTTGATCTGCAAGAGCTTTAGGTTTCTGGCCGTCTTGGTCAATGCCCGTGGCCAGGACCTACGCCGGGGTCAGCAAGATCCTTTCGCGTCACACTATAATTGCACAAACCTGTTCTATCGCGGCAAGATCGCCCAACTTCCGCTTCTGAAACATATTCATACTCTCCTGCGCCATGCCAAGATGCAGTGCGTAAGCCTCCTTCTGACTCTGGAATTGCGGCAGTCCAGCCAACATGTCCTTGATGGCATTCAAACTATTCGCACCACCTTCACTTTCTCGTGTAAAGTTCGGGTTGGCCTTGATGAAGCGATCGAAGTCCGCCGTGAACTTCTCGATGGTGTCAGACATGTGGCGGTGGCGGTTGTCTGTCCAGATCTTGTCCTTTTCTGTGATCTCGAGATCTTTTTCTTGTTGATCTCGTAGACCTTCGTTCAGGACTGTACGGTAGGAGATCTTGTCGCCTTCTTTTATGGGTAGAAGGTCATGGGCCATGGCTTGGTAGGTGAATTCGTGGACAAAGGGGGCGAACAAGTCCATAGAGCGGTCAGTGATGAAGAGCGCGCCTCGCGGCCGTGTCGTTGATGGTGGAAAGTCCTCGTGGAATTTGGCGTAGAGGTCGAGCTCGTCTTGCACAAAACGTGCGAGGTGAGAGCAGAGTATGCTTGCCTCATGCCGCTTCTCCCGTGGTCGATAGTAGCGGATTGTCGGATACTCGCCCAACGCCACGCACACGCCAACGATCTTCTGTGCGATGTCTTCCATGTGTTGTCGGACCAGATGATTACAGCCAGGGTGGAAGAGGATGGGGAAACTCCATGGGTCCCGGAAGGTGACCAGATGTGACTCTCGCGGGTAGAACTCGACATTGAGCACTTTGAACAGTGCTATCTGCTCACGTGCGACCTGCGACTTGTCTATCCGGTCTCGGAGGGTTGGGTGCAGTACTGCCGTAACACATTAGTGCCAGGATCAAATGCGTGCGTGCATACTACATCTCTTACATGATGTCCATACTAGGTGCGCCCGCCTGTATTTTCGCTTGTCAAAGTCGGCCATGAGACAGTCGACGATCCATGGGTGTGGTGTGAGAAGGTATATGGCATCGACGTCTTTATTCGCAGGTCTTCGATCCGTGATCTGCTCAATGTCTACAGTAAGTCAGGGCGCGTTGCACGGATCTGACTAGATTGAGGGTACGAACGTACTTGTGATATTGAGATTCAAGATCTCATCCTGATCTATGACATTGTCGACCAGACGTTTCGAATCGGGATCGACCACGAGGACTTTCCACTGGATCGGCGGTCAGTGTGTGAGATATTAGACATTGTATGGAGATGTGTCGCTCTTACGTCGTCGCGGGTGATGTGTCGTAGGGTATTGAGGATGACTGGCCATTGTTAGTATGTTGTTATGCCTTCAGTAGCATGGCAAGACTCACCATCGCGCTGGGCATCTATCATGGATACCATTGTCGCGCAGCCCGGATTCGCTTCGAGGACCGCTCGGCGATGGTGGTCGAGGCAACACAATGGGGTGTTACATGACGTGGCTATGCACGAGCTGCCATTGCACAAGGTACTGTCAGAAGGACGGATATCGCAAGATCAAGCAGATGTTTGGAGCACGTGAACATAAAGATGGTATGATGCATGAGGCATGAGCATGACATCGATTGTCCCACAACCCACCTTCACTCCGCCTGGCACGAGGTGGGATCCGATGGCACGAACCCTATCAATCGTCTCGGGGTCCGTCAATCAATTCCGTGGCTGAGATTTGACGTAGCCATTGATTGATCATGATCGGAGGTGCCGCACTGTCGCCGCAAATAATCATTGTCTAAAGATGGCATATGCATCGTTTAAGTGCCACTCGCTACTCGGTCATTCTCTTCGTAGACATTGTTATGCTGCCCACCCAACGCCATACCGGACGCTGCATCTACTGCGCCTTCCGCACCCAACAACTTGCTCTCCAAGCTCGCCGCCTCAAATCTTCCACCGCGAACAAGACCTTTCGATTCAACGAACCCGAAAGGTCGAAGCCAGCGTTCCGACGAATCGATGCAAAACGAGATGTGCAGACCCGACGGCCTGGTAGGAACGATGACCATGCTTCGAATGGATACAGGGGTGACGGCAAGGTCAAAAGATTAACTGATGTTGGCTTCCATTTCGAAAATGGCAAATTCATGTCCAAGACGTCTGGCAGAGGCCAGGGAGATCCGAACTTCATGGACGCGTTGCATAAGCGTATGGATGAGCTGAAGGGTACATTGGAAGATGCACCCTTGCTCGAACACCTGCGGGAGGAAGACGAGAGCGAGGGAGGCAAAGCGGAAACCTTCAAGAAGATCTGGGCCAAGTTTCGACGAGATATCTTGAGTGAAAGCGATGGCAATGTGCCGTGGATCGGGGCAGCCAAGAATGAAGGGGCGAATACTCTACGGCAAGATTTGAGGGAAGCCTTTCGCACACGAGGAAACAATGGGTTAGATGACAAGATCAAATATGCCTTCTATGCCCACGTTACGGGCTCGCGATTCACGCCAAGCGACATCAAGAACCAGATGGCGTTGGCAGATCTGCGATATCCGGCTGAGTGGTTTCCTGCAACGCGAGCTCTTCATCGGACTGTGCATCTGCATGTTGGACCCACGAATTCGGGCAAGACATACCATGCCCTACAGCGGCTGGAGAAGGCAGAGAAAGGTGTCTACGCTGGTCCGCTCCGTCTACTGGCCCACGAGGTCTACTCCCGTATGAACGCGAAAGGTCGATCCTGCTCGCTCATCACGGGCGAAGAACGTCGTTCTGCAGCCGTTGGGGTGAACCTGAGTGAATCGGAGCTAGCTGCTTGTACAGTCGAGATGATGCCTCTGAATAAGAGTCTAGACGTGGCAGTCATCGACGAGATTCAGATGATCGGCAACAACGAACGTGGTTGGGCATGGACACAGGCGCTCATGGGTGTCAAGGCAAAAGAGGTTCATCTCTGTGGCGAAGAGCGTACTGTACAACTCATCACCGAGCTCTGCGCCAGTGTGGGCGATAAACTGGAGATCCACCGCTACGAGCGCCTCTCACCTCTGAAAGTCGCAGACACAAGTCTAGAAGGCGACCTCCGCCGCCTCCGCAAAGGTGACTGCATCGTCTCCTTCTCTGTAATAGGCATCCACGCTTTGCGGAAACAAATCGAACAACAGACCGGCAAGAAAGTAGCCATAGTCTATGGCTCGCTCCCACCTGAGACCCGTGCGCAACAAGCTCGTCTCTTCAACGACCCAGACAACGACTATGATTACCTGGTCGCCTCTGATGCTGTGGGCATGGGTCTGAATCTAGCAATCAAACGCATCATCTTCGAGAGCTCGTCCAAGTTTGACGGGACTGCAAGACGAACACTCGGTGTAGCAGACATCAAGCAGATTGCCGGTCGAGCAGGTCGATATAGAACAGCTGCTTTCAACGCCGCCACACCTACAGCAAACCAGGATCTCGCGGCCGCCAAAGGCGATTCACCCGTTGAAGCCCTTCCTCCTCCCGCCTCAGAGCACCAGAAAGAAGACAAGAACGAAAACATCGGCCTAGTAACAACAATCGAGCCCTTCGACTACCCCATCGTCGCCGCCGCCATGGCCTCCGAACCAGAACCCATCCGCACCGCAGGTATCTTCCCTCCCAGCTCCGTCCTCGTGCGTTTCGCCTCCTACTTCCCGCCCGGAACACCCTTCTCATACATCCTCATCCGACTCCATGAGCTGAGTCAAATGCACTCCCGCTTCCACCTCTGTGGCTTGAAAGAACAGCTTTGGATCGCCGACCTCATCGAGCCGATCCAGGGCTTGACCGTCGGTGACCGAAACGTCATATGCTCCTCCCCGTGCAGCAGGGGAGACGAAATGTGGAAGAATCTCATGCCGGCCTTTGCGCGCTGTATCGCTGAACAGTCCGGTGGTTCGATCGTCGATATCGAAGAACTTCCCCTCGAGATTTTGGAGCTGGAGCCGAGCGCTAGCAGAGAGTACCTTCGCGAATTGGAGCGGCTGCATAAGGGAATCGTGACTTATCTTTGGTTAAGTTATCGTTTTGCGGGCATCTTCTCGACGAGAGCTCTGGCTATGCATGTTAAGGGGTTGGTGGAGGAGAAGATTGAGCAAGTTTTGGCGCAGTTCTCCTTTTCGGAGCAGCAGAGGAGGAAGAATGCGGCGAAGAGGGAGAAGATGGTTTTGAGGGAGATGGAGAGGGCGGCTGAGGAAGTTGGTCGGATGGAGGAAGGTGCGCGGATGGCTGTGGAGGATGAGGGCGCTGCTGTCCGGGGTTCTGAATCTGGGGCTAAGGACGAAGCTTCTTTGGCTGTTGATACTGCGGAGGTGGGTAACCCTGAGCGGGGTTCGATGTTGGCGGGTGGTGATCACTTCACCGGCGCCGAAGACCTTGAGCTCGGTGATCCGGCTGAGCAGGACATCATGGTCGTGGATCCGGCTGCTGCTTCTAGCTTTGCGCAGTGGCGAGCACAGCAGACCAAAAGGATGGACCAGAGTGTGAACGAGTCCACTGATAACCCGATGGCAGCCGCTCATGCTGAAGGAGAGGACACTGCCACTCAAGCTGCTCGTGAGGGTGAAACTGAAACCTCGAGCGTGGAAAGGCCCTCTTCGGAAGATGTGCTTGTCCAGGAAAAGGCAGTCACTGAGCTCGAAGGTGGCAAAGAGGCCGAGGCTCAGTTCACGCCCGAGACTAAGATGAACGACAGCGAGGAAGAGACACCGGCTGTGACCAAGAGTCAAGGTACCTCGCCACAGCCTGGGGAAGGTCCAATGAACCGGCAGGAACAGTCTACGTCCGAGCCGGCGTCAGCATTCAGCACAAGAACGCTGCCCAAGCATCTCGGGCTTAATGTCAACGCTGAAAGATCAGAAAGTCAAGCTCGACGACCAGCCCATGCGTCTTCGTCTTTGTAGCATAGGCGAACAGTGTTGGATATACATGTGTGTAGGCGTAGAAGTAAATAAGAATAAGCTTGCCCACAATGATTTTCTTCTCCTCGCCCGATCTATTAGACCACTACGGTTTGGTGCTATAGTGCTCAGCAAGGCGCCGTAGCATAGCCTGCCGGTGCATAACAACATTTAAAAGCCTGCCTACACAAACCTCTCTTTCATGGTGTGTTTCATTAGGTGACATGGTAAACTAGCTTTCTTGGCAGAGTCAACACAAGCCTCGATCTCCTTCCGACTTTCTTCCTCCACTACTCGTCTTTCTCCACGTTGCAATGACTTAACGCTTGGCAATATCTACCATGTCATCCTCCGGCGCATGTATCGCTCGGACCCATCAAGCACGTCTTCCAATAATGGCCTCCCGACGGGTTGACAACCTGGACCTATGATACTGCTTGGACTCAGCTTTTTCATGCAGCCACACGGCAGAGATTACAGGTCCTGGTTGGCCAGCCTTGCTGCGGCCACATCGACACCAGCCTTTCCACTGCGCCTCAGCTCTGATATGCCTCGGCCACTGTACCAGTTGCTCTAAATAGCCGTGGTTGAGTGTCTTCGTCGACCAGAATGCATACTTTTTGTGGCTGCAGTACATCTACCAGATCTGGATGCGGTGCCTTCCTCTGCTTGGCGGCCCTGAGCTAGGTGTTTCATAAGTCCATTGATCGCTTATATTTCCCTTCACGTTTCATTGATCTAAGGGTCATTCTGAGGTCCGTTGCTTTGCATTTATATGGTGACCTGGAGATAAGACTTGCAGCAGTAACGCGAGATCCATGACTGCTTGACACGAATGGCAACTCAAGTCAAGTGATATCGCAACCAACAGTCTATGAAGACGGGATATCGCCAAGAACGCGGGACCGACCACGAACCTACAACACGCAAAGAGACCGCACTCTCCTCGACATTACAGGACTACGTGTCCGCAAAACTTCTTGTGCCCGGATGTCGTTCACGTCATGGCGGCGAAATGACGCATCGCCTTCATTGTCTCCAGCTCAGCAAATCCCACGCAAGCTGGAGGCAGTGGCCAGTGTTCGCGACGACAAGATACCGAGTTACAAACAACGCTCACAGCTTAGCTGGAGGCCACATATAATTCGGTCGTGGACACTGATCTGCTTGTTGATTATTACCTTAGGCCTCATAGCTGTCCTGGAATATATTTCACACACACTGCCAGGGATAATCACTACCGCCCACAGTCTTACAACAACGAGCTCAACCACGTCAGTATCAACACATGCTTCGCCGTCGATTGCACAGAAGCAAGCCACGTCACTCACAGAAGTCCGAGTCGGTTATCGGGCAAGAACAGCGTTCGCAGCATCCAATACGACCACGACGAGTAGGCCAAGTTCAGCTTACTCGTTACATTCGGAGCCGGAACCGTCGACTACTGTCGGTACCGCATACTTGGGCTCGGCAGGCAGCCAGATTGCTACAAAGTCTTCCACAAGCGTCACAGCGTCGGAGACAGTAGGTGCACCTCCGGCTGGGTCGTACCTACATACTGATGGGCCCAATCCTAAGAACGATGACGCCACTGGACAGTGGCACTGGAACGGGACTCAGATATTTGTGGGGACATATCTGCCGGTCTTGATCGCCATGATCTACCGCATGTTGTGGACGGCAATCTACCATGGGTTCTGCTTGATTGAGCCTTTCCAACAATTATACGGCAGTCGAGGTTCACTGGCCAATTCAGCCTTCTTTGAGCTGTATCAAGCTCGCACTGTATTCACTCCACTGATTGCTCTCAGGCGGAAGAGATGGATTCTGGCTGCTGTGGCACTTACACAGACTCTTACAACTCTTTTACCTGGACTGGCCGCCGAAAGTATCCACCCTGACACCAACTGGGGTTGCTCACAGCCGAGTAACGATAAGAACAATCCTTGCCCTCCGCGAATAACCATGAATATACCCGTAATCCGCGTCTTGCAGGGCATCGTTAGTCTGGCAGCGCTAGTGCTCATCGTCGCCGTTTTGGTCACATATCGGAAGCAGACTGGAGTTGCTAGAGATCCTAGCTCCATCGCTGCCGTGGCGTCGTTGATGCGTCACCCGTCTTTACTCGCAGAGCTACAGAATTTGCCGGCCGATGCCAGCAAGAAAAAGATGATGTCTGCTTTGGAGGGCCATCGGTATTCATTGAGCTCCTGGCAGGACTCTTTTCGCGATCGCCATTACGGTGTCCTTCCGATGCAAACGTATGGCGAAAGCAGCCTGTCAAAAGCCGACGAGCCTTTAATGGGACCGTCAGACAAGCCTGTGAATGCTAAGTCGCACTGGCATAAGTACGGTGGAGAATGGATAGTCGCCATCTTCACAATTGGGACGTTCGCCGTCGTGCTTGCCTACTGTCTCGACGGTCAGGACGATGGCTTCAATCGCTTCTTCAGCAGCAACACGTTCGGCCCACGTCTGATCCTGACCACATCGGCGACAGTCCTCGCCACAAGGTGGCGATCGGAAGAACAGAGTAAGTGGGGACATCCATTGACAGCATATACTGAAGCTGACATGTACCGTTACAGAAATGATGACTATGGCTCCGTATCAGCGGCTTGCGAACGGCCCAGCTCCTGCTCGAAGCACACTGTACTTCCAGTCGCACCTAACTCCGGTCTTTTCCACGATCTATACAGTACGCCACGGCTACTACGTGGTCGCCAGTCTGACCCTTATGACACTACTGGCAGAAGGTCTGAGTGTCGTAATAAGTGGGGTACCGTTCGCGCCTGCGGAGGTCTGGCAGCAACTGATTATTTCAGTCGGCATGAGTCTGGCAATTTTGGCTCTTATGCTGATTGTAGTACTCGTGTTGGTCGTCTACCGCCGGTCCGAGATTGAACTTCCACGTCATCCAGACACTCTAGGTGTGGCGATGAGCTACGTGTGTGGCAGCAGGTTCCTGGACATACTGGGCGAGCTCGATAGCCCCAAGGCTTCGGCTACAGTCCACGCCGAGAGCCTGGACAAGCTCTATGAATTCAGGAAGAAGGTCCGAATTGATGGTAAGACAGCTTGGACGATGGATGAGTGTGCTGAAGATCCATTGCTTCGTGCAAAGTGATACTGTGTGGTCTCACTAGCCCACTAAGAAGTCATCACGAACATTATCGTTTTGCTAAGATGCTCCATGTTCCCTCTACAAAGACTTCACCTGTTGTGACGCCAGGTGATAAATCCTGGATTTTTGGCCCAAGATAGTGGTGCATCCCAATGTTATGGACATGGACATGTATAATGTTTCCATGATGCCAAGGCAGCGGTGCAGCGGCGAAGTGGTCCGTAGTAAAAAGTGACTCTGTGGGATGCTGTTTCTTCTCTCACTCGCCCATAAGAAGTGAGGTTGACTCGCGACTGTTGCTCACATCTATGTCATTTCCAAAGTTTACTAGCGTCTATCCCTGAGGGCGTCTTGTCGATTTGGACAGGCCATAGGTCTATACACTTTCCAGGAGTCGGTGTAAGTACGGGGCCCTCTGCAAGCCGAGGATGATCACGCCCTGGGCCATGGCCTGACAACTCCGATGAACATAGAAGAGGCCATAATAACGTGGTTCATGTATAGTATAGCATATCTCACACATATCTTTACAGAAAGTCGAGAGTACGACGACCCCGATTGCTTCACGTGGCTCCTCAGCAGTATTGGTATTCGTACAACAGCACATCTGCTCTCACCACGGACAAAACGCACAAGCCCCAGACACCATCGCTAATCGCAGACAAGGATCGCAGAATCACAAATCCTCCCTCAAACATCCCACCAGCAACCACGGATTCTTATCACCGCGCTTTCTTCCACGGCACCTCAGTGGAAGAAATACTGACTAGCCTTCAACCGCCTAACATCGAACTCTCCCTTCTCCGGCACCTCAGGAAACGTCATGGGCAGCCAAACATGCGTTTTCCTTGGCGTCTGTCTACTCTTCTTCTTCATCGGCATGGGTGAAGCAGCCGTGGTATTACTGACATCTGGAGCCGCAGTCTCCGCAGTTTCAGCCCCGGTCTCAACGTCTTCATTCTTGCCTAGCTCGGAGCCATGGTCTGCCATAGCCTCAACGTCTGTGTCGAGGACAGACCCACTGACCACGCCTTCGGTGAGCGCAGCAGAATCGTCCGTAGCCTCAGTAGGATCGCCCAGGGCATCTGCGTCAGAGTTCGTAGCCTCGAACTCTACACTCTCAACATTTTCCGGCATATTCCCAAGACTCTGTCCCCTGAGTGAGCTCGACGCAAGCAGATTCGCCTTATCCGCCTCCGCATCAACAATAGCTCCAGGCGTCAGCATAGCCTTACCCAAAGCCTGTTCCTCCTCACTCTCACTCAGCAACAACCTCATCCTCTCCTTCTCCAGCTTCAGCTCCCCTGCCTTCCCCGCTCCTAACGCCGCGTTCTGCCGTCTCCACTCTGTGATCTTGGCTCCAACGGGAGACTTGGCGGCGATGTTGGCCAGGTACATGGATCCCTTATACCGAAGCTCAAACTCCTCCTTCAGTCGACCAATGATGTCTTCACTGTGCATCTCCACAAACGCATCCCGGAGCAAAATAGACAACCGGTCGACGTCGCAGGCGTGGGTCCAGAAACTATCATGGATAGATGCGAACGTCATCCCCTCCTCATCACACTTCAGCGCTGAAAGAAGCATATGCGTAGCATCTAGCGAATGAATGAAGTTTGGCGGGAAAGCCTGCAACTGCTTCCTCTTACTCACCGGATCCCAGACTTGGGGCTCCTGGAGAGCAATACTCTGGAAACTCGTGCGGACGGTATTCGTCTTACTTTTCCGATACGGCTGCACGACCGGCAACCTCAACGGCGTGGTCCAGACGACGGTGGATTTGAAGAGCGGTTTCAATTCATCCCGCATCGCACGATCAGATAATGTACTACCGGCTTCGCGGCGAGGCGCGGATTCTGAATCGGGCTTGGGTGCATGTCGCGGACGATACGGGGTGGGTTTTCTGCCTGCGGCTATGTCCTCGGCCTGTTTCTTCAGTGAGACTTCTTCAGCTCGAGTGATCCGCCGTGGTTTCGGCGGGTCCAAGTTGGTGGGCTCCGGTGGCGGTTTGATGAGCTGGTCGATTTGTTCTGGGGTCAGACACGTCGCGATCCTGTCCGCACAAGTCCCTAACCAATGCTGGATAGCCTGCGCACCCGAAAACATCTCACCCAGACTTTTGAAGATCTTGGTAGCCACATACAAGGACATTCTGCCGAGGTTGACCTCATCGTACCTGTTCACCTCTGGAAAGAGTACCTCCAGTTGCTTAGCGACCTGCTCCTTGGCTCCGTAGAAAGTCACACCGTAGACATTAGTCATGACAGGCTGCTTGACACACTTCCGCGTCAACCTCCCATCTAGCTTCTTCGCTATCAGATTCCCCGCCGCGGCATCCTTGGCCACTTCCTCAGCGACCGCTTGCATCACAGCCGTATACACGTCCGCCGGCCGATCGCCAGGTTCCAGGTTCACTTGCCTTGCACCCACCATATCACCCCCTAGCGCAGCATAATGCTGAAGACCATTACAAGTTCCATCTTGCTGAACAGGAATGGTAGAGAGAAACTGTGTCGGGTCCTCCGAGTCCAATGCAGCAGTCAGTTCGAAACAAGCCGCAAGCGTCTGCCACGCATCCTCCGACTTCAACCACCACCTCCCGCCCCCAAGCGGATTCCTCACCGAATCATAGATCTCTTCCATATGCTTCTCCGTGAAAGCCACACGCTCGGACATACTAGCCTTGTCATGTCCCGCTACAGTCGCAAGATGGATCTTCAACCACCTCAGTCCACCCTCACCAAGCGGCTTGCCCTCTGCAAATACTAACAATCCCCGTACATTATCCGCGCCCATGTGGTTCAAATAAGGTGGTATCGGGTATGCTCGTCCGCGGAAGTCGAGATTATGAGGGAAGTACAAGGTCTCGTTGACGACCGACCGAGCGATCTCCAGCTGGAAATTCTGAAAACAACGTTTACTGTGATACCCATCCCTTCTATGCTTCGTGTCCTTGACGTCCTGCATCCATCTCCTCCTTTCTTCGTGATCCGCATCCGCCGCGGGCTCTTCTGGCCGTGGTATGACCGGATTTAGCGGCGCCAGATTCGCGACCGCTTCGCCAGAATTCCAGGCCTCGATCTGGACTTTTAGAACACCAGGGTGCACTTTCCAAGGGACTTTACCTAGGGCTGTGAGCCCGGCGTAGACTTGTTCAAGGTCGTGTTTGCGATCTGCGGCGTTGAAGTAGTCTTTTCCGCTCCTGTCGCCCACCCCTAGTCGAAGGATCGGGGCTGGGTAGTGCAGGTAGCCGCCTTGGGACCAGCCTGTCCAGGGTTTGGGTTCTACGACCATGGGCATACGTTTTGCAAGCACAGCTCCCAGAGGCTCACTCTGCAATTTATCGAGAAGAGCGGGATTAGGAACCACCACGCCGATTTTCTTACCCGCAACATATTTGATCCGATGAAGGAAAGCGGGTTGCATTTGTGTTATCTTCTCCTTGGTCCGTGGGTGTTCGCGGGTCACAGGTAGCTGTGCTTTCTCGACAAGTTTCTGGGTCAGCATCGCGCCAAGCTTGACTTTGGGCGCAAGTGGCCAGGTCAAGCGGCCAGCTTCCGAAGCGCCCAGCAGTTTTGATCGCTCGTAGCGGTTGAGAGTATGTCGATTGCTTGCTAGCTTTTGGCGAATACGACGGCTGAGGCCTTTGGAGCCCGCTGAGGATTTGGCTTGCTTCTGCTCTTCCTTGAGTCGGCGCTTGGAGGCTTCGGCTATGGCTTCGGCTTCCATTGCTCTGCCCAGGCCCGTGGTGAGAGAATTAAGTTTCATCTCGGGCTCGTACCTCCCACTTACACGATCCTTGCCTTGAGCGATTTTCGAGATGACAAACAGGATAGTGCTCGCTGCGACTTTCTCCGCCGGCAGAAGCTCCAGCAGAGGGCCATAGTGATATCGGTCGTCGTCGCGGAGTCTGTTGGGCTGTTGTGTGTCGGGCATCTTTTTCGCCTCTTTTAGCTCGGTCTGTAAGGCTGGTAGGAGACTTGAGTACCATTGCCACATAAGTGCTGCCATGGGCTTACTCTGCATAGCTGTGCTGATACCCATTCGTCGCAGATCCTCGTCTGCTTCTTTCCATCTGTCTATGGCGATCTCGACAGACGTCTCTTCCATTGTGCGCTGTCTTTCATATGCCTGCTCTCGCTGTGTTTCCAAAGGGAGATCCGCGGTAGGTGGTGGCATGTTGATGAAGTCCTCGAGAGCACGCTTGACGTTTGCTAGCCCTGTGCCTTTCTGTTCTGTCGACATGACTAGTGGCAGGTAATCTGGCCCGACGAGGTCGTCTCGGGCGTGGTACTGCGGCGGCTCTTTGATGATACTCTGTGCTTGGGTCTGCTCTGCGGTGACTTGCTGCTCGTGCTCAGCCGGTTGCGCCTCCTCCTGGTAGAGGTCAGAGGAAGCCACGCCCATGATGAAGAACTCGTTATCGTCGTAGTCTTCCGAATAGAGCACATTATCCAGCGTCTCCTCGCCCATCGCCTCAGCAGCATCCACGTATTCGCGAATGGCAAGATCGCGCTCGGTGCCATCCGTACCTCGTATCGCTGCTCTGATCATGACCACCAGCATCTTAGCATCCGGGACGACACCCTTTGCGCGAATCGCCACCTGAAACCAGTCCTGCATAGCCTTCAGTGTTGTCTTCGCCTCCTCCGACCCCTCCGCCTGTGATGCCAGCGCGCCTAGCATCTCTTCCAGGTACGCAGTGTGTGCGTGTATGAGCTCGGGCGCAGTAGGAGTGCTCTGCTCCGACAAGCGCTGGATAATTAGCTCTGCTCGGGTGAAGCGTCCTATTCGCAGACTAGTGTACAAGTGCTGTAGCAGCTCGGCGGTAGTGCCCTGAATACCATGCTGGATCTTAATCATCTTGGCAGGATCCTGGGTTGTGCTATTGATGATTATCGGATTCTTGTATGGCCGTATCGCCGATAACGTTTGTGAGTGGTCCCAAGGTATATTGATATCGCCACTGTTTCTGAATCCGGGAGCGCTGTGCGTCAGCCGATAGGCTGGTGGTGGATATGCAGCACCATCGGTCACAGCAATCTGACCGGCCGCAGTGGCAAGTTCTCGAGTCTGCGCCTTGACTTGCTGCAACCGGGGTGCGTCGATCTGTCGGCGTCGAGAGGAAGGGCGTTCTAGTGCTGGTGCTTGGGAAGCACTCCATCGGAGCTGCGCGGGCGCCAGCCATGGCAATTGGAGCTGTGCAAAGGAAGAGGCGAGGATGCGATTCGTCTGCCCTTGTCTCCGGCCGGCAGAGCGAACGAGCATTGCTGTGATCGATCTTACAACAGGTCGCTGATTATATGGAAGTCATCCGGTCCATATACCACGCTCCAGTACGACCATACACACAGCGCAATGAGAAATAGAAGGTGTGTAACGATCGTGCTCGAAGGAATGAAGACCTCCTTGAAAAGTCCCTGGTCGCGATTGATGCACGCGAGCAAATGTCATGCCCGCAGCCCGAATATTTCCCGCGCCACAGAACAGACCGTCCCGGCCACTAGAAGCAGTTCCAAAAAGTTCGAGAAATAGTGACCGGACCGTGCATATGACAAAAAGCGTTGTTCTGTAACAAGTACAGCATTGCAACTCTACTGGCCATATTGAGATCAAAACGGTAGCACCAGCAACATACCACCGACATGAGCAAAAGAAAAGCTAGTGGCGAAAAGCCGCCTCGTAAAGAAGACAGGACGAATATCGACGACGACGAGGATAGCGATGGCGATGTAAGGAAGAATCCTTGCAGATATTGTACCCTTACGCAAAGCAATAGACTGACATCTATCGCAGTCAACAGAAATCCTAGACATAGACTTCGAGTGGTGCACCCCTGGAGAAGTCGACTTTCACGGCCTCAAGCTCCTCCTCCGGCAACTCTTCGACGTGGACAACGACCTGCTTGACCTCTCGGAACTCACAAACTTGATTCTTTCACAATCGCACGTCGGCTCGACGGTCAAATGCGAAGGCGACGAGGAAGGCGAGATGAGCGATCCCTACGCTTTCATGACCGTCCTGAACTTGAGCCATTATCGCGAGAAGCCTGCCATGGCTCAACTCATCCGATACCTCATCTCGATTGCGGCGGCGCACGACACGCTGAAGCAATTACAACAGCTCCTGGCCCCGGATTCGAAAGCACAAGTCGGATTGATTCTTGGTGAGAGATTCATCAATATGCCACATCAGATCGTGCCGCCATTGTACACACAACTCGACTCCGAAATAGCCGCGGCCGCGAAGTCGGGTGAACCATTCGCCTTCACACATTATCTCGTCTTCAGCAGAACATATATCGAGGTTGCTTCACAACTAGACATGGATGTTAAGGATGATCGACCGCAGAAGAAGAAACCCAAGAAGGGTGGCAAGGGATCTACTGATGCAGAAGTCTTCTACTTCCATCCCGAAGACGAGGTTCTGCAGAAAGCTGCGATGGGCTTCGCCAACTTCGAGTATACGAAACAAGGTGGCGAGGGCGCGAGCGATGCGAAGAGAGCTTTTCAGGAGATGGGTGTTAAGCCGCAGGGACTGATGATTTTGCTTGAGGCGGGGAGGTTCAAGGGGGTGGTGAGAGAGGTGGAGGAATATTTGAGTGGGGAGTCGTGATTCAGAGGAGGTTTTTGATAGTATTGTAGCGGCACTTCGTTCCATGCCAGGGGCTCGTGCCGGAAAGGTCAGATGGGAGTATCAAGACGGTGTGTTCACTGAGCACCGACAAGCGGCCTCAACGACAGAAGAGGAGGGCAGCTTGACTTTCGTCTTCGACATCCCGTGATGTATGAGTTCCTTGGCAGAGCGAAGAGGCGCGAGAGAGCGAATAATTTTGAATGATGATGAAACGCAGCTGGACTTCTCGTCCGAGGGGATGTCCAGGTGGCCGGAAACCTCCGGCCTTGCTCTCCTTCCTAGCCAATACCATCAATAAGTGACTCTCGTCTACGCTTTACAAACGGTAATCGTCTCTTAAACTCTTCGTAAGCAAGCAAGCCATATCCGAACTCACCCAGCAATAACCGAAGCAAAGGACTCCATGGCTCGAGCACGCATGAATCCGGCGCAACGGGCTTGTCAGCCGGGCCGCACCATAGGCTGATGATCCCGAAGGGGCGTCTAGTACATGAGCGGTATACGAGCTTCTGCGCTATAGTATTAGAAGCGAATTTCTTGGTGCCGAAGCTTAAAGCCACGAGTTTGGTGGGTACTTCTACTGCTAGTGAGACATTATTGGCGGATTTCTAGGGAGCATTCTGTACAAACTACTAGACGCTTTGTGCGAAAAGTCTGCGCGAACATGATAAAGCAATCTCGACAGACCTGTGTGGTAAGTCTCGCCCTCGCATACAGTGCCGCCAGCCGAGTTGCAGCTTGATGCAAAGCGGCGGCGGTTGTCAAGCCCTCAAAGTGATACAGCACGTGGCCGGTAGAACACAGAGAAGGGAAAGAAAGTGCAGGGAGCCGAGCCGTCGACCTGGGCTGTACCAAGTCCCCCAGTACTCATGCAGTGCGACACCTTAACAGTGGGAAACCTGAGACAGCAGGCTGAAAATTCTACGACTGGGTGGCGCGCCCTGCTGCGATGAGCAGCTTGGCGTGTCGTGTTTGTGAAGCGTAGGGCAGCGCCTTGCGATGAGCTGTCAGAGACACACGACCGGTGACCTTTTTGGGATGTGTGCATGGTGTGTGGTTGTTCAGCTGGGCTTGTGGCCCGAGAACATGGTACGGGAGTTGGGTTATGACGGTGGTAATGATGTATATCATGTGGCGAATTCCGATCGTCGGGCTACAGGTAGAGTATGTAGACAAAGTAGAAGTAGAGATATTCGTGTATTCGTCGTTTGCTGAATCTAAGCACTTTTGCAGCGATGTAAGTGAAGCGACCGCCAGTGAATAACATCGCACAACACGCCCTCGTCGCCAAATGCAGCGCTGTCAGGTGGCTCGCCAGAAACATGCCCAATGGGGTATCATCAACATCCGTAAGAAAAAGATTAAATAATAACCGCAAAGGCGAAGGTCGGTCAAGAGTCCACTCAAACCGCAGCGACAGTGGCAAGTCGCTGTCGAGGGTCAAAGGACTCATAGCTTGCCAGTCGATCAGCCAAAGCTTGCAGCAGTGCAGGATCTCGTGTTATGGGCGGTTTCTTCGCACTGCGAGGGCTGTCAGCACATATGCACAAGTCGCTGGAATGAGGTGAAATAAGACGTACGGTATCCGAACGCAGCCCTTACAACGCTGATGTCCACATGTTGAGCAATGGGATCGTTCGAGGAACGTGGCCTCACATCGCTCGCATGTGTATCGTACGCGTTGTCGTACTTTGCGATAGACACGTTGTACGGTCTTCACCATGCGTGGCTCCTCATTTTCGGGTAAGTCGAGGTTCAGCGCCTCATCGTCCTCAGCTTCCATCTGCTTGCCAGGCTTTGATGATACTTGAGAACACTCGCCGCAGCGTTGATGATTGGATGAGTCGCGTTCCCTTGGAGTGATTGAGGCAATTGGCTTTTCGCATTCCTGGCGGGATGGCGTCTTCTTCTTCTGGACGATGTCATGTCCTTGGCGAGGTCGAGCTTGCATGATCCAGTTGTAGGTGTCGTTGGCCTTCGGGTCACCATCGTCGCTATTGTCGTCTGTCTCTAGTAGTTGCAGAACCGAGACACCAGATGCATGAAGTGCGGCAGACGCCTCGATGGTCGTGGTCGCACCTCCAGCCGAGGAAGGACCATCCTCTCGTAGCTGTTCTTCGTGTCGCGACACCCTAGCCTGGTCCAGTAGCTCCTTCACCCGTTGTGGAGGCTGCTTCGTGCAGTCGACACAGCGACGATGTCCACAGTCGTTGCACTTTCGTTCCTTGCTGAAGTGGCCATTACATTCATGGCATGTCCAATGTGTCCGTAGGCGCACAGGCTTCTCGACACGTCTGATCTTAGCCGCGGGCTCCTCAAATGAACTGCGTCGAGGCTTGTATGCAAGACCATATCGCGAGAACAGAGCTCTCTTCCTGTCTCCGCCACTGCCGAGATGCTCTACAACAGTCGGCAGAATTGGCTCTTCGTTCTCTCCGTTCGCATCGTCGTCTGGCGTAATGTCGTCGTCGTCGCGTGGAAGACTTAGTCCCGAGTGTGTAGCTGGAGCTATCTCAACGTCTTTTTGGAGAGCTGCAGTATGCGCTGTGCTACTCGTCGTCTTCGCAATCCCTCCAGATTCACTCGGTACCGCCGCTGTGGATGCCAGACCGTGCGATAAATTGTCCGCACTATCAGTCAACACATCTCTCTTCTGCTCCATAGCACCAACACTACTTCCTGCCTTCACACAGCTCGAGTCTTCCATCTTCGACACCCGTCTGATCATTGTTGGCGGAGGCGAATTCCCAGGACCCGGTCGAAGGAAGGAAGCAGCAAGGAACAAGAGTCCCAGCTACCTCGCTCGAACCGAGCAGACGGCTCACGGTGAGGTTTGCCGGAACGACGATCGACCAAAAGCCAATCAGGCGTTCCAGCTCATGCTTAGCCGAAGCCAAAATACCTGTACGGCCCGCGTCCGTTAGATGTATGGAGAACCAGAGTTTTGGACCACACCCTCTCGAACCACTCTTTCATCTGATCGGAAGCGAGCACCTGCAGCTCTGACCCGTATGTACTTCACCTTCAGCAACGCCATCGGCCGCCTCCAACGAGACCAACTTGCAAGCGCTCGAACGCCGCAAGCAGCAGGTCGAACGCCCACGCAGACCACAGTCCCGGCATTCGCAGCGAGATTGCGGAGAATGCAGATTCCGACGGCTTGACAAAAGCCACATTGGGCCGCAAAGGATTGGGATTTCCGAGCTACTGGGAAACTGGCTCGCACGGTCCTTTGCGCACATTTGTCCTCCTCCTTGCCGATTCCACGGCTGACGGATTGTCACTCGATTGGGTATTACTGCCAAGCGAGCTGCAGTAACAGGGATAGAGCTGGACAGACGCGTGCGAAAATTGACCGACCGTTGGCCTAGCGAAGCAGTCATCACGTGCTTGGTGCAACAGTTTGACGGCAAGTGGATCTCCTGTCTCACACACAGACGATATATACGAGGAACGCGAAACGACAGTCTTACGTTGTAACAAAACGCAGCCCAGTGTGAAGATGTGGGTTGATGGCATGTGTTCGCATTCCGCTTGCTAAGCAAGTATGGAAACTGGAAGATTGCATTCAGCATCCACTTTGAAGCTCGACCTACGCAGTTCACCTTCTACAACGCACGCCTGCTCCTACGGCGTCAAGGACGGCCCTCAAGTCGCCCGCGTACCGCGCAAGTCCACAGTGGCTGTCCTTTTGAGAAATTTGACAAAATATGCTCTTGTAGCGACAAAACCATCAAGAACTCTTTATATGCTTGTGAGGCCTAGAGGTCTGTGGCCGTTCTTCACATCGGGCAGACATCTCGTCGTTTCGAGAGACCTCAAAATTGACTTACGCCTTTTCATGCACATGAGATGACCGGGACTAGGATCTACTCACCTCTCGACATCGGTCGCCGGCAATTCCGCCTGCTACAAGCCTGCCTAGGTGACGACGGCATACTCGAGTGCCAATTATTCGTTGCCTCACTAGCTGACACGGACCTCCAGTATCAGGCTCTGTCATACGTATGGGGCACCGCTGTTGCTTCAGACATGATTCGAGTCGACAACCAGCCATTTCTGGTGCGGTTGTCATTGTTTGATTATCTGTCATACATCGCCAAGGAGCCTAAGCCGAAAGAATACCTGGGTATCTTTATCGATGCCCTCTGTATCAATCAGGACGATGCTGCAGAGCGCAGCAGTCAGATCGCGTTGATGGGAGATATCTACAGTCGTGCTCGTGAAGTAGTGGTGTGGTTCGGCAGTAAGGACCCTTGGACTGACCGGGTCACATACGTGTATCCCGTCATCGAGGATGCAGAAGTATTACGCTCGTGCTTCGATGGTGTCGAAAATGGTCTTCTTGACGAAAACGAGATGCGCGAGATCCGAGAGTACATGACCCAGGAGCTGAGTGAGCACGAGTATTGGACACGAGTTTGGACAGTACAGGAGTTCTTGCTACCGAGTAGACTGCAAATGCGTTTCGGCACCATGCAGATTTCTGGCTTGTCCTTCACCAAAGCTGTCCTCGGGGAGCTCTCCCAAGAAGATCAGGATCTGTCCTTTCTGAATGTGGCTGTGCCTGTGAAGGCTCTTTTCTCTGAAGGCAACGAATTCATATCGAATGTCGAGAGATGCTGGCAATTTGTGTACGAGCGGATGAAACGAGACACCGATGCCCCTCCAGGTACCATCTCACAATACCAAAAGATACCCATGAGTCGCGCAATTATTGCTTTCGTAGAGCAGCAGTGCTTGGCGCCACGGGACAAGACCTTTGGCCTCCTTGGTATATGCAGCCATCGGACTGTGATTGACTACATCTTGCCGCTGTCAACGCTCTATCTCCAAGTACTGGTCATTTGCTTGCAAGAGCTGTGTACAGAGCCTCAGGGGCAGGAAGAGATGCTGCTCATGGTCGATGTTACCATCGCCTCGAGTGTGTCGCTCGAAATGCCATTGAACGATGATCGGGTAATGGTGCTGACGCTACTAGCGATGGATACAGTAGGCAAAGCCGAATTCCTTATGCCTTTCCTGTTGGAGCGCACGCTGCCAGCACGGCGTCTGCATCTGCACCGCTTGCTGTTGGGACCATCGACGGTTTCCAAACAAAGGATGACAGACATTGAGCTGAGGCAGCTTTACCAGGCGATTGGAATGGCACGAGATGCCGAGAGTTTTGTCACAACACCTGATGGCGAGACAGGGACAATCGAGGATTGGGAAGCGTACTTGGCATGTCTGACAAATTAGTCGTGGATCTAGGGTTGCTTTCTCAAATAGTCAACGAGCGTTTGACAGTAGAGAGACCATCTTGACTTCCGAGGAATGGGCGATCATGGTTGAGGACTTCAAAGGTGGCGTCGTATAAATCACTGGCAACGTTCCCACGATTCTTTCGTCAGATTCACTGCCGTTTCACAGGTATTGACTGCTATAGAGCCTCTTGCTATCCATCCGTCAGGCATCCACCGCTCCGCTCTGCAGTCCCATGTCGCCTATAGGTCTCAACGCACGATTCTATCTATGCTGAGGCCACCATAGTTCATCCCGGCAACTCAAGGAAAGTATTTATACACCGATCTAAGAGCCGTACCTATTCCGTCGATGCGTTTGGTCACACTGCTATGCTCACGCCAAAGACCCTGCCCTTCAACGGCGATCTAGACATACTATGCCATAGTAGCCTTGCACTCATGGTACATAGGGTTGCACGTACAGCTTCCTAAAGAGCACGAGCACGCTTGCAATCTTCGGTAAGGTCAGAGTCTGTTCTGATCACTGCGTCGTCCTTTGCGTCTTGATTCATCTTGCCAAGAACCCTGGACGGACTCCTTTCGCGTGCGGCTCGCCTGCTGCATCAGAGGCTCACCTCTGATTCTTTCCGGCAGTATCAATGGACAGGGGTACAGTGTAACCACGGGCTGGCGGCTATAGGTCGTAAGTCCAGACTCTTGCTCGATACAAATCCTGCCTCCGAGTTATGCTTGGGGTCTACACGATTTGTGGCTCACCAGCTGCTCCATGGACTCGCTCTTGGAATACAGTAGCAGCTACGATATACTTTGTCATCAGTGTCTTGGCAGTCGCTGAGGTTTGGAGAAGATCCTGACGCTTGCGTGATAACAGACGTCGTCTAGGCGTTGCGAAGCTCGAACAAGTTATACGGAGACCTTCCTTTGTGGAGTGGTCAACTTTGCGTGTTACCGCTACTCTTTGCCGGCCGATTGACATCGTGGACACCGTCTGAATCTGTGCAGAGCTGATGGCAGCAAGTGCGCGCGTGAGGTGTGAGACCAGGCTCGAGATATTGCGGACAGATAGAAGGAAGTGTAGCAGAAGTGATGTGGAATTGACAGTCATCATCAACATCAACAACGGATAGGTTCCGCATTCATCCAGCGCGTTGGTGAGATCCTAGAAAGCTAAGCCACGGACGCCACATACGAAATAGCATCGCACTGCCAAACGAGACTGAAGACGAAGATGCCGCGTGTCTACAACAACACTCTTCCGCAACCACATGGTCGAGACCCAAGGCAATGACATTCGGCAGGTTATTTCAGGAAAGATGAACCGAATATCGACCCAGGATCGCGCTGGCATGGACCCTTGGTTCGGTCAAGCCACCGCTACTTACGACGCGAATGACCGAAAGTCTCAAACGTACGCGTGACGAGTTTCAATTGCGCGAAGCGGCAACGTTGCCGTCTGTTTATTATGTCTTGCGATGTCGCTCTAGGTAGTAAGGTGAGTATAGCTCCTTTCCTCAAGACGCATCTGGGTTTTCCACAGACACAACAATCAGCATCAAGCAGCGGTTTCTTCCTCGTATTTGCCACTCTCAATATCATTACCATGCCCGGCTCCAAATTCATCGAGATGCTGGACGGGAACGCGACTTGTCTGCAAGATGGTGTAAGCCTCGAAGACGTACTCGCGGAGACCAGGCAACGATCTACATCGTCGAGCAGCGATAGCAGCGATAGCAGCTCAGGTTCAAGCGAGATGGCGACAAGCTCAAACACGTCCGGCGCCGTGATGCAACCAACGAAGACCCGCCTCCGAAGGTTCTCTCTGCGCAAGGCCAAGCGTTGAAAGCTCACTACAAGAATGATCGGGCAGAAGACGACAATTCGCAAGCCATCGGCCAAGCAACCACCACCCCAAGCGAGCCGCCCAAAGCGAGCCGACGGAGTTAAGGCTAGACATCCAATGACACCCTTATATACACAGGACCTGTGCTGCCGACTTTATCACACTGGACTCGGCGATCGGCGGTTGTAACAGCATCCATACGATGTCATGTCCGAAGCCTTCCACTTCACCACCATTTCTTGTTGGAAGGTGTGCTTGCGAAGTCGAGTCGGACATGCGTCGGAGTCCAGGCTTCCTCGCCGCGTCCAACTTCACCTGAGAGCTATGGCGAGGGTCTCACTTCCGCCAGATCCTGAGGCAATGCATCGTGGCACTTACTACCCCATGGGATACACTGCCCGAATGCTGCTTGCAAATACTGCAAGACTACCTCGCGGATACATTAACCAGAGAGCAACCCGACACTACCAGGGTCCGAGCGAGTTGTCATCGAATACCTGATACAAAAGGAGTTGGGTCAGCTGTCAAGCGGATTGTGCCTCCGCTTCAAAGCAGCCTCATTGGCACCATAACCTCGATTAGACGTGACCAAAAAAGTAGGGAGGAAGTATGTAGGGCAGATAATTAATTCTACGCAAGTAGAGACGCTAGCTAATAGCAAGTCAAGAACCAAATGCATGTTTCAATGATATCAGGAGTGACTTTGCGACCTGGTACACAATTTTTCGACTACCCTTGTTGTTGCATCCAATGGAGGAGTAAAATCAAGCTCACAGCCAACAACTCGAGACGAAGAGAGCTCGGAGCCGACGAGCCTGGCGAACAGACTCGATCATCCGGGCTTGTCATCTTTCGTCGTGAGAACCATAGTCCACTAAGCCTCGCCTTGGTATCGAAGATTCCTCTACCCCTGAGCTCTTCATGTGTGGATAGGCCCGTAAGCTAGATCTAAAACCCGTAGGAGTTTCACCAACACATACACAGACTGGGCTATAGTAGGCCGCAAAATAAACCCTCTCTCCACAAGCTGCGAGTATCAGCTGCTATAGCTCTGGAATGCTCCGTACAGTACATTGAGGACGGTATGCTTTGCTTGCAAGCCGAAGCAGCCTCTCACAGAGGTATGTTGACAGTAAACATGAAAAGAGGAGATTGATATTATCTAAGGGTAAGATGTCAAAAAAGAATCATTTTCCAAATGTGTTGACTGGCAGGATGTTAGACACTTGTGCAGAATATCACGTAAACTTTGACTCACCAAGGGTGGGATTCGAACCCTACGGTGTTGTTAGAAGATGTAAAGCACTGGCGAACTATGGTGATGATCGCTTACCACGAACTTTCGTACTGCGGAATATGTGTTTAATACCTAAACGCAGCTCCATAACCACTCCTTTTAAGGACGATCAGTCAAGCATTCACAGTCTTGGAGGCGTAGGGTAGCACGTACGGACACCTTGCCGGTCCCGGAAAGTCGTCAGATTTCTCACAACTCCAGATGTGCTTGAGATCACATGACTGGGCGTGCTTTACAGTTATATTCTCTGTTGTCAATCAGTCCGAATTACCCCCGATGATGGAGAGAAAGGCGATGAGGGCATGTCATCAGATCTTCTGGTCCAGCTTTGAGTCCCAGTATAAGACTTCAAAATTACGTGCACAGTCCATAACGCCTAGATTACAAATGACCCATCCCGGTCGTCCACAAAAACCAGCAGCCTACGCCGCGCTAGAACAAGAGCAAGACGCTGCACGTCTGAGCAATATGTATTATACATCCAACCCAACTTTTCCGCCTCCTGAGCAACCATCTTCCAACCTCATCAACGCCGTCCCTTGGCCGGACCAGCTCTTGCAGAATCGACAAGGTCGGCAGGAAAGATCTTGTGCGTTGGCACTGGCGGGGGTACGTCCGTAAATTCTCCCGCAGAACTTCCCATAGCCATCTGCTTGCGTCTCTGCTCAGCCAGTGTTGGCGAGAGACCCACCACGTTGCCTCCAGGCAATTTCGCTCGTATGCCATCGTCTCTCGGATCCGGCGAGCCGATGTAGAACGGATAGGTTTGACCGCTTGTGACGGCTCCTGGCTCGTAGAAAGTAGGCGGATGCACCCACCACTGCTCCGTTCGCTTGAAGCCTTCGGGCGTGATGTACTCCTTCGACTCGCCATCTGCCCCTTGGAACTTCCTTGCGGTGAAATGCTCCGGCACGATCTTGTGAGTGCCCTTTGGCAGCATCTTGGAGACAGTCTCCGCAATCAGCCATTGAGCATTCCTGCCTGTCTGGCCTGGTACCTCATCTTCGGCAATCTCGGCGTAACCTCCAGAGACAGGGATGAAGTGTCTCGCTGGCAGGACCTCGATATCGATGATTGGCAGCACACGATGGAAGATGTGGTGTTCGTGAATCTCGCGTGTAGTCTCTTCGTGGAAGATCTCGTGGACGTCTCGAATGATGGTCTCGTGCGTCACGGCTGTCGCCCACTTCTCGTGCAAAGTCGTGTCTTGCGTGTTGGACAGATCAACCACACCCTTGAGATCGACTCCCTTGTCGGCTAACTGTGATCCACGTTGGACTTGGCTTGGAAGAGCCCCCACCGTTCCTCTCTCCTGCCTGATTACTCGATCGTTCTGAAACTCGTCCGCATACTCATCTGATGGCCTCGACGGCAGAGGCTTGTCAAGGCTCGTGCGCTTGATTCTTCGGCGCTCGGAATCCACGCTCGTTTTCGGATTGTACGAGCTCACAATCCCTCCACTCGGGCGAACTGCGTCAGAGGACTGTCGTAGGTCTGTGACATCCGGCTTGTGCGAGAGAGACCGACTTTCATTTGAAGTGACAGGTGAAACTGGAGCTCCAAAGCTGTCTACGGCGTTTGCAGCAGGTGCTCTTTTATTCACTTTCAATGGCTGAGGTAGGTCACGTGCGGAACCAGAGATTGGCTGATTGCGAGCACCAGTGGAAGTGGCCATGTCCTCAGAATATCGTTGGTCTCTTGAGGCTGTTGGTGGAATACCAGTGCCATCCGCTCCATTAAGCTGCTCTGGTCCCGCCCTCTGCCTCACAGGAATGCTCACAGGCTTGCGCTTCATGTTGCGATCCGCAACGTCCTCGCTATACGCCTCCTCACCCATCGCCCTCTGAGCGTCAGCGTTGGTGAATTGTTGAAGGTCGGCAGATAAGTCGCTCTGGTGCGTCACGCTGGGAAGGCGAACTATGTCCTCGTCCGGATACATAGCTTTGGTCGCGGCTGCTTGAGCACCCACCTGTGTGCTTGTCGTTGTGCCGTCGTCGACCACGACAGAATTTCGCTTAGATTGTCCATGACCTAAGAGCCGACTTGTCAGTTTCTTCATCCTCGCGGTAAGCTGCTGTCAGAAGCACGGGCGATGGTGGCTCACATACCCTTGCTATGTACTAGGTCACGTATTGATCTACGCGAGCTTACGCGACGGACACCAGATGATCGTCCAGCTGCCGCACTGGGAGAGGCGGGCGGTGACGCTGAGGCGCCATTGTCGTCAGTCTTCGCCTCCGAAGCCTGGCGTTTGTGGAATAATTTGGACAATCGATCTCTCGGGCTACGACCAGACATGCTAACGAACAAGCCACAATAAATCGCCAATAGCCCTCCGTCCGGTAATGGTCAGGCAAACCAGACTGCTGGAGAACTGGTTTACAGGCGGTACAACGGCGACCTATGATCTGCAACTGCTTCCCTAGCAACAATCCTCTCAAAAAGGAGGAGCTCTCCCCGGTGTTGTCGTCACACAACGCTTTCCCTCGGCGTACAGAAAGCTTACTCCAAATCATTTTGCATAGCTCATGCCGTCATTCGCCTCATCCACGTGGATTCCGAGGGCCAGACTCGCGGCGGCCCCGCTGTTATTGCCGTGCATTATGCGGTATGATTAGCCACAACGGCGCACCATTGCAGATCCAAAGCCACACGGCTCTGTCGAATGACGCGGCCGATGTGCTACTCGTACAGTAGGCGAAGGGCCAGAAAAGCAGCAGCCCGTGTACAGCAATCAATTTTGATGCTGATCGGCAGCTACTATAAGCATTATAATGAGGAGGGATTATCCCTGTCACAGACCGGAGCAAGGACGCGTGCGGTGGCAGAGCGTCATGTCTTGAACAGGCCTTTGTTCTTCACTGAAGCTACCATGGGAATGGGCTAACACGAGTGACATGCAACTCATGATGTGATAGAGTTGCAAATGCTAAACTGTACGATGGTTTGCAATACTCCTGGCCTGTACCCAGATCGTCGGGTCTCTCCAACAATCTATGCTGTTTAACCATGCGCGGATCTCGATCCGGTGGCAGATCCTCCGTGAATTTCATCTGAGCAGGGGCTTGTCTGTGCCACAGTTTGGATACAAGGGTCCTGTGCTCTCGTGCAACCTCCACCAACGACCATGATAGTGGGGGTTTAGTCTGTGGCATCAAGCCAAAGAAATCTGCAGGCCGCCAAACCGGAAAGTGTAGGATCTTGTGAAGATGACGACCATCCTCGTAATGGCTGCCCCGTCGGCGTCCACATAGACGCTGAGTTTGTCAAGACATCATCCCGAGAGCTGTCTCCCGTGGAGCACCTAGCAACGAATCGAGACACCAACAATTGGGCCCAGAACACCGCTAGAAAGTCCTTGATTGGTGCTACCCTCCCGGTACCACCGAGCCTGCGCGGAAAGCAGGTATGATCGTCTCATCTCATTCGCTCTCGGTCCTCGAAAGAGCTGCCAAGGTCGGAAGCGTGGAACACCTGGTTTGCTTCAAGCACGAATGCACGATGATTTCACCTCAGAAGGCTTGAGGCCCCACAATGACCGAGTTGCGGCGCACCTGCTCGGCGAGCTACCATTAGCCACTTCTTTGTCTTGTATTGGACCGAGACTGCCACCTTCGGCGGGGCAGAAGGCGCATGATATGACGTTGCGCCTCATGTTTACTACCCCTCGGCGTACATAACCACTTCTACCCTCCCGCCATCTGAGAAGTAACACATCCCTTCCATCCACTACATTTTCACTTCCCTACACCAAACATAAAATCATCCCCAACAACAAACAGACACCATGGACTCAGCAAAGGCAGCAGTTAAGGACTTCATGACCAAGTCAGGTCACCATGACACCACTGTCCATGAGAAGGTCGCTCCCGCCGTCACTCACGAGACGATCAACAGGACCCAGCACGAAGATGTTCAGACCGCCATTGACAAAGAGGTTCACCAGGACCATTACCACACCTCCGTGCAGCCAGTAGAGGACCGTGCTGTCCTCCCTGAGCAGCACCACCACAACATCATCCCTGTGGAGCACCGCTCATTCGAGCACGATAACGCCGATGCCGTCAAGCAGCGCCTAGCAGTTGAGCAGGGCAAGTACCGCGATGTGCAGGATCGTGTTGAGGGTCAGCACACCAGCTCTGTCGCGCCTGTTGTTGCCGGCGAGCACATCCACCACCACGTGCATGAGACCATCCAGCCTGTTGTCAACAAGCGTACGCTCTACTATCTCACGTCCTCACGGCTTTAATCACTAATATTCTTGCAGAGACCATTGAGCCCCACGTCACGCACACCACTGTGCCAATCCACGAGGTCCACCACAACGCTGCTCAGCACCACAGCTCTTCCGCTCTCCCAGCAGTCAGCATGGCCGACTTCAAGAAGCAAGGTGGAGTCCTCGCCGGCCGCGAGGAGCGCTACGACGGCTTCCAGGGCGAGCCCCGTTCCATCGGTGGCGAGACGTCCCAGATGGGCTCTGCCGGTCTCCAGGGTGGCGCAACCGGACTTGGTGGTTCCAACACCCACGGCACCCACGGCCACCACAACGACCAGTCCGGCCTTGCTGGCGGTGCCGGTCTCGGCTCCTCCACCTCCCACGGCTCCTCCACCAGCCAAGGCAAGCCCAGCATGATGGACAAGCTCAACCCCAAGACCGACGCCGATAGGGACGGCAAGAAGGGCATCATGGACTAGGAGCCCGGTAGCACGATGCACGTCAAGATGACACCCTTCAGTGCTCACCTTGCCCGGCAAGGTACTTTGGAGGCTGCCGATGTTGGCGATCCGAATGCACTTGAGGCGCGTACCCATGTGTTTCAGCACTCCCATCACGGCATGCCGAAGCTTCAGCAAGATGATTTACAGTAATTGGCGAAAAGACGGCACCGATTGAAATGACGAGCGTCATGATATCCTACGAAGCAGTGTAGCTATTTAGCGTTCCTATGCTTAATTTTCAAACAATCTATCTAAAGTCGAGTCATTCATATCGTCACTTGCCCTCTTGGTGATTAAGATCTTGTTTTCTTGTGCAATGTACTGCACTCTAGTCGTCATCCATCATGTCTTCACATGGTCCATAGCATCCGGCCGGCCGGATACAAGGCTACCCAAGGCTACTCCCTCTCCATTTCGTACCAAGCCCAAGAGGTACAAGGCACACCAGAGTTCTCATTAGGTCCCTTCTAGTATCCCATCACAGCTGCACAAACCACGCAGCAGCATAAAATTCTCTGTACACACAAACCATAGCCACAGCATCAGACGAAGAGGTAGCCGTAGCGGCAGCTGATGAACGTTCCGAAGGCCATCGACAGCACCTCCACTGTCCGTACAATTGGCAAAAAGACTGACAGCAGTGGCGCATTCGAGGAGCTCTAGCCAACGCCGTTCATCTCACACATTACTGGCCGTCACTCTGAAGCCGAATCGCTCGTATGACTGTTGCTCGTGACGCCTGTCCCGCTCGCTGAGAGGGATCTGCCAAGGGAGCCGCGTTTGGAGGTGAAGTTTGCTTTGGGAAAAGCAGGGAACGGAGCCATAGACCGATCCTCTAGCGGCGTACCCTTGACACGCCAAAACATAATTATGCTACAGTACTCGCTAATATACAGCACGCAAATCGACTTTTCCCGCAATGCCCTATCCATCTATGCAGCCTGTGGCTCCGCAGCCACAGATGACGCCGGTTGTGATGATACAGTCGACGAAGCATCGTCGTCTTTCGAATCCGGGACCAAAGACTTCTCTGCAGTTGCAGAAGGCAGTTGATTCACCCTCGCCTCCTTTCCAGCCTTTGGAAACAACTCCGGCAAAAGGCCCGGCAAGAACCTCTCCAACCTCGTCCACGTCTCCGTCCACAACTCTACCTGCTGTTCCGAGCGTTCATCCTCGTCCTCCTCGCTCGTAGGCGGCGGCATAAGATGTTCATCACTCGACATAACGAGCAGAATATTCTTGAGTGATTCCGGAATCGCTTCGACCAGCATATCGTTCTGCCCACTATTCATCAACCGATCCATGATCCCCATGATCCGGATCCAGAGGTCCAACATCCCCTCCCATTCGCTCAGGAGCACGAGATAATGCAGGAAAATCTTACACAAGAGCTGGGCGGCCTGGACTCGCGTCTCGGTCATACCTAGGGGGTCGGTCTGGTAGACTTCGGGCTTGAGAAGCTGGTTGATGAGTGGGGAAAGCACTTCGCTGAAGATATTCGTCCACTCGGTATGATCCGGCGAGGCGAGTTCGGAGGAGAGTAGACAGCGCTGTAGGGACGTGAAAGCCTGCTGACGGATCCCCCGACAGGGGTTCACGCACTGCGTAGCCAGACACCTGAAGACCGGGGACCAATAAGCCCGCCACGCCTCATTCATTTCCAAATGCGACTGCTCGATCAAAGCCGGCACGCGACTAGCGAGCTGCGAGACCAATGTCAAAGCTCTTGTCCCGCGCACCACAGCCTCTAGCTTCTTCGGCTTCCCCTTCTCCCCCTGCTGACCCTCCTCCTTAGCCTGCCCACGCTGCTGCGGCCTCCCTTTCGAATCCCTCGATTGCTCCTGTCGAGCCCCCACACTCCCTGCCGTAGCGAACTGATTCAACAACCCGACACAAGCCTCATAATTATCCCCACTAACCACACTCCCTCCACTCCCTCCACTCCCATCCCTAACAACCTCCTCCACAATCTGGAACACCAACCCAGCACCCTCCTCCACCGCAACCAGCGCATGCAACACCGCCCAAAAATCCGGCGAACAAGCCATCTCACTCTTCAACTCCGCCGGGCCCGAAATACACCCCAACATCCCCTTCAAAATCGGCTGCGCACACGCCCTCAGCACGTCTGGCCGGAAAGCCGAAATAGCGTGGAGCACGACGGGGGTGCGGATATATTTATGGTCGTTGCTGGCGCGGAGTAACGCGAGGAGATAGAAGACCGTGCGGCTGAGGGCGACGGGATGTAATCTATCGGCGTCGCGGACGACGGCTTGCAGGGCTTCGGCTACGGAGGCGCCTAGCGCGGTGATGGTTTCTTCGTCGCGGAGGGCGAGGATGGTGCTGAGTTCGAGGACGTAGACGGCGGCGGGGTTGTAGATGGGGTGTTGGGTGTCCTGGACCGTGGGGAGGGGTTTTGTTGTTGTGCCGTTGGCGCGGATGGGTGTTGGGGCCGGCATCTCGGATTTGACTGTGAGGTATGGGGGGGAGTCTTGCTCCGGGAGCTGGGAGAGGAGGGCGGTGGTTAGGGATTTGAGACTCTCGACTGATAGTTCCGAGACGTTTCCGAGTATTTCCTCGAAGCGGCAGGCGTTGATGCAGTCGACTGTCGTTAATGTGGCTTCGATCTCCTGGTCGTTGGGTTCAGGTGGCTCATCGTTCATTACACTGCTCACATACGAGGTGAAAGCACTGAATAAACCGACCTCTGCCGCCTTGTCGTTACGCTCGATGACTTGTGCAGGTGATTGCAGCGGTATAGGCGGTAAATCCAGATCTCGCGAGATCGAAGTGAAAGATGTCGGCACGAGGCTGTTAATAAACAGGTTGACAATGATGCGGATAATCTGGACACAAGTCAGTACATCCACAGCCAGACTCCCGGCACCACCAGAAAAGACTCACATCCGTCCACCCCTCCCTCACCGCCCCCTCATGCCCATTAATAATTTTAAACAACACCACAGTAGCCAACTCGGCCTTATTATCCCTCCCAAAGTCCACGGCGAATTTACTAACCATAATACTCTTCCCCCCCGCCTGCACCTCCGTATTGAGGCCAATATCTGGCGGCACCCGTGACGCCAACGTCGACATCCTCGCCAGCGACTCAATCACCCGGTCCAAACACTCCGAGATCCCATACGTGGCCGCAATCTGCGCGACTTGATTATATCCCGCAATGACCCGATGAAACACCGCGTCCTCCGTCGCGGACACGAAGACGTAATTCAACGTCGCCACGATGGGCCGCCAGGTCGCAGCGAACATATCGGCGTCGTACGCCTTACTACCCTCACAAATCACCTGATCCTCCGCCGTCTGGGTCTTGACCAACAACTCCTTCCACGCGTGCTCAAAGGCATGCCGATTATCGTGTTCCTCCGGCAACACAATCTCCCGTGTCTTGATCGCATCGTAAATCGCCTGTAGATACTCCTTCCCGAAATCCTTGCCCGCGTTCACACCGCGCAGATTCTTGGCAAAGTCCTCGACTTTCATGCGGGCGCCGGGTTTGACGTTGGCGTTGTATTGGTCCGTGTTGAGCATGATGATGGCGTAGGTGAGGACGAATAAGGCGTCCGTGTCTGCCACTTCCGTCGTCTTGACGGCGTCCATGTACTTTTCGCTAAATACCGTCACGATCCTCTCGATCAGGGCGCTTTCGCCGGGGAGACGGAAGGTATTGAGGACCTGCCGCAATGCTTCGTCGACCCTCTGCCCACTGAAGTTAAACTGACCCATGAAGGCTTCCAGGATAGCCTCATTCCCCTTCTTTGCGATGAAATCGCCCAGAACCCTCTTATCTATCCGCGTCGTGCCCTTAAGAAAACCAGTAACACTCTGCGGATCATTCGGATCGCGAATCACGCCTTGACTCGCCAAGAACGCAATCCCGGCCTTCGGACTCTCATTAAACTTCGTCGCACCGCGAATAATCACCTTCTTCAGATCCCGCTGCTTCCTCAACGTCTCCGCCGCCGGAAGGAGACCTTCTGACCCTGTCGGCTGCCGCTCCTCGTCTTCTAGCCGTTCGGCGATCTGCTGTACATATCCTAGCAAACTATCCAAACACAACGGCGGGACGTTGGTAGTACTCCACGTCGCACTATCTGGGAAAGCATTTCTTGCTAATAGCCCAACCATGTCAGAACAGAGATCGCTCCTATCGATCTCGCAATCATAGTTGACGAAGAGCTCGACCATGAGGGATGGGATCCGGACGAGGGCACCGATACTCTCGACCATGGCTTCGCGGGCATCGGGTTTGCGGCTCCCGCCTTCGAGGCCTAACTTTTGTCTATCTCTCACGGGCACGGGGGTGTTGCGGCCGCTGCCTGGTGCTGCGCCAGCGGGTGGTGTCTGCTTCACCAAGGCTGGAGCCTGTGGGATTCCGGCGTAGATGCTCGGGTCGATATTTGGCTCGTCTGGGATCGGGACGCGCGGGTGTAGACATGCGATTACGTAGGAGAGGAAGAGTTCCTGTTGGAGTTTCAGCACGCTCCGACATGTTGCTAGTAAGGTGCCGGCGACTCGTAGCGACTCGTGTAGGATAGCGATGTTCTCGGAGCGCACCAGCTGGAATAGGTTGCGACATAAAGTGTCCTTGGCCAAAGAAGCCAGGCTGGGGTGGTTCGCTATACTCGGCCCCGCGACCTCGAGAGCCACATTGACGATCCGTAATGCCATGACCCGTAGTGTATCCGTTCGAGCTCGATCGTGCGGGTCCAGAAGATCAGCCAGGACGCGGAATAACTCTCGTATAGAAGGAAGTCCATAAGGCCTAACCTCCTTCACCTCATCCCCATCTGTTTGCTTGCTCAGATCCAACTGACTAGCATTCCCATCCACACTCGCTCTCTCCGTCGAGATGCCCGGAACCTCCAAGCTCGTCTTCGCCAGGGCTTGCATAGCAGTAGGACCATGTTCGCCGTCCGGATTACTATCAATCTTCGCCGCATCCATATCCTCCTGCTTCACGTCATCCTCCAGCTGCCCATTAGCTTCTACCTCATTCTCCAAAGCTTTAAGCCGGGTGAAGATGACTTGACACATGGTCACCATACTGATCTCGGCACTTCGTCGCAAGACCTCGCTCATGCGCAAATGACAGCAGATGGAGAGTGCGCAGGTCATCATCTCACACACGCTCGCGTCGCCCAGAACGTCGCCGGAGGGTCCACAGATCATATCCTCCATTAGTTTCAATATGCGCAGGAAAACCACTTCGTCGCTCGGACTATTATCCCCTTCGAAGCGGCAATTCGTGACCGTAGAGGCCAGTAGTTGCATCCCGTGCCCGAAACCCGGCGATCGCAGATTGATAATGTTATAAGCCAACATCTTCGTGATCGCAATCAAAGCCAAACTAGTAATCGGCGCCGTCGTACTCGAACTCCGGATAACCTGCAAAAACGGCTGCAGCAGACTCGGCGTATCGAACTCCTGAATATCCCTACAAGCTTTGAGATCCGCTCGCAGTCGGGCGAAGGCTGACATGAGAGGGTTATCCTGCATGCTCTGCCCTTTCTTGCCTCGTAGACCCCATCTTGATGTCAAACTCCCGTCATCCTCGATTAGATCGATTTTACTGCTCGCTCGACTTCGTTCACTGCTCGGGCCGCGGCTGTCGGGGGTGGAGGGCCGGGACGTGGTGGTGGTGGTGCTGGTGCTAGCGGAAGAGCCTAGGATGGAGGAGATGGAGGAGTGGGCCCAGCGGGCGTGCTTGCGCATAGCGGAGGTGACGGTGATGCATTCTGTTACTACTAGTGCGACGGGGTCGATTGCGACGGTGATGGTGGAGGGTCGGAGGGTGTGGCCGTTCAGGAGGGAGTCGGCCATGGTTTATTATGTAGTGATCGAGGTCCAGTGATTGCGGTCCTGCGTCTATGGGAGGTTGGAGGTCATCATATTGATTCCGCCGTGGACTGCTGCCTGTGTCTTATGAAGAAGACAGGTGTCTGGTAGTATGCGTAGTGACTGGGTGTAGCCTTGAGAGTCGACCTTCAATTACTATCATAGGCTCAGGGTAGCATCGACGCTCGGACAGCTGTCAGGCACAGGCATGTTATACAAATAGCCGAGAGTCAATCAATTCCCAGCACTTTCTTCATCAATGCTGTCGATCAAAAGTGCCGGAGGTGTATGGAAACTCCGCAATGGCACACGAGCAGTGAGACAACACCATATCTTATCGTCGACAGAAAACAGGATTCCGACCTACAACGCAATTAGACAATACATTACCGGAAATTGATTAAGTGACTGGACAGTAGCTGAAAGACAAGGGAGTCCCTACCAAAACCCTCGCCAACATGGCGGCCACAGCACCCTTCCGCGTAGGCATGAAAGAGATATATCTGTAAGTACCCATACCCTACCACCTCACATTACCCAACTCACTAACTCCCATATACCAGCCCCAACTTCAACATCGTCCTCACCCGCACCCCCTCCCAACCCCCCACCTCCGCCACCTTCCTCACCCCCCTCTGGTTCAGCAAGCTCGACCTCCGCGACTACCTCTACCACGCCTACGACATCCGCATCGGCCCGAGCATTCGCTCCTACGTCCAACAATCCGCCATCCGCCAAGGCCAGGTCAAAGACCCCGCCCGTCCGCAATATAAACGTTGGCATCGACCGCGCGCTACCAAGCGGATAACGGTGGAGTTGGAACGGCCATTTGTGTGGCCGAAAATGCCGGAGGATCTGGGGGAGTGGAAACCAGTGGAGAATAAGATGGCGGGGGTGGAGCAGCAGGGGATGCAGGAACGGATGGGCGGGGCGAGTGATGCGTTTGCGGTGGAGGAGGGGAGGCGGAGGGGGATGAGGGAGCAGGCGAGGGCGTTGCTTGAGGGGCGGGAAAAGTGGAGGCCGGGGGGAAAATAACGGGGTGATGGGGTTGGGTGGCCGATGATTTTGATCGGACGGTTGTTTGGGAGTTAAGTCTGGCTTAGGAGCGATGGCGTGTTCATGTAAAGATCATCGTGTGTAGATTATATCTGTCGGTGGTATGACGCTTGCTATATATACTACACGCTTTGCGTGAGTTCCATGCACTCGGACACCATCTCCTCCAGTCCGAGAGCCAAGCAGGATGTGGCAGTGGAAAGACTCTGATCGGGAAAGAGCGTTCCCACTACTACTACCAGTCTCATACCTAGCCAAAGAAACATCACTTTCTTCCCTTCTTCCTCCTCCCCTTCCCCACCGCCCCAGCCAACCCAAGACTCGGATCCACATTCTCCCCCTCCGCCATCCCCTCCCCCTCCCTCTCATCCCCCTGAACCTCATCCTCACCCCCCTCCCCCATCGCCGCCCTGATCCTCGCCCCCCCCCTCTTCCACAACTCCCCCGTAACCCCCCTAAGCGCCACCGGAACCTCCCTCCCCATCTTCAAATACCACAATTTCAAATTCCTCGCCTTGTCCTTCAACTGCACTTGATTCCGATCTTTGAGCACTTCACTCACGGATCCGCCGCGGCCGTAGAGGGCGAGGATCTGGGACCAGTGGGGACCGGAGACTTGGGTCAGGCCGGTGAGGAGGGCGGATTCTTCGGGTTTGGTCCAGGGTTGGCGGGTTGTTGATGATGATGTGGTTGTTGTTGTTGAAGAGGTGGTGGTGGTTGTTGTTCGTTTCTCATTGTTCGAGCTTGTTTGGTGTGGAAGGGAAGGCGGGGCAGCGGATGCTCCGACGGCGCGATGACTACTTCCCTTCAACCCTTGTGCGCCGACGAGGGTATCGTGACCGTGTCCGTGTCCGTGTCCATTCGCCTTCGAGACACCACCCTGTGACCGAGCCGGAAGATTCATAATCCCATCCACATTCTTACAGATACACGAAGCGAACTCCCGGACAAAATCACTCCACTGATACTTCCTCGGCAGCTCCCGCACCGCCTCCTCAATCGGCTCAGCCAGCAAATAATTCTTCCGCGCTCGACACCTATCAATAAAATCCTGCTCACTGGGCGATAGGCTCGGCGCATCCGGATGACGGGTCAAGATCAGCGCATCCAGATCGTTCGGAAACAGCTCATCCAGCATAGCGTCCGGTTTCCCATCACTGTTCATCAGCGCGGAGATATACGTCTGGGTTTTCATCTCCAGATATATCGCCCCTTGCCACTTCAGCAGTCGATGACCCGACGGCACGAACGTCTCCATGAAGTACTCGTTCAGGTGGAAGAAACTCACGTCGTGGGCGCCGAGGATGCTGGAGATGAAGGTGGCGATGTTGGCTTTGCGGATGCTTTCTTGCTGGCTCGGCTGGAACATTTGGATGGCGAGGGCGTCGATGAACGCTGTTTCGCGGCTGTAGACTTTGCGGGTTTGGTCGAAGAAGGATTTGAGGGTGGTGTAGGCTTGGCCTTCTTCTGTGTCGGTTCCCGTCATGAGGTCTTGGATGTGGGCATAGTTTGCTTTGGCGATTGTTTGGATGAGTTGGGTGGCCTGGGAGGATATGTTAGTCGATTCTTAGGTAGCAATTGGGATGGTGCGTACCAAGTCGTCTAAAATGG
The DNA here is from genome assembly GCF_035927965.1 of Recurvomyces mirabilis. Lineage (NCBI taxonomy): Eukaryota > Fungi > Ascomycota > Dothideomycetes > Mycosphaerellales > Teratosphaeriaceae > Recurvomyces > Recurvomyces mirabilis. The sequence goes on along the minus strand of NW_027041937.1, from coordinate 512,782 downwards.
AGACGCTCTGGAGCTTTAGATGCATACTTGCGTCTTCGAGATAGAAAGGACCATTGGCAGCGGATGTGTCGCCAGACTGAGCGTCGCCATAGGAGTACTGTACAAGCGAGTCGTTCTGCAGCACATCCTGCATATCCGTTGTGGTCGGATCATTGGGCATCGACTCGATCCCACTACTAGTTGGGAATAGAGGCATGTTAGTAGCCACGTCGGTGTTCAGACCAGTATTGTTGCTATGAGAATAGATATTGCTTTGGACAGGCGGCCATGGCGAGGTATAGATACTCGGATCCGTCTGCTGGTAAAAGTAGGGTTGCGAATAGGACGCCACATCCGGGTACGACGAAGCTCCAGAGGTCCACTGTGCATTATTATTCAGGGCAGAGCTCGCGGACGCATCACCGGAAATGCAGGTGGTCGTCTCGCCAAAATCCGTCCTTGATTTTTCGGGGCCACTGTTCGAGTCTGCCCTAATCTGCAAGGCGGAGAAGGTCGGTTGCCCTATAGTCTGTGATAATAATGCCGAGTCCTGCCATGTCGTTTGGTCGTAGTCATCTGTGCGCCGCCGCTTGTGGTTCGTCATATTAGCGGTCTCATATTCCTGACCGAAGGCCCTATTGCCTTCGGACACATAATCGCAAGATGTCTACCAGACATGATAGTCAGCGGCGCACGTAGCCAGTTTTTTTACAGGCCGGCTCGTTGCAGAGCCCGTGGAGGCGCTCCTCAACGTGTCGCCTTCTGCGTAATGGATTGCCCGGTGCAGAGGTGACCTACCTGCATCGCGATCCTTTTGGCGCCCTTGCCCTAACTCACGAAGCACCGGACGAACATCCGACGTCTCGTATCCGAAAGTATGATGAATCAATGAAATATATGGCATCAATCAGCAATCTTGTGGACTAATATAAATACAGGTGTTTATGCGACGCAAACGAGGAGTCTGACGGATGCAAGTGTTCATGCTTGTTGTGCTCGCTGACAGGTCGCAATCGCTATGGTCAAAGGACGCGACCGGGCCTAGACTATCCGAGATCAGGTAACTTGTAAATTTATGCCTGGACTGTCAGCCCTAACTCTACATGTACAGATGCGGCTGAAGGATGGAATCATAAACACGATGCAAGCTATCTGGGTCATGCTACATCGTCCATGTGCTAGCCTGCAAATCGATCCCAACGCCTCGCTGCAGAACGTTAGAAGATCAGTCTGTCCCTTGCAAGTTTGCACGTCTCTGTGCGTGATCAACACATGCGGTCCTGTCCATACCTGCATCAACATCGTCTGTCGATGTCCCTAATCGTGTCAAAGTCATCCCGCCGTGCTGTCGTCCGTGTCTATTCTCTATAACCATACTCCCGACATGAATCTGACAGATACTGCTCCATCACTCCTGCAATCCCTCTTAAAGGCTCATGATTTGATCATCGCTGCAGAACCTCATCTATCCCCATCCTCCGTCTCTTGCGCGGTGACGTCGTATTCCCATCTCCATCATCATCCTCCGAGGACCCTTCACCCGAGGCTCTCGCGCCCGACGGTCCTGCACCGGCCTGTGAACTGGAGATCGGAGGCAGTTGTAGCGCTTCTCTGCCCACTTCCCTTCCTGACTCTGATGGCATCGATCGAGGTGTGAAGGCGGTTGTGTCTGTGGGTGGTTCTCGAATCAATAGTCGTGGCGATAGTGGTCGGGAGAGGATCGGTGCAGGTCGGGCGTGAATGGGTTGGGGGTGTTGGAATGGCATTGGTGGGTGTGGAGGTGGGTATGTACTCGAAGAGCCGAATGGACCAGAGGCGCGTCCTATGGGTGTTGAGGTCATGGGTGCTCTCGATTCGTAGGCTGAGAGGGGCGGAGCCGAATGTAGTGTCTGCTGTCTTGCTATACCATATGGCTCGGGAGATGGTAATGGTGGGCCGAATCCAAAAGGAGCTCCGTATGCTGGTGGTGGTGGTCGGGACTGCACAGGTGGTTGATCGACCGGCCGAAAGCTAGGAAGTGTGACGACGACGAAGTAACTGTAGGCTTTCGCCAATCGTACTCTGGCAGGGAAGTTCTCTATGTTCGGCACAGGCTGTGCTTGTCTCCATGCATAAGTCTGATCGTTGAAGCTCCGCGTATACTGCTCGGCATCGGCTTCGGATATGTTGAGCACTGGATCCTGCCCGGGCTGCATGATCGGAGGCATGTACGCAGGATCGCGAGCCTCGCGCTCGGCTCTCAATCTGGTCCGGATATTATGGATGCTCTCGCCGTCTGCGGGTGCTGCAAGCTCGCTGATGTGACGACCTCGTGTGCTACCGCCATTGTTCATGATCTGTTCGAAAGGCTGGTTTGCTCGTATGATGACAAAGTTCGTGTTTAGCAATGCTGTAGCGACCTCGAATCTTGGAGGAGCCGAGCCAGGTATGCCAGGCTGTCGAACAGTGTATGGTGATTGGAAGGATAGTGGGCCTCGGATGGGTGTAGAGCCGATCATGCTGGACGAGTCATCACTTGTCTGGGACCTCAAGGACCGAAAGGACTCTGCTCGACGGTGTCTCGTTTGTGCAATTGGTCGCGGCGTCATCTGAGACGGTCCTGCTACGACGGAGCTACCTGGCGAGCTTCTCCCTGTGCCCATTGACGAGAACTCTCCTTCATCGCGGAGACGAGGTCGGCCACGCTTCTTATGCTGTACGTCGATGCATGATTCCTGCCAAGTATTGTCAGTGGGTGTGTGCGTCCATGTTGTATACGGACATCATCATACCTGCTTGCCTGAAGCAACACATCTCGTGCATGGTCGTTGCACATCGCAGCTAAGGTGCGCCCGTTTGCAATTGACGCAGGCAGAAGCTACATGTGTCTTGGCCTTGCGGCCGCCTCTTCCCAGTGGTCCAGCAGCAACGGCAGCACTCGCTACCTCTGAGCTCGGTCCAGAGAGTCCCGTGAAGCGTGGTCCGGACGCGGTGGGCCCAGGAAAGGTTGAGGCGGCAACGCTTGTATAGCCTGTGGAAGCAAACGGGTTGGAGCCGTAGGTTGACGGTATCGAAGGCTGCGTCGGGGGCAGCGATGTCGCGAAAGCGGATGGAAATGTCAGGGTTGGGTTCGATGTTATTACTGATGTCGTCGGGATTGCCGTAGGTGCATATGTCTGTGTGGTAGCAGAAGTCGAGATGGATGAAGTCCTCCGCGGCGATGAAGGATTGGACATCGGCGGGGATGGATAAGCACGCGATAGTATACCTCCCGAAGTACGTCCAGCAGCCGGATGGAATACGAGCTTTCGCTTCAAAGAGCGTGCTTCTCCCAAGTGACCTCCGGAAGTGGATAGATCGGAAATGGGACGTTGATTGGTCCTTGGCTCATTCATTGCTGTGCCGTAAGCTCTCTGCGTAGCTCAAGGTCGCCAATGTCGTGGAACCGGTGATGAATGTAAAGACTGTCTGATATCAAGCGCTGATATCTGTATAACGGTAGCAAGGCATTAGGACATCCGAGACCATCAACGTTGTACAAGTTTTTTGTTCAGCCTGCTGGGATACCCTCAGGTCGATTGTCCGGTACCTGAAGGTCTCGCGAGTGTGGTCAAGCTCCAATCGAGGACGTCGAGTGCAAGCTAGCTTCTTTCCTGTATTGCGTTGTGTCCGGTCTTATGGTTAGCTCTCATGCCATAAGCAGAGAGCAAAATCGGTCGGTAGAATGAACAGCAAGGCACCCGAGAAGAGCGAGCAACATCACCTGAGGTCGACTAGAAGTGTAGAGGGATGGGCCGCATTGAACGTCCGAAACATCACGGCTCGGGATTCTCACCTGTTCATATTCATCCCCACAGTAGTAGTAGTCTGCGGGACAATGGCAGTGCAGCCTGCAGACACCTTAAGGTTATCCTTGAGGTCGGCCGTTCTAATGCCCGATCACTCTGGTGCACAACACTCTGGACCACATTATTAGCATCAGCCGGCCGCGACATGCAATCTGTGCTGCATCAAAGATGCCTGTGTCAATCAACACAACAGGAATAGGATCTGGATCCTGGACGCCACGCTGCGGACAGCGGCAAGGCTCTTGCTGGGGTATCGGGCGAAATATGAGGTTCAGCTCTGGTGAGTCGGACACTTATGGTGAGGTCTGTGCTCCGATCGTCCAAGGTTTGACCCTGGTCGTCCTGGTCTTGCTAAACCAACGCGTTGTGGCGCACATCTCGGGTGGCCATTACGTTGCTAGGAGGTAGCAGAAGGCGACCGTTACTGTTCGTCGCAGTTGAGCATACCCCCGTGGGAATACATCGAGTGTGAGCTGTCATAGGTTGGATCAATTGTGAGCTATAACAAAGCCTGTCTGGCGGTCATGGCCTATCACGACCATGACACTTTTGAGGTGTAGAAGCTTTCCATATTAGATACGAACTAGCGAGCTGGCCCTGCCTCCAGTTTTCAAAAAAGCGGTTTCCGGTTTGAGCGAGGTATCGATCTTCAGACTATGTAAATAATCGGAGACGGTTGCACAGGATATTATTGCTGCTACTTCGGGGCTGCCTTCGTGTATTTTAGAAGTGTGGCATCGCTTACGGGGCGCACATCCCAAAGTGAACTCCGTATTGCAGTGATACACAAGCCTTTCGCTTGGCAGTCACCCATTTTGGAGCGCCCTGAGCCAGCAAAAAGGCGAGCATCATGAACAGGCGCACACACCTAGCCTTCGACAGAGCACATAATTCCCGCAGATGGCAACGTGGTCAAGTCTTGAACAGAATCTTCACCTGCGCAGGTTGACCATGGATTGCTGGAAGCCACTGGCGACCACAGGATACAACGACACAGCCACAGGAAAACCGATCGTGACCGTTTCCTGCTATGCTGGCCCGCAACAAGGCTCGTGCTCGTGCAAGGATGATAGCCATGGTTTTGTCCGCGCGAACGCTTTAAGCGACTAAATACTCCCGCGATCTTCAACGTTCATATCGCTTTGGCATAGATCAGATTCTACAAGTGGCCAGCCTGCTTGTCTGACGCGCTTGTGCAGGTCTCTTCCATCTGCATGCGCGGGTGACGGCAGACATGCTCTCCGCTCCGCTACGGACTTCTTAGCCAGAGAGGAGCCGGAGTGCAGCAATAGACTTTTTGGGCGTTGCTGGCGACGACCTTGTTCGGACTATTGTACCGAAAGAGCTGCATCAAGTACGTCAAGGTCTTATCATGCTAGACAGCTTTGCATGTTTTCCAGCTGTCGTAGATTAGTTGTTCTTGTCATCCAGAGCGGATGATTCGACGTTGGATGTGCAACGGAAGCGGCCGAAGCTAGCGCAGCTTCCAATGCCAAGGCCGGCGACTCTTCACAACCGCATCTCGAGCATCATATTTTCCAGCGTCTCTTGTCAAATGGCAGGGTTACACACCCTTCCACTCCATAGCATATATGCAATGCAATCATCTTATCTGAGCGCCTGTCGGCATCATAGAAGAATCACACCATCAAGTCCAGCAGGATTTCGGGACATTTCTGTCGTCATTGTTGGCGAGGCGCCGCTGAAGCCTCCCAACTTAGCGCCTCCAAATATGCCAATCTCGGTCCCGGCTGATGATGAGAACCAATCCTTCGGTCTCATCTCAAACACAAAGATCCGCTTGCATGGATTACCGAGAAGTGTCTCAACGGCGAGGGGTACGAAAGCACTTGCCCCATTCAGCATCTCCGGCAACGATCCTCTATCTTGATTTTATGGAGTGTCAAATTTCCGTCGCCTGTGGCTGTGCAAGCGGTACGGTGTGTCACCCCACTTCAGGATGAGAGTCGTAAAGTCTGTCGACACGTTAGCTATTCATGGTCATGGCCGACACATGCTCTTCCCTGGCATGCAGGTACCGTCCAGCCAGCTCTCAGCACTATAACGATGGAGTTTCAGAGGCTGCGGCATGGACGGACACCACGAGCAGTACAACAGCATTGTACAGCACAACAACGACCACGTGCCAACCACCCGATGCACCGGTGTGATGGGTCGTAGCACCGCACGCGACCTTGGTCCAAGTTCATGGAAGTTGGATTTCGCAGAGCAGCTGATCATGCATGTACGCGCGTTGTCTTCGGAGCTTGTCCAAATCCACATGATCCCTTGGTGAGGATGGATTATCCGCCACGGCTTTCATCCGGCCAGCGTAGTAGGAAGCGAGCAACTCCGTTGTTGCAGTACCACCTCACTCTGAACCAACCAAGGCTATCCATACCGAGATCACGTTCCCTGCCTTGCGGGGGGTTTTGGAAGCATGACCAACGCGCCGGGAGTTGAGCTGTACTTCAAGCAAGCATATGCCGGCAACACCCTGAGCCTACGCTTCAGCTAATGTCAAAGAACGACCCTCGGGTACCTGAATGAAGGTGAAGGCTATATGTAGATTATGTCAGGCAGATTGCGGCGAAACAACCAGATCAGTAGGTCATCTGTTTCACGGCAATCATCGGCACTGAACTGCAGGTTCTCCTCTGTCCCTGGACATGGTGTCCGCTGCAGAGAACAGAAAGGCTATGAATCTGAGCTTGTTCGCTCGTATAGGAAGATAATCGTGACGGCAGCTAGTAGCAAGTCGTCGGAGCGTATGGAAGACCACAATTGTGCACACATACGTCGACGCAAGTAAGAATGATGGTAACCTAGATCCGGAACCTAGAGATGTGGCACCCGTCCTACTCGCCTTCCTGGAGGATAGCGTACCGCAATCGACTTGGCATTACAGCGGAGTAAGACATACATTGCATCGCTATATCGAGCTCTCCATAAGACTAGCGGAGCCAACGGTAGTGATCACGAAAGACAAGCGGAGTCATTACCATGACATACGAAGGAAAGGCAAGCATGTGCTTTCAAACCCTTTTCGACCGTCGACATCCCAAGGATGGGGTAGTAAGGTACGCAGGACTCGCTCCTCACGGCAAGGTTGCGTCGAAATCGTTCCGGGGACACCTAGAACATCTGCGTAAAAACACAGCCAGGAATCCTCGCCGACCAAATTCAGTCTCCGATTTCGCGAAGGCCGACAAAGGCATTTCGCGTAGGTCGTCCAGGATGGATGCTGCGACTCGCTCTTCGAGACCGAGGTCGGCGTACATAGAATGCAAACCCAAAGCTCGCAACGCGGAAGTGGAGTAGAACTGTCCATGGTCGACTCCGCGCTGCCATCTTCCACCTATACTGGCCCTAAGCGCCCTGCGTTCTCGAGAACCATATCCCTCCTCCTACGCCGCCGCCTTCGTGTCCTAGAGGCCCTGCGCTGATTCGGGCCAGGTCAGATCGGACGGTTGATTCCCTGCTATACGAGGTTATCTTCCGGCTACATGGATCTGAGCCGCCTCCGTGCTCGTGAACCGCATCCGTGTTTCTGCGCTTTCCTCTGTGTCATCTTTATATTCGATGGACACCCGCCTTGCCGACTGCTTCAGCACTGGCAGACCCACACATTATATGCCACTTCACGTAATCGTTCTCACCGCCCTGGCGCCAAGGCCAGCTATCATTTGCAGCATACAACAAGACCTGGCCGTCGTCTGGGGATGACAATACTGGTATCGAGGAAGAAACTTCGCCGCTGTGTGCTTCTTGATCTATACATGCATGGGCCTTGAGGGCGAGGGAAGACATAACAAGCAGATGATGGACCCTTTTGGCTTAAAAGAAGCAGACAAGAGGGACTTGAGTAGCAGGAACAACTGTCCCAATCAATCAAGACAGATCTAGATAAAAGGAATCTGCACACCATCTCACTCCTTCCCTCACCTCACCCTATCAACCCCCTCAACCCCTCCCTCAACCCCTCCCGCCACCCCTACCCCTTACCCCACCACCACCACCACCACCACCACGACTAGGCCGTCCCGTCTTCTCCCTCCTCCTCTCCTTCCCCACCCTCGCCTTCCTCACCCCCTCCACATCCCTAACCTCACTCTTCCCGCCCCCCGCCGCGAACCTCCCCCTCCTCGCCTCCTTAGCAGCAACGACCATCTTCCTCTTCTTATAATAATCGTCCCGGAACTTATCCGCTTCTTTGGGAGCACGTTCTTGTCTGTGCTTGAATCTCTTCCCACCACCTGGACCACCAGGCCCACTACTACTGCTACCAGACGGACCAGCGGAAGCATAGTGGCTCCCAGCCTTTTCGACCTCACCCACGCGGGGGAGCCGACCAACCCGATTAGCTTTCTTCCACGCGTCGAATCTCCCACTCCTCAAACTCGCCGCGATCTTCTGCCCGGACTCCCCCGTAATAAATCTTTTCCCTTTACTCCCATCCTCGTCATTCTCCCTCCTCACATACTTTTTCCCTTTCTTATCCCACCGCATTCCCGGCTTGGACGCGGCCTTCATCCCGGCATCATCGTCTTGCGTCAGGTCCATCGTCGCCTCTTGCGCGGCATTGACGAAATGGGAGGAGGATCCCACGCCCGAGGTCATGTTTTGCGGGTGGTGTGAATTTGTGCCGCCGGAGTGGACGCCGTAGCCGCGGTCTTCGGCGGCGTTGTGGGCGGTGGGGGTGTAGGACATGAAGTGTTCGGAGTCTTGCCAGGATGAGGAGGAAGGGTCGCCTTTTTGACGGCGTTTCTTACTAGCTGGGGCGGAGTCCGAGGGGATGGTGAAGGTGAGTTCCAGCTCGTCATCCGAGGCTTCCGCCATATCCGGTTGGGTGAGCACCAAGCCATCATCATCATCCTCACTATCGTCCTCTTCTTGCTCGCCAGGCGCAGTATAGGAACCCATCGCCGAACCCGCCGGCACCTCGTCCTTGCCGTGAGACTGCAACACCTCCCGCTCCCTAATCCTAGCCCCTTTCGCCTCGATCCGACCCCTCTGCTTCCTAACCACCTCCGCCATCTCCGTATCCTTGCCACCCCTTTTACCAACCTCAAATACCGTCTCCACCGGCCGAAACCCACTAACCACCCTCAACATCTCCAACCTCTTCTGCTCCGCTCCGTCATCCCCATCCTCACCCTCCTCAAAAAGCAGATTCGTCCCCATAATCCCTTGGGCAGAAATCACCTTGGCCCTCTTCACACTCTCCGCCGAAGCCGCATTGCGAGTACGAAGATACTGCTTCTCGCCCTTGCCCGCCACATCCCTCAACATAGCCAGATCCCCATCATCCTCGAGCAACTTCCCCGCCTCCTCACAACACCGATCCAATTTCTCTCTGACCGTCGATCCCACCACAATAGCCTCCTTGAACAACCCCGCTTCCTTTCCCTGCCCCCGGCCCTGCTCCCGACCAAGCACAAGTCTCCTCCCCAAAAACAACTGCAAATCAAGCAAATACGCCATATCCGTCCCCGTCACCAAACTAAACGCCCACCCCCCCTTCCCCGCCCTCGCCGTCCTTCCCACACGATGAACGAAAATCTTCGGTTGGGCGGGGAAATCATAATTAATCACGTTGGCCAACACGGGGATATCTAGACCTCGAGCCGCGACATCCGTGACGACGAGGATGTTTGTTTTACCATGTCGGAAATCTTCGACTTGCAGTTTTCGCGCCGTTTGGTCCAGGGAGCCGTAGACGTAGGAGGTGGTGTAGTTGTGGGCTTTGAGGAAGGTGGAGAGGTATTCGACGTGGTGTTTTGTTGCGGCGAAGATGACGGTGGAGTGTTGGGTGGGCGTTTCTCCGACGGCAGGGTGAGGCGTATCGGGGCCACGTTTGCGTTTCTTGCTGCTAGGGACTTGGTTATTTGTTTTTGAGATGGCTTCCGTAGCACCTGTGGGCATGGCGATGATGTCTTGCAGGATATGGAGCAACGCGCCTTCCTTCTCCGATCTTTTGACGGTGAAGAAGGCGCTTTCCAGTCCGGGTGCGATCTTACTCTCCGCATCCAACCTCACCAACTTCGGGTCTTGTAACCCTGCTCTCGCAAACTCCACCAGACTCTTCGGTAGAGTGGCGGAGAACAGCAAAGTCTGTCGATCCGGAGGCAACGAATGCATAATCTCAAACAACTGCGCCGCGAACCCCATCTCGAATAATCTATCCGCCTCGTCGAAAACGACGTATTTCACACTACTGAGTTGAAGGCCCATCTCCACCTTCAGATGCTCGAAACGGCCAGGTGTGGCGATGATGATGTCCGGGTTACTCGCCATGCTTCCGAATTGCTCCTCCAGACTATCTCCCCCCACTAGAAGCGTCGTCCGTAGATCCGTCCCCTTACCCAATTCCTTCACTACTTTCAGAGTCTGCAAAGCCAACTCACGCGAAGGTGAGAGCACGATTGCTCTCGCACCGACTTTCGCCGAATGCGACTTCAGTTTCTCAATCATCGGGATCACGAAGGCGGCTGTTTTTCCAGATCCCGTCCGTGCCATGCCCACGACATCTTGTCCGTCGAGGATCAGGGGGACGGTTTTCCGTTGGATGGGTGTAGGGACTGTGAAGCCTTTTCTTGCAATGGCTTTGAGGAGGTGCGTGTTCAGACCCATGGATTGGAAGGCCGCGCCCGCTTTTTTCTTCTTGCCATCGATTCCTTTGCGGTTGGCGGCGGCGGTCGTGGCTGCTATGAAGGCTTCATCTTCGTCTTCGTCTTCGGAGTCTGAAGGAGGGAGGGTGGTGGAGGGTTGTTGGGTGGGTATTTCGTTGTCACTGTCGAGGTCGCCATCGTTGTCAAAGAGGGATTTAGAGATGTCCACCTCGGTCTCTGACAAAGCGGGAGAGGCTGCGCGCACCATGTTGCCTGCTTCTCTATCCTTCCTCCCTACAAGCACAATCACGATCACAATCACAATCACAATCACAATTTCATCCTCGTCTTGACAATGAACTTTTTGCTCATCAACGCTAGTGCAAGCTCGAGATCAGATAAGATTAGATTCGTCGTGAAAGTGGTTTTTGCCCCACAGTCGCGACTCCGACGCGTCTACCTGACAGACAACTTCACCCTCTCACAACCACAACCACAACCACAAACACCCCACTACGAACAATGGACTACAACACCAACAACAACTACTCCACCACCTCCTACAGCGCTGGTGGTGGCGGCGGCGGAGGCGGTTTCATGCCAGGCTCCCAAAACGCCTCCGACTCCCCCTCCGGCGGCAAACGCTCCTACGGCAAAGACACCCTCCGCCCCTGCACCATCAAACAACTGCACGACGCCATCCACCCGAACCCGGACGCCGAATACTTCCTCATCGACGGCAGCGAAACAACCCAAATCACTTTCGTCGGACAGGTGCGGGCGATCAGTATGCAGACGACGAACGTGACGTATAAGCTGGACGACGGGACGGGGATTATGGAGGTGAAGCAGTGGATTGATGCGGAACAGCAGTCTGGGGATGACGGAGGGGATGGTGGGGGGCAGGAGAGGAAGGAGAAGGAGAAGGTGGTGGAGCAGGGCTATGTGCGGGTTTGGGGCCGGTTGAAGGCGTTTAATAATAAGCGGCATGTGGGCGCGAACATCATTCGGCCGATCAAGGATTTCAATGAGATTCAGTATCATTTGCTGGAGGCGACGGTCGTGCATCTTCACTTCACGCGGGGACCACCGGGCGAGCTTAACGACAATTCGAAAGGTGGTGCGCAGAACATGAATGGCAACGGCGGTGCATACGACGCAGGCGATATGGGCGGGGTGCAGAAACTCCCAGCGGGCACTTCCGCCGCGGCGAGGAAGGTCTATCATACGATTGCGAATACCCCCCAATCGCATGAAGGGCTGCATGTACAGCAGATTGCGCAGACGGGCGGGATGGAGATTGGGGAGGTGTTGAGGGCGGGGGAGGAATTGGTCGGGTTGGGCGCGATTTATACTACGGTTGATGAGCAGACTTGGGCGTTGTTGGATGTGAATTGAGAGGAATGCCGTGGAGCCGTGCATGTTTATGCAAAGTGGAGAGGTGGGGATGCTACGATGAGCTGTTTTGCATGGGCAAGGGTTCTTTGTCAATACTGCATGGCGTTTCCGTGGACTCATGGTTGTGGGAATTTCGGCATACCGGGACGGCTTGCATGAATATTTGTATGTGAAAATGATATCATCTATTCTGCAAGAGCATCCTTGCTACTCCGCCACAGCATCAGGTTCAGTGCCAACGCACTGCCCTGCTCGAACTCACGCAGCCGCCATCCCTCCTCGTCTGAACCGCTACCATCACATTCAAAGCGTGCAGGCCAGGGGACCTTCCATGCCAGCCAAGTCGCCGCTGCCGTGTCCCCTTCAGCAGCATCCCTACCCGACTCCGCCCGTCGTACCCCCTCCCACCTCCTACCCCTTCATCTTCTTCGCCCTTACCGACGAATTCTGCTCCACCCCCGGCTCAAGCATAAACCGGTCCATCAACCCATGCTCACTAGGATACAACCTCGTAGCATACTTACACCTCCCCCCCCTCACACTTTCCCACCCATGCCCCGCTCGGACCAACCAAACACTCGCTCCCCGTTCCAACCCAAGGGATCAAACAGCGCTGACAGAAGCGATGCCGACAAGCATAACATTGCACGAAATTTACCGCACCCGCCTTCTTCCTCCAGCGACCAGTAGATGTCGCAGCCGGGGCAGTTCTTGATGACCGTGTTCGTCGTGACTTTCTTCTTTGGATCCAGGGGTTTGCGCTGGCGGTAGAGGAGTTAGGAGTCCCGTACGCTGCTGGTAGGTCGAACATGTCTCCCCGCCCCGTATGCTCCGGCCGATCACAAACAACACAACTCTCGATCCCGCAGAACTTGCACGCGAAGACCCTCCCATCGGTCTCTAGATCGTGCGCCTGCTGCTCGAACTCGAAATGCACGAAGCCTCCGGCCCCGGTCATCATTTCCTCCCCGCCTGGACCGTGGACGACACTCCCTGGACACCTAGCCATGCACGTCTGCCTCCCCTGCCTGTCCCTCAACCCCTCGAGCCGCTCGACCGGTTTTATCCGGGCAGAGCGTCTTCAATTCCTTCTCAGGGAGGCGGGAAGGGCAGAACATGCATTTGATTTCTTCAAGAGGTTGTTCTTCGATTGCCAGACTGAGGTAGGCTTCCCAGCATTGGCCGCAGGCGCGGTGGGCGAGGGTGTTGTGTGAGGTGGTGCAGGTTGTGGGGTTGCGGGGGAGTGCGCAGGGTTTGGGGAGGATGGTGAGGCAGATGGGGCATTGGTGGCCTGGGGTGAAGAGGGGTTTAGTTGGGGTGGGGAGGAGGGTGTAGTTTGGTTTGGAGACAGGGGCGGCGCCGGGTTCGGGGCGCTTTCGTTTCGTAGTGGGCGCCATGGTGGAGGTTGTGTTGTCGGTGTGGTGGGTCCTGATCATTGGGTGACTCTGGAAGTCGGAATTGCTTTGTCGAGCTCTTGATATGTGTGGGAAGAGGGGATCTAAGAGACATGGCGGCTGCAGAGTTAGGTATTGATGGTGTGGCAAGTAGATCTCGTTGGTGTAGGCTCACTTCGTGCAAGTGAGATGACATCGAACCGCCTGACCATCATTTCGTCGCTGGTCAACCTCGAATCGGAAGTCTGTGGGCCAGTGGTCCGGCTTCACTTGGCGCCACGAGCTGATCACATTCGCTCACTTGGACCCACTATGTGATGATGAGCTTCGTGGGCAGAGTATATAACTTGCCTCGATGTCGCCTTCTCCTCCTTCGCCACACACCTCTTTCCCCACACCACAACATCACGGACACTTACCACATCGAGCCGTCCATCGAGGTCAAGGCCCAGCAACATCAGCAAGCTCGGTGGTAACAAGTTGTGGTTGAAACGCGAACAGTAGTACAAGCCTGACAGCGTCACCACAATCTTGAGGTACGCATGCACGAAAATACTTTCCCCAGACATGTGCTGATCATAACACTTACAGTCTTTCAGCTTCCTCGTAGCGAGCGACCATCAATCATCATGGATCCTGGTCAGTTCAGACCAACTCCGAGTCTATTCGTGAACGAGAACGAATCTCCCGCGGTCGAGGGACGCAACCAGAGACCAGCGGCGGGCGAAACGCCAAGAGCCACAATCGAGCAGCAGGACGAGCCCATCCCCCAGCGAGCAGCCAGTCAGCAATCCCAGACCCCACACGATCTAACAACAAGCTACCTTCCCTCCCTGAACGCCGACGTCGATGATGACGAGATCTGGCCAACTTTGCGCAAAGCCTACGCAAAAATCTACTGGCAGGCCGCCAATATCCTTCAAGTACGCCTCGAACCCAATACGCCAGAGTCGAAGCACCGGGACGAACTGCGCGTCTACGCCCGAGCAATCAAAACTATCTCAGAGCCCGAGTTCCGCAAACAGTCGGCAAAAGAATGGCCGAAGCTTCCGAATACGGCGTGAAATATCTCGGATAAGCAGTACAAGGAGGCCGTCCCTTTCTTGAAGATAGCAGTGGATCCGGCGGATAAGGCGAGAATTGAGGAGCGGGTGGAGGAGAGGGCTGGGAGGTGCGATGAGTTGTTGAAGTGTATGAGCCGGTCTAAGGCTGTGCATGCAGATTTCGAGGAGTTCATGCCGAGCCGTAGATGATGGTGAGAGATTTGCAAAACGAGGCCGGAGAGGAAGAAGCTGGGATTGACTTGCGAGGTTGCTTTCCGTGGCTTCAAGGACTTGCATACTGTTGGTTCATAGAGGGCCCATGGGGTGTGGTTGTATCTTTAGCTTTTCGATTTCACGACACTCATTGTGGAGTACGACAATCTACTCAGCCAATGGTAAGACCGTTGCCAGAGCTTCGTATCCAGTGCACGTCCAAATGCTTCCATGTTACTGTTGTGGTGTTGAGATCGACGTCGTGAAGGCGAGCCATATACACATTACGCTACGCTAGTAACGAAAGAGCAGTAGTGCATTCTGGGGAAGGCTGGACCCTGAGATTCGCCACTGCTCATCGTCATGCTCCAAACAACGACGCCACACCACCACCAAGCTGTTCTTCGCCTCCCATCCCCAAACAACATCAATACCTCAAACATCATCATGGCCTCCACAATCGACATGGAGAAGCAGCCGCTTCTAGACAGCAACGAAGCCGTCACGCCGACCGGCGAAGAAGCATCCCTCTCTCAGCTCCAGCAGAATGTCTTCAAAGCACAACGAGAATATATGAAAGCCTGGTCACGAACAACTTCGGGAAAATGGCATAAGCGCCTCATTTTCGGCATCACGGGACTGCTTATGACGTTCATGCTTTTCTGCCTTGCTCTTGTGGTCATGGACGGCCTCGACGATGACTATCAGACCTTCGATGGCCGAGTGCCACTGGAGGCACATATCATGAGCAAGTGCCCGGATGCTCGCGACTGCCTTCATGATATGATTTTGCCGGCTATGCAGAACATCTCTCACAAGGTTGATTTTAAGCTTTCTTATATCGGGAAGTAAGTGGCCATCGACTCGGCATACATTAGGCACCTGGTAAGATGCTAATCCACGACAGTGCCACCGAACACGACGACGGCGTCTCCTGCAAGCATGGCGAGGGTGAGTGTCTCGGCAACATCGTCGAGCTCTGCGCCGCCCAGCTTTACCCCGACCCCAAAACCTACTTGGGCTTCGTAATGTGCATGACCCGCGAATACGAAGACATCCCCGAGCGCTCTCTGATCGAGGACTGCGCACTCGAGCATAGCATCTCGATGCAACGCCTCAACAACTGCGCCATGAGTGAGGACGGTGCTGTGGGTTTGGACATGCTTCGGTCGAGCTTCAATCGCAGTGCCACGGCTGGCGTGACCAAGAGCTGTACCATTAGGTTGAACGGCAAGACGAGGTGTGTGAGAGATGGGGGCGAGTGGACGGATTGTGCGGGTGGAAGTGAGGCTGTGGATCTCGTCCGCGATGTTCGGGAGCAGTCGAGGTTGAATTGGGAGAAGATCAATGCTTAGGATGCTGGTCATCTGTGGATGTGAGGGCATTACCTTCGGCTTTAGAATGAGGTACCCGTGACTTCTGATGAGAATGGATGAAGTGGAATTATGAAGGAATTACGACGGAACCTGTGTACGAGATCTCACTTTCTCTCATCCAAACCTTGACGCACATTATTGTGAGTGAGTGCTCTATTCGTACACATACTTACTGAGCCAGCGGAATCATACACGTAAGACTGCAGCATTGTCGGACTCACTACTACGCGCCAGGGCTTAGGGCAAGAGCACAATGCCACAACACGTTGGAGACATGGTCACTTTTACCACTCCAGCAGCTCAGCGCCACTTCTCTGCGCTGTATTTTCGATGTGGATGGCACGGCTGTAGACTCCACAGATGCTGTGATCCAGGACTGGCATCAGCAAGCTCGAGACGTTTGTGCCGACAGCAACGCAGTGCTTCATACGGCACGTTGACGACGAAGCATTGATGTGCTTGGACTCTTCGCGCGGCAGCGCGCCAAGCGGGACGTGTAAAAGATATGCAGTAGCATTACTGTAACCCACAGCTTTTGTGCCGACTCATTCTATATCATCCACAGAGTCTGGAACATGCCCTGCAAATCCTCGTACCCTGCACATTCTCTTCTTCTCCGTGAGCGACCACTGATGTGGCCTTGCGGTAGGGTCAATACCTCTCCGCCGCTGTGGCGAAGATATTACTCGGATTTTCTGGGAGCATCTGTAAGAAAGGCAATGCATATGTTACAGCTTTCGTCGGTTCCATATGGTGACATCCATTTGCATAGCTTCCTCCGCCTTCAACAATCTCACCAAGGCCCCCAATTCGCCCGCGAGCCAGCACTTGCGGCTAGTACCTCGAATCGACCCATGTTCTCAGCAGTACGAAATGGCTGATGTAGGCAGACTCCTAACACGAATTCGATCCACTCTCTAGTCAGCAACACATCGCCCTCGTTGAGCTCAGCGAACTCCTGTAACATCTGCTTCTCAGTCGTTACAAGCTGAGCTGTGATTGACGTGACGTACTTCGATTGACGGGTGGCAGCGGCATTGTGGATGAGTTCCCAGGCCTGTAGTAACGGCTTGCGGTGGGCGTGGTCGGTCCAGTGACTTGGCTGAGTTGGGGCGCTGCGATAGGTGAGGGAGGTATTGGCGTTTAGGCCGAGGATATCTGTTGCGCCGCGAATGAGGGACGGTCGGCCTGGACGAGCTGTAGTTGGTGGCTCTCCTGTTTTATAGGTGTCTTGGGGAATGGATGTGGCGGAGGAGGCACGATTGAGCAGTGGCCGGGAAAGTATGGGAGTGGCGGTACCGCTGCAGGGTGCTGAGGCACGCAATACAGCTGCCGTGGTGACTGCGCGGACGAGGTTCGGCTTTTGTGAACAGCAGTGCTGCAGACGCTCTCTATGATTGGAGTCTTTGGGCATGAGGGGGATTGACGACTTTGGGAGTGTGGTTCCAGGTGCCGCCGCTGGCTTAGCAAATGGTGTTGAAGTGGACTGCGTACGGTTGCCTCCAAGCAGAGGTGTGCTCTCGGTCTCGTCGCGCAGCCCTTGGGTCTCATAGGCCTGCGCCATGACTGTAATTGATTCCTGGTGGTCGAAGAATTTTCTCGATGTGCAGCGGTGACTGCGTCGCGAAATGATGTAAAGTTCGAGTTTGTTGTGTTCCTGGTTTCCAAGTGCAAGGTAGGCAGATAACTTGTCGAGTCTGCTTCGAGTGATGTTGAACTTGTGAAGCGAAAGCACCTCATACCTGAGACAAGAAGTCTCAATTGTCGGTTATCGGTGCCTCGAATTATATGCTCCTGATTCACAGTGAACGTTGACAGTGAATTGCCAATCCTCGCCTAGTAACCCTGCGCGTCCCTGATTTCTCCACGCAGGAATCGCCAACGTAATCACGACAAGGCGCAGGAGGTATTTACCACGGGTCTGCCCTCGGCGCCTTAATATGATTAGCACTCTCCTCCTTACCCTGCTCCGCATCAGCCTTCTCGTCCGCCCTCGCATCCCCATGCCCGTCATGCCCATCACTACGGCGCTTCATCCTAGCACTAGCCCTCTTCCACCCAAACCGACCTACTGCCCATAGCACTCCAACTCCAGCGCCTCCGAGAATACCTGTAGGCGCAATGAACAAAGCCGCACCACTCATGACAGAACCGATGGCGGTTCCGCTTATAGCGGCCACGGCCGCGCCAACAAGGGCATACTTGGCGTAACGAACAAGCCGCCAGAAGGCGAAGATGGTAAAGTAGCGCAGGCTGCGCAGGAGTGCTCTGGTCCGGAGCTGTTTTGGTTGTGGGCCAGTTTTGGGGTCGACGAGATATTTGATCGTATTTTGTGCTTTTGCTAGGGAAGATGTCTCGCGCCCGGGATGAGGAGCATCTACTGTTGGCTGGAGAGCAGCTGTGTTGCTAGTCATGGTGATGAGGTGGGATGGTGTGGTACATATGATAACAGAAGAGTCGAGATGGTGAAATTCGAGGTTCAGGTGGCGAGCGGAGCCGGACGACTCATCAAAACAGCTCGGGATCTAAAAATGAGGAAGACAACTCCAAGACACTGAGCATGAAGAAGCTGAGTGAAATATGACATATGTCCACCACTCATTATAGACATATATGCGTGAATTTCAGTACCGCCTACGCTATACCCACTGCTCGAAACCATAATGGATTGCCTTCAATCGCCCACCATCCAATCCCGGCATATACAACGATTTTCGTGATGACCTCAACATCATACCTGATCCGCGGCTTCTCGAGCCCGGAGAACATGTCCTTGTCGTTCTTCTCGTCTTCTTTACCACTATCGCTAGATGCACCCGCATCGCTCAAAGGAGGTGTCAGCAGAGCTGCATCAACGCCATTGACTTGTAGATGCTGCTGCCCTACACGAGCTTGTGTTCCAGCGCTCAGGTACGAAGTTGTCTCTGGCGAACTGTTGTCAGCGATCGTGCCATTTTCAATGTCTTCGACAGCTGGTGACGGCAGCGCAGCCGTTTTTCGCTGCACTCTTCTTTGCGCGTTCTGCTCCGACTTTAGTCCAGCACGACTGTCGCGCCGCTTTTGCGCTCTGTTCGCGATAAACTCTCTTGCATCCGCTTCTGACTGTGGCCCGATTGAGACTGCGCGTTTCCTCTGACGCAGATTGGAGAAGAGTGCGGGCAGACTCGAGGGAGATGGTAGAACGTTATCATCCTCGCGCAGTGGCGGAACGCGCTGGTATTGTCTGCGAGACACTTTCAGCACCGTATGTCAAGAGATCTTGCTGTATACATACCTAGCTTGTAGGAAGTAACGCCGTGGTAATGCCAAGCCCCATCTGTCGACAAAGCGGAATACAGGTGGCAGACCACGTAGTAATATTGGCTTCGTAGCTGCACGCCAGAGGAAGACGATTACGATGCCACCAACGATCCTGGCTGCGATTTTGATCGGCGAACTGTCAAAGGCGTACATGGCTGCGTGCTCAGTCGTAATATGCGCATTCATCACGCCATAATGCCACGTAGCAATAGCCGCACCCATGACGACACCAGCGAATGCTACGCTGTCGTCGAAACAGGGACAATTGTCTGCTGGTTCTGGGTGGATGCGCACAGCTACAGCAAGTATAGCCACCAGAATTGCGACCTGCTGCCAACCACCTGCGATAAGCCAGTTGTCGTATGCCGCGCCGTACAAGATTTGGACGGAGGCAATGGCAGCGCCCAGTGCAGCTCCAATGATGACATCGAAGAAGCCATGCATGCCACAGTACATCCTGCCGAATGCGATCGAGATGGCATAGCCATATAGTGCCACCTGGAGCATACTATAACTTGTGGATGTGTAGTGCTCCTGGTGGATATAGAGCCGGTATAGACAGAACAGCGCCACCGAAACCGCGTTCGTGGTGTGGGTGGAAGGGAAACCATATTCCATCGCAGCCGAGCCAGACATGGTGATCCGCTGTAGTGGTGGCGACAATGGCCTCGGTAGACACACCATGTCTTTCACGAATCCACTGAGATACACGCCCAGCGCCAGCATATGTACCATAGCGAGACCGACATCGGGGTAGCTGCACCAGAAGCAGATCGGTATGGCAGTCATGAAGAAAGTATGGGTGCCTAAATTCGCTGTGAGCGCGAAATAAGTATCAAGCCATGGTGATCGCAAAGTCTTTTGCATATATGCCAGATATGGAGTTTCCCATCGCACGATAGGGATCAGCTTGTTCCGCAGGCGGAATCTCCAACCCCTTAGTCTTCGCTCGTAGTGGCTCACGCCTCGCATTCCAGCATCTGGGTCTCCATTTGGCGAAGGTGTACGGCTCAGTCGAGCTGCAAAGCGCTCATGAGGTCGAGCTTCTGGCATCGAATCCAGATCCGAGCATGAGAGATAAGATATATTCCAGGTGTGTTAGGGTGGCCGGCGGAGTTTGGGAGAAGGCCAAAAGATCATATTGAACGGTGATCAAGAAGTCAGACCCATGACCGCGTGAAGCAAGACGCATTCACTGAATATAGAGTGATCCTGTGGCAATCGACATTGTGTGTAAGAAGGTGGAGTTTCGGGCTTGATCAGGTCTCGCTTCATAGCGGCGCGGGGCTTGGCAGTTCACATGTCAAAGATCGTGGGCATATATCGTGCTCGTGTACCAGAGTAAATACGATGTTGGAACGAGATCTACTGCTCGGAATACCAGGTTGCATCGCCAGTAGATCATGACTATGAAGCTGCCAACTGCCATGCCATGTCTTCTTCGTCATTGGCCAAGTCGTCACATGTTTCAAGTCGTGGTTGCCATTGGCAACAGTGGGTAAACACAGGGGATCTTTCGCGCACGAATTATCTTGCAAGACACCACGCACAATCACTAGATCAAGACATTCCATACCTCGACCCAACAACCAGATACTGTATCATTCCAGAGCAGCACATATACACACAGAGCATACATACTTCACCATGTCGATCTCGGCGGTGCAGAACCTCGACCACCTCAAGCGCAAGAATAGCTCCAAATCCTTCCTCACACGCGGCGACAGCTACCGAAGATCAACGCGAGGCAGCGATGGCACAGTGAACACGACGAGTAGCGCTAAGACGAATATCACGGCGCCACCAGAGTACAGCAAGAAGTTCGTTGTGGTGGGCGATGGAGGATGTGGCAAGACTTGCTTGTTGATCTCATACTCGCAAGGCTACTTTCCAGAAGTATGATGAACAATGCTCCCGAGCGCATATAATTGTGCTGACAAAGCTCAGAAATACGTACCGACGGTCTTCGAAAACTACATCACACAAGTCGAGCACAAGCCCTCCGGCAAAGGTGTGGAGCTGGCATTATGGGATACCGCCGGCCAGGAAGAATACGATCGACTACGACCACTGTCTTACCCCGAAACCGATCTACTCTTCGTCTGCTTCGCAATCGACTGTCCGAACTCGCTCGAAAACGTGCTTGATAAGGTCAGATATTACCGGACATTATGCAGGCTGAACAAGAACTAACATATTCCAGTGGTATCCCGAAGTCCTACACTTCTGCCCAACGACACCCATAATCCTTTGCGGCCTCAAATCCGACCTCCGACACAAACGCCAATGCATCGAGCTTCTCAAAACACAAGGTTTGACCCCAGTCACACAAGCACAAGGCAAAACCGTCGCGCAGAAAATGGGCGCTCTGTACATGGAGTGCTCGTCGAAGGAGATGAGTGGTGTGCACGAGATCTTCGATACTGCAATCGATATCGCTGTACGAGGGCAAGATGAGGAGGCTCATGGTGGCAGTGGAGCAAGGTCGGGTGGTTCAAAGGGAGAAAGCGGGCAGCTGCCGCTCAAGAAGAAGAAGAGGGCTGGATGCAAGATTTTGTGATCGCGTGGCAAGACGACAGGATTGAAGAGGGCTTCTTTTGCGCGACATTTTAATCGCAGTAGGGTGTCCAGTGGCCGAGGAGCATGCATATTAGCTGGCGTTCCCACTTGGGCTGACATGGGTACTGGATGCTCGTTTCAATATCTTCACATAACGGCTGAATGAACAAGTACATTACAATACTCGGGAGATGGCTTAGACCTATGTTCAAATACGGAAGGTAGACTTCATATACGACCGATGCACTACTCCTACGCCTCCCTCCTAACCTAGAATATACCACCGATATAGCTCAGTCTACGCAAATGGGGTATAAGCGCTAAAATGCAACTCGACCACATGCAAATGCCCAGACCGTGCCCAAATCCGATCACTGAACGCCAGTGTGCCGCTCCATAAGCACTCACCCCCTGAACGCCAGTACTATGTTTGGACAAAAGAAACCTCCTTCTACTCCTCCTCCGTAACCTCAGCCATGACATGCTCCCCTTCATCCAGCACATCCATAACGGTCTTCAGGTTCTTCAACATCTCCTCTGCATGCGCAATGAGCAGCAACTTCTCAGCATTCGCCGGCAGACCCAAGTAAGTAGGTGGCTCGCGCTCCGGCAACTCCTTAACCCACTGCACAAAGTCCATCTTGGTGGTACCACCAGGCAAGGGCACACAGATCGAAGCATCGCCAGCGACCTCGCCGATGAGGTTGAAGCCTTCCTCGAACGCTTCTGGCGTCAAGGTTTTATTCACCAGCGACTCCAATTCACGCATATCCTCCGCATCGTCCACCTTCCCACCATACATAACCGAGATGAGCACACGAAGCATCTCCCACGGAAGACTCTTGGGCGCGATATTGGATCGACCTCGTGCAACGCTGTCAGTCCACCACTGAATAATGAAAGCCGAGCAATCATAGTCCGCATCGTTGAACTCCCAGAAGCTCTTCCATCCGAGGCGGGGCGCGTAGCGTAGACGTTCTTGTATCACAGCATGCAGATATGACAGCAAGAAATGCACGCGAGCCTTCTCAACCGGCTGCTGTAGTGCCTGGTCTGGAAGCGAAGACAACGAATCTCGCATATTGGCTCGCACTCCAGCAGGCTGCTCGTACATCAACACTCGTGAAGCTCGGAGTAAGCTGGAAGGTATCTTGGGACTTGTCTCCATCGACAAGAATAGACGGAAGTCCTTGTTTGGCTTGAGCGAGTCGATGCGCTTGACGAGATTCTGTAGCCAGTCTGCAGCCAAGTGCACGTTCTTGACCAAAACCCAGGATCCGTTAGCAGCAGCAGATGCCAAGGCAACGTCAGCACTGGCAACACTTTCGTTGGAACCCATGGCGACGCTTATGCAGCTTGCTTTGGTACGTTCGACAAGTTGATCAACTTTGTAGCTGGCATCGAAGCCTGGTGTGGAGCAGAGAGCGATGGGAGAGCTAGCATCAGTGCTGCTGGCGATCCTGCCTAAGTCCTCTGCAACGTCAAGGAAGTCCTGGCCGAAGACAGTGTTGACGAAGCGCTCGGTCGCTGGGATGAGGCGATCGACGCGCATGATCTTGACGAGAAGCAGGTCGCGCAGTGCCTTGTCGTTTACTGCCAACCCTTCCTGACTCGCGCCTGGGACATGCAGCTCAGCCTGTTCGACAGCGAGGAACGCTCTCATATCAGCTTCGCCAATTTCAGTCACGATGTTTTTGACCGCAGTGTATCTGGAAGCGTTCTTGAGTGCACTCGCTTGTAAAGACGGACCGGCGCTCGCGTCCACACTCGTCAAAGCACTGTCCAGCAGGATATCGA
Organism: Recurvomyces mirabilis; assembly: GCF_035927965.1. Classification (NCBI taxonomy): domain Eukaryota; kingdom Fungi; phylum Ascomycota; class Dothideomycetes; order Mycosphaerellales; family Teratosphaeriaceae; genus Recurvomyces; species Recurvomyces mirabilis. The sequence continues at coordinate 489,285 of NW_027041937.1, read as the reverse complement.
GCAAGCCCTTGTCGATGGGAAACGGCGAAGCCTGAGCAAGCAATACAGCCAACGTCAATCGATCCTTCTGCAGTAGAGACGCCGAAGTCTCGTGGTAAGCTTTTCTGAACAGATCGCGGACCATAGCATCCACTCGTGCCTTCGGCTCACGCTCAGGAGATGCGCGAGCAATCTCCAACACGGTCTCAAAGATGTTGATGAAGTACTGCAACGAGACTTGGTAGAAGTGATGGACGTGGTATAGCTGCTCTAAGACCGCGAAGATGGCTGAGCATGACTGGGCGATGATATCGTATGTGCGCATAGTGCTGTTCACCTCGTCCATGACGCCTTCAGTTTCAGCGGCCTTAGACGTGATCTCTGCAGCTTCATTCTTCAGTGTCTCAAGCGTTTGAATGACATTCTCGTCATCGAGAATGTTGCCGCGAGACTCATTTAGAGCCTGAAGAAGCATACGCTCCAAGCGGCGCAGGCGCTGGGTGAACTCTCCTTGCATCTTCACCAAATTGGAGCGCCGCTCATCGACGTCTGGTCGCTCGGACTTCAGTACATCATTGAGAGTCTGAGTCTTGAGACTGCTCTGCGTGACTGTGAAGTTGACGAACGTGGTCCTGCTGCAGATGTCTGGCGCGAAGTGCGCGGACGGATCCCTCGTTGATAAGTAGAGCCTGAAAGCAGGCGAGAAATCAATCTCTTGCTTGCCAAGCTGAATGAGCACGCGACCACCCGTCCGTTGGTATTCTTTGTTGAGGACATGGTTCAGTATCGGGTCCATATGCTCCGCGTCCTGGATCAAAATGGGATTGCCGAATCTCAAGGCACTTTCGAGTTGCTTGACGAAGGAGCTGTCGAGGAAAGAGGTCACAGTCAGACGGCGTTCCTTGCTCTCGTTCTGCAGAAATTGCGTGACACGTCCGGATGGATCGATGATCAAGGGATACCTGTTATACCTCCTCAGCATGATGGCGTTCTCCGTACAAAGCTCATCCACCGGCAGAGCATTAGCGTGCCATTGCTGACGATCATCCGCTGTGGACAGGTATTCGGAAAGCGCGTTTTGTACCTTGTAGGAAACGCCAGAGTTGGAGAGATGCAGGGACCAGTCCTCGAGCATTGCACGTCGATATTGCTGATCGTACAAGCCGCTGTACGCCAGAAACGCAGCAGCCAGGAAGGTATCACCAATCAGTGTCTCCATTTGCGTAGCGAAGGTCTTGCTGCTGCCTTCCCATCTCCCACGTTCCGAGGACAGGCTATTAAGTAGTCGCATGCTTCTGTCCACCTTCGATTGCACCCTTGTCATCTCTGCCTTGATAGCCTCGGTCTGGCTGATAAGGGCTGCGTACTCGGTCTTATAAGTGGCAATGCTTTTCTCGAGATCCGACAGTGTGTTCTCGATCACCTTCGCCTCTGCTTTGGTCTGCAGAGCTTCCTCCTCCAGCTGGCCGACTTCCTCTCGAAGAGGTCCGATGCGATCCAAGATTTCTGAGTAGTTGACCTGTGCCTCCACCCACTGGACAAGCGGACCACATGCCTTGCTGGCTCTGTTGGCACGCTCGAACGTGAACTCCTCCTTGGACAAGTAATCGTTCCTCATCCTGACACGATGCTGAGGGGTCATCTGCCGCTCGTTGTCGTAGTTCACAATACTGGCAATGAAGTCCTCTCGTCTGACGATACCTACAATGCTCTTCCAATCAGTCGCGCGATGGCCTAGCAGCGTGCATACAGACTCTAAAGCGAGCTTCACACCAGCAGGTGGGTTCTGCATGGACCGGACTTCTGTCAACTGCTGCTTCTTGATGTTGCTGACGCTGCGTTGTGCCTCTAGAACCGCTGGCTCAGCCTTTGCCAAATCGCTGAGTACGACCTCTTTGCGTTCTGCAACTTCTCTCTCTTGCTTCTCAAGCGCGGCCTGGATCTCTAAAGACGCAGCACGGCGCTGCTCCGCCTCACGTTGGTCGGCGATCATGCGTTGCAGCTTCTCTCCAGCCTCGATATCTTTTGTTTCCAGCTCTGACTTCTTTCCTGCTAGACTTCTCTTCAGCTCCGAGACTTTATCGACAGTCTCTCGTAGCTTGTCCAAACCGACGTTCAGATGACGCTGCTGCTCCTCGAGATCATCGCGCTTCTCGTTGTACAGCTTGACAAATTGGGACACGAAGTCCAGGAATTGCCTCGGTGTCAGGTAGGTTGTCTTGCCTTGCTGCTTTAGCATGCGATTGTTGAAGCCACGCAACGAGTGATGGACATGGACCATGCTGTTGACAATGGCATCGCGGTGTGACAAGGGCATCTCAAGCTCGTCGTATTCGATCGGAAGGCTGTCAGGTGCGTTGTAGGTAGCCTTCTCGATATCGACCGACTGAGTCAATTCGTAGGCGACCTGGTAAAGAGCTTGATCAGACCAGTCTCCGAACCAGTTGAGTACGCAACGATTGAACAGGGCGGGGCTCGTGGCGGCCTTGGAGGATAAGCCTTCGGTGGGTGGGTTCATGGTGAACACGACATGCAGATTGCGCACAATCTGCTGGGTGAACCACTTATACAGCTCCTCTTGCGAGTCCAGCAGTAAGCCTTGTCTCTGCGCGCCTTCTTTACAGGCTGTCATGAGGGTGGCGTATTCGTCGCCTTCGAACAAGCCAGGGACCTCGCCGTTGGCCAGCAGCGTGTTCATGCGTTCTAGGAAGCCAGAATCCAGCACATTCGATTCGTCCATGATAAAGCAAATCTTCTCACCTTTGCAGCCACATCGGCGTAGAACGTTGCGAAGATCGTCGTCAAAGTCTTCGGACGAGTATCTTCCGTGGACCTTGATCTGGAAAACAGACAGGCCATTCATCCAGGCAACGAAGCGTGAAAGAGTAGTCTTGCCACTGCCACTCACGCCGATCAGAATCAAATGTCCTTGAGGCTGTCGGAACACGCGATCGATGCGCAACACATGCTCAAGTACATCGTTGAACAGGACCAAAGGCACATCCAATTCTTCTTCGCAGAAGGTTCGCAGTCGAGCTTTGACGAAGTCACGGAGCTGATCTCGTGCGACAGACACGTAGTTCTTCGAGAGCCAATTAGAGTAGAGAATTGGTCGCTTCAAGGCCGCTGTCTCGTCGATGTTTGGGAAATGCTCAGTAGCCACTCGGTTGACAGTGTCGTCTGTCCATTCACGTTCTTCGTCAGTTATGAGACGGTCGGCAAATAATCGCAGTGCTTCGTGCGCCCAAATCCGGACCAAGCCTTCCAGTGAAAGTGTCTCGAGTGGACGAATTGCCTCATAGATGGCTCGTACCCAACGTGTCAACTCACGCGGAGAATATACATAGTGCGGTTGTATGTCAGCGGTAAAGCGTTGCTGAGACTGCACGTACACTCGAATCATCGCCTGAGTGAGAGCATCTGCGTACCCGCGAAGCGTTGGAATAAGCTTGAGCACAGCAAGGTTGAATGTGCCATAGATTTGTGTCAGAGACAGTTCGCCAGGGTAGTCGACCATGACCAGCGGCGCATGGCGCAGGAAGCGAAGGCCGAGTGGCGTGCGGCCAGCGTCGGTGGGAGGATTACAAGCACCCACGAACTGAATACGCTCGAGGCTGACCCAGGTCTTGGAAGTCGTCCGCCAGAAGCCGCCATGTTCGACGAGCTGGCGCATGAACGAGATCACCCGTTGCGTACCATACTTGTCCGGTGCTGGTAAGTTGATCTCATCGCAGAAGAGCACCAGCCATCGACCGATCTGCTTGGGGGCCATTGTCACACCACTGAGCGTCTTTCTGTAGTCACAGTACTGCTCGAGAGTCTTGACAAGTAAGTCCGGGGTTGTGGCACTGGAGAAATTGAGTCCTACGACTTCCATATTTGGAAGCTTTCTGAGTGCGCTGAACAGTGTCATCGTCTTGCCGGAGCCAGGTGGTCCACACAGCAGAAGTGGCTTGTGCTCTGCCAAGAAAGAATATAGTACTTCTTCGTGCCGTACGGTATCGATCGTTGGGATGACCATGTCTGTCTGCGTGACAGAGTGCGTATTTACTTCAATTGCTGGGACCTGGTTCTGCCATGGCGCCCAGTCAGCATTAGGCAGAGAAACATCGTAGTCAATCAATGAAGACTGATCCGAGAGCAGAGGCATGTCCAAGGTGGCGAGGCCAGCCAGAAAGTCGCCGAAAGTCTTGCGCTCTGCAAGCGGGCAATCGCCAGTGAGTGCCCATACAGTGGCGACTAGGAGCTTCTTCGAGAGATAGACATCCACTTGCTCGTCACTTAGCGGGAAGTCAGAGTGCTGGAGATTGTACTCAAGCACAGAGTGGCAAGCCTTGCGCAATAACGAAAAGAGAGTGCCTATGGCGCGGATATTCGTGAACTCCATGATGTGGTGACATGGCTCACAGCGAGACAGCGCCTTCCTGATGTAATCGTTCGTGGTCAAGCGCTGCTGTAGTATGCTTGTCATGTGAGCCATAGTCGCTGCTCTCAATTCTGCTGCTGTTGGAAGAGCAGCATCTTCTTCCAGATCATCGAAGGAAGCCGCCTGCAGCTGTGCCAGGTATCGTGTGAGCATCACATCGAGCTCGACAGTGTCGTCGCTGAACCACACCATACCGCATCGACTCACGGTGGCCAAGGTAGCATATTTTAGAGTCTCCACTTCGAACATGATTCGAACGTTAGGCGGTAGGCCGATGCGCTCACCGTTTGGCAGAGTCAGCAGCTTGTTATCGTCGAGAACACTGTTCAGGTTCTCCACCCACTCAGGATCAACATCACCATCGAACACAATCCAATGACGCTTGCCTTCCTCACCACGCAAATTGTCAACCACCTTTCGCAGAATGCTGGTAAACAGACCATCCGTCCACTCTCTTGTCGTGCTGTCGAGGCTGCCATATAAGCTCTCCTTGCTCATGACCTTCGGGTCGATGACATGGCAGACACCTTCCACACCATCAACTTTCTGCAAAGCAGCCAACAGCACTTGCCAAGCGGTCGATTTGCCAGTACCCGAATTACCGACCATCATAACACCATGATGTAGGTTCTGGATCTGGTATAGCTGCAGTACTTTCGTAAGCCAAGCATCGGTGCCGACGAGTTTTCGCTCCTCGATGACCTCGCGCAAGGCTTTCCGCAGACTCTGGAGTGTTGCTGGGATATATTTGACTCCAGGGAAGCTCTCGGCCTCGATCCGCTCCATAGTCGTGGCGTCTGCTCGCACAAGTTTGGGCGCAATGGTTTCCCGAATGCTCTGAACGATAATTTGAGGCTCGAAGTCGGCAGCTTTCTCGTTTCCTACAGCGAGACGCATCCTCTTCAGCCCACCAGAGCTGACAAGTACACTTTTAAGCGCACGCAGACCAAAGTCGTAATGTGGCTGCTTCGATAGCTTGTCACCACATCTGTCGAAAAATGGTACAGTCTGGCGTGACAGTGTCTTGGCATCAGCGAAGCCTTGTGAGAACAGCATGACCTCGGCGATGATCTCTTTATCTGGCTTGGACATGGCGACACTGCGGAAGAGCTTTTTCAAATTATCTGGCAAGTTCGAGCGTCCAGCATATCCGGGGTTCATGGTGATGAACATGCCAGTCAGCCGGTGGACCTTGAGCTGTCTCCCTACGAGCTCGATCTCAGCATCGGGGTCTGCTGCGCGCTTACGGAGACCAAGCTGGATGTTCTGGATCTGCTGGGATACAGCGGACAAGATCCTCTCTTCCAGTCTGTTGAACTCGTCGAAGCAACCCCAAGCACCGACTTGTGAGATACCAAGGAAGATGCGCCCCATGGCCTGGAAGTCAAAGGTGTCGTCACAATTGAAGACAAGCGTGAAGCGACCGAGTTGCACGCCGAGCGCCTTCACAGACTCGGTTTTGCCCGTACCAGCAGGACCGTAAGGTGAGCCTCCAAGGCGTTGGCAAAGTGCTTGAGTAAGCGTGAGGAAGCAGCGGTCTGTGAGCGGAGTGCGCACCAGACGTTCCGGCACGCCCAAGTATTCAAAGCCATAAGCAAGCGTAGCATTCGCAGTGCGGACCTGCATTCGGTCGAGAGGTGCAGCGCTTGCGTCAAAATCGTAACGCATGTGGAGTAGCCAGAGATAGTGGCCTGGAGAGTCTGCGCCGCCTTGCATCAGGCGCTCAATCACATCGCGCTGGTGCACGAACTCGGTAATGAGATGTTCGGACTTCTTCCGATATAGTGGCTCGAGCTCGCGCAGTACGGTGGCAGCCATGAAGTCAAGCCGGTTAACCAAAGCATTGTAGACGCCCCGAAGTGCATTGCTGCCCTTGCTCAAGGCCACATTGACCTGAGAAGTCCAGCATGCCTGGGCTGCCAGCACCACAATCTGCGCAGGATACTCTGAGATGTAAGCCTCGAAAGCGTCAGTGTCGCCCTCCTCGATAGCCTCGAACGCGCTCACAGCCCCCACGAGCGACTCTGACAGCGAATCACGCATCCCGTTCTCAAGAGCTTTGAGCCACTCATTGACCTTGGGTGTAGCAACCAAGGAGATCGGCTTTCTCAGACCCACGTGCTCGCCTTCTTTCGACGTCAGACCGAGAATGTTCTGCTCCCCGTCCATATCCAGACCAGATATGCCGGCAAACATCTTGCGCAAATGCTTTGCAATGCGGACAGTATCGTTGCTGTTGCCAATGATCTCCAGCAGGTCTTCATCACCAACGAAGTAGAAGCGTGGGAAGGCCACACGCTCTTTCTCCAAATACTCGCCAAGAGCTTTCTGGATCTTGTTGAGTAGGTCTGCGAGGCGTTCGAGTGATCGCTGCACATCGGGTATATTAAGCACCTCTAGGACCTGTGGCGACCGGTAGACCTTCTTAAGCACATTCATAAATTCGCTGTTGATGTTTGCGAAGCGCGATGACTCGACAGGCAGCAAGTGCTTGATATCGGCGTTGCCTGTGAACACGCCTTCGAGGTAGACCCACTGGCGCTGGACATCGATCCAGACATCGAACAGGACATGTATGCGATTGAGCCTGTCTTCCCACGCTGATGCCTCCTCCTCAAACTCCTTGTAGTAGGGCGAATGTCGCATAGCCTGTAAAGAGTTGAGATGGTCGCTGCACTTCGCGAACAGATCATCCCAGCCACGAATAAGTCGACACTTCTGCTGGTAGTTGATCAAGTCGAGCGAGTAGTTCTGCCAATGCTCCCGGACAGAGCGCACGAACTCCTCTAGTGCCATCTCGCCTTGAGCCTGCGTGATCACATCACGAATCACAGACTCACTCGGGCCAAGTTGCAAGTCCCACACATCGCCCAGAGTCATAGAGATGGCAGAGTATCGCTTGTTGGGCTGCAGGCTCTTGAAGATTTTGACCCAGTGCCTCTCACGTACGGCATCCGAGCGCATCTCTGTCAGCAGAACATTGACCTTGAGCAGTTGTCGTAGCACTGACTGGACATGCTCAAAAGCAGCATATTGCCGCATTCGACTTGGCATTTCCTTGGTTGTCTTGATCAAGTTGTCAAGTGACTGTCGCAGCTTACGGGGCTGTATGCTGTTCCATGGCTGGTCGCGTAGATCATTGAGCTGATCCCAGACGATGGTGAGATGACCCCAGACAGATTTGAAATCCTGCACCTCCTCCAGCAGAGTGATGAGCATATTGTCGGGTCCAGCAGGCAGCTCCAAGGCCTCCTTCGCTTTGCTAACCATGTCTGACTGCTCACGTAGCTGCGTCAATTCCGTGCCGAAGCCATCGAGTGTTGCTACTGCTTCGGTGGGCGGTATCGATCCAGAGACAGGCCGTTGATCATTCCATCGCTCTGTTGCCTCGCCGATGCGTCTTGACACCACACCGTCTTCAGCCACGATCTTTGCACGTAGAGCGTCGGTCTGATCAGCAATGAGCTTGCTCTTCCGCTCAAGGACCTCGACCAGTGCTGTCCACTCATGGTCAACCTGTTCAACGTAGAGCCAGTCTTTGGGGTACTGAAAGCGTAATCTCGACAAGGTCTGCTGGCCCTGTCGGAACGTGTCCATCTCAGGCTCCCACACTTTGATCTGTCGCTTGCATGTCTGTACTACTGTTATAAAAGAGACAGCTTGCGCAGTAGATGAAGTTTGCATCGAAGATCCTTCCAGATCTTTCCGAGCGCGCTGAAACTCGGCGTAGACATCAACCATGCGGATGGCGAAGAGACCAGAGAAGTGCGCGAGGAGTTCATGTTGCCATTGATCGTACTTGGCGTTGACCTTAGACTGTACTTGCTCGTAGTTGACGACCAGATGGCCGAAGGATCTCTTGTTGCTAGATGTGTCGAAAGTATCACGCTTCTGCCGTATCTCGAGGATCAATTGCAGCCAAAGGTCAAGTTCATGCCCAAGATCATCTTGAATTTGACCTATTTGCAGGTCCCAGAGCGATTGGAATTGCAGCCACTCGTCGATATATGCCTGAGCCAAGCTCACTTTGGCGTCGATGCGCTCGTAGAGGCCCGCAAGGACGTCCATACACATCAGAGGCAATTGCGAGTATGTCAGCGTCTGACCCGCGGCCCCAATCGTCAAAGCGTTGTCGAATCGTGACGCCTGTATCCTTGGCAGATTGCACACTATATCTAGCCAAGCGTGCAAATTCTCCAGCCACCCGGCCTTTGCATCTTCGAGCGGCGGCTCCAGCTGAATGAGCTGGCTCTGCATGACAATATCATGGGCGTATGTGTCCACATTTGGCGAGCCAGCCTCGCGATCCGCCGTCTCGTCACCATGCTCGAACTCGTCGCTCCAGTCTTTCAATGCCTGTTGGAGGCGCAAGCGAAGGGTCTCAATGACTCTCTCGTCGGTCTTCGCTACCCAGTGCGGGATGTTTGAGTATGTCTCAAGGTTGAGCTGGTCGATAGATCTCTGCAAAGCCTCGAGGTTAAGGCGGAAAGCCTCGAGCGTGAACGCACAACTCTGCAATTCTCGTAATGATGCCTCCACGGAGACTTGTATTGTAGATAGAGTCGTGACCTTCGTCTGCAATGTGGTGATTGAGTTGCCCAGATTGCGTACAAACTGCACGTGCAGCTTGTCGTCCCCAGTCACTCGTCCTGACACTTCCTCGCCAGCATGTCGGACATGAACGTCGTAGGCGAGTACGAATGTCTCCCACTTGACAGAGGTGCCCTTGGCGATGAAAGCCTGCACGTCGTTGCGGAAGCCACAGAGCAGCATGGTGACCTCTGACATGCTATCAATGCTGATGTTCGTCTGGGCGAGCGTATTGAGGTTCTCCATGAGACTGACGGCGAAAGGATACACTCGTCGTGCTTCCTTCGACACGTTGCTGATGGCATGTGGTACCGGGAAATTCAGCCACAGCAGATTGCGGACTTCTTTGAACAGTGTGATGACTTGTGAGTCGAAATTCACATGTATGTCAAGCACATTGCCACGAGCTCGGTTTTGGCTGATTGCAAATAGTCGTCCGGAGATAGATAGATGTCGTCTGCTGATATCGCGCAACCAGTCGTCAAAGATCGGCTTAGTATCGAGGCGTCTTCGAAAGCTCTCGCCGAAAGTATGCAGCTTCTGACCATCTGTGTGTTGGTCCCACTTGGGTCCAAGGATGTCGCCGACCTTGCTCATGTAGTTGTTCAGCTGACGCTCGATCTGCCTAGCACGTATGATTGCTCCAGAGATTGGCGGTAGATCGTGTAGTTGTGCCATGGCGTGGGCTTCCGACTGACCATACTGATGTGTGAAGCGATTCTGCAGGGCATCGATGTCGTCTCGCACGTTGCTAATGAGCTGCGCTTGATATTCTGCTATCGCGCCACGGATCTTAGGCCGGACAAATAATGCATTGAACTTGGAGAAGACGCGGAACATTTCGTTGGCAGTCTTGGCCACGGCAAGTCGATCTCGAAGCCGAGCGATGATAGAGTTCTCAACCCTCGCTGTTCGCTCGTTGTATGCTGCCTCTGCTTGTGTCCACAGACGTTCGCCTTCCGGTGTGATGTCGAGTACGTCTACATCCTTGACAGCAACGTAGGCTTGCGCGATCTCCTCTACAGCATCCATGTCGCCCATCTCCTCCACAACGACAGGCGCCGCAGCAGCATCCGGCGCATCGATCGCCTCTTCCTCGGGGCCAAGAACATTGACAATGGTCTTCTGCAGCTGATCATGATTATCGCGGAACGTCGCAATGTAGCTCAGACGATCCTGGGTCTTGTCGTGGCGCTTTGTAATCTTGATGGGGATGAACTTGTCGTTCCTTCTTCGCGTGACTTCACGCGCGACGTTTGTGAACTCCTTGACATCATCGTCCCAGAACGACCAGACTGACTCAACTTGAAGGACAATCTTGTGAAAGTCGTCGATCGCAAGGTGCATGAGTGTGCGCCCGTGTAAGAGGTCATGTAGTCGATTATCGAGATCTGCTGAGATGGCCTCTACAAGCGGCAGCGCTCGACGGACAGGGTATGGGCAGACGCGCAACTTCTTGTTGAGATGCGAAAACACATCATCAAGCGCATCTCGCAGCTTCTCGACAGTCGTAGCGGACAACATCTCCTCTATCGGAAATCCATGGAAGAGCGTATTGTACTTCTGCACCCTCTCCTTGGTCTCCTTGAGCTTTGTGTCGGACGAGAAGCTGGCCGTTATACCATGCCGCTTGGCCTTCTCCAGAACCTTCATCGTCAGCTGAACACCGCCGCTTGACAATTGCGCTTCAATGCCATCGATCGCATTCTCCATCGCCAGCCAGAAATTCTTCTCTTGTGTTGTTGTGCCGACCGGCCGCTCGTCTGCAATGCGTGTGAAGTCTCTTATCTGCTTGATCCAGTCGTTGGCCATGTTCTGGAGCTTATTGAGCAGCATGCTGTCAGATATGGCAGCCTCTGGTATGTTCATCGCCGCAGCTTGCCAGTTGCCATTCACATCATTCAGCTGCGCCTGCACAGCTTCGTGTATCTGCAGTCGCGGAGCCTCCACTTCGATGTTCTGCTGTAGATTCTGTAGACTGACTTCCAGATCTGCAAGCCTCCTCCTTGCCCCTGAGACACCTGTTCGTGCATCACCGTCCGTCCTGATCTTCTCTTTCGTGGGCTCCGCATTCCGAGCAGCAGCTTCGAAGAGTGGTGTAAGTGCACCTCTCACCAGACCATGCAGGCTTTCGTACGGCGACGCTACAGAGCCAGTCTCCGAGACGAGTGTCGTACTGGGCAGGGGCAAGTTGACCACGGAGACCTGTCTGCTGATCGGTACATCGGATGCTATCGGATATGGTCGTTTCAGAAATGCAACACAGCCTGTCGTTCTCGTGCTGTACAGCACCTCAGCGCTGAGGCTATATATATCGCGATCAAGCCCACCATCACCATTGACATGGCCGTTTTGCAGGGTCAGAGGTGATTCTTGTAGCACATACAAGGCAGTCTGTGCCTCAGATGCAAATCGCTGACATCTCGAGATGGTTTCCTGCAATCGCTCCTCATGCAACAAGCTTCCTTGCGCAGCCAGCTCCTCCTGATCCGCCCCAAGCGTGACCTCGAGTACCCTCGTAAGGTATTTGATGATTGTCTGTGGTGTCACTACCGACGAGGTGGGTGTTGTTGCGGCTCCATTTGCCAAAATGCCATTGGCTCTGTTGAGCATCGACTCCTCCATATCTTGCTCTACTGTATCCGGCCGATTATGGAACTCGACATCGCCAATAATGCGACTGCCCGCAACGCGGCGTCCCCCTCGTTGCAATCGTGTATGCTGATGATTTGCGATGGAGCAGGCAAGGGCCACTTTCGTGATGCTATCAACAGTCCTGATGACTCTGTTGCGAAACGAGAGTGTTGTAGGCGGCCGTAATGGATGGAGATGTTTCGATAGTTGGATCGCTTCTGCGCACACAACGCGTCCCTGAGCTTGTTCACGCGGCTTCCCACTTGCAGGGGTCAGATAGCGGAAAGCTTCCACAAGCACGTGTGATTGATCAAGTATTTGCCGACACTAGTATCATGACCCGGGATCTTGGAACGGTTCGTGCATCAACGACGTTGACTGGAGAGAGTAGAGTGAAGATGGAGTACTTTTGCCAGGCTGAAAGTACAGTGTCATTGAGCACCACAACAGTATCAATGCGAGCAACAGGGCTCCTCACCATACCAATTACACCCTTGTAGCCCGCAGAAGCGGAATTCACAAACGCAACCAACACAACTCAATCGTGAACAGTGACCATACCCATCGATCCCGCTAATCCACAAGACCATCATCTGCCAGACTGAACGCACCAAACATGCCTTTCGGCTTCACCTGCAGCTTCGCCAGCCCCTGGTTCCCGGACAACTTGATGGAGGTGGCAGGCGTCTCAGTCTTGCGCTTCGTCGTCGTCCTGCCGACCTGGGTCCAGCCATCGTCAATCGCAGGGCTCGCTAACAGGGCATCCTTGCCACTTTTCTTCCGTTCAGCGAACGCCGGTGTCTTTGGCGCACTGATCTGAAGTGTTTGCGAAGCCTTCTGACCGCTCGAGTCGTTCTCCTTCATCCCCAAGTCCTCCATAGCATTCGCGACCGAGTCCTTCCTTGAAGCAACGTCACCCGAGTCCGAAGTATCGTCCCATAGCCTGCCATTATGAACGAGCCTATCGTACGCTTTACGACTTGCCCAACGCCAAAAGCCAGCTTTCCTCATCATAGTCTGCTCGTGCTCCTTAGCCACGTGGACGAGATCGTCACGGACTGCTAAACGAATCTGCTCCACCAGTTGGCGTGCGCGCGTGGTTTTGACTTGATCGGATGCTGGGACACTCAAGCTGAATAGCAAAGCAGCCAGCTCATCCTCCTCGATGATGAACTCCTGCTCGCCCTTGACCTTCGGCTTGAGATGACGACGACGGGCTTCGCGGGTATTGGTCGTGCCTTTGAAGAAGTAGAGATTCAGTTTGATATCTGGATCTTCCAGCAAGCGCCTTTCTTCTTCCGCCTCATCCTTGTGAGAGTCGTGCGGGTGTAGCACTTCCGCCACAAACTCGATGTCGGCCGTTGTGACCACCTTGGGCATGCTAGCCAACTTTGCAGTTTTTCTTGCGGCTTTGCGATCTTTCTTCGACATTGGACTTGGGTTCGGGCTTTCAGTATCGACGCACAATACTTTTACAGGCGTACGTGGGACGTCCTCGGACTCGACCTCCTTCAGCTTCTGCAACAGTTCTGCAACTTTTCTGTGACGCTTGCTGTGCTCCTGTTCTGCATGGCCGCATGGTGCGCAGCAACTCGAATGGTCTACAGCCAGTTAGCGTGTCTGCTCGATATTTCGCTCGAACAATACATACCCTTGCGAAAAAGGTTGGTATGATATCTTTGACACCACTCGACATGTGTGCCGAGACAGCGGCTCTTACATATCTCGTGGGAAAGTGGCGTGGCACATATCGGACAATGATGTACTGCGGTAAAGTAAGCATTGCTCGGCATTACTCGAAAGTAGGATCGATATGCATGCTTACCTAGGCCTCCACCTGCAAATCGACAGATATACGGTTAGTACGTATCTTAAGTAATGTTGTCAGGCTTCTAGCTTTTGGTATCTTACCATCTTCCCATCGATAAACGTCCTTCGGCATGCTGTAGACCGTGTCTTATCCGGTCTACGGGGCTTTTTGGGATGCCTCCGGATAATGCTTTCGAGATTGATGGAACTTTCGTACGTGGTGCCTTCGGCAAAGAGAGTAAAACTTTGACAGGCGAGGATGATAGATATCTGCATTCTCTATGTCTGGATGAGACGTGCGAAGTATCCGTCTTGTGGTCAAGACGAGCGAGGAGAGGGTGGTTCGGTATTGATATGGTATTCGATGCGTTAGTCCGTGACTTTCGAGCTGTTGGTGTGTTGTTGTTGTGCGTTTATATGCCAACACAGTTTGCGCAGATTGAAATTAGTAGTGACGTTGAATTGTATGCACTGTTAACACTTCCGTGTACGTGTTCTGTTTGGACCGCGTAACAATGCATGCGGCTAGGGACGGACAGGGGAAAATTCTTGCATTTGGTGACGGGAGTGTACGTGACGTTGCGGCTCGACAGTTACACAATATGCACGGATCATCGCACATGCAGAACCCCAGCTGGCATGTGAATAAATCGTGGCTTAGATGGGCGTCGTGAAGTCAATGCAGGTCGGTGATGCTTTTGAATTGGTTGGTAAAGACTGCAGAGGTAACAAGTTCGTCTTGTCAATTGCTAGTCAATCAAGCATCCTTCACGAGGCGGGCACCTGCCCAAGCGTACGGGTAGTTGCGTTGGTACCAGTTGACACTGCAAGGAACTTAGTAAACGCGGCCGTTCTGGTAAATCGATCATACTCACAAGGACTTCCGCCCAGCAACCCTCGGATGCGTTGCCCATGAGCCTCCGAGCACCACATTGTGCTTTCCATCATAAAAGTCATCTGCCTGATATCAGTAACAAGACCACAGACTACCCTTTTGCCAGACTTACCACTATATGCAGGGTAGAGTTTCATTGGCATGAAGCCTTCCTGCCTCTCCAAAGCTGAGCTAGTCCATTCCCAGAGGCCACCCATTTCGCCTTGTCCGGCGAGTCTGTCACCATTCTGAGTGACTGAGACTGGGTGCCAATGCTTGAAGCCGACATTCGCCTCGTCGAGGTTGACGTAGAGCTCGTTGGGATCAGGACTGTTTCCAGCCCTGAAGCCGTTGACTGAAGGCTGGGATGGTGGTGTCTCCTCGACGCCATCGTTAACAAGATGCCTGCTATAAGTCAGCAAAAACAACACAGATGATCATGCGTGGTATGACTTACCCGTTGACTGCTGGAATTGTCCTGCCAAGAGCTTTGGATGCTTCTTTCTTCTTTGTATAGTCGGCATAGTAGTAAATGCTTCGAGCTTCCTCAAGTGTCGGCACGCGGCCACCCATGTACTGTGCACATGCAGAGACCTCGTCATATGAGGCTGATACGGGCCAGTCCAATGCTAGGTGAAGTGGCACCGGACCGTACATTGTGCGAACTGCCTTACCACGAGTGAAATAATGCAGGTCGGAGTTACCGTTCATATCTCCACCCATGCCTTCAGTAGCACTAGCACTTTCCACAGTACCCCACGAAGCAGGCACAGAAGTCTTGCCGGTGGTGATCATATATCGTGCGTACTCGCCGTTTGTGATAGGGCGAGCCTTGGCTTTGAATGAGGGCACTGTCACTGACCGGATCGGTTTCTCTACATCCCAGCCGAAGTGTCGAACAGCCCCCTCAGCATCATCGGGATCGTCCAGACCAAGGTCAATAGTTTGTTCGGGAATGTCGAACCACTTGTTCTCAACAGCGGCAGCATGTGCTTGCTCATTAAGCTTGACGAAGTCCGGCTGAGGAGCAGTCGCAGGCGGGTTGCACCAACGGCTCTGCAACATCATGTACAGGAGCGTCTCAAGATGCATCACCTCGTGCTCAAACCCAAGCCACACTGTACGGCCAGTCCAGGCATCCTCGAAGACTCTACCCGTCTTGTACAGATCTCCGACACGTTGGCGCACGCGGTCTTGGAAAGTCAAAATAACATCAAGCTCAGGCCATGAGTCCGGAATCCCACTATGAGCGTGGCAATGCTCGGGATTGTCGACGTCAGGATCGATGCCACGTTCGAATATGTCGTAAAAGTACTTCGGCTCCGTTGCAGGTGTGTTGGTGGCTTCAGTAATTTTCATGTCAAGGAATGTTGGAATGTGTCCAAGGTAGAAGATACAAGCATTGCGCAGCTTGATAGGCTTGTCCAAGAGCTCTTGGTCTGGTATCATCTGTCGCGTGACCCGGTCCCACACCTTCCAAAGCTGGCTCCAGTCATCAAGGCTCGGCACAGGCTGGGCTGCATAATCATCGGGCTTGGTGGGAAACATGATTCTTGGTTGCTTCTTCAATAAATGCAATGCTGTTAAAATAATGTTGCTGTCAGCAAACACTGTCTGTGCATTCAGCCCTACCACCGGGACAAAGCCCAGACCATTTTGTAATTAACATACCATAATCACCTGCGTCATTCGAAAGCTTGATTTTCTGCAGGGCCCCACTCTGGTTCCAGAGCTCATTGGCCTGAGCAGAGTTGTACTTGTAGCTCTCTTCGATGCGAATCTGCTCGTGGGCTTTGATGGAGACCCCAAGCACGGCAAGATCACGCTTGGGTGCAACAAACGCCTGGTGCTTCCCGCCTGCCTCATCATAGCGACCAAGAATCTCCCAGTCGGGTAGACGGAAAATCTCGCTTCCAAGCAGTGTGTTAGCGTGCTTGAGGCCATTCGCTATGAATTTGTGCGTGATGCTGTGTCTCATTAGTGCGCTGGCAAACTCATATCATTTCGATCTCGACATACCCTTTGGAGTCATTGTAGGCGTGGTAAACCTTGTCTGGCTCTTGGCATGCGTCGAGGCCAATTAAGACGCTATCGTTCGGTCCCAAGGCAGCAAAAATAGATCTTATGAAGCTGGATGCAGAGCCACGATCAAAGTTCCCGATGCTGGAGCCCAAGGACAAGATCGTCTTAGGCTTGTTGGCGTTCTGCGGCTGTTGAACCCAGGCCAGGCCGTCATCGTAGGTGCCGTGCAATCCTTGACAGGTTACATACCGATATTGAGGTGCTTCTGCCAGCGTCCTCTCCAGTTCTGACTCCATCAGATCAAGAGCATAGTAGTCGACATTTTTCTGGGCCTTCTCCAGAGCGTCCAGAAGGATCTTGATCTTCCGAAGATTGCTGTCGCTATCGTCAGCCTCGATCACTTGCGGCGGGACTGGCAAAGGCACACCCGCTTCCGAGCTCTATCACCATCGAATTGTCTTCGATGTGCTCGGACATGGTCCTGGCATGACGCTCCAACGTCTTAATCTCTTCGCCTGTCAAATAGTACTCGTCGAGATACGTGATGCGTTCGAAGAGTTTTAAACCCTCAACATCATATAATAGCAGGGTAGGCAGGGTCTTCTCCTTGCCTTCGCCAGGATTGAGACCTGCAGTGATCTCATGTTTGAGCTCATTGTTGGCAGTATCCGTCTGTATATTGAGAATTCTTCGCGCCGTTGAGCCCTTGTTCTTTTCGGTCGACTTCATGATTCCAAGAAGGAAGTCTGATGTGGATCAGGTCTGCAAAGTCAGAAACGCGCTGTAATGGGGTAACGAATAGAGAAGCACGATCGAGTGTACAATTGTATGAGTATTGATATCTTACTAAGTCTCTTTCAGGGCCAAATTTTAGGTTCTCTGGTCCTACGTCAAAGAACGTAAGTGACAGATCACTACTACCTGTTTCGGAGGATAATTTGTAAGGAAGCGGAACGAGAGTCCGTGTAAAGCCGTCAAGCTGATGCGGCATGTTCGGATTCGTGTAGTAGTGCAAAGAACCCGGCATCTTCCTGCGCCATAAGCGTGATAGCATTGCACATCCGCGTGTGGAGTATTTGTCGATGTTTGACGCTTTTGTGCGAGGAAGGGATAAGCTGCAGTGGTCCATGACGTCTAGCGTATCTGTAGATCACGGAGCCTCAAAGCATGATTCGATCTCGGTAAAGTATCAGCTAATGGCTGATGTTATGTATTAGAGATCATCCGGCTTTTGTTGTCGCAGTTCGGGCTGTCAAAACCATCCGAGGCGTAGGATGATCGTCGTGGTAAAGAAGTGCATGCGGCTTGTTGAAGCCAGGAACTCATCGTACACACGAGCAGCCAAAGCTGGACTCCTCAAGGCATAAACGTAGTGTAGCAGCCATCGTGCACATCGTGAATAGGTGATGTTGAGATAAGAAAGTTGAGGGAGCTGGTGCGGTAGAGATCAGAGATGGCGACAGCACACGGTCCACCACTAGCGTGGCTCACCGCTTGGCTGCTATAGCACGCAAGACATGATTGACTTCTGGGGCTGACATAGCAATACTCTCTAAGTACGACAGAATTGTGTTCGTCGACTTCAAGTTACTATGGTAGATGATGCCTGAGAGAAGGGCTCGAGCCGTCATGGTGATTGACCACATACTTTACTGTTTCACATGCTCCAGCGAGCATGAGGCCATGTCTACAGAAATTCCATCAGCTCATCTACGAGCTTGATGACCTTCCGCAGGTTGTCTGGAAATAACTGTCGTGGTGATCTGTCGCCTCCAGATCGACCTTTCTGTATCGCACGTCCCAATACCCGCCTTGAACCCTCCCGGTTCCGAGTGCATCGTCCATAGGCCATTGATACCAGCCGTCTATAGACCAGCCCAAGGTGGGTAGCGCAACTATTTTCTCAACTTCAGGATCTCCCTGTTCGACCGCAGGGCTCTGTAATACCAAGATAGGAACAGTGTAGCGCAGACTGCCTGGTACCGGACTTAACGCCTCTCCGAGTACGACCTTTTCGGAATCCGATAGGCGCTGCCTTAGAGATGCGAGGTCATTTGGTGTCAAGAACCGCGCGATGATGTGTTCTTCAATACTAGTTGCATGTGATACCCGAAGCCAATAACGGCAGTCCCAGAGATGCCACGCAGACGGTCCCAGTGCACAGGTTTGCTGAGCACTGTTTTCTGGCGTGAGTGCGATGACACCTGCCTTCAGCTCTCGCGCATTCGGCATCTGCCGCTGTATCGTAAGTCCTCTCCGTCCATTATCATAGACAAGGTCGACACCTGCGATTTGGAAAGACGACTGTGCCTGAGTAGCAATCTTTACTAAGACAGTGTACACGTCCTGTAGCTGAATCGTGTCCGTTGGTGCTACCAGAGCCAGAAGCCGTCTCAGTGCTATGGCTCTGATCTTTATATCCTTGCTAATGGTCAATAGTGCCGTGAAGCGTGAGATGTTGAAGTCTCGCACAAGAAGTCTTCCACACCTCATGTCGAGCTCAAGAGGCATACCTACGAGTCCCTGCTGTGCACAAAGCTCATTGCCTTCCTCTTCCTGTCTGAGCTTCGTGGCAATCTCGAGCAGCCTAGACTTGCGTAGCGCCATAGGTAGCACATCCCGGTGCAACATGTAACGCACTGTATTGCGCAGGGCAAATCGCTTGTCGTCATTTGTCTCATCCCCAAACCAGCGCACGCCCGCATCATGGCAATGGGACACGAGATCAGCCTTAGAGTATGCCAGTAGAGGGCGATAGATGGAAACTCCACCGCCCTCTAAGAGTATGCGATCAAAAGTTGGGTCGGCCTCATTTGTGTCTCGAGGAGTGCCAGATGCATGAATTCCATACATGCCGTGGCACTCAGGTAAAGGCTTCACAGCCTTGATACCTTGGAGTCCGGACCCATGATAGTTACTGACGAGTCGCATCAACACAGTCTCAGCTTGATCATCAGCATGATGCGCCACCAGCAAGGTATTGATATCATGCTCTCGACATGCTTTGCCCATGGCCTGATACCGAAGCCTGCGCGCTGCGTGCTCTAAATGTACAGTAGAGGCGGGATCGATACCATTGGCGACCCAGTCCAGTGTCAGTATTCTTGGCTGCACGTTCATGCATCGAAGCTCATGTGCTACAAATTTGGCTTCCTCGGTGCTTCCAGGTCTTAGTTTGTGGTCCACGATGAAGGCCGTCAATGATGGAGAGGGCTCGTTGCGTTGTGCGACCATACTACACAGACTAGCCATAGCCATGGAGTCCACGCCACCGCTGATGGCGAGCCCTAAAGATATCTCATCAGTATCTCCTCACAGCGGTTGCCTGAGAAAAACATACCAATTCGTGACCTGCTCCCTGATTCCCTCCATATTGCTAGGAGGGCAGATGAGAACTCGCATGCTAGTCGAGATGCGCGAGACAGGTTTGCAGTGTACATACGATCACAACATGGTTCCAGCTTGATGACGCTGCAGGCAGAAGAGATGGCAAGCACGAGAACTTGACGAGGCTTTTATGGCGCTTGGGCCACACGGTCTTGCCAGAGACATGTGTTTCGAGCAACGAGAACGCGATGAAGAAGCCACTACTCGATAATTGCTTTGCTCCGATACCATCAGGAAGGCAAACGCAACGATTTAAAAAGGAGATCCTTCCCGATATCAAAAAAATAAGCGCTGTACTCGCAGGCAATCATAAAGCCGCATCTTTGGGTATCTTGATCGTGAGAACATTGCCGTCAACATCACAAAGGCATTTCCTACTGCAAGACTCATCGCGCTTGCTCATCCGCAGCGCCTTCTCTGACATCCTTGGACTCTTCCTTTGCGGGCTCCTTGGCCATGACATTTTCGAACTGCGACCATAAGCCTTCGACTTGGCTGAACTCATTGCCCACCTGATGCATTGTCAATTGGCAATTCCCTTTGGTATGAGGATATTGATAACGTACGGCGATGACACCCTCCAGGCTCCTGTTCAGCTTGTTCATGTTCTGTAGTACGTTTTCCAGGCTCTGTTCATGCATCAGCGTACGACTCGTACATCGTAAAGACTGTGTGAGGATCGCACAGCAGCAACATCGTTTATCAAGAGAGCTCGCTGCTGCTCGAAGTATGATGAGCTCTCTGTCACGGCTGCTCGAGAAGACGGGGCCATTATGTGATCTTGTCGTTGAAATATGTTCGAAGAGAGGGAGACGCGTTTGGGCGCGTTTTTGAAGCCGAGGCTCATTTTGTGGATCGTCATCTTCATCGATTCGCAAGCACACAGCTGCCTGCCGACAACTATGAGCTGATGCGACAATAGCATAATACCAGCGGTCGTGTTGTAAGGCTTGCCCACAGTACTGCCAACATGGAGTTTATGACCGCTCTCCAGTCTGGCCTGGACGAACAGAAGCCATCCCTCTTCGAGCTCCTCTCCGAACAACAACTAGGCTCTCTCATACCACCATCTCTGCGCTACTTGCTGGCAGTAGCGACACATCGACATCCTCGATATCTGCTCCGTGTACTGAATTATTTCGACGAATTGAATGCGCTGCTGTCGCTGCTCATAGAACGACACTATCTCAAAGTCTATGGAGGAGGCTTTACGGAGAACTTCTATGGCTTGAAGCGGGCAAGGGTGCTGAGAGTCAAGGGTGGAGAGGTGCGAAGGGCTCAACTAGGTGCGCCGGCTGAGGTGAGAGAGACCTTGAAGCTGAGAAATGGAGATGTATGGAAGAATCTTGGGGTCATGGTTCTGCTACCATATCTCAAGAGAAAGTTGGACGAGAGCTACGATATCCATGCGGCATCCATCAATATGCTTGGTCAAGCATATCAAGATCGAGAGTCTTTCCCAGCAGAAGGAACGGTCAAGCAGAGAGCTATGTGGCTGTACAAGTGGTTCTTGCGGAAAGTCTATCCCAGCATAAATGCTGCTTACTTCTTCTCATTACTGGCTTACAATCTGGCCTATCTTTTCGATGGTTCAAAGTACCACTCACCATTCTTATGGCTGATCGGGACAAGGATCCGTCGTCTCAATGCCGCAGACAGCAGAGCGATTGCCATGGCTACTCAGCCCAAATCTGCAAGCCCTAGCGCTGGCGCAAGGCCTGGTCAGACGCCATCGATATTCAGCCCAAGGACGATGACCGGGACCGTGGGCCCTCGTCTCATGTCGAGTCTCAAGATACTGTTGCCCACTAGTATCTTTGCGCTCAAGTTTTTAGAATGGTGGCATGCTTCGGACTTTGCACGTCAACTTAGCAGGAAAGCAAATGAAGGCCTCGAGCTGCCACCGCCCATCATATCAGGCCTGCCTACAACAGCACGAAACACCAAATCTGGAACGGGGAACGAGAAGCCGAGTCTTTCTCGTCACGACTCCGGTGTTGACGGCCCACCAATATCTAGCACGACTGGTCTTCCGATCCTCACAGTACCTGCTCCGGCGCATACCGACCCCAACAGTGCAGAGAGCACCAACACCACTTCACTATGCCCTATCTGCGCTTCTGAGATACAGACATCAACTGCTGCGCAGACTGGCTATGTGTACTGCTACACATGCATATACAAATGGGTGGATGGTACACATCCGCGCCAGGAAGCATTCATGGAAGGCACTAGTAGTGCCGAGGACGAAGAAGACGCCAAAGGATGGTTTGAAGAAGGTGGTGGTAGCAGGGTCGGGAAGTGGGAGAGCGGCAAAGGCAGAGATCCTGTCACTGGACGAAGGGTATTAGGAGGGACTAATGGGCTGAGGAGAGTCATGGTGTGAGCTTTGGTCACGCAGACGGCCGTTTGTTCTCGACCTCGCCCGTCAATATATCAACTGGCCCGCCGATGGAGTTATGCTTGCCAGGAATGGTCTATATCTAGAAATACCCGCCTTGCGATGCCTGGCTCGCATAATCCTGTCCGAAGCCAGGCATATCAGCCGCGTCCAGGTTCATGAACTCGTCCAGGCCACTCGCTGCTGGATCCGTACCTTGAGCTCTGCCGTCATCGTCTGCTGTGTCAAATCTCGGATCAATTTGCATGATATCGTCGTTGCCAGCGCCCGCAGCTTGCAAAGCTGGATCAACATTATCGGGTAGTGGCGGCTGAACACCGAACTTGATCTCTGCACCAGAGGGAATTGCTCTGCCAAAGGCTTCTTGGCGAGTGGCTTTGCGAGTATTGACCACGGGACGGGTCGGCTGATCGGCGGGCTTGTTGCTGTTCTGACAATCGCCTCGCGCATTCATCCAGAGCGTAGCTTCTTGCACGTCTCCTTTACGCGAGAGCGCCTCATACTGCCCTTGTTGTAGGATCGGCAGAAGCAGACTGGCTTCGTACCAGCGACCTTTGACATCGTTCAGACCGACCTTCGCTTTCGCTGTGGTGAGCTTCCAGTAGCTTGCTGTACCCCGAGCGGCAATTGAGTGATTATTTCGATCACGGAGATCTTCGATGAGTCGCGGTAGTAGATAAGGGTTATCGTTCTGACCAGAGGTAGAGCTGTAAACATGAGGGTTGTTATCACCTGGTCGGTGGGTGACTGATGTGAGCCTATAGATGTCGCCGATGAGAGTTAGAGACGAAGAGCTTGCCGCGGGAGTCCCACGAGCGCGTTCGATAATGGTATGAATGATCATGATGTCAGTGCCTGATCCAACTTGTAAACGTACAGGATCTCCAACCCACACCTGCTCTGCTCCAAGGTAGATGCCATTGTAGCTCGCTTCAGTGGTACCGGGCTCGGGCTCAGAACTTTTGATGGCTTGGAAGGGGGTGTATGTAGCATCGACAGCCTTCGCGGCCAATATCGAAGCATCAACCTCGAGCTCGCCATGGCCATACCGCTTCTGCGCAATACCCTGCCAATCTGCTGAGTTGTAATGCGCTGGCGACGGCAAGTGATTTAGACCGTCATGTGTGAATTTGGGGACGCTCCAAGCAAGCCAAGGCCGGAACTCGGCGTCTGAAGATTTTATCGAGGCCGATGTGTTGTGGCCAGGATATGATAGGGGCTGCACCAGGTAGTGGTACTGATTAGGGTGACCCTGATTCTGGAGCCATCTTCGTAACACAGTGCCCAAGCCCCATGCCTGTCCACGCTTAAACCATACTAACTCGCCTGCTCTGTACATGAAATTATAGTATCTTCGATCGAGCTGCTGGTCGGCATTCCTTGGCTTCGGTAGAGCCGTGGGAGTAGGCGGGAGTGTAGTGCTCGTTGGTCGTGTGGCGATCGTGGCTGGCTCAGATTTCATACTTTGCGCACTGCTTTGTCGGGATACGGCTGGAATAGATCTGATGGAGTCACTCGCCTGCTTACTCGGCCGATCAACCTTGGCTTTGGCTCCTGGAATAGCTGCCTCGAGGTCTTCGGGTGAACAGATCTTGCAGCCACAGTTGTCGACATCGCCAGACTCATCAGTGGCAAGCCACAGGAGATGTGGGAAGAAGTCTGCTGGACTCCGAAATCTCTTCCGCCGACCAGCTGGGTGGCCATACAAATATGCGTCTTGCCTGTCGTTGCCACCACCAGCATGGGTCTTGGCCTTGACCTCAGTCTTGCCATCTCGCACAGTCTTCTTCACGTGCTCAAATAGACGGTAGTGCTCGGGAAAGGCAACAAGAACATAGCTGTGGTCGCTGCCTCTCTCATCGACACCGAGTTCTCTGGCCAACATGCCGCCAAGCTTTCGCCTCCAATCCATAGATTTAGCATCCTCGGGTCCGACCTCGCGGTAAAAGTCGCTGACGCCGTGCTTGTCGGCCGTAGTATCAAGTTGTTCAGGCGTCGGCTCATTGCGTTCACGATGCTTGCCTTTGCCTATCATTTCGAGTCTGCCATCGCTTCGCCGAATGTAGATGGGCTTGAACCGCGCCATATCGAGTCCGCGGCACCCTACACGAAAGTCAGACGTGTACACATTGATCTACACAGTCTCACCTTGCCTTTGATGACGGCTGACTGCCACACTTGCACGGTACTGATACATGTAGTCTTAAGCAGTTCCTTCCTTTCACAAGCAGAGGTCTTGCGAACAGCGCTAATGCATGCATTTCGGCCCGAAGTGGTATAGCGCCCGAGTCATAAGGTTCAGCCCTGCAGTAGCGTGGTCGCGTTGCCTGCGAGCGCGTTCTCCAGCATCATCTTACATTTTCGTTGCGCGAACACTTTGACATCAGGAGCATAAATGTTGTTGGAAGGGCCGCGAGCTGTGTGATATCTACCAATCGGTGTTCTTACTGAGCAGGACTATTGAGAAGCACCACCAGCATCGCCGTACTGATATCGCATCGCATCCTCACAGAGGCGGATTTTTAGAAGCATTCCGTGGAACAATTGTTTGCAAGTGAACCCAGCATCAACAGCAGCAATCAGGCGCCCACCGATCTTACCCAAACAGGAGTGTTAGACCTACGTCTCCACGAATAATGGACCTCGACCCTCTTGCTCTCGACCATGCTACACCTCCAAAGCGCCGGAAACTCCTTGCTGTTGCCCCTTCGCCACCAAGACTTTCGGATCTCTTGAAGGCCTTTGGTGCACAGAAAGCCCCGGACTCTGCTCGCAGGATGCAGCGCCTCTCGACTGGTCGCGACGCTAGGCCACGTGCTGCTGTCAATTATGCGGAGTCCAATGGTGACTCCACACCAGATAGCTCTCCTCGGTCAATTTCGAGCTTCGAGGATCCGCTTTCCTCCCGGACTTCTTTGCTACCTAACAGCCATGACGACAGCGAAGAAAGCGATGATGAATTGCAGTCAGCAGATGTCGTACAAGTGGCTCCACAACGAACCGGGACACGAGAACTGCCGGCTCGGTCGACAAGAAGCCTGATAAGCTACGGCACACCGAAGAAGAAGATCTCCAAAAAGCAGGCAGCAGCAGCGAAAAAGCGCCGAAGCACCAGCTTGTTGAAGTTAGACACTGTCGCATCTGCACAGACCCAACCTCAAACTGCTCGTGGCAGGATTCGTCAAGACATCCTCGACCACACTCGCCCGAAGCGCGAAGCGTTCTTATTGGCGAAGCAAGACCTCTTCTTACCCGTGCTGCCCGCTACGAATTATATCACAAAGCTTCGGCAATCCCGCCCCGAGGACTCTGGCGTGGAGGTCATCAATGGTCGCACCATCGAGCAGCCTATGGGTGTCCTAGCGACCATGAAACCCTATCAGCTGGAAGGCCTTTCATTCTTGTTGAAGATGCACGACAATGGCATGTCATGCATTCTTGGGGATGAAATGGGTCTGGGCAAGACGTTGCAGACCTTGGCTCTCTTCCAGTACCTGGTGGAGAACGAAGCGCGTGATGCTGAGCCACGACCACACCTAGTAGTGTGTCCGCTGAGTGTCTTGTCTTCTTGGATGACGGAGGCTCGCAGGTGGGTCCCCGACCTAAAAGCTATACGCTTTCACGGCCCTGTAGGCGAACGCGAGAAGTTGAAAAAGCAATTGCTTCTGCAAAGCAACGGCTCGTCCAATCTGATCAAATCCGATACGATACCGATGCCTGACATCATCGTCACGACCTACGAGACCTTCAAATCCGAAGCTAATTGGTTCAAGCGCGCTTTTGCCTGGAAATACGTCGTGCTTGACGAGGGCCACAAGATCAAAAATGAAGGCTCGCAAATGGCTACTGCGCTCTTCAGCTTGCAGGCTGAGTACCGCTTGTTGCTGACGGGAACACCATTGCAAAACAACCTAAAAGAAATGTGGGCTCTTTTACACTGGCTCCTCCCCGAGGTCTTTCCAACGGACACCTCCGTGATGTTCAAGGATGCCTTCGATATCGGCAATGGTAAGGTCTCTACAACGTTTCTGGACTCTGCTCGGGATCTCTTGGAGTTGCTGATGCTTCGGCGCATGAAAGACAGCCCAGAGATCGAGCTTGGCCTGCCTCCAAAAGAGGAGGTATTGCTTTACGTCCCTCTCACACCAGTGCAGCGCTTCTGGTATACGCGGCTGCTTACAAAGTCCGATACCGCCTTGCTCGACGACCTATTCAAGGACGTGACCAAAAAAGAGGCAGTCCCGCTGGAAATCGATCAAGACCAAGATCAAGATATCTCAGTCATGACGGCCAAGACAGAGAATGATGATCCATGGTCCGAGTCTCTGCAGCTCGCGCAACAGCAGCTCGGTACGGAGCAGTCGGAGAAGACGAGCGACTGGAAGAAACTAATGAACATCGTCCTGCAGCTTCAACGCATCTGCTGCCACCCTTATCTTTTGAAGTCGTGCCTACCCGAGCCATATTATCTCGGTGAGCATATTATCGCTGCTTCTGGTAAGTTCATCGTATTGCAGAAGCTGCTCGAGGAGCTGGTTGTGCAGCGTCGCAAGAAGATTCTTATCTTCTCTGGCTGGACTAAAGCACTTGATGTTTGCGAGGATCTCATGGCCTTCATGGGGGCCAACACTCATGATGCCAAATTTCGCTATCTGCGTCTAGATGGCTCGACTGGACGAGCGAAGCGCAATCTAGGCATTCGTATGTTCAACGACAAGAAGTCCGACTTTCGTGTCATGTTGATCTCCAGGAAAGCCGGCGGTCTTGGACTGAACCTGGCCGCTGCGACGAGCGTCATATTTCTTGACGAGGATTGGAATCCGCAGATCACATTACAGGCAGAAGCTCGTGCTCATCGTATAGGGCAAACAGAGCCAGTTACTATTTACAAGATTATCACGCAGGGTACAGTTGAGGAACAGATGATGGGACGCATCCGTAAGAAGCTATACCTCTCCGCAAAGATTACCGAGAGCATGCGGAACATTCATTCGACCGCGGTAGTTAGCAAGAAGCGCAAAAGAGGAGCGGAGAACGAGGATGAGCCAGCTCTTGGTGCTGGACAGCTGAAGTCATTGCTAAGGTTGGGCGCGCGAACTTTGGCACGTCCAGAAGTCGATCTGTCAGCGATGCTTAGCTGGAGCTTCGAGAAGATGGTTGAAGAATGCAAAGACAAAGTCGATGATGTTGTGGCTGAGGTAGACGAAGCCGGGGAACAAGCGTGGCTCCAGTCCATGGAACGTGTCGAGACCGCGGTCTTCGAGGGCAAGAATTTCCAGCGCGAGGTCGACAAGAAAGCCAAGGAGCAAGAGGAGCTCTCCCGCGCGGATCGACGTGTAGGCAAGAACACCACTGTCATGATCGACGGCTTTGCCATCAACAAAGAATCGCTCAACTGTGCTGATTGGGAGGCCGTACCGACCATGGCAGGCAAAGATCCTCGTCTTGCCGAACCAAGGCGCGAGAAGAAAGTCATGCACGAGAATCAAGCTCACTGTCAACACTGCTGGGACGGTGGCTCGCTTCTATTGTGCTCGGGCTGTCCTCGCTCCTACCACTACACCTGCCTCGACAAAGAATTCAAGGCGAAATCTAAGAGCAAGATGGGCACTTTCTTTTGCCCACAACATCAGTGCGTGGACTGCGGCAGCAAGACTGCAGAAGCTGGTGGTATGATCTTCAGATGTCGTTGGTGCGAGCATGGCTATTGCGAGGACTGTGTCGAGTGGGTAAGTTGTAATAGTGGAAATCCATATGCGAGACAGACTTGGACCAGACTAACACTTTCGGCAGGACACGGCCCGCCTCGTGGGTGGGACGTTGCAGGAGTATGAGATGATTGGTTTTGGCGAGGTGGATCAAGCTTGGTACATTGAATGTGCCGACTGCATCAAACACTTTGAGGCGCATGGGAAGGATCGCGAGATGATGACGAAGGAGCGCTCGAAGATCGAGAAGGCTTACGAGAAGTTCGCGCAGGCTTGAGGACGAAGTGCATTGGAGCGTGGCGTGGAGTGCTCAGGGACTCCGACGGCATGAAGTTTTTGCCTGAGCACATTGACAGGGTGGATTGCTAGGATAGGATGATCGGAGGCGAGGGTCGCTTGGCTAGATAGTTCACTCGAACCCGCAAAGCTTATGATATGTGTACTATCTCAAGTTCGCACGCCGTCTTCACGACCTCGACGCGCGAGCTACCTTCCGAATCCCTTGCAGCTCCAGTCTAAGTGCATCAGGGCACCGCAGCTACATACTGATGGCTCACTCATACCACCTTCAGCTCTCCAGCCATCCATCCTGCGCCATGCTCTCTAACTCCTGCCTCTTATCACCACTGCATGGCACTATTCAGCTTTCGTGCCTCTGGCGGTTGCTTCCCCCCACGTCTCGTGACTCGACAATTCACCTCAACCCAGTCCAGGTTATCGACATGATGCCTAAGATCCTGTGATCCACAGGGTTGGCTAAGACACATAGGCGGCCAAGGACCTGTGCTTGACCTGAATTCGCGTTTGCCACAACGCCATCGGCAAGCCTCTCGGGCACGTGACCGAGCGTTTTGCATCTCGGAGGGAGATAATCGCCGGGCGGAACGGCGATCAAAGTCGCTGAGCGTGGCTCATGTCCTGAATCTCACGAAAGATGGAACTGACAGGAAGTCGTTGGTGGAACGGAGAAGATGAATTTCTGAAGGAAATGATCATGAACATTTCAGCATGAAAATACATACCACGTCATATGAGTGTCCGCCAGCCTCACATGCAGACCAGACCAGGTCGCAGAGAACAACGCCACGCAAATTGCAAAACAGAATGCAACACCCTCTAATACCCATTCGCCTCGGTTCCGTTCTGAAGCGACTCGCCATCCGGCCCCATACCCAACCCCGCCAACCTCTCTTCCTCCCTCTTCTGCCTCGCAATCTCTGTCTCTCTTCGCAAAGCCTCGAGATTAAACCCACCACCGTCCCCCTCGTCATCACTATCAACATCACTCCCCTCCCAATCGCCCTTCTCGAACAACGCCCTTCCGGTAGCCTCCTTCATCTTCTGCGCCTGCTCCTCCGCGGCCTTCTTATCCATCCTCTCCTGCTTCCACTTCGCAAAGCTCTCGGGCGTCACCGGCGTCAAAGTCCCGCTCAACTTATGCCTCTCACTTTCCAAGAAATCCTCCAGCGTCAAAACCTGCTGATCCTTCTCTGCCGCCTTCTCCAGCGCCCTCTGCTCCTTCGTCTTGAGCACGAAACCAGGAGGTAGAGAGTGTTTGTACATGCACTTGTCACCCCCATTTGGACAAGTCCAGAACCAGCCGTACTTCTGATTCTCCACCGCTTCGATGAAAAACTTGCACACTTTATCCGTCGTCGTCTTCGGATTCCCATGCTTACTCATAACCACCTGCCTCAACTTCTCCTCGTCCCAATCAGCCATATCATCCTTCTTCTTCCCATCCTCCCCGTCCTCGTCTTCCTCGCCTTCCCTCGTATCCGTGTATAAAGATCTCTTCTCCGTCTTCCGCTCAATATCCAAGTCGTGACTGAACTTGCACTTCCGCCCTTTATCACATATCCCCTTCTTATGAAACTGGCACAACACGGTCTTGGGATCCACTCCAAAGGCCACCTTCTGATTATTGACTGGCTTGAATAGTTCAGCAGCTTCGCGCTTCGCCTGCTCCGCCGCCTCTTTCTCTTTCTCTCGCGCGAGCTTTTCAGCTTCCTTACGCTTTTCGTCGGGGTTTTTGGCGGCGGAGCTGGCTTGTTGGATCTGTTTGATTTGTTTTTGCGCGGCACCGCCTTTCTTGTTCTTCATGCCAAACGTCTTGTCGGCGGCGGACGCTTTGGTCTTCTTCGGCTCATTTTGGACCTTTTTGGGCGGCATGGTGGGCGAAGATATTTGCTCGTGTGCTTCGGGTGGTAGAAAGGCTGGCTTCGTCGCCTGTGAGTGTCGTTGAGGGTATGGAGGTTCTTTTCGGGCTCAAACGATCGCAGGCGAGGGAAAGCTCTCCATCGGCTCCTAGGCTTAGACGTATCTGAGCGTCGTGCTGTGTCTCAAGATTATCGAAGGATGTGTGCTCCGAGTGAAAGTTCTCGAGGACTTTGTGACGCAGTCGGCAGAGCGTGGGGTTTGGTGGCGGCGGCTTGGCAGGGCGAGTGTGAAAGGAAGCCCTAACATGCTTCGGCAAAGCCATCCGAAGGACAGCTCTCATTCAATGCGACAATTGAGCATGTGAAAGAATATACCTGCGAACCATCTCACGATACCATCAAAACCCTCGGCAGCGATCACCAGACCATTCGACCGCAGAACAAGCGACAAGCCAGTCCACACCAACATACACAACCGCAACGATGATCTCCGACAACTCCCTCTACAGTCTGGCCGTCTTCCTCGGTAGCGCAGCCATGCTCCTCATAGTCCTCTACCACTTTCTCGAGATCAACGCCAAGGACAGCAAAGAAACAACACCCCTCAGCAACGACCGGAAAGCTGATGCTCTGCCGCAGAAGTCGAGATGATGAAAGGGCCCAGTCTTGTTCAAACCCGAAAGGCACAAACGAGTGTTTGTGAGATTTTCGACAAGGGATTCGAGGCATGGCGTCCGGCACTTGGGAGATGGATTTTGTTCAAGATGAGGATACGAGGGATGGAAGATGGCTGAAACGCAACCAGCGAGTCCCGAGTACATGTGCGAGACAGGCAGCGAAGAAGCTAGCGAGCAATCGAGCTGCTCAAGGATCGATGCAACACTGGAGGGAGGGACTAGGCATGCACAGGACTATCTACATAGTCATCCGACTCTCTCTCTCTCTCTCTCGATCGAGCCATGGCCTCGGAGCCTAGCCATCAAACACCTACATCTTCTCCATCGCCTTCATCCTGCACACCCTCACTCTCAACCTCATCCTCAAAATCCTCATCATCCAAGAACCCAGCTCTCCTCTTAGCATTAGCAAACGTGCTCCCACCCTTCTCCAGCAGAACCCCAACAACCCTCTTATGCCTGACAAGCCCATCCAACTCCGCCTTAGCCTTCTTATCATCCATGGTCAAACTCGGCCCCGCCCTATTCAGTGGCGCAGGGACAACACGTGAGCCAGCTTCGGGAAGAGTAGACATCTCTTCAAAAGGCTTGATGATAGGTGTCACGGATCTCCCTTGTGCGTCGGATAAATAGGCGTCCGAGTCAGCGGCGTTATAGTCTAGGCGAGGCGTCTAGGTCAGCAGGGATGTCAATATCAGCATACTGTACACATGCCAAGACTACACTATAAGCTCACCTGATGTACCAGCCCTAGGACCATCGCCCTGCTCCCAAGCCAGCGGCTTAAAGTGCTTCTCATTAATATGTGCCAACCAACCCGTCAAGTCCACGAAACTCGCCACACCATCATCTGTACTCCTCCCTTTCCCCTTCCCAGCACCAACGCTTTCGCAAGCCTGCCACCAACATTCGAATTGCCTATGGTCGTTCGCACGGCCATGGACTTTCACGACGTGCTTCTTCAACGTATCGTGGTTGTGGAGCTGAGCGTTGCAGTCCTTCCAGAGACAGTACCAGATCTGCGGTTGTGCTTCGACCAAAGGCTTTCCAGCGGCCGTGTCTTTCTTGTGAGGTGCCCGCTGTGCGCCAGGTTTCGGCGGAGTAAGACCTTGCGCTTCGCGGGAGTGGACGGCTTTCCGCCAACCTACTGGTCGGCCTTTCTTCTTGACCACATTGCCGTTCTCGTCGACCTGTCGGAAGGCTGCGTAGCCTACAGCTTGGCCGGTTGGCGCTGACGCGGGTGTCGTCTGCTGGCCTGGAGCAACCTGGCGGACAGGCGTACCGACGTTGCCGCGCCCTGGAACAGTTGCTGCAGTGGTAAATCCTGGCATGCTCTGCCTCACTTTCCGTGGTCGGCCAATCTTCTTCTTGGGCCGTTGACCGGCCTGCTGGTTGACAAAGTGGTAGCTGACAGTACCATCGCCGTTCTCGACCGACTGCTGTACCACACGCGTAGGTGCAACATCTTCCTCATCATCGGCATCAGCGGCATCATCAGTGAAAAGGGCAACAGTGTTGTTCCTCTTGACTTCTGTTGCTGCGGCTGTGGGCGCTGCCACTTCAGGGTCGATAATGTCCCAGCGTATAGTCGACAGATCACTCCTGTTACCACGCTGTCCATCGAGCTCGAATGACCCACCATGATGACCTAGGAGATTGAGCATAGGGTTGAGATGGGAGTTGAGGCCACGCATGTCCGGATGGCGGCCAGTAGCAAGAAGCACGTCGCGAGCAATAGAGCGTACATCGTACCTGTTCTTGCGCGCTACACGATCACGCATGATGGGCTCGACAAGCATACATCCCTTGATGCGTTCATGTTGCTTGTGTTCAAGAGAAGGCCCTTTCGATTTCGTCATTGGTGCTAGTGGTGGCAGTAATGATTGCATTTCTGGGGTTGGAATCACATTTGGTGGAATATGAGCTCGAGGCATGGCACCCCACGGTACGGCAGGCTGTGGTACACCTGCCGACATTGAGTTGAGTAGCGGGGCTGGTCGCTTGTAGAAATCGTTGGCATTGATCGGCTGTGACAGACTTGGTGGGCCGTTGGACGGCACGGGTTGCGGCTGAGCTGCTGGTTGAGCAGGTGGCATCTGGAATATCATCTTCTTCGGGGGCGCCACGTCATCGTCGTCGGACATTTCAGCGGTCAGGTCAACCAGATCGCTGAAAGTACGCTTACGAGCAGCCTCTTCCTTGTTCGCAGGCGGTCTTGGAGGCTCCTCGGGCTTGATCTCGGGCTTGATCTCTGCAGGTGGTATGGGGTCAGATTGAGGCCTTGTGTAGTGGGCCGATGCACCAGGTGGGAAGAATGTTGGCGGCGCTGCGTTTATAGCTGCAGGATGCGCGTTCGTACGCGCAGGAGACTGGACAGGTCCACCCATCGTAGCCGTAGGAGCCTGACCCGCATTGCGATCCATGCTGTTGACCTCACGTGCAGCATCCGACAATGAGGTGAATGTGGGAGCCTCGTAAATGACTGTCGTTGGCGCTGCTGCTAATGCATCCTTCTTCGGCCTACCCTGCTTCTTTTTCGCAGGCTGACCATTGACCGGCGCCGCAGTACCACTCACATTTGCCAACGGCGCCGCCGGCACTGTTTGTGCCTTCATGCCCTCCGGCACTGCCTTGAGCAACTCACGAGCAAGCGAAGATCGCTCGAATCGTAATCCTAGCAATTCGAGAGCTTCGCAAAGCTGCACATACGATGGATTCTTGTCCAGGATGGCAAGGATTGCTGCGCCTGCCACAATCTTGCCTGCATTCTCGGGCAGGCCAGTCATCCATTTCGCAGCAGATTCGGCAAGGGCTCCCTTCTTATGGGGTGGCCAAAGCGATGTATTTGCGTTCGCGACGCTGGGTGTAGCAGGACTTCGTGGAGTTGCAGATTTGCCCTTGGACGAGGATGGGGTCGCCTTCGCTGGCGTAGGCTTTGGCGGGTTTTGGAATGGACGAGCACTACCAGCACCATTTGCAGGTGTTGCACTAATCGCTGCTGGTAGAGCTGAACTAGGACCAGCAGGCGTCTTCGATGATTGAGATGGCGACTGTGAGGCATGCGTCTTCCGCTCTTCTTCCCATAGCTTCGCGAGCATGGCGGGATTCTTCGAATTGAATTCGCGCATCTTCTTGAACATCGCACGCATCTCAGCTTCTTCAGCATTAGCTGGTGGCGCCTCCTCGTCCATTGCATCAAAAGTGGAGCCCGAAGCCATCCTCTGGAGAGCGTTGGCCGCACTTTTGCTCTGCTTCTTCTCTTCACGAGCCTTCTTGCGCTGTTCCGCCTTCCTGTTGTCGACCTCGGCTTTCTTTGCAGTTGCCTCAGCTTCAGCCGCCTTCTGCTGTTCCTCCTCGACATCTCGCTTCTCAGCGGCTATGCGATCTTCTTCCGCCTTCCTTGCTGCTAGTTCTTCCTCGCGCTTTCGCCTTCGCTCTGCCTCAACTTGCGCCTTTCTTCTCCACTCGGCAGTGTCGTCGTAAACTTGAGCGGGATTCACAGTCATTGTCGTGGCTTGCTGCGGCTCCACTGATGCGCTATCTTGCCTGTTCGCTTGCGCTGCTAAATTTGCAGATATACGAGGGGACGGCTCGTGATGATTGGAAGTTCTAGAGCTCTGCTTGTGATGCCCTTGAGCTTGGACCGCATGAAGTGGGCTGTTGTACCGTTGAGGTTGCTGAGATTGTGGCGTTGCGTTATAGCCCGCACTGTAGCTTGCAGTGCTCGGTGTGGCATTGTTTGTCTGCCTCGACGTGTTCTGGTAGGTCTGGCCGGCGTGGGACGTCGCTGCAGTCTGCGTCGGTTCCGGTGCGCTCACACGGCCAAAGGTATTGGTTTGGGTTCTGTTTGGCATCTGTACATTGTCGGCATAACCATAATTTGCAGCAGTCCATGCCGAGCCATCATAGTTCTGGCCTGCCCTCCCCGTAGTTGGCTGTTGGTTGAAGTCTTGTCCAGTCATGCTGGTTGCTGCCGCTCTACTACCCGCACCCGCATTCGCCGACGCATACTGCTGCTGATCGTTGTAACTACTGCTCCCATAGCCTTGATATGCGGCACTACTAGGGCCAGTCGCATAGGTGGTGGAAGCAGGAGTTGCGTACGATGGCGCAGCACTCGTGTTCGAGCCGTACGTATACCCCGTCGGCTGGTTCTGCTGACTCCCTACTGGATCGTAGTAAGAGTTATTGTTGTTGTTGCTGCTGCTGTTGTAATTGTTGTACCGCGACATCATGGCCCGTCCGAGATACGTTCCTTCCGCGGCGCCAAACGCCGTCCCTGGCCCGATGTCATGAGAGGTTCATGGATGAGATGATCGTAATCGCGTCGTCGAGAAGGATTTGGGTTCGTGTGTCGAGAGGCCTGGGCGAACGCGTCCATGAACGGCGTCACTTTATCTTCAAACGCGCCTCACTCGCGAATCGAGGTCGTATACGATGGCGGCGGAAGCGTCCGCACTTTCCGCCAAGACATGGAGCTGTCGGGCGCTCGGGCCTCCACCACATTCGAGAATTTGGCACTTGCGACTTTGAGAAGTTGGAGAACGAAGACGGCAATATCGAGTACGACAATCACCCTCTTCGTGCACTCAAACACCGCCGACATGACGAAAATCAACAGCCAGACACACTCCTCGCGGAGAAAGAGCCGCAAGGCTCACTTCTCCGCCCCCTCCAGCGTGCGCCGTGTGATCATGAGCGCGCCTCTGTCAAAGGGTAACATAGCAAAAGACATACATCCACTAGCCACTCACCTACTCACCTGCTAACACCATCATCGCAGAACTCCGCGAAAAGCACAACGTATGATCGCATGCACATGATGTTCCCCCACCCCAACTCACACATCTACTGCAGGTCCGCGCGATCCCCATCCGCAAAGACGACGAAGTCATCATCAAGCGCGGCACCAACAAAGGCCGCGAGGGCAAAGTCGTCGCCGTCTACCGCCTCAAATACGTCATCCACATCGAGCGTGTGTCGCGGGAGAAGAGCAACGGCCAGAGCGTGCCGCTTGGCGTCGCACCCAGCAAGGTCGAGATCACCAAGCTGAAGCTTGATAAGGACAGGGAGAACATCTTGGAGAGGATTGCGAGGGGTCGCGATGCGCAGAAGAAGGTTAGGGAGAAGGGTATCACCAGCGACTAAAGGGTGGCTGACCTGCATATGAGGATTGGGAGAGTGAGCAGCCAAGTACGCTTCATGATTAAGCGGCTGGCTTGCGGCGTGAGGAGGAGGACTGGTAGCGTTCCTGTTGAGTACTCCTACCTACATCAACTCGGCGCGCATCATCGCCTTCGACATCACTATCTCATCCCACATTCTTTCATCTCCACTTCTCATAGCTACGGCTAGGATTATCTACTCGGCAGCCCAAACCCATGGCTACAAGCAGTTATACGACTAGCCAATATTGATACTCGGGATGCTCAATGTATCCCTTCTCGCCTGCAGAGCGCTACTTGACTTGCTGATAGCAGTGCTTTGATGGTGAGAGACATGATCTCTTGTGATTACTCTTGATATATTCGACGATGAGCATGATTCAGTTTGCTGTTCCATTCTGGTTTTTGTGGAGTATATATCTGGAACCGTAGAGACCAAACTTTCTAGCAGCAATGAGAAGACACGATATGAAGCGAGGAGTTACGAGCTACCATCTAGAGGATAGAGCACAACAGAATGAGTTTCAATACTTGCCCCTCATGATCCGCTCGACGTCAAACAAGCCAGAGCGCCCTCCATGTCATCGACGTCCATTTCCCGCAGGCGAGCTTCTTCTCTTTCCAACGCTGCCTCGAGCTCACTCTTACCCATCCACACTTTCTCCATACCACCCGTCCAAACCGGCACCTTCAATACTCCCTGCTTCAACCTCATCCCTTGGCCCCTCAGCGCCCCCATAGCCCTCACAGCCGTTCTCAGCTGTCTCAAAGCTTCCGAGAAGTTGATCTGGGATCCCACCAGGTCGAAACTGCCAAGAGACATGATCGAAGCGTATACTCCCTATCTTCAGACCGCGCTCATGCAGTTTTAAATTCCGAAGCCAATGCACAAGTGTTGGGGACGTCTTCAAGGTCCTAGCTATGAAGCTTTCGTTGGTGCAGAAGACGACGAAGGTAGTTTGGACATAGTAGGTTTTGATCGCCTCTTGATAGAATCGCATACAAGTAAACAGGATTCCGTGACGCGGGAAGGAGGTCTAGTACTCTGTTCGTCCAGTGGTGTTTTTCGGGTCCGGTTTATGGTAAGAGCGAACGTAAGCAGATGGTGTGCCGATTGCCAGTTCGAAGATCCGTCGACGAGTGTCTCCGGGGATGATGTCGAGATCAGATGACGTGCAGCTAAGGTCTGTGGACTCGGTGGGCTTTGTGTGCAGGTGGCCCTGTACGGCGCTTTCTTGAGGGTTCTCGCGCTCATTGGTAATGTAGGGTATAGTAAAGGTCCTCTTATTGCATGCCATGGCCTCTTTCCACTCGCCAACGTGCTCGCGCATGCGTCTGCTGCTTAGCTTAGACATATTTGCAGATAAATCAGGTACGTCTGTGGTGTCGCGATGGTGCGTTCGGGCGGCCAGATTTGCACTGTGTATCTACCACTAAGTCTGAAGATATTAGGATGAGCCTTCCGTTGTGGAAACTTTGATATTGCTAGTGACGAAGCAGCGGCTCTTTGCTGGTAAAAGCACTTGTCGTCTCGGTCCGCACCACGATTACACTTTCCTCGGACTGGGAAATCGCCAATTTTGACCTCAGCGCGACCAAGTCCAACACAACTTCCGTTCGTAGGCCTCTGTGCGTAGTCTGCCATTACTGTATCGTCAAGCAAAGTTTCCTCTGTCATGTCCCTGGAGAGTCCATTCCAGGGTGCTTTTTGCTACGATATGAAGATCTCTGCCGAACGAGGAACCGGATTGCGCCGACTGTCCTCCACACGAAAAGCACGTACATCTGTTTCTCGTGACCCCCTTTGATTGCTCTTAGCGCCCTCAAGCGCTCAGGAAGACTTGCCAGCCTCTGATGTTGCCTTCATAAACCGCCAAGTACTTTCCTGAGCATCGAGCAAGGCGACCGCGAGCTTCTCGCCTTCGTCTTCATTTGGTTGATGTCTTGATAGTACGTCCGCATAAGTCCGGAGCGAAAGGAGCGCCTAAGGTCGAAATAATTGGTTGGTGGCTGTGAAGCGTCTCGCCGTTGTCACCACAGAACAAGACGAGGCGATGACTCATGCCGCGCTCAATGTGGTGATCACGTCTTAGTCGAGATCCTTCACGCTTCTCTGGTATGTCGCGAGAGGCGTCGAGGTCCACACAAGCTCCCCTGTTGCAAATAGAATGCTTGCCTGGATCTTCCCACGCACATGCTCCAGACTTGGCACCTGAAGCTGCTTATTGATGACACGCTGCAGCACCTCCTCAGCATACTCTGCCAAAGACCGCGACGCCGCTGGACCAAAGACCATTCCCCGGAACGTGTAACAATCATAGGCCACATGCGCAAGGGCCAGCTGGGCATGTTTCGGCAACGACTCAAGCCAGTGGCAGAGGATACTGCTACTGAATACGATGAACTGGATTGTGCTGTAATAGATGCCGGATGCTTCCTGGTTTGTTTGGCGACACACGAGCATAACTGCAGGCACTGCGGGCTCCCACTTTCGGTGTATGAGGCTGTGCCGCTGCTGCCCGATCGGTACCTCTTGACCGGCAAAGATAAAGTTGTAAATGCGATTGCGGAGTTCGGGAGGAAGGCCAAGAAGTCGCGACGGTGTAGACTCTGCCATTTTGCAGACTTTCCCCTTTGGTAGGCCGTGGTCGTCAGACTTCCAGTCCTACTTGTGTAAATACTCGAAAGCGGGAGATCGCCGGCCTAATCCGTCTCTAGCGGAAGGTGCGCTCCGTGTATACAGGAGAGGTGACGTATTTGGAAGCAGAACATTAGTCCCATCAACGACTTTCATGACCGTGTTGCTGCTCAAGAAGCTTCGCATAGCTACTGACAGCACAGCGTGGTGGTCCTTGAGGTCGCCGACATTCAAGCAGTGCTATATGTGGTCAGCGCGTGGTTGCGTTTGTGCTGAGGAAAAGCACGCAAGCAGCAACAATGGCAGTCGCCACGACAGTAAAGACCTGCGAACCATTTAATTAGCTGCGTGGAATATTGTTTTATCGATGCCTTGTCCTCACGATCTGTGTGCCAGTCCCGGTTTGTACAAGGGCCTGTCTTCTTGAGTAGCGGGTCACAGTCTTGATATAGTTGCTCAGACCAGATACGAGGCATGCGATCGCAAGACACCAGAAGATGATACCGAAGGGCAAGGCTAGCCGCTTCTCCAAGGGTGTCGGCTGATGCTTGAGGTGGAAAGATATCAAAATTGCCACTGCGACCACAGCCATATAAGTGGCAAGGCGCAGCCAGGAGAGGAATGCTATACCATGACGGTCAGAATACGGTTTCACAGTCTCGGGCTTACGAGCTTTACATACTCCTCTCAGCAGCACAGTGATCTCTTGCATCAGAATCGTTGTTATCGAAGAGCAGTGGGCCGAGAAAGGGACGCTCTGTGAAGACATGATGATCATATGTGTTGTGTCTGGGAAACCGTCAGCATAGCATCGAGAAGATGGACAGATAGTATTTTACCTACTGGTGTACCATTACTGGCCTCGACCTCCATGGGTTGTAGACGGGGTTATAAGGCTCATGCCAGAACTCAGCATCCGCGTTGGAGGGTCGTTGGCTTGGAGCTGACGGCATAATGGCGATAGCGTATGCTGTTGTCAGACCGCAATGATCGGGACGTACGCGACGTGCCACAGCTGGATACAGACCGTCAGATCCATGGTCAGGACCTCGGAGGATTGATTGTAATTCGGACGGTGGCATGGGAAGAGATGATGTGAGGGCGAAAGTGGGCACCAATGTGGGGTTGCGTTGAAGTGAACTTGAATCGCGACAACGACATCCAACCACACACTTCTTCCATACCGAGCAACGAAAGTCGCAATAATGGTCAGTGACTTCCTTCTGTCCTTGCGATCATGCTAATATATCCTTCTAGTCCTCCGAGTCACGCCTCTACACCTTCTCGCAAGAGACGAAAGACCAGCTGCGGAAGTTCCGTCTAGGAACCTCACGAGCGAAGGACCCACAGGCAGTAATATGTCCGACATTAGCGAGCAAAATGAGCGGTGTAAAGCATCCCGACTGACCATGCCGAAGAAGACCTGATCGACAAGAGTAACATGGAGATCAAACAAGACGGCGACGAAGTCTACAAGAAAATCCCAGACTTGGCTGATGAGCTGCCGGACAATTCACCGCGATATATCCTACTAAGCTATCCTTTGACCTTGGTATGTTACGACATACTCTTGCGGCCAGGTGGGACGTGACGGCCGCTGTGCTGATGTGGTAGTGGTACAGGCATCGGGACGACTATCAGTACCATACGTGATGATCAACTACTTACCACCGACGTGCTCGAGCGAGATGCGGATGTTGTACGCTAGTGCCAAGGAGCTCCTTCGCAACCAGTCAGAAGTCGGCAGAATCATAGAGATAGACTCAGCAGAAGATCTGGACGAGATCGAGGAGAAGCTCAAGGGCGAAGACTGATATCCGCAGCGGACCTCACAAATGACCAAGATGAGACCAGTCAGAAGCCGAAGAATTGCAGTTGCCATCGGCCCATTAATACGAGCCACATGCTGCCACTATGAACGGACAGCTTCAGTATCCCACGCCTGAGAAAGAAGGTATATTCCACCCTCTTCTCCTGAAGAAGTAAAGACTCGCTCTTGCATGCCATACGCCGCAGTTCGCCTCGTTGCGCCCGCTGAGAAGGCTACTGTAACATCAAAGTTATAGCCTCTCCCCATGAACCCTATGCTTGGTAGTTGTAAAGAAAGGGGATATCGAATATGCAATGTCAACGTCCGGCACAGAGTCATATCGGACTTTCGGCCTGGCCAGGTTTGTCCCGCCACTTCCTCCTCCACTCCTACCCTTTTATTGCTCGGCTTGTGTATACTGTCCGACCCAGAACACGCCTTGCCTTTGCCCTCACACATACCCAAAGTAACAAGTACCTCAATGCCACCATGATCTTGCTCTACCGCTCTCGCACTGCATGATGCCTTTTTACATCACGGAGCACTTACCACAACAGCCTGCCTCGGATTCGTGACCGTCCATCTCCATCTTGTCATGAGGACCTTTCGATGCTGAGCCGCTATTGCCAGGGTATCCAGACATATCCTTGTTGTATTTCCTGATCTCTCGCACGATGTCATAGAAGGCGTTGTCGACGTTGATGCGAGATTTGGCGGACGTCTCGATGAATTTGCAGCCGAATGATTTCGCGAGGTCCCTTCCCTCTGCGTTACAGACCATGTGTTAGCATGTGTTCAATAGCCTGAGACTGAAATGTGACATCCGCGTAAGGCATCGCGAACGTGGCGCGTGGCAAGCACGTGGCAGGAGGCTGCGACGCAAACAAGTCCAACGTTTCGTGCCTCGTTGCTGCGATCATGTATGACCTACCTTCTGTGCTCACTTGTCGCTCACTCTCCAGATCGCATTTGTTGCCTACGACAATGATGGGAAAGTAGTCCTTGTCCTTGACGCGCAGTATTTGCTGTTGGAATGTGGCCATCTCTTCGAAGCTTTGTCGCGACGTGATGCTGTATACGAGCAGGAAACCCTCGCCCGTCCGCATGTATTGCTCTCGCATTGCTGAGTATTCCTCTTGACCGGCAGTGTCGAGGACGTCGAGCAGGGCGACCTCATCGTCAATGACGCATTGCTTGCGGTAGGAGTCTGGGATGCGTTAGTCTAGCCAGAGAGACGTCTAGAGTAGCTTCCGCGCACCCTCAATTGTTGGATCGTATTCGTCCACGAAATGGCTCTGGATGAGCTGTATTGTCAAACAACTCTTTCCCACACCACCACCGCCGACGACCACCAGCTTGTATTCCCGCAGGAACTGAGACAGCGTTAGTACGACAGCCCGTGCAAACGTCCGCCCACAGTCGCACAAGAAGCGCTCACCTTGGAAGCCATTGTGGAGGAGCGATTGAGCCGCGCAGTGAGCAAGTCGCAGAGAGTCGGTGAGATGCGATGGCTGTATCAAGACGGACGAGGCGACCGCGTTGAACGCTCGCGAAAAGGGTTGGTCGGCGACGATGAGGCAAGGAGGTTTGTGCAGTGAAGTCGTGCCGTTGCGGAGTGTGCAGGAAAGCAAGCCCTGGGACGGTCTCGGCGCGCGAGGAGGCGGGTATGTGGTGGTGGGTGAAGTCGATCTGCTTCGATTTTGCGCTTCTCGTCTGCTCCCGTCGGGGATATTTCCTAGAATCGTATATCTCTCGAACGGTGATACAGTGTGACAGGTCGCTCCACGACGAACAGAGAGACAGGACTTTGGAGTGCGCTTCTCGGAAAAGCTTGGGGTTCAGATTCAGAGTTCCACCCTTGCTCGACGAGAAGCGGAACCTTGAGGCGCTCTTCCTCCCTCTAACACAAAAGCTAACCATCCAACGCACAGACAAGACAAGTCGGCGCGAAGACCCTCCCTCCTTCTAGCGCTTCGACATCCGTTCTAGCGACTCGTGCTTTCAAGACCCCTTGTCCTCTCAGGCTAGAAATCATTCCTCCTATTGGTCTGCGAGGCTGCACAGGAGCATCTCAATTTCACTTGACAGATCTTCTCATCACGTTCTTGTCTACTTGCGAAAAGCGTTGATGATAGCTGACCAACATGACCACGAGTACTATGCCGCAGGAGCCGTAGGGAAAGAGAGTACTCTTTATACTACCACTACTGTGCGATGCGCTGCCCGCGCAAAAGTCAGGCATGGATTCCGCCACGCGACAGAAACCGATTGATCGCGGGCGCAGGAGATGTGCATGCGTTGATCGACACTGCACGCGTGGAGTGAACATGTCCGGTACTGTGAGCCGGCAGAACAATCGTTTCCTGCAGGTGATCTGTCGTGAACATGTCGTCAAGAATTGCCGTCACTTCATCTGGCAAAGTCGACACAAATCAAGCAATCTCTCGTGCTCCACGCTGGGCAGCTATCTATCACTGATTGGCACTGATTGTCATCAGCACTTCATGTACCAACGGTCGCTGAGCACAGCGCTTCGGTGACCACTGCATAGGCACGCACACGCGCTAGAGGAAGTGGTGAGCGCCACGAGTCGTGGAACATATCTGATGCACTAATGTCCCGACTTCACCTCTTCTTCCCAAGGAGGTACATTGGTTGTACTATGAACTACATACGCGTATATAAGATCGCGCGCAGAAGTCAAGATGTCCAGCAAATACCTATATCAGCTGATCAGAAGAGTATGCGAGGCTGACTGGGGCCAATAAGCCATACCCTTGGGTGGCGAGCTGAATGGACACCACAAGTATGTTGGCCCAACCTATAAGGCTTTGGAATCCGCGTCAAGAGTTCTGAGGTTCTCGCGAGTCCACGTCGGGAGGAAGTTGCAGGTATCTATTCGCTCAGCGCACGTTCTCAGCTCTTCTGACAGAGACATTCACCTGCAGAGGGCCATTCAGTCCATGACAATTGCGAAGGCTCAGAGATGATGCTTTCGCTGCTGCTTTCGCTACTGCTGGTCAGAGGACTCATTGAGTGGTACACCTCAGCTCTCCTGTAGTGACTTCACTACATCGAGGTGAAAATCGCGCGATATGCAGTCTACGATTGGTCATGGTCATTCATATCTATCGTATCGTCCTCAGGGGATAATAGCTTGCTGTCGTCGATCTTCGTCAACTATCAGTGATAGCCAGGAGATGCTGTGTCTCCTAGCGATTCCGCCAAATCATGCCCGCCTGATCTCGAACTTCAGCCCAGTGATACTGACCTCCTCACTGGCCTTCTCATCGTAGTCAAACCACTCGCCTTCTGTGAGATCGATGTCAGAGAACTTGGTTCCAGACTCCGTTCCAGTAGCCTTCCAAGCACCGTCAGCCTTGAACTCCACGAACTCTAGGCCCCTGCAATCGAACGTGATGATGTTTTGCGGCTTGGCCGGACTTTGCTGAGGGTATGACTTCGGGCTGGTGGTGATGTTGGCTGTGTGTTCTCGCTGGTACATGTCAGTACGAGCTTATGGTTTGACGCAGTTGTTGAGTATAGACCTTGCAGTTCTTGCATTTCCAGACGAAGTTGGCGTCGCCTCTGCTGCCGGACTGCTCGTTCGTCTCCTGGGTGGCAAGGTCAGATCATGACTAGCATTTCAGGTCTGCGATGAGACATACGAAACGGCTCACCGACACCCAATTCGGGTGTATCTCACGACATGATGTGCATTGAACCTTGAATGTGTAGTAGAATGGGGTCTCCTCAGTGTCTTCGGGCTGTAGGTTGGTGATGCTGAGCACATCAGCTTTATACCACCAGACTTTATGATATCTCGGAATGGTACCCGTTCAGGTCGGCTGTGATAGCGAGAGCTAACATGATGCTCTGTCGATTATGGAGTAGGATTGTAAGTTCTATATTCTCGTCGATTTGGTTAAAAGTTCAAGGCAGGCACCTGGCTGCACGGGCCAACACATATGTACCACCTGCCTGGATTGATTTGCGGTTGTTTAGCTGGGTGAAACGTCGACATCTGCACTTCCGAGACGCGTCATGTGAAGCGGCGGCAGACACGGATAAGTCATGCAACAGCTGAAGGCGTTCGCAAGCGATGGAGTGACGCGACGGAAGCGTAGACGGCAGTGGACAAGTGCAGGCTGATCAGACCTAGAACCACGCAGAGAATTAGACAGGTAGGTCTCGACGATGCCTCGTACCTTACCGTGGCTCGCACAGGCAGCCAAGACCACAGGAGCAAAAACTACTTCTGCTCCCTCACCTGCACCTCGACAAAAGCGAGCGGCAACACCAAGCGATGATCTGGTCGATTCAGCCCTCAACACCACAGGCGTAGGCACACCCAAGCAACGAGCAAAGCGACGTACGGGAGGATCACCGTCTACTTCGCCTCCTGCTGCTCTACCAAGTGTAGAGTACATGCAAGAAGGGTACGATGCAGACGACATCTGGATCATGGTCGAGGACGAGTTCTACACTACGGCACAAACCTTCACACAGCATATCCACCACGCGGAGTATGTGCGGCTTAAGAAGCTGGCAAAAGCTCGTGGTGCGAATACTCTGCAAGCTATCGCTCGACCTACGGATGGGAGGACCGAGCAGTCGATGAGTACGAAAATACGACTGGAGGCCGAGGCTCAGGAGAGGAAGGCCCAGGCTGGTTTGAAAGGGCTGCTTGCGG
Source organism: Recurvomyces mirabilis (assembly GCF_035927965.1). Taxonomy (NCBI): domain Eukaryota; kingdom Fungi; phylum Ascomycota; class Dothideomycetes; order Mycosphaerellales; family Teratosphaeriaceae; genus Recurvomyces; species Recurvomyces mirabilis. The sequence goes on along the minus strand of NW_027041937.1, from coordinate 444,313 downwards.
GAAGTGATGAAGAAGAGGAAGATAGAGATGCGTACATGCATGATCCACAGCTTGCTGGGCTGATGACGGGCTCTCAGAAGGTAGCACCGGATTTGACAGGCACCACCAAGCCAAGAGCGAATACGAGAGCAGCTGCGGGCTTCCTGCAGAGCCCACAGAAGGCTCGGAGGCAGCGTAAGATTTTGGACGAGAATGCTTCAAACGACGCTGACTCGGGATCTGACCTTGACAGCGGTCTGCCAGCCAAACGTCAGCAACCTTCACGAGCGCACACAGCAGGTGTCACCACTGCGGATCGAAAGAAGGTCGCTAATCCACAGCCCAAGACGAACGCTAATGGTTTCTTCAAGCGCTTCGCAAGTGACAGCGACGACCGCGAATCAGGCTCGCGGCCGGATGGCACGACGGCTCATCATCCAGACGAGAGGCGCGTGCGATCATCGCAAGCGACAGAACAACTGCTTGCTGGTCCGTCCAAACTCTCTGAGCCAGTATCTCCTTTCAATGTTAGAAGTCAAGCGACTGCAGACTTCCTGGCCAAACGTAGAGCAAGAGAAGCAGTTCGACAGAAGAATGCAAAGAAGGAAGAGAAGCAGAAGAGCACAAGCTCGATCGATGTGCCCACATTCCTATTATGACATCTACCACTTCTCAAGCATTGGTCGGATATCAATCTCGTTGGTAAAGCAACGCTTGCTCTGAAGATGCAGATCCCAGTACGACTGCGCAATATCATCTGCGCCGATCTGTGCAACGGGGAACGGATAGGTCAGCATGTCTGATAGTCTTCATTGATGGTGAGCAAAGTTCTCACCTTGGCTTCCGGCGGCATGTCCTTGAGCCAGTCCTTCGTCCTTGGGATATCAATCACGCCATCGATGATGGCATGTGCTACGTGTATGCCCTTCGGCGCGAACTCTTTGGCAATACTGGTAGAAAGTGCGCGGAGAGCAAATTTAGCCGATGCAAAGGACGACATCTGTGCATTTGCTTTGATCGATGCCGTTGCGCCAGTAAAGATCAGAGTTGGCTGGTGCTTAGCATTGGAGTCTTCGGCATGCTTCAACAACCCAGGAAGGACGGCTTGTGAGAATATGAAGGCTCCTTTCCTGTGGGATGGGTCAGCTTACTGGTTTGAAAGCACTGCATAGGAGCGCCCAGTACGTACACGCCCACATGCCAACCAGCACCGAAATCATCCACGCTTATCTCCAACAACGGCTTCCTGACGAACCTCCCGCTGGCATTAAAGATAGCTGCTGCGATCGGAGCATCCTTGAACTCCTGCTTGATCTTGTCGAATGCGGCTTTCACGCTCTTTTCATCTGAGATATCTGTGCTGATACCAATAGCCTTTCCGCCATTCTTGTTGATCTCTTCCGCCAGGGACTCGAAGTTCTCGGGGCTGCGAGCCAGGAGAACAACAGGATACGTTGCTGCGAATTTCCTCGCTACTGATGCACCTGTTCCTGGACCAACGCCAGCTACGATCGCGATGGGTGTGGTGGACATTGTTGAGATCAGACGGGTGGTGTGGATGAGGCGTGTTCGGATGGAGGTGAGCATGTGTATTGTTTGTTAGTTGTAGCAGCTCGTGTGAGCTTCTATAGCTTCTGCTTTACACTTTGGTTGCTTAGCAATAGCTCTGGCCGCGGCGTGATGAAGGTGGGTATGACGTGCTTTCAAATCACTAATCCGGGGCGCTTCGACCTAAGACTTTACATGGAATATTGATGCACCACAAATCACAACTTCCTAGTTCGGACACTTTCGAGACGATACAGCAAAAGTCCATTGGCTATGATCATGGCTCACAATTGGAGATTCCGACCACGGTTCGAGCTGGCCGAGTCTTAAGACGAATGCTGCAATTCGTGGCCTTTTCTGTGCAGAGCCTAGTTCGACGTCGTCGAAGCCGTTGTAAGGCAGCCACGACGCGTCTAGAGGGCCACGGTACTACTCTGGAGCGCGAGAAATAATGACTCGGAGACAGGACCCGGTGATTGAAGCAACCCGATCCACGACGCACAAGCAAGCTGTAGTGCTGATATAAGTCTTCCTGCGGTCTTGCCAGCGAGCGAGGTAAATCGCACTGTCAGTTGTTGGCCACCTTGCCGACGAGCCGATGTGCTCAGGCCCTTAAGGCATTTGATAGTATACAGACATGTTTGGGCAATGTATCAGAGGCCGTCAACACAAGAACGTGATCGAGCGAAAGACCCACCTCTATTAGGACTGTTTCATTACGACCAATAGAGACAGGAGACATTCGCCTTGATAGTGCTATACTTTCTTTGCCAGACAGTTCCGTGAGGTCTTGACAAACGACGACAAAGTCCGACCATGTAACATTACTGCCGCTCGGTTGCCGGAAAAGCCTCATCGTATCGCATGGCTCCGGAGTCTGGGGGTGCAGCTGGTTGTAACTATCTCTTTCTTCTCTGGGTATACTTCTCGAAACACTCATCCAAGACAACACCTACCCTTGCGCCTGCCTTTGACACCATAGGCCCCGTGAAGTGCCATGCAGCGTTTTGGTGACTAAATTGGATCTCTGCGTTCACTATCAAGGCGTCACGCGCACCTTCCGTCACCTTCATTGTGGCGGAGCTTGAGGCCCTTCTCTGTAACGACCCAGGCGGCCATGAGTTGCAGCAGACATTGTTCCGGATGCCAGATAGTGACGGGATGCGTGAGTACGATACGAGAGACGTGGGAAGTCTACGTGGTAGCGGGGAAGATATGCTAATGATACTGCCGGCAGGTAACGATTCTGTTCACGTCAGCGATGATCGAACAGAGCTGTGCCCAAAACAGGATATGATTTTGAACAGCGGCATCGTGTTGTTGGAAACGACTTTGCAATGCAGATATACCAAAATTCCGGGAAGTCGACTGGATTAAGAAGCTGGGAGCTAGCTTGCAGGAAAGATCAGCAGTGATGAAGGAGCCAGAAGAGGCAGAGAAGAGAAAGGGGGGCTTTCGGAGTAGTGCGTGGTCGGCTAGACCACATGGTACAGACAATATCTGCGTGGTGGCCGCGAACGCCCATGATCGGAAGCCGCATCGTACATACCACGGCGGAATGGATCTGAAAAACACGATGTTTGAATTACTTGATAGTCCTGCAGTGAAAGTAGATTGATTCTGCAGTCATGTCAAGCTGCTCACAAGCCGTCTTGGAGGCATGGCTTGGCGAGCAAGTGCAGTATTGTCGCGACGGTCTAGAGCTGTGTCCGAGCAGTCTAGTGTATCGCGTACTCATATATGACCTGCGTTTTCTTGAGATGCTGATCAGATCTCATGGCTTTGACCTGCATGGCAGGACGCTCTAGACGTGTATAAGAATTCAGTCAGATGCTTGGATAGCATTTAAGCAGAATGCATGCAATCTCTACCTGCAGCAGCTCCTCGATGGTGTAGTAGATCAATCTGTGTCCCGTCCAGATCTCACGAGAATCAAGCCATGCATACAGCATCTGTGGTTGTGTCTGACCTCGGCTTGGAAGAACGAGCTGGGTAGGTGCGAGCACAAACGGGTACGAGCATGAACCACACTTCAAAGCTCTTTCATTGATCAGCGAAGATTACCATACGTTCGAATCCGTTGCGTGAGTGCTGTAATAGAAAAGTGGTCAAATGTGTGTCAGCCGGGACGTGGAGAGTTATTGCATCTTGCATATGGAGGTCTGGAGCCGCAGTTCTAAGGCTGACCGCTCCAGGGCTGTGGAGTCGGAGTTGTTCAGCCTGCAGCTTCTCTCCGCAGGTTGCCGAGCTTCCCCAGAACCCACGGTAAAAAGAGCCGGCTAGATACTTGCTCCACTTCCATCTGGACGGCGGACTGTCTTGCCCGGTGAAAGGTTTAGGCTGCGACAGTCGAACGTGTTCCAAGGTACTGTCATGACGAAGTGTTCCAACCTCTAATAGATCAAGAATATCCTCGGTGTCCAGGATCAATTGTAGGATCGATTGCATCATAAAATCAAGAAGCAAGCATTTTTGATCCGGAGAAAATCGGGAGAAGCAGAAGTAAATTTCACGAGCCGGGCGACGGGCCTGTGGAACCGTGGGGTATTTTGCAGCTGTCAAGAACCCGCCGGAGCACTTCCCATCTCACACACCTCGTGGCCTCATGTTAGAACCCGTTTTCCACTGCTCCAAATTGGATGCGGAGAAGTGATCGGGCTTGGAGCTTCGTCGTCGTGTTTGCGTCGATGGAAAGTCAATCAAGAGATCGATGTCCAAGCCTCGGTGACCGCGTCTACAGCGCGACGGTGCATGCGGTAGATTGCTCGGGCGTGTGTCGGCGTAGGGTCTGGAGGCACACAGTCGCACTACGAGTGCCAGACAAATAGTCAGGCGGTGTGCTCACCGACACGGCCACCGAACAAGAAAGTTCGCGTGGGATGTACCACCCGCGTCGAGGCAGGTCAGAGTGACAGGACAGTTGAGGTCCCGGTACATCGGGTTGATGTCGCGGAAGTGGTGGGCAGAAGCCGCAGAAGCAAACTCTACTCTACACCGAACCTACTTTGCTGTCGCAGGAAATCACCCGACGGGACTCCGGTTCATGGTTGCGAGCAGAGCACGAATTTCTTCCGGCCTTTGGCGGCTGTCATTATTAGTTGATCGTGAGTATATGATGAGTGAGTCGGCCGTATCGCGTGCCCGTATGTTTGGTTTGCCATCCCTCACCATCAAGCTCTACTCTTTGTTACGTCCGAGTCATCCGCGCTGTCAGCTCTCGTGCGCGCGTCAGCGATACGTATTTTGTTGACAGTACTTCGGACGTCGCCACCCACGACTTATCACACCGCGGTGAACTCGTCAGCATATATTGCCACGTCGCGCGCTCTGAGTCTGAAAGTTTACGACGTGTCTCTCCAAGAAGCAACAGCCTACCAGACGGACGAAAAGATGTCGTTCACATCAAGTACGGCCTCCTCGCCATCTTCTTCTCCCCGAAGCATGCCCATGCTCATACGATCAACGTCTGCCGACACTTTTCAACGCAGCAGCAGCATCAACGCAATGTATCAGCACGACTTTGCAAGCAGCACGCTTAACAAGCGTAGCTATGCGAAGACAAACTCTTACATATCTGACGAGGATCTCTTCGGCGATGGCTATCTATCAGAGGCACCAGAGCCACCACGACCCGCCGAGGCATATTTGGCACAGCCCTTGTTGCCACCAGTAACGAAGACCCGTCGAACAAGCTCTTCTCACAGCAAAAGCAAAGCTAGTAGAGCACACAAAGTCACCTTCAAGACATGAAGGAAAGATTCATACATGAACCAAACCGTCCTTCAATATGGACAAAGAAAGACGAAACCGATCAATCATGATATCGAATGGAAGATCGAACTGACTATCGACGAACGAATGATCGTCGCTGGCACGACTGTCGTTCGAATTCGGTCCTTCAGATGTCACCAAATGCTCGACAACGCAGGCCTACCTCTGAATCCTCGAGGTCCGGCAATGAGTTGACGACAATTCGACGGTGTCATGGTGCGAACAACACTCCATAGCCAAGCCGGGGCCAAACCATGCTTCGCACTCCAGATCCAGATGTATGACAACGGCACAGGTTATCATGATCCCACAGGTCTGGACTGCGTGCATCGTTGACAGAGAAATACGTCGTGCGCCGGCCGCACAGCTGCAGTATCATGGCTTGGTGGCGGCGACCAGCAGCTTTTGCTGTCCAAAGGGCCCAAAGGGACAGACCTTGGAAGCACGAACAATGGTTCTGCTGCGTGACAGTGGACCTGCACGCGGGTTGCAACCGAGAAACTGCTGTGATGGAAAGCGTGGAGAAAGGAAATCTGGATGGGAGATCTGCACGGATATCGAGGCGTGGGCCGTGGGAGGAAAGTCCGAGCAGGGTTTAGTGTCGGCGGTTATGTAGTTTCTCTCAATGGTTGAATATTGCAACTACATCTCCACACACTATCTATCTTTCCCAATTGACATTGTGACGAGCTTGGCCGTTCTCAACATTCACAGAAGTGAGGCGTGTTGATTATGGTGGCTGTGTATCGCAATCTTGCCCATGGGCGAGATCCAACAATTTCAACACGTGAACTCTCGGAACGATGTGATCTATGCCGAGCACCCTGGCACGTCTGTCCTCATGTAGTCACTTGTTACTCGGAGGTGCAGCAGTCCATGCTGTCCAACGAATTCTCCTGCATTTGTTTCTGAGAAAGTGCTTGCAGGAGAAATGGAGAAAGCAGAGGACGAACGACAGCCTCTTATTTCCTCTGCAGCGTCAAGCTGTTGTACGACAGCGGAACGAACATACTGCGTTACATTCGACAAACGGCCCAATGCAAGGTCCACGAATGGCCATTGGCCTGGGATGGCACCCGAAAGCAGAGCTCGTGACCTGGCTGACCGCTTGATTTCCTGTTCCTCGCGCTCTCAGGCCGTGTCATCTTCATGGCCTGCAGTATTAATGCAGGAACGAGACGTCCGTGGTGGTGAAGATGAAGTTGACGCAAAATCACTACTGTGTCAGCGCTGTAACAAAAATGGAGAGCCTTCTAGTCATGAACAAGCAAGACGGGACGAGATCAGATATACAAAACTGTGACCATCTCGTCGACCAGGCCGAGTCACACGCTAGCGAGCAGGGATGGCTTGCCGAAGCGGAGGTCCTGGTTACTTTTGGCTCGTGATTGGCTAGCTGGACTTCGAGCTTGTCGTCTACCAGCGCCAACTGCAGCACCTCGCACACGCAAACCGCATGCCACTTGTGCCAACTCGAGCGCATGGCCTTCAGAAATAGGTATCCACTCTCGACGGACCGTTCGATGGCCCTCAAGGGTTCAGAACTCCGTCGACGGTCCCGGGTCGACCCTCTGGCGTACCTAAACCGTAGCGAATGGCCAGGTACTTTGTCCCATTTCATCACTCATAGGTGCCCGTCCCCAGCCTTTCATACACTCGCCTGGCCGCTTCTTGCTCTCATTGCTTGCCGACCGGGATGCCAGAATTGCAACGGATATTGTGGCGATCTGCGCAGGTGTATACTTAGGCCTTCGCTTCACTCAATATCTAGCCGCCCAAATCCGATTTGACTGGGCATCAGATTACGTCGGGAGGCGCTCTGCTGGGAGCTCTACTTGCACGCACATTGCATACTTACTCCTGTCTACACTCGACCTGCAGCTTGGCTTCTGCGCTCCTTCGAATTCGCTCTCTAAGCGCGGTTGCCTGCATCTCGACCGCTGCACAGAGCCCACAGTCCATTATTCGGCAGAGTGGGGCCTATTAAGCGCACGAGAGCTCGACTAGGAAGCTCTGGTTGCTCAGGCCGGTCCAAGTGACTTCACTCCTCGTGTAGCGCGCATGCTCTGGTACGTTACGTTGGCCCCTCGAGAACCACACAAGCGTTTCATATACCTGACACTCGCCACTTCCGGCTGGCGGCCTACTCTGCGACCACTTTGATCGACCTCCCGGCCATGCTTAGATCGTCCGACCTGTACTGACACTGTGCACGCAGCGTGCCGCACAATGTCTACAGGACAAACTATACATGAGAGATCCTCATCCTCAGCATCGAAACGCTCACACTCCTCCCGACCATCGAAGACCCGTGCAGCAATACAGCCACCTCAGCCAGCCTTGACACCAGAGAATGGCGACCAAGGCTTCGAGCCTTGCGCAGCAACGGCGAGTTTCCTACTCTATGCTCAGCGGAGTCGAATACTGGTGGTACACCACGACACACTTGCGATCGAGCGACGATTTGATCTGCATCGCGAGGATATTGTGTGGATACAAGTCGACAATGCTAGCGAGCGAGGATGTGGTCGGCTTGCGGTCAGCTACGATGCAGGTAGCACTGCAATAGTATGGGACATATTTACTGGAGGAGAGATCGCTCGCTTCTCAGCTTACGAGCATATGCGCGTCGCAAGCTTCCTTCGTAATGGTAACATTGCATTTGGCAACGATCAGGGTAACATCATCCTCTTCGAGCCGTCTACATCGGAGCATATCGCCGCACGGACCATTTTCGATCCTGTCACTGCACTCGCGCCATCTTTCGACTGTCGAACCTTCGCTATAGGCTACCTCAACGGCTCAATCCTAGTTGCAACTCTACAACCGTCCTTTACAATCTTGCATACTTTGACTACCAACAGAGCGCCGTCGCGCATCACTGGCCTCTCCTGGCATGGCTCGTCGTCAAAGCAGAAGACTGATATGCTTGCCACCCAGACTTCAGATGGTGACTTACGAGTATGGAGCGTGCCGAAAGTACCACACCAAGACCTTGTTCCAACAATCATTCGCGTCCTGCAGAGGGCTGAGTTGCAAGCTCCGGGACCTTGTTGGTTTGCGTGGTCAAAGAATGGGCGCATCGTCCAATACGCAGAAGGGTACGTATAGCTTGCGTGATATATTGTAGCCAACATGCAATTGTAAGGCTGTGCGAATGCTTGCTAACAATTCGCTAGGGAAACTCGAGCTTGGGACGTGCGGACCAAGCGTGTGACGTTTGAAGTTATACCAACTGCAGATGGAATTGTAGCAATGGCCAATTTTGGTGCAACGGCTACTCTTTTTACCCTTGGACGAAATCACACAGTACAGCAGTACGACGTTACGCCTGGGAAGGAGCCTATGCAAGTATGCAGTGTTGCCCACCCACCGTCAAACACTCCGCCTACACCACCCACAGATTTCGAAAGCCACAGTCGCAGGAAGAACTCTATCACGAGGTCGTCGAGCAGACTACCGACCACAGAGTCTTTAGGCGGCACTGAAAGCAGTGCAGACGAGGGTGGAGCATTGTCGCCGCTACAGAAGATTGCGAAAGAGATGGACACTCTGGACGCTTTGGAGTCTGAGCTCAGAGACAAAATTACGCCTCTGAGCCCATCGAGCAAGGCTTCTTCTGTCAGTTCGAAATCGTCTCGTGAGAGTCGGAGAGCACGAAGATACCTCTATGATCTTCCAGACTCATCCCGAGCTTCCACCACGACTGGATACAACGGCACCGAGTTTTCTCAAGGCGAAATACTCAAGCGCTCCGGCCATGAGAGCATGTCTATACGCTCCGTCTCTTCACTCGCATCTCGACCTCAACATGTGCGAACGTCTAGTCTGCGGAGGGAAGTCATGCGCAGCCCGGATGAATTGACGCAGTATGCCGCCATGGATCTGTTCCCATTCACGAAGGCACGTCTACGGGAAGTCGACTTCCGGACTCCCCACTATGGCGATGGCTTGCGTACCGCCGACTTACTACAGCGTGAGATGCTGAGTACCGTCTTTGGCTGGCACGAGGACATTCGCAGCCTGATTGAAGATGAGTTGTCGCGGCATAGGTCTGGATCAGCCAGTGCCGTATTACTCGCAAAATGGCTCGGTGATGTGGGCGCTGACAGTATGGCCTCCATGGTTGGATCTGAGTCTATGACATCCTCCGACTGGATGCTTCTCGCCCTGAGCTCGATTGGCAAAGACTCCCAGAAGAAAGTCGGTGAAGCTTTTGTACAGCGACTACTCGAGAAAGGTGACATACATCCGGCTGTTGCCATTCTACTAGGACTGGGCGAGTATGATGATGCTATCGAAGTTTACGTTTCGATGGGCTATTGGATGGAGGCTCTGCTACTCTCCTGCCTCCAAAACCCATCTGACTGGGGCCGACAAGCTTTCCTGGTCCGCAAATGGGGGGAGATTGCTGTTCAGCAAGGTCAGGCAGAACTCGCAGTCCGCTGCTTCTCGTGTGCAGCCGCTGAGACTTCTGTGCCATGGGTCTCCCCTCGTGCTCAACAAGAAGCAGCATTTGCAGCGCAAGAGCAGAAGACGAAAGATCCTGGAAGCATTGGCTACTTCACTAGCCCACCAAATTCACCTCCATCACGATCAGCATCTGGACGTCTTACTGCCAAGAATGCATCGCTCAAGCTTATAACCTCTTTCGGCGAGAAGATCACTACCCAAGCACCGAACAATAACATTGGAACCACGCCCATTGCAGAATCTGCCCTAAGTCCGGGGGGAGGTTGGCGTCAGGCAAGACCGAAGGGCAGCCGTGATCCGTCCTCGGCACGAACGGCCACACCTGGCGGATTCGTTAAGCGCAGACGTCTCCCATCGCGCGATCAAATAGAACGCGCTCAGAAAGAGGCTGCAGAGTTGGTGACACCGATGACGGCGTCGCGTGAGTTCACAGCCCCGCCACCACCGACGATGAGGCCAGACAGCCGTACGTCCAACACCAGTCTGCCGGAGCCTGCCACTGCGCTTCGATCACGTGCTTATGATGTCGAGAGACTGGCTCCCATTGCGTACGATGAGTCCCGACTGCTATCTCCGATTGTCGATCCGCATACACATCGCCGAGTGCGGTCCAATACTGGCAACGACAAACGCACAGGCCTGGCCGTTGATGTCGTACAAACACGATATCTTGAGGCTCGCTCACCTGCTATAGAATTGACCAAGGCCAAATTGGATGCTATGTATAGTCCGAGTACCGACAAGGCGCACGGCGAGGCGTTGAGCCCGTCTCTCACCGACAAGAGCAACAAGACGAGAGCCATCGACAACTACATCAACAGTGTCGACGAGGCGCGCAGCTCAGCTAGACGTGAGCGGTCCAGAGCGCCAAGCCGTAAACGTGGAGATAGTCGGCGAAGGGAGGATAGTCGTCCAGCACGTACGACCAGCAGATCAAGGGATACCTCTGCACCACGACCGCGGGACAACATGCATTATATCAAGGCACCAAAGCGATCACCAGCATCGCCAGTTCCAATGTCGCCAGATGAGGTGGCCCGCGCCGGGCAAAAGCCAGCAGCAGTCGAACCAGCAACGACTGATGACGAAGAGTTCTACAAAGTGGCCTCGCCCATTGTGTCCCCTATCTCTCCGGCGGAGAGACACCGCGGAGTCACCATTACAAGACCAGAGTCTAGACAAGCTCGTACTCTGAGACGCGAAACCAGTCGTCAACGAATACCACTTCCTGCAGATAGGGAGCGCGGTCGGAATGCAGCGAAGGGCCCAGGCGCATTGGAAAGGTCACCATCCATGCCTTTACCGATTTCGCCAGAGAAGAAGGCTGCTGCCGAGAACGACGACACCGAGAGCGACGGTAGACGTTTCCGTATCCGAGCGGTAAGCTCCAATAGAGGACTTGACAACCTCCAGTCCCGAAGAGCTGCAAGCCGAGAGGATCGCGATAGATCAAGCAGTCGTCGTCAAGACGGTACCGGCCAGCGGGTGGGTGTCCCTGGCACGGATCTATCGCACGACATCATTACGGAGGACCAGAGCTCGGTGTCATCTATGTCAAATGCGTCGAGCGGGAGGAAGAGGTTCGGTGGTCTTAGCAGGAGAGAACTGGCTGCTAAGGAGCTCGAGGACCGCCGTCTCTCGCTGGCTCGCCGGCCATCAGCCCCCCAGATACCGATGCCGCTGGACTTCCAGCCACCAGTGATCCGGCCAAGCATGGCGCCTCGGTCAAATACGGAGCTAGGTGACAGTCCGCGTTCTGCACACCCTCCATTGTCTCGGAGCCACACGGTGGAACCAGAACCCACGAACAAGTCACCGATCACGATCAAGCCGATGCTTCCACCAATGGGTCTGCCCGCGACTCCACGAGCCATGCGCAATCCACGCCCAATGGGCAGCACGGAGTCCAGCGAGCAAGGAGCCGCGCCACCGGTGCCCGACATGCCATTTGCCTACAGCGAGATATCCTCTGGTGGAAGTATCACTGGCTCAGCGCTGAGTCAGATCACTGGATCAAACCTCAGTCAGACCTCGTCTATTCCAAACCAGGCTTCCTATCTAACGCAGCCAAGTCAAGTCTCTGGGATTTCGAATCCACCCAGATCGCCAGTCGAAGGTGACGGGCTTGCCGCGTTGCTACCATCCACAGTTTTTGGTCAAAAAGGACAAGGTCTTCCTCGTTCAGCTTCGGCCCCCATCGACAACAATGTGACTGGCGTACATCCTGCTTACAAATCCACTCTGCCAAGCACCCGTCGTTTGTCTGCTATGCGGGGCAATGTACGCAAGATCTCACCGCCAGACAACCATGTGCCGCCAATCACACCAGTGAGCATCGACGAGACGATTGCAAACAACGAGCAGCAGATCCTGGTGCTCAACGACGAGCCAACGCATGACGACAACGAGCCTCCGATATTGCCAGAGCTTCAGCATCTTGCCGGACCACCACCTCCGCCACCACCGCCGATGATGTTTCACAATGCTAGTACAGTAAGCTCGGACATTATTAGCATTGCTATCGGCGGTAGCTCGGCTTCAGAACTGTCCTCTACATTGCCTTCGACGCACTACCCTACTTCCACTCCTCCTCACTACCCACAGCCTATGGAGAGGTCGACGACAAGCTCGCCAACCAGTCACCGACAAGGCAGAGGCAGCGTCAGCGAGACTTTCGGCTCTCGGTTCAGAGGCTATACCGACCGCATGCGTAGCCAGTCCCGCTCACGCGCAAAGTCACCTCCGACGGGCTCCGGTACGCCTCAGCCACATGCGCCATATGAGAGCATTCCGCCTCCTATGCCAGCTGGTCACCACTCTCGGAGCGGAAGCGTAGCCAGAGCAAAGTCACCCTACGAACTAGCAATGACGGCTGGAGGGCAGGATCAACAGCTGCCACCACCACCACCGCCTCCAATGCCAGACATGGAAAGCAAGCTCAGCGAGACCTCGATTCCTCCAAGCACGCTGCCGTCGAGCCGTTCGGGCAGCACGAACGGCTACCGTAATCCCAAAGACATTCGCGCCAACATGCCGCCGGAGACTTTGCAGCAGGGTGTTCAGAACGGAGGGTTCTTGTGAGGCCACCGACCCATATATATGAACATTCATACCGATCATACTATGCACAGAAAAAGACATCATAACAAGACTTTCGACTTTAGCGAGCGTGCTTTATATCCATCTGATTGTATGATACCCTTCTACACTTTCCGAAATTCACGACAGCATTTAGCGGCTTCGGCCCATGATTTATGGCATAGGCATTCTCATCAGCGCAGGCGCATATCTTATGGTTTTGACTGCGGATTTGATTTTCAGCATTTGTTTCGAGCAATATACATAGAGTGTGCTTCGGCGCGAACCACGCTCGTTGGCAAGGGCCATGGAAACGGAACGGTCTGGTCATGCACAGAACTCAACATGAGACGAACTGAGCATGGGCGTTTGAGACGAATGGGCCTCACGGCTGAGTTATATATACTGACTGTATCTTATCGTCGTCCTGAAGCATTTCTTCGTGTCCACTTAGTCTCCATGTCTTTCGCACATCATTGTGGTCGAGCTGTGTTGTGTCTTGTGATTGTGGCTGCCCTTACAACTCGTCTTCCGCGTATACCATGCATGAACTTCGTGTCTGCGCGACGACAGTGCACACTGTGCCACATCTTGGAGCATCTAAGCCGAGGTCGCTCAAGTGGTCGCATATGCATATGCAAGCAATATAGGCTTGTACCACACCAACCTCGTACCTGCAGCTTCGCGTGCCGTGCAATGATGTGCGGGACAAAAGTCATGGTTGTACGGAGGTCGCATGCTGCGGCCACCTTCTCGTGACACGTAGTGCATCTCGGGTCCTGCTCATCGTGATCTGATCCGAGGACTCTCGAGTTCCAAGGACGAGGACCCGAAGCTGTGTCTTTCGTGCCGAGCATAACGGACACGTTGTGCGCAGTGGCCCGGACAGTCAAATCTTGTGGCAAGTGTAGCGTGTGCGGCTGTGCTGCGGTATGGCGGATTGACATGAGAGGTCTGGTGCACGTTCCGTCATGAGGGTCGTGTTGCATGCTCGAGAAGATGCTCTGACAGCGAGCTCAGAGCAGCGGTCCTGGATCATCTGTTACAGTGTGACAGAGGCAACATACCAGGCAGCGTCTCCAGGAAGCTTGGTCGAGGAACATGCTACGGTGCATACCGTCTTCAACTGCTCCAGTGTTCTGCGTAGGGTCAAATGAACAGCTCGGGGTCACGTCTGAGTCATCATATCCCTCAAGTAAGCGTGCAGGCCAGCTACCTTGCAGCGTGAAGGCTATGAGCGATGTACAGCTCACGTTTTGGACCATTACGGCCTCAACCTGACAAGAGCCACCATCTCACTAAACAGGAATAGGCGTCCCACTACCACTTCCTGGTGTGTCAACACCACTATCTGCAATCCTCTTCTTCTTCCCTTTCTTCTTCCTTGGAACAACAGCCGGCTTCTGGCCATAGTTCGCCATGCTCAAATGACTACCACAAAGCAGACATGTCCCATCTGCCAAAGGTTCGCAGAAGATGCTAAGACAAATGCTGCATACGAAGCCAATGTCTACCACCCTTTTGTGACAGAAGCAAGCAGCTCGGAAGTCTACACCCTCACCTTCACCAGGCATGATCAGGTGATCGCGCGCTGTCTGATCGGGTAGGTAGGCGAACATGAGGTACTGTAGCAGACCAGCTCGTGCTTGTGGTGTTGACAGTGACATGTAGATTCCACCAGTAGTGTCAGCAGCTTGCTGTAGAAAGACAGGATCGCCGGCAAGCTTGAGAATGTCGATGGGGATGCTCAAGCGCTGGCAGGCAAAGATGGAGTTCATGATCTCAATGTACTTGTCCGCCAGGTCGCCAGACACGGAGACGATCAGGACTCGGCTGGTCAGACCTTGTGTCGTCTGATTAGAGGTAGGATCGTTGTTCAGATCATTGCCACCAGCTACAGAAGAAGGGTCCGAGTAGTTGAACTGGGCATTCGTAGTCGTGGTCGGAACGGTTGAGGTCTGCTTAGATATGTAGGCCAAAGCACGTGTCAGCGCTCCAGCCAGCATTGTAGAAGGAGAAGACTGTATTGCTTCTGTGGTCGTTGAGTCCATGAGCTTGCGCAGATTGTCCATGAAAGCATACTCCATCTGTGCGAATGGCCGGTACTTGTTGGCATCGTCAGGTGGCTGCACAGCACCTCCTCTTCCTTCGCCGTTCTGAGCATGGCTATTGCTCACACTCCCGTTCATCTGCGTCTCTTGCTTCCTGGCATGAGCAGGAGTAGGGTATAGCCATGCCGCTCTCTCGGCGTGGCTGGCTATAACGGCAACTCGATTGGCATAGTTGATAGCCAAGTGAGCGTTGATGAAGACGAGGAGATTGGCTACTGCCTTGGATAGTGGCAGACTGTCACCTAGCAGTGCCCAGGCATGTGGATTAGTGTCGAGGATGATGGTAAGTAGCGATGGCGGCTCGAGGTCTTCGTGAGCCTCTGCGCGGTCAGTCGCATCGACTACGTTCATCCTGGACGAGTATGCCCGTTGTCGTCGTGCTTGATATGATAGATGAGGTTATCCGTACCCAAGCACAGACGCTGCCAGAATGCTCACGGTGGCGCGACTTATTGCCAGCTCACTCTCCTTGACGTTACGGCGTTGACAGCATCTCACCGACTCCGACACTGCTTGCTAACCACTGTAGCAATAATGATCGCGAGGTTGTGAGTTTATGAGGGTAAGAGTCACGCGCGATGACTAAACATGAGCTGGGCCGAAGGATAAGCGGTCGGGTTGAGTTGCCCTTCTAAGACTTGCCGCAGGCGGTCATGCTGCAACGAGATCGATCGACTTCACTTCCAAGTGCATGCCAAGACGATGCGGCATTCGGTTTTCCGCCGTACGTAGAAGTGCCAGTTGTCTGACTTCTCAGCACTTAAGTATAAGACGCACTTGCCGCTGATGGTAAGGAAGACATCAATCGCAACTTTCAGATCCTCAAGCTACTTGTCCCATCAAGATTCTGCATTCACTTCCCTGAACGGATATCGTTTGGCTCGTTTGGAGCAAGCTGGGTATGGAGAGACAGAATGCAGGAGGCTCAACAGCCATCATGGAGCTGGAAGCAATCCATCAAAAGGAAGACGCATTCAGCCTCTCGAATAAACGAGCGACCATTGGCGGCCGTAGTCTGAAGTCCATCCGATCAAATCAAAGTCACGGAAACGACGACAGGAACGAGACCTTACCATCACCAACGATCGCAGCCGAGCATCTCGAAAGATGGAACTACCCACGCAAGAATATGTGGCGTGTCTTCGCCACCTTCTGGTCCTTCCTGATCATGGGCGCCAACGACGCCACTTATGGTCCGATCATCCCATATCTGGAGACATACTACGACCTGAGCTACGTAGTAGTCTCGCTCATCTTCTTGTCACCATTCGTTGGCTACAACGCGGCTGCTCTGCTCAACAACTCCATCCATCTCAAATTTGGGCAACGTGGCATTGCGTTCCTTGGACCAGTATGCCACATGATTGCTTATATCGTCATTGCAGTCCATCCGCCATATCCGGTCTTGGTGATTGTGTTCATCATCGCGGGCTTGGGCAATGGTCTCGAGGACTCGGCATGGAATGCCTGGATCGGCAATATGGCCAACGCGAATGAGATCTTGGGATTCTTGCATGCTTTCTACGGTCTTGGCGCCACGATTGCGCCCCTCATAGCTACGACTATGATTACGAAAGCTGGACTACCGTGGTACTACTGGTATTATATTATGGTATGGTGAAGTGTAGAATTATTAAAGTGCCTAGATGCTAACATATGGTAGATCGGTGCTACTGCGATCGAGATAGGGACTTCATTGTGGGCGTTCTGGGGCGCAACTGGACAGGTCTTCCGTGATGCACATCCTCGCACGAGTGATGCAGGTGGTTCAAGACTCAGGGAGGCAGTTCTCAAGCGACCTGCTGCTCGTGTCGTTTGGCTATGCGCACTATTCCTGCTCGGGTACGTTGGTATCGAAGTCGCACTCGGCGGTTGGATCGTCACTTTCATGATTCGTGTCCGACACGGAGCTCCTTTTGCGAGCGGTATGACTGCCACTGGTTTCTGGCTAGGCATTACTGTTGGACGAGTGATATTGGGCTTTGTAACGCCTAGGATCGGTGAGAAGCTGGCTATTGCTGTAAGCTCATTGAATGTGTGATAAGTGTTATTTTGACTGACGACTAACAGATCTACCTCCCAATCGCGCTCGGCCTCCAACTACTTTTCTGGCTAGTACCACAATTCTATGTCTCAGCCGTGGCAGTCTCACTCCAAGGGTTCTTCCTTGGTCCGATGTTCCCGGCCGCGATGGTAGCATGCACCAAACTGCTGCCGAAGCATCTACATGTCTCGGGCATTGGCTTCGCAGCCGCATTTGGTGGCAGCGGAGGTGCCATTTTCCCTTTCGCGGTTGGAGCAATCGCGCAAGCGAAGGGCGTGCAGGTCTTGCAGCCTATCATCGTGGCGCTGCTTGCGGTGATCTGGATGCTGTGGATGGGACTGCCGAGGATTGGGAAGAAGAAGGAGTAGCACGAGCGAAGGGATCAATGAAGATGGTATCACCCACCTCACCTCATCTGACATGTGAATGCTCGGCCGTCGATCGTTCCTTCCACTTTCGAGCTGTGTCATTAGCGGCATGATACTCGAGCCTAGCCAATCGACTGCTGCATTACTTCGATGTTCGACATCAATTGACTCCCTCACGACATCCTTGCGAAGTCACCATGGCTCTGAACTACGCTTTCTGCAAAAGGGCAGGCGACGATGCGCTGCTGCAGGGAGTGTCCAAGTAAGCCTGCCTACATCATTTGCTTCTGCATGCCTCTGACGTGAAATGCTACACAGTCTCCTCAAGTCGCAGAATTTCGCCGACCTCGTGGTCACTCTTGGTGACCCCAGCTGGTCTCTACACAAGGTGATACTCCGTGCAAGATCCCAGTTCTTCGCGAAAGCACTCGAAGATGACTTCAGGGTGAGCATGACGTCCGACCAGCGCAGTTCTCACGAGTTGACTTGTCGTGGTAGGAGGCGCAAAGCAGCAGCATCGAGCTGCACGACGACGACCCTGATGTCATGGGTAAGATGTTCTACTACATCTATCACGGTGAGTACGATGATGCCGAGATAGCCACAACTCCTATGCTTGTCAACGTGCGCATGGTTGCGGCTGCCGAGAAGTACTTCGTCGATCACTTACCTGGAATCGCCACCAGCAAGCTCGATTACTACACCGAGCGGGACAACGGATGGACAACAGTGGGGTTCGCAGATGCAATCGAGGAGGCTTACACGACTACTGCAGATCAAGGACGTCAACTACGCGACACACTGCTCGAGGTCGTCCTGAGGCACAAGTCGGACTTGTTCGACAATAAGAAGCCAGAGTTCTCCTACTTCCAGGCCATGGCCGTCAGGACACTAGGTTTCGCTGCGGACGTGGCCTCGGCCCTTTGCCGTGCGCCAATCACTCCTCTCTATAGGTGCCCGAGCAGTAACTGCAGTGTTGTTTTCCGTTGCGAGTTTGGCGAGGCAGATCTCCTGGACTGGGAATGTCCAGAGTGTGGTGTTGCAAGGGAGGACTGGAAGCCCATAGATTGGGATGACTTCATGTCCACAGAACTAGATCAGGTCCCGCAGCCTTCAATCGATGATTGATGGCTCTGCAAGAGCAGACGCGGCAATGCGGCATTACATAGAATTTGCTTCTTATTCATGGTACTAAGAGCCGTCGACTTACTCCATCAGGCGCACTCACTTGCGTAGCGTGGCAGGCGTGATGGCAGAAATATAGCAACGTGTCTGAGATACAACATCTATCTCCTCTTGCCCTTGGTTGGGGTAGCTTCGAGCAGATCAGCGAGCAGCTCGCGTGCCTTCCGATCTCGAGTCTCAAACGACTTATTGTAGAAGCTTGGCAGAATTCTCTTCGCATCTGTTGAAACATCAGCATAGTGTGAAAAACTAACCCAGTTTTGAACATACTAGCATGATCGTCCGCAAACTCAACAGTCTCTGCGCCCTTCTTCTTCGCCTCCTTCACCACCTCCTCAAGCAATGCACTTCCGACGCCCTTCTTTCGATACTTCAACCTGACAGTCCAAGCCTTGATCTCGCCGACCCAAGCCTTCTTCCTTTTCTGCCGTCCTTCTCCAGATATCCAGTCCACAATGACCGTGCCAATAATCTCGTCACCAAACTTCGTGATTATCACATCCGCCTCGCCCAACCATTCGAAGTTGATCGTCTCAGCCGTATAAATGTACTCTTGCGTGAGGTAACGACATGCCGCGAGGACCGTGAATATGATACCCGCACATGTGGTTCCTGCTACCCATGCGTCTCCTCTGCTCTCAACCATATATCGAGCCACGAGCGCCAAAACTGCAACGACGACTGCCATATTCACGGGGTTGGTGATCAAGATGTTATTGGCAGTCTGCCTCATCTGAGCAATACTGTCTGCCGTGAGTTTCAGGGCGTCGACCTTTTCGTCGTGCTCAGTCGCGAGATATGTCTTCAACTCAGGCACGTCCGCCAAAGGATCCTCGGCAGGATGAGTGTCCGCCATTGGCGAGTCGACGGGCTGCGAAAGTGGAGAGGGTGGTGGTAGCGATGTGGTCGATCCTCGCATCGACGGTGGGGTCGAGATGGGGCTTGAAGGAGGTGAAGCGTGAAGTCGTAAATTCGTCCGAAGAGAAGCAAAGAAGGCTATATCAAGTCAATATACCGGTCTCGTGACTGCAATATAAATTTTGGTCGTACCAGCCGAAGTTCTGAACCCAGGAATATTCTTGCTCACAATCGCACTGGCCGGTTGATCCTTCAATCGCTGTCTCTGCAACTGCACCCTCGTAGAATCCTCCCTCGGCGTTAATCTCAAAGGTGAAATAGCATTGCCGTTGACATATTGCTGTTGTTGCTGCGCAGTCGACAAGAACGTCCCATTTCCATTAGCCGCAGCCGAATTATTAGCGAGGTGAATGTGAATCGGGTGCAAGTGGGTTCGCCCCATAGCCGCGCAGAAAAGCAGAGAATGACCGAACTCTTCACATCGTCAAAGAGCTAGCTGAGAGGCAGCGGGCGCGCACGTTGCTATATGACTGGCAGTGAGGGTCTGCTTGGCATGAGAAGGGAAGGGCAACTACCACCATGACCTGAGGGCGAGGCTCGGCTGCTGGCCGGTGTGGAAAAAAGCCTTCGCCAACCAACGAGCGATGCGGACTGGTTCTTCGGCTCAGATTCCAACGGCGTAGCAGCGGCGCAAGCAGGCAAGATTCTGGACTTGCATTGGCGAACGGACGTTTTAGTTGGCTAGTATCGCACGCTTATCAGGGCATTTTCGTGAGCAAGATAAAGCTCGAGCTACATTCTGTTGGAGAGCTCATGTTTGTGTGCGGCGTTGCGTCAGCTCTGTACGAACTGAAGGGTCTTCTGGGGCGATAGTGGCTGCATGAGACGTGCAGGGATGATTAGTTCTAGTATCGTGTGGCACGACCAGTCTCGACGTCTGGGCATGTCATGACCTCTTTGGGTTGACTGAAGCTCACCATGCCTTGGCTTCGATATGAACCAACAGGCTAGACTTGCGGCACAGTCGCAGAAGATCGCCTATTCGATCATTAACCAACAGCAGCACGAAGACCCAGTGGCGTCCATCTCACAATCCGTCTATCTCGCGTGATCGCCATCCACGTCACCGAAGGATCGGAAACCGCATGAAAAGACGCAACAAAAGCACGACACATGAAACGCTGAGCTCCAGCAGTACACACATACAAGCTCCGCTCATGCATCCCAAGGACGAACTACGGTGAGAAGCGAACGAAAAAGCTATGTCAGAACTAGCTGCTTCACCATATGATTGGTCGGTGGAGTCGAAAATTCACATGAAGCGTCGTGTTTCGATCAATGCAGCAAAAGCTGCCGAGCAAAGATCGGTCATGAGCGGTGTTGGTCTACATCATACAGCAGCAGGGGATGACACCTCCTTTGTCTCGCTCACTTCCACTATATGCCGATAAGAAAGTTTCATGCAGCGTACGCACGAAACGACGCTGTCATATCGATAGTCGGCTTGATGTCTAGTCGATGATGTCCCAGACGTCTCTCCACTTTACACTTCGAATAGACTATAGTTATCAGACTTGGACAGTCTCGGCTAAAGGCGTGCGATTACACAGTTGATTTGTTAACGGCTTGCCATTAAGTTCAGATATTTTCTGTTCGTAGGCTATGTGTACGCGAAGAGCTATACAACCTGTCGTTGGACCATGCTGTTTCGGCATTGCATAAGTCATGACCACAGCATTGTAGTCGTCAGTGTTCTGTCAACAATACAATATACGCAATCTGTGTCCAGAAAGGCAAATAAGTCACCAGCAGTCATCACGGTAACGCCATGCATAAATACCCCACAGATCCATCGTCCTTCTTTTCCAGCAGACGACCCTGTATTGTACGTCGCCATATAACGGATCCTGCCGGCCTCCTGCCAGTGAACGCCATAAGCAGTAGCACCACCTTCCCCCATCCTGTATACATAAGACTCCCCTCACGACGAACTCCCCGCCCAAGCCCTCCACCACTTCCGCTGACTAGAATCCCGCTCCTCGTCCTCCCGCCATTCGACACAACCCTACTTCGCCGGCTGCGGACTACTCGGCTGCAACGCATGCACATGATTTGGCGCCTTGATAATAACCCCATTCTCCTCTTGCCTACAGACGAGACTATTCTGCACCCACGGATCCGCCAGAATCTCATCCGTCGTTGCTCGTTTTCTCGGGTCCAGTTCGAGCATTCTGCCGATGATGTGGCGGGTCTCTCTCGGGAGCAGTCTGAGCAGGCGCAGTGGGCCCTTGATGACGGGTTGGTTGTTCGGGTCGCTCTGGGTGCTTTGGCGGCTTACGGATTCGCTGCCGGGTGCACTGTTGGTACCGCCCTCGGTGTGGTGATGGTGATGGTGATGTCCCTGGTCGTTCGACTCGTCTACGCTTGTATTGCGTGATGGCGGTGCGGACTGGATCGATCGCTTGCGTTGGTCTTCCGCTACGACTGATCGTCTGTGCTGATCTAACAGCTTCTCCTGATCGGGATCCGGAGGCGAGACGAATAGTCGGTATGAGTTGTCTGATAGCCTTGGTGCTTTCCATGGGAACCTTCTAAGTGTCATACAGCAGAATATTATCGCAATTGACCAGACATCTGTCGGGCGTGGGTCGTATCTCGATTGATCGTAGACTTCTGGGGCGAGATAAGGGTCGGAACCAACGACACCTGGGAATCGTTAGCCAAGGATCATCCATGCAAAAGGCGATTTGCTCACCAGTAGCTAGCACGACATCATTCTCAAACGGATACCGGAACACCACCGCACTTCCAAAATCAATGAGCTTCATAATACCATGCTCATTGATCACCACATTGTCTAGCTTCAAATCTCGATGTGCCAGGCCCATACTGTGCAAGTAGCAGACACCACCCAGGATCTGCAACGTCGAGCAGTAGATCTCTTCCCTTCCCATCTTGCCCGTCATGACGGTCGCGAAGAGGTCGAACGGAGCATACTCCATGACCTCATACCACTTGCCCTTCTCGTGCACAATATCGATCGTCTCGATGACATTGCCGTGATGGAGCGTGCTTCCTATACAGAACTCCGCCGTGACTTTCTTGTTGTATTCTTTCTCGCTTTCGTATGCGTGGCGATCTCGGAATTGTTTCACAGCAAAGACGGTGCCGTCGCCCGTTCGCTTCATAAGTCGAACAGAGCCTCCTGCCCCTGACCCCAGCATTTTGCCGAATTTGCCATACTTCGATTGCAGGCCGTGATCGTCCGCGAACGGCACACTGGACTGCACTGCTGCGCCATTTGGTGGTGTCGATGTCCCGTCTTTGTGGCCACCATTCGAGTTATGCTTGTCTTCATGCTTGTGAGAGCTTCCAAACTTGAAGAATCGCTTCAGATTTGACTTTGAGCTATGCGATTCCTTGTCTTGCGAGTTGTCATCGTGCTTCTTTCCTCCAAATATGCTAGAGCGCTTATCACTGAAGGTTTGCAAGCTTGTTCCGCTGCTATTCGACCGTGGTAGAGTTGGAGCATTGTTGGTCATGGCTCCAGGTACAGGTGGTACTGCTGTGGTAGCCAGCCCAGAGTTCGTATATCCTACTGTCGGGTCCCGGTCGCCAAACCTGTAGCTGGTAGGCCTAGAGCTTTGCGAGTGTCGCTTAGCTGGGATGGAGGACAGTGGATCACTGGTAGGCGCAGTGGATGTAGAGAGTCTTGGTGTGCCAGGTGCTGTGCCTGTAGGCGTGCCGGCCGGACTGACCTCACTAGAATCTGTCGGTCCAACCGAGAATCTTGGGGTTGGCTTTGGATGCGCGGCTATGCCTGCGGCGTTTTCTACCGATGCCGCTGTTGCTTGTGATGGTTTGTCGTCGTGCTGAGGGGAGGTCGACCGCTGTGGTGTCATCACATCTGGTATGACACTTCGCAATGCCGGGGCTCCGGAGATGGAACCTTTGGCGTCTCGAGAGTACGTCGCAGCTGGCGTGAGGGGAGGTGAGTGTACCGCAGATGTAGGCGGAGACTGTTTCGGCGTGCCATGACCCGATCCAGCTGGTAGCCGTCGACTTGGTGTGGTAGTCCCGGAAGGCATGCGCGAAGCTGGCTGAGAGCCAGGTAATGAGACTGGTTCAAAAGCATGATGTTGCATCCGCGAAGATTGGATGTTGTTCTGCAATGTGGTCTTCAATTGCTGAAGTTCCTGCTCAGCCTCAGGATTCAGATCATCACGCCTCTGACTGCCATGTTGTGTCAGATCTTCGACAGCATGGAGGCTCTGCTCGGGAGATATGTGCTGGTCATGTGGTGCGAAGCGGACGCCCTGCGCCTCAGATACTTCTTGTACAGGAGTAGCCATTGTGTCGATTCCACCAATCTCTATCTTGCTCTTTCCAGGTGAACAGGTGATTGCACCTCAGCTGTGTCTGCAGCAGAGACGTACTGCAGACTCGGCAGTCCCGGACGCCTGTACGGCTTGAGATGGATGGTCAGTCAAGCTTCTTACAGGGCGTATTGCACACGCTGATGACTGAATTGTCTGACCCGCCGTTTTGGGATCCCGCGCTGAACCGCTCAGCTCCGCAGAAGGCTTCGAGGTTTACGCCGAGTGGTCCGTTGCAGGCAGATCGTAAGGAAAATAGATGGTGATGTTACTCTTCGGCGTGTCAAAGTATACACAGGCTCTGACGCAATAAAGCTCTGAGGATTTTGCTACCAGAATATGTCAGAATAACGAATCCCAGCTTCTATTTCCTTTCTCGGCCAGCAGCAAGGATCAGCAGGGCAGCAGCGGACAGTGATGCGATGTGAGATGTAAGCCTGACGCGACGGTGAGTAATACGGGAGGAAAAAGAGCTCGAGTATATACAGTACGGTAGCAAAAGGTACCGCACGAAAGAGCTGGCAAGAAGACTGACGTTTGGTGGGGCTGCTTTCGCTTCGGATGATCTGCCACAGGGCTGCCGAGAAACGCCCGCCTTCTTATGCATGTGAGGTACTGTAGATGGGAAACGTGGGATGGGGAACACAGCAGCGGTATCGGGGCGGAAGTGTTTGCGGACATGACGATCATTAGGTATATTGCATAGTGCAACGCAACGTAGACTAGTACTGAGTGCTTCCCATACTGATGTTGCTGCCGGAGAACCGGATGAGGCAATTGCAGTAGCTACACGATACACGGTACGGTGAAGAGATCTAAGTTCAAGATGTGCCATACTCCCGAGGCAAGCTATACACATATCAAAGTCTGCCACCAACATACCGAGCTTTGAGCATGGTTGACGCGATACAAGCATGGTTGATCGAACACAGCGTTCACCACACTTCGCTCAACATCGTCTGGACTGGAGGCTGCGACATGCGGTTGGGAGGCAGAAACTTTGCTGGCCCAACTGTCTCACCTCGTGAGAAAGGCTTGGCTGGACAGCTGGTTTCAACAGCCAACGTTCATTACGAGTACTTACCTGCCATATGTCATGTTCCAGTACACAGCTTTAGTCAGAGCCGCTCGAGGTTGTTG
Source organism: Recurvomyces mirabilis (assembly GCF_035927965.1). NCBI lineage: Eukaryota > Fungi > Ascomycota > Dothideomycetes > Mycosphaerellales > Teratosphaeriaceae > Recurvomyces > Recurvomyces mirabilis. The sequence continues at coordinate 419,382 of NW_027041937.1, read as the reverse complement.
TTGCTTGTCGTACCGGCAACAAATCTCATGTGGTCAAGCACTATCACCAGGTGCAGACAGTGCGAGGTACACGGAAGAAAACGTCACGCACTGGTCAGCTCAGGATCACCCTGACGATGTGAAGGCAGCGGGTCTTCACACATGATCGCATTAGCAAGATTGTACTGTTTGTAGAACGTAGATTCTTGGGGAGACCAACCAGTCCAAGTTTGAAATTCGCAACCAATACTGGCTTCGCGCCCAAAACGCCGTCATTGCTTCGTTGGCCTTCCCGGTGAAGCACTCCAAGACCCTCTCACGACCAAAAACGCTATCGCTCCCTCGGTGATAGCTTCGGCTTGGTTGACGCGGTGTACTCTTGCGTGAAGGGGTGCCCGTCACAGCCAGAGCAGTTGCCCAGTGATCGTCCATGTCAGGGCTGTACCGTCGTGCATACCATACCACGCCCAGCTAATACCGATACCTCGTCGAATAATCCTTCGGACTAACCACCAAACCCCGTCCCTTCTTCGCACCCTTATAAATCGTCTCAATAATATCAATCAACTCCTGCTTATCCTCCAACACCCAATTCAACTTGTTATTATTTCCCGTTCCGAAATCACACATCATGTGCTTGTTGCGGAAGAAGAACATCAGGGTGACGGTATCGTAGAGTTCGTACATCTGTTTGAAGTCGGGCACTTGGTCCAGGTCGCAGACGTAGATGACGGCGAAGTTTTTCACGCGGTCGGCGATTTTGTAGAGGACTTCGTCCTGGCGCATACAGTCTGGATCCCAGTCGCGGCCGAAGCGGATTACGACTAGGCGGTCTTCTTCGGACATGATGGCTTGATCGACGTGCCAGCCTGTTACTAGATGGGGAATCACAACGGAGCCCATGGTTGTGGTTGTGTAGAGCAATGTACAGCTGTGGTCCTGAAGTCTTATGCTGTGTGTTGGTGTGGAGGGTCAGAGGCAGCTTTTACCTTTGGCTTAATCCCGCCTGCGTGTATTAAAAGGATCGTCGGATCGTGAAGGAAGAGAGGCAGCATGTGAATCAACATCGTGGCGCAAGGCTAGCGCCACACATGACTCGCGCCAAAATTGTCGCATCAAAAACGAACTTCCTCCATCTAGAGCACGTGCCTTGCTCATAATATTCATCGAGAGTCTACCAAACCACCCCAGCAAGAGTCTAATTCTACCGCCACGCAAGACATATTCAGCGACCACACCATCAATCGTCGGCCACCATGAGGCTCACAGCAGAACTCATCAACAACTCGCACAAAGGTTACCTCAACCCACTCAAAGAGCGCGAGCTCGACCTACGAGGTACGATGACCCTAAGAACAGATACTACACAAAAAGAGCTAGTTGATACATAGTCCAAACCTCAAGGCCACAAAATCCCCGCCATCGAGAACTTGGGTGTTGCTGGCGACCATGCCTGTATCGACTTTACCGATAACGATCTCACGACACTCGGCAATTTCCCACTCTCGCCACGATTAGAGGCGTTGTTGTGTGCACGGAATCGAATCAGCAGTATACAGCCGAGCCTTGCCAAGAGTGCGCCGAATCTGAAGACGTTGGTCTTGACGCAGAATAATGTTAGCGAATTGGCGGATTTGGATCCATTGCAGGCTTTTGCGAAGCTTACGCATGTGAGTCTGCTGGAGTGTCCGGTGGCGAGCAAAGAGGTGCGTATTGAAGGATACTGTGGACACGGTAAAGGGGACTAGGCTAATGACCAGCAGAACTATCGATACTGGATACTATGGCGAGCACCGCAGATACGATATCTCGACTTCCAAAAGGTCAAGGAAGCAGAGCGGGAGAAGGCAAAGGAGTTGTTCGGCACAGTGGAAGCACCCACGGATCTGGCGCAAAGCATTATCGCTGTACGGTCGAATAAGCCATTGAGCTATAATGCACCAATGGCGAATGGCGCTAAGGCACAGCGGGTCACGATCACCGAAAAGGAGAAGAAGAAGTTCGAGGCGCTGGTGCGGAAAGCGAAGACACTGGCTGAGGTGCAGAAGCTGGAGAAGGCGTTTAGTGAGGGAAGGCTACCGGCCGGTGTGGGTGAGGACGACGACGTTATGGATGAGACGTGAAGCCATTGCACGTGAAGGATGGCCCAGAATCGTTGCTCAACAGCGTTGTTGTACAGAGGCATTAATATAAGCCACCAGGGAGTTGCGCATGCACATGGTATATGCACCCACGCACACCGCCACTGTCGAAGTGTAACGTCCTCGATTCAAGCTCGAAAGGATCGCACGAAAGGTAGCCGATATGTATCCTTGCTAATGAAGACACCAACTGATATATGCATCAGATACTCTCCTTGTGACTGGCGAGCCCTCCTGTCGGTAATCGCCATCTGCTGGGCTCCTGGCTAGACGAACGGTAAGGTAGATGTCGAAGTTTCATCTGAGCTTCGGCAGTGCCCTTTGTTCTCATGCAGCTAGGCGAGACGCGGCGTGGGACGTCGTTATGCAAGGTATGTTGTACAAAAAGTCCAGTGTACATGCAACGTCATGCGCGGTTGGGTGTGCGATACATGTGATATACTGGCTACACACAGTACAACATCGACTTGATGTACCACCATACTCCTAGCATAAGTATCCTGCACGAGGCTGGAAACTCATATGTACACGGCACACCGCTGGAGAATGTCTGACGGCGTTCACTCCGCACACTGCATCTCATACACCAACGCATTCCAGCAAAATGGAACCAGGTCAGCGAAGAATGCACGTCAGAACCTTATCAGTCACTCCGCCTACGCAAGGACAATGAAGAAAGTGGTTTCGGCCACGCGATAGTTGGTCTATGATTGCTCCAATCTCAACTTAGGCAGGGAGTGCTTCTGCTGGTGACTGGATCGAGTACTGCCAATCTTCGAGACCTCGTACCCTGCCATCGACTCGCTTCAGATTCGTTGTCTTATACAACTGTCAATCAGCTGCTTTGCACGTTCTATCAGCATTGCGTTGCTTACGGCTCACCCTCGTCACTCGTTCAAGTGTGTGCCTTTGCACGAAATCTGGCTCCTGCTCACCATTCCTTTGATCCGTTTCAGCGTTGCTGTTGTCTTGTGAGCGTGCGTTGTCTTACACATTCGACTCTGGCATCTGCAACATCTAGGTCGTGAGACATACACTCCTGTCTCGGGAGGCGAGCAACACACTATATCCCCTCTTGAAAGGAAGACATAAAACGCAAAAGCTCCTCCGACTTAGGCAAAATGTCTGGCAAGAAAACTGGCAACACAATGGGCGACTGGTTTCGCAACATCTTGTCGTGCTGTGACAAGCAGGAGGAGGAGGAAGAGGAGAGGCCGGCACTTCAGATCGTGAGTCGTGCTTACCCCTGAGGGAGTCTTATCTCCACTTGTTGACTATGAGTAGAGTGGACCGATAGACTTCAGGCGAGAAGATATAAGCAGTAAGTCGCCTACCATACGTAGAAAGTGCTGGTCGGGTGTTATGCTAATACTCTGCCTTAGTACCCGGTCTCGATCCTGAACAGTGAGCCATAACCCAAGCACTCGGGCGAGGCCAGACACCATACTCACGTTCTGCTCACAGACAACGCTGGATCCGGGAAAAAGCCATAACAGACGCTGGTCGAATGTGGGACCATCTTCAGCCCCTCCGCTCGTCACCATCAGGCCAATTCGCCGATCCAAAGAACACCGCCACCCTACCCACCTACGAAGAGTTCACCACCCCTCGCTCAGCACCCTCACCCACCGCCACATCCCCGACTCACACACAATCTCGCCGCACATCCGTCTCCTCGAACGCGCTGGAACGTGTTCGGGCTCATGCTCGTAAGGTCAGCAATACCCTTACCAAACCTTTGGGCGGCTATCAGTCCGTGGCTTCGAAAGACTCCAAGGAGAGCGGGAGTCCGTACGAGATGCGGGCGCTTATGGATCCGAGTCGGACGCAAGTGGTTAGTCCCGGGAAGATGAGTGTGGAGGTCGGATTCTGTTATGGGGAGTGAGGAGGAGAGGGATAGTGGTAAGGCTGGGCTGAAGTTTTGAGATTGGCCTGACATAAGGTAGTCAAGTCATTCCTTCGCTGAGCGGTGCTGATCTATTGGTGCGAGATTTTGTACGATGAGCAAAGATGGATTGTGCAGGAATAAGCCGGCAGCGAGCAAGAATGTGAGATTCTACAACATGCGAGACATGGACATCAATAGACCTGCGTTCACATTGCAAATGAGCGTTCTGTTGATGCCCTCCTCCTTCGCATCACTATGAGTGTCTCTCAATGGCCATCATAAACAAGCTATGCTCTGGATCATTATCGTGGAGGATGCTTAGCGAAGACTTTCAACGACTGCCCGGAGTCCGCACGTGGTCATACATCTCCATCCCTCGCTTCGGGAGTTGGCTCCTAGATTATTGAGGACAGATCCACCCTACCCGTGGTCAATTTTGCATTCGAGAGACGGTTTGGAACCCACCACTCACCTGGTCCGCCCTCGAGGACATTGATGGCAGAAGCGACCGCGCATTCATCGAGACTGGTTTGCCTCTTGGTAGGTAGTCCAGTGGCGGAGGCGATGAGAATGGTAAGCAGCAGGGCCAGCATTGAGCTAATCTCGGGCTTCATGATTGAAGTTGTCGTGTGGAGCTTCGTGCTTTGTCTGTTTCGTGGCTCAATAAGTGTTTTATTTTGTAACACGAGAAGATTTGGGAGTGGAGCGAAGGTATGAAGGGTCTACATACGCAAGAAGAATGAATGACAGTACATGAATGCAGAAAGATTAGGTTGAGTGTCAACGCCTGACACTAGTTCCGCTCCTGCTGGTAGTACACAGTCACACAGACACACCTGCTTCGTTGTGTGTGTGCTTCTAGAGCAACCCATGACCCCAACGTGAGGTCAAAACCTGCTCCATGTACCTGACCAGGACCATTGTTCCACAAGCCGTGCTTGAACGAAAGATCGGGCTCAACTACTTCTTGGTCATTGACGATGGTAACACCATGACGAAGCCCTGCATCTAGCTCGCATATCATACTGGTCAACGAGCATCATTTGGAGTCTACTACTCCCCCTTCTCCCCATCCCGGCCCACCAACAAACTCATACCCCCCTTCCTCTTTCTCACGCGCCTGCTCTACCTCGTCCAAAACCTGCCGCCAAAGCAATACGCAGAGATCACCTAGCCACCTAAGCACAAATCCTCCCACCAGCAGATATCCTACCCCTATCATCGTGTCCAAAGCACTTTCCCGAATCGATTTCCCCGAAACCGAGCGCCAATGCAGGAAGCATGAGTAATGTACCGCCGTGAAGATAGAGGCTCGATGGCACGTCTGAACAAGCGGCACCGACTTCCGTGTTGTCTTGCCAGGCACAAGAATATCTTCCAAGCCCTCCAGGCTGAGCACCAAATCCCTCTCTCTTGATGGCGGGATAGAGTGTAGCCATAAGCTCATGACTTCGTCGAGGAGCTCATCACGTTTTCCCACGAAGTTGACCTTGTAGTCTCTTACCAGACTTTTGAGTTCGCAGATTTTGACAGCGATGGCTGCCTTTCTTGCCCGGGTGCCTTTCGTAACCTCCTAGTCGTCCGGGCAGAATCGGAGGTATTCAGCGGAAATTCCTGCAATGAGGAAGAGGAGCTGCCACGGGGCGAAGATTGCCGTGACCACGAAGGTATTTTGTAGGTAGGGTGTCATGCTGTCAAGCCAGAGATACGCCATTGACATCTTTGTCGTGGTCCCGGTGTCTTCGATCGTGAACCTCTGCCAGTCTTGGGGTGTAGGTGGGATTGTGTCGTTGGATGTGTATCCATGATAACGTTGGTTATCAAAGATTGACCGCCTGTTGTGCTCCGAGCTCGTGACCCCTTGTATAACAATGTGACATCGCCCTTGCATATCATCTACAATGCATGCATGCATGACGCTATGCAATCTCCATCACATGTGTCATGCCCCATGGGGTCAATAATGCGATACCCTACGGCCTGTATGCGCTTTCATCAAGGCATATCGCAACCGGGGCGGCGTTCCTATACAGTCCAGCGCATCAGTGAATCCAGCACTCACCAGATGTTGCCTGCTTACTGCCGTCCTCCCGCACAAACATCATAGCCACAATCTACTATCACGCACAGTTCAGCCAGCCGAAACGCGAGTATGCACGTTGAACGAAGAATGGGCGTAGCAAGTCTACTGTTGTTGCAGCGCTCCAGAACGCCGCGTCCACTTCTGTACAGTACATATATCTATCGTTTCATGCTGTTCATGCCGTTAACTCCCCATCACCTCGAGCATACAGACAGCGCACATTCCACGCCCTAGTAATTCATCATGTCTGCACATCATAAAAGAGTTAGCAAGTGTGTCACAGCTCCACCACCAGGGCGGCAAGGACACAGAATAAGAAGAGTCAATATGGGGGAATGGAGGACGGAAGAAAATGTTGGTGCTCACCCCTCCCAAAAAGCGCCCTCTTACTCCAATCCATCGCCAACAACATCCGCGTCCTCAAACTAACACTCTGCGTAAAGTAAATACTCCTCCACAGATACACCGCCAACAACCCTCCTCCAAAATTAAACCCGCCAAAATCGAAAATCGCCGCGTTGCCAATGTACGCGAGACTCCCCATGTGCTTGTACTCGAAGGCCTTGTACACACTGTCGTCGATATCGCCGTCGTAGATCTCATTCGCGCGCAGTCCGGGCTCGGCGTGAGCCAATTTGTTGAATTTGCGGCCGAGGTACATGCCCTGTTGATTTGCGCGCTGGGCGGTGGCGGGGAGGGAGGTGAGTTTGGAGTCGATCTGCTTCAGAAGTTCTGATAGTTCGGCGAAATCTAGGGTCCCGGATTTATCGCTATCGTAGGCTTCGAATAACTTGTCGAGTCGGCGCAAATGATCCGCCGCTTGTGGGAAGCGCGATCGTACGCGTTTGGCTACTTGTCGCCAGTCGGTGTAGGAGATGTGGAGGTCATTGGGGTCCTTGCCCTTTTCCCAGGCGAGGGTGCGGAGGAAGGAGGTGATGTGGTCGGAGACGTTGTTTTGGACGGTGCTGCAGTCGCCGATGGCGTAGACGTCTCCTAGTGGGGCGCCGTTGAGGCGAAGATGGGTGTCAGTCTCCAGTGCGTGGCGGTTGGTTTGGTGGTCTCCTAGTTTCGCGGCCAGTTTCTGGCTGAAATCGGTTTGGGAGACGCCGGTGCTCCAGAGGCAGAAACCCATTGGTAGTTCTTTGGTTACGGTTTTGCCTTCGGAATCCTTTTGGGTGTAGAGAATGCGGTCGGCTTGGACTTCCTTGACGCGGCTGTTGGTTTGCACGTCCACTTGGTCATGGGCCAGGCGTTCTTCGGCGTATTTTGATAGGGCTTCGTCGTAGGTATTTAGGATGTGGCCTCTAGACTGAATAACGTGAACAGAGATTTCATTGCGTAGGATGCGAGGGTAAAAGCGGCAGAGATCCTCGTTGAGCATGTCATAAAGTTCAGCGGCGAATTCGACGCCTGTTGGTCCTCCACCCGAGACGACGAAGGATAAGAGGCGGCGGCGTTCGCCGTCGGATGTGGTTGGGAGACAGGCGGTTTCGAGGTTGCGGATGACTTGATTACGGATCTTGCGGGCGTCTGAGATGTCCTTTAGGAAATGGCAGTGTTCCAGTCCCTTCACGCCATGTGGGTTGGTGGTCGAACCAACGCCCACAATGAGCTTGTCGTATGGGATGTAGAAGTTCTCCTTCTCGCCTGTGGGACCATAGCTCTGAACCTCAACCAATTTCTCGCTAAACTCCACATCCACAGCTTGAGCCTTCAAGAAATGTCCTTTGGCCTTCCTTACGATCCGTCGGATGGGCTCAACCAAACTCCTGAACTCCAGCGTGCCAACGGTGGCGCTTGGCAACATAGGCGTGAACAAGAAGTGATTGCTCGGGCTGACCATCGTGACATGGTACTCGCCCGGCGTCAATTGCTTCAGCAACCCCACACTCGCCCATCCCGTTCCCAATATCACCAGCTTTGGCTTGTGCTTTTGATCCCTAAACTCTGGCTCGTCGTCCGAGACAAAGTACTCTGCAATGGGTAGATTCTTGGGCCCACCGCGTCGAGGCGTCAACGCGTACTCGGAGACGGGGATGTCGAAGGAGTCCGGGTCCTCACGGTAGGTGTAGGCATCGTAGACGAAAAAGGCGGCGACCAGAGTGCCACCGACTATGATGGTGAGAGAGAAGAAGACGAGGGATCGCTGGATGTAGTGGAAGAATCGTGATCGCGGTTTAGGTTGGATCGTGTCGGTAGGGCTTGTCGAGGCGAAGCGCGACTGCACCCGTGATTGTCGTAGATGGCATTGTAGCTGCGATGGTAGCGGCCTTCTGCTTATGCTGCTCAGACGCGCAATGCGAGGTTGTGATATGGCCGCGATCCTGCTGAAGCCATTGGGTCGGGCTTGGCGGAGGTGTGATCGTAGGAGCGTCGTCCGAGCCAGCGGAAGGCGACTCACAGGCAACATGCTTGCTGCGACCCAGGAAGAGTAGTTCAACAGGCGGAACTATCTAGTATACATACTTCGGATAGTGGCGGGTAGGACGCGACTTTCTTGCTAAGGATAACGGCACAGAGTTAGAGCTGCCTTGCCCAATGCTTCTTCACAATCGCATCGTGACGTATGCGGCTCAATGAAAAGTGTATCTATCACGTGCTTGACCATTACCAGACGACAGCTACCTTACAACCAACCAACCAATTGATACAACGGAATACTGCCGCAACCATGTCCACCGAAACAATTACAACAATCTCGCCCACAACCAACAAACCAATCCTCACCCGCCAGGGCCCCTCAGACTCAGACCTCACCTCCATCCCGCAGCGAGCACACAAAGCCTTTCTGAAATACCGCAAAACACCTCTGGCCGACAGGAAGAAGATAGTCAGCAAAGCCCTCGAACTCATCAATGACCGCCAAGATGACCTGGCGAAAGAAATCACAGAACAAATGGGTCGTCCCATCGCCTACACAGCCAAGGAAGTCACGACCGCCGTAGCACGAGGCGAATACCTGGTCAAGATTGCGGAGAAAGCACTTGAGGATACGCCTGGAGAACCACAAGAGGGTTTCGAGAGGTACATTCGAAAGGTACCTCTGGGTCCGGTCTTGGTGCTATTTCCATGGAACTATCCTTACCTGACTCTCGTCAATTCCCTCGTCCCGGCATTATTGTCGGGAAATAGTGTTATTCTTAAGCCCTCACCTCAGACACCTACGATTGCCGAGCAGGTCCACAAGATTTTTGTCGAAGCCGGACTGGACGAGGATGTAATTCAATACTTCCACTGCGGCGACTTTACCAAGATCGAGAAAATGGTCCAAGCGCCTGAAATCTCCCTCGTCTGCTTCACCGGCTCCGTGCAAGGCGGTCTCGCTGTACAGAAAGCGGCGGCGGGAAGAGTAGATTGCCGCGTCGGGCTCGAGCTCGGCGGAAAGGACCCAGCCTACGTCCGTTCAGACGTAGATCTCGCCTGGGCAGCGGATGAGATCGTCGATGGCGCCGTCTTCAACAGTGGCCAATCCTGCTGCAGTATCGAGCGCGTCTACGTCCACGCCAGCATCCATGACGACTTTGTCAAGGAAGTCCAAAAAGTCTTGGCGGGCTACAAACTAGGCGATCCCAACGAAAAAGATACAAACGTCGGGCCCGTGATCAGTAAAGCCGCTAAAGCGCGGATTCAGGACCAGATCGACGATGCGGTGAACAAAGGAGCGAAGAACGCAACGCCAGAGAACAAATCCTTTGCCTCCCCTCCCAAGGAAGGCAACTACATCCCTCCCGCCCTCCTCACCCAAGTCACGCACTCCATGCAAATCATGCGCGACGAAACCTTCGGCCCCATCATCCCCATCCAATCCGTCGCCTCAGACTCCGAAGCCATCGCCCTCATGAACGATTCGAATTTCGGTCTTACAGCCTCCATCTGGACGAGAGACAACGCCAAAGGCCAGGAACTCGCGCAAGAGGTTGAGGCGGGAACGGTGTTTGTCAATCGAGCGGACTATCCCGCACCGGATTTGGCGTGGGTGGGGTGGAAGGAGAGTGGGAAGGGGCAGACGTTGAGTGCGTTTGGGTTTGAGCAATTTTCCCGCTTGAAGAGTTTGCATTTCAAGGATTATCCTACGCAATAGATGGGAGAAGAGGGCTGGCTGATTATGGGGATGTCATGGTGTGATGTGGTATGGACGGGTTTGTGGGGTTTGTGCTTACGTAGGTAGGAAGGTAGTGCGGCGCCATATGGTGGATAGTCGCCCTTCTCACCTGCCTCGTTGCAAAGGCCGTCGGCGGCCAAAAAGGAGTCCTCCCGACGGCAGATGCTGGTATTTAACATACACACAAAGAGTGCTGCGACGCTGTAACTCGTGAGTGACCGACAAACAACGAATATCGCCGCCGCCGTCACCACGGAGGACATGGCAACGGGATAGTATATCTCTGGCTCGATGTCATTGTGTGCTGGCTGGTCGAACGACACTACCCCCTTGTGGCCTACGGCACTCTTGTGTAAGCATTGGCAGCCGTGCTTCAGTGGGATGCAAGCGTTCAAGAAGAGTGCTCCACGTGCACAACCAGCGAAGTGCGGACTGAGACGAAGACTGCAGGACGATGAACGTTATACTCTACATTAATTGTACATACTGTGGAAGCTCAGCTCTCCTTCAGCTTCCCGCCGCAAACTGCGACTTCATCCTCAACCGCTCGCCATACCGCCAGAAGAACCAAGGCGCAGGGATCCCTATAGCCAGAGCAACGAATGCTAAGACGCTATTGCCCCAACCGTAGCCAAGACTATTGTAAAGGTATGGTGCGAATAGCGGGAATCCGAAGCCAGCTAGGGATCGCAGAGTAGTGATGGCAGCCACGGCAGAGGCGGCATACTTGGTATAGCTGTCGATGATATAAGTCTGGATCGAATAGTACCCGCAGATGGTCGCAGCAGCGAGGATACCCGCACCGATATCAGGCATGATCCAGAATAGACGTGCCTGTGCGCTCCACCCATACCAGAAGAAGCCGATCGGCAGGAGAACACTACACGGGACCATCATTGGTATGCGGAACTCCGGCTTTCCTACCCCATTGTTGCTTTTCTTCATCCGAACATACAGGTAGTCGTTGATTCGAGACGTCGCTTGCGCACCTATGGCGTAGCCGATAGCCAAGGCGATATAGTACAATCCGCCGATGCCAACGCTCTCGTTGTAGTATTCTGGTGAGGTATAGAGTCCTGGAAAACTCGAGATGACGAGGTAGACCAGACCGTAGAGATAGGCCATGTAGATCGCGAAGACTATGATGGTGACCTGAGTAAACAAGAGCTTGAATGGCCGGCCCAAGGATGTCTTCAATTTCTGCGATACCGTCTCCCGTCTCGATCCCTCCGAGTAAAGAGCCTGGTTACCGGTCTCTTTCCGCAGTCTGGCCGTCTTCTTGTCCAGTAATTTCGGAGCCCAGGTTTCCTGCAGGAGGAATATGCCGGCGATCTGGATGACGGCGTCTGCTATCGAAACGGCCCAGAAGACCCATCGCCATGTTGTGTTCTCGCTGATGAATCCACCAGCTATGGGACCGACGGCGGGACCGATGAGAGGGGCTAGACTGTAGATGCCGATAGCTTTGCCTCTTTCCTCCGGACGAAAACAGTCGGCGAGGATACCGCCGCCTATCGCCAGAGGAGCTGACCCGCCAAGGCCAGCTAGGAAGCGAAAGACGAGCATTTGTGCTGGTGTTTTCGCAAAGCCGCAGACCAGGTTGAAGATCAGGAAGAACAGGTTCGCTAGTTGCAAAACTGGTACCCGTCCATATACCTCCGAGAGAGGTCCGAGAACCAAAGGCCCGACAGCATAGGCAAGGATAAAGATAGATAGCATCATCTGTGATAGCACTTGATTGGTGATGCCGAGATCTCGGTTCATGGCTTCCAGAGCGGGTGCAACCATGCTCGAGGATACGGGCGAGATGAATGTGAAGGAAGAGACGACCAGGACGGCAGCCCATTTGCGTTTGTTGGACCAGTTCTTGGGGTTCTCGGGATCTGAGTCGCCGTCCCAGGATACCATCAGACGTGCTCGTTCTGATGCACTCGTTTGCTGGCGCTCGAGCTTGGACTTGTGTCCTTTCTCTGGGTCAGTGTTGCCACTTGGCTGGGATAGCGCTTCATCCTTGTCGGGCGTCTCCTCATCAGAGAGCTGGCTCTCGACTTCCTCTCTGGCTTCACCATCGGCCAGCTCCTCTAGTGGCAAAGTCACGGCGCCAGGGTCAGGCTCGCTCGCCAGTGCTGCCTTCTCCGCTGATCGTGCATTGTGATCGTGGTCGTGCTCGTGAGTGTCATGGTGGTCCAGTATGCGATGTAAATCTGCGTCAGGATCCCGTGGCCTTGATCGTGATCTTGTGAAGCTTGGCCTGCTACGCCATGATCTCGATGAACGCGGCCGTGGTCTATGTTCAATTGATACTCGCTCGCTTATGCTGTCATCGTTGTTGTGAGGCTCTATGTTTGCCATCCTTGAAGGGCTCGAGCTGTTTTTATTGCAGACTTTGTGTATTGTAGATAACAAAAGCCAAGAGATACTACAGCAAATGTATATACATACAGACCTCGGGATTTAGCACAGTCAGGGAGCGCCATAGGCGGCATCGGACCTGCCTGGGAAAGAATCGTTGTTGCAGAGAAGGTTTCGCATTCGAAAAGACGGATTTAATGTGCCGAGTACCGAGATGCGCAGCCGGTGACGCGCCACATCGAAGGAAAACTCTCGTTCAGCCTCTAATTCGACATACGAAAGTTGTGCAAGTATTATACATCCGTCGCTTCTTCGTGTTCACATGACACGCACCATCATTCCTTTGAGGATGGGATACCGACCTTGCGAAATCGGTATGTCTTCAAGCGTTCAGATGATATCAAAGCCCGATGCTCGGGGGAATGAGCAGATGAAGCCCAGGACGCAACAAGACAGGTCGTTTATCATAATTCTGCTAAGGAAAATCTAGTTGTTGTATGTGACGGAAAACAGCACAAAGCCAACCTTGTCGTGGCTGTACGAGACCTGGCCGTTCTGTCCGATACTCAAGTATTGCCCGTCGCTTGCCTGAACAGCATAGCCTTGGCTTCCAAGATAGCTAATGTCGAATGTTGCGGCGCCGCTATAGCCGCCAGGTCTTACTGGTCCAGGACCAGAGACTGAAGTGTTGTCTAGGGCACTTGTGATGGCGAACTTGCCACCACTCTGGTGAACGACGAAGCGTTGAGCTTTACTATCGTGCTTTGATGTTGTCTTCGTTGCTACGAGCTTGCCGTTGACATTTGCCAGGGTGTACCCGTTGCTCTCGAAAGTGAGATAGCGACCCTCTGTGAGTTGACCTCGAACAGCCTTGAAGCCTTCCTCGGTTGCAAGCGAAGTATTGACGTTCTGCTTGCCGTATGGAACCGGAGGACGAGTGGTCGCATGCGCAGCTTCGCAAAGAGCGTAGCCATTCCATTCGCCTTTACTATCAGTTGAGGGGAAAGACGCGTTTGGCATGTTGGGGATACTGTAGTCGGGATGGTCAAAGTCGAAGGCCTTGGTAAGATCAGCCATGTTTGCACGGCGCCAGGCTGTCATCTCCTGAGTCTTAACGTCGTGACCCTTGGCAGCAAGCCACTTCTCAACGAACATGATCTGGGAGTTGTGATCGGCGTTCTCCACATACACATTGCCCCCGCGTGTCCAAGGGGAGATGATATAAAAGGGAAGACGGAATCCAGGGCCAGTGTATGTGTAGCCAGCCTCACCGTAGGGATCCTGGACCCATTCACCAGCAGTGCCGCTTGGGGAGTGGAAAGGAGTCACATGGTCACCCCAGCCTCCAGTCTCGTCGTAAGAGATGATTAAAGCAGTCTTCTTATAGACTGGTGACTGAGTGACGACATCGACAATTTTCTGCTGCAACCACGCTCCATCTTCTGGCGTATAGTCAGGATGCTCCGACAGCTCAGCAGGGCCCACGATGAATGAGACCTGGGGCAGCTTGCCAGAAGCAGCGTCTTTGTAGAACTGCTCAAGGCCAATGTATGCCATGCCTTTCTTCTGCAGAGCCGATCCATTTGCGGCATTCTGGTATTGAGCGAACCAAGCAAGCGGATTGTCGTCGAAATTGTCTGTATCTTGGTACAGCTGCCAGGACACACCAGCATTTTCGTACTTCTCCGGCGTGGTCGTCCACTTTAGAGGGTAGCAGTTGAGGCCAGCAGACTCACAGCCAGGTGTCTCATTATTATCTGCAAACGTCAGTGCCTTCCCAGAGTATAGTAGCTCAATCTCTCACCCACCAATATAAAAGCCGCCTTCAGCTGGTGTTTGTGGAGAGCCAGGGGCATTGATGGAGCCTGAAACCCATGTCACACGATTGGGATTCGTTGACGCAATGACACTCTCCTGGTACATGTCGCCGACGGTCCAACCCTCTGCGATGGCAAAATGATTGGGTAGCCTGTTCACACAAGATCAGCGCCATCATCTCTCTTGGATACGAATATTTTGTTCACTCCTTGCGAGTAAAGTAGCCCCATGACCAAGGAGTGTTACCAATTGGCCAATTATTGTTCAGACCTCCGTTCAAGGCCGCGTGATTAGCATCCCATCCTGCAAACGAATTAGTAAATATCGGAACACCGCTACGAGACTCTGAGTGGTCAAGTCCATACCATTGCTACCTGCAACCATTTGTGTCAGCTTCTGTTGTCATTGCATATGTTCAGGTGCGATCCATTCGCTTACCAGCACTCATACATTGCGTCGCTTGATTCCAGCTGCCTCCCAGGTAGTTCAGATACCAAGGTAGGAGGTAGTCGGACCCGTTGCTGACGGTGTGGTTGACCGTCTGATACCAGACCGGCTTGCCATTGTTCACTTGCACGTTCGGGTCCTTGAAACCACGAACGCCAGCCATGGTGCCGAAGTAGTGGTCGAATGCTCGATTCTCTTGCATGAAAAGGACGACATGCTCAATATCAGCGATGCTGCCTGCTGCGACTGTGCTGGCAGTCGTGAAGACGCCCAGTAGGGCCTGCGACAATGGAGACATGTTTATGAACGTGAAGGTTGCGAAGATGAAGACGGTGGTTGCTGTCAATGCTATGCCCACCGTGATAGCAAAGACCATCTTGACTTGGCATTGCTCTTATTATACTAACTCTCAAATTCCTACCTCGTAGTAAACTTGCCTAGCTGTCCGTCGTCTAGCTTTGTAGAATAGCACACGTGTTGACCGTTGCTCCACCGATCTTCGTGCGTGAGCAGGCTGCCTTTGCCACTTCGAGCACGATTACCGCCACGGCGAGAAGACCGCTATATTCAAAAGGTGTCGCTAATGCGTGGTGAGGATGATCTTTCTGCAAAGCTTGGCTGGCGAGGTTACATTGCTTGCATAACAAGCGTTGTTGAAGTCTTCGTCTGGCAGTGAAGGAGCGAATCACGCCAAGCGCAATAAGCACGCGTTCACGAGCATGCTCTTCACAGCAACAGAATGGCTTCTGCAGGTAACAAGTGCTCACGGCCTCCCTAATCATGTCGCAGCTCGAAGACGACCAGGGTGTGAAGGACGCAACCTTCGGCATGTTGAATATCGCGCAAACAAGACGTGCCAGAACTGTCTCCGACATTCAAGTACTGTGGCCACAACAGAGACTCAGAGAGAGCGCCCCACCCCCAAGCCATGATATTTGCCGTACTTTGCATCCGTAGGAAGATTGGAATTATTCTTTGATGATAGAGGTCGTCGCGATGTCAAGAAAACGAAGTGGCAACGCATCGGAAATTCTACTGCCTGAGGCCACACCAAACAGCACTACACCCAGACCACGAACCAAACGCAACATCCTCATCTTTGCCATCATATCCTTTCTGACCATTGGCTCGATCCTTCTGGCTCACACTCAGGGCCATGGTGCATTCCATGTCTCTTGGACAGAGCCGTACACAGCTGAGGATGGCGCTCGCGGCGGGAGATATCTGCTTCATCCTGAGGCTCACGTTGACCGGCAGGCGACTACCATAACGCTTGGCTGGACTGTCACTTCTGGTCTACGTCGACCGGATGGTGTGCTGAAGCATGTCTACCTCATCAATGGCGTGTTTCCAGGACCGACCATCGAAGCACGATCTGGCGACCGAGTGGTTGTCAAGGTGAAGAATGAGCTCGTGGATGAAGAACTGTCTCTCCACTGGCATGGTCTCTCTATGCGTGGATGGAATGATCAAGATGGAGCTGTTGGTATCACTTCTAGCCCAATCACTGCAGGAGACAGCTTCACGTACGACTTCAGAATCGAAGATACGCAGCATGGCACATTCTGGTATCATGCACACTCGGCGGTCCAACGAGCAGATGGCCTGTTCGGTGGCTTGGTCGTTCACAAGCCTCGATCTCGGGGTAGCTCACGATCGTTGCCTGCAGAGCACCTTGTCATTGTTCAGGATTGGTATCATAGAACCGCTGGCGAAGCACTCGAGTTCTACACCCACCTAGGAGGGTTCGGTAACGAGCCTGTCCCGGACAGTATCCTTGTCAATGGTCGGGGCGCTTACAACTGTTCGGATGCCGTTCCCGCGCGGCCACTGGACTGTGAACCAATCGACGATCGAGATGCTACCATTGAGCTCGACAGAAATCGCGAGAACGTGTTACGAGTTATCAATGCTGGTGCATATGCAGGTATCGGGCTGTCGATCGAGAACGTGGTGCTCAAGCCTTTGGCTGTTGACGGCGGTCATGCTGTTGTTGGCACTGCGGCGAGCCGTGTCAAGTTCTTACACCCTGGCGAGCGCGTCAACGTCCTTGTCGAGCCAACAATCATTGGTGACAGCCATTTGGAAGTGACCCTCGA
Source organism: Recurvomyces mirabilis (assembly GCF_035927965.1). Taxonomy (NCBI): domain Eukaryota; kingdom Fungi; phylum Ascomycota; class Dothideomycetes; order Mycosphaerellales; family Teratosphaeriaceae; genus Recurvomyces; species Recurvomyces mirabilis. The sequence goes on along the minus strand of NW_027041937.1, from coordinate 402,473 downwards.
CTCGTCTACCTTCAATTATCCGAACCCTGCATTGACGCCAGTCCACCATTTCCCAGTCCTTGCATACGGTAAACCTAAGCAACGAAGAGCCGGCATACAGAAAGAGGAGATGAATCTACAGGCGCTCACCTCATCGCCTGCAAGCTCCAACATCCTTCCCAGCCAAGCAGACATGACGTTCGTGCTGTACTCCATCACGCAAAAGCTGGCTCGGCTGGACAACGTGCCCCATGGCTTCATCAATAATACCTCTTGGCGGCCACAATTATCACCACTGATTACTATGGATCGTGCTCTGTGGGACAAGCACCAATTTGTGCCACATATACCATATAACGAGTCCTCACCGAAGTGGGTTGACTTAGTACTAAACAATTTGGACGAAGAGTCTCACCCTTTCCATCTACATGGAAACGACTTTTATGTCTTGTCGAAATACAGCTCGTCGTGGAACTGGGGTTCATACAACCCTTATGAACAAGACCAACCTCCTGGTGGCTCATACGACTTCGAAAGTCCCTTGAAAAAAGACACAGTGCTAGTACCGAGAAGGGGATACGCAGTGCTGCGATTCCGAGCAGATAACCCTGGGATATGGATGTTACACTGTCACGTCATGTGGCACCTAGCCACTGGTATGGCTATGGCTTTCGAAGTATCCTGATCTATCGAGAAAGATGTGTCTCCATCATTTCCAAGTATGCCTCAGCAGGCGCGACTTCCAAGCCTACCACTTTCGCGCCATCATCCCATTTGCGGAGCCTAACCATGTCTGGACACCAGGGATTCGCCGCCCATTGCTCCAGCTCTTCGCCATGCATTGGTCCGCCTTGGAAAATGAGGGACTTCTTGCTTGCCTCCGACAGTGTGCTATGGTATGCCGGGTCAACCGCACATAGATAACGCTTCGCAGCAACGTGCGATCCCACCAAAGATCCAATCTTTTGCGAGAAACCCAGCTTAAGGAGGTACTCTTCGCCTATCCGCTCATGTCCGATCCTACCAACCCCACCAGCTGTAGTATCGTCCTCACTGCTCATACTACGCACTTCACGCGCGATGGACTGGATCTCAAGCGCAGGAAGAAATTGGCCAATGTCGTGAAGCAGAGCTGCAAGAACAGTTTCGTCGTCGGCGTTGTTGGTTGTCGCGAGGTGAGCCGCTTGGAGACTGTGAGCTAGCTGTGATATTTGCTCGCCAATGTAATCGCCCTGGCCTTTGGTGTCAAGCATATCGATTAGTGCAGCAGCTGTCTGCCGCGCATGGCTTGCCATCTTGTCGTGATTGTGAGATCGATGCGCAGAAGAGATTTCAGAGACTGATATGGAAAGATGCAGGTTTCATGGTCCTAGGTATAATCAATATCTATACCTACATAAATGACACGACTTTAGATCGCCTGTCGCTGTTCGCACCGATGACCTGTCGCGTTCAAAATGCAAGGCCCCGGAATTGAGGCAACATCATGTCTTTGCGCACCACGACGTGCGACTCGACCTCGGTGTGCGAGCCATATCCTGTTGCGAGAAGTCGTACATGTAGCAACTATTGGTTCGTCTCAAAGGAAGGAGAAAGGAGGCATCCGTCAATCACCTCGGAAGACCTTCCCCCATGAGACAGGCCTTGCGGACCTCGGGAGTCTCCGCACCACCCACAACCATATACTACAGCTTGGATGCTTGGAGATGCCCTGGAAGCTCCTTCGTCTACGGTAAGCTGTGGGCCCCTCTGGCGCTTTGAGCTTCCTGTCCTGTGCAAGAAGGCGTTTCCTGATCTCGCAAAACCTGCTGGATGGACTATCGACGTCTCTTTCAAGCAATGATTGTACGCACACACAACTCTTGTACCCATCCGTGGCCTACCCGCGTGCGGATCAAGCACTTTGGCTACACACTGGAGACTATGGTCTGACCACGAAGTTGAGATCAGTTACTTCCATGCGCCCCAAGCTCCCGCCTTTCTTCCCCGCTCGCAGACTGTATCACGAGCGTCTCCGGATCGCGCTCCTTCTAGCCAATGATCGCAATGTCCGTCTGCTCTCCGGAAGTTACGTCGATGCCATCAGGGTAACTACAGACCATCCCCGTGGGGCGCCGGACATAATCTTGACTGCAGCTACCTGAGATCAGCAACCAGGTTGGCCTCGAGCGGTCTCGTGCCTCTCCATTCGGCCGCCACGTACCCCTCCTTCGTCACGATGGGTGCGATGCTGAAGTGTGAAGACCCATTGATGTGGTAATGATATATGGGTACAGTCTGTCCAGGGCTATGTAGTAAAACACGTCTCGCATCCTTCCATTTCATACTCGACCTTCAGCAACGTATAAGACGCCTCTCAAGCTACTGCGGTTGACATATACTCATCTAATCTACGTACACGAACAACGCCATCATGGGGTCTATGGGCGAGCCTGATGCTGCATATTGCGATGTGCTCCTCGTTGGGGCTGGTTTCGCATCGTTCACTTTGTTGAACAGATTACGCAAGCTTGGGCTAGACGTGAAGATCCTTGAGAAGGGGTCTGCTTCGGGTGGTATTTGGGTGAGCAGCAAGGAGATCAGGAAGGCTCGCGAAACATGCTAATGATGCTTTAGCACTGGAACTGCTATCCCGGTGCCCGTGTCGACTCTGACACTCCCATCTATCAGCTCTTCGACAAGGAGCTGTGGGAGGACTTCACCTTCAAGGAGCGATACGCAGGCTGGCCTGAGCTCCGTCGGTATTTCAAGCACGTGGAGAAGAAGTGGAACATTGAGGACCACACTGAGTACAACAAGCACGTCGATGGCGCTTTCTTCGATGAGAAGACACACCAATGGACCGTCGAGTGTGCTGATGGTTCAAACTACAACTGCCGCTGGTTCATTCCATGCATTGGCTTTGCCGCCCGCCGGTATCAGCCACCAATCGCCGGACTCAGCGAGTTCAAGGGAGATGTCTACCACACTGCCGTCTGGCCACAGCACGGCGTAAACCTCAAAGGCAAGCGGGTCGCTCAAATCGGCACTGGTGCTTCTGGTATTCAGGTCGCACAGGAGATCGGTCCTATCGTCAAGTCGTTGACACTCTACATGCGCACACCAAACTTCTGCTTGCCAATGAACCAGTGTCCACTCGATCCGAAGGAGGAGGAGAAGAAGAAGGCCAACGGAGACTACGAAAAGGCCATGGAAGATACTCGCAAGACTTTCTCGGGATTCACCTACGACTTCGTTGACAAGAACGTTTTTGACGATACACCCGAAGAGCGTGAGAAGTTCTTCAACAACCTCCTAAATGAGCAGGGTGGTTTCCGCTTCTGGCTGCAGAACTACAAGGATTACCTTTTCGACGATGCCGCCAACGAGGAAGTCTACAAGTTCTGGCGTAAGACTGTGCTGAAGCGTATCAAGAACCCCGAGAAGCAGCGTCTACTCGCTCCTGAGAAGGCACCTCACCCCTGGGGCACAAAAAGGCCGTCGCTCGAACAGCGCATCTACGAAGTCCTCGACCAGGACAACGTCGAGATCATCGACGTCAACGAGAACCCAATCGAGATTGTGGAGGGCAATGGTCTGCGAACTAAGAAGGGTCTGGCTGAGGTCGATGTGCTCATCCTTGCTACTGGTTTCGACAGCGTAACTGGCTCGCTCGGCCAATTGAACATTCGTGGCACTGACGGTGGCACCATTGCCGACCACTGGAAGGACAGGCTGCAAACCTCTATGGGCATTGCTATCCCAGGTTACCCGTAAGTCTTGCTCATATCGTCTCAATGCACAATACCATACTGACAAACCTGTAGTAACATGTTCTTCTTGTACGGTCCACAAGCCCCTACCGCCTTCTCCAACGGCCCATCATGCACACAATTCCAAGCCGAATTCGTTGAGGAGGTCTTCAAGCGCATTAAGGGTGATGGTATCACTCGCTTCGAGGCCACCAAGGAGCAGGAGGACGAATGGTGCAAGCGCATGAACGAGAAGTGGGATGCCACTCTGTTCCCTAAGGCCAAGTCATGGTACTCGGGTGCTAACATCCCTGGTAAGCGTGTCGAGCCATTGAACTGGGCTGGTGGTATGGTTGACTACGTTGCTGCGCTCCACGGCTCGCTGGACAATGATTACCAAGGCTGGCATACCGATAAGGTCAAGCAGAAGCAGGATACTGCGATATGAGTCGACGAGAGACTTTTGGTACGAGCGCGGAGTTTTGTGTGTATATGGTTTTTGACATGGACAAGCATGTCTGTAAAGCTTCTCTTCACTTCGTGTCCATGAAATTTGAACGCCACTGGTGAGGTTGGTTAGATCATCTCTGCTACACTGCAATTGTACATCATCAAGCAGATATCGGTACCGTGACCGAGACGACCAAGCTACGGCCTTCGCTCCGCAATATCGTCGTACCGCACTCCACAGTTCACCGTGAGTTCACAGCACGAAGATAGTCAATGGACAGTCAATCACGAAGCTATCATCTTTCCGGGCAACGCATACGTGCATGGAATCGCGCTCCAGCAACAAGCGTTGAATAGACGATGCAGCTCGGCCCACGTGCTGGAAGAGCCTGCATGGGTGTTGCAATTAATCTGCAAACCCTGCGTACGTGCGGAAGCTACACAAACATTTGACGAGGTGGTCGAGCTACTCACCACAAGGTGACAATATGATCTTCGGATAGTCGGAGACAATGGCTTGCTAGCTCGAGCACGTTGCGACTTGACTGGTATCGATGTCATAACCCGAAACCAAAGCCTCGCTCACAATACCGAGCCTTATCATTCGAATGGCTGTTCTGCAATAAGGTATATCAGGACTGGCTAGGACGAAGGTCTGGAAATGCTCTCAGAGCGTCCGATCAGGACAACGCAGCATCACGAAATTAGCAACAGTCCGGAGCACAAGACATAATGGCCACACAAGCCAAATTCACACCCGATGATGCTGTGGTCGACAAGACCAGCCCTTCGGACGAGATGGGTGTTCCAGATGGATTCGACAGTGTGCAAGAAGGTCAGCTTCGTCCTTCGATATGATGAAGAAGTGCATTCGATCTAATCAACCAAGAGGCGAACTCAAGAAAATCAGCAAAACGTCATCCTGGATTACTGTTATCGTCGCAGGTCTGGCCCTGTTCTCAGATGGCTACAACGCCCAGATCATCGGCTACATGAATCCACTGTTCTCGGTACTCTACGCGCAGGGCATGTCGAAGACCATCAAAACGAGACTGTCCAACTCCTACCTGATTGGAGAGATCTTCGGCATGCTGACTTTCGGCTTCGTCATCGACAAGATTGGCCGTAGAACCGGGATCGTCTTCGCTACCCTATTCCTCGTGCTAGGTGTCGTTCTTGCAACAGCTGCCCATGGCAAAACTCAACTCGGCATGTTCTGGATGATGATCGTTGCTCGAGGAATTGCTGGATTTGGCGCTGGGGGTGAATATCCAACTTGTGCAGCTGGTAGCACCGAGGCAGCAGACGAGAGCCAGTACGTTCGCAAAAGACGTGGCATCCTAGTAGCTCTCTCGACGGACTTCTCCATTGACTTGGGTTTCGTTGGGGCTGGTATCGTGGCCTTGATCGTGATCGCGGCTTATAATAACCACATCTCGAGCGGTATCTGGCGAATCTGCTTTGGTCTTGGTTTCGTCTTGCCGCTCATTTTGTTCCTCTTCCGGGTTCGCATGATTGAGTCTACCCAGTACCGCAAGCACGCCATCAAGAAGCAGATCCCATATATGCTTGTCCTTAAGCGCTATTGGAAGCCAATGCTGGGCACCTCTTTGGCCTGGTTCTTTTATGACTTCGTGACATATCCATTCGGGTGGGTCGAGCGTGTGATCACGTGTGACCATCTTGATGGCTAACCGGATGTTATCAGTATTTTCTCTTCTACGATCATCAGTCAGCTCAACCCGAACGACAGTCTGGTTCAGAACATCGGATATGGAACAGTCGTAAACTGCTTCTATCTCCCAGGCTGTATCGTTGGTGGGCTGCTGATGGACCTTATTGGCCGCAAACAGACCATGACCCTTGGGTTCGCCTGCTGGGCTGTACTTGGATTCATCCTCGGAGGTGCTCTAGGCCCGATCCAGAGCATCTTCCCACTGTTCGTAAGTGCGAAGTGCTGAATTCATCTTTGAAACATTCACGGGTTTACACTAACACTCTTGCTAGGTTGTACTTTATGGCATATTCAATGCCTTTGGCGAGATGTGAGCTGCTTCCATCCCCGAGCCATATTGTATACTGATCGATTCTGCTAGGGGTCCCGGGGTCGCGACTTTCCTCTGTGGTGCGGAGAGCTTTCCTACGCCGCTACGGGGCCACTTCCTTGGTATTTATCGTCATAGTGGTATGGTACGAACGGCTCGATACTGACACGTGTCTTTCAGGGCTTGCTGCCGCGGTCGGTAAGGCTGGCGCAGCTATCGGTACGGAAGTATTCACACCAATTCAAGACAGCTTTGACAGCGACCAGAAAGGCGTCCAGGCTGTGTTTCTCATTGGTGCGGCGTTTGCGGCTGTTGGAGGTATCATCGCATGGACCTTGATCCCGAATCGTGAGCGAGATCTCGAAGGCGAGGACGTACGATTCCGGGAATATCTGGCCGAGCATGGGTATACTACCGATTTTGGTGAGAGCCTTGAGAAGGAGCTCAAGACAACGTCTTTCAAGGCGTGAATTGTAGAGGACGCGATTTAAAGCTGCTCTAAATTAGTCAGCACTTTAGCGCGTTTTTGCGCGGTCATTTGAGGCATCTCCATTAACCAGATATATCCTTTCATCTTCGCATGGTTACTTACATATCTTGCACTACACACGACCTCCCGTCATGAATGACCTCACAGAATACGTGACCCTGATCTCCTCAGACGACTTCAGCTACGTCGTGCTCAGAAGTACAGCTTGTATCTCGCCCATCATCAGACGCATGCTCGATCCATCAAGTGGGCTAGAAAACATAGATACTCTCAAGTCCTCCGACTGACCGATATACAGATGGCTTTATGGAAGCCAGTACCAACACCGTCCACTTCGACAATATTAAGTTAGTGTTGACACCACGTACTGAATGATCACGACTGACATGAGAGCAGCGGCATAGTACTTGAGAAGGTCTGCGAGTACTTCTACTACAATGAGAAGAACAAAGATGCCAAGGACGTGGCAGATCCTGAGTATGCATCTACCTTGCTGATAATGGTTCGCAAGCTGATAAGCGTCAGCTTCCCAACTGAACTGTGTCTCGAACTCCTCATGGCGGCAGACTATCTCGATGTCTGATGCTTCTACGCAATACCTTGTCGTCTCCACTCCTCGAGCGGTCTCTACCGATAAGCCGTAACGACTGGAGGTGCAGCCGTACGAGTGGTCGCTGGGAAGCCACGCGCTCAAACCGAATCTCTGGACACACTGGCCGCCCAACACGATTCAAAGCAGCATCGAACTCAACTAAATTAGGTTCACCCGAAGCTATCACTTTCGGCGCAAACATACCGCACAGTATACGCTCCCGAACATGAACCTCTTCTCTAGCACGCTCCGACTGCGCTTCGAGCTCGCGATGCATGCACGGCTTTTGGAGAGCAGGACTAAACCGCAGTTTTTCGGGCTACGGGCTAGTAACGAATTATGCTGCGAGATGTGTTCATAAGCAGAGGACATCGCCAGGTAGCCAAGCCATTTGATCGTCTGTTTGGGAAGTAATCAACCCATCTCTCCTCAGAAATTCGAGATGGGTCAGCGAGGGTAGTAGTCTCGTCATAGATCTGCATTGGCCCATAGCGGGCTCAACTGAGCTGTTGGGCTTTTCAGTCCGATAGCTGACAGTCTTCTGCCTGGCTCGATGCGAGTTCTATGGCTCTCCTTGTCACAAAGTAACCATTCTCGTAGAAAACAGTCTGAAGATAAAGGGTAACCCCATCGTTCGCGACTGCGCTGTCTTGGTTTGAGGAAAAGCCGATGGCCTGCCTGGGATTAAATAAAGTCGCCACACTGACTTAGACGGGTATAGTCTCAACGCCGCTACTCTTTGCCGGTATATGATAAAGAACAAAATTGTCCATGGGACATCGTCGCCTCGAAGGCCTCACAGCCCCACAAGGAGTCGATGTGTCTCGATGTGTCGCGATGTGTCGCGATGTGCTGACAAGATAAAACGTATATGTGAGAGCAAGTGGAGAGCAGACACAACAGGCTGAGGTCCGCACAGACCTTTAACATGTCTTGGTAAGCCTCAGCCTCACTTCACGTTAGGTACCTCTTTCGACACGTTGGTTTACACGACTCATGGCCAAATGGGTAAGCAATCACTCATCATACTAGTGTAGCTTTGCCGACAAGCTGAGAGTTTAGTTGAGATCTACCTCGAAGAATGATTCCACGTAAATAACATTTGCCCGGCACCAGATTGACTTCGGTGCTTACGTCGAGCAACGTATGCATGCTCTCTAGTCCAAGATACTCAAGCCAACACTCGACATGTCGACTCCAGCTACAGATTCCAGGAATGAACAGTCGCCATCCACTGTCTCCGAATCCTCCGGCGGTTTCAAGTCTTTCTGGAGGAAATCGGAGCGACATACTCCAAGCCAGGATGTACAGTTTGTGCAACAAGATCCAAGCACGAAACGAAGTACGGTATTGTTCGAGATATTCATATGGCTCGAAGCTTTCTAACGAAGAGAGATCTAGAGAGTCGAGGTATCGGCAGACTCTTCAGCAGCTCTACGTCAGGTCCCGCGAGTCCCGGCAGTTCAGAAAATAGTGGTGATATAGGGAAGCGGCGCCAACAAGTCTATCAGGCACAGAAGTAAGTGCAGTGTTTGTATCGACGAGTGGGGTGACCGCTGACGGTTACGAGGCGCCATCGTAATCGTAAGGTCGAATATGTGCAGTCCCTTGAAGCCGAGGTCGCAGTAGGTGCATATCATACTCCCTCGACCACGATATGCTAACTTCGTAACAGCGTCTACAGCATCTGGATGCCACGGTCAACAGCGAGAGGAACACGATTGCAATCGAGAACGAGAAGCTAAGAGCTTTACTAGCGGCTGGCCCTGCGGAAGCACAGCTCGATTCTCTCAAGCTTGACCAGCAGGATCTGGACATTAGCATGCTCGGCGGCGCAACTGTGAACAGCCATTATGACGAGTTCATCGGCCACGAACGCTGGTTTATGGACATTGATGATCTGACAGACTCGTCCTGGACGTCTACAGATGACTCCGACCGCACCGAGACGAATCGTACCGAGACCAACGGGACCTCGCATCACAACCTTGCGATCCCTGTGGATCATCGAGGAGATTCGTGGGCAGCGCTTGACTTCATCATGGCACTCGAGTGGCCTTGCAAAAGTCATGTACACCATCATGCCATTAACCCAGATGTTAGTGCTCCGTTAGCTTGTGATGTTGGCAAGTTTCACGGACACGCCTTTACCACCACACAGGCTGTCTTCCAAAGCTCCATGCCACCATCCACTCAGCTGCATAGACAAAACCCGACCTCGCTAGAAGAAGCGGATGTTCAACAAGTCTCAGCATCGAACAATTGCTGGCAATTGCCTCATTCGGAGATAGACAAGTGCGTACCCTACTTCAGATCTTTGCGTGAGCATCCGCTGATACTTTCGTACTACAGACTCGTCTTCCTCAGCGCCCAGCTTCCGCTGGACGACGAGCAAGTTACTCCTGCGAAAGCCTATGCGGAGATCAAACGCCACCTACCAGAGAAGACTGCACTAAGACCGGTGCTGGATGCCATGAAGATTACACTGTCGAAAGCTGTCAATTGTTCCGGATTTGGTGCTTGGATGCCGATCGAGACATTCCAGGCATGCTTGAAGAGTGTTACTGGAATTGACATAGGCATCAGCATATAACACGAGGCGGTTAAAAGTTCCCGAGCTCGAAGCGTGGGCGGTTGAAGCAGGCACTCTTCTGGACAGACATGGCGGCCTGCAGCAGATTTGATTCAGTCCTCACGGTTGGAGAGTGTGTCCAGGATCGCAATCGAGCGTCTGGAAAACGATCTCACCGAAGCCACGCCACAGAGCCGACTTGCCAAAGATCAACTCCAAGACGACGTCTGTATCATGATCTCGTCGAAGGACGGAGTAGTAGAAAAAAGGCCTCAGGCAGAAAGAACATTGAAACGCCAAGCGCGCCTATAAAGACGAAGGATTCATGGACTGGGCCGTGCATTCCAATGACAAAGCTCCTTATACTGGTGCCTAGAAGCCAGTGGACTTCACTGCATCTCCTATAGCAACATAGCCACCTTAACGCATGTTACTGTCCTGGTACAAGTGGGGTGGTAAACACTGTGCCGTATTCTAGGCTGCACTTTAGCAGACATATCATGCAACTCGCGAACAAGTTATGAAGGTCTCTTTCTGTTATTGACCTGTTTTGCCGTTACCTTCAGTCCAGTAAGATAAGAAACTATATCCCTTCCACTATGCGCTTCCCAACCACTGAGTCCTCGTCGACGGACATGCCTACAACGCCCACACCAGACTGGACCCTCCGCCTGATAACCCTCATCGCCTTCCCGCTCGCCATCCCCTTCGCCATACCCTACGCGGCCCTGGCCCAACAACTCTGTCCCGCACTCGGTCTCATCCCCCTCTCAATCTCCGCCTTCCTCAGCCTCCTGCTTCTTTGCGGCATAGCCAGTGGACCTCGAGTCTCTTCTCTCCGGATCCTGGTGGATTTGCTCTGCGCTCTCTTCCTCCTTGGGGTCCTGATCCCGGGATGGGTTGTCTTGGCTAAGGGACAGGCCAGGAGGTGGTATGGTAATGTAGAGAGTAATGTTACTATGTTGGGAACTTATGCGACCGTGCCTATGATGGTTGCGTTGTGAGTACTCACCTTGCCGCCAATCATGACGCAAGATGGCATGAGGCGGTGGTGGTGGCTTGCTGATCGATCCACTCCAGTTTGATCCACGCCTACATCGCTCCTCGAGATCTCATACGCTACCTTCGCCAACCTAGCACGACGCCAACTTGTCCTCACTGCCACGGCGATCTCTCCCGTTCCTCCGCTCATCCATCATACCACTCCGTCCATGGCAACGACTCGGACGAGGAAGCCCAGGTCCCGCAGGAGACTGATGTCGCTACCCCATTAACGGCAACACCAGGACCGTCGAAGCCTGATATGCTCGAGATCCGCGAACCGAAGCCCGAAAGCTCCGACATGCCCCGAGTCAGTGGGGACTACAGAGACTCTTGCGAGGAGGATGAGTCGGCCCCGTTGCTATGACTTCTTGCTGATTTGAGGCGGGAAGTTGTAGCGTTGGAGGATGTGATGAGGGTCGCGTGGCGGGAAATCGATCGCTCGAGACCGAGGAGGAGTAGAGTTGTGTCGTGGCTTGAGAAGGAGGAGATGCGTCTCATGTGATGTGTCTTGCCGGTAGGGTATGCAGCCGCTCAAGACCGGTGCTGAGATGAGTTATGTCCTGGGTCGAAAACGAGGAGATGATCGGTATATGATGTGCTACAGGCGGGTCGGGGTGCTATGATGATCAGCAAAGCAGGACTTTGATCAGCACGAGCAACGTATAGGTGGAAGGGGTCGGCGTTAGACGGAGTCTTTGCAGCTTATTGTGCCCTTTGTGCAAAGCTTACTATACAAATGTATGTCTCGATTGCATCCTTCCCATCCTTCCGGGTCGGGAGGAGCAAGAGTGATAGGATATACAACACCTTCGCACCCGCTGGCGTCAAGCCTCGCAGGAACATGCAGCTACTCACATATTTGCAAGTATGCCCGTTCTGCCACCAACCAGCCCAGCCCAGCCCATGGTTCCCACCGTATCTAGTGTTCATCTCATCGTACCCTGGGTCCCACACGCCAGATCCTTACTACGACCCCGGCATGCCGTTCATGACGACCCTAATCATCAAGTAAGATTGCGCCATCGTCCTCAATCACATGGACCTCCTCGTCCGTAGCCCGCGCGCGCTTCTTTGCACTTCCCACCTCCTCCTCTGCCTCGCGTTTCCTCTTCGCATTAGCATTCGTCGCTGTCTGCGATGACTCCGCAGCCGTTGATGCGTGCCCGTTGGTCTCTGGAACAGCCTTGGGTTTGGAAGGCAAAGATATCCGCTCCGGCACCAACTCCAGAACACCAGTTTCAATGATCGCTTCGCTCTGAATAGACGCGCTTAGTACCAGATCCACCTTCGCCTCATCCCCATCATCCACGATCGTGAGGAAGCTGTTACCGGCTTTCACATACTCGGTAAGCGATTTCTCTAGATTATCTTCCAGGTCTGGATCGTAGATGATACCAATGTCTGCCTGTATCGAGAGTTCCTCATACCCGAATTTCTCCCTCAGCAGATCCACCAGGTTCTGTAATGTAGCCGTGCTTTCGGAGGAAATGCGAAGCTTAGCGTAGACAGATGAACAAACGGGACAAAACGCGCGCGGACCGGAGAGGTTTTGAGTTGAGATAAGGCGTTCCGTGCTTTTTGAGGTAAGAAATACCATCTTCGCGCCACCAAGAACACCTTCTTCCTTGCCGTTGACGGTCGTATGTGAAGTCGCCGTTGTGCCATTGTTGATCGCCAGCCCACTCACACCTTTCTGCTCGAAGCCTACCCCTCGCATAATTTTGAAGGCTTCCAGCACACACAGACTAGCCGTAAGCGCGTTCGAGGTCGCGATCGCCGGGATAATGTTGCCAGCCATTTGCTTGATCTCCCATTCACTATGTAAGGGTATCCCGAAAATATATGATCGTAAATTAGCAGCCGAGGTGACGAAGTCGAGGGTATCTTTGTCGTCTTTGTCGAATTCCAGGACGGTTTCGCCGGCTTGATTTCGGTTGCTTAGTATGCCAAGGGAGTAGGAGAAGACTGTCAGATTGTCGTGTAAGCTCCAGGTAGCCTGGTCTTGCATCACGAGCGACTGGCCGCGCTCGGTCGTGTCTCCGCCTTCAATCTCGGCGACGAGCTCCTCAAACTTCAGCGATTGCGGTGGTCGCCGTGATTGCCACATCTCTGTCATGCCGCGCAATCGCTCGATGTCGTCGTGAAAGACTTTGTTGAAGACTTCTTGCGCGAACTCGCTCTTGCCCATTATGCCGCGGATTGTCTTTAGCGCGTCTGCTTCCTCCTTCAGCTTCGCGACTTCTTCTGCATTATCGCCTTCTGTTACAGCCACATCTGCCGAGTCCTCTTCACTCGTGCCGAAGAGCTCCGGGAATAGATATGATTTCGCCCACACAATGCAATGGATAGGCTGTGAAGGTGTCGAACGGATTGTGCAGATTGGAAAGCTCTTTTGCACTGGCTTGGGATTGCAGTCGTAGCATTCCGTCGCACCCTTCTTGATTGCTTGCACCTGGCCATTGAAGCCAGTCGTACCGCTTTCGATCAAGGGTACATCTGCGGCCAGACACATCTTGTTCACGTGTCTTCTTGCTGCGAGATTGTCGAGCGCATTGAAGACCAGGTCGAAGCCCTCGAAGAATTCGACATCGTACTTGGTGTCGAAGATGCTCGCATGCTGAGCGTCGATATTGACCGAAGGGTTGAAGTGGGATGCTGTCTCTTTAGCGACGTAGGCTTTGGGTTTCTTGATGTGCTGTTTTCGAAAGAGGAATTGCCGGTTGAGGTTGCTTAGGTCGATGGTGTCCAAGTCGATGACTACAATGCCAGGTTTGCGCGCATTGGCCGCCGACTCCTCAGTGCCGTTCGTGCCGTAGTTCGACGGTAGACTGCCAAAGCCGCAGCAGACCAGGTTCTTCAACACCTCACATCCTATGCCTCCCGCACCAACCAGCAACACCCGGCTCTCCTTCACACGCTTAGTGAGAGGCAGACCCAGTGACTGGGCGATGCCGCGATCACGTCTCTGCATTGCCCTGGCTTTCTTGCCGCTTCAATGCGTCTTGCGCCTGAGTCTCGCCGGACACTGTGGATTTATCGCATGCGCAAGCAATCCCCTCCCTCAGTCGACGAAAAATAGTGTGAAGTGCACACAAGGTGAAGTGAGTCTAGGCAGCAAGCGCGTGTCGGTAGATATGTTGAGGGGTCAGATGAGTGAAGTGATGCTCAAGGACACACGAGTCGAGGCCGACGGCCAGGCGTGAGGTTCAGTCGATGTGCAGTCAAGACCATAGCACAAGTCCACACTGTGATTCTACGGTATTGGCGTACTGGAAATATGATGGGAGCCGTAATGCGCCCCCTAAGTAATGAATGTACGATAGATCTGATCAGACCCAAAAGGATTGCGATCTTCAATCGTGATGCAAAGCTCCAGCGCTCGACTCAGAGCGCGTGCCGCCGCGCCGTACCACCGTACTTCTAAAGTGACAGCGTCGGACAATCTTCGGGGCCTCGGGCGTTCGGCAACAGCCCTAAAGCTGATGCTGTCGGACGCCTTTTCCCTTCTCTTCTCTGCTCGCAGTGAATGACCTTTTCGTTTTGAAACGTGGTCATATGTCGCGAAGCCGAGCATGAGCTGCTGTGCAGTTATCAAGATGAAGCAAGCGTATAAGGTCATGTAATGTCATGTATTAGTGATCAGCTGTGCATGCATGGCGAGGCCGCAATGATGGTGAGTAGGTGTGTCTGACACTCTTGTCTTGCTTCTCCAGATCATACTCGAGTGCGAAGGTCAAGGCCGTGATCATTAACGCAGCCCTCAAGGCCGCTGGTACCCTGACGCGTATGGCCGGAACGGGGACTACGAGACGCCTGTTCTGCTCGCAATATCCAGCCACATGGGCAACATGGCGGTCGCACCAGATAGATCAAGCATCTACATGCTTTTGCAGACATGGCAGACGCGCACCCTTCGACTGCACCCTGCCGCTAGTCTCGACAAAGCAATTCACGGCGACGTTCTGACAGCCAGACTCGCCCATGGTCAGCATCTCGCGCTCAGCATGGACTCTGAGCTCATCACTTTCGAGGCAATTTCCTACGCTTGGGGCACCTGGGGAGAGAACGAGCTGGTACCGATGGTCTGCGATGGCGTAGAAGTCCAAATCGCCCCTTCTCTAGCAGACGCTCTGCAACGCTTTCGTTATGGCGACCGCGCAAGATATCTTTAGGCCGATGCCCTTTGCATCGATCAAGGCAACAGCGATGAGAAGAGTGTTCAGTTGTCTGACATGTTCGACATTTCCCGCAAAGCGACGACCGTTCTTGTCTGGCTAGGTAGGGGCGATGCTAATACTGCTATCGCTATGGGCCATATCTGTGCTTTACCCAACCGGTCTATCTCGCCAGAAGTAAGTCTTTACCTGCAGAAGTCAACCTCAAAAGGCCTGTCTCTCGCGCTGGAATATCTCTATACTCGGATCTGGTTACGTTGAGTATGGGTCCAACAGGAGGCTTTCATTGCAAACGATATCGTGGTCTTCTGTGGTCAGAACGCCTGCTCATTCACTAAATACCGCGACTTTGCTATAGCGCTAGGCAAAGCATTGAACGTGGGAGGTCGACCGATTCTGTCTCAAGTCAGAGCCTCGTTCTCAGTCCTGGCACTCATAAACCCAAATAGTGCAAGTGATGTGGCCCAGCTCGCTGAGCGTCGGTGGACACGTCAGCAGCTCGGTGGCATACCACTGTGTGAGCCGCTCGAAAGCCTACTGGACAATGTGCATCTTCAGGTGGCGAAGATCAGAACCGGTTCGAATACCGGCTATGACTCCAGAAGGGATCTTCTGAAAGTCTTGGCGCGTGGCAATATCACAGATGCCAGTGACCCGCGGGATTACATCTACGCACTTCTGGGCCTGCCGGACTCCATCACTCGTCGCTCCGGTGACAAGCCTGATAATGTCGCCAATGACAAGATAAGCCTGATCATAGACTACACTAGGAGCTCGCCGAAGTGTTCACAGACGTTACCAGCATATTGTGAAAAGCACTGACGACTTGGCAATATTGTCCATGCATCATCCGTGGAATCAAGCTTCACAGACATGTTTTCGAATGCTAGGCAGATAGGATTGGTGAATTCACTGTGCACTGATGCGGATTGGTGGCGGTCCTGTGGGTGATCCTGCTGCTGGTTTGGTTCAGGTAAGTGGGATAGAGCGAAGTATGCAAGACCGCCGAATACATCGTGGACTGAATGGCTTCACGCTGTCATTTTTTGCTGTGTGGGTGAACGTCTGCGGGATGACCCCTTCTCGTACCGTGATCGATACATCTATAATACAGCCATGAACGGCAGGCCTTGCAAGCCACGCATGCATGTATGCATTCCTCATATCGATACACTGCTACTGCTCATTCCTCCCGAGCCGCACCAACAACATCTTATACCATGACTTTGGTACGTCCCCGATGCTGATTGAGGACGTCACCGCCACGTACTCATTAGTCAGACCCACAGACCCAACTCCATGATAGCGCAATCCCACTCCAACCCTGTATGCCGTTTTGCGTCCATCAAACCCCTCTGACCAACCCTACCACCCCATCCCCATAATCCCCTCCATCTCCGCATGGAAATCAACCTCATTCCGCATCACAGACCCCTCAAACACATCCTCCCAATCCAGTTCGCAATCCCTCCCCATCAAAATATCCGCATGCACACTCGCTCCCCTCCCCACCCCAAAACAGCCTGGTACCCATTCCCCCGCCGACACGATCCCGAGTTCCATCTGCCTTTTCACGGGCTCGGCAATGCCGTAGGTTCGGCGAAGGAGGTTGTATTTCAGTTCGTTTTGTTGGGTGCGCCAGGCGGAGAGGCGCGATTCGAGCGGGTGGAAGGATTGGGTTGTTGTTTGTGATGAGGTATCTTTCGGTGCTGTGGCGGGTATGAGGGAGAGGTTAGAGCGGAGGGTGTCGTGGACGCCTGGGGCGGAGGGGGCGCCGGGTGCGGATTGTGTTTGGGTTGGGTGGGGTGCTGAGGGCACGATTCGGAGAGACTGTGGTTGTGGTTAGAGTGGTGTCTTGTTGCGGTTGGAGATCTTCTTACCATCTCTGTGGGTTCCTCTGCTGATAACTTTGCTTGTTGCTTGATCTGGACACTCGCCTGCAAGTTCTGATGCTGGTGGTGATGAAATTGTAAGGTGATGTGCTGGTCAGGCTGAGTAGTGACGAAGCTGTAGGCAGCTTGACGCGTGAGCGATGCGCGAGCTAAACTGGAAGGTCTGCCGGCACCCCCGGGCGTGCTCCGCCACTCACCATCGTATGCATATATGTATCGACGGCAACAACAGTGACGTTCCGCCTTTTCAACACATTCTGTTTTGTACGCTGATCAAGATGAGCGACGACGAAGCAGATCCAGAGCTTCTAGCTCTTCTTCGCCAGTCGCTTGGCATTGGCGTGACTCGTAGTGATGAAGTCTCGGAAGATACAGGTAGGTCACTGTCACATCTCTCCTCTACTCTCATCATATTTGCCATTATCGGCTGTACGGCGGGCTGATGGCCCTCCAGGTGTCCTGAAGGACGCCGAATACATCTACAAAAACTCCATCGACGTGATACCGGACATGCTAGGAACCAAATCCGCCGCTCTCCAAATCCACAAATTAATGCAGGAACGTTCTTACTCGACCGCCGTCTGGAGCGAGCATGATTTCCATCCTAGTGCAGCCCAGGGCTTCTCGGATGTAGATATGGTCAACTTCATCTTTACCATGGATTTGTTGAATTTCTCCTTCTGGTCTGAGAAGGATGAGAGTGAAAGATTTCAGGTTGAGTATCAGGGTCAGAGGTGTACGGGGTACAAGAGTCTTGTTGCTGCGCTGAGGCGAGCATTGGAGGACGGCGTGCCTATCACCACGCCTGCTTTTTGGCGGAGTGAGGAGATGACAGAGCAGGTGTTCGAGGGAGTCTTCAGGAGTGCCACCAACGAGCGGATGCCTATGCTTCAGCAGCGGATTGCAGTGCTGAAGGAAGCCGCCGAGTTATTGCATGAGGTGAGTATTATTTACTGGACGTGTGAAGGCGTTAAGCTGACTTGTTAGAGTTTCCGGGACCCTGATGAGGCTGCGCATGCCGATCAGACGATGGAAGATACTCGATCAACGATCGAGCGCGGTGTCGCACATACCACTGGCGAGGAGAACGCAACACAGGCAGAACCAGATCTGACAAGCCCTGAGGCTGCCTTAGAGTCCGTAGCGACAGGTGTGCCCGTCGAAATGGGGAACAATGTATCAGAGCGGACTGAGCCGAGTCCTTTGGGGAACAGCACTGCCGCAATCAATGCAACTGCCAATGGCTTAGTAATCGAAGCTGAAGAGCACGAAACCACAGCTCCTACGAAGCTCGAGTCCGAGGTCAAAGCAATACCTGCAGCGGATACACCAAAACATCATCCTCTTCCACCCGATCACTCAGTCCTCTGGCTCATCCAAAAAGCAGATCATTCCGCCGGCAAGCTCGTGAACCTTTTGGCAAAACACTTCCCTTGTTTCCGGGACGAAGCGCGCTTCGACGGCCGTCGGATACGTTTCCTCAAACGCGCACAAATTTTCGTTGCAGACCTCTGGGCTGCTTTCCAAGGGACGGGATATGGAGAGTTCCGAGACATTGGACATTTAACCATGTTTGCTGGTACGTTGGACCACTGTTCAGAGCAAAAGAAAATTCCCTGTTGCGATTTTGCTCGGGAGGGGTATGAAACATGACGAATGAGAAGCAGATACGCGATGAAAATATAAAGGTGGCATGGCTGATACTTCCCAGACTACCGCATTCCCCAAATGCTCAATTCCCTCGGCGTTCTGACCTACAGTCCCTCCCTACATTATCGGATCCGCGACCGGGTCGAGATACCCTCGGGTCATAGTTGGGAGGTGCAACTCCGGGGCTGCAGTATCTGGGCTGTTGAGCTCATACGGCGGGAGATTGTGAGGATGCATTCCGAGACGGAGGTCAATGCTGTCATGATTGATTTCTTCCTGTATGATCTGGCTAAGGAGAGGGAAAGAGAGGGTGATGGTGTTGGAAGTGGGATTGGTGGCTTAGGGATGCGGCATCACCGGACTAGGAGTATCTGGTATTGATGTGGTTGGTGTGAGTGCAGGAGAGGTAGTGCGTTATGCTTGTTCGATTATGCATGTTAGTGGAGCGCCTCATTGACATTAGCTGGAGGCCCGTTGACCGAGACACGTGCCAGGCGTAGCATTGGTGAAGTCTGGCAGTTTTGCCTTTGGGATGCAACCAGAGCTGTCACTATCTTCCTTCCCGTCCTGGTGCAGGAGTGGATATGACGCTTTGACATGCATTGAGTTTGTATCTAGTCCCCTATTATTGTGGGATCCGTGCCGTTCTCTGGGAGAGGAACGATTGTCCTATCACACGTGATGCCAGTAGTCCATTCGCCTTCAGAAACATACCATAGACAAGCACTTTCCTCTGTATAGGTAGAAGTCCGGCTTAACGAACAACGAACATCGCACTGTGCGCCTCTCATCCCCTGCTCACAATTGTGAAACGTGGAACCCGCAACGCCACCAGCGCAAGTGCGAATAAAAGCGCTAAGCTTTTTTTCGCGCGACATCCAGCTGCAGGAACAATCGCCTCCGCATCTGTGTACGCGAATTCTCATTGGCCGAGCAGACTTCACCAGGAATTCAGCCAGGGCGGCGTAGATGCACGAATCTGGATCCCCATGCACGGAACGTCCATCTTAGCTTGTCGCAGGTCTCGTCGTGCGAATCAGGAGGCGAGGACGAGGTCGAGATGGCCTCCACTAGGCCCGTCTCTGCTATGCCATACATGGGCTCTCGGTCGACTCTCTTGGCAACAGGCGCCCGGGCATTGCGGCCGGCTATGGATGTGAAGGTAGATCTGCGTTATAGGCCTGCTCAGCTAGACCGCCGATGGTTTTGGTGCGATGCGGGTGGGTGCAGGAGGAGCGATGCAACAGCTATCCCTGACTGGCTGCGTGATGCAGGAACAGGACATGGGTGCGTCGTGAACCTCGCTCCGTGGGAGCGGCGTTCGCGGGTCACAGATCTGGTCTAAAAGGTGAGGTCTTCCACCATTGCGCTCCTGACTCTCCCTTTCTTCCCTACCATCAAACGCAGTTGAGCTCGTTGTTGTCCTCCGTTTTCGAACGTCCATTCTTTCGTAAAACTATCGCTAGTCGATACGCACAGTCAGTCTTTACTACCAACGACGAGACAGCAGGACCTGTCTACCACACTCTACACCACAACGCTCAATTTCAAAGCAAGCACCAAATCAATCCAAGATGCATTCCTCCACCACCATCCTGGCCCTGGCCCTCGCCGCTACCTTGACTGCCGCAATCCCACACGCCGGCTCCCACAACCACGCCCACATGCTCCGCCACCTCCACGCCCGCACCCCAGCCCAGAGCAATGACGGCGAATGCGGCGGCGATCTAGGCTTCACTTGCGGACCAGGCTACTGCTGCTCCCAGTGGGGCTACTGCGGTGCAAGCAAGGAGTACTGCGACGCTGGCTGTCAATCCGCCTTCGGGACGTGTAACAGCAACGCTTCCACTACTTCTGCACCTTCGGTCGCTACAGCTGTATCTACTGTCACGGGATCTGGTGTCGGGAACGAGACGACGATTTCTGCTGGTGGGCCAAGTGTTATCGTCGACACGACTGTCACTATTCAATCCACTGTCTCTTTTGGCGCAGCAGCTACCAAAGCTTACAGCCATCCGGCTTGGACTGGGCCGCCGCATCGGTCGATCTCTGCCTACCCTTCTGAGACTTCGTCGTCTGTGGCTGCGGTCTCTACTACTAGGTAAGTTCTTCACATTCTGAGACAGATGTCTCGCAGTACCGAGATTGCACTTTGCAGACGTTGCCGTTACCCTGTGACCTGCAACGGCGGCTTGTTATGGCGATGTGGACGGGCAACAACGGACTCCAATGGCGGTGTACGGTTGGCTTGGTTGATATGGTGTCACTGCTACCATCACTCCCGCCCAGCGCTGTCTGCTCTTCCGATACCCAAGGCGATCGCAACACATTATACACACTGAACAAGAAAACAATTCGCACACGCTCCCCTCACAATCTGGAAAAGCACATCTCGCAATAATGCTGGTAGATCGTTGGCTAACCATATTTACTAGTGTCCCTGCTGAGACCTCCACAGCAATCTTGAGCTCTTCGGCTGCGTCTCTCACAACACTTCAGACCTCATACGCACCAGCGCCGTCGTCGAATAGTGTTCCAGCTTCCTCATCCGTGTCAGTTGCCGCTGCACCTTCCTCATACAGCGCCCCGGTACCATCGTCTTCCAGCGCAGCTGCACCATCCTCGTACAGCGCGCCATCAACATCCGTTGCTCCAGCACCAACATCCTACAGCGCACCCCCATCTTCCACCTCCTTTGCCCCAGCCGCAACCTCCTCTGCCAGCTCAGGCGGTAGCTCTTCAGGCAGCGACTCCTACAAACTCTACTCCGGCGATGGCACCACAGGCGCCGGCTGGCCATCCCAAGACTCCTGGGTCGACTTCGAGAGCATGTGGTCCGCCAACATGGCCTTGATCAGCATCTCCTGCACCCAATTTAGCCAAACCAACAACGACCAAACCGAAAGCGACGACCTCAAATCCGCCATCCAAGCCGTTGCCTCCTCTTCAGGAATCGACGAGCGATTCATCCTTGCCATCGTCATGCAAGAATCCAAGGGCTGCGTTCGTGCGCCCACGACGAACTACGGCGTCACGAACCCTGGCCTCATGCAATCTCATGACGGAGCAGGAACGTGCAATAATGCCGGTACTGTGCAGAACCCGTGCCCAGCCAACGAGATTACGCAGATGATTACGGACGGTAGCACGGGCACTTCAAGCGGTGATGGGTTGAAGCAGGGGATTGCTAACTGTGGCGCGAGCGATGTGAGCAAGTACTACAAGGCTGCTCGCATCTACAACTCGGGCTCGGTTGCCACGTCTGGGAATCTGGATGATGGAATTGCAACTCACTGCTATTCTAGCGATATCGCTAACAGGTTGACTGGATGGGTCAAGGCGGAGACGCAATGTACACTAGGATAGGTTAGGTGGATAACACACGCGAAAATGTTCGGCACTCGATGCGGTGGAAACACGATGGATTATGATGGCTTATGACTGGATCACTTCTTGGGTGGGTTTTGGCGAAGGGGAGGCAAGCTTGAGCGCAGGTAGTGTAACCATGGTCGCCGCTTCGCTTCGAGTTTTGTATAGCATATACGAGGATAACAAACGCAATCACTTGCAGAACTCATACTACCAGGTCTTCAACCGAGAGACTCTGTCTGTTGTGATGCGATCACGCCTAGATAAATAAAAAATCTACGACTTTCCACCTTTTCTGACAATACTCCTATCCCCAGCAATCTTATACCCCTTCGAAACCATCGCGATCTTAGGCTTCCGCCCACCCATATCGCCATTCTTACCTTCCTTCAAGAAATGCCCCACCTCCTTCCTTGGAAACAGACCTTGCTTATCAACATTCTCACCACGTCCCTCAAGCTCATCCCAGAATCCCTGCCTAAACGTCTTCCCAAACCACCCCAACGGCACCCTCCACGCCAAATCCAGCTGCGGTAACGACTTAGCTCTCACACTCATGAAATCGCCCTGAGCTCGATAATCGAGAACGATCTTCTCGTACGGCCAGTGCCAGCACACGGGGATACCCTCGAGCTTACTCACCTCCTCCCCTCCTTCACATCCACCTCCATGCTCACCCGCTTCGGACCTCTGCCTAAACAATTTAACCTCAGGATCAGTAAACAGCAGCGCAACATGTCCCCCAAATAACCTCACCTCCGCCTCGAACCCAATCTCTGCAATCGCCGCTTTCGAGCCGAAGAAAGGCTCATAGCCCGATTTCCCTTCTAGGGCGTTGAGGAAGGCGTGGCAGATTTCGTGGACGAGTAGGACCGCGAAGTCGAACCTCACTTGCAATGACTCCGGTACATCCACTGGTCGCGCTTGCGTAGCCCTCTTCAGTCGTCCGAAGGTGGCGGAGGCGATGGTGATGGTGCTCTTCTCCCCTCTTGCCAAGATCTTGCTCTCGTCTCGAGCCCTGGATGTGTGAGCGAAGACATCGTCACAGCCATCTTCGTTGGCGAAGAGGGTCATGGCGCCTTGTGCGAAGGGGATAGCGCCCACCTCCTACCTTCCACCGGATCATGGGCGCCAGCTTCATGAGATGGAAAGCTATTTCGGCTTCTTCTGCTTCTGTTAATACTCTTTCCCGATCGCAGTCAGCATCGGCGTACATCCAGGAACCTTGATCGTCTCAACCCACGCACTCTTTCTTATCTTCATCTTCGCTGATGTTTGTGGACTTGGGCAGGACATCCTCCTCCCTCAACCTAACTAATGGCCCGTGACACATCATCGTCCAAAACATGTGCTGCAGTCCTTTCCATCTCACCAACCTCGTTGCTAATCTCGCAGGCATCAGCATAATATCCTCGTACTCCTTCCTCGTCATCAGACTCGAGAACATCTTATAAGCGAAGAGCGGATGTACGGGCCCCGTCAAGTCAGCAGGCTCATAGCACGATGCCGGAAGAGTCTCTGGAGCCATGAAACGGGACTTCCAGATATCGGGGACAGCTTTCCTCTTAGTGGGGAGGGTGAGAGGGATAATAGCGCCGGGGTCGTCCAAGTCACAATTCCCCACCCCGGCCTCACCCTTACCTTTCGTAGCCCCCTTCTCCGTAGACACAGAGGCCAGCAGTCCCTCTACAGTAATACCAGCGCACTCCCCCGCAGTGGACAGTCTCGCAACCCTTACCTCCTTCCTCTTCGGCTCCTGGGAAACATTCTCAATCACTCCACCGCAACTTCCCTTGTCTTTGCAGCTAGTAATGAGGTCAACAACCTCCCTATCCTCACGTCCGTCAGCGGTCCAGCCGCGCTTCTGACCCGCCATCCCACTCGATTCCACTCACCTTTGCGGAGACGTAGTACGGTCGTCACAATAAGGGGAGTCCAGCCCCTACATAGAAACCGAGTACATCTCAGGCCGGGGCCGAGTTCAATGAAAGGAGTAGTACTGGTGGATGATGTCGATCGGATACCGATCTATACAGTTTCTACCCAGATTCGATCCTCGAGGGCATAATCCTAGCCATCCTACCTCTCTTCCCCAGCACGAGCCCCAATTCCTTTCTTTCTTCCATTGTGCCACCCGAGCACAAAGAGCAGAGAAGACCACCTACCCCATCTTCGTCAATGCTCACTTGTATGAGAGCCGCGCAATGGACAAAGGTCATGCTTGTCAGACATCCTTTGTTCGTCCAGCATCTGGGTAGGGGAAGACGTCATGGTGTGCTGAGGTCATGAGTTGGGAGTCGAGATGAAGTGTTGGCGAGTGTGCCTTGTGGGTCTGCGGTAGGGGTATACGTGTTGTGGACGTGCTGTGCATGGGTATCGTAGAAGAAGAAGCAAGAGTCTATATGTCACTGCAGTGGAGTACCCCAGGTAACATCGCGCAGTAGCTCTACAGCGTGAGTGCCGTAGTGGGTCTCGGATCCTCTTTACTCGAACTCGATGGTCGAAGGCGGCTTGCTGGTCACTATGAGAACGAGATATTAGCACGACTCCATCCGAACTCGCCATACACAGCCCACGATGAGCAGGAGAAGAACGATAAAAGACTGACCTTCATACAACACCCTCGCCACCCCCTCAACCTCATTCCCAATCCGATTAACAATCCTCGCCAGCACCCCAGCCGGGAACTCATAAGCCGTCGCAGTCATGAAATCCGTCGTCCTGACCGCCCGCAAAAAGACCAAATACCCATGTAACCTCTGATCCCCCACAACCCCGACCGCCCGATCCCCACTCAACGCCGCGAAAGCCTGCGAAATCTCATCATACACCCCCGCCTTCCGGATCTCCTCGATGAAGATCAGATCCGCTTCCTGCACTACACGCACTTTCTCCCTGGTCACGTCGCCCAGGATACGGATGGCGAGACCAGGGCCGGGGAAAGGGTGGCGGCCGACGAGGTCGGGGGGGATACCCATTTCCCTTCCCATGGCTCGCACTTCATCCTTGAAGAGTTCGCGCAGGGGTTCGATGAGTTTGAGTTTCATTTTCTCCGGGAGGCCGCCGACGTTGTGGTGGGTTTTTATCGTCTGGGAGGGGCCGCGGAAGGAGATTGATTCGATGACATCGGGGTATAATGTCCCTTGTAAGAACCACTCGACGGGTCCAGCATGCGGTGTAGATTCGGCTTCTTTTGCGATGCGCTTCGCTTCCTCCTCGAAAATCTCGATGAAGGTGTTTCCGATGATTATGCGCTTCTTCTCTGGGTCCGCGACGCCTTGTAGTCGGTCCAAGAACCGGTCACTTGCGTCCACGACTGTAAGGTTCACGCCCAGACCTCGTGTTAGAGTCTCCTTGACTTGCTTTGCTTCGTTCTTTCGTAAGACTCCATTGTCGACCATGACAGCGTGGAACCTCGCACCAACAGCCTCTTGCATTAATTTCGCCGCTACTGTCGAGTCCACACCACCACTTACAGCTCCAATCACTTGTGCCTTCTCTCCGACCAGTTTTCGTATTCGCGCTACCTCTTTATCTTTAAACGCTTCCATCGTCCAATCTTGTTTCGCACCACAGATCCCCGCCGCAAAGTTCTTAATCACTTCGACGCCACGCGGTGTATGTGTGACTTCGGGATGGAATTGTATCCCGTAAATCTGCTTTTTTTCATGCGCGATCCCGGCGTGGGGGGAATTGGGACTCGTAGCTATGGTTTGGAAATCCTCCGGCATGCGACCCAGTTTATCTCCATGCGACATCCAGACGTCGGTGTTGTTGGGTAGACCCTGGAACAATCTGCTGACTTCTGAACCATTGGCATGGATGTTGAGTTCGGCGTGTCCGTATTCGCGCTTCTCCCCCGCCACGACGTCTTTTCCGTGATGCCAGGCGATTTCTTGTAGGCCATAACATATTCCTAACACGGGCACTCCAAGCTCGAAGACATTGGGGTCGACGTGTGGTGCGTCGGAGGCGTAGACCGAGTATGGGCCGCCGGAGAGGATGATACCTTTTGGTTTGAAGTCGAGATCGGTAAGCTTTTGTGTGCAGGGGAGCATTTCCGAGTAGATGTTTAGTTCGCGCAATCGACGGGTGATGAGGTGGGTGTATTGGCTGCCGAAGTCGAGGACGAGGATGGTGTCGAAGAGGGAGTGAGGGGGGAGAGGGTCAGCGATGGTGATGCCATTGGGCTGGTCATTGCTAGGGGCGGCCATGGTCACATGTATGGTATGCTATGCTTTGTTTGTGTGAGATGGCATTCACTATTCACTTCAATGTCCTCCGTCGCAAAAAAGTTGTGACGCGAAAGCTTATCGATAGTGTGAATGTGGAGGATGGCGCGGGGTGGAACGCGACGGAGCGTGGGGGCGGAAAGAGCATTGCACTACTCCACCAAATGAGGCAGTTGTGCAGCTCGAGTGACGAATCGTCAGGCATACTACTAGTACTCATCGGTGGTATTATTATTATTGTCGGGGCGGTGCTGCTGGAATCGCATAAATATTGTGGCAGTGGTTGCACCATGAAGTTGGACATGGTTACATGGACCTGCGGGATTGCTGAGACATGCAGCTTCTATGTAGCCCGTTGCTCGTCGAGAAGCCATGCGTCGCCTTACCATCTCTCTTAGACTCTCTATCGAAGAAGAAGCTGAGGATGCTAAACACGATGACGACCATCAAGCGCAATGATTATCGTGCTGCATAAAACGCTACTCCATTCGGCGTTGTTCACAAAAAGAACAAGCCGCCTCGCCGTCCATCGCCGTCCATCGAGTTCGAGACGGGATGAGACGGGATGAGACCGCCACTCCTCGGCGGACTCGGAAGCTCGGGGGGCTCGCAGCAGCAGCCATGATTCCCAAGCGGCCAAGCCACACCTTCAGAGACCTGTCCCAGATCGTCGCTTCCGACAGTACCGTGCTCTCCACTGCACAGCCCATGTGCCCATTTCCCACGTCCCAAGCACATGTTCGCCAAGCTGACTGACTGACATATCATTCTTACTTCATACTCGACTTTCTATCCTTCATACTGTTTACGACTTATACTGGTAGGACGAAAGGGAATAGTAGTGTTCACGAGTGCCACGCGGCTGGGCTGAAACAGTCTAATCTCGCGCTACGATTGCACAGAAGAAGCAGCAGTGTTGGACGAGAGTGGGACTTAGTGGTCTATCATTGATCAGGTGGACGATAGACTGTGGTACAAGCAGGGACATTGCCATCACGATACACGAAGTGTGCAGAAAAGCAGCCCGAGTGAAGGACGACAAGACGGGAGGAGGAGCACGTGGTGCGCGATAAAGCAACGACACTTGCAATGGCTTCCACAATGCCTTCCAATGCGGCGAGTAGTGTAAGAGAAGACGTCGCCACCTCACATACACATCCCACACCACCAATAGAGATGGACGTCACCGACCAAGCGACAGCAGGAGCGCACCCATCAGATCCGGAAGGAGCGGAATCCAATCAGACCACACAACCGTTCCAACCCACCGCCACGACATCAACGTCACCGGCAGACCCCATGGCCGCCCTAACAACACTTCCCGACCACCCACCCCTCACCCGCGCCCAAACCGAGGCCCTCGGCCCAGCTCTAGACGACGACATCGCCGCACCCCCACCCCTCCCCGACACCCCCGCCGCCAACCACACCCTCCAAATCAACCTCATGCTCACCACCGGCGCCAAACACCCCTACAACATCTCCGAGAAGTACTTGACCTCCCGCAATGCCGTGGCGAAGAATACAGCCGGGGATTTTGACCCCAAGCAGTTGACTGGATACAAATTGAAGGAGTTGATATGGCAGGATTGGCGGAGGGAGTGGGAGGCTAGGCCGGCGAGTCCGAGTTCTATTCGCTTGATTACGATGGGAAAGATGGTGGAGGATAAGAAGGTTCTTGCTGGTAAGTTTGATTGAGCCAGCTGCTTGAGCCAGCTGATTGATGAGGTGGGTTGGACATTGGAGTGGCTAATACGATTGGTGTTTTAGATTATTCTTTCGCGCTCGATCGATCAAATGTCGTGCATATGACTATCAAACCCGCGGAGTTCGATCAGGATGATGAGGCGGGCGGGAAGCATGCGGGGAAGGGTTCGTCGATCAGGATGAGGGATGGTGGGGAGGGGGGTGCGGGTTGTCGGTGTGTTATCTTGTGAGCATGCTTTTCTCTTGCCAGGTGGGCGATGGTGAGCTTGAGGGAGCGGTCTGCATTGAGCTAGTACCGTTGATGCTGCAGATCCTGCTCAGAGACCAGCAAACGCTGGTGACGAACTGGTCGGGAGTGTTGTGGGTAGGCACAGGCTCCGGAGCGAATGTGTAGGTCATCGTTCGGACAGGAGGAGGGCAGAAAACATTCACTGGACGCTCTGGCCAATAAGAGGTTGCGGAGATAGCGCCCTCGGACGATATCGCTAGCATCGTCTGCACCGCATCGCATCGCAGCGCACGGAGAATTGCTACCACGCAAGGTTCGGCTTGCGGAAGCAGTGAGCACATATCATCACGTACTCTAAAGTACAAAGATGAAGAGAGCACCAATTACTAGCATAACAAACATCAACCTACGGGACTGGACTCCCAATCCCGCCAAACACATAATGGACACCAAACCACTATGCGGCATAGCATGGCAACCTTCGCTCATCAGCTTAAGACATGGGGTCAGAGAAGCGAAGTCGTGAATTTCGTTCTTCTCAAGACGAGATCACGATGGGCCAAGCCCTTCCTTTCGGGCTCCACCCCTTTCGAAATGCATTTTCCGGTGGCGTATAAAGGCGTTCATGAGCAGGACACTCGCGGGATTTCGGGGAAGGGTGTAGAGGGATATACAGAACATGGCATTCATGTGAGGGCCGGGAAGGGCATGGGGGGGATTTCGCTAGCGAAGGCGTTTTTTTGGGGGGGGGGGGTTTAGGGTTTGCTTTTTGTAATGGTGCGGAAGATATGGCATTCTGATCGCTCCAGGCAGGGTAGAAGAGAGCAGGATGATTTCATGCTGCTTCTTTTCCTTCCTACTTTTTCTCCTCCAGTCTACTCTTTATTCTGGGCAACTTTGCACGCATTGTCCATGGCAGGATAGGGCTAGGGTGGGATCCGAACTAGCCTGTGACCTCTTCGGGTACGGATTAGCACTTCTTGGGTCTCTTACCATTACTGGAGTTCGATTCGGCTATCGTCCTGCACTTCTGCATTCTTCTGCCACGCCTACCGTGCAAAACGTGATGATACAAAAGGTGTCCGGCCGACTGGACAACGGCTTGCTGAAACAGCTTCTAGCAGTATGGCGTGTTGGGTGCCCGGAAGTCGCTCGCTCTCGAGTGCACCCATGTTTCTGTCCCCTTCGTTTGAGGTTGCAGCTGGCATGTCAGCGGGTAGTGCATCCCGGCTCTCGTTGGCGGTCGCGAGGCGCGACGGATGGTGGGGTTTGAGAATGATGGGCATCTCGTCGTGCTCATGGGGACCGGAAGGGAGCTGGCGTGTTGGTCGAAAAGTACGTGGACAACTGCTCTCGTGTCGGGATGCCGGCTCTTCCATCTACGTGCTGCTGGCGTCCGAGAGACGGCTCCCAGATGGCACCTTTGAACTTTCTCGGCTTGCCATGGCGTGCTTCCCTGTTGGCCGGGTGTCGTCCTCGTATTGGTGGGACGCGCTACTGAAGCTGGTAAGCTTGTCGCTGACCTATGCTGGGGCTCAAGTGGTTCGTCTGCTTCCTACCGTGCCTGATAGGATTATGTCGTCCTCAAGTCAGACTCAACATATCCGGATGCGATTATGAAGCTGTTGAAAATTTCGTCCCTGTTGTCCTCAGGTTCCCCTAAGTTTCCTAGCTTGGAACACCATGGTGGGTTTATGAGTACAATGTCTGCCGTCTGCTTTTCAGTCCTGTATACGCTCAAATTGGAGACTGAACCTCATCACCTGATAACAATACTACTCCATCCACATTCAGACTAGCAGCCAACAGCCGTCATGGTGACGTCTTTCCACAAGGTCCGTCGCAATGGTGGTGCGACAAGACGCAAGAACAGAAATCTTGTGCGCGAGAGGACGACTCGGGAGCAAGAGAAGGGGATCCTCCACGAAGAGATCGCGGAGTTGAAGTACCGTCTGGCCTTGACTGAAGCCGAATTAAACGAAAGAATTCGTCCCTGTGACTCCGGAAGCACCAGCGCTGATGTCGTTGCATTGTCGACGGCCTCGACAACGGAGTTAGACGACGATTGGTCCGTCGATGGATCATCTGTCGTTGGAGACTGGCAAGACGACTCGTCCGTGGCTCCAACAGACGACACATGTTGTTCGTCTGCAGGGTCGATCTCGGCAACAGAATGCCAATATGAATGTGCTGAAGCGCTATACGCCAGCGAATCGACTTCCGGAGCTCGCTGCAATCTTGGGCCCCAGCGCAAGGTCGTCTGCACACGTTGTGACGGGATCGCTGCCGCTTATGCTGAGCTAGAGCAGAAGATCGTCAGACCTGGTTCCTTTGCCGAGAGGACTCGACTCTTCGATGCCGATTTCTACACCACAGTACACTCCAAGCTTTACATCCCTCAGAAGCAGCTGATGGAGATCGAGACAAGCGCACACGATCTGGTGAAGCAAGTTTGCGACAAGCATGTTCAAGCTCATTGTCCAGAGGTGGCACTCATCAACTTCCCGGAGTGGCATGGTGAGCTTCGGCTTGGCTACGACGAGATCATGGACATCCAGCTTCCGAACCAGCAGACCGGTCCATATCGGACCTGCATCGATCCCTGCCCCGAGCTCAGGCACACCATGCTCTTGGGCACAGATCTGCGAAACTCAGACTGTCATCGGGATTTTCAGACGCCTTCCGAGCTAGAGAGGCTACTTGCGAAGGCCCAGCGTATCGCCGTCATCTTCCCAGATGAGCAGGCTGCTAGCCAGCTGCGCCGGATGAGAGATCATCTACAGGAGGCTGTGAAGACTGCACTTGCCGAGATTGAGATGAGAGATGCGTTGGCTAGCACCATGCAGCCTGAGCGATGGGAGACTCACCACGAACGCTTTTTGGAATGGGTCAACTTCAATTCGGAATGCATCAGTGGTATGGAGCCTATCGAATGGCCAGAGTCTGTAGTCCGATGTG
Organism: Recurvomyces mirabilis; assembly: GCF_035927965.1. Lineage (NCBI taxonomy): Eukaryota > Fungi > Ascomycota > Dothideomycetes > Mycosphaerellales > Teratosphaeriaceae > Recurvomyces > Recurvomyces mirabilis. The sequence goes on along the minus strand of NW_027041937.1, from coordinate 371,358 downwards.
CTAGGCGGTGGCAAGAGCAGAAACTCAGACCAGGCGAGACGGATCCGCAGTATCTCGAAGATTTGAAGCAGGCGGCGAAACTCCTGGTGGATGTCAGCAGTACGAACAAGAACAGCGTATCGGAGAAGATAGAGTCGTGGCAAATAGCGACGGGGCAGATCGTATAAGACGGTGGATGACAATATCGGTGGTAGAGCGAGTCAGAAAAGGCTTCGACAAGGAGGTTGCATTGATTGGATTGGAGGAAGTCGTCGACTGCCTCGAGTCGTTATCGGCAGGTTGAGATTAAGACTGTGGATGAGAGAGAGATCGCATTCATTCTCAAACTAGATAGCACTGTAGCATTTACTTGTCAAGTGCGCCAGCAACCTCACCATACCCATTTCTCTACCCATCTGGAGTGACTGCGTGATCAATGCTTGGTGGGATAATGTGTAGACGAAGTCCATAGTGGTCCTTGGTATTGATGAGGATTCTCACAAGGACAGAGATGGCGTGAGTCGTAAAGCTTAACAAGACCACTCCCGCTGCAGGCTTCCATGCTGAAGTCGTCAGCTTCCGTGCGACAGTATATAGCGATCTACCAGGCGTAATTCAAAGCGGCTTGGGCAGATGAAAGAGAATGTCACCTCTCCCCAAAGTGATTCTATCGACAGCCGATCGACGGAAACAGGAAGGAGCTGGAGCACAGTCTTTCGAGTCCAGCCACATCATGGCATCAGCCGACGCTACTGGATCATCTGCATTCGCGTCAGACAGCCCTGCACCCCATGCCGCGTGACAAGGTGACCCGACGGCATCGCCGTTCAAGATAACGTCAACAACGATCCGGGTCGATGCAAGGTGAAGTCTTCCTGTCACATCAATCCATACGATGCTCGCGGACAGGATAAGCAGAGCATCGATGGCATACTCATGTTCACCAGACTACTGACAATGTCCACGGCAAGCATAGGCTGCAGCAGACTTCTCGGGGATGCCGCTCCACGGGTTGGCAAGATCGAAGCATACGCCCAGGCTACTATCAAGCGCTTTGTAGAGTTTCTTCAGACCAAGCCTCGATTCGTTGCCGCACACAAAATCTCCCCGCGGTAGTGGATCTAAGAAGATAGAGTGTGGAGCCCCCGTGGGTACATGCATACCGCATGCATATTTTGCAGCTCAGTGGGCCTAGCGCGCAGAATCTCTGACGTGAAGTCGGGGCACTTGCATTAGGTGTCGTTGCATGGTCGCACGCAAGGCGTTGTTTGAGAAGAGTCTTACCTCTCTGCGGGGAATGGTACAAGTATAGATAGAGGGTGCTTTCTACATTCCTCGTTGCTGTTGACAACTGCCCAACCTATATTCTTGCAGAGCTTCCCGACCAATTGACTCCACAAACTTGCAATCATGGCGGAGAAGGGTGATTTCAAGCATGAGCACATGGCTGACGAAGCAAACGACAATGATACCGTAGATTTCAGCAATAATATTTCGGCGAGGTATACCAGATCCAATGGCAAGGAGCCACCACAACATAGGCTAACCGTCATATGCAACCAGAATCAAGAATCCCCTTGCTGGTATCCGCCAGGATGTCCTCCTTCGCGATGTCGAGGAGTTCGCTGCCATGTACGACCTATCAGATATCACACCTCTGCTCAAGAAAGGCGCCTTGGTTGCGCAGAACCCGGCGGATTTTGAGAACGTGGAGGGTCTGGACGACACGGAGCGCGATGTCCTCCGCGATGAAGTAGTACACAAGTGGCGACAACCACGAGCTCTCTACACGACAGTCATCTTGTGCTCTGTGGGAGCTGCAGTTCAGGGGTGGGACCAGACTGGTTCCAACGGCGCCAATCTATCTTTCCCTGTGGCATTTGGCATTGGCGACACGGATCCGGTGAGATGGGCACTTGTGACTTTGGCCTTGCTTAGCCGAATGCTGATATGTTCACAGACCAGTCCAAACTACACCCGTGACCTCTGGCTCGTTGGTCTGATCAACGCGGCGCCCTACATCGCCTCTGCCTTTATCGGCTGCTGGCTTTCTGATCCTCTGAATAACTACTTTGGCCGCCGTGGAACGATTTTCTTCTCGGCGATTTTCTGCCTTTTATCTGTCATTGGTTCCGCTTGTACTCAGAACTGGTGGGAGCTATTCATCTGTCGATTACTGCTCGGTATTGGTATGGGCTCCAAAGCCTCCACGGTCCCGATCTATGCCGCCGAGAACGTACCTGCTCTCATTAGAGGTGGTCTCGTCATGTCTTGGCAGATGTGGACTGCTTTCGGTATCTTCCTCGGGTAAGCTGCGGTAGTGTGAAGGCATGTGTGCGACATGTCTGGCGCAGTCTAACACTCTTTGCAGGACTTGTGCGAATTTGGCTGTCTACAACACCGGAGCTATATCGTGGCGTTTGCAGCTCGGATCTGCATTCATTCCTGCAGTCCCACTGGTGATCGGCATCTACTTCTGCCCTGAATCTCCTCGTAGGTCATACTGATAGTTTCAGCATGCAATGAGACTGACGCTGCTATCCAGGTTGGCTTATGAAGAAAGGCCGCTACTCACAAGCCTACAAGTCGCTGTTGAGACTACGCAACCATCCGATCCAAGCTGCTCGGGACCTCTACTATGTCCACGCTCAGCTGTTGATCGAGCACAAGATCATTGGTCAGACGAATTACGCCCAGCGCATCCTCGAACTCTTCACAATCCCTCGTGTTCGACGTGCCACCCTAGCTTCTTTCACGGTCATGATCGCGCAGCAGATGTGTGGGTACGTGTGGAACATGGCATTGATCAGTGGCAAAGTATTGTTCAAGCTGACTGGACCCACAGTATTAACATCATCGCCTTCTACTCTTCTTCTGTCTTCCAGCAAGCCGGCGCCACTGTCCTGCACTCACTGCTAGCTTCCTTCGGATTTGGTCTGGTCAACTTCGTATTTGCCTTCCCAGCCGTATGGACCATCGATACCTTTGGTCGACGAGCCCTGCTACTCTTCACCTTCCCAAACATGGCCTGGACGTTGCTCGCCGCCGGTCTGTGCTTCTTGATTCCCAAGGACAGTAGTGCACATCTGGCCTGTGTGGCGCTGTTCATCTACATGTTCGCTGCTTTCTACTCGCCCGGAGAAGGCCCAGTCCCCTTTACTTACAGCGCCGAGGTGTTCCCTCTCTCCCATCGTGAGGTTGGCATGGCTTGGGCTGTGGCCACCTGCCTATTCTGGGCCTCTGTGCTGTCCATCACTTGGCCACGCATGGTTGCTGCCATGACGCCGACTGGGGCTTTTGGCTTCTATTGTGCTCTGAACTTGATCGCCTTCACGATGATTTTCTTCGTGAGTCTGAACACTCCCTCAAGATCAACAGTTTCACTGACATACCATGCAGTGGGTCCCCGAGACCAAACAACGCACCCTGGAGGAGCTCGACTACGTCTTTGCGGTGCCGACTGGGAAGCACATGAAGTACCACATGACCAAGTCAGCTCCTTTCTTCTTCAAGCGATACATCGCCATGAACAAGAACGCCACTCTTGAGCCGCTCTACCGGTTTGACAATGTGCAGTCCGATGCTGTCAGGTCTGCAAGCGTCACGGCGTACAACCAGGAGCACCGCAAGTCTGAGACGACGAAAAAGCTGAACTTGTAGGAGTACAGGGTGGACTTACTGAGCGAGGTAGCAGACAGGTCAGTTTATGGTTCTATAGTTGTATTGCGGAGCTTGCTGTAGTCGGATGACCAGGTACATGATTTAGAGCAGTCACATAATGCGATATACCCCCTGCGGACCTCTCCGTCCTAGACAACGTCAGCTAAACAAATCTCTTCGTTGCTTTGTTCCTAGGCGCTGTGTGTGCGACTGGCTTGTACTACTCCAGCGCCGATCACGATTGATGAGGGTTGCAGAAGTCCGCAAAGACCGCATACTGAACAAGTGAGCAAGATTTGTATGGCAGGCACGCCCAAAGTCTGCTCACTGCTTCGATTCGACGTCACTTCACCTTCCCCCAGCCCCACTGTTGGCTTTGCTGCCTAGAGTCGACTCCTTATACCTCGCAAGTCTCCTGCATCCACCTCGACCTCCTTGCAAACACATCTTGACTTTCTAGCAAGCAAACATCCAATCCATCCTGCATCCAAGCTTCGAATACTACATCTACCTGCTACCACGACCTCCTCAAGACAATGGCAGACATCCATCTCACGCAAGCGGAAGCCAGACTCGCTGGTGTTATCATCGAGGAGATGAGCGAGGTAAGTGGGAGGCTTAATTTAGGCTCTATGTAGCCAGCATTGACGACGCATAAGATCAATTGGGATATCGTCGCCCAGAAGGCCGGCTACACCGACAAGAAGAAGGCCCGTAACAAGTGGTACCCGATCCGCGACAAGCTCGTCGTGGCTGGTGGGGGAGTGGCGAAACTTGGTTCGAAGAAGCGCGCCAATGGTATGATATCCCCGCAGTAGGACCTTCATGATGATGCTGATGATATCTGAAGATGACGTTGGAGCTGGGGAGGTGAGCACTCCGCCACCATCGTCTGCGAAGAAGGCTAGGAGCACCAAGAAGACGCCGACCAAGGGCAAGGGCTCGGGCGATGCTGACGCTGACGATGATGAGGAGAGCACTCCAGCTCCCAAGTCTGCAAACTCCAAGACCAATGGCAAGAAGGGCAAGAAGGAGGGCGGTGCCAGTGAAGATGGAGCAGTCAAGGCTGAGGTTGAGGTTGACGAGGATGGATGGGCTTGAAGGCGGCTGATTGTAACGCTCTGCTCTACAGCGTCGTATCGTTCCTTCCGCTAGCCCTACGTTTCTGCCGCCTATGAGCAAGGCTTGGGCACATTTAGGATAGGTGCTCGCACCGGGTCGGGTGTCTCTCGGATGGCGGCGTTCGATGCGGCTGATCTGCTGCCTATCGGGTAGCTATGATATGCAACCATTTCACATACCAATCCTATCATGTGTCGACTCTGTGACGAATGCTTAAAGGGCGGATTGTGTTACTATCTCCTTGATGTATGTCCAAAGAAAAGGAGGCGGGAGTGACAAGTCTTCCGCCCGTTCACGCTCCGTCCGCTCCTTATTTCAATCGCATATCCGGTTGTCGTATATATCACAGGTTTACCTATACTATATGACATCTTTACACCTGCGACAAGTAGTGTCACAATGCTTTCGAACTACACCAGTAGTTTTGCGGGCTCTATTGTCAATCTCCTGGCGTGACGTAATGGTCCACTTTTCCCAAAGAGGAAGGTATGCAAATCATGGTAAGACCGAGGGTATAACAGCGATATAGTGTGTCGAAAAGTCGTGCATAATCCTCTACCTTTCAATTTACGCAATTTATACGTGCTCATCAAACCAAAGAAGTCCAAAATTACTACGGCATTATCAACAATGCATCTAGGTCTCGAAAAGAAAGTTGTCCTCGTGACTGGTTTGTCTATCAACCCAACTGAACTACTTCAACAACTCTACTGACCTCCTCAACAGGCGGCACAAAAGGCATCGGCCGCGCAATAGTCGCCGGCTTCTTACTAGAAGGCGCAACGGTCCACTTCTGCTCCCGAACGGAAAAGGACATCACAGCTGCCAACACCAAACTCGCCTCCGACTTCCCCTCCGCCAAAGCCCACGGATCCGTCGTCGATGTCTCCAAACTAGATGATCTTAACGCATGGGTAGAATCCTGTGCCAAAGAAAGTGGTCAGATCGACGTTGTCGTACCCAATGTTTCCTGCTTCGCAATGAAGAATACGCGGGAAGACTGGCAAGCGTGCTTCCATACGGATATGCTTGCCTTGTGGTCTATCATCCAGACTTCGCTTCCGTACTTGGAGAAGACGAAGGGAAATGTGGTCACCATTTCTTCTGTTACGGGCCGAGATGTAGATTTCACGGCTCCAAGTCCGTATGGGGCGATGAAAGCGGCGGTGGTGCATTATACGGCGCAGCTAGCGCATACGATGGCTGGAAAGGGGGTGAGGGCGAATTGTGTCAGTCCCGGGAACATCTACATAGAAGACGGGGTGTGGTGAGTTTCATGCCCTCTCTTTTTCCCGTTTCTGAATCGTGGATGCGAAGCCGCCTGCGGATGGTTTTGATCATTGTACTGATGCTGTATGCCCAAATAGGGGCGATATCGAGCGGAATTTACCTGATCTATTCAAGAGCCAGATGGCGCTTAATCCCATGGGACGGATGGGCAAGGCGGAGGAGATTGCAGATGCGGTGGTGTTCCTTGCTAGTCAGCGGGCGAGTTTCGTTTCGGGCACGAATACTGTCGTGGATGGGTCTTTGTGTACTGGTGTGCAGCTATGATGGAGCATGCTCGGTTTGTATTCTTTGACTATCGATATACATATGAATTCCTCGTTGCGATCCAATGGCTAGCTGTACTATGGTCTTCTCCCATTACGAGGCTTTCAGATGGACCCGGGCCGGCGCACTACACTCGCTTCCACTACATATCTGACAATCAACATCTAAGCATCGACTTCTGTAAAGGTTCACAGCCCTCCAGCCTCGCTTTGGTATACTAGATGGCGCACAGCATGCGAATTAGTATTATCATCGGGGACTACTTCCAGATGATCTTCTCCACTCCGCGGTCCTCCAGCCTCGACCCGAGATGGGTACGTTTGATCCTTGCTCTCAAGATGCTTCATGAAGGCTAGTCTCTTGCAGAACCTGTATCATTAATGCATCTCCTCCATCGTTTTTGTGAGTGATACATCGGCGTAGTTCGGGCTTCTAGTATGGCCGTCTGTTCGATCTAGACCTATAATTTCTTGCGTGATGAGGTGTCTGGTGTTCAGATATACCGAAACATGTTATTCTTCACGCTCCGTTTCATGGACACGGGCTGCCCGTCCTCGTACTCGACCCCAGCATCTCCTCCATCGCCCGAGATACCAGCGAGCTTCTGCTTGAGCTCTTCGTCGAGTTGGGCTTGCGTTTTGTGCGGTTCTTGCTTGTCCTGTACTGCTTTGGCTGCTCCGGCTTTCAAACTATCCTGCTGCTCTGGGGGAGACACCGTGGTGTCCTTGGCTTTGGTGAGAGGAGTGGTGTGGAAGCCTGCTAGCCATGCTTTTGCTGTACTGTCGACTGTCGCTGGACGAGCAGTGCGGAGGACGGGAAGCATGATTCAGGGCCTTTGGAAGGGTATGAATCTTATTGCAAGGTGCGATTGGCTGTGATTGGGTATTGAGATGATGGAAACCTACATGTCCATGGTATGTAAATGAGACCAACCTGCCGTGACTACAATTATGGGCCGCACTTGCTTCGACGGGCTTCATCACAATGACGAAGTGCTCGCGTGCTTGAGGTTCAGGAACACGAGTCATGAGGCTGAAACTAAAGTGCCTGACTCAGCATTCAATCAATCTTTACCTCGACATTGAACAACCTCCAATCCTCTCTTTCGACCAATCATCTACCACCGCCAACATGCCGGTGGTCAAGGGAGGAGTGTGGACGAACATCGAAGACGAGATCCTCAAAGCCGCCGTCTCCAAATATGGCCTCAACCAATGGGCGCGTGTATCTTCTCTTCTCGCGCGGAAAACAGCCAAGCAATGCAAAGCACGATGGACGGAGTGGCTGGACCCCGGCATCCGCAAGATCGAATGGAGTCGTGAGGAGGACGAGAAGCTGCTGCATTTGGCCAAGTTGATGCCCACGCAATGGCGGACGATTGCGCCGATTGTGGGACGGACAGCGACGCAATGTCTGGAAAGGTATCAGAAGCTACTGGACGAGGCGGAGGCGAGGGAGACGGCTGCAGAATTGGGCTTGGGTGGGCCTGAGGGCGGTGAGGCTGCGGCGCCGAGTGCGGATGATGTGAGGAGGTTGAGGCCTGGGGAGCTGGATCCGGATCCGGAGAGTAAGCCAGCGAGGCCTGACACGATCGATCTGGACGAAGATGAGAAGGAGATGTTGTCGGAGGCTCGTGCTCGTCTTGCCAACACTCAGGGTAAGAAGGCGAAGCGGAAGGCGCGAGAGAGGCAGCTCGAGGAGAGTCGGAGGGTGGGTGTGCTGCAGAAGCGGAGGGAGCTGAAGAATGCCGGTATAAACGTCAAGGTCACGACGAAGAAGAAGGGTCAGATGGACTATAATGCCGATATTCCGTTCGAGAAAGCACCTGCGCCCGGCTTCTACGATACGCAAGACGAGATGGCGACGAATGAGCATCAGCGAGAAATGTTCGATCCTCGAAAGCAGCAGCTGGCCAACAAGCGAAAAGGCGATCAGCAGGATGGTGAAGAACAAGATCATAAGCGGAGGAAGAACGACAAGGACGGTGGTGCTTCTTCTTTTGCTGCGGCAGCCAAGGCGGGACAGCTACAACGTATTCGTGAAGCGGAGCAAAGCAGCAAACGACGAGGTCTGGTGTTACCGGCTCCTCAGGTTAGTGAGGCAGAGCTGGAGGACATTGTTAAGATGGGCATGTCTGGCGATCGTGCAATGGCGGAGGGTAGCGAAAGCGACACCGCTCGTGGGCTTACAGGCAGCTACGCAAACACTGTCGGCGCAACACCTCTACGTACCCCACGAGCACCTCAAGAAGAGGACCGGATACCGAACGAGCTCCGCAATGCACGAGCTCGGACAGAAACCCAGTCAGCACTGCTGGGCGGTGACAACAACGACCTAGCAGACGAAAGCGTCACAACTGGTCTTCAAGGAATGGCACCCTCCCAACAGACCCTCCACACACCCAACCCCATGGCGACACCAATGCGCAACGGCGTAGCCGCAACTCCGGGCCCTGGCGCAACACCCATGCGAACACCCCGCGACTCCTTCCGACTAAACGAAGATGACGGCTCCACGCAGCTCGTAGGCCATACACCACGCGATATCCGTCTTCGAGAACAAGCCACTCGCTCCAGCCTCCGCGGTAAACTCGCCAGCCTGCCTAAACCGAAAGAAATGGACTTTGAGCTCGAGTTGCCCGAGGACAGGGAGGAAGTCGCTCTGACTGCTGAGCAACAACAGGAGGATGCCGCTGCTCGGGACAAACGGAATGCGGATATTGCTTACGCGGCCGCTTTGGCAGAGTTGAGAAGGCAGACTCAAGTTGTGCAGCGTGGTTTGCCGCGGCCTAGTGTTGTGGACGTGGATGCTCTACTCGCCAAAGCTAAGACGGTTGAAGATCCCATCCAGCGGCAAGTCGAAGAAGAGATGGCTGTGTTGATGGCCCACGATGCGCTCAAATTCGGCTCCTCTTCACTCAAAGGAAAGGATAAGGGAAAAGAAGTCCTGATGCTAGACGAGGAAAAGATGCAAAAGGCGAGGATGGAAGTGATCCTGGAAATGGGCTCTGAATCTACGGAACAAGATCGCGCATCGTTCGGTCGAGCTTTCGAGCTGGAATGGGAACGCGCGCATACCAGTACATCTATCCTACCAGGTCTAGCAGGCTACGCAGAAGACGACCTCGACGAGCAACAACTCCTCGCCGAAGCCTTCGACTCTATCCAACAATCCCTCGAAACTTCCGCGGAAAAGGGCGCAGCTCTGGAGAAAAAACTGGCGAAGATGCAGGGCGGGTATGCTGCTCGGGCTAAGGTTCTCAGGAGCAAGATCGGGAGTGTGGCGGAGAAGATGGAGGGGTTGAGGATCCAGGCTGAGGTGGGTAGGACGGCGTTGGTGGGGGAGGAGGTGGCGGTTAGGGAGAGGTTGGAGGGGTTGAGGGGGGAGGTGGCGTTTGTGGGGAGGAGGGAGAGGGAGGCGCAAGAAGTTTTTAGGGGAAGGAAGGCGGAGTTGGAGGGGATGTGAGGATTTGTAAATGGCTGGTGCTTAGAAGGGGCAGGAATTTGTGTTTGATAGAAATGTGAGCATCGTCAATGTCTACGGAAGTATTTTTGACCTCATTGTGCTGTCCCTCCTGCGCAATAACCCCGCAGTTCGCTTCTGGGCGAGCAACTACTACGCTTCACATTTTGTGATCTGTTGAAGCTCCGCTGTATATGCAAGCCTCTCATGCAGAATATCTACGCTTCAAACGCTTCCATAATTCACCATTGTCCTCTCCCATCGGCCAGTGACTTGATGCCCCCAAAAGAGACACCCATAGGCACATCCATCATCCCTCAAGCATCCCCCATAGCCCTCAACTTCTCCCTCTCCTCCTCCCTCAAATTCGCAAACACGTCCGCAAACCCCGGCTCATTCGCCTGCGCACGGAAGAACTCCTCGAGATACTTCTGCGTTTCGTCATCCCTGCCACCTCGTCCACCCGCACTGTCATCACCAAAACTCCCTTCAACCTCCCCAAAAGCCATCAATTGACTCTTACTCATCCCTGTCCCTAAATCCACAAACCCGTCCCCGTCGTCCTCCCACTCATCGCCATCATCATCGTCTTCATCTGGATCCAGCTCCGCAGCTGCCAATTCCCTGGCGCTCGTACCATTGGCGGAGGGAGACAGGAGTTCTTCGACAAGCACTTTGATGATCTTCAGTTGGGCAGGAATGGAAGAGTAAGTATCTGGTTGGGCACGGGCGCGTGAACGGGTCATGATGCGGTCGGTTTTGGGGGCGAGGAGGTCGCCTTTCACCATGATTTGGGTGAGGCGGGGATCGTGGAGGGTGTAGAGTTTAGTCAAAGCTATGATGCTAATGAGTGAAGATTTGTTAGCGAATAGTGCTTGCACGGGGGCGGGTCAGCGTTCGTGGTACTTACTTCTGTCGTATATCGTCGTAACCAGCAAAGTTGATGGAATTCTCCAACCATTTGCTTATGACGACGTTGAGGCCGCTCTGGCCATTGATCTGGGTGTCTGCGAGAAAGGTGACGACGTCTTGTGCGGCTGTCATCGAAAGTCGAGCGAAGACGAGAATCAGGCTTTGGATGAAAGCGGCCTGTTCTGCGGAGGCGAGACGCACAGCGACGGCTCGTAGTAGCTGCACGAGGTATGGTCCCAGTCGTTCACTGCCGGCTTTCTCGACGACCTCGGCCGCTAGGCCGCCGACTTCTGAGGCGGCGTTGTCGACCACTGAAGGGTTGAGCAGACGGTCGATGATTATGAGGACGACTTCTAGGCCGCCTTTGCCGGCTTGGTCGTGGAAGGCGAAGACTTGGTCTGGGTCGTGGTTGAGCATGTGTTTGATGGCGGCTGTGGCGGATCGCAGGAGCTCGTCATCTTGCGACCCAAGTAGCAGTCGGTTGAGACGTGGCATGACGCTGTTGACGAAGCCTGGTGGCATTGGTGTGGTGCCATTCTCCGCCATGACCGACAACAGCTCGGCGGATAGGTTGGCGAGCGCATTCTCCTCGGTCAGTGTGGCTACGTCGAAAGCACCATTCAGAGAAGGCACAACCCTGGCCGTCAGTTGAGCATACTGCTCAGCACCTATAGCTGAAATAGTGCTGGCGACCTCCTCAAAAGTCTCGGCAACCATTAAGGCGATCTGAAAGTTCGTGGCGCCTTTGCTGGCGATAGTGAAGAGAAGATCGAGCCCGCCATTGGTCAAGCAGCGGCTTGTGTCCTTCAGTATCGTGTCCCTCAATGTTTCGATGATAGCGATCAGTAGATCGTCGCTGTCAGTCAGGTCATTGATGTCTTGCGTGTCGAGGTAGCCTGAAAGGGCTGAGATAATATGCGCCTGCTTGGGCACTGTGACTGATGGTGGGAGTGCTGCTAGGTAGTATTGGAGCGCGCGGATGCAAGACACTTTGACTATATCCGAAGAGTCGTGGTCGATGGCTTGTAATGAGGCCTGCATGAAGTTCGCGGCGACCGACTGCAATGCATCGCCAGATGTCCTTGTCAGACTGCCAGCAACTAGATAACCACGGGCCCGTAGGAAGACGGACTCCTCCTGTACAGCATGTTGGATGAAGTCAACATAGCCCTTGGCAGCCTCTGCGCCTATCTTCTTCTCGACGTCCTGATAGTCGGAAAGTATTTGGCTAAGCAGATACAATGCAGCTTCTTTGAGCTTCCAGCTCGCGTTTGTTGTGTACAGCGAGCGCGTGTACGCTAGCAGACCTTCTACTGATGCTGCGTTGAGCCACTCTCCAAGTTTGACCATGAGATCGCCGCATGCAGTCCGTGGTGTGTAGTTCGCAGTCACGTTTGCCTCTTCGGAGAGGAAGATGTTGACATCGATGTCCCACAAGCCTTCCTCTTCTGTAGTGATCTGCGAGTAGCCGCAAGCAAGTTTGATGAGCTCGGTGACCCAGCTGCCCTCAACAGTAGCGCCTCGCGCTTGCAGCTGCTGCTCGAGGCTTTTTCGTACTGGAGGCGCTCGCAAACAGGCTTGCAAGAAGTCAAGTTCTTCCAAAACCAAGAAGTCGAGTGTGTATGGCAGACCATCAGCATCTTCGAGACGTCCTTGTCGATCGTCCTCGATATACAGTGCGTAGTACTGTGGCAGTAATCTGGACAATTCTTCCCAAATGCTTGAGAACAGTGTTTGGCTGTGGGCTGTAAGAGTTGAGGGGAAGACTGAGCGGATCCGCATCAAGACTTTGACAGCCTGTAGCTTCAGTGCAATTGCTCCACGATGGAGTTCGAATGCCTCATTGTCGTCCTGTTCGTCCTCGTCCGAAGCAGCTGGCGGCAATGCCGATCTGATCGTGCTGATGAAGAAAGGAATCCAGTTGGCCAGGATTTCCTCCGCGAAACTCTTCACAGCGGCTTTGTGGTCTTCCAAGACCATTTCGAGCGAGTCAAAGCATGATCTAAACACCGAAACCGCAAGCGCCCGTAGAATCGGCCTCCTTTTGTCGTTTACCGCCACTTCATGCACAACGCCCACCAGATTTCTCGCAACCTTAAAGAACTGTTCCTCATTGAAGCAGTCCTCTACCAACTCTCCAAGTACCTTCAAAGCGCCTCGCAGCTGTGCGTCGGCACCTGTTCCGATAACGTTCAGCACGGTTGGCAGCAGGTCTTGCCAATCATCAGGGAAATCTGCCGTGGCGATCTTGCTGACGACAAGACTGGCTGCACTTTTGACCTTACGCTCATCGTCACGTCCACTCAATGCAAGATCTAGCAGAGCTTGCCGGACCTGTGCTCTCCTTGCTTCATCCGCGAACAACTGGCCGTTGAACTCATCGAATTGTGGCGACCAGCACGCTTGTACGAAAGTCTTTAGTACGAGAAGTGCTGATTGACGAGTGTTGATCGGGATGTCGTTGTGAGCAGCAATGTTTGTCAAGGCTAGTGGGAAGTCCGTGTTGCTGTATTGCTGCTTCAGCTGCCATTCTGCGTTCTTGCGTGGACCTTCTTGTGATAACTGCGTCTCATCGAGGAGTCGTACGAGTTGCGCCTCCATGGCGGGACTTAGAATTCCTTGCTAGCGTGGAGACGAATCGTTCCAGGTGTACCATCCAACCTTGGATCTGGTCTTGGCTTCGCGAAAGTGCTTCAGTGGCGGTCCTGCGAGACCTGTTCAACTTTCGGTCGTGGAGCCTCGATTTCCGTTGCTCGAATTACTGAATGACAGCGTCGGCTTTGCGACGCGAAGGACTACCTCACTGACAGGGCCTTCTGTACTGCTACTGGATGTTGCAGTCCCGAAGGTTCTAAGACATGAGTAAGTGTCTATGAGCTGTGCAAATCACAATAATCACGAAGTGAGCACGAAGAGGCCGGAGTCCGATCCGAGCCCTAGTAGACCCACATTAATTGCAAACGAAGCGATGCTTCACGTGTCAAAGCACCACCTTCCTTGAACACGAAAGAATCGAGTCTATGCCTGTGGGAAGCAGAGACGAACGACGAGATGCGATATGATCGTCACACCTGGCGGTAAAGAAACTACGAGGGAAGCACCATGCCAGATGATGCTGCCACCTTCCGCATGCTCATATCACAATTCACGGACTTCCTGACAGTGGCGATACACACAGTTCTGTACGAACGAAACATATACCCACAAACCTCGTTCCTCTCGGCTCGAAAGTACAACTTTGCCGTACGACAGAGCAGGCACCCGAAGGTCTGCGAATGGATCAATGATGCTGTTGCCGCGGTTGAAACCGAGCTGCTCAAAGGCAACGTCGAACGTGTGGCGGTCGTGGTATACAATAAAGGCCTCAAGCCTACGGAACGGTTCTTGTTCGACGTCTCTCGATTTCCGCCTGTCAGTTTTACAGACGTCGACACACCATTGGAACGGAAGGACTCTGGTGGCAAGATCGTACCCATTCTACCCCTCATAGACATAGAGGAACAATTTCGAGCCACGATGAGCAAACTCGCCAACTGTGGTACTGTACTGAAGCCGGCACCGGTGGGCGGGACTTTTACCGTTGCCATCGAGCTCAAAGGTGATGGGCAGGCACCGATTAGTCATCCTCAGCCGTGGATGCCTGTAGAGCCAATATTGGACAAAGACACGGCCAACATGTCACAGAAGCGGGCCCATCCTATTCGTGCGGTAGCGGCGGGTGATCTGATCTTTGAGAGCTGGATTGAGGAGGCGCGAGAGGCTGATTGAAAAGTCACTGGTGTTCTTATACAATACAACAAACTCCCACGGCTTGTCGACCTCAATTGCTTGAGCCTAGCCAGTAGCAGCATCCATCATAGCGAACACGCCTTGCTGAGCAGCTCCACCCTCACTAAACTCCGGCGTCGCCTTTCCACCCACCCACATACGATGATAAGACACACCTGCATATGTCCAACCAGCCTGCTCAAACACTTTTACAGCTTCAGGATTTCCACCCCATACCTCAGCCGTTATATACGCCTTCTCAGCAATCTCGGCTTCAGACATGTCTTCATAAGGATCATCGGGATGGACGGCATCGACGAACTTGACGTTCGCTAGCTCTATAGCACGCTCCAGCACTGCCTGAGCTACTTCTGCGTTCTCGGCATATAGTGGACCAATTCGTGGACCGTGTAAGGAGCGACGGATGATGGTCCAGCCTTGCAGATCGTTGACAGTCTGCGGATTGTCGGTGCTGGCTAGAGCCACGCCATCTATGTCGTCGCGTTCGAAAAGATGCTCGTTAGACCATAACGCTGGTCGCTGGAAGCCTGTGTACTTTTGCTCGTGCTGAGCCAGCAGATGTAGAGGGACGTCATAGATTTGTATGAAGTGCCCTGGTACCTGTGTCCGTCATCAGCATTTTTGAGCCGTGATATTGTTGAACTTAAGAATGCATAGCATATCGGGAGAATTGAGAGCATACCTCCCCATCTCGAGTCGGCAGCGGTACTTTTTCCACCAACGGCCTAGTCATGATCCTGACAGTGCCAAGTGGCGAATCAACAAACCCACGCCTCTCATACGTCGCCTTCTGCTCCGCCACTCCATCAAGCCCCATAATCTCAGTTCCATGCTCACGAAAGTCCTCCATAGCAGCCTCAAACAACTTCCCTCCCATCCCCTTCCCACGGTGTTCCTCCCCAACAACGAAAAGTGAAAGCCAGCCAGTGTTGTTGGCGTTGATGACGGCAGCGACATGACCGCATATCCGACGTTTGTCTTGGCCTTTGTGGATTAGGAGCAGCATTCCTGAGCCATGAGAGGGGTTCATGTAGGTGTCTATGTCGAAGTAGCCACGGTTCCAGCCTAGTTCTACCATGTAGCGCCACCACAGGTTTCGGTACTCGTTTACGCTGCGGGCTGGGCGGATCTCGTAGTCATTGTTTGAGTAGAGGATACGGTCGGTAGCCATTGTAGATGAGCTTGCTGGGGGAAAGTGCTCGTCGAACTTGATACCGTACATAGAAATTTTGAGGTCTATGAGCTTCTCCCTTCTCAGATGTGTCAATCATAAAATAATCAACCGCGCAAATGTTTTTCTTGAAGCAGTCTCGTCAGCTCGAGTCACCAGCTATGGGCAGCATGCAGGGCAGATGGAAGTTTATGCATCCTGCCAATGCTCGGTCACTGTGGAGAACATGCAGCGTTGTCACACTCACTCACTGCGTCGTGCCTGCCGCATCTGATGAGCGGCAGGCATTGTCCGCCTACACTACTGCAGATATATGTGAATGCTTCATCGCTGCAGAGTTGTTGACATGACCAAAACTCATCTCCACATTCACCCCGCCCCCAACTGTGAAGCACAGGCTCGAATCTCCAACGGTTGCGTCAATGGCTGAATTGCATCCTTCGCGGCCTCGCTTGCGGCGTGGTTTCGCGCCGCAGTCCATGCCACTCGATCTGGACTTCTGTTCGCCATCAACGTAAGTAATAGACTTTTCGATCTCGCCTCGTCATATTTCCAGCTATAACACATCGACCTTTGGCCGGCGGTACCTGCATCGATCGCTTGACAGGTGTCAGATTATTGTGGGTAGGGTAGGAAGTCTTGCTGGAGCTTGAATGATTGGTACGAGGGCTGGGAGGAGGTAGCCTGGATGGCACGCAAGGCACGGCAGAGGATTAGCTATGGTGAGTTGTCACACGCTACCACGCTGGACATGCGCTCCACATGTGCGCTTGTGGATGTTCACCACTGATGTTACATAGTCCTGCCTCTTGCGAACTCAGCCGGTGGTCACAGACTCGGCGTTAACGGACTCGCGGTGGACAGTGATAATTCGATATTGTAGGATATGCAAGGGATACGAGATACTTTGAGCTGTACTGAGACTGGCGCAGATATTCCGGTGGCCGAGATGGTGTGATATGTGCTTGGGACCTTCACCTAGATCTCAAGCGTGCAGTACTTCCCGAGCACGATGCGAAACTCGAGAAGCCAGCAGATACCACCTGGCGACAGCAAGTACAGGCGCATACCCATTGGATCAACGATATAGCGCTCGCACATTCGAACCAAGCACTCGTGTCTGCATCCTCCGACATCACTGTCAAGGTATGGCGACCCGCGGCCACGGACCGCATGCCACCACAATCGATTGGCCTACACAGCGACTATGTCAAGACTCTTGCAGTGCCGTCAGTGCACGCCGACTGGATTGCGAGTGGTGGGCTTGACCGGAAGATCTGTGTATGGGATCTGAGCGGTGCTGGGCAGAAGCTGAGTATAGATGTTGGCAACGATGAGGCCGGTAGTCTGTCAAGCAAAGAGAAAGGCAGCGTATATGCTCTGGCGGCGACGAACAATGTCCTGGCAAGCGGTGGACCAGAGAGTACAGTACGTGTATGGGATGCGAGATCAGGCAAGCGGATCACAAAGCTAGCGGGACACACGGACAACATCCGAGACGTCTTGGTCAGTCAAGATGGTAGTACTATCATGACGGCGAGCAGCGATCAGACCGTGAAGGTGTGGAGTACAGGTGCTGGACGGTGCATGTACACTCTCACGATGCACGATGCTAGCGTCTGGTCATTGTTCTCATCGGACCCGGATCTTTCTGTCTTTTACTCCAGCGACAAGAGCGGACTGATTGCCAAGACCGACACGCGCGACGTCATTGAACTTGATGAAGGAGTGTCAGTAGCTCTTGCGCAGGAGCATGAAGGCGTACACAAGATAGTTGCTGCTGGAGACTCGATCTGGACCGCTACCAGTCGTCCCAGCATAAACAGATGGCGAGATATCAACACTGAGCATGCTGAGATTGAAGTGCCACGAGGCTACAGCAGACACAGAGGAAGCACTTCAACTCCTCAGATCAGATACCCCAGCCCACCGAACCAGCAACCGAATACGCCTGTGACGAACGGCAGCGGCAAGCGAAGCCTTCCACTAAAGCATATGTTGAAACTCAGCAATACCACCTACTTTCCTACCCCAGCGCCAGTGGAGGAGGAGCACGCACCTTTACTTGGCGATGATGATGACGACAAGGAGCAATCTGCACCCATTGAGATAATTCCGGGTCAGCCCGTACGAATACAGCCAGAGCATTCTGTAGAAGGCCAGAATGGGCTGATCAAGCATGTTATGCTCAATGACCGCAAACGTGTCTTGACAGTGGATACTGCAGGCGAAGTTCTGATGTGGGATCTGCTCAAGTGTGTACCAATACGATCTTACGGAAAGCGCCATTTGGAGGACGTCAGAGATGAAGTTACGACTGATGCAACAGTGGCAAACTGGTGTTCTGTTGATACACGGACTGGTAGTGTCGCAGTCATACTGGAAGAGAATACGTGCTTCGATGCCGAGATGTACGCGGATGAGCTGGAGCTGGACGAGGACATCGACTTCCGAGAAGATCAGCGCATCAATCTTGGTAAGTGGGTGCTGCGATACTTGTTCAGCAACCTTATTACGGAGGAGATACGACGCGATACGACGTTCCGGAAGCAACTGTTGAACACAAAGGAGGAACAGCAACGACTGCAGCGGGAGAACGCACCAACGAGCATTCAGATGCCATCGGCTGATCTTAATGGCTGGCAATCAGGGTCGGCTGTGACAGATTCGGCCACCACACCAAGAGCAATGAACGGTGCTGGTAGGGCGCTGAACACGCCGGGCTTCAATATCGGGCTAGCTTCGCCCGGCGCCTTCGACTCACCGGTGAGGACTACAAGTGGTCCTCTGCTCTCATCTGCAGCTCACGAGGGTGCCTCGCTTGAGAAAGTGACTTCACACCAGTCAGTAGGTCAACCACGACACTCTACTGATAGAAATAGCGATTACTTCTCTACTTCGCGTCTACCAACTGCGGAGCTCCTGACTCCAGGTGGCGTGAACAAGCTCCCGCCCGTGACCCCAAGCGAGGGCGCAGACGAAGCCACCACGCCATCAGCAGAAGCTCCCGCTAACAAGGACACGCCCTCCAAAGGTCTCTTTGGTAAGAAGTTCCGGACTGGTATGTCATTCAGCGGCATGAAGAAGATCGGTAGGAATTCCACCATGGAGAAAGAGAAGCCTGTTGTTGTTGAGGAGAAGTCCGAGACGGAGAGCGACTCGAGATCTAGCAAGACAAGTAACAGCCGAGTGGTCGACGATAATCTTCTTGGTACGGTGCAGAAGATCCGCTTTGCTTACGAGGACTCGTTGCAAGCACAATTGCAGAACCAGCAAGCGCATGAGAACGGGTTACCTGTACCTGAGCCTGGACCGATCGATTTGCCATCTTCTATCACACCAGCACTACCGGCAGAGACTCCGGTCCTCAAGCCACCGCTCAACACGACTATTCTCATCCAAGAGGATCGACCTGAAGCGGGTGGCGTCGCTGATTTGTTCGAAGGTACTGTTGGCACCCTGGCCGAACATCTCGACAGCCTTGAGCGAGCAGCGCCGATGTGGCTAGGTGATGTACTCCTCCGCAACCAGGTCCCGATCAAGGACATTGTCAAGATTAGCTTCGTGCTAGAGCCATGGGAGAATTCCCTCCCAAGTATAGCAAGCGATGGCAACAATCGACTGAATGCGAACCGCATGCTGCGTGCGAAGAAGATCTTGGCGTATGTCGCTGAGCGTATTGAGCCTGGACCACCAGCAGATCAGGAAGCGGATCCTGATGCGTTGAAGCCGGAGGAGTATCTTGAGCTTTGGTGTCAGAATCAGGTGAGTCTTCCAATACAACCACGATGATATTGTGAGGAGACAAGCTGACAGTGCGCAACGCAGATTGTGCCCGTGACCATGACTCTGGCCACTATACGCTCGCACCTCTGGCGCGGAGGCGGCGACATCCTACTCTACTACAAAGCGAACGGGAAGAAAGAAATCAAGCATATCCCTCTGGCGTCTGCGATACCTATTGCGCCTAAGCCGGCTGTTGCCCCTGGTGCGGCTACAGCATAATACAATAAGATTGTGTTTCCCTTAGCAGAGCTAGTTCGGAAGCGGCATTGTGTTTGCTTGGAATATGGTAATACCCATTGTGTGCGAGCGCTGAGAAGTATATGAGTGTATCAAGGATCGTCTCGAGTCTGTCTTCTCGCCCATGGAACGCTTTGTACTATTGTTCACCATGCACCATACAACAGCTCTTTGTCCTCGAGTCCATTGCATCAGCATGAAAGACAATGCATTTGTTCAGCACAGTAGATTTATATGTTCGAAATCGAGGTCCGAGTCCATCGTCTGGCAGAGCAGAAACGAACAGCAATACGCAACCATGCCTGCCCTCCCTCAGAACTACGACAGCTTCGGCTACGCCTTTGACATGTACGACCATCATGTCATGATGGCCCGCGTTGACTGGATAGCTCAGAACATCTTCTACTACTTGGACCTTTCCAAGCCTTTCCCTCGAACAGGCACACCCACCAGGTTCATCCCATTTGAGGAGAATGCTCTCATACAACGCCGTATTCGGCGCTTCATGAGCCTCGATATGGATGCTCTCCATGTGCAGCATGCAGCTGAGTGGGCGACGCTCGTGGATGAGTTCGACAGTTACGCTCAGGATCTGGGAGATTGGTATAGGAATGATATGGCGAGGAGAGGGCATAAGTCCTATGTCGCTATGCACAAATCCAAGCCCGTTATTTGGCGGAAGATCGATTACAGTGCTGGCACTAATCTTCCGATCACTCCGCTGGTAAGTCCTAGCACCATTCCCGCTCAAGTTTGGTCTTTCCAAATGACGGCTATCCATCCCCCGAGATCGCAGAGATCGAGGAGCAGGGAGACGACAAGAGGTCGACGGTCGATGAGGCCTACTGCTCTTGTCACTACTATTGGTGGATACAGGACGACACCAATCCGGCCTCCGAGATCTAGAAGCTCGACTGAGCGAGCCGCGAAGAGGCAGCGTACGAGTCGGTTCGTTGAGCACACTGAGCCAGAGCCAATCGATCTTGAAGCTCAGTATAGTTACCATGATGTATTCCCACGCCGTAGGTGGGAAATACCATCACCTGTTCACCGGTTCCGCTGGGATTAAGCTACGCTCTGGAAGCGTCACATGATGGGTATGAAGTCGTGATTAAAGGTAAGATAGAATACTGTTCAAGCAATGTATTAACAATACTACCCTCTGTTTCTTGTCAATGTCAGATCAAAATGCCAGTAAGTGCCTATATATCGTCGTAGATACGAAGAAGTGAGCAGTATGACATCGTCAGCCACAAGGACGTGACCAGACCCGAGAGCTTTGTGGCAAAGTATTCGTTTATGCCGCTGCCCAGAGCTTGTGGCAAACCATTAGTTCATGCCCCTCCCCAGGCTAAGGCATATCAGTTCGCTTCAACTTGAAGCATCTTGCCGACGGCAGACCACCGCAACGAGCGCCCTAAATCATGTGGCCCATGAGCATTGACGTGAACGAGATAAAGTTCGTCCAAGCATTTTCGTGCGAGGCTGGGTCGAGCGTTACGCACGACGCCATATTTCTTTGTCTGAACGCAAGTGTGTCTTGCATACGGTAGCTATCCGAGCCTCGATCCGTGCACTCCTGCGTCTTGTACGGCGAAGAGTATGAAAGTGACAGGTCTACAGGTCTTTGGTCGTTCGTGACCTCGCAGGTCACTCTTGACGGATATCACCCGTGAACTGGAATACTGGTCGGCGCCAAGAGCATTTTCTTTGACCTGTCGACGCGACGACCTGTCTGAAGCCGTGTCGTCGCACATGCGAGGCGACCAGAAGTCTGAATCCCGTCTGCAAACTCACCAGAAATGTCGGTAAGTGCGATGCGCATCCTCACCATCAATCCTGCAAGTGCAAGTTTTTCATGAGCTTGAACTCCTGGTCGTGAGCACACGATAGTCTTGTTTTACCCTCGTCACCGCCTTCGTAGGTCGAAGTGAAGTGAGCTTTGGATGGGCAGAGATGCAGTGTAGAAGAACGAATTAGCGCGCAGACAATACTCTAGCGCCACTTTGCCGATCCTGCCGGCCCAATCAAACGCGTGGCGTCAAGTGATTATGCACGTTGCCGGTAATGCGTTGTTCAGAAGAGAGAGCTCCAACTCATCTTCATGCAATGTGAGCCAGTAGTATCGCCGTCTCGATATTTGGCGTAGGTGTTGTACGCATACTAGAGAGCTCTGCATTCTGAGCTGTCTGTTGAGAGAGAGGCGAGAGCGAGCTCGTATTACCCAGGCCGTGTGATGAGCAAGCCAATCCTAGGGCCGCTGTTGATCGATATTCAACAGCTGGCTTGTGCGTTCAGAGTCGTTCTAGCGAGATGAGGAAGTTCCAGAATGGCCCCATGTTATGATCCAAGGACGGTCCGGTCTGAGTGGGATGCGGCTCATGTCCCGACCGCATGGCATTTGGAAGCTTGTCTTTTCTGCATGATTTCGCCGTTGTGCTGTACCACCGGGGCGACAAGGCTCATGCAGGCACGGCTGCGAGCGTATTTATTGGGCGACTAGCCGACTGTGCAGTGTGCGACTTGACTCTGTGCTGGTGATGTGGCAGCTAGCATGAACGCTACGATCCATGAGCGCGAGATGCTGTGGGAAGCCGCAGCTTAGCAGTATGCTTTACGAGTATAGCTCATACTTCATGCATCCTGCCGCCTCGTATGATGAGCTGGACTCCCGCAGTTGTAGACAACCTTGAACGAGTCGTTTGTAGCAGGCTGTGCACGCAGCACGGCCGATTTTAGCAACAACCAAATTCTGGCCCGGTCGCACCAGTCAGGTCGATATCGCACGACAGCTGACTATTCGCGAGGGGTGGCCCAATCCAGTGCACATCCCTCGTGGGACAACGGGTGCACAAAGGCAGTGCCGGTGTCTGCTTTGATTGCACTAGAGTCTCTGCCAAATCTATCATATAGACGTGCCGTTTGGACACCTCAGCAGGTTGATTCGCTTGATGCGAGCGAACTGACGCATCGCGCCGCGGCGTGCAGCATCACCAGCCGGACCAGGATCCCCGCCCTTGTGGATTCCACGTTGGGCACCCCTATTCCCCTTCACTTTGGCAGTCGACTCATACACCTTCATCTCTCTGGCAAAATATAATTCATACAACGCTATTCGTCCGAAGAAGTGCACACACCGCAAAGTTTACCTGCCTGTCAAGCCACAGGGACCCCCTGCAACAACGCTTAGTGTCAACGGAAGCGTGAGCCTGTCCGTTCTAGTGCCCTCTCGCTGCTTCGGCACTCTGATCAAATACCTTGCCTAGCCTGCCATCACCAGCCAGGCCCTTTTCCAGTCGCTTTCTTGCGCACGAACAGGCAGTACCATTACATCAGCGTTTCCAAGCACTTCGATCACTGGTCACGAGGTCTCTCTGGATCTTGACTTCGAACTACTTACACGTAGTCCATATCCAAACAATCCAAATGTACGGACGGCACAGCAGGACCAGGCAATTCTCCTCCTCGCGACCTCCGCTACAACAGTGTCGAGCTCACAGACCGCGATACACGACATAACGCATGACAGAGAACGAAGGGACTACCGGAGAGTTGACGACGACGAAGACTAGGCGTGCCTGGACGCTTACATCGATTCCCGATGTTCCAGACAGCAGGATACCCGGTGCATGCACCATACTTTGGCTACAATGATTACCAAACCCCCCCAAGGACACCACAAGGACCTACAGACCGCACATACTACTCCCCGCGGACGTACGTGTACAGCTCGACGCCCACGCCAAAGAGCCATACTCGCCGCGCTACTGGTGAAAACATCAAGTACACCACTTACTCCACGCCCCGACCAACTACAACAACACACTACACTGTGAAGCCGGAATACACCACATCTGCGCAATCTACACCTCAGCGTAGGTCCGACTATGTAAGTGGCTCTCACCGCAAGCGTGATGGCACTCGGTATCACTACCATGAGCCTACGGTCGGCGGAGCGCAGCGGAAGTACTCGAACAGCAAGCAATATTCTTCTCAAAGGTCACGATACGTCTACGACGAGTCTGGCGCATTCGAGTATGAGTATCTGCCGCGCTACGAACAGTATGAGTCGCGGCCGCCGCCGTACAAGCGCCAGCAGAGTTACCACGAGGCACGCGCTGATCATCGCTACTACGATCAGGTGCCCATCTACACAGCAGCAGAGTCGACCGAGCGACCACGTCAACGTCGCTCCTCGTATACGACCACGACCAAGCCGCAGCACGAGCCACCACCACGACCGCGAACTAGTACATCAAACAAGCCACCACCACAGGCAACCGCGGAAGATGCGCGTCGCGCTGGTATACCAGCGGGCTATTCATACAAGAATTGGGACCCGACCGAGGAGCCGATACTGTTATTGGGCAGTGTCTTCGACGCCAACTCACTCGGCAAGTGGATATATGACTGGACCGTCTTCTACTATGGCCCAGCAACACCAATCACGGAGATGGCTGGTGAACTATGGTTATTACTCATACAGCTCGCTGGCAAGATCAAGCGAGCCGAGGACACCTTGACGCGGATTCGTCAGACCGCATCACGAGACATGGTCGACGACTTCCTCGAGTCAGGTGAGCGCCTATGGCAGCGCTTCAATAAGCTCCTCAAGATCTGCGAAAACTACATGTGGAAGGCTGCAAAGAGGGAGTGTGGCATTGCGAAGAAGGTCACGATGGGGAAGAATAGTGGATGTGAGTTTGTTGACTCTATGTTCGGTCGCGACCGCGAACTGGAGCGTACGGAGAGACTCATGACGGGGCTGCGGTTGTGGTCGATGCGCTTCGATGCGAATTGCGAGGACATCCTGCGCAATCCTGCTGCCTAGCGGTCATGTCCGATGGAGACGGCGGTGGCGATCAACGTTCGCCACATACACGACGCGTTGCTTCTGGCTTGTTATTTGCACAGTAACCTGCTTCGAATACCCCAGACAAGTTTGCGACATGGAGATTACTTTGCGACACGGCGTTATGGAAATGATTTGGAGGATCGACGATCGGGTTTACACTTCTTCTGGGCTCATGGGTGAAAAGACTGTACGAGTATAGATGGGCGTCGCACTCGCGTGATGGGTTACATGGGCACGGCACGGTCGCATGTTTGCTGGACACTTTACTGGATCGGCGTACTCGTCTTCCTGAGTTGAGTCATCGTTCCAGCGTTCTTGCCTTCTTGTTACCCTGCATTGCTACTGGTCGGTCAAAAGTCATATTATACCCCTTCTGCGAGCGTGGGCATCTACAGGGCGCGGGCGCTTGCTTTGCAGCTGCCTTAGTAAGGATGGAGCATTCTTTCGATCAGCTGGACAGTTTTTAACAATACACTAGATCTTAGCTAGCTTGGTATCAACTTCATGGTCACTTCCACTGTCACCTTTTTTTCTATTAACTTCAACATCATCTCTACTCATCACAGTGACTACTAATCATCAAGCAGGATACACATACCTGAGTTGACGTCTCTTCCTTCGGCCACACTGACGATCTCCTGCAAGCACGTTGCATGCCCCATCCCAGCCATGAACCGCGATCAGCGCGGTAATCACCCGCGTCGCATGTTCGGCATCTAGCCGGCATAATGACAGCACAGTACAGCTCAGAGCACAACACATGGGAGCTGTAGTGGTGTGCGGCCCGACAAGCAGTTCATTGGCTACCTTCTCTGACGGTACTGCTGTGGTTCCGCGTGGTTCACACATGGGTGCGGCGTCAAGCTATCGCCGGTAGCAAACAGGTCTGTCATAGGTGGTGTTCTTCCTGGCCGTCTACTTCCGACAGCACAGCTATCATGCAGGCTCTTGGACGTACTTTCTAATAAGCGCCCATGGCAGTCACCAGGCATACCATTTCCGCCGTCAGTAATCTCATCACATATTGTAGTACCCACCCCTCCGGCGCCCACCACACCTTCATGCACGAAAGGCAAATGTTCTTCAGCCCTACTGTTGTTCTCGCAGCCGCCGGTGGCGCTGTGCATGCGTTGCGTCAGCCACATGCACGATGGTCTCCCATGATTGTACCTGGCATGCTTCTTTTGGCAATAATTGCCTGCATTGCTGACAATTGGTATTGCTGACTGCACCATGACTGCGGAAGTGCACAGACGTCAACGGAAAGGCGCAATGGTATTCACGTTGTCTGACGTGCATACAGCCCAGCCATTGCTTCGTCCAGCGTGGCTCGACAGTCAGGCACAGTCATTCTTTGTCAGGACGTCATGGTTGGCCTGTGTATCGACCCAGTATCGGCCAATCAGGCACGGTCACCCAACACTATAGTACTGGCAAGGTTGACAGCGAAACACTGCTACCCAAAGAGGATATAGTCAGCTACTGAGACACCGTACAGTGCAGGACTAAACGAGTGTGTCTTCTTTGGACAGCTATGATCGTGGACTATGAGCTACCAGGGTTGCGACAACACATACTAGTATGAGCTTTGATCGTTCCAGTAGAGTGTGTCATGCTGCACCTCTGGACCTGTCTGCCTCAGATCCCAGCCAAACACCAACTTAACATACATCATCAGATGGCTCGCCAATTTTACATGGCCAACATCGGTCGGGTGGTACTGGGGACCAATATCATTGTGCTCCAAAATTCCGGTCGTATTGAAGTAGTAAACGAAGCAGCTTGTACACTCTCCTCGCTGGTTCAAGCTACCATTGTTGAAGTGCTTGACCACGTTCTGGATCTCATCGAGAAAGCCTGCGCCCTGAGCCCAGGTGTTGCCGACTTGGCTGAAGCCCGACCAGAGTGAGAGGACGACGATCTGACTCTTGGGCCAGCGGGCGTGGATTTCGTCGATGAGCTGGATATAGCTGGTATAGTACTCAGCGCTCGTGATGTTGTTGGCTGTGTTATTGTCGTTCGTGCCGATGTTGATCACTGTAATATCTGCAGCGGCGTGAGCAGTGAAGTTCCAGTCAGGTATGCCGGCTGGATCAGAGCCATAGATATCAAGGGCGCGGCCGGAGGTATCGGGTATCTTTAGCCACTGGAGCGTCTGACCATGAAGATTGCCGTAGCAACGGCTGTCATGCAAGCAGATGCCTGGGTACGCCGTGATCGAGAATTCGACATCACCGAGGCCGTACATAAGACCCCAGCTGTAGCTGCTGATGCCTTCGAGTGTCGCGTATTGGCCAGCGGAAAGCGAGTCACCTATCAGTTCCATTGTTCTGGTGTATTCCGGGACCTTGACGAGCCTAGCAGGCCCACCTGAGACATGGATACAGTTGATTTGCACCTAAATTGGCGATCAGCTACGGTACGGAAGTGTAGTGACGTCTTGCAGGTGTTGAGCAGAGAAGTGGAAAGCCTGTGGGCATTACGAGACTTACACCATACGCCCAGTTGGTTACTCGAAGCTCAAGGCTCTGTAAAGCACCCTGCGGAGTCGTCAAGTTGAAGCCAGCTGTACTCGGCGTAACAAGCAGGTGTGTCGAGTTAGCAGTTACGTTGGTGAGCATCCAGTCTTGGCCATCGATTCGATAGGCGATCAGTACACCGTCAGAAGTGTAGTTGCCGAAACTGATAGCAATCTGTTGAGCCTGGAAGCCGAACTTCAATCCTGGAGCAGACCACCAGGAGATGTACTTGTCATCCCAGCGACCCTTGTATGAGATCTCAGGAGCACTTGGTGCATAGGTTTGCCAGCTGCTGTTGTACGAGGAGATGGTGGAGACAGTAGTGTCGGGATAGTTGTTTGGTCTGATCTGTCCATTCTGCAAGATGGTAGCAGTCACTGCACTGATGCAACTTGCAGTGGCGAAGGAGAGAAACCTCATATTGGATCAACACGCTGCTGTGTGCCGACCCTTGAAAGAAAAGGTATGGAGGGATGGATGTTGACGAGCAGAGGCTCAGCATGAACTACTCACGCTCTTGCACGAAGGCTACAATTAGTCGTCTCCGGACGAAAGAGGCCTTAGGTACTGTCAAGGCTCCTCCGCCTACCTTTGGGTTGTTTGGTCTACTGCCGGAGCGGCGATCTTCGTCCCAGAGCATTGCGAACGAAGGTTGCCTCCAATCAACAGACAGACGCCATGATCACTGCTGGCAGAGGAGCCCGCAACTGTCAACACTTCGTCCATCAGACACACCGCTGAGCATTTGGTCGGAGGGTGACGCTCCTGGCCAGATCTGGTTGATGAAGAAGAGGAGAAAAGAGGCATGGAGCCGAAAACACTCAATGTCTTCGGCACCGAAGACTTGGCGTGGAGGTCGACAGTTCACGAGCGAACGAGACTTCGTGGAACACAATGACCGACAGGGCAAATCTATCCCCTCTGCTGCTATACACAAGGCCTATTGTGACAGACGATCTGTCATCATGCCTGGCCAAGTAGAGATTGTGCTGAGCCTTGTTGCGTCGTCCAAGCGGAAAAAGTAACGGGAGCGATGACAGCAGCATCCCAGCAAGCTACTTGCTAGCCACCAGCAGCATCCTGCAGACGGTTGTGGCCATAATACTGATCTTGAAAGGCACGACCGACATGCCAGAAGTAGGACATGATTTCATCCCAGTGAAGGACTCAGCAGCGGGCC
Source organism: Recurvomyces mirabilis (assembly GCF_035927965.1). Taxonomy (NCBI): domain Eukaryota; kingdom Fungi; phylum Ascomycota; class Dothideomycetes; order Mycosphaerellales; family Teratosphaeriaceae; genus Recurvomyces; species Recurvomyces mirabilis. Next base: position 343,132 of record NW_027041937.1, on the reverse strand, counting down.
CACAAAATGTGACAGATCCCCTGTCGGCGGCGCGACCATCGAGTACGATCTGACTAATCGACTGCTATCCGAGTTTCCTGAGGAATAGACTGTTATTTTCCACACTCCGACCTTCCTCAATCACACCTCCAGGTGCTGCACATGAGTTGAGGGCCACTGAGTACTGTAGATTTAGGGCTGCTCGGTCAGACGGATCTCAGACTTAGGGCTTGTGCCGATCTCCGCAGCTGGCCCACAATGGGGCGTTGGCCAGGCGTGTATAGCATGCGAACTCCTCTACAGGTACATCTCGGCTTCTATGTACGGATGAGAGATGGACCCAGGTATATACAGCTTCCGGGGTAAGGTGCACGTTCACGATCTTCACCAGGCCGGCATATCATGCTGTCAACACTTCTCTCGTTCGCGGTTGCTGCCGCTGCTTCATCCATAACCTTTACCAATACCCAGCGTTTCCTTTTCGACGTCGACGGCAACCAGATTGATGCATATGGTAGTAAGATCAACTGTAAGTCAGTGGATTGAGGTCTCTGCGACCATAGCTCATGATAATTAGTCTTCAATGGACGTTACTATCTCTGCGGCAATAGCTTCTCCACGACAGGCTCTGGCTTTGGCATCAAATCATACTCGTCAATCGATCTTGACAGCTGGTGTGTCTAAGATCACGAAGACATGTTGTCCTCCCCACTGTTGACGTCTCGCCAGGCACTACGATGGCTTCCTTTTCGATCCATACGGAGCCAACCCGTGCGCGCAAGCAGGCGGGTGTGGCAGACCACACATTGTATACAATCGCAAGGCAAGTACCTACGTTCTCTGGGCCAACGCCGGCTCTTCGGGTTATCCTGTCGCAACGTCCTCCTCACCATCTGGACCCTTCACGTTCCTAACCAGCACTGCTTCAATCGATCCACAATTCGATGGCCTGCAGCCCGCAGACTTCGCAGTCGAAACATTTGGCGACAATGGCTATATCGTCTTCTCAGCTCTGAACTTCCGTGATCCTCGCGCGGGCAGCACCTGGCCTCCGATCTACCAGACGCTCCATATCAGCAGGCTGATCGATGGCTATACAAACACTACTCGGGTCAGTTACCCTGTGACATCGAACGCCACCGATTTGATCGACCAAGAAACCGAATCGCCAGACATCTTCATGCGCAACGGCTTGTACTATGTGGTGGCCAGCAATACCTGCGGGTACTGCAACGGCTCCATTGGACTCCTGTATCGCGCCAGTAGCACTCAAGGCCCCTGGACGCGGCAGATCATCTCTGGGTACTCCTGTGAAGGCCAGGTTGAAGGCGTCCTGCCCCTCACAAACCCATATACAAAACAAGTAACTTATGTGTGGCACTCGACTTCTGTACCGGGCGGTCCTCGTGTTGGCTTTGGCGGCCATATCTTCCAGCCTCTGCAATTCAATCGCGACGGCTCTGTTCAAGATCTGGACTGCTCGACTAATGCTGCCTTCCATGTCGAATTCACGCGCGGCTCTGGACCTGTCGCCAGTGGTGCTGCCACGACAGCAGAGCAAAGCACACCTTTAGATGCAGCAGTAAGATCACGAATTCGAGATTTCGAGATAGGAGACAAATTGACACCCGCCATAGTACGAAGCAGTGTGCGATAGCGATCAATTCGACATTTTCCAGACATGGCAAGCAAACAAGAGCGGAACCATCCACAGCATCTCCTTGAACGTCGCCAAGAGCGTACAGACCGTCCCTCTACTGTTGACAGTCTTCAAGTTCAACAGCTACGCCGACCTCATAAGCCCAGAGTAAGACACACATACGACTGCAACTCACAGACGGCGCTGATATATAGACAGATACAAGTACACCACCCTCGGCACCGCCGCCTACAACGCTACATCCTTATCCTTTGTCTTCAACACGACCTCGATACCCATCACTTCGAACGCTACTGTCTCTGCTGGTGACCTTCTCGGTCTTTCAATCGCTGGCTCGGATTTCGCGCCATATTGTCATCTCGAGTACGAGACCACCAACAGCACTGGAAGCAGTGCGTCAGCGTTCCGCCTGTTCCAGCGTGGTGCAGGACAGAATAGCTGGCGTGGGTTGCAGGGGAAGACGAGTCCGGTCTATGAGCGAGTCGGAAGGAGCGTGAAATTGTTTGTGACGTATGCTTGATCAATGACTTAACTTTGGAAGAGATCACATTGAGTATAAGCAGGCGTGAATCATTAGACGTGTAAATTCTATCCTTTCATGCAAAGCTATGGTCCTTCCCTCATTCCATTCTCATCACGATCGTTTCGTCCCGCATTTCTACCTTGTTCTCATGTTACCTCGTTCTTTCATCTGACCATACGGGACCCTAAGCGAGCGATTACACCATGCACGATCGACCCGAGCACTCCCACCGGCACGGCACAGCTTCCACGACTCTGCCCTCCTCCGCCTCGTCCTCTAGCTCCCTAATATATTGCTTCATGGGTATCACAAATGACCGTCCGTTGACCCATAGCCATCCCAAGCCCGACCTCGTTCCCTACATATTACGAATCGTGGGAGAAACACAATCTATCATGCTGTCCAAAGCCGCCGCTTCAAGCAAAGTCCGCCGAGTACGAGAAGCCTCGGAACTCTTCTTGCATAGCTTGCGTGAGCACTACAAAGCATAGAAGTCAGCACAAAATAGCCCAATAATCTTACAGGCAGATTGGGGAAGAAAGACATACCACTCTGCACCGGCGTAAGCACGGGAGTAACATCAGTAAATTCCGAATCGAAATTACTCGTATCCGCCCTCCCCTTGACCGTCGGAATGAACGGCGCCGGGATCTTCTTGGCATAAATATCCTCCCAATTAATATTGCGGAAGAAAGCATGCGACATGATCTCCTGCGCATCCGTGGGCCCACTTCCCAACCTCATCTCGGGCTCTCGTGTCAACAGCTTCTGCAGGATCGAGACGCTGTCACGCGGCATGTGTATCGGGTACAGCGGCTCGTCGGCCAAGATCGCGTCGTAGATTTCGTCTTCGTCGTCGCCGCGGAAGGGGGATTGTTGGAGGAGCATTTGGTAGATGAGGACGCCGAAGGCCCACCAGTCTACTGCGCGGCCGTACTTCTTATCTAGTAGGATCTCCGGGGCCATGAATTCGGGTGTGCCGCAGAAGGTCGAGGTGGTGGAACCGTACCACATGTCTTCTTTACAGAGACCATAATCGGCAATCTTGACATGGCCGTCCAGTCCGAGCATGATATTGTCGAGTTTCAGATCGCGGTAGATCACACCGTTCTCGTGGAAATACTTCAGTGCCAGGCATACCTCAGCAGCGTAGAATTGAGCTCTCTTGGTGCCGAATTGCCCGCGTTGAATATGCAGCATCAAATCGCCTCCCGCTATGTACTCCATGACGAAATAGACACGAGTCTCAGTCTGGAAGCAAGCGTGGAGACTGAGAAGAAAGGGATGACGCTCCTTGTTTGCGATGAGCAGGACACGTTTCTCAGATCGTACGCTCTCGACTTCGTCATTTTCGATGATGAATTCCTTTTTGAGCACTTTGATGGCGTAGAGTTGTTTGCTGGATTTCGTTTCGGCGAGCATGACTTTGCCGAAGTTGCCTTTACCGAGGACAGCGAGGAAGTTGAAATGATCCAGACCTATTCTGCGACCAGTACCTGGCGTACTAGCAGGTGGTGCAGAGGGCCGCGCTTCCGCCACAGGTTGTGTGATGGTGGGCGGTGGCTGCGATGGTGCTACTTGCTGCTGAGGTAGTGGTGTTTGGGATGGAGGCTTAATCTGTGGTACCGGTACCGCCGCGATCGGCTGGTATGGAGATCGTGCCGGCGGTGCAGAAACAGGAGGCTGTTGCTGCATAGGCGAATTTGGCTGAGGCGGGTAGCCGCTCAATGGTGGGTATACAGAAGGATCGTAAGCCGGCTGGCCAGGAGGAGGAGCTTGCGATTTCCGTTTCTGTCCGTAGCTGCTGCCACCTTCATATCCATCGGCATAACCACTACTAGGACGCAAACTTGATTGTCCAGATTCTGTCGACCCTCGATTATAGCCCGGTCGATGTGAGTCCTGTGGACTAGATGGGCCCTTAGCCATTGCTGCATTCGCTGCTTTTGCCGCTTCTGACGTGGCTTGGTTCTGCGAAGATTGTGACCGATGTGTCGGCGGCCTATTCGAGCCTTGAAGGGTAGATGGAGTGTTAACCATGGAAGCTTTGGCAGCATCTACTGACTGCTCCGCGCCAGGACCAAACGAGCTTGTCCGAGGAGGCGGCTCATTATACTGATCTGAAATCCTCTTGTCACCGTAAGAGAACCTATCGCTCTCTTGTCTAGCATTGTTCTGCGCAGTTTGATCCTGATGATTCGGCGCAACTGCAAAGCTCTGGTTGGCCTGTGGAGCAGGTCGTGGCGTGGTCGATGAAGGAGGCCTCAGCTTACTGCTATTACCCATCATGCGCGAAGATGCAGGGAGCGGCTTGTTCTTCGCCAGCTTCATCTCCGCTAAGATCTGATTCGCCGCCTCCATACTCATACCACAGAAATCAGGCATGAAGTGCACACAATTGGAATGGCACGTCAACTTGCACTCCGAGCACTTCCTCGATTGCTTCCGACCAAGAGGAAGCATATATCCACAATGGCAACACCAATTGGCGCCCATGTTCGAGAACGCCTCGAACCTGTGTGGGATGCGATGGTTGATCCTCTCCTCGTCCGGATCCGTAGATTTGCTGATACACTTTGTCACGACTTTGGGATAGCAGCTCTTATGACACGTATACTTGCAGTCTCCACACTGCATACCAGCCGTGTACTTGAGGAAGTCGCCGCAGAGGGCGCAGCGCATGATGTTGTAAAAGGTTTGTATCGCGAATTTGTGGCCATACTGCTCCACAATATCGTCCTTCTTTTGCCTGACGGCACCTTTCCGGTTGAGACCTACATCGAAGCCGCGACGTTCTTTGGTCTGTTTGACGAAGCCGAGGGAGAGTTGGATCCGGCCTACTGGCTCCAGGGAGAACCAAGCATCGACATAGATTGGTCCAGTCTGCGGTGCAAGTCCAGAACCAGGTGGCCCACCAGCCGCCGCCGCAGTACCTCCAGCACCGCCTTGTGCGTTCGACGCAGTCGGTGGCGCCGAAAATTGCAGGTCTGGCCTCGTCTGCGTCCCATCCATCTTGTCCGCAGTAATCCAACCAGCTTGGTTGAACTCAGCTTCCACCCTCTTACGTCGAATCTCGTCAACCAAGTCCGACAGTCGAATCCAAAGCAAACCTATCGGGACAGGATGTTCGCCTGACTTGTCGTATACCGTGAACTCGACCTCGTTCGCCTTGTCACAATCGAACTCGTGGACCTCGTCTGTCCATCGATCCGTCCTCGTAGCTCGTGTTCGGCCTTTGAAAGCATCCTCCACCTTCATGATGACGAATGTCTCCGGTCCGCGGGTGAAGCGGCCAGTAGAAGCATGCTCCACATCAGCGACAGCATTGATCCTCACATGCAGGCGACCAGTAAGTGGCTTCCTCTGACTCGGCGAGTCCATACTCTCATCGTCCGCCGCATCTGCCGAGTTCTCAACATCCACATGTAAGTCTTCATACCGTCTCAACGCCCTAGTAAGAAGCTGGATCTTCTGGTTTGACTCGATCCGCCTTCCTTCAGCATCAGCTTGACTCTTGCGATCTTTCTCTATCTGATACAGCCGAACCATCTTCTCGATACCATCTTTGTATTGCTTCTCCACGCTCAGCTTGAATTCCAATTGCGAAAGCATGAGTTGGATCCGTGGTCCGAGATGTGCTGTATCGTACTTGATCAAATCCAGCTTACTGTAATTTGGTCGTATACGTGGGGAGCGATCACCAGGGCCAGGGGGGGCATACGGTCGGCTTGGGGGCATAAGACCGGGTGCTCCACCCATACTATATCCACCAGGTCCAGGGTTGCCATAATCGCCCTGCCCTCCACCAGTATAGCCTCTCTCATTGTTCATGCCTCCTCCAGTTCTTCCACCACCAGGCACACCATGTTGTGGAGGAGGTGGTCCACCATTCCCAGACATGGACATATTATTCATACTACTCGTGGCTTTCCGCGTTTGCAACTCTTGTAACCTCTGCTCGAAGTACTGAATATTGCGCTGAGCATCACGGATCTGGGAGTCGCCTCTTGATATCACGGAGGCATTGTTTGTAGCCTGCCGTAGCATATTGGCGGCATTGATAATAGCCTTTTCCCGCTCGATCTTGCGGTGGATCTCCGTCACCGCGGAGTCCTCGTTCATGGCAGCGGTGATGTCAGCCTCGCCGGGCTGGTGTTGTGGTAAATAGCGGGGTCAGAAGACCCAGGTGTCTGTAGATGGGGCGGCAGCGGTGGTGGTGGATAGATAAGTCTCAGCTTCTATCTCTTGGCCGGCGGCACAAGCCTTTCCGCGGATCTTCGGAAGCGTCGTTATATGCCGCGTGGCGGGTTCCTCACGTGTCGTGCTGTGTCGTAGGTGTCGGCGAGCATGGAATCAAGAAGGTGGCAAGAGTGATGTTGGTGGTGGTGGTGGTGGTGGTGGTGCCTATTGTCGTTGAGTCGGCAGGCCGGAGAGACGTTTAAGCCACTTCCTTCACGCGCGCGGCCTCAACTCAACTCGACTGATTGACTGCAGTCACAAGCAAATGGAATTGCGGAGCCGAGGGTGAGATAGCAGGAGGTCGGGCAATTAGCAATATTCTGGCTGTGTGCCGCTGCTGCACGACGACCCGGAAAGGTTGAATGCTGGCACTAAACAAAACACAACGTCTTCCACTTCTGTAGTTGGACAGCGGGGTGAGGGAGAAGTGGGTTGAGCACAAGTCGCTGTGGTCAGTAGCAGCTTCCCCAACAACCCAAATGCCTAATAACAAGCCTGAGCCAAGAGTCGAAGGGGTAAGGTAGGTAAGGTAAATACTTGTCAAGCAAGTACCTCGAAACCCACGCACAACTCAGGGTGAGAAATCCGCGCGTACTTCACAGTCGGGATGTCTTTCTCGTGCTGCTAGCAAGAGCCAAATTGCGTCAGATATCGCGCTATGTCCTCAGGCTTTCATGCACAGCCACCCGTAGCGTGGCGAATATGGCTGTGGGGGGGACAAATAGGCCAGGAGATCGGCCTCGTATAGGGACGGGATATAGAAGAGAGAAGTATGAGGTAGCACTAGTATCAACAAGAGACTATCGAAGTCGGTAAAACACCCACCAATGATGGAAGGGTAGAGCTATACTATTGCTGTTTGCATGTATCTGAGCTACATGTATCTATCTCGCGTGCAATAGTGGGCTCGTTTTGGCGCGTGGGGTGGGGTATTTTTATCAAAACCTTGGTGATCCATCGGATAACTGGGTTTGGATGATATGCAGCTTCTTGAGTAGTAAGGTAGATAGGTATGCTTTCTAAATGTGCTATCTACAGCATGGATAGCACCATGGTATGAACTCTCAATGCCCATGGTTTGCGAGGGTTCGATGACCAAGCGCCCACGACCAAGTTTGAGCGACGTGAGATAGTGACGAAGAAGTCGCACTTGCAGGGATTGCATGTGCCCAGAGCTGAGTATGCAGATAGGTATGAGCAGGGAAGTAAGATCTCTATATTATGCGCCATCCAGGTCGTCTCAGGTCATTAGTCATATACATTAAAACTTCGCATGTATGTCCTCACGGGTCTCGTCAGTGTCCGCCAAAGCTATGTACTCTTCATCATGCAGCTCCAGCAGACTAGGAGATGAAGGTAGCCTCCATGAACAATTGTCCTTCCTCCTTCTGCCCATTAATCTCGAGGGTGAGCTTGGGCGTGTACTGAAAGATCGAGTCAGTATGATTAATTAACAACAGCCGGAAACTTATCTCACCTGATAAATATAAGGCTTCGTCCCACTAGCCTGCGTAGCAATCTGCTTCACAAACTTCGGCAACTCCCCCATAACATCCACCCGATCCACTCTCGGCAAGATGCTCCCTTCAAGCACCGCCTCTGTCCCCTCGCCCTTCCATTCGAACTTCGCCTTACCCGGTTCCGGCCAATCATTGTCTGGATCACCCTTGACATCCGTATGTGTCGCTTTGATATTCGGACTCCCACCAGCCATCAAGATCTTCCCATCTGTCGCGATCCCACCCACCGCTACCACCGTCTCGCCGTAGGATTTAGGCGTGGTGAATTCCATTAAAATCGCCGAGTAAGAGGGTGATTGAAAGTTTGCGAAATTCCACCTCGCGGCCGCGAAATGCGGTTTCATTCCTTGCAACGCATGAATAAACACTCCTCTACCAGTGAAATCCACAGGCCCAGATTGTGTCATTATGCTGCCCTCGACCTTACATCTCGGCCAGAATTTATGCACCATTCTACCCCAAGGCTTCTGAGCATCGGTTCCATAGTTCGTGGTACCATTCTTCCCTGCCATGAAACCCGGCGCCGCCTGCGTGAATTTCAAATCCACGACACTACCTCGATTGATCGTGCTCTTGATCGTATAGCTCGTTCCATCCTCGCTAAGATTCATAACCACATCCCCATTCTTGGTCTTGAAATTCTGCTTATCCTTCGAGAACTCAAAATTCGCCAGATTGTCGCTCGCCCAGAGATGCTCCTTCCCGGCTTCCTTGGGATAGTAGATCTTGCTGTTGAATTGTGCCGTTGTTCTTACACCGAGGACGTTACTGTAGATTATTTGGGCGAGGCCGAGGTGCCCTGAGTCGGAGGTCATGTAGAAGGTCTTCGTTTCGACGTTCGTGGTGTCCATGACTTCCCATGCTAGATCTTGTTTCTGCACCTCGGTGTAAGGGGGAATTTGGTTGGCGACGCTTTGGATGGCGGACGGGCCATAGATGGGTTCTGTGATGCCCACGGCATTCTTCGCCCAGTTGAACATTGTGGCGGATGTGCCGGAATGGTCGTACGAGTGGTCGTGCGGCTGATCTGAATGGCCTTGATTCGTGCTCGAGGTATTGGTAAGGTCATTTTGAAGCACGTGAAAAGCGGCTGATTGCAGGACAGGAAAGCACGCTAGCTCTAACGCTGCGAGGATGACGAGGATGGCCGTGCACGAACTCCGATTGAGATATCTAATCTTTCGACTACGACTGTAGGATGATGATGCAAGTCTTGACAGCTTAGGTGTGGATACAGTGATCCTCAGTGTTGCTCAGTGGAGTCACGCGACCATAGACCGAATAAGGGAGGAAGGCACGTGGCTAGTTGCCGAGGGACAGTGGCATGAAGTAGTGATAGTACTCAAGCTCGTAACAATGATATATCGATCATACACATCAGTAGTTCCTCTGTTGTAGCCGCTTTGGTCATTCGCAGCTTAAACCTCCAGAACTCCTCGCTAAGAATACTCATACCAAGCCCCGATCATCATTACCCGCCTGAAATCCACGAACCCACACACTCTCTTCTCACACTGCCAGCTCCTTCTGTCAACATTGAACGAGATGTATGATCTATTGCTGAGCATCCCCCGGACGACCCCTCGCAGCATTATTCCGATACGCCGCCAGACTTAGTATATCCTCTGCTTGCTGTTGCCGCTGCAGAGCCAATTGCTGATGCAAGAGCTGTTGCCTTTGCAGGCGATCATTGAGACCATGCTGCTGGTGAAAGCGCTGCTGGCCTTGCAAATTCACGAGCAAGCGCTCTTGCTGTAACTGATCCCTAATCCGCTGCATGCGCTGGTCGCGATCCGCACGAAGATCTTGTAAAGCCGCGTCGCGTGCTTGCTGTTGGTTAGGTTGTTGCGGGTTCATGCCTGCCTGAGGTGGTTGGGCTGGCGCAGGCCTCCTCACCAAGTCTAATCGATCCGCATACACCCCATACAACTGACCTAGTCGATCTTGTCGTTCTCTGTCCCGATTCATGTCCCCGGGTGCAGCAGCTAGGTGGTTGTTGACCGGAACGATGGGATCAAACCCTGGATATGCATTCGGGTCCGGAAGGCGTGCAAGATGCAGCGCATCGAGCATGTTGTCTCCCCATGCGTTGTAGCCTCCTCCTGCAGGTAGTGCTGCAACATGCTGATTCGCCCCAGCTTGAAGGCCTGCCGTTTGATCAAGATACGGATTTGGATATCCAGGCCAGCCGCCACCACCAATCCCACCAGGAGCAGCAGCAACCACGGGAATGAAGCCTTGAACAGCAGGCACAGGTGCAGGCGCGAGGGCGAGTGCATCCTCCGCAGCTACTGCAGCCTCTGCAGCCCGCGCGAGCCGCGCGCGCCTAGCTGCACGGTCCTCAGCATTTCGACGATATGCTCGGCCTCTAGCTTCAGCATCTGCGTCGCGAATCTGGCGCGCATGCATCTGGTTCACGCGTTGGAACTGCTCGTCGAGTGCGTCGTTCATACCGTCAAAGCCACCCAATACACCTGCTCCCGCATACAGTCCAGCCATCCAGCCTCCTCCGAGACCAGCCACTCCATCGGCTCGCCCTGACGTGACTTTCTTGACAGCATCGGAAACCTTGATTTCCAGATCTTCTTGCTGCACGTCCGGATTCTCCTCCAGCACCTTTCTGCGAGCCGCTTCTTCAGCTTCCTTCACCTCACGTTCATGGCGCTCCTCGACGCCATTTGCGTCGTAAAGCGGGCACTTCTTCTTCCCGTTGCCACCAGTGACATTGGCTCGATGTGGGGTTTGGTCGAAATGATCGTAGCTGGTAATGCTTTGTGAGCACACGTAGCACTGAAGATTACTGCACGAAGGGCATGTCATCTTGTTGCACCCGTCCTGCTTGATGAATTGTTTCTTGCACTTGTTGCAAGATCGAACCAATGCGGCTGTCATGGCTTCTTCGACCGTGTGCTGGCTTTTTAGCTTATTGTCCTTGGCATGTTCCTCACAAGAAAGTGGAATGTGTGACTTCGCCTTACATCGCCGGCAGGTGACCATCTCGCATTCAGGGTTGGCGCAACGGAACTCGAAGTCCTCCTCGATAGGAGGAAGGATAGCCTTGTAGTCGCAGCAGGGGCATTCCTCAAGGTCTTCCAGCTCAGCATCCCGTATCGCCTTCTCCTGTTCCAGCTCAGCGAGCTTAGCCAACAGCTGTTTGTTCGACAGCAGATTGAGCTGATTCGGTGGGTATGGTGCACTACACCCTGCAGTACAAAGTACACGACACCTTGCTTCTCCGACCTCGCTGCTGATGTACGTCTCAATACACTCGAAGCAGATGAAGTGCGCGATCGTCCCATCGCAATGGATTTGGCGGTTCATTGGTAGGTCATCGCAGCATGCTGAACACTCTGTTATCTCCCCAGCATCCTTTGCCTTCTGCAGGTTCTCCTCCTCCAGTCTCTTTCTCCGGCCTTCCCTCGCATATCCAGCACGAATCTCAACCACCTTCTTGCGAGCTGCATCAAGCTCCAAGGGTAATACAGGCCATCCAGTATTGACTGCGGTGTTGTTAGCATCCGCTAGGTTCCTGGTCGATGGTCTGCCACGCCCAGCTGCTGGGTCTTTGCGATCCTTTGCCGCTGCAAGAGCCATGTATGACTGGTAGACATGCTTGTGCTGCGAGAGTATGTCATTGATGTACTGTACGGGAAATTCGGGAAACTCGGATTTCAAGATGTGCCGTATATTGCCTTTGAGATATGCTGGTGTCTCGTGTCTATCAACGTCTTCCCACTGCTTGAAGTCGTTCTCGTCGATACTGTCTTCGCGCTTGCGTTTGTGGGTAGCCTGCTTGCCCTTCTCTGCTTTTGGGTAGCTGGTAGCAGAGACTAGTTGGTTGATGATGTTGTCTAGTCGACCTGAGCCAGATAGACTTTCATAGTCCTCATTCGAATCAAAGTCAGCCCAGAGTTTACGAATGTGCTCGTGGTCAACATCCGGGAAGATTTCAAGCACTCGCTGCAAGCAAGAATCGGCGGTGATTTCTTCGTCCACGAGTGCAAAGTCTGCGGCACCAGCTTGTGCACCACCATCTGCTTGCTCATTGCTCAAAGCAGCCGCCAGCTCCGCATCAAGCTCGGTGGCGTCACCTTGAACAGGCGGCACTTCTTCCTCGTCCGGGATAAAGATGTCTTCACCGTCGATGTTGATGTACTGGCCTCGATGTAGAGGTTCTGCGGCCACTGGTACAGGAAGATCATCCTCCAAGTCGTCGAAATCATGAAAGACACCATAGGGCAAGTCATGAAGTGGCGAAAGATTGCCATCCTCATCGAGATCGAGTGGAGTTCTTGTCTGTGGAGTGGCGCTGCTGGGCACGCTATCGTCACTTAGAAGGTCGATGACTTCTGGCTCTTCACGTATTGCAGCTCTCGCAATCATCATGTGATACGATGGATCTGGCGCAAATGCGATGTGGTGGACGTTTTAGTGAAAAAACGAACGAGACCTGCTCGAGGAGAAAGTACATGAAGTGACTGATTTGCTTGACAAAGCACGGAAAGGCTGTCTCAGAAGTAGTGAATGGGCGGCCTCGGTCTCGGTGGAGGTTTGTGATATCTTCACAAGTGAATGGCGGAAGGAGCTTCAAGCTTTCCTCAAGAGTGTTCAGATCTTGCACACAGAATGTGGTCAATTTCGTTGTCGCGACTGAGATCAATGTCTCTCACTGTGCAGCAGGTGTTCGTACCAGCCAGTAGCCTTGGGTTGGAAACTGCTGACAAGCTCTGAGAGGGTGTTGAATGTTGAAGCTCATAGTGGTCCTGGCGAGCAGTACTTTGTCAGATCAAAAGGTTCGCGAACAAAGCAGATGGCGCCCTCGAGAGGAGCTTCGGGCGGGCAGCCATTGCCTTGCTCTACGTTCACTTCCACAAAGGAGTGAAGTAACAGCTCACAAGCGCGCGCCACACCTCAGGCAGACACGCCAAATCCAACTCCACTCCAACACCGGACGCGGAAAGTCATGGAACTCCACACTGTTGCTCATTCGTTGAAATGTGGACGACGAATAATTACTGCGTAGAGCGAGTATGCTCCCGTAGGCATTGAATAAAGGTAGACGTGAAAATCAACAGGACACAAAATTCGGGATTTAGCTCCAATATTTCTGCCATGGATCTACCACACAAGGACTCCTCAGAACTTCACCTCGTGGTGGCCACACCTGAAGAGCTTTTACAGCAACAGCATGACAACAGTGGAGAATGGAAAGGTGCTTTGAGTCTGGAGGCATACCTTCGCCGAGAGAAATTCCTACTCCAGCAACAATTGACCAAGGATGGTGGCCTCACGCCCTGGATGCTGGTCTACCAACCACAAAAGGGACCAAGACAAGTACTCTGTGGCTGTGAAAGCATCAAGAAGAAAGCTTTAATCGCTCGCAATGGCCAAGTCGAGGAGACGATCGTCCACGGTGTTGCTAGCGTCTTCTGTCCCCCTAAATACCGAGGTCGAGGTTATGCCGGGCGCATGATGCATGATGTGGCGAAGAGGCTCAAGACGTGGCAGGTAGACGAAGGCCAGATCTCGGGATTCAGTATCTTGTATTCGGACATCGGAAAGGACATTTATGCTGCTCGTGGGTGGCAGCCGTTTCCTTCTCTTCATGTCACACTTCCGGCCAAAGCAACGGCACCGTCGAGCTCAATACGTAAGCTTGAGACCACAGATCTCACGGAGCTTTGTCGAAAGGATGAGCAGCTGCTCAGGAAGCGTCTGCAAAGTCACAAACTCTCTGGTCGGACAGCAGTAGCATTACTACCCGACTTCCGAACTCTACAATGGCACAATGCTCGAGAGGACTTCGTAGCCAGAGAACTCTACAGCAACAACGTCCGGGTCATGGAAGGCGGCCGAGGTGCGACTGTCACCCTGGAGGATGGCCACCAAGCATCTTGCTATTGGACCAGAGTATGGACCAACCCCCAAGAAGAAGCGCCTAATACCCTCCAAATCCTCCGCCTCATCATCGAGGGTGAAGGTGGAGACGAGTATGACTTCGGTCCTGCCACGGACGAGGGCGTGGCGAAGATGAAGAACCAGCCGCTCGTAAACGCTGTATCGGTCTTGTTCGCCGCAGCACAAAATGCTGCGCATGCTGCTGGTATGGACGAAGTACAGATCTGGAACCCAACATCGATCACTCTCGCAGCAGTCAAATTGCTCTGTACAAATGCCGCGGTAGTGACGCGAGAGAAGGAGAGCATCACGAGTCTACAATGGTACGGCGAAGGATCCTGGCAAGATATCGACTGGATCTGCAACGAGAAATATGCTTGGTGTTGAGCTCTCGAGCTCGATCATGTACACATTATACATTCCCCGAATACTACTTCAAGACAACAATGAGCAGCACCAGAATACAGATAAGTATCCCAATGGTCACCCAACTCCAATTATCCTTACTCTTCCTCGCCACGTTCCCCAACCGTCTCCGCGCCCGCTCGAGAGTACTCGTATGTCTGTCCACACCCCTCTCGACATCATCAAGCATCTCGTTCTGGCCTTCAAGCTCGTTGCCCATTTCTATACCTAGCATCCGCTGCCGCCGCACACTCTGCCCTAGGACATCCAACTGCTCGTCTTGCTCGGTTATGACTTGTGAATGATAGGCGTGTATCTGTTGGTTATCGAGCTGAGATTGGTCCGGTGGTGCTTCTGGATCGTCGCGGTAGCGATCTTGTTCGCCAGCTGCGAAGAGTGCGGAGCGGTTCGCTATGTCTTCTGCGTCGTCCTCGGAAGTATTGTCGTGGAAGCGGACGTTTTTGCTTCCTCGTCGTTTTTGGTTGGGTGAGGGTCGTTGCCGTGCCGCTTGGAAGTCTTCTCGTAAGCTTTCATCGTTGGGCTCTTTGAGTTGTCCGGCCGCATTTCTTGATGTGTGGCCCTCAAACTGTGCTAGAAGATCGTTGTACTGTTGTCGTAACCTGGCGAGGTCTTTCGAGTCGTCTGTTGTCGAATCATGGTCTTGTGCCTCCAGCTGATTTAAGCCACCTTTCAAGCTGTTCAATGATGTTTGGATGTATGTATCTTGTTTCGTAGGCTCGAGCTTCAGTGCTACCGCTCGTTGTCGTTCTAGCAAGGAAAGCTTGAGGTGGTCGGCCAGGAGGAAGAGCTGATGTAGTGAGGCCATAGTAGAAACTGAGAGATGTGGTATGCGCCGGCGGTACTCCTGCTGTCTCCTGCTGATACGTGGTCACAAGATTCCACACAATTCTCCAATGAGCTGCAAGTTCTCAGGTGAATTACGCTACAATCCACTTGAATGTGTTCGTATACAAGATTGTGTCCATCTCATCTTCATGTGAACAACCCAGGCTGACGTATTCTAGAACCAGCGTGGCGGGATCGACAGCGCTAGTACTGCGGGCACGTGCGGCCATGGAAACCCCTCGAGATCTGTCCCATGTGCATCCGATACATCAAAGTCCACCTCACCCTTGTCGCCATCGAAGCCGGAGCCGGAATCGTCAGGTCTCACAAGGCCGAAGGTGACGAGACCACCCCGAAACATCTCGTTGTAAGCTGCAAGGCCCCCAGTGTCAGCCTTGCTATATCTGGACATCGGGGCGAACGGTTCGAGTTGAGCGCTTGTGGCTTTTTATGCACCGCCCCTGACGGTTGCCAGTATTTACTACTGCTACTTGGCGTGCAATCCGGCAGGGCCTTTTGCTCAGGCGACTACTGATCTGCTCTCGTTTCTCGTCAACACGATCTACCATTGACCATTCCTGTAGAGTGGCTGGAGCAGACGACATCAATACATCGAAAGCGGTCGATCTTCACAACCAGCATTGTCACGGTGTATGCTGCGAGCTTCAGATTCTTGTCCGTGATTTGGCCACAGTGACTGGGCAGGTGCAACTGAACCTTACCGGAGGAGCTCAATCAGATCTTATCGACCATGCCGACACGCTCAAGATCAGCATCACGCTCACGGCGGCATAGCGCGATGATTGCTCTCGGACGATTCGCCTCCTCGCAACCACGCCAGGAACCGATGATGCCAGCACATGCAAGCTCAGCCTCACAAATCTACCTAGATCGCCTTTCTCCCTCTTCCGTTCAACAAGAATTCACTCAGCCACCTCACTCTAGGACACCGTCCCAAACCTATCTTGATGCGGAGTCACCGCCTGCACGAGTTCAACGCAGCCTATCCACCGGCACGTCTAACCAGATGACGTTACGTGGCATGAGAAGACTGGAGGCACGCCGACAGATGGAGGAGAGCAACTTCCTGCTGTCCAAAGCACGGTCGCAGAATCTTAATCCTCCTGTAGACTTTCGGCTACTCGACTATGTGACAGCTTATGACGACAATCTCATGTGCGCCATCTGCCGGTGCCCGTTCGTGGACCCGGTCGTGCTTGCTGAGTGTGATCACTACTTCTGCAGGGACTGCATACGGCAAAGCTGGGGCTCTACATACAGCCCGTCAGGACCTCGAGGTGACTGTCCGCAATGCCGAACACCAGCTAGGCTGGGCACAAGGTCGGCCACGAGCAAGATACTGGTCAACATACTGGATGATCTCCTTGTCAAGTGTCCCAAGCACGAGGAGGGATGTCCGGTCTCGGTCAAGCGTGGCGAGGTAGAAGATCACATGAACATCTACTGTGGCTATGCATACCAGG
This sequence comes from Recurvomyces mirabilis, assembly GCF_035927965.1. Classification (NCBI taxonomy): domain Eukaryota; kingdom Fungi; phylum Ascomycota; class Dothideomycetes; order Mycosphaerellales; family Teratosphaeriaceae; genus Recurvomyces; species Recurvomyces mirabilis. The sequence goes on along the minus strand of NW_027041937.1, from coordinate 326,578 downwards.
AATGTGCTGGTGAACGTTGTGAGCTGCCCGTCCGACGAAAAGACGCAGATCAAGGCTGCCTGCACTTTGGTGTCAGCTGCTTCGACTGCCACGAGACGATGCAGAAGTCAACTCTGGAGAACCACTGGCGATCCGAGTGTGCTGTACGGCGAGTGACTTGTCCTCGATGCAATATGCATGTTCTGTCAAAAGACCTTGACAGCCACAATAGCGAGACGTGCGAGGCTGTGAGCATACCATGCCCAGGTGCCAGCATCGGCTGTACAAGTCGTAGCAAGCGCTCTCAAGCTCAAACGCACGCCAAGAGCTGCACGTTCGCAAAGCTCGCGCCTGTCATATCTTCACAGAAGAGCCGTATGGACGAACAAGAAGCAGCGCAGAAGCTTCTGAGTAGAAAGCTGGAAGTGCTGGAAACTGGCTTTGGCGTCATGCAGGGCATACTATACCCGAAGGTATCCGTGGAGGCCGATGACCTTGCGGCGGACGAAAGCAGGATACCGTTTCTTGACAATTCTGCCTCTGAGCGAACCTTGCCACCCCACCACCCGCGCATGTTCAGCGGAGACTCTTCTGGTAATGCTCTGTCTCCTTTCGACTTTCCTGTACCACCCACCTCACGACCAAGCTCCGCAGCACCGGGAGTAGCCAGGCGAGCTTCGCCAATAGGACTTCCGCCATCCGAGTCTGCTGCTGCACTACGTCAGCATGATCCCATCGAGGCATACAACACTAATTATGATCTCGCTTCCCCCGGCCTCCCACCGCCATCGACGAGTGGGGGACCTTATGTCAGCCCGCTGCACCACCTCCTCTCTATGCATGAGAGTCTACGTGACGAGATGTCTCGAGTCAATTCAGCGTTGCAGGAGCTGGACGGCCGGCACAGTATGCAGACTCTCAACGAGAATCTCCGGACCAGAGAAGAGATCTCATACCTCGGTGCACAACTAGCTGGATTGAGTCGCCAAGTGCACTGGTTGACCAGCACACAACTACAACGCCAGAGTAGAAGTGCGACACCTTCTGCTGTTGCTGGTTCGAGCAGCGAGATGGCCGGGACAAGTGTGGAGGCCGCGGTTAATGCTGTCAGCACTGCTGCTACTGCATTGCGGGGTGCGGCAAGGATGGTTAGTGTCGGACAGGGCCAAAGCTCGAGTGGCTCGCATGGTCCCATGAGAAGAGAGAATAGTGCTGAGGGGAGGACGAAGCTATGATTCACGATCAAGAATACTGTGACCACTTATGAGCACCAAAGAGCTGAAGAAGACGAATGCGTTCCGAAGTTCTTACCAGTCTCATTGAAATACTGTGTAGACATCCCTTCGACCAACACTACATGCCTGAGGTATCATATAGACCAACACGAACATGTGTTATTTCACGGATCATGCCGTTGTCAAAGCTCCCATATCGACCCAAAGGAGGTCAACGATGGATAGATCTCGTGGACATATCCTTGACACGCTACTACGTGGAGGAGCATACGGCATCTTTCTCACACAGAGCCCCAATTTCGAGCCATGCTATGGGCCGGCGGCATGCGATGGTGTGAGAATATGCGTGATAATGTAGACGGCACAGGGAGAAGACGAAAGGAGGCCTGGTACCATCTCAGAGTAACTTCGTTCAAACGAGGCTGCTATATCGGCCGGCAGTAGGCCAAAAGGGCACATATTTCCTGGGAATATATTGGGATCCTCTACAGAAGGGCTCGGCCTGAACCTTATCCCACACGACTTGGACAATCTTGAGCAAGTCTATCCGCCGGCCATGGTATATCAAGCCATATTGTAATCGGGATACGTGGATATCACATTCAAGAGCTGAACGGAGACTCTGGCCATCCCGGCGAGATCCGACAGAATTTTAGCTACCATATTGGCCGGCAGTACAATCTGACAACACCTCGACAAGGAGAAAACTATGTTTCATGTATGCATGGACTAAGAGTTCAGAGAGTTTCTACCACTCCATCTCCAACCCTACCCTTCCTGACCACACCACGAACTCAGGATACCCCTCTTCTTTACGCCTGGTTAACAACCACCTGCACAACGACGTCCCACAACTCATCTCCAAACATCCGGCTGCCGATGGCCTTCAACTCGTCGGCCTTCCCCTCCTCTCCAATCTCCTCCATCCTCTGCCAGGCGAGCGCAACAAGCCTCGCAGCATCGTACAGGACTTGTTGGACAGCTACAGGACGTGTGTCGCCGGGACGGGGACGCCCATCGAATGGGTGGTTTGCGTTTGGGTCCGAGATGATCGGGGAAGGTGCTGGGGTGCGACCAGCGTGAGGAGATCCGGCATTACCGTTGGATGGCTGGTGAATATGTTAGCAATGCTGTGTGAATTGACGTCGATTTCGGGGTTGAGCTTACCATGCTGTCGATTTGTCAAGGCTTGGGAGGAAGGATGGTTGTGGTATATATGTACGTTGTACTCGTGTGTATATATCGTTTGTATCGTGTGTATCGTGATGCTGACAAGCCGTGATGATGTTGTACAAGCGAATGTATTGGTATACCGTGTGGATGTATGTGTTCAGCTCCTTGCTCAAGATCCAGCAGACTCTTATACTTCTTCAAGCCTTGGCGAACGGCGTGCTGCCTGCAGCCCACTAGCGTAGTTCAGGTGAAATTCATTGTTTAGGAAGGCACGCTTTGCCCGCACGTGAGCAAACTTCGCCTGTTGCGGTTAGACTGTGTTGGTGAAAGTCTTCAGGCTTTGTACAGCCTTGAGTAGCCGTTTGCTGGGTTGGACGAATGAATGGAATCCTGTTTGTGCATGGTTCCGGTTGCTCGCGAGACCTTTCATTCACCAGATGGGCTGTCTTAGCTAGCAAGGACGCACAGGACAATGGAGAAATTCAACTAAGGAGACAGTCCTACGATGCGAGGATATCACCAGGTCGCCGTTGAATCCAGGGTATATTATGAGTTCGCGAAGGAAGTTCGACAGTGTCACCGATAATTACACCCGAGGGCCTGCTGGCCGGAGTCTGCGATTCTCGCTCGCGGAAAGAGGCACCGATCTGCACAATGTCGACCAGCTTGGAATCGAGAGCCGATACCGTCGTTCCGATCAGGGCTCCAGCATTTATCTCCGCAGATGCCTCTTCTTTCTTCATAATCAAAACCGGGGGGCAAAGCCAGTGAACTCCTTATTTTACGTCCTTCTCACCATCGCCTCTCAGCTTCAGCGTCTCCGGTCGAGAGCATGACAGTCTGTACAACTCCCCCTGGAGCGAACCAAGCTCTTGGAGCGCCGTGACGCTCTCGCTGGTGGAACTACGGTTACACGAGCTTCGTATTGCAGGCAGAGCAAGTCCCTAAGACATAGATCGAGATCAGTAAGCGTTCCGGCGATAATGAGTCCCTTGGCTGTCATGAGCAAGTATTGCCATCGGGACAATCATGGATCGTGTGCGGCCTGCCTCAGGACTAATGCACAGGGGCGTTGACAGAAGATACCAGAAAGCGAATGGCCAGTAGGGACTGCAGTAGTAAGAGATACAAGTTATTGTTAGCACGCTGAAAGCCCTCTAACTGTACAAAAAGCCTTCTTCCTCATCCTCTACTCGCTCAAGCAAATCCATCCGCTCTCCTACGCCACCACAGCGCATGTATCTCCTTGCTTCATAAACCTCTTCCCCTCTTGCAGCTTATGTCCCAATAACAACCTGATTATCCTCCGCGAAATCATAAGCCGGAATCTCCAAATTCAGCGGCGCAGGCCCTTTCCTCGCCCGTCCCGAAATATCATAATGACTTCCATGACAAGGACAGAACCAACCGCCGAAATCCCCGGCCTCACCAATAGGCACACAGCCCAAATGCGTGCACACACCCAACATAATCAACCATTCGGGCTTCTGCACGCGGTCGCTATCGGGTTGCGGATCGCGGAGTTTCTGCCAGTCCGTGGCCTCGGCGTCTTTGATCTCGTCGGCGGTGCGGTGGCGGATGAAGACCGGCTTGCCTCGCCATTTAATGATGACGTTCTTGCCTTCGGGGATGGTGGCGAGGTCGACTTCGACCTTGGCTTGGGCCAGGACGTCGGCTGAGGCGGACATGTTGACGAGAAAGTCTGTACATCGACATCACCTGATCAGTACATATTTCCCTCACATAAATCGTTTGTCGGTACGGATGGTAGAACTCACTCTGCACCGTATCCTTCGCCCCCAACGCCGTCAACCCGCCAAAAGCACCCACCATGAAATACTGAAACACCTTATTCCCCGTCTCGCTGCCATTTCTGTACTTCTTGAAACTCGGAATTGACGTGGTATCCTGCTTGCCGGAGGAGCCGCGGGTGAAGGGCGAGTTGAAGTGGGCGTGGGATTCGATGCTGGAGCCGACGTCTGCTCGGCCACGCTGTTGTTGCTGTGGCACGATGGCGGCTGCTGGTCGGAGGGCAGTGGTTGGGCGGATGGACTGCCGGGCCAGTGTGGCCGCGGCGCGGGATGTGAGAGACATTGATGGCGGTGGGGCGGAGCGAAGTGTGTGAGGTGCGCAGTGCAGGCAGTGGGTGTAGCTCAAGGAGAAGACAGAGGTGACGCCAAAGATTCTTGCGGGTCATTCCGGGCTGGCCAATGGCTGAGAAGGCCAAACTAAGCGGATTTTAGGGCCTGAGGCATGAACATTTTCTCCTTCGAAGAGCATGAACACAAAACACAAATATTGATATTAATGGCAAGGCGAGATCAAATGTCATCCCGCAAGATACTACTGTCATTTTCACATGAAATGATGAGTCGGTCGGGGATGGTTGATACTGCTTGCTTTTCTCCTAGCACTACACGCCCAACAGGAAGACACTTGTTCTACAAGCCGCCACCACCACGACAGCAACAACAAGAACACCATGTACGCCGTTCATGCACTTCCACAATGTCTATACTTCCCCAGACCTCATTCCAGCAGACGAACTTCCCTCTTACGGCAACCTCTTATCCGCCCTCCACCTCCCCTCCCCATATCTACTCATCCTCCGCTGCCTATACCGCCTCACAACCGGTCTCCAAAACTTCAGACAAGGCTGGATCGCAAACGACAACCCCGCAAGCAGCAAAGTCCCCAGAAACGCAAACAGGAAAACAACAGGCCAACGCCAAACGATCATCGCGCCATAGCGCCCGGCTAGTCACTGCTCCTTCTCATATCCCTCGGGCAGAGACATCTTGTTGACTTCGAAGTAACGTTTCGTGCCTACAACAATCACATAAAGTCAGTATCGTTCCCATCGCGCCTATCGACGATAAATGTTAGACTCACAAGAATACCCATTCCAATCAAAATTATCCTTTGGGTTACAATGACACTTCAAATCCAACCTTGTCTGCTCGCCCGTCGGACAATGCGTAAACGGAACATGATAATAAGCAATATCATTAAAGAAATGAATCTCCTCCTTCTTTAGCATCAAGCCCGCCGCGATCGAATGCACGGGAGCATCGCCCCACCGTTCGTAAAAGAACCCGCCGTCCCGGTCCAAATGGTCGAAGTAATCGATATACGCCTGACTGCGCAACCAATTCAGGTTGCCGATTTCAAAGTTGGACCAGAAATGGCAGTGGTTGTAGGAGATCCCGCCGTCGTCGGATAGGAAACCCATGCTGTTGTCTGAGACGATGTGTTCCGGGTGTTTGGCCATGAAGCCCTTGACGCTGTCCCAGAGGGTGGGGATGGTTTCGACGTACTCGTAGAGGGATAGCACGAAGGAGTACTTCTTCTTCTTATCCGCCATGAAGACGAAGGGGTCGTAGGCGATGTCACAGAAGAGTTCGATGGAGGGCTCTACGCGCCAGTACCATTCGTATTCTTGCATCAATTCGTGGCGGAAGAAGAAGCCGGATTCGTAGCGGCACATGTGTCTGTATGAGACGCTATCACCGTAGATGATCTTGCGCTCATGCATGTCTTCCCGCACTTTCTTCGCTTTCTCCTGGTCGATAAAATCGGGGAAACCCCAGTGTTCGCTGGCGATCTTGCCGTAGCGGGCGCGGCCGGAGGTGAGAGAGGTGGTGACTTTCTTGAAGGTATCGTCGAATTCGGCATCGTTGAGGAAGACCCAATCGTAATTGTAGGCGTGGTTGAAGCGGTCCTCCACCTGCCTGATCGAGCGGGAGATTTCCCAGACGTCGCTGTTGCGGGCTAGGGTGACAAAAGTTGCGTTCATGCGGGCTCCGGGTGCTTTGGAAGGGAGCACATTCTGGCCTGAGCCGAGACTCGAGGATTGTGGATTAGGCGAGCTGGATTGCGTGGGCAGGTGCGAACCCTCGGTATGTTGGGGTAATTTGGCATCTTCGCTTACAACAGGCTCCGAGTCGCTGCCTTTCACGAGCACTGTGTGGTCTTGAGAGCCTTTGTATATGCTTCCGGGATCTTTGAGCAGATCCGTGGCTTTTTGTGTGTATTGGCCGCCTGGGCCTACTCCAGATGATGCGGATATGAAGAGGATGACGACTATGGTGATGACGGCGATGAGGATGTATCGCAGATATCTTTGCGAGCCAGCCATCTTGGCTGCTTCTTCTGTTTCCTGCTCTTTGGCGCCAATGCGCTGGGTGGTATCGCTTTTGGCTTGATGTTGCTCAGAGATGCATGCGCAATGACCTCGTCTCCTGGTGGGTGGATGTGTATATCCTTCCTGTCCCCTTCGTATTCACCCCTCGCTTCTTTCTACCCCGGAGGCAATCGTGGCTTCCCGAACTTTAATCAAATGAGTGACGAGGAATTGGTTGATTGCTGCCCTCCAGATACAACCATCAAACAGTACCTAAGCATTTACCGAAGACAGTGACAATGGACAATGCTGGGTGGCAGACACCAAGTTGGCACACTTCCAAAGGAACGTCCCAACTGTCTCACGCAAAGGCCGCGTTGTCTCGTAATAATGCAAGGAGCAGGGGCCACTCTCGTTTCGTGGCGGCTGTCTGCAAGGGTCCGTCCTTCCGCTCCACTCCCGCTTCCATTCTTGTACCTTAGGTAAGCATCCGACATGACTGCCTCCAAGGCAATCAACATCACTGACTACAGCATAACGTCTTCGTAGAATATACAACACAACAGTATGGCGGCCGGCACACTGGACTCCTGGATGCGCGCCAGCAGCACCAGCAAGAAACGTAAATCCACCTCGACAGATGATATCGCTGAACCGCAAGAGCGACCAGCCAAACGGCCAATCACATCCGAGCACGAGAAACATACACCCGACCATCAAGACGAGGATATCACCACTACAGCAACGAATGCCCAACCTAGCCAGCTAGCTCCTGAAGATCGTCCTCGTATAAGTCTGAAGATCACAGAAGTTACAGGCGACATCTTCGACGCGCCACCCAATACTCTCATAATCCACGCCTGCAACTGCCAGGGTTCCTGGGGCGCCGGGATAGCCAAAGCCTTCCACGATCGCTACCCATCTGCGTACAAAAAATACGCCACACACTGCAATACCATGAAGCAGAAATCAAGTCTGGTCGGAACAGCTTTACTCATCCCACCCCCACCCCCAACAGCAAAAACATCAACGTCCACCAAGCCCGGCGCGAATGGTACAAGGACAGCAAAAGTTGAAGCTCGTCATTTCATCGGCTGCCTCTTCACCTCCTCCCGCTTCGGCAGGTCCAAGGATCCACCAGCCAAGATCCTCGAAGCCACGGGCCCGGCAATGGAAGATCTCCTTACTCAGATCCAGGAATGGAACCATTCCGTCAATGACGCCGAGAGTTTGCGAGAGGTACGCATCTGCCAGATCAACAGTGGATTATTCAATGTGCCTTGGGGAAAGACGAAGGCTGTGCTTGAGGGGATCGATGTGAGTGGCAAGGATGTCAAGGACATTTCGGTGGTGGTTAGGGAGGAGTGAGGGATGAGACGATTGTGAACTACTAATGTTTTACGATGAAACGAAGTTAGTATGAATCTTTCAGCTGGGCGAAATGGGTGCATTTGCGTAGTCATTCACCATGATCATTCGCGGAATATCCGTCGATCCGAGAGCATTTTCATAAATAACTCAAGACTTGTACAAACGACTGGTACAATGCCACTACTTGACACGCGAACGCAAAAGCGCAACGCGACGCTCAACGTCAATCTACCATCGTGCCTTTCTTCTGACCATCAACCAAGCAACTCAACATCCAACCCAATAGCCCTCATAAACAAATTCACCTCGCCTAGCCTCCTCTCCCTCATCTCCTCCGGTAATCCCCTTCCCACAGCCACAGTCTCCATAACCCGCTCCTTGACCCCCAAGACCAATCTCTGCTGCTGATCCGGACTAGCGCCCACACCCATAGCGGCCAAGAACTGCCACACGTGCACATCGTCGGACGCACTGACATTCGTGTCCGTGGGGAAAATGAAAGGGAGGATAGGCTCGATATTGTCGAAGAGACGGGTGTAGAGCGTAGACCACTGGTTCCAGTCTTCGGTATTCTGTGGGGAGGATTGCTGGGATTGCTTCACCAGTTCGGCGCGGGAAACCAGCATGGTCAGAATACTGACGCCGATCTTCGTACGGAGAATGAAGGGGACGTGGACGCGGTCGAGGACTAGGCCTAGGAGGCCGATGATGATGTTGAGGGGTGCTTCGTTGACGTAGCTGAAGAGCGGCGGCATGACCGCTTGGGAGAAGATTTCCACTTCTTCTTTTACTTTGGGTGGTAAGGGGGCGTTGTGTGCTGGTGGGTACGCGTCGCGGATCACGTCTACGATGTCGAGGTGGATGGCGATGAGGGTTAGCATTGTTAGGCGCTGGTTGTCGTCTAGATGGCGGAAGACGCGGGGGATGACCTTTTTGCCTTTGCTGTGGGCGAGGATTTGGATGAAGGGGTGTGGTGTTGTGGGACTGTTGTTACATGTCAGCATGTCATGACGATCAAAGTGGAAGAGGTAGTACTTACTTCTGCTGTATCGGCTCCATGACCTTCATCGCTTCCCACAGCTGCTGATTGAGCTCCTGCATATCACTCCTCCACCTCATGTGTCCCTCAATAACATCCGGCGGGCTGTCCTCATTGGGCGGCGCGGGCAGCTTACGCTCATGATCCTCCAGCCTCATCAAGCAACTATACACCCTTTCAATATCCCTCAGCGCAGCCTTGCGATCGAATATAGCCGCTCTAGCAATCTGTCGAATTCTGCTTTCCGAATCCGGCCGCTTCAGATTAAGCAGCGGTCGCGGAGTCTTGGAGTTGCTGAAAGCGATCTTGCCGAGCGAGCCCTCCATTACGAGCTGCTTGTTCTTGGGTCGTGCTTTTGCCGCCTCGACTGCACGGGCGACTTGCTGCTCCATTCGTTGGACGTGGTTGTCGCCGCCGCGTGGGTGATGCCTACTCCTCCCATAGCCGTAGCGACTACCTGTCTGGAACAGATAAGTCTGCGCGAACTGGTTCAAAGGCTGACCTGGTCCATTGCGAGGCCCACCACGGATCTGCGCGTAGACTTGATAGTAGAAGTCCTCAGCAAGTTGCTCTTCACTTCCTGGCTCATTGTCGATACCGCCAGTGGCGGTAAGAAGCTGCTGTAGCTGGATCCGGGTGATGAAGTTCTTGTCTTGAGGTGTCATGAGGCCATTGTTCTTGCTTAGCAAGAAGATCTTGTGGTTGCGCTTGGCTCGCTTGGCCTCCTCTGCCATGTACGTCTGCCTCTCATCGTCAGACATCTGCATCATTTGCTGCGCCTGTGTTATTGGCGGGCCGTTATACGAAGGACCACGTTGATGCTGAGGTGCGCCACGAGGTGGCTGTACGGCGGGCGCACCCTGGGGCGTTTGCTGCTGCTGTTGGAACTGCCCCCGTGGAGGCTGGTTGTGGAAGTGTTGCGATTGTGGCCGAGGCGGCTGCGGAGAGCTTTGTCGTTGCAGGATCTGTGGTGCGCGAAGACTTTGATCTTGCATCGGCGGCTCTTGGTGTTGAGGACGCTGCAATATCTGCACTGGCCGCTGCTGTTGCTGCTCGTGTGGAGGCATCTGCTGTGGCGCTGGTGAGCCGACGCCAAGCATATCTCGCAGTCCCTGAGCCTGTCGGTCATTCTCCTGCACAGGTGGCGTTGGCTGCGACTGTGCACGCATCATCGCCTCCACCTCCTCTAGGCTCATCATCTTCCTTGCGGCGGAGGAATCCGGGCTAGCTTGCTGCTCCTGCGGTGCTGTAGCTGCCTTCTTGCCAATACCCGCTCCCCAGATCGATGCATCTGCCTCGAGCTTCGGAAGATAGTCTGGCTGCTTGTACGCCTCATACCCAGTCCTCGCCGGCCTCGATGGCATGGAATAACTCGATGGCTGATGCTGCTGCTGCTGGTGTTGCTGCAGCGGCACACCCTGCTCGTGCATCACATTTCCTCTCGCCGTCGCAGTCTGTCCAGCAAAGTCAAAGTCCCTGCCCAAACTTTGCCTCGTAACTGGCTCATCTCCGCCAAAGGTGTCATCGTTGAAGGTATCACCCGACTCCTGCAGTCGCTGTCCCAGCCCATCGTAAGTATCATCGAAGTTCAAGACCTCATCCTCGTCGCCACCGCCGTCTCTGCTCAGACCAGCGAAAGGATCGTGCTGCTCAAACATACCACGCGAGCCTCTTTGCTGTTGGCGGTCGCGAGGAAGAGTGGTATCGAAGCCGAAGAACGACATGGTGATGCTTGAGTGACCTCAAAAAGGCGATCAGTCTTTCAATTGATGGACAAAATATCGATGATAATGCCGGCAGAGCGCCGTCAATTATATAATGAAGGAGTAGCAGTGGAAATGGTATATTTGGAGCTCTAGAAACACTTCAAGTGACGTGCTGCCAAAGCCCCACAGCTTGACCTGCCGGCTGAGGTAATCAAAAACAGCGCGGTACATCTTTATACGCTTCAATGCGCTAACAAAACAACAGCGAAGGTACGCAATACAGGATAGATAGTTCAAGGACTTATTTGCATGAGCAAAGTACCATGCGGAAGCTACCAAAAGGGTATTGAAAGTGCCTAGCCCATGACCAACCAACGCCTACGCTAAGAGTAAACATAATTTCGTTGCAATATCATTCATGACACCATAGCATCGCCTTCATTGCCGGTAGTAGTCATCCGCTCATCTGAGCCAAGTCCAAGCAGTATAGAGCTGGGAAGATCTACCTTCGCAGCCCTAGCTTCAGACTCCGCCCACGTCCTCGCTCTGATCAACTGCCTGATCTTGGCTTCAGACTGCTCGCCTCTGTTCTCGAGGATAGCACGATTGACGTCGTTGGCAACTTTCTGTCTGAGTTTGACATCAAGCAGTTCCTTGAACTCCTGCGTCATCTTCTCCATGGGAAAGATCAAGAGCGCCATTGTACGTTCCAGGGCCTTCAGATATGTTGGATCGGTAGGAGCACGAGGTGCGAGTTGCTCGGTAGCAAATCTGATGGCAGGGTAGAAGTCGTTGCCTTGTGGGTTGCCACCGGGTTTATTGAGGATGGTGCGGATGATCTCGATGAGCTGGAGCTGTAGGAGATGGAAGTGGAGATGGTGATCTCGGTCGAGGATCTAGTGCAAGCAGGCATATTAGCTCGAGCTCGAGTAGAACAGATGTGTATAAGCTAGGTGTGTTGCGAGTGTGTCAAATCATACTGAGGACTGAAGTGTGAGTTTGCATCGACATGGTCCCGAAGGACTCCGAGTGGTGCATGATACTACGAATATAATCATATAGGGCGTGGAAGGGAGTGGTGGCTTAGCTTACCTCGTACTCGATCTCGTTGATCATCTCAATTGCTTCCTCGATCCTGCCAGCGTGGATGGCATTGCGGATCTGGACGCGTTCCCGGATGCTCTCACTGTCGACCGGGCTGGGTAGACTGGTCTCCTGGGCGAACTTCTCGGCAGCACCGGGGTAGCCTTCAGAGACGAGATAGTCCATAATCACCCAGTTGATATCACTTTTGTGCAGAATCTTCCAGTCAGCCTTTACTCTGCCATGATAGTGCCCTGAGCTACGACGAGCTTCTCGCGATCTGAGCTTCGTAACGAGCCTCTTGGCACGTCGCCAATGAGGCAGCTCAATCAATCTGAAACCCATAGCACTGAAAGCGCGAAGTCCTTGTCCGTATATCAGATAGACAAGTATTATGTCGTTCTCCTCAAATGTATTCAGAGAGATTCCCAACTTGATTTTGCAAGCATCATCTGGACAAGAACTTCGCACCTCGGATAGCTTGTCGCAGTTGTGGAAAAGGAAGGTGTGGAGCTTACCTCTTGCTAGGCTTCATCTCTTCCACCTTCTTGTCGAAGGAATGTGTGCCGCGCATGTTGTGAGAAGGAGGCGAGACGGGAGAAGAGCTCTGCACATATCGATTAGCATGGCAAGAACGACGGCGTCGTCGGCCGCGAGAAGCCAAATACCACGCTCCCAGTGCCATGTACGGCTGCAGCGTGGTTGTTGCATTCTCTTCTTCCTCGGCGGGAGAAAGATAGACATACCATCTCTGGATATAGAGCCCAAGCGAGCAGGCGTACATTGCCGCTCGCACAAGACAGGAAAGTCAGGTGCGACGGGGAGGAAGGAAGCTGAAGTGAGACAGGTTCAGGCACGAGACCTTGATGTGTGTGGATGAGACGATGAAGTTTGTGTAGCAAGCTCGGCGGGAGGTGAAAGCCTGGCGCCGTTCAAAGTGGGGCTCTGCGGACTTCATGAGCGAGGGCTTGGCATCCAATTCATCAAGGCTCCTGGATGGTCTTCTTGACTTCTGCAATTGCACAGTTCATGTGATTGCTGGTGGGCAGCAGCCATGTTGGTGCTGGAGGTCTCTGCAGCTGTACTATCATTGCGATTGCGATGACCGACGTGCAAGATGGCTCGCCATTGAGCCCGACCACACTCAAGAATTCTATCCCAGCCAGCAACACTCTCGGCCCTGTCGAAGGTAACGTCCAGCGAGCACATTATTCGCCGCCATGGGCAGACACCTCCATCATTGGGATTGCTGGCTCGTCTGGCTCGGGGAAGACTTCACTCTCACATGCTATCATCAAGGAGCTTAGTCTGCCATGGGTTGTCATACTATCTATGGATAGCTTCTATAAACCTTTGACAACCAAGGAGTCTGCTGCAGCTTTCCGGAACGAGTATGATTTCGATGCTCCAGAGGCTATAGACTTTGACGTCCTAGTCGAAAGACTTCGGGATATCAAGTCTGGGTAGGTGCCTCCTAACGAGATTTTGAGGTTTCCGCGCTGACAGTACTCAAGGCAGAAGGCTAACATACCAGTCTACTCTTTCGAGAAGCATGCCCGGCTAGAACGCTCAACGACAATCTACTCTCCGCATGTACTCATTCTGGAAGGCATCTTCGCGTTGCATGACCAACGAGTCCTGGATATGCTGGACATGAAGATCTTCGCCGAGGCAGATGCCGACTTATGCCTATCTCGCAGACGTGAGTCGACGTTGTCCCGTTGTTCTTCCCGTAGCTGACCGAAGCCGCAAGTCAGTGCTCCGTGATGTCCGTGAGCGAGGACGAGACATCGAAGGCTGCGTAAAGCAGTGGTTCAGCTTCGTCAAGCCCAACTTCCACAAATACGTGGAGCCGCAGCGGAACGTCGCAGGTACGTGAGCATTGCTCTTTCCCCCTATTTCAATTCGCTGTCATGATGATTCAAGACCTTTAAGCATAGTTCACCTGAACATTATTGAAGACAATTTTCCATCACCAAAAGTCCAACTGATCTGCAGCTATTAAATACTACCGCTATCATGTCTTTAAAAAGCACGCCTATACAGTCTTGCTAACAACAAGATACAGATATCATCGTGCCGAGAGGTACAGAGAACAAGGTTGCTATCAGTATGTACTGTCGAGCTCACTACTTTGATGCAACTCTCTAACACACCCAGGCATGGTCTCTGATCGCATACACAAGACGCTCAAGGAGAAGTCGAAGATGCATCAACTCGACTTGAAGCGTCTGGGGCAGACCTCAAAGGACGACCCGCTTTCGCCCAATGTCACAATCATAGAGCACACCAACCAAGTACGAGGCATCAACACACTACTCATGTGTCCAGAAACAGATCGCGAGGACTTCATCTTCTACTTCGATCGACTGGTGGTGACGCTTGTCGAGCGAGCCTGCAATGCGGGTCTTTGCTTCAAGTCATGCACAGTCTCGACGCCTGTTCCCGAGGAGAAGTATAACGGCCTCTGCCTGGATGGCGAAGTCTCTGCCGTCGTGATCTTGCGAGGCGGCTCCTGCCTGGAGACAGGGCTCAAGCGAGTCATACCAGATTGCCGCACTGGTCGAATGCTCATCCAGACCAATTTTCGGTCTGGAGAGCCGGAGCTACATTTCTTCAAATTGGCGTCTGACTTGAATGAGCATAGAAGCGTGTTTCTCATGGATCCGCAGATGAGCTCTGGTGGTGCTGCATTGATGGCAGTGAGAGTGCTTTTGGATCATGGTGTGAAGGAGGAGAGGATAGTGTTTGTGACATATATGGCGGGACGGATAGGTTTGAATAGGTTGATGAGTGTGTTCCCGGAGATCAAGGTCGTGGTCTGCCGAGTTATAGGAGATCATGAGTTGCGGTGGGTGGAGAAGAGGTATCTTGGCTGCTGAGCTTGACTGTACATACAGTGAAATTGAAGCATTCACTTAGGTCCTTCCCAAGCGATGTATACAGTGTGATGCTCACACATCAATCTCCGGTCTGATCTTACCTGTCGGTCTGCACCGAGAGGCTACATGAAACCTGCTTGATTGGAAGCCTTTTGGTCATCAACGTCACTACACAGTCCACAGAGAGAAAGCTTGAGCTAATACTATCTCTAAGGAAAGCTCTCATTTTCGACGTCACTTCACGCCCCCTGCTAGCAAACGAATATTGTTCCGCTACCGAGCTCGATAGCGGCAGCTCGGCGATGAGTAGACCTCCTGTTGTAAGCGCCAGCTAATCTCCTACCACAATGTCGCGACCAAACTACACTCGACCAACCGTGAGCGCGCTGCTCAAGGATAAGTCTTCTCGAGCGACGCCTGTCAAGCTCGGCACTACTGGGTCCAGACGTGAGAGCGTAGCCTACAAGGCCAACTTCGGAATCACCAGTGACTGTAAGCATTCTCAAACGTCCGTTGATGTACTATTGCTGACTCTACTCGTCACTCTAGTGACGATAGCGGCCCTCGTGAAGATGAGGAAGAAGTGTACGAGTTGCGAGCGTATGTTACCGCTTGTGCAGTTTCCCAAGCACCCTCAGGATAGCAAGTGTACCCACAACCGTGAGACCTGCAGGCGTTGTTGGCATCAATGGGTCGAGGTACAGGTGAACAGCAAGAGGTTCGACCAGGTGAAGTGCGCGCAGTGCGACAATGCACTGGATCAACATGAGATCAAAGCTCTTGCCACACCGGCTGTCTTTGATCGGTGAATATTATGATGGCGTCCCAGTCGTGCGAGCATCTTTCTGACCATCCGGCAGGTACCTCGGTGCTTCATTCAGAACCACCATGTCTGGGATCCCTGACTTCCGCTGGTGCATTGGCACGGGCTGCAAGTCAGGTCAGATCCACAGCAAGGGTGACATCTTTCGCTGCGTTCATTGTCTGCACAAAGCTTGCGTGACGTGCAACGTTGCTTGGCACGAGAGCGAGACGTGCGAGGCTTATCAAAGTCGTCTGGTTCAGCAGCCCATGGACGAGGTCGAGTCGGCTAAGGAGGTTGGAAAGGTAGCGAAGCTATGCCCAGGTTGTGGCAGCAAGCTGCAGAAGAACGGGTGAGCAGATCTCCCTAAGATCTCATTAGCTTTCATGCTGACGACGTGCTAGTGGCTGCGATCATATGACATGTAGGCTTGGAGATCGTCTCAGCAGCACACTTGTACTTACTGACGCTTTCGTAGGTCAAGTGTGCCGTTACCATTTCTGCTGGGTCTGTCTTGCTGAGCATCAGGCTATCTTCGATCAGGGCAACCACATGCACAAAAGTAGTTGTGTGCACTACCGGCCCCTCAACGCAAACGCGCCGTCGAATCATGAAGACGAAGAAGAGATCTACGATTAGGCCTCAATGCCAGCTTCAACAACATGTCAGCGGAAACCTGCTGTCCCTGGTGTAAGAAGCATCGTTGGCTGGAGAAAGGCCGTCGCAGTGTAGTCTCTACATGTGGTCTTCGAGCATGTTTCGAAAGCTTGGATGCAGCATATATAGGCTGCGCTGTATCGTATCAGAGTGGCTCACCCACTCTGTCTGGCAGCTATTTACATTTCATTAGCAAGCGAATGCTGGGCCTTGTGGAGCGACGATTTCATACAGTAATGAGACTCCATAGGTCAAATCTAATGCCCATGGATCTTTCAGAGGATCACTTTGACAGTGTCTCTGCCATGCATATCAAGCAATCCTTGAGATACTGTTCTCTGAGACAGTCTTCACTTCATGGCGTTGCGTACCTCACTGGATGTGGCAGTCAATCACGAGACAGTGATAGTGCAGGAGATGTTTACTTCCCTACTGGCTCAATCCATGCTCCCACCTACTTTGCAATACGGTATATAGCAGATCATCTACCACGGACTCATTCTCTTCTTCAAGATGGCAGACCGCGGCTCTGAAGATGACTTTGAGGCTCTATTGGAGCAGTACTACGCCAGCATACCACACAAGAAAGGAGTGCTACTTTTGTGGTGATACCACAAGCAACGGCAGAGCCGAAACATGGCGAGGTTGGGGAACCACCGCGCAAGAAGAGACGAATGAAACGTGTTGAATGCGATATCTGCAGCAATATGGTTGCGGTTAATCAGTTCCCAAAAATTGCTCATCATGATACTATCGAGCACGCAGGTAAGGTCTGTTGCAAATGCTGGGAGCAGCACTTGCACAGCGAAGTCGAGAACAAGCCATGGGATCATGTCAGCTGCCCGTAGTGCGACAACGTGTTGGTCGAGCAGGAGATCCGAAGGCTGGCTTCAAGTGCTACCACACAGGTGTAAGTACTGTGGTGACCATCCCTGGCCTCGCGATTAACCTCGTGTTGACTTGGATTTAGTTGGCTAGACAAGGCAGCAAAGCACTGTCGAGATCGGGACGAAGCATTCCGGGCATGTCCACCCGCTGATTGTACCTGGGGATGCTTCATGTCAACGAAGGAGGACGGTAACATATTCATCTGCCAGCTGTGCAGGTACCGGTACTACATAATTTGCGAGGCTCGCATGCACGAAGACGAGACATGCAATGGGTACCAGGAGCGTGTGAAAACCGAGCGAGATCGACAAGAACGAGCAGAAGAGAACAAGCTGTCCGAAGCAAAAGTCAAACAGACCTCCAAGCCATGTCCGAATTGTGGGCGCAATCTGGACAAATACACTGGCTGTGATCATGTCACTTGTATGTATAACAGGCCGTTAGATCTGAACGTCGCTGACTTGTTGCAGGTCGCAGCTGTCAGCATGAGTTCTGTTGGCTGTGTTTCGCTCCGTACAAGGGCCCAGATGGTATCCGCGGCCACCTTGGAAACACAGCTCACAAGGTGGAGTGCCGGTACCATCCTGCAAAGTTACCTGGCTACGAGGGATGATGTTGGCTGTCAGGACAATGTCCTGATCGTTGGCCGGTCGGGATTGATATCAGTGTTGTATGCGACGGTGAATAGAAGCAGCAGATCGGATGTGACAGACTTGCATGAGCCACAGTGATGCATAGGTGTTCTGATGTGGAATACATGCCATACAGCCTTTTGCGCAGCTTTTCCGAGCTTCCAGGGTATATATTGCGGTGAAGTCACGAAAATAAGTCATGCTCGTATCGAGTGTGCCCATCAAACAACAACTTCATCCTTCGTCGCATGCAATCAATCATGATCTTACAATGCCAAGCCAGTACCGTCACCGGTCCATCTGTACAACGCAAGCATCTCACGTCTGCGGAGTTGTTGCTCGCCAAAGTCTTCCAAGGATCGGCCGCGGACCTGCGCTAAAGCCGATCGCATCACTTTACGGAAATTTCGCTGCACACAAACGTCAGCGATCGTCCACAGCTTGCATTTAGCCGGAGTGAGCAATTCCTCCGTACCTGATACTCTGTGTTGAGCGTGACCACACAGGCCTCGTGTGCCCGCACAATCGTCTCGCATGCTTTCACCACGCTCGGACTTGCTTCGCCCTGCAGCTTGTCTGCAATTAGGAGAAGCAAGAAGCTGCCCTGCAGAAGGTAGATGCCGAAGAAGAAGGGCATGAAGCTCAGGTCAGGGTCGTAGTCCAGGATGTCGTTGATAGCTTCAGCTGCAGATACTGCGTGGCCAGTTGCGGAGATGAACGATTGCGATGATATCCACAGATCGTTGTCGTCCAACAGCGAGATCGGATCCCATTTGCCATTCAAAAGAATGTGCAAGGTGTGCATGAGATGTGTCCCGTATGCCACGACTATCCTGGTCTGTAGAATGGCTTCTGTCATGCGCTGTGTCGAACTCTTGCTGCCGACCGAGTGTGCAGACGGACTGGTACCGTCGCCATGGATGCCACCATCGCCGTTCATGCTGTTGCCCGGACCGGTATTTCCTTCACCTTGAGGTCGTGTCTCTGTCGGCGTCTGTTGAGGTGCCATCATGTGGGCTTCGAACTCTTTCAGACTCCGACCGTAAGCCTCGAGCTGTTGAGATATCTCAGCGGCCTGGTCGTCCCACTCATTGCCTTGTCTGAAGCGTAGCCCGAAACGTGGGTGGTTCCGAGCATGATTGAGGTCCACAATTTCACCAAGTATGGTCATCAATGGCAGGAAGTAGCCAAAGATGCTGTGTCCTGTGCACTCAAATGTAGGTCCTCGTCGTCGGAAGTAGCTTGTCTCGGCATAATTCTCTGGAGGGTAGTATTCTGCGCTCTGCCAGATGGCCTCGTTCTCTGGCTGGAGCAGACCATCACACTCGATGTCCAACAGAAACAGCGGTCTGTTATAGCAGAGTGCAAGATGGCGATCTACTATGTAGAGCAACCACCATATCCTTCTTCGTTCTTCTCGCTCTTCCTCAGTGAATGCACCAGGAGCATTTTGCTGGCCAGGAGGCTGGCCGTGCCCGTGCGCGTTCTCTCCATTGGGCTCCATCTCATTCTGAACTTCATTGTTGTGCGGCTCGGGGTTGAGTGGTATCTCGCGGCCGAGTTTGAGCTCCCTTGCCAGTGACCATGCAGCATTCCACCATCTCAAGCTTGCCGCTTTGTATTCGCTAGCAGAAACAACAGTTGCGAGGTTGATGTAAGTCACCACATCGTCCAGAGCGCCAGTCGCTCCCGGTGAGCCACCCTCCATATCATGAGCTTGACCAGGTAGAGCTACTCCAAAGCCACCCAGTGCAACGCCATTGATGACAGTGTTACCAGCATAGCTCGGTGTGCCATCAGTGGGTGCGTGTATCAAAGGCTTGAGTAAGCCCACAGTGAGCTCTAGAAGCTTTTGGCAGATCTTGCCTCGCGCTGATGGGGGCGAGGTGAGGAACGCCGACTCGCTAGTCTGTGCTGCAACCCAAAGCATGCTTGCTAGAAGAGCTGGGCTGCACTGTCGAGTGTTGTGGGAGCGTAGGAAGGAGCGTTTGCGGAAGACATATCCGAGGATGTATGGTGATTGAGGCTGCATGAAAGCAGATGACGAGCTCGAGAAGTAAAGCTCGAGGAGATCGCAAGCCAGCCCAATCGGAATGATGGCAGAGATGTGTGGGAGGAGTGGTCGGAGGACTGGATATCGCAAGATCTGGTTCGTAGTGACCTGCTGTAGCCCTGGATACAGGCCGGCAGAAGGCGAGGGTAACGAGAGCCAACCGGGAGAGCCAGCTACTGGTGACTGTCCAAGGAAGCCAGCTGAGATTGGCGACTCTCCAATGCGGAAAGGTGCTCCACCGACACTCTGTTGGCTACCAGGAGACGGCACAGCATACTGGCTTTCCGGATATCCTGTCATTTGGCCAACATGACCATGCTGCTGCATCATGGAGTTCGGCATGCCAGTCGCGCCGCTGTGCAAGATGTTCTGGCCTGGCACGTTCGCGTTGGGATGCAGTATGCTTCGATGGTAGTCGTCCATAGTCCGGTAGTCACCCATCGCCGGCTGCATACCACCAACGCTTGGCAGTCGTGGTGTCGGCAGACCTGCACTTGGTGTCTGCTGCTCCATCGTCATGGACCGCTCTGGTTGCATGTCGATGTTGTGATGATCGACTATGGCATTTGCGGGCAGGCCACCGACCTGCTCGTAGCCCTGCATGATGGCCGCTCGAGTTCCATTGGACAAAGGATGAGAAGACATGCTACTCGAGCGTGGTGGTGGCAGCTGAGGGGGTGGCAGATCACTACTTGATCTACGTCGCTTCACGCCCTGTTCAGGCTCATCTTTCGGGTCGTTGGCTGTGTCGTCAGAATCATTGTCATTAGTAGACTTTGGGCTGTCTTTGCCGTCCGACCCCGCCACAGCCGCTTGCTGCGCGGCTATATCTTTTCGAGATGCTTTGCCTCGTTTTTTGCGCTCACGTATATATTCGCAGGTGAGGCCGAATTCGCCGCAATGAGCACAAGGATGTTTCCCATCGCACTTCGTCCGGAGTTGGTTGCATTGGTCACATGCTCTGCTTATCCTTCGTCTGACTGCCTGACCATTCGCACCACGTGGAGGCTTGCCCATGCTGGACATTGACTCTCGTCGTGCTGATGCCATGTGGTCCACAGCGTGTGCGCCGTTCCCATAGCTGTGCCGATGCTTGAGCATTGGTCTCGCCCCATTCATGCCCGCCAAGGCCTGCTGCTGCTGCAACTGCTGCAGATGGTATTGTGAGCCCTCTGCCAACGTATCCAGACCCGACGTTGGCATCTGCTGCTGCATGTGCCCGTGTGGCATCATGTTTCCCGCTCCAAAGTTGATCGGATAGTGTTGCAAGCCTGCAGACAACATTTTGCTTGCGGCTGTGCTCGGCAGATCGGAGGTTGGAGCTCTCGGCTTCGCGCTTCGTCCTAGTTGATCGTCGTCGTTAGGACGGAAATTTGCTGTTCATAATATCGTAATGGTCGTAGAAGCATAAAAGTAAGTACGACGACGATGACGGCGAGCTCGAGTCTTGATGGATCCGGAGGTATGGAGGGCAGGGAATGGGCAAGAGAACAGTCAAAATTGCGGTATACGAACGCTAGAAACGCACCACCGCCTCGGCAAGAAGATCAAATGCACGCCAGTGTGTGGAGACGAAACCCCAGCACCAAAGCTTCACACTTCCAAGATTCTAGCGATCCTGGGGACATCACGCTTACCGTTACAAGGCACTAAAGGTAATATTCATTACCTCTTTGCAGGGGCGGGCCTCGTGGTCTGGTCTGACAGCCGTGCGTTGTACCCGATCCACCACGAGCTTTGCACCACAGCAGATGTGCAGGCCTAGCGCCAGGCATCGTCCAGATCGGTTCACTTCCACCACAACGATTAAGCTCTGTCTTTACGGAAGTCTACACCCACACAGCTGCCCGGGGTCTGACTCGACAGGCCATCCCAACCTGTCTAAAATCATCCTGCTGTCGCAAGTGATGTCGTCGCTCACAGGTACGGCACTCAGGAGCAATTGTAGCTCGCGATCCGGTTAAATTCGTAGTCGCAGAGTCGTTCGTCATTAGAACGGTTAGACTGCAGGGACACAAAGCGGCTTGCCCAAGCCTCCTGCAATGTTGCCTCCATGCACGGTCACGCGGGGTGCCGACCGCACGAACTAGTGAATACCGGGCCCGTAAAGAGCCAGGTCTAGAGCAGAAAAATTGGTGGTTGATGGTAATGCAATACCGAGGCCACAGATTTGCAGACGGCAAGGCTCCACGTTCTTGACAGCGAAGAGGTTGTGCCAGCCAGTGTTCGTCTGCCAGCCAACACAATGCATGCCGCATAGAACCGTGACACACAGACCCCATGACGGACTCCTCAATCTTAAAATCATGTAACATGCCAGCTGAATAGTGGCCGTACCTGTCGGTTTTGTCCATCACACATCCCTAGCACGAGATCGCCGACTCCGGGAGCACTGCCGGTTTACGATGCACGCCAGAGTGCCATGCCCAACCCGTTCTGACGCCACTTCGCCACGCGATTTCCGACGATCTGAATGCACTAGAAAGTACAGAGTAGCGCATGGGAAGTTTCATGAGCAGCAACGTCTTGTCTTCCGACCAGGAACACCAAAATTTTTGCAACCACGTTGATCTACAAAAGTACCGGCACGCTTCGTTTCATGTACTACGCTGCGCAACTTCGACTTCAAATGAGCAGAGTGCATATATGGAAGGGTCCAATAGCCTGGCACGTCCGCCTTCAGACTTCTGGTCTGCCTGCAGCATGACTCTTGCAGTGTACAAGACACGGAGAGCATCTACTGAATCGGACGATTCTCCAAGCGTACTCCTTGCGATCATGGGATGAGTGGAAATCAGCCCGAGTCGAGGAGCAGACTGTAGGCTTGTTCATCGTGCTCCGGGCCGATACAGCACTCTCCGGTCGACCGAACGAACCAGCCCCGTAGAAAGCCACACCGATATGAAGCCACAATATCGCGACCCCAGCTCGCTAAGGTACAGGTTAGCATGTTGTCAACCTGCTTGACACACCCCTGCCCTCCCCACATTAGGGCTGCAAGAGGCTCTGAAGGGCGTTCGTGGAGTGCATGACCTGCAATTCATGCAATTCATATATAAAGATTTCTCCTCCAGCCAGCTGACTCGGCAGCACGGAGATCAATGAAGAGCCGTCTCGTTGACGCGCATGTAGCCGAGCAGCGATCACTGTATAGCGGGCTCTGCGGCCCTTGTGGCCGTTGTAGAGTACATGGCCACTGCGAGGAAGGAACAAATTTGCTGGTCTTCCAGTGTCGGGCAGCCTTCGCTTCAAGCATCGCAATCTCAGAATGCGAGGCAGGACTG
Organism: Recurvomyces mirabilis; assembly: GCF_035927965.1. Taxonomy (NCBI): domain Eukaryota; kingdom Fungi; phylum Ascomycota; class Dothideomycetes; order Mycosphaerellales; family Teratosphaeriaceae; genus Recurvomyces; species Recurvomyces mirabilis. Next base: position 303,671 of record NW_027041937.1, on the reverse strand, counting down.
ATGTTGGCGCCACGTCATATCATGTGGAGCATGGAAGACGCTGCCAACCTGAGCTTCGGTCATCCACTCCACTCGGATGCTCTTGAGACCCCCACACGGAATTCGCACGCTGCGAGTATCGAACAGTGGTCGAGACTCGAGGTCATGATCACAACGTGAGTCCACAAAATGTCCATTTGGGGAAGTCACAAATTGATGAGCTTCAAATTCCAGTCTCGCGGATCTTTAGGTGCCCAGTGTGGTGGGCCTTTGTAGCCGGTCTGCACATTTCATGACTGGAAGCAGCATTTCCTGATTGCTGGTGGCGAGCTGAAGTGACAGTCACATTCATGATCGAGGTCGAAAGTCCCTGGATTCGTCCACACGTGGCGAGCGCATAGTGGACTGTATTCGGAAAGTCCAACATACCTCCTGGTGGGTGCTACAGGCCGATATGTGATCCAGGCAATATCGGAGTCCTGCTATAGGCTTCGACTGCCCGTGTAAGCGTGTCCGATGTGCAGAAGATCAGTCGTGAGTGCAGCATTCATGCAAGCCGGCGACGACGAGAGCTTGCCCAATAAACATGCGTATACCAGAAGAGGGATTTACATAGACTCGACTAGGAAGTAGCCAAGCACCGTAGTCAGCAGTCTACATAAGATAACATGAATGAAACTTTACACGTCTACAGTTGCGGCCTTGGGCAAAGCTGTATTGTAATAGAGATCTAGTCGTCTGTCGAGGCACGACGCTACTTCCTACTGATATCTCTAGTTGAACTCTCTTCGTCGTAAGGTTCGTGGTTGACACTGCCGGGTGTCACGTCGAGTAGTAAAGATCACTTTCGGCAAGTGGGCTTGGAAAAGCTATTGTGAGATCGGCGTCGCGCACGAGGTGGTGAAAGTATGGTTGAATCTGAAACATCGAAGAAATGGTGTTCTTCACCATTACCAATTCTCACAAGCTGAAAGATGAAGTCTGGAAATGTCTCACTCTGAACGTAGTTGATGAAGCCACTACTGGAGTAGTCCCAAAGCATGCTTACTAGTGACCAAAGGTACTTCCTACCAGCATAGCGCGGCGCCAGTTGACTAGCTGGTTTGCCCAAACCCATACAACTATTGCGACCAAGGCAAGAAGTGACCTAGGTGCTCTTGGATCCTCGCATTTCCGCACCGCAAGTCAAGCAGGACCACCCTCCACATCTGAGGCAACATTTTGATCACTTGTGGGCTCGACGCCGTTACGGGCAGTGTGCACTTGGGCATTCGCAGTTGTTGAATCATGCCTGTAGCCGTTCTTGGTAACTTGTTCTCCACATACCTGAACGGTCTTGAATGAGCATAGCTGCCAGTGGTCTGCTTCAGTAAGCTTGGCTCCGTAGTGTATGTCTTCGAGATCGCCAGTAGACTGGATGGTAAGCTGGTTGCGGATGTGAATGTGCCACCAATTTCAGCGTGTCTTCGTCTCCAAGTCTGTTGCTTCAGCTTGTACAGTTCATGCGGTGGGAGCCTATCAAGTGCTAATGGCTTGGCACGCCACGCATTGTGGGACGTTCCTGTGGATGATCGTTTCTACGCCTCCTCCGTTTCCGAGTAGAAAGATCGCTTGGTGTTGCTTCTCAACTTTATGGTGACTTGACACAGACGGAATACTTCTCCACCGCCCAGCATCATTTGCCACGCTGGTGGTGAAATACATCTCTTCGTGCAGCAGCACAAGAAGCATAGTCTAGAGACACTATCAGCCACAGTATCACCTGGAATATCAAGCGGTGCAGTGCGGATATGTGTGCAAGTGTCTCAGAAAGCCGTGTTTACTCAGTGCCACCCGCCGGCACCTCGCCCTGCAGCCCATAACGGACTGCAAGACTCGGCGCTCTGAAGCCACCAGACATCCACAACCGATCATCCCGCACACCAACCGAGCAAGCTCAGAAGTGCTTGGTACGGTATAAGGGAGGGCGGCTCGGCGGAGCAAGCAGGTCGTTGAATGGATAGACTAGGTGTCATCTTTGTGCAGGGAGGGTCGAAGGAGGTAGAGGTGATTGCAATAACTTACATCATGCGGCAGCGAATTTGATGGCAGTGAATTCAACTATTGGAGGGACACTGCACGCCTTCTCTAGCACATGCCGGCGTTGAGAAGCAATGCGTGGTCGGCCGAGTTCCTGCCTTGACTCGAGTGTCAGCAATTATCCTCCCAATGATCATTGGTAGAGTATGTTTGCGAAGAGGTGTCCAATCAGACAAGATTTGGTAAGGTATTAAATATCAACATTATGGTTCAGAAGCAGAACTGAAAAAAATACAATCATCATTGAACAGGGTCTGAGAGAGCTAGCGCTGGCTTACCTTGTGTTTGATGGGCTCTGATTCATACATCGTCAACTCTGCCGTAGAAGGCGATTACGAAGGCGATTGTTCTCGCGGACCTGCGACTTTTGCAAGAGTCAGCTTATTCCCCTCCGGACATTTATGAAGGTTTGGTAGCTTATAACAGGGAGGATCAGATGGTGATGCATGTTTGTTCAAGGCTCATGAGGATCGCCAGAACGGTATGTGAAGATTTCATCAATGTGGAACGGGGTGTTTGAGGCGGTTGAGTACTTACCTTGTGGGGAGGATATTTGTCGGGATTGACCAGTACCTGATCAGGCCCATACGACTTCCGAGTATCCCGGGTTCTTTCGGATCATGGTCATACTTGTGGGCGGTCTTCCGTCCAAGTATGATACCACATTCCGCGATCATGGAAGCGATGGTCCCAGTGAAGACAACGAACGTTTTGGCTAGTTCGAAGCCCGCGCAGTCGTCGTAGCACTGCGTTGGCAATGGGTGACCGAGTTTGGCATTGCCGAGAAGAGTCGATTAGGCAACAGTGGTCCAGAAGGACAAAAGGATGAAAAGCAGCTCTAGAGCAATGTTCATGGGAAGGGACAAGTCGCTTCAGATACCGAACGTAGTCGGTACGTGTCGACGCCATGACTTTGTGGTAGCCATGTCTATGATGCAGTGAAGAATGAGTAATTGATGTACTGCATTTGGAGTGATGCTTAGTAATTTCTGATCTGATGGCTCTGGTAATGGTGATAGTGATTGGGCCTGATCTTGGATCCTGTGCTTCATCAAGTGTGGGAGGCCAGTGGGCAGAATGGGAGGCCCTAGCAGCGCATGGGTAGGAACCGCTGGTTGTCGACTAGCCTCGAAATCCTGTGGAAGTCGCGTCCCTAGAAGTAGCTCGATAGTATCCGCCCGCCAGCTTAATCACCAGCTCAACACACGGGACTCCTACCAATACACTAGCCCGTGGGATAAGTCTGGAGAGATCAAAAGCATGATCGTCAGGAGTATCGCCATTATTCGCTGTACAGGAGCAGCGTCTTCGGAGCAGCGTCTTCGAAGCAGCACCACGTTCAGTGCTAAGCGCTGTGCCGTTGTTCGAGTTTCGTATCGGACACACGTAGCAGCTTCGAAAACTGGGCGCAGTCGGCACATTGCCTTTGCCACTCACGGAAATCGTGGCCACGTTGAAGGAGGGAGATGTCATTGAGAAATTTCGAAAGCAGAGCGAAGGAATTTTGGCGCATCATGCCTCGCTGCGGCGACTGCGGCGGAGGGACGGAATCGATCCGTGCGTCCCAATTCTCATCACTTTCTATTAACATTCCTCGAGCTGATTTAGACAAGTAAGAATGCCGTGAACACTTGATTATTCGGCCTCTGAGCCACAGCAGATGTAAGTCGAATCAGATCCCTACCGCTGTTGCATGATTAAACAAATTTTCAATCAATCTGTCAATCCCCTGAAGCCTCAAAAGAGGTACTTGTGACGAGCACGAAACATACACTATGACATAACAGCACGCGAGCACATTTCTATGACTTGAAAACACTCCACCGGACCATCGGCTGACCATGTGAACCTGTAGTACCACATAATCGGCACATACAAGACCACAAGACCTAGCTATGTCCAGCTCAACAACCGACGTGCCCAACATCCCGGAGCCAATAGCCATATTCAAGCTCGCTGGCCGATATCTCCTCTACGATGTGGACACCATCACATGCCTGCGTGCCAAGCACAATGTTATGGGCGTTTTGACTGGTCAACTACCGCAAGCGCCACAGCAGAACGTCTTCTCCGGCATACCGCTCGAGCTTATGCCCGAAGAAGCACGATTGCTGTGCGAGAAAGGCGTTGGCTATGTTGTCGATGATGTCAAGGCGCACAAGCAGGGCTTCCTGGACAGAGGATTGAGTGAGGAGGAGCGCAAGGTCTTCCGTGAGACGTTGAGGAGGCAAGGGCAGGCAGCCGCGTGCAGGGTTGAGGAGAAAGCCATGGACAAGAAGAAAGCTGCGCTGAGCAAAGCTGGTGGTAATGTGGGCGACTGGAATGATTTGCCAGAAGATATGCTCAGGCCTACAAGTAGAGCTTCTGGTAAGAAAGGCAAGAAGAAAGGGAGGAGTGGGACAACTACGCCCCCTGAGAGCATTGGTGGTGATCCGCTAGACGCTGCTGGTAGCAATATCAACGAACATGCTGCAAATGGTGATCTGGATGAGAGCGAGTCATTGTTTGCCCAGCCTTCTCAGGTCAATACACCACCAAGGCGAGTACCACCCGCAGCACAATCCACTGGCCCGCCGCTACCGACCTTCCACGTCACACCGACGACCTCCTACCCGCCTCTGACAGCTGCCACGCCACCTCCACGATCATCAACAGGATCACCTTCGACTCCCGCGCTCGAGCTCAACGATCTCGGCGATCCTCTCGATGCATCTGTTTCGGAGCTGCCAGAAGTGCCGCCTTCGTATCCACTTTTCAAGCACATGCACTCCCGCGGTTACTTCCAAGCTCCTGGTATACGTTTCGGATGTCAATACATGGCCTATCCAGGTGACCCACTTCGCTTTCACAGCCATTTTCTGTGCAACGGTATGGACTGGGATCAGGAGTTCGATCTGCTCGATCTAGTGGGTGGTGGCAGATTAGGCACGGGCGTGAAGAAGGGTTATCTCATTGGCGGTGTGGAGAAGAAAGACGGTCTCGATAGCACAGACGAAGCCGAGAGCAATGGTGAAGGTGTGAGAACGTTTTGCGTGGAATGGGGTGGGATGTGATTACCCATGTTCAGCCCATGATAGCATCAAGTGGTGTTCATATTTTCACTTCCGCCATCCCTTGTTCCTGCGCTTTCCTGCTTCGTTCTCACCTCACTTGCACTTTCCCATCACCTTCCAACACAATTCTCGACCTTTGACACTCATGGCCTATAACATCATCAGTAAGTGTCATGCTTGTTCGTACGTACCCTGCTGTATGTCACTGACATGAATACTGCAGCATTTTGCAACATGGCCTCATCAGAAGCAGTCTTCGCCATTCCCGAGCTGCTCGAAACCTTTCTCCTTGAGGTCGACATGAAGACACTGCTGCTATGCCAAGCTATTAACAAGACATTCTACGGTATCATCAACAGCTCGATCAAGCTGCAAAGGAAACTTTACTTCATCGCAAAATTAGATCACGGGCAGAGACCCAAGTACAATCCGCTACTCGAGCCCAACAACCATCCACGAATTTACTTTAGCTCCGCCCCAGCCTTTGTCTACATCCAAAGTCAACAGGACTTGTTCGTCTTACAGGGCAGAGGAGAGCATAATGGTCGTTTGCGAAACAGACACTCTTATAAGGTGAAGAAGGGAAGTTGGCAACGCATGCTGTTAGCGCAGCCACCGCGACAATTTGCCGATACTATCGTGGATACCGACGATCTGGATAGGTTCATCATTGATCGTGCCTTCCCTAGCGAGATGGAAGCGGGACAGACGGCTAAGGAGGTCTTGCAATGGATGTTGCGGCGGAAGACGCCACGAAGAAAGCTTATGAGGTGAAGCATGCATCTGCATTGCGGAGGCGATGATATGGTGCTGATGTACGTTTGACCTCAGGACCACGGACTGGAATTTCTCCCTAGCCTTAAAGAAGCCAAGATGATGAGAGCGATAAGCGGACGGAGCAGCATTATAGCATGGCGCGGGTTGACAAGCTCTTGTGATCCCACGGAGCCAGGGGTGGAACTTGACCCATGTACATAAGACCAGCTGCTTCGGAACGTGCTCTACATCTATGATCCGATCTGTTGAATCTGTGCGTTGTCTCTGACACCAGTCTGGAGCTGAGGGACAAGATCCTGCCATCGAAGCTCCATCAGCCAGGTTATGAGCTTTCCGGCCGTCAGCCGTTACGCCTCCTGGTCTTACAGTATCGTGGCATACTGTAGTCCACCGCATTCCAACAGTGACTCGGGTCTAGATGCAAGCTGGGACCAAGGGCCAAGGCGATCGGTGCTGGTCGATACTCTGCCATCTTGGAGCTTGTTGCTGAAACGAGAAACCCAGATCTAGGCTACATATCGACCATGCCGCAGGTTATACACGATCTCCATACAGTACATCATACTGTATTTTGACAGGTAGACGCAATGCAAGCTTATCTTACAACCCATCACTTTCTGGTGGCCCATTGTAAACTATGCACATTCATTAGTGTCATGATAGACAAGTATCCTGGGTCGACGACTTACCCCGATGACCATAAGCGACGTAGTAGATTATGCTGATGACCATGAAACCCACAAACACAACGGAAGCGTAGTTCATCGAGACCACAGTCACTGGTAGCGCTGCCGGCATACTGAACAGCACTAGTTGGAATGTAATCCAGGCGACCGAGATGGCGTTCAGAATGAATCCAATCATACTGGGACAACGCCATCTTGCGGTGGAGACATGTCTGCGTCCGCCGAACAGGCTTACACCGATCGGTATAGCATAAGCGCAGGCAAGTGCAATCACGCCGCAGGATGCGAAGGCGGTGAAGGCACTCGTGCTGCCAAGATTGATCAGGCCCAGCAGCATTTGGACGACCGTAAGTAGACCTAGAGCCATTATCGGTACTTGGTCGCCTGCGAGCTTCGACCACAGGTTTGAAAACGGAAGCGCTTGATCCCGGGCAAAGGCCCAAGTTGTGCGAGATGCAGCAGTAGTGATGCTTATGCAGCAGAAGGCTGCGACACCTAGGACCAGGAACATTAGGCCTAGCCCACCACCTGGGCTGTTCATGACGGTGTGGAAAATGTAAGGCAGTGCCTGGCCGGCTGGTGCACTAAGAATGTCTTGCAACGCTGGCATCTGTGTGGGCGATCAGTAATGCTTGTGCTGTTCTACAGATCTATCTCACTTACAGTGAAGCATATCGGTACGATGAAGAAGAGGCCGGCTAGACCAGATATCGGCACGACAAGACTGAGAGCGCTCGGTACATCGACCGACGGATTGGCTACTTCCTCTGACCTACACCGCAGGAAAGCAGGTCAGCGCATTGCGAACACGAAGACGTGGGGAGTCACATACATCGAAGTGATCATGCCGATTGCGGCGAAAGTGTAAGCAGCAGGGAGTAAGCCGATGAAGAAAGAAAAGTTGCCATAGCCGGAGATGGTCTTATCGTAATGGCTCAGAGCGCAGGAGGCGCTATGTCGACCAGCACCAGCGACCACTGACAAGGCGATACATACGACAAGAATAGTGATGCCGTTCCAGACTGATGCAACGGTGTCCACGTATGGCAGTATGCGATTGCCAAAAGCACAGACGCCAAACGTGCATATGCATACAGCATAGAAGATCAAGAGCAGCTGCCAGCTCGAAGCATACCAGTCCGGATGATAGATTGTTGCGGTGCCGGCGAGGAGTGCTGCCGTACCGAAGTTGACGCTAAGGCATATGGTGACGTTGCCAATGAACCAAACCCATCCAGTGACGAAGGATAAGATCGTCCTGGTTCGACCTTCCGGTAGCAATTGATATGTCCAGCTAGAAATCATCAGCGTTTAGACCCGATTACGCACAGCTTTTGCACTTACTAGTAAGGTCCTGATGATGTAGGAAACTTGGAGGCAAGTTCGCTAAGTGAGACAGCCACACACTCGTCGAGGACAACCACCACAATCCAACCAACGAAGTACGCCAATTGTCCGCCTCCGTAGATGGCACTTGTCAGAGCTGTGCCTTCGCCAAAAGGAACAGCAGTGATGGCAAGGACTTGGAACAAGATGGTGTATACTGAGCGATTGCGGTTGAGTTCTGGTTGATAGCCGAGGACTGCCAGATCATGATCCTCCTTATCGATGCTCTGGTCATGTCGATCTATGTGCGCTGAGATGCCTTTCTCCCGGTCAGCTGCAGCCATAGTGACTGCGTCCGAGTCGTGCTATATCAAATCGAAGACGACGCATCCTGTGTGGTAAAGTACTACCATCACGTGTGCGTGGGCCGTTGCGGACAGCGGAGATGACAAAGTGTGTCTCCTCACATGCCATGTTGTCCCGCTTGCAAGTGCCTGAAGTGGACAAGCAGGATGAAATAGTGTTTGGTCGTAAACCAATAAGGACTTGACATCTATGCTATCCCCAGATGTACCCCACACTCGCGAATGCTTGAGTATCTCTTGATCTGATGGCTCGGTTCTGGCTATATATAAGACATTAAGTTCAGATGCCGCTTGAAATGCCACCTGAGCAGCGGAACTGTCTATAGAGCCCATGCATGGCGTATCGTCTCAGATGGTAAGACTGCTGTCAAGTCTGATATCCCTGCTACTGGCTCCCACCTCTACGGTATACTCCCCTCTCTGCAGTCTCCACTGCTGAGCTACTACGTCCCAAATACTCAAGTCTCTCCTTGTGAGCGGGAATGAGACAGTCGAAGTTACGTTAGTGGCCAGATGCACACGCTCGAAACCTCTTAGTTGTCTAATTGGGGCATCAGGAACGCCAATATACAGCTGTGGCACTTCGGCAGCGGTGTGGTCACCTGTGTTTGTGATATTGACGGTCACTTCGAAGATTGTGTCCCATAGGACAGCAGGTCCTCCTTGTGGAACCGTGCCGTCCGAGCTTGGTGGATACTCGGTCGTGTTGCCTGTCACTGTGGAGATCTCCAGATCCGCGTAGTCAAATTGAGAATACGACAAGCCATAACCAAATTCGTATCGAGGAGTAATATTCTGCTTGTCAAAATATCGGTAGTCGATGTATAAGCCTTCGGTGAAATTGTCCTGTGGAAATGGTCCGGAACTGATAGTGGAATTCAGGAGTATGCCATAATCACTTTCGTTCTTGGCGACTGTAAACGGTAGACGGCCTGAAGGAGAGATATCGCCGTACAGGACGTCCACTATACTGTTCCCACTCTCCTGGCCAGGCAGCAAGGCGAACACTACTGCCGTGATGTTCGGATGCTCGATCCACTCGTCCACGACGCGGATACCGGCTGAGTGGATGACGACAATCGTATTCGAGCAGTTTGTTGCCACATTCTTCACCAGTTGATCACTGAAGGTGTCTGTTAACGATGTGCGATCGAATGACTCCGAAGCATAGGCATTGATGAAGACCAGACAAGCATCAGCGTTGGCGTAGACCGTTGGGTTGACAACGTCGAAGTCCCACCGCACAGTACCTCGGTCCTTGATTACTCGGTCTTGGATGGCAGAAAATGGGCTAATGACATATGGTGGCGTGCTAGATCCAGATCCGCCACCAGTGACCAAAGTGCCATTGAAGACGTTCCAGCCGTTATTAACATCGTATCAACCCCCAAATCTGGCAGGCGTGGTCCATGGTGAGTCTGGGAGCCTCGCATCGTAGCCATAGATATTCAAAAACCTTGGCGCTTTGAGTGGCAAGGCATTATTGACGTTCTTGACAAGCACAGTCCCAGCTGCAGCGATCTCGCGTATGAGCGAGGCGTGCTCATCGCGGACGTCAATGATCTCGTGTTTGACATCGTATGGGTAGACTCCGACTTCAGGATAGCCTTGATCTTGAGCCAGATGGAAGTATGCCGCTGCAATACGAGTAACCATGTCATCAAGCCTGGACTCGGCAACTGAACCATTTTGAACTGCTTGCGTGAGGTTGTTGTCCCAGTAGCCACCGTCTGGCATTACGAGGTCGAGGCCGGCGTTGGCAGAAGCAACGCCAGCATGCTGAGCCGCCCAATCGGACGTCACAAACCCTTGAACGCCAAGTTCGGTCTTGAGAATACCATTTAGAAGCTTGCTGTTTTGGCAGCCGTAGCTGTTGTTGGTGCGTTGGTAGGAACACCTTCGTCGCATTAGCCTGACCCACAGTACTGCCATTGCGATGTACTCACATCAAGCTAGCCACACCAGCATGCAGTGCGTCCATGAAAGGGAAGGCGTAAAGCTCGTGAATGGTACGGTCGTCCACGTTAGATGACATCGACTCACCCATAGACTCTGGGTTGCGTCGATACTCTTGCTCGTTCAGCAAGCAATGCTTTGCTTGAGCAATAACGCCCTGCTGCTGCAGACCCGTGGTCACAGCTCTCATACCAGCGCCCGATAGATACGGGTCAGCGCCAAAGCCCTCCCAATTGCGGCCTCCTCGCGCGACTCTGCCAAGCGGACCAGCGACTGGTAGTAATGCTACATTGATGCCTTTGCCACGGTACTCCTCACCAAGAGCTTTGCCGTAGCGGTACATCAGCTCACGATCGAATGTGGCACCGACCACAATCTGTGCAGGAAAGGCTGAGACGAACTCCTGCCCTCGAATGCCGTCGGGTGCGTCGGCAAAGCAGAGAGCTGGCAGTCCAAGACGATCGACTTTACCACTATTGCCAACACAAAGTCCAATATGCCCACGAGTGACACTGACCTTTTCCTCCAATGTCATCTGTTGAACGATAGAACTGGCTCTGCTGTAGGCAGCTCGCCAGTCGGGATCGCTGCCACCTTTGCCTTGAGCTGATCAGAGCGTCAGTAGGTCCTCTGCTTAGGTACATCATCGTGCTCACGAGTGGGATAGACTGGCGGACTGAGGCCGTAGTTTGGCACCTCAGAAGCATTCGTGTAGCCCTGACCAGCAGCACGAGCCGCGAGCAGCGCGAAGCAGACAGTCGAGGCGATAAGTCCAGCCATCTTGCGTTGTCAAATTATCAGATAGCCACTTCATAGCGGCGGCCTCACTCTTTATGCACTGTCAGAGGTCGACATGGCACCTCTGCCGTACGGTCATACTGCGGCAGTCAATAATGCCAAGAGAGGAGGTCTCCTTGGCCATCCTCCAGAATCCCACGTAATGCCCCAATTGTATGGTGCCGACTCGAGGTTAGGTCGCGAAGATCCTTGCGGCAACCTAAATTTACCATGAGTAATAATGGCATGGTTGCACGCGTAGTGATGCGCGCCAAGCATGTCCTTCCTCAGATACTACGATTCATGAAGTCAACATCCGGAGCAATGCCGACCTACTAGCCGGCGTTTGCCTGTCGGAATCAGTAATTGCACACCTACCTTAGCTGTAAAGTGCTCGATGATAGCGGCACTTGTGCTCGCTCTCGCCGTGCTTCGCATGATCTGAAGTGCATGTTTAAGAATCGATGCAATTGAGAAGTGGTCCTGAATGGAAGCTCGACAGCAAAGCACAGGCGATTTCCTCCAGGTTGATTGGCAGTTACGCACAGAACATCCGACAATTCTCATCATAATGACATGGTTCCCGGCCCTGACTATCGCTGTAACTAGCCCGAGCTTACACAATGCTGGGGATGTTGAGTGCCATCGACCAAACGATAGGACACTTGGGCTACTCTTCTTAGTCAAATGGCGTACAGACCATGTTTCGCTAGGTTCTGCTACCCAGGTACCATCAATCCATCACAACTGACAACATATTACTACCCACCCGAAGGACAAAGCAGCCGCGAGACAGCAACATAATCAACTTCCTCCGTCCGCCGCCGACGAGCCACAGGGCCCCTTACCCCAATAGAAGACCCTCTCGCCAGATACTCCTCCACAACCCCCTGACAAGGCCACGCCCTTCGAAACCCTCGAATCAACGGCTTCCCACTCCGCCCTTGCTCCCCCTTCCTCAAACCCGCCTTGAACTCCTCCCGATCGAGATCGATCTTACCCCCAAAAAGCTCCGCCTCGAGCTGAAAGCCATCTTCCGCCACATTACAACCCGGGAAGAAATAATAATGATTCGACTCCCTGCCCCTCGCCGCATTGACCGCCGCGTGAGCTAGTTCATGTAGTAAGGTCTTCGCGAGCTCGAATTGTAACCACACCTTATCCGCTTCCGAGATCGCTGAATTCGTGAGGGAGTCGTAGAAGTACGAGGAGATTTGGATTTCGCTCTTGTGGCCTTGTAAGTGTAATGCGGCGCGCTGTTGGCGTAGGTGTTTGCATCTTCCACCTCCGTAGCGCGGCTGCTTGCTTTCGAGATCAAAGGTTACGCAGTCTGCCAGAAGTTTCAAAACGTGGTTTGTGCGCCGGATTTGGTCGTGGGTTAGTTTTCGTGGTGCATCCGTGTACATGAAGTGTCTTGTTCCTGCTTTCGCGTCTTCGGGTGTCCGAATCTCGATTGTGTCGCTGAAGAAAACGGTGTACCAGAAGCCGAGTAAATGGTCAGTTGCTAGAAGTCGAGAGGCGAGTCTTAGAGCGGGCCTCATCGCTGTGGCGCAATCTCTGTACGTTTGTAGATTTGCCGGCCTGAAGATGGAATGGATCTTGGTGTCTGTATGCTCGGGCTTGTGCCGCCTTCGTTCTTCGCGCTCATGGCGGTGTTTGATTTTATCGACAACGGCATATGCAGTGAGGATGAGTACAGCGAGTGACATCTTCGCAAGTGCATCAGTGGTACTGCAAACATTCGGATGCGAGATTGCTATCAGTCTTGATGTTGTCGTCCAGTTGTTTCTTCAGACCAAGGATGTGTGTGCCAGAAGTGCTCGGTCGGTTGAAGATACCTAATCGTGCATGTGTCTACGTCCAAGTCAGTGGAACACTCACCGTGGTCCTGACACCAGGCTCCATCTGTCAGCTGATCGCTCTCCGCAAACAAATGAAGAAACGCCTTTGCTCGTGATCATGAACGAAAACTTTCCATATATGTACATCGCTCCCTAGCATGCTTTCTCCCACCATGTGTATCCCACACGACTAGATCTTCTTCTCATTCGCAAGCTTCTCCGTCTCCTTCTGCAACTCCTTAATATTATCCTTCGCACTCGTGCCCGTCTCACCCCGATCGGCTTTCACCTGATAACCAAGAAAATGTCAACTTCGTCCTCATCGGTCCGCTCACCCTCCACGAAACGACAGCAAGGCCGGAAGACTTACAATACTCTCACTATCACTAGCCAGCTCATCTTTCCAGTGGCCCTTGCCCTCCTTCTGCTTCTGCAGCTGATCCTGCTTATGCGCCTCCACTTCTTCCGGGCGGCCCTCGTTGTCTGCATTTGTCGTAGTCAGCTATACTGCCTATGCTCGTCTCGACGACTAGGATGAAGCATGGATGGGCATACGTAGCGCAGACTCCTTGCCCACAGCCAATACCCGACAACTCTGGAACGACCTCGAAGCTCCTCCAATGGCGCGGAAGGGTGCTTGGCGGGCGATGAAAGGCATTCGTAGGGCGGACATGGTTAGTGGAGAGTTACGAAGATCGGAAGGATTGTTCAAATGACGGCGAGCAGAGTGCAATACGTCGATATATACTTATGGCTAAGGCGCGAAGGATGTCTTGAGGTTTATTATACACCACCAAGCACAGACCTCTGCGATCTGGAAGCTCTCGATTCGTGCTCCCTCGGCTTCTACGATCGACATCATACGTCAAGCTTCCTCCCCTTTGTCGTGATGACGGCTAGGCACGCTCGGTATAGATGCGAAGTCATTGTCAAGCACAGAATCACAGGTCAATGATGTCGAGTGCTGAGGTTCAGAGGCAAAGCGGATAATGAAGTATTGCTCATACTCAGCTATACACCCAGTAGCCAGATCCATACCAAGCCACAGGGAGAGGATACAAGAACCCAAGTACACAATCTCAGTGCACACCATCCCACTGACCCAAGAGCACAGCAAACAAAAACAACCCCGTACATAGCAAGAACATGGTATCTCCCCCTTTCATCCGCATAGCACCAAAAGACAAACAGACATCCACCGCTCGATGTCAGTCAACCGTCCCCAAAACGCCGTGTGGGCAGCAACAACAACAACTCCTATTTCCATCTGTACCATGCAAAATATCCTTCGTGACGGTCCTTTGCTGTATCTCCCAAAAGTCATTTCCGCTTTGTTTTGTTTCGTTACCGTGATCCTACGACCGACCAACACCCGTGCCAAAAACAAGAGTAGAAAGGGTTTATGTGCGCGCCAAAAACATGTCCAGTAATCGCCTTGCTTGCTTGCTTGCTCGAGTGTAATGCTTTCGTAATGCTGCTGCTGCTGTCAAAAACGCCGATTCATCCAGGTGTATAGTGAAGCCGTGTATTCGAAGTAGTCGTCATGAGTAGGGATTTTTTTGTACAGGGTGTGGATCAACCTCAATCAACCAACAGGGTATCGAAGAACGAAATCATCAGCCTTGCCGCTCGTTGTAGGCTGATGGTGAGATGGAAGGTTTCGCAAGACCTGATGACAAGACGCAGGAACGCAGAACAGCATTACTTCAGCAGTACACTCGCAAGCGTGGCAAGATCTACCAGCGGCGCATGTACTGCTGCTGCATCTGTCGGCCTGGCGAGACGGATAGTGGTGGACTCGCGATGGACCGAGTGGAGGGGTCCACTATCGGGATAGCGTTTCGTGAGCGCTGGGCCAGTGGCTGGTGCAGCTTCATCTGCTGGTGAGATGAGTGCTGGTAGCCGGAAGATGTATTGCTGTATGTGTTGGGTGCGGTGGAGAGGAAGAAGGATGGGGTGGGCTGAGCCTGCTGCTGGAGCGGACTTGCTTCGGGCGAGCCGGACGACAGCGATCCTCGATCGGATGAGGAAGAGGAGTGTATGGATTGGAGCTGTAGTGTATTGTAAGCATGGCTGCGGGTAGGCCTTCCGTGCGACATGCGCTGGTGGGCCAAACATACATCATCCTTAGTCAAAAGATGGAATGGGCAGAACAGCTCATCATCGTCAAACTCGAAGCTCTTCGCAGCCTCGAAGCGCTGGAGGTAGTCGACATATGCTGGAGTCTCGGGCGCCTCTTTCGGACTCCTTTGAGCCTTGTATTGCCGATGCGCATTCTGCGAGTTCACCCTCGGACCTCGCCGGCTTCGACCGTGGTGGCCGTGGTTGTGTGAAGAGCCGTTTGGTAGGTAGTGCTGAGCGCCATAGTAGTGACTTGCCATGATGTGGGTTGATATGACGTTCGTTGCTGGGATTGTCGGTGTTCCTTTCGTAGGTGTAGACGTCGAGACGCTCAGATCATAACAAAGCAGCGGCTATTCTAATTGCAGGTACGTGGAGGAATGGGTGAATGTCGTCTGGAGAGTAAGACAGTGAGAGCGTTTGGGGCGTGGATATCGTGGATGGGATGCGGTATATCGTACAATGCGAATTGAGAAAAGATGGCGTGAATGGACGGGGATGGTGTGTGGTGCGTGGTGTGGCGAGGCAAGAAGGAGAGTGGGCAGGGCACACGCACTGGCTTCGCCGCTAAGAGATGGCCCCGTATTTCTTAGCGTTGAATTCGGCTCCGATCGGCGGACTCGACTGATGTTTCGTTTGCGGCCATCGTCAAAATAATATGACTGTACATTCGACAGCAGTGATTTTACGAGTATATTCTGCAGAGGTGATTTGCGTTATCATGCGCCGCCTGTAGGTTGTTGAATAACTTCCTCATTATTCCCAGTCGGCGACATGCGACTCGATTCACTCGAGGCGCCCATGCCAACGTACACCATGCAGACGGGACTGCGGCTGCGGCTGGGTTACTACTGGCGCTAAATAGTGCATGTGCTCTCCATTATTCACCGCCAGCGAAACGTTCTGTTTTCAGACCTGCAGGATATTATTTCTGACTGCAACCACTCGAGTGGCTTTCACCACGCGGATGTATGCATTTTGCGCATGTCAATGGATGCGCCCCGGACACGTTCGAAGCAGGGAGCTTTTTGCGTAAGCAGCCTTCTCCGTCATCGCAGCAGTAAGACATTGTGGAGGTGGCGGAGCCTTGCGACATTTTAGATGCTTGTGCAGCTGTAATAAAGGCTGTCGTGAAGGTCTCCACGCAGGGATGTCGATCCATGGTCCATCTCAGACTTCGTGAAAACGACTCGGTTTGAGCGAGACATGCGATTTACGCGATCCCCGTGGGGTTCGCTGGTGACGATAGCTTGGATCCTGATGTAGCAGCGAACTCACGGTGCGCAAGCTCAGAGAAATGGCTGCGGCGTCCGGTCTGTTGGGTACATGACCGCTGATACCGCTATGAGGCCAAGAGTGTTCGAGCCATATGTTCTGTCTCGAGACAACGATGACGGACGCTTTCTTGGAGTATCGCTGTATAGTCAGGACCGAATCCTTGGGACCGAATTCCTGGGTGCTGTATGACCGCACGATGGACAATGAGACTCGTAAGGCTGGAGTGGTTAGTCGGTAGGCCAGAGTGGTCATTCCTGTCGGCTCACTTCTGCCATGGTCGGGGAGGATTATTTCTATATAAGTTACTTTGAGGTGAGTTGAGGTAGGAGCAGGTGAAGCGGGTACGACAAGACGTCAAGTCAGACTTCGCAAGTTTGCGCTCTTACGAGCATTGCAAGTAGACTGTGATGTTCTGCTGTAATGCCGGAAGGTCACTGAAGACGAGCAGTTGTCGTCGTTCTCTGAACCCGCACGTACTCCATCTGCGTTTATGCAAGAGCACAAGTTATGCTATCGATAACGTTGCGTTGCGTCAGGTGGGATGTTTCCATCAAAAAGTTCAAAGCATGCGCCCACGCTCCCACGAACACACAACACAACATATCGCAACATATCGCAACAAATCACCTCCTAAACCACAAAGATGGCCCAACAAAACGGCGAACGCCTCCAAGGTGCCTCCCTCGCCAAAGACCTCTTCGAAGACATGCACAGCAAAGTCTCCCAAACCACCGGCACCCCCGACGAACCCGAACAAAAAGTCGTCGAAGAGATCGAATCGCTCTGCATGAATTGTCACGAAGATGGCATTACACGACTCCTCCTAACACGCATCCCCTTCTTCCGCGAAATCATCATCATGTCCTTCAGCTGTGACAAATGCGGCTTCCACAACAACGAGATCCAGTCGGCTGGCGAGATCCAACCAAAGGGCACCAAGTATGCGTTCCGAGTGGAGAAGGAATCGGATTTGCAGCGGCAGGTGGTGAAGAGCGATCTTTGTGTTTTTCGCTTGGAGGATCTGGATTTGGAAATACCGGCTGGAAAGGGACAGTTCACGAATCTGGAGGGCGTGATTAGTGGTGTGCGGCAAGATCTTGAGAGCAATCAAGCAGCGAGATTAGAGCAGATGCCAGAGGTTGCTGAGAAGGTGGCGGGGATCATACAGTCACTGAAGGATATGGCGGAAGCGAAGAAGTTTCCATTCATGGTTTCTGCGGACGATCCGTCGGGGAATTCGTGGATAGAGTGGACGCCGGGAGATGCTGCGGGCAAGTGGGCGAAGAGCGAATACGATCGGACGGCACAGCAGAATGGTATGCTAGGACTCGGCGACGATGTACCGCAGCCTGGGCAACACGATCACGATCATGATCACAGCACAACCGCGCCTGCGACTGAGATACGACCTGAATATCAAGCTCAAGGCCTTGTTGGTGGTGGCGGCGCAGAGACCAACGGTGAGCGAGCAGTGAATAACGTCGACTCAGAGGACATCGTCGAGAACCAGGTCTACTCCTTCCCAGCATCATGTCCAGGCTGCACACGACCCTGCGCAACAAATATGAAAATGGTCAATATTCCCTTCTTCAAGCAAGTCGTTATCATGAGCACAGTCTGCGACGACTGCGGCTACCGATCAAACGAGGTGAAATCAGGTGGCGAGGTGCCAGAGAAAGGCCGAAGGATTATCTTGAGAGTGACTACTAAGGAGGACCTCTCGAGAGATATCCTCAAGAGCGAAAGCGCAGCCTTGTCGTGTCCTGAGCTTCAACTACAAGTAGAGCCCGGCACGATGGGCGGTCGCTTCACCACCGTCGAAGGCATCCTGACCAATATCCGCAAAGATCTCCGATCGCAGGCCTTTGGCTTATCAGACGGCGACGCGGCCAATGTCCCAGACAGCGACTCCATGCAATCCGAAACCAGGCGATCATGGGACGACTTCTTCAATAGCTTGTCCGAAGCCATCGATGGCTCGAAGCCTTTTACGCTTGTGCTGGAGGATCCGCTGGCGAGTAGTTACGTGCAGAGTTTTACTGCGCCGGAGCCGGATCCGGCGATTCAGGCGGAGGATTA
This sequence comes from Recurvomyces mirabilis, assembly GCF_035927965.1. Classification (NCBI taxonomy): domain Eukaryota; kingdom Fungi; phylum Ascomycota; class Dothideomycetes; order Mycosphaerellales; family Teratosphaeriaceae; genus Recurvomyces; species Recurvomyces mirabilis. The sequence goes on along the minus strand of NW_027041937.1, from coordinate 285,354 downwards.
TGAGAGGACGGAGGCGGAGAAGGAGGATTTGGGGTTGAATGATATGAAGACTGAGGGGTATGAGGAGACGGCTTGAGAAGAGTGTAGCATCCTTGTATGTAATAGAATGGATACCCAAATCAAACAGAGGTCCACATTGCTCATATCGCGAGCGACGAGCTTTAGCGTCCTTTTGTCAGAGTTGGTTGAGCTTCGCGGCAGCACGTAAGGGTCGACGATCAGCGCTTGTGATGGTACTGCCACCATCCACACCAACATACCCTACAGCCCTGGAGCGGTGAGGTCGATCAGAGGTACGCATCGTGGCTGTGGCTGATGTGAAGCTCGGGAGCTCGCGGGCTGTAGTTCACACTTAGCGGCCCAGTCAAAACTGTGAAGAGCGCTTGTCAAGCATGAGCAGGGCCTCCGTCAAACACGCGAAGGGCGTCTGCCAGGCATGTGGAGGCCGGGACGCCGCAGATCAAGGGAGGTCTTCAGGGGCACCACACCGACGCTGCTCGGCGGCCCTAGAGAGCTTCATTGATTGTGCCACTCATGCCCTCCTGCCAGAACGCTAGCTACTTTGATGTGGTGGCTCTTCGAGCATGATCGCCTGTACTGAATGTTGTTGTCAGTTCCTGCCATCCGGGAAAGAAGATGTCACTTGCCTCTGGGCGACTGCACACGAGCACCAGCCAAGAGCACCTTCTTTGCTGTGTCATACAGCAACGTCCGCTACAGTCATTCAAGCGTGATAATACTTCTCCCGCTCGTTCGGAATGTCTAGTCTTGATGATCGTATCTCAAGTTTTCATGAAGTCCTTGAGATCGAATCCAGGTTTGGTGGTCCCCGTCTTCATCTTGGTCTGCTGACTCGCAAGTAGAGCTTGGAGACTCGTCTTCTTGCTGCGAGCTTTCCTGGAGTCTGCGGTTCTTTGCACAACTGGTTGCTCTGTCGAATGTGGTACATCCAACGAAGGGGTCTTGAGCAATTCGGATCTCGCCTGTACGGCAAGGGTGGCAGTGTTGGTAGTCATGTGTCTAGACTCCTTAGACTGCTTTGAAATAATCGGCTTGCTGGATTGCTTGACAGTCACAGTGTTGCAACGGAGGCACTTGGGGTTGCCGGATGCTGGGCGTCCCTGAACATTCCGCCTCTGCTGTAGGCGGCGTGCATTCGGACCCGAAGGTCGAGGAAGCTCACAAGACCAACCAAGCAGTAAGATGTTACCACAAGCGGTACATATCTCGAATGGAGTCTCGGCGGACGGCAGATTTTGCTGGCGGCGGAAGGCCCTTTCTGTGGAGCGTAGGTGAGCAGAAACGGCAGGGGAGGACACCATTAGGAGGTCGGACGCCGCCACTAGATGTCTCCGGCGTGCTGCGTTCGATTCGGCAGACGCCATCCACCTCCCGCGGTATTGGTGTCGTTAGTCGTCGATCCGTGAGGTGCGTTTAATGAAGAAGAAGCTCTCGAAATGGCGCGTTAATTGGCACGGGACTGCCCGCCGCTACTGATGGAAGCATGCAGTTTCAAGATCTTGACATGCATTTTCCTTGAAATCGCCCACCTTCCTAGCGACGAAAAGCATTGCAGTCACGCGCAAAGCTCATTCACAGGAGATGAGTGCGCTGGCATAATGACTGCTAACCTGATCGAGAAGCAGGGGTTGCGACTCGCCGTGGAGGGCTGCGGCCATGGAACACTTCACGACATATATGCCTCGATCGAGGAGGCGTGCAAGAGCAAAGAATGGCCTGGAGTCGATCTGTTGATCATCGGCGGTGACTTTCAGTCTGTACGGAATGCGTTCGATCTTAATTGCGTAAGCATGCCGGCAAAGTATCGGACCATGTGTGACTTTCACGAGTACTATTCTGGCCAGAGGACGGCGCCATATCTGACAGTCTTCGTTGGAGGCAATCACGAAGCAAGTAACTACCTCTTCGAGCTCTACTACGGAGGCTGGGTGGCCCCGAATATCTACTACCTCGGCGCAGCAAACGTACTTCGTGTCGGACCACTACGGATTGCAGGCATGAGTGGTATCTGGAAAGGCTACAACTTCCGTAAACCACATCACGAACGTCTACCGTATAATGAGAGCGAACTTAAGTCTATCTACCACACCCGAGAGCTCGATGTACGCAAGCTTTTGCAGATTCGATCACAAGTCGACATCGGCATAAGCCACGACTGGCCCAAGGGTGTGGAGTGGAAAGGGAATTGGAAGCAATTGTTTCGGTTCAAGAAGCATCTTGAAGATGATGCGAGAGGTGGTCAGCTGGGGAGCGTGGCCGCTCAGCAGGTCCTTGAGCGGCTTCGCCCGCGGCATTGGTTCAGTGCTCATCTTCACTGCAAATATGCTGCCGTCATCGACCACAACGACACTTCGGAGCCACAGAACTCACTTCCGTCGGCAAGCGCTAATATGCCTGTGCCCAAGAACGACAATGAAATCGATTTGGATGACGATCTTGATGATTCAGCAGCTAATATCGAAGCCGTCGTCAATCGCAACGATGCCGAGATCGACCTCGAGCTGGAAGACGATGTGAACGGCGTTGCAGAAGTTACTCCAGGCCAAGGAGTGGATGGACTGCAGATTCCAATAGAAAAACACGCTGCACTTGCGCAACCCACCCTTAGCGAACAAGCCGTCGCCGCACGATCAGCTTTGCCCGACGCCTTCAAGCGCCAGCCACTCCCGATCAAAGAGCCTGTCGAGCACCCCCCTGACATTACCAATATTACCACGAACTTCCTGGCTCTGGACAAATGTCTACCACAAAAGCAATTCCTCCAACTGCTTGATATTCCTATATTGGACGGCCAACCGCTGGATCGACCACTAAAGCTCTGCTACGATCGCGAATGGCTAGCAATCACTCGAGCTATCACACTCAGTGAGCCGCCGCAATTTGGCAATCCAGAGGCTGTCATTCCTCGAAGCAAAAGTCAATCTGAGTATCGAGTACTCATCGACGAGCAGATGAAGTGGGTTGAAAAGAATTTGGATGCGGAGCAAATGGTAATTCCAGAGAACTTCGAGGTGTTAGCACCAGTCTATGATGGTGGCAATTGGATCCTGCCGCAGTGCGCTCAAGTTGAAGAGCACCCCAATTCACAGACTGCCAAGTTTTGTGAGATGCTGCAGATACCGAATGCCCTTGCTATAAGCGACGAGGATCGAGTTGCCAGGTTAGCTGCAGGTCCGAGACCAGATCCTGATGCTGAGCGCTTCAACGCAAGTCGTGGCCGTGGTGGGTTTGGTGGTGGACGTGGCCGTGGCCATGACAGAGGCAGGGGTAGAGGCAGAGGCCGAGGTCGTGGTCGTGGACGATGAGATGTCTTTCAATCGAGACGCTGTTGAGCTGGAAGCTGTACCTCATGCGGCAGGCAGATTGCGACCGAACTTTCGTCAGGTTGCGTGCCGAGAGGCGAACATGAGTCACGAATTGCTGACTCGATACGCTCCCACCCTGATCGTGAGCATTCTAGAGCCAGATCTATATCACCTCCTGCCACCTCTACCTCCTCTTCCGCCCCTCCCGCCACCACCTCCACGCTTCCCGCCAGGCATCTTGCCTTTGCGCTCATACAACTTCTCGCGACCAAAAGCAGCATCAGAAATACGCAGATAGCTGATCACGCCTTGATCCACTACAGCTAGAATTACATTCTTATACCCGTGCTTCAGCTTCTGATACAGCTGGCCATCGGGCTTCGGAGGATCGTATGGTGTAGTCTCGAGGAGACTGCTGATTTGCTGCAAACTCGGCACATTGGTCTCGCGAGCGTTGACGACTGCTATGCGGAAGTCGGGGGTGCCATGATCGGACTTCTTGAAGGTTGTATTACCGGGCTTCCAGACGTCGTAGGTCAGTCGGAAGTCGGAATCGGTGTCAGCATGAAATGGCTGCTCAGGGACTGTAATGCTGGTAGGATCGTGCCACTGTATGACAGCAAGCCGGCGGTAGATCTCAGCATAATTGCGATAGAGACCGGGGGCTAGTAGGGTCTCTGAGCCATAGGTCGGTCCTTCAATCCCTTCGGTTCCCATGAAGAACTGTTTCATCCTTGCGAGACTGAGTAGACCTGGTTGCCAAAGTCGTGGCGGCGGAGGCGCATAATGTTCAACTGAAACCCGACGACCAGGACTCTTCCAGTCCTCTGCTCGCATGACCGTATATCCAGCACGTTTCAATCCAGAGTAAACGTGATATCTTTCGAATGTAAGCGCACCACCACGAGCAGCCTCTTCGCCGATGAACATAGCATAGCAAGCCTGTAGACTCATGGGCAAACCTTCCCCATCTTCGTCGTCCTCACTCTTCGGCCAACGTAGATCGATAGTACCACGTTCAACAAGATAGATGATTTCTTCTGGTAAGAACCACATCCGCATCCCACGCATTTCGTCGTCGCCGAGAGGGTCCTCTTTCTTAGGGAGGATCCGACCCATACGGGCGAAGAGTGGGCCTCTGGGGTTCTGAGCATATGCCATGTTCGACTCTGGGTGGTAAGTAGCTGGATTGTTTGTCTTCGGCTGATGCACTCGCTGGAAAGATAGAGCTTTGTGCATGGCCTGTCGCGAAGCGGCTAAAGTGTTTGACTGTAACACTGTTGCATGTGGCTCGAAGTCCTTTTCACCACGTTTTGGGATCTTTGCATCGTTGCCTCTGGAATTTATGTCAATGGGCAGTTCATTCTATCAGTCCGTATACGCATACCTACTTTGCAGTCTGCAAGAAACGAAAGTCCTGTACTTCTTCTGATAAGTCGATTTCATTGTCGTCTGCAGGACCCGGCCGGGGGATGTCTTCTTCATCGACGTCCGCCATCGTGAAGGTGAGATGCCTTTCGGTCACTCCAGTGTCACGGATTGGTTATGGGTCGTCTGCATTGCTTTTCACAGTTCATGGCGGTGGTTGACTCCGATATCAAAAGTTCGGTTTTGGCTCATGTGCGCACAGACCAGGAGCTAGTGCTGCTCGATAGACAACGATACAATCTGCTCCTTCTTTCTTCATTTCGAGTAACACTTTACAACATGTCTGACGTAACACCAGATGATGAATTACTGTCAATGGTACGTAGCCCGGATAACAAGTACCAAGATCATGGCTGATAGCACAACAGCTCCTGGTAAACCTACGCAACGCTGCAGCCACGTTTGGAGAAGGCACGCCACCATACGAAAGCATCAGGACGACAATCGAGGACCATATACGAAGTATGAGAGCTACAGGTTCGAGCACGAACATATCTGGGGCTCGTAAGGCACACGAGGAGGCCCACGCAGCCACCACCGAGCTTTCTGCCTCATTCGCAAATCTGGCATTTCGTCCGAAGCCTACGTGACTGCGACGGCTTCAGTACGCATCGAGTATACTTTCTGGCTGTGCCAAAGAAGACACCATAAGGGTTTGTGATCTCAAGGACTACTTGCCGCTTGCTAGTCGCCAATAGGGTGCTACTCTCACTCTAGTCGCCACCAGCGGTGCCATCACGGAGCTTGATTTGTCCTCCAGATCCTGGGTGTTCTACAGGGTGCCTTCCATCAGAGTCGCGGGAATCTTGCGATCATCGTCCTCACATCTTGGGTCACACAAAGCCGTAGCGCTCACGCAAAGCCATCACAAGCATGAAGGTGTAGAAAGCCACGAGAAGGACGAACAGTGCCAGCTTGCAGAGGTTGTAGGTTCTTCCTGCGCCAGGATGAGCCGTGTCGCTATCTTCTCGGCCCGCAGACTGTGCGTCCATCTCCTCGCTCTTCTCATCGTCCTGCCGAGCGCGTCCGGCCTCGAGGTCGAGTTCTTGCTGAGCTGGCGCAGAAGTGTCTCGCTCCATCTCTACCGTCCCTGGTAATCGTGCTCCGCTCGAGCTCTCTGAGCTTGGGCTCGGCGGTGGCGTGAGAGCTTCGAGGCGACTAGCGACGCAGACGATGTCCCGGCTCTGTATGGCACCATAGCTCCGCACCACCCACCTATTACTCGGTATAGCCAGGCTGCCTGGGAACAGCGGCGAAGTCTCGGTGACATCCACCATGGTCCTCTGATTTGCCGCTGGCGCCGCCATGTCATCTACAGGAGGGCTGGACGTACTATACGACCTACGCTCTGCCAACGACCGCGACGGCTGCATCCTTGCACCAGAATGCTGCCGCTTATTCAGCTCTTCCAACCACGGCTTCCAACTCTCCCGAAACCTTTCAGCACAGCGGCGCTCCGTCCCGCTCTGGTGGCCCTGGATCGGGCATCTTATTCCTGGTACCATGGCTGTGATTCCTTACCTAGACTCTTACTGTATTGTGTTCCTCGTCTCCCCGGGCCTGGAACTCTTGTAGTCGTTTCCTGTCCTTATCCTAACCCCCTCGCACATCGCCCGCTGCGCACCACCGTGACGTGACCAGGAATCGCGCCAGGCAAGCATCTACTACGGCTGGAAAGAGGAGGAGGATGTTCATGTCCCGTGGGATCAGAGCTTGTTCAATGGATTTCCTGCTTGGTATCTGGGGCGGGTGGGTAGTGGAAGAGAGATATATATGTGGAAGGGGAAAGCAGAGGAGTGTGGAAAAGTCTTTTTGGGGTGCGACGAAATATCCTTACCCCAACACGAGGCGAGTGAGTGTGCGGTGCCGGTAGGGAAATAGCATGACTGTGCGTAAGTGGGCGTTATCATTACCAAAGCCACTCAATGGCACGAAAATGGTAAGCAAGATAGAGCTAGTAATCGTCCGTTCTACCACAAAAGCCTGTCCCCGTCAGTCGAGTCAGGCGAACAGAACTCACCGCTAAAGCTAAGCACGCCCAAAGCGTGCCCAAAAGGTGACTCAAACACCATGCATATGCAAGAAATCCCAATCCCATACGCTAACGTCAAGTTCCTCCAGCGCCGAGAACGCCAGAGATGAACGCCCTTTCCTGCTGTCGTACCAAGCGAAAGTATGGAGCGATTACCTCCGTATAAGCTGCCCTGTCCGCGCGCGAAGAAGCTTTTTTTTCAAAGCCTTCAAAAGCCAAGCCAAGCCATTCTAATCGGGCACTCCAGCATGATAATGATAACGCCCGGCAAGACGTAGTCCCTCCTCCCCACGGCTTCGGCCCCCGAGTGTGTCTGCCGCCGTCGTACTCCGTGCTTCCCTATGCTGCTACTGAGCTGGTGGCCGGTCCCGAGCCGAGCCTGATGTTCGTTGCCCGTGTTGCTAGCTGTCCTGAAGCCGGTCGAATGGTGAGCGGTGTTAAGTGCTTGGAACAATGCCCCTTCCCTGCATTATATGGGTTTGTTCCGGAAGAAGAAGGACAGGGTAGGGCAGGGGAAGGGCACAACCAAGATCGTTATTGCTGCCTCGACTGATGCGCCGCCCCTGTACGCGCCCAGTCCGGCCTGGCGTCGATGTCGGTTTAGTCCGTGCGCCGCGCAGAACATCTTGCGCTCGTTCCAGCACTTTCTTCTTCTTCTTCGTCGACGAATCTTCACATCTTCATCTCACAATCCATCCATCCAGCGGATCCAGCAGTTCTTCGTTTCGTAAGGCGGGGGTTCACTCAATCAACACCTTTCGCACCCCCTGTATCATAGCAACCCCCAACATCCGCAACCCAGCCGGATCATTCGCCTTAATAACAGAAGCAGCAGGTAACATGGGATTATCCTGGGAAATATGCTGGGCGTCCTTGGCCGCTTGCTCGATAGCTTCCATTTCCTCTTTGCAACCCGCGTGGTCGTAGGGACAGACTACTATAGGTTGGCGGAGGACGATGTCGCGGGCCGAGGACATTTTGGCCTGGACAAGATATCAGTATAGGTGGGGAGGGGGATCGAGGGGTGGTCTGACTAGTGGAGGGCAAAAATGCTTTTGGGGAATAAGGGTGGGGAGGAATCGCACCTTCACAGTAAGATAATACTCAATCTTATACAACGTCCCCGTCGTCGTAAACCCCACCACCGCATGCATGGGGAACTCCTTCCTCCCCCTGGGTAAAACCCCCTCACTATCCCTCAACTCCCTAGCGGGAAACACCAGGCCCAGATTCGTGAAATACCCGGCCTCGGGCATCCGCACCCCGACAGCTTGTTGGTGTTTGGCGAGGGTTTTGACGCTGCGTTTCGGCTCGTCGCCTTCGGGGTTGTAGACGATTTCTTCGTCGATTCCTACCGTGATGGATTGGATGGTGACTTTTTTGGCTTTTGGGAGCCAGTCGGGATTCGGGGAGAGTTTGATGTAGACTGAGACCGGGTCCAGGGGCCCGTAGCTCCAGCGGGGTAAACTAATGCCCAGCGTTACCAGATGATCGCTCACTCTCTCCGCACTCTCCGGGCGGTTGTACATGCCGAAGGTGCTTAGGGTGTCGTAGCGCGAGATGGGGACGGGGAAGGCGTATTTGCGTTGATCCTGGTGGCCTTGTTGGACTGTGACCACCAGCTCGTAGTATGTCTCCGCCGTCCGCTTATCCAACTGTAGACTCGCGGGCGGCACTCGCCGGGCCATTTCCTCCCCGCCTCGTCCGTAGGGGATGAAGATCACGAATGGCAAATCCATACACAGTACGCTCTCGCTCTCCCTCCCCGCCGCACAGCGAAACAACAGCATCTCTTTCCCCACAAGCTCGGTGATCTCCTTCCGCGCATTGCTGAGTTGAGATCGGATCATCGATTCCGCGGCCGGATTTATGGACTCGCGGCGTTGCAGGGAGACGGTGACGAGGGAGACGGCGACGGGGGCGGAGATGCCCACGCCGGGTCGGATCTCGACTTTTCCTTCTATTCGTGGGAGGGTGGCGGAGATTCCTGGGTAGCCTACCAGGAAGTTTGAGTTGGGGGGGCCGGAGATGCGGACGAAGGCTGCCATTGGGGTTGGCGGAGGGGTGAGTGCATTTAGCGGGACCGCATGGCGCGAGCTGAGGTGTCGCGACGCTTCAGAGGTTGGTGGGGGGGTGGTGGTGGTGGTGGAGGAGTACAGGTGGGTGAATGCGGTGGAGGAGTACAGGTGGGTGAATCGGGTGGGTGTGGTGTGTGTATGATGGTGTGTGGTGGTGGTGTCGAAGCTATGCGAGTATGTGGTGGTCTTTGCGCCAAGAGCTGTATGTGTGTGTATATGAGAGCCCGACGAGCAGCTGAAGCCGTTGCCGAAGCTATGTCAGATGCGAGTGAATGCTGCAGCCAGTAAGCAAGCTGATGCCGATGCTGTATGACAATCGCAAGGCTATATTGTCCCGCAAAGCTGTCGGCGTAATCGATAATGCGCTGTGCTGGTAATGACGAGGTATCGATATATGCGGTTGGAGTAAGACAACAGTGAACCCCCGTGCTGGTTGATTGGATTGGATTATTGGATCGTGGCTCATGACAATCGTGGCGCTTATTGTCTTAACTCGTTTAGTCTAGAGTCTAGAGCGCCCCACAACTCTCGTGCCACGCTAAGCACTCCACTACCCGACGGACTGAACGGCGGGACAAGTTCCATACATGCGCCTCGAGACGAGCTAGTATAGACCTGCATATGTGACAATTCCACAACCACTAACCACCTCACCCGTGCCTTTTCGCTCGACCGGCGAGGACAGCAACACCGCTCGGCAGATAATGGCAGTGACCCTCCAAACCACCCACGGCGACCTCAAACTCGAACTCTTCTGCGCCGCCTGCCCGAAAACAACCTACAACTTCCTCGCCCTCGCCGCCTCAGGCGCCTACAACCACTCCCGCTTCCACCGCCTCATACCCCAATTCATGATTCAAGGCGGCTCCCCCGCCACCGGCACCACTAAATCCAGCCCTTCCATCTATAACAACGGCGCGCAATTCGAAGACGAAATCAAACCCTCCCTCCGCCATCACGGGAGGGGCCTGCTGAGTATGGCTAATAAGGGTCCGGGGACGAATGGGAGTCAGTTTTTCGTGACGTTTGCCGCTGCGGGGCATTTGGATGGGAGGAATACGGTTTTTGGGCGGGTGGTGGCGGGGTGGGATGTTTTGGATCGGTTGGAGGGGGTGCGGGTTGATGGGAAGGGGAGGCCCTTGGAGGAGGTTAGGATTCAGGGGGTTAGGGTGCATGCTAATCCGATTGCTGAGGGGGGGTGAGTGAGTGGGTTGGTGGTTTATTGGCTGGGATGGAGATTTCAGTGGGGGTGCGCTTGATGGATGTTGCTCAATTAGGCAAGACTTTGCTTTTGCCTGGTTGGATGGGGAAGGTGATGAGGTGAGGAAGCGAGCTCGAAGGTGAATGACGGCCAGCGATGTGGAGCAAGTCGCCCATCGCATTCTTACTGGGTTTTGGGAATGGCGCGGAGACCCTCCATCCAAGTTTGGCCGGCCCAGGGTGAGGAGAGCTTGCAGTTGGCGATCAAGGATTACACGCACCCGGGCCGTGGATGAGGTCCATGATTTAACGAAGTCATGTCGATCAATGCTGGCTACGAATACAACCGTGAAGATTCGTGAAGCTGCTCATCTGCAACCGCGCTTCCCTCAACTCTACTTTGCTCTGCTCTCCTCTTCTCTCGGCATCGCCATTTCGAGATCAAGATTGAGATTGAGATTGAGATTGCTGGCACGGACCCCTTCTTTGCTCCGGTCATCCGGACGGGTATATAAGAACGAACAGCCAAGACACCGACGACCATTGAGCAGACTGCTCTCTAAGTCTCTTCTCCCCAATGATCCCGCCAAATGCTTGCTCCATCCAGCCGCCGTGAGGATATGGCTCCATCACCCAGGTCCACTACTCTGCTTGAGGGTTGCTCCTTCCCCAACCTGCGCACCCTTCTACATCCAGAGATTAGCCCCTAGGGTCCGTAGATTGGGGATGTAAACAAGCCCGAGCCTGGCAAAGCAAAGCAAAGCAAAGCAGCACGACTGTTCTCGCGGAAATACACACACACAACATGGAAATGATTGAGAACTTGGATGTCAGCGATATCATTGGACTGAATCCTGCTTGGAGCACATAGTCACTGATTCTTGGCTCGATGGGAATGGTGGTGGGGAGATTTTGGCGGCTGTGGACTGGGAGGGTGGGTTTGTGTTGGAGTGGATGGGCCGGGTGGTGGAGATTTAGTGTCAGGATCAGGGTCAGCGTCAGGGTCAGCGTCTGGGTCGGAGGAATGGGGCTGTTGTCTCGAAGTAGAGCGAGATGGTTGTGGCGCTTGGGGCGCCGAGGTTGGCTAATGCTGTGCCGGATTTGGGGGGGAGGTGAAGTTGCTGCTATCGTTTGTGTTGGGACGTTTGTGGTGTGGAGAGTAAGAATACGAGTCGCGGCTTAGATATATCCTCTGTCTGAAGCTCACCATGTCTCTAAAATGTATTATCTGTCGTCTCGACTTACTATCCCTGTTGTGTCCAGGAGATGAAAAACTGCTGTATGGTAATGTAATAGCTAATTCTCTGCAGATTCTAATGAAGATGTAATAAAGTTTTTGTGGATTGTTAGAGTCGAGATCTATATACCTATTCCCTATTATCTTGTAGAAGAAATATACCACTATAGTACAAGTTAAGAACTAGTGATGTGTTACTTCTAGCAGAAAATATCTGTAGTTCTTTTTCCTCTCGTGCAAGCATTTATAAACATATGCCTATAATTTAAGTAGAGATATAGTCCTGACGGAGTCCATCGGCCGTGGCTTGGTTATGTATGAACAGGTGATGTTGCACGAGCACGAAGCACGTGTTTGCTGCTCGTGTCGCCCGATCAGCTTGCCATTACATACGCTTTGCACTTGCGATGTTTGAAGTGGGGCGAGTTGGTGCTGACGAATCAAGAATTGGGGGTTGTGGTTGGTCTCGAGGCACAGTCTTTGGGGAGTTCTGAGTGAAAGTCGCTCCCTCTCCTACAGAAGGTGGAATGTGAAAAGCCTCGGACAGTAGCAGTAGAGGCTGTTCTAACCTACTCGACGACCACCACCTGTTGTCTGCCGCACTGTGCGATCTTGGGACCTACTGTACGAACTACTGTACTTCGGCACTTTCAGCCGAGCAGCCAGAAGCCGCGCCACCAAAGGCTAGCTCTAACCGTCCCTCTTGTTCTACAGTAGCCGTTAGCCGCTACGATTACTACTGTACCATTTACACCCTGTCGTTAACCTTCCTCCCGAACACGTCTCAGACATTGATTTCCAATCCGCATGCGGTAAACAACTCTCTCCACCCTTCCACTCCCTGTTGGGTGACTGCCGCACTTTCCTGGTAACTTTGCTTCCCCTCCCAAGGACATCAACACTGCTGGACGGAGATAGATGACTACAGCCCTCGCGGCAAAACGCAACACCCCCTCCTCCACCACCACCACCTCCACCATGACCGGCCAGACCACCGAGGGCAAGCGCACCTTCTCCGGAGTGAATCTCAACCCCAACGCCAAAGTGAACAACTCGGCCGGCCAGAAGATCAAGAACTTCTTCCGCATCAATTCCAAGAATGACGTATCGTCCGCGAACTCGGAGAATGGCTCGCAGCATGACGGTCAGAGCGAAGGCACCCGCACACCACAACCCCAGCACAATAAGAGCAGTCTGCGGAACAGCCGCTTCATACCACACCTGGGCCGGACGAGAAGCACAACGGTAGCTTCCGAGGGCAATCAGCTAGATGAGGGGATGAGCCCGACTGCGCATGCGAACCCCTACTTTCAACATCAAGGTCCTCCCGCATTACGACATCATAATGATGGCAGCGTGCCGCCTTCACCACCAGATACACCTCACACACCCAAGACTGCCGCTGCCGAAGCCGGAGCCAAGGATGCCGCTGCAGTATCAGGGAAGGAAGAGCTGGCGAGGAAGTTGCGAAGGGTGGCCAGTGCGCCCAATGCGCAGGGTCTATTCAGTAAGAAGAAGAGTGCGAGTGGGGACAGCAGACCCCAGACGGCGGAGCATGAAGCACCACCTAGACTCAACGGCGTGACACAACATGGGAATGCGAGTGCGAGTGCGTTGAGTATGGTGGATACTGTGTCTGCGGATAATGATCTCCTGCCGGTCCCTGGGATTAATGGTGTGATTACACCGGGCAAGCTCCGGAATAGTATCGCTTTCAGAAGGACGTACAGCAGTAATAGCATCAAAGTCCGGAACGTGGAGGTGGGGCCGGGGAGTTTCGACAAGATCAAGTTGATTGGGAAGGGGGATGTGGGGAAGGTGTATTTGGTGCGGGAGAAGAAGAGTACGAGGTTATATGCTATGAAGGGTAAGTCTTGCAGAAGAGATGTAGTGGACATGATGGAGTTGTGCTGATATAGTGGTAGTGCTGTCGAAGAAGGAGATGATCAAGCGCAACAAGATCAAGCGAGCACTTGCGGAACAGGAAATTCTGGCGACGTCGAATCACCCGTTTATCGTCACGCTTTACCATAGTTTCCAGTCCGAGGATCATCTTTACCTCTGCATGGAATACTGCTCCGGAGGCGAGTTCTTCCGAGCTCTGCAGACGAGACCGAATAAGTGCGTGGATGAGGATGCGGCGAGATTCTACGCCGCAGAAGTGACGGCCGCGTTGGAGTATCTGCATCTGATGGGTTTCATCTACCGTGATCTGAAGCCCGAAAGTAAGTTCAAAACCACCATACCAACCCCCCAAACATCGAACCCCTGTACTGATTATGACATCCAGACATCCTCCTCCACCAATCCGGCCACATCATGCTCTCCGACTTCGACCTCTCCAAACAATCCGACCCCGGCGGCCTCCCCGCCATCATCCTCGCCTCCAACCGCTCCGCCTCGGGCATCTCCTCCAACCCCACTTCCGCCAATATGCCCACCATCGACACCAAATCCTGCATCGCCAATTTCCGCACCAATTCCTTCGTCGGGACGGAGGAGTATATCGCCCCTGAGGTGATTAAGGGGTGTGGGCATACGAGTGCCGTGGATTGGTGGACGTTGGGGATTCTGATTTATGAGATGTTGTTTGGGACTACGCCGTTCAAGGGCAAGAATCGGAATGCGACGTTTGCGAATATTCTGAGGGATGAGGTGCCCTTTCCTGAGGGGAGTGGGGGGCCGAATATTTCGAAGTGAGTTTTTTTCCGGCTCTCAAAATCACTCTGCAGGTGGTAATTTGCTGACGTCTTGTTTGTCTTGTTTTCCAGTCTCTGCAAATCCCTCATCCGCAAACTCCTCATCAAGGACGAACTCCGCCGGCTCGGGTCCCGCGCGGGGGCCTCGGACGTGAAAACCCATCCGTTTTTCCGCTCGACTTCTTGGGCGCTACTTCGCCACTCGAAACCGCCCATCATCCCCAATCAGGGCCGAGGCATCGATACGGTTAATTTCCGTAATGTCAAGGAGTCGCATTCGGTGGATCTGGGGGATGGTGGGCGTGGGAGTGGGGGTGGGGTGAATGGGGCTGGTGGGGGAAAGAATAAGGGGTTTGCGGTCCCGGCGGCCAAGATGAAGGGGGTTCCGCTTGATTCGGGGCTGGCGACGCCGGGCGGGGAGATTGCCGATCCGTTTGAGGAGTTTAATAGTGTTACTTTGCATCATGAGGGGGATGAGGGGCATTATAAGACGAATGGGCGTTAGGGAGGTGGTGGCGGTGTGCTTGGTGGTGGGGCGACAGAACTTCCGGAGATGCTTGATCGTGATGTGGGTCAAGGAGTGGACGGATATGAATCTTTCCTTTTCAGCGGAGGGGGAACCTTGTACCTCATGAATCATCTCGGGCATGGCGAAGTACGGCTTAAGATGGGTGGGAAGGGCAGGCATGCAGGGTGCAGGTGTTATATGGGCGTATTGGCGTGGAAGGGGGGTTAAGGGTGGCTGTGTCTGCCTACCGATTGATGATTCTGGGAGACTCTCACTAGGGCTATTGTAGATATTGTGCCAAGGCCTCGTTTTACGATGTTCCAGTTTCGCTGGCAGTGTATAAATCGTGTCGGTGGTGTTTGTTTGGGTGTTGGGAGAGGACGTCTCTGATTGGTTGACTCGCGCCAAGACCATGTCCGGACGCGTTACTGAACCTCAACGTACTTTGTGTTAGTGACCATCACTTCTAAATATACCTTTTGTCGTTACTAACGAGAGGAGCCATGTTGCATAGCAAGTGATTCGGGGCGATATCAAGACACGGCTGCTCAGCACACTTACAGCATGGACGCCTCGCTTGATACACGACCGCACGCCGCTGCCAATGGCGAAGGCGAATTGAGTCCCCTTGAGCAAGAAGTTCTGGACGAGTATGCGAAGTTGGTTGGGAATCTTGATGGGGTAAGTCTAGTTCTCCTACGATACAAGAGAGACGCGATGACCGCACTTATCAGTCGATTGAATCGATCCAGCATCGCATCCCGACCAAGAAATAGCTACTGATTAGAGATGTTTATCAGCTCTCCACAATCCTAGCAGAGCTTGCTGCGAACCCTTCGGCGGAAATCCTGGATGCGCTGAGGGGTTTGGAGCGCAAGACCACGACGGTTTTTACGTTGTTGAAGGCGAGTGTGTATAGTATTGTGCTGCAGCAGGAGATTTTTGGCGACGAGGCTGGTGGGGAGGAGGGGAGTACGCCGAGGCGGTGATGGGTGGTAAGCTGATTGGTGATGGTGCTGCTGATTGTCGAGCCGATGCTACAAGCGGTCTGGATCTGATGGCAAAGAATGCCGGGTGTGGTCGCAAATGGGGATTGGCATGTATTCACGCTGGCCTAGATGCCCGAAGGCTGCTGTTTGCGCGCTTGGCCGAGAGCGATTTCGCATTTTCGTGCAAGAGGTTGTTGCGGCCAGCCTCGGACGTCTGCTTCGTGCGAGGATGCCTCTGGTCGCGAGGAGGCCGGCACCCATCTCACCAATAGTGGTACCCTTAAAGTCCTCCTGCCCCGCCCTTCTCAGTGGCGTTTCCACTTAACTTTCGACTTGAGCCTTCAGAAAGTCATGCTTCAAAGAGCGCCACGGTCGAGCTTGTTGCGGCGAGCGACAAAAGATTCGATGACCGCCAGACAACCCATCGTACGCGGCTGTGATCCGAGCATCCGGCCATTCGAGCATTCGCGGTACGACAGCGATGCGATCGTGACTATCCAAACTCGGTGCCTTGGTCAAGATGCCACCAAACAGAGCGTTCTCAAGCTCGAATCCTTCCTCACTGGTTGCGCAGCCATTCAGGACGCAGATTTCGTTCGCACTAATATCGGGTCTCGGCAGCATTGCAGCATGAGCGAGCTCGTGTACAAGTGTGTTGGCGAGTCTCATCATGCACGAGTGATGTTTCCAGGTACCTGGCCGAGCGCTTGCTCCCGTAGACTCCGGACTTCGAATTGAGGTAGATGCAACAACGCTGGGTCTCTATCAATCCAGTCGCTCCAGCCTCAGTCCCGCCCAGGTCCACCAGGAAAATCAGCTACCTCTCCAACGAGTTTATCGTTGGGCTTGTTGAGGATCCTCCCGGCACTCCACTGGGTGTGCCAGAGCCACCCAAGTGGAAAACACGAGCCGAGTTCAAGGACTGGCTGCATGGTTGTGACGCTGCCAAGGGCGATGAAGAAGACTTGGAGGAAAGTGCGGAGGACACGTCCGAAGACGAAGAGGACTGGGCTATCGCTGCAGGAGGTTCCACGATCACCAGAGTGGACTCGGCGACCGCTGTCAATGACCTAGCGAACGAAACTAAGAGTCGCGCGAACTCTGAGGAGCAAATGCTTTTGGAGTTCCTCTCACTGTCTATCTCCCCATGACCACCCGATCAAGGCCGTCGAGTCCGCGTCCAGCAAAACGTAAAATCAACAATAAGATGACAGCGACCACAAGCAAACACGAGCTGCGGTGGTCGCAACATAAAGCATGATGGCATGAGGATGGCGCGACGATAAATCGTCGTTCCTATGCTCTGTACAACGGAGCGTTGGGCCTTCTCATAGCCAGCATGGTTTGGACGGCGGCACAGGTGACCAAGAGGATGGCGTGAGATAGCTGGATAGGGAGTCTCATACAGACGCTCTGCACTATTTTGATCAGCATAATGGCGGAGCGCGTAGCCTTTCCTGCATCAGGACGAGGAGGTGTGGGAATGGTTGCGGCAAGAGGATAGGGTGTGGCAAGAGGATGGCTCGACGAGGGATCGTCGTACATGGCTCACGATTGAAGTATCGTTATGCTCAGTGAGTGCATGGCCTTCTCTTGCCTTTGGCAGGTCATGGACAATGCTGATGACAATGCTGATGACACTGCTTTGCGTTGGCGTCGAAGGTTTTCACGGCTTTCACAGTAGTACTACAGCATACAGAGCACACATAAAGCTAGCGCCATATCGACTTCCGTTCACTTGTTCCTGACGTTGTTATGACCCGAAGATGCTCCGCTGTACCTCATGCTGGACGTTGGTGTTGATCGGACGGTGATCAAATGTAGGTATCGATTACGTGAAGCGTCAACTTAACCACAGCACAGCATGGAGTGGTTGCGTGCAGCGCTCGGACCGATCAGGTGAGGATACGTTGGTAGTGATGACGGTGTGCTGTGCGCAAGCAGTATAGTGTGGTCAATCAACAATCCATCTCTGCATCGGCGGAAGCACCCAAGTAGCATAGGCATGCCTCTCCTCAGGGAGCACTGTAACGCCTGGAATGAAATCTATGCGTGTGGTGCCAATCTTGCAGTAGTATCGCACTTTGGCCACTTCATCCGTAGTGTCATCGCTCATACCCACGAGGACGGCAGTAGCGTATTTGTCTAATGCAGCCATGTATTCACGGCCAGCTGGGAGTGCAAGGAGTAGCGCGAGATACTGTTCTGCTGCGAACTCGCTGGCACGGCGATGAAAGCACGATCGAGCGTCTTCGAGGAGCGTTATGGCGTAGAGCTTCCCGTCTAGCATGAAGTCAGAGGTATCTCGCATTAGCACCGGCTCAGAGGTACGTGCAGGCCCAGCCAGCATGATGGCCGGCAGTGTAGTATGGAGACCTTCTGGTGACAAGACATTTGGCGGTCTGACCTCGACTAAGCTAGTCCCGTCTTCTGACGTAGGCTTGTGACGAGTTGACACCACCACTTCGATGCCATATGGCGCAAGCAGTGTCTGTGGACACCACCCAAATCCTATCCTCTCCAACCTCGGACCACGCCCGAAGAGTACATTATCTGGTACATGTGGCATCATTTGCAGTAGCATAGGCATTCGCTCGTGCTCATCAATCGCTAGTAGTGGTGACGGATCGAGTCCGAGAAATGTTGCTATACAGATCGTTTCATCGCCCTTCCGACTGGCAAAACGATCCTTGAAAGCGATGAGCACACGTTGCTCGCGCACTCTGACCTGTTCGGCGGAGGTGGCTTGGTCGTATAAAGCACCTGCAGAAGAACAAAGTTGATACTCGAGTACCCGACGTAGATCCTGCAGGATTCTATGACACCGGTGTGTGCGGTAGTCATATTTGGCATCCCATACGTGAAACATACTACTCTTCCCATCCACAACGGCAAGGCATGGATTGAGCGCGCCTTCTTGCAAGGTCCATAGCCTTTGCATCCAGCCCGACAAGAACGTCTTTGCATAAAGCTCGATGATAAGCGCACCACTGTCGAGCTTCCGGGTCTCCGGGCTGAGGACAAGCACCCGAATTGCGTTCTGATAGATCTGTCTCATGTGCGTGATTGCCGAGTTCCGCAATTGCTGGTGGTGGGGAGCGACTGGTACGCATAATGTATCCATCCAGAAAAGTGGCGAACCCTCTCCCCAAGAATCGCTTGGAGAGCTCCCGTTTTCTCGCTGCATCTGCGCCTGCAGGACTTGCCATATCTCGAGCAATGCACACTTCGGTAAGTAGTGACCTTCAGTGTTTCCAGTGCCTTCTCCAAACACGTGCGAATGTGCAGTGTAGCGGTCTCCAGGTTTGTACTCTCGGACGCCCAGACCAAGTGCTGCTGTGGGAGGATTGGTCTGATCATCGTATCCGGCGATATCTGTGATTGGCACATGGTAAGGTTTCTTGACAAAGTAGAGCAAAGGAATAGATCCTTTGCCAATCAGCTTGATTATGTCAATTAGATCCGGCTCAACATTGTAGCATGGGTTGGAACAGTCTTGCGTATGGCTGGGCGTCCGCACGCCTGCTGTCTGCAAAGCAAGACATATGATCTCGGTACACTCGCTGTGATCCTTCTCCCTCTCACATGGGCCGAGGGAGATCACGTAGACGACAGTGCCCAGATCAAGATGCGTCAACGCTGATCTTATCAAGCTCGGACACCAGCCATTCGCCGACAGGAGCTTACGCAAGAAACGCTGTCCAGTTTTCCCGGTCGGGATGTAGGGCTCCTGAAAAGCGCGCGCACTTGCGAGCTTAAAGGCTTCTACGACCAGAGCAAGTGATAAAAGGAGCGCAGGCGGCAGTTGAGCAGCGATGTATTTTGGCTTGTGGTGCACCTGCGCATCAATCTGCCAGAGAACATCGGTGGTCTCTTGCAACATGGTGTACACTCTTAAGCGCTCCGCGCGTCTTGTCGAGGTTTCTAGCACCTCTGTGCGATCTGTCCACGCAGTGATGAGGCTAGGTAATGCAGATGTTGTAAGGCTCGATTCGGAGCCTAGCGGAGCCCTTGACGAAAAGCGATCCTGGTCAAGTGGCTCTCCAGTCACCTCTTGTACAAGGCCGAAGAAGAGCCATGCCTGCAGCAAGGCCGCAAGTTGGTCAACAGTGCCACCTTCGAAGACACTGATGTCCTTCACATATTGCCATCCTTGTCGGTTGGGAAAGGACCAGAAGTCACCCTTCTCGTAGCTTGGAGAGCCATAATAGTGGACCCGGAACTCTGGCACTGCGTTCTTCAGAGGGAGATGGTCCATGATCGATCATGGTGCTGAGGGCCATGTAAACATCTCCGGGAAGCACAGAGCTACGGACGCGTTCGATCGCGAATTACTATTGCAGATCGACGAGTCACGGGCAGATCTCGCACGGTCGAGTAATGAGGCATATGGCACAGAGCACGCAGATGTAGATGTGTATCATAAGAAGCAGCAGCCTTTCGAGACATGAGGTTGCGAGGCAAGGATGCCTGAGGCACGTGATACTTGATATTACAGGTGCAGGATGAAGTGTATCAGAATCGATTCGCCAGTATATGTAGAGAGCTACAATTGCTGTACATTCTTCAATCTACTCATACATCTCATGAACTAGATAAGCATATACCGCCACTGATGATGCCGACCATGTCATAGCTATCTCTGTCGTGGGAGTCTCGTAGCTCCATCCAAGCTGCCATGTGTATCCTATAGCACCCATCTACCAATCAAATAGCCATGCTCTTGCCAAACCATAGTGCAACCAACTCTTATTTCTGCTCTTGGCCCGTATCCCAACTTCCCTCCTCACCAGTCATACCATGCTCCATCACCCCATTTAATTCTTCGAAGATCTCCAAACATCCCTCCAACGTTTCTTCGTAGGCGACAGATTATCAACCTTGATGCCAACACTCTCCGCAATCTTCTCGAACTTCTGTCTAGCAGGTGAGGCCTTTGAGGACTTCTCTGGAGACTTCTCGTGGTTGTTGTTGCCAGAAGGTGAAGGAGCGTGGACCGATTCCGTAGCGGTGGAGGAGTCGACTTGAGCGAAGAGACCGGAGAAGATACGTCCGGGTCGTGAGCCAATGCTTGTGGTAGTGGCGGAGAGGCAGCGAGAGGGAGGATGTTGAGCCCTTGGTAGCTTCTCGTTGGCGTTGTGCTGGTCAAGGGGGGTTTCGGAGGCGGCGGCCAGACGTTGATCGGAGCCTGTACGTTGCTGGGGAAATTGGAAACCAGTCATCGTTGCGACTTGCTGCAGTCCCGCTTGGTAGCCGGCTAGCCATTCGTCTGACTGGCTGCTGGAGGCGCGGCTGCGAAGCTCGGTAAAGATGCGTGTCTTTGGCGAGACGTTTTGGGAGCGGTCCGGAACACCATCGATCGGTGTGGCTGGTGGAGCGACTGGAGTGGAATGGACATGAGTGAGGCCAGAAGTGGCCTTTGCTGGCGTGACAGGATCGACATTCTCTTTGTCCTCGGTGTGGTCAGTCGTATCGTTCGTGTACTTGCGCGTCGAGTATTCAGTCGTGTTGGTTGGGAAGAAGTCGGCAGTGGCGAGACTTGAAACGCTTGAGCTGTGTATCTTATGCATGGTTTTGGTGGGACTGTCAACCGGCTTGATGGTAGGCTTCGCGAGGGTTCGAGTGTCTTGCGCAGGTAGCATACCAGTATCAGGCTTGTAGATTGGACTCATGGGGTTGAGACTGGACTTGACAGCACTGTGTGGTGCTTTGATTGGCAGTGCGCGTGAGTGCATTGGTGACGACACCTTCTGCAAGTCCGCGAACGAGCGAGCTCCATCATTTTGTGGCAGATGGCCGGTGATCAACTGATTAGCGATGGGTTGCTGAAGGACAGCTGGTGCCATGTCAAGTGGAACGGCGGGATAAGGCAAAGAGGTGGACGACATTGAGCCATCAAAAGGTGGAGGTGGCATGAACATTGTTGGCGGCGGCATGGGCCAGGACTGCCCACCGAAGCCTGAGTCTGGCGATGGGGTCGTGTGGAAGTTGTAAGGGCCGCCGAATCCTGGAGCCGTAGGAGCACCACCGAAGCCTGGTGCATAGATTGGCAAACCATTCTGCAAGCCAGGCATGGCTGTCGGTTGATTCTGGCGCTGTTGGAGGAAGGCTGGCAGACGATTGCGCGGCGGCGAGATTGACTTCCCACCAAAGGCTTGTGGTGGAGATGTCGACATGGGCTGCTCACGCAAGCTCTTAAGCGCCTTGCGGATCTTGTCTAGATTGACAATGAGCTCGCGACGCTTGGCGATAAGTGCATCTCGAGCACCCTTGCCCATTGCACGGCCATGCAGGACTTCAGTCTTGTCGACATCCTTGAGCTCATGCTCAAGTTTGCTATACTCAAGCTCCAGCGCATGGATCTGCGACATGACTGGAGGTTCTTGCAGGCCTTCTGCGTGTACAGCAGTGCCAGCTGAGACAAGACGGTTGCTTGGCATATGTGGCGCGACCATGGCGGGTACAGGCTGCGTAATGTTGAGGTTCGGGGCAGGGATGTACAGCTGCAGACCAGCTTCGGTTTCGTGCAGGGGCAGGATTGTACCGTCGACGATCTGGCAGAGGCGACCATTGACATCTTGAGCCACAAAGCCATTCTGTGTAGCTTGTGTCCAAGTGGCCTTGCCTGATGACAGATTGGGAGCGAACTTGATCAGCCCGCCATTGGTCTTGATGGCGCTGTAGCCGTAGCGTGGGTGGCACAAAGGTGACTGCTCGCTAGGAACGATACGACCACCGGCAGTGACGCGGACGTGATCAGGCGAGCCATGAGCTTTGACGAGAGACTCAATCTTCTTCTTGCGGAGTGAGGGCGTTGGTGAAGGACCTGGCTTGTAGCCCAAGAACGGTGGTCGCAAAATCTGGTTGTTGCCAACTATCTCGCCGAGAATAGGTACGGCGCGAGGGATGTACAGAGCGGCAGGACGGCCGTTGTCGGAGACATTAGTTGAGCGGTTCTCGTTGTTCGATGGTACGCGTAGCGAAGGGACAGAAGCGCGAGACTTCCACGAGCGTGCTGCGAAAGAACGGGAGCCACGGAGGACGTGTTCTGGTGATTCTGTCAACACACGCTTCGAGATCGGCGTATCGACGAGGTCAAAGACCCAGCGTGATGGTGACTCCATTGTTGTATAGGAGATAGGTAAGTATATGAGGTGTAGGGGGCGTGTTTGGGACTTCGAGGAGAGGTAGTGGGGCAGGCTCTCGCGCTGCCTTATCTGCCTAAGGTATGAGGTATGATGGCGACATACCCTTGATCAGCTCGGCATCTTCGACATCGTGCTCTTCGATGGCTTCGTGAAGCCTTGGCTGCGAGCTGGCACTCCGGAAACGATGGAGCTGCTCGGCGGAGTACACGCGGCGTGCGATGTTCGGGGCCATATGCGACGTATCGGCAGGCGGTTGTATGTATCTGCAGAAGGTCAGCACGGCATCGCTAGTATGAGGTACTGCATGCGACATACTTTTGATTTTGGTGCTTTGGGTGAAGCGAGCGAGTGTATGAAGATTGTTGGAATGGTCGGTTAGCGACTGTGAGCGAGTGGTAGTGTTGTGGTGTGCATGATCGGGAGGCGGATCCACGATGCAACAATGAAGGACTGATTGCACAGCCTCAGCTCTCATCTCGAAAGAGCGATATGCTTGCCATCAGTGTGGAAGGACAATGTCTGATGCTGCCTGAAGTGAGCCAAAGTGTTGGAAGTAGAGGATGCAGCCTGCGCAGGTGCGTCATCGGCACTAAAGCAGCTGCGTTCGATAGTTGGGGCAGGAGCGGTTCGATACGCTGCTGTTGCAGCGCTATTACAGCTTCTACATAAGTTTAGCAGCGGCATACACGCTATCGTGCTTGATGCATTGATCTGCTTCGGCGAGCACCTCCTTTCAGCTGCATAACGCAAGCGCGGATCGTTTAAAGACGAATCCACAACGACTGCTGCAGGTATGGCATTCCATTTGCGTATTTGGACTTTGCAATGACTTCCCAATGCCTTCGACGTCATTCATGCTTCGAAATCGTCCGCACTGAGATGCAGCGACACCAGAGGTCAGGCTTCTCCCCTGGCCGCGACCCGTATGGCAGACAAGCGCGTCAACACGCTATCCGACCCGGCCCAGCCTAGGCTTGAGGCTAGGCAGTCCTCGGTAGACACAGTGCCCGTGTCAAGTCGATGATGGGAGCTGTGAGGCCGCTGCGGTACCGCAGTGGGAGTCCCAGACGACTGCGGCGCAAAAGTCCAATATCTGGTATATCAATCACTTATTCTTCGTCTGCTTGTAAGTGAACTTCTTCCGCGTTCTGATATTACTGTCAGCACCTGCTCCAGGCCCCAAGCCTTGCCCGTACTCACGCCGAAAACTCTCCAAGCTTATGTCCTACCATGTCCTCCGTGATGCGCACATCATTGTATATCTTGCCATTGTGGATCTGGAAGATCAAGCCCACGAAGTTCGGCAGGATGGTCGCTGATCGGGCTTGCGTCTTGATCGGAGGCACACGTTCGCCTTGTTTCGGTCGCACGATGGGGAGACTTTGGAGAGGGTCAGTATGTCGAAACGATGGTTTTCGAGGAGGTGAGTATCTTACGGGACGATATGCGGTCCTATGCAGTATATTAGCATTTGAAGGCTGTGGAGATTGTGGCGTGTTACGCACCTTTCCAGACGGAGCGAGCAAGGAGCGGTGATGTGACTCTCATCATGAAGATGCTGCACTATTCATTCCTTCACAACGAGCTCGTCGTCGAATGTTCATCTCATCGATGCGGGCTCTTCTCGGCACGAACCGCTGTCAGAAGGCCCGTGCGAGCGCGTACAAGGCGTTCGGGTCGAGCGACCAATCACTAACCTTCACTTTCGTTTGTCTGCCGTCTACATATATCTTTCTTCTTCAATATCTGTTCATATTATGAAGTGCACATACAAATCACGAACCTTTCTTTGTACTTCCTTCTGAGCCGCTGACATCGACTCTGATCGACAGCATGCCAAAATACACAGGTAAGCCTCGCGACATCGATGTCCTGACAATCACACTGACAAACGAGAGTAGCTGCGGACACCATCCGTGTCTTGATCTCGACGGACAATCATGTAGGCTACAACGAGCGTGACTCCGTCCGCGGTAACGATAGCTGGCAATCCTTCCATGAGGTTATGTGTCTGGCCAAGGACTACGATGTCGACATGGTCCTGCTCGCTGGCGACCTCTTCCACGAGAACAAACCAAGCCGGAAGTCCATGTATCAGGTGATGCGCAGTCTTCGGATGAACTGCTACGGCGACAAGCCTTGCGAGCTGGAGATGTTGAGTGATGCGAGTGAGGTGTTTGCTGGAGCTTTCAATCATGTCAACTACGAGGATCCAGACATTAATGTTGCCATACCTGTCTTTTCAATACACGGGAACCACGATGACCCTGCTGGCGAAGGTGAAGGCCATCTGGCTGCGCTGGATCTGCTGCAAATGTCTGGGTTGCTCAATTACTATGGTCGAACTCCTGAGTCGGACAACATTCAGGTCAAGCCCGTGCTGATGCAGAAAGGCAACACGAAGCTCGCACTCTACGGCATGAGCAATGTACGAGATGAGCGCCTCTTCCGCACTTTTCGAGACGGTGGCGTCAAGTTCTTCCAACCCAACACGCAGAAGGATGACTGGTTTAATTTAATGAGCGTCCATCAGAACCATCACGCACACACAAACACGGGCTACTTACCCGAAAGCTTCCTGCCATCGTTCATGGATCTAGTAGTATGGGGCCACGAACACGAGTGCCTTATCGAGCCCAAGAGGAACCCAGAGAAAGGTTTTCGGGTCATGCAGCCCGGCTCATCTGTCGCTACATCACTAGTGCAAGGCGAGTCGAAAGAAAAGAAGGTCGCAATCATCAGCATAAAAGGCAAGGACTTCGACATCGAGACGATACGCCTGAGGACTGTGCGACCTTTCGTGTATCGGGATCTCATCCTCGCCGATGACAAACACATGAACGAGCTTTCTTTCCGGGCTGATGATATCCGACCAAAGATCACACGTTATCTTGATGAACAAGTTAACGAGATGATCGAGGAAGCTAGGGAAGAGTGGTCGAAGACACACAGCCAAGAGGATGACGAGGAGGGGTTTCCCAAGCCACTCATCCGTCTACGAGTCGATTACAGCGCACCTGATGGCGGACGCTTCGAGATCGACAACGCTCAGAGATTTTCCAATCGCTTTGTGGAGCGAGTTGCGAACGTGAACGATGTAGTGCAGTTCCACCGCAAACGCCAAGCCACACGTACCAGCAGGGGCAACGCAGACATGCCCGAAGGAGACGTCCTAGCCGCTCAAATGGAAATGGACGCCATCAAAGTCGGCGAATTAGTGGACGACTTCCTCCGCGCGCAAAATCTCACTATCCTCCCCCAAAACAATTTCTCCGATGCCGTGACGCAATTCGTTGACAAAGACGATCGAGAAGCCATGACCGAATTCGTGGAGAGTGCGCTGAAAGTCCAGGTTAGTCACTTGGTTGGAGGCGATGAAGACGATGAGATTGATGAGGCGAGAGTGGAGGAGATGATGATGGCTTTTCGGGAGAATTTGGAGACGGCGTTTGAGAAGGGAGAGCTCAAGAGGAAGGGGAAGAAGAAGGGTCGGGCGCCGAAGCCAGATCAGTGGGATAGTGATGTTGAAGGACCTTGGGAGGATAATATCGCCAGTATTGTGAGGGATGATGATGGAGAGCCGATTGATGATGAAGAGGAGGAGGAGGTGCGGCCGGCGAAGGGTAAAGGTTCGAGAGGTGGGAGGGGTGGAAGAGGTAGCCGAGGTGGCAGAGGCGCTAGTCGTGCAGGTACTGCGGCGGCAAAGAAGACGGCGGCTAAGGCTGCACCCGGGAGAGGCAAGAAGAAGCAGCAGATTTTCGAGGAGGATGATGAAGATGACGACGATGATGACGATGTGATGATGACAAACGGCCACGACCCCATCGAACTCGACGACGACGAGGAAGAAGAAGAAGAAGAAGAAGACGAGGGCCTCTTCGTCAAGCCCAAGAAGGCACCAGCAAAGAAAGCTCCAGCTGCAGCGAAGAAAGCCGCGCCTGCTAAATCTCTCGCGACGAAAGCGGCGACTGGTGCGCAGAGTCAACTCGGATCGTTCTTCGGTGGTAGTCCAGCGAATGGTAATGGTTCGAGGTCTGCGGCTGCTCCTACTAAGTCGAAGGCGCTGCCGAAGAGGAATGCTGAGCCCAGTGATGATGAGATTAGTGATGATGATGCTTTTGAGCCTCCTCCGAAGGCTGCGGCTGCGACGAGGGGGAGGGGAGGGAGGCGGTAGAGATATACTGATGAGGCCGTGGGACATTGTTTGGCCTCTGTCATTGAAGACTACTTGCGATCTGAGAGACTTGCCTGCCTCTATGCGCGCAGATACTACGAAGGGTGCTTCGGCAGCATAGCATAGCATAGCGAGGCGTCTTGCAGTTTGCAGTCTCGTTAGCGACATGTGTCACATAGCATAGTATAGCGTAGCATAGCATAGCGGACCATGAAAGATACCCTCCATTTTACATTAAAGACTCCTACAGAATCTCCCTTTCTCTTCGCCAAACTCAAGCGTGCGTCAGCGATCTCATCGGCAACCACAATGTGAACGCTAGTAGATGCGTGTTTCAACCATGTCGAGCATCACTAACCGTTGAACTCTAATCTTCCCACGGTCACGCCACAGACGTACAATGAACGAAGAAGGCCAGCGTCATTGTCTTGGTGTTCGTGGTGACAAGGAACTCGAGGGCGCGATGATGGTTTTGATATCGGGAGTCTGCATACATGAATGTACAGATATGTATAGCTGGCGGGACACGGTTTGGAGGCACACATCCCGTGAAATCTTCTGGCTGCCTTCCCTGCTTCTCTCTTGTTCAGTCTGCCACCTTTTCATATGTTCGCGCGGCTGCTCAGTCCGATCTGATACTACTACTGCTTGCTAACTGCTCGCTCCTACTCGCTACGGGAGGATATCGGTGGCAAGAAATAAAGGTTACTTTGTAGTAGCCTGCGAGGCCACGGTGCCTGATGATGTATGTAGTAGCTTGCATGGACATGGAACGCCACAAAGATCAGGGCAGTCTCTCCATCTTTTCGACATTGCTGCCACCCAAGTTCATAAATTGTGAGGCAAGCGGACAGCAGCAGTCTGTGATAGCGGCATGCCGTCAGATTGGCGTGATTCTCGGTCGTGGTGCGCGATTGTATCAACTCTCCTCTGAGGAGCGTAGCGAGATACTCCAGTTCTCGGCCCACACGTCGGCATGGCAGGCACACAATCGCTAACACGGACCGTCTTTTGCCGTCTCTTTTGCAAAAGTGCGCTGTACGTGGCCCTGTAGGTGTAATGCTGCTGCCGATTCCTTTCCGTCTTGACAACATGCCTGTATAGTGCCAGTCCTCCATCTCAACATCATGCGCCTCAACCAGCCTTCCTACTCCTCCGACTCCCCTCAACCTTCACCCCATCCTTCTTCCCTACCTTCTCCTTGTACCCCCTCAACTCCTCCCCCGCCTCCTTCTCCTCCCTCTCCTCCTTCTCCTCCCTCTTCCTCCTATCCCTCTCCACCTTTCCCCTCACCTCAGCCTCCTGAACCATCTTCTCCGAATACTCCCACAACGCCTTCTGCGCCACCTCATCCTCCACATCCTCGCGCCCGAACTTCCGGATCTTACATTCTTTCACTAGGACTCCGCCTTCTGCTCTCAAAAATCCTTCGTCCATGCAAGAGTAGAGGAAGCTTTGGGCGCCCATATCGGGGGATTTGAGCACGAGGTACCAGAGGGGATAGAGGAGGAGGTAGAGGAGGAGGCCGAGGAGGGAGCCCCAGGTTAGCCAGCGGCGGGTGCCTGGTGTGCGGCTGTAGCCTGGATCGACGAGGAGGACTTTGGTGTTCATGGGCATGTTGTCGGGTCGTTTGAAGGAGGAGAGGTGTTTTTGGAAGGCGAGGGCGAAGGTGGTGAGGGCGAGTTTGGAGGTGGCGTATGCGTTGCCTGGGGAGAAGGTGGTGGGGGGTGTGCTTGCACCGCCTTTCTTGCTCTTGTTGGGGCCGGGAGAAGTGATGTGGAGGAGGTCGCCGCCGAGGTAGCTGCTGCATGTGCCGAAGACGACTCGCACGTCTCGGTCCGGTGGTTGTGCTCGGAGGGCTGGTGAGAGGATGGACAGGAGATGGAAGTTGCTGAGGTAGTTCACCTGCCAGTTCTCCTCCACACCTTCAGCTGTACTCTTGATCTTGCCACCGGAAGGTGTCATGGTATTCGCACATAATACTATCATATCTAATCGTCGTGGAGGAGCATTGTCGATCCATTTTGTTGCGAAAGTACGGATGCTATGCAAGGAAGTGAGATCGACTTGTTCGGCTGTGATAATTTGGTTGTTTGTGTCTTTCCGAATGTCGTCGATGTATTCGACAATGAAGGGGTCGGTGAGGGAGTGCTGGGTGAGAAGCACTATCTGGGCACCGCGAGTGGAGAGGTTGCGGACGACAGCTTCGCCTATACCGCTTGTGCCGCCCTGTAACTCATATTAGCAGGATCCGGTGGAGCTGGGGATGCGTATGGCGTACCGTCACCAATACCACCTTCCCATGCATATTCCTCTCACTCCCATTGCTGCTGCCAGAGAAGAACGACTTGACCAGGTACAAGCCGAGTAGCCATGGGAGTGCTCGCAGTATGGGCCAGATGAAAGGGATACTGTCCAGACCATCCAGCATGCCTCCAAGGGCAATATAGATGGGCATCTTTGCTGTTACGAGCCCGTGATGGGCGTGAAGTGACCTTGAATCGTGAATGTCGAAACTGCTTCGCTTCACACAACTTCCTGCGCCACAGAAGTGGGGCAGTGTACGCCGCATATGTATATATACAACCACCGACTACGGAACTTTAGATATAAGGTACCCGGACATAAATGCATTGATTGCGACTGTTGCCTAATCCTCTCGTTCTAGCACCGACACACTCATATCTCCTTGGCATGTCACCCGAACAATCATATCATCCTTGAGCGCAAGCATCGACAACCCATCGCAGCACCGGTCGACGATACCATATCGTTCCTCCTCGACATACCATTGCACGATCAACACAATGGCTCGCACACAAATGAGCAACCGCAACCTCATCCGCTCAGACGTCAGCGGCTACCCCAGCTCCCGACCCCAACCCAGCAGTCGTCCAACCTTCGCCAGCGTCAACAGTACCGGAGGCAAGTCGACGGGTGAGAAGAAGGGTATGGGGATCGGTATCGGTCGTGGCAAGACTGCTAAGCGGCATCGGTCAGTCATGTTCCATCCTCCCGATCAATCAATCAACCAAACAAGCTAGCAAGCGTAATGAGTGACTAACGATCTCAACAGCAAAATCCTCCGCGACAATGTCCAAGGTGTCACTCGAGGCGACATCCGCCGCCTCGCTCGTCGTGGCGGCGTCAAGCGCATCTCCAGTGGCATCTACGAGGAGGTGCGATTCACGCTCAAGCAGTTCCTGGAGAAGGTATGGTTTCTCATCACGATATCTTCCCGCTTCGGTTCATTGAGGCAACCTGTACTGACGTGTTCGCGACTTAGGTTCTACGCGATACGTGTGCTGTGGTGGAGAATTGCGGCCGGAAGACTGTCTGTACGACTGATGTCGTGTTCGCGCTAAGTCGCATGGGTAGGACGCTTTATGTGAGTCCTACTCTCTCGAGCTTACGATGGTGCGGCATTTATTGATTGTGGATAGGGCTATGGCGAGGCTTCGCGCTAAGTTAAATTTCTTGCCTGCTGCGGCCCATTTTGCGGATGGATTGTTTGCCGACCTTCCTGCGTATCACGACATGAACGTGGCACGCTTCGAATAAAAGCTGGTGTATGGAGTTCTGGACGCATTGGGTGGCGTTGTGGTTGTCTTCTTCGATATACCCCTGTTTTTGCATAACTGCTTGTTGGGGAGACAGAAGGAACCATAGCCATTCCGTATTGCAGATGGCTGTACGAATATGGGTATGGAAGATCCTGCCTCACATCGTGTACAGTTGACTTCACCTTCCCACCCCTACACCAAGCCAATGCGCAGCTCCCATGGCCAGCAAACTCGTACCAGCAGCCATGACAAAGTTGACGCCGTTGTTCGTCAACACATCCATGCCGCCCGCTTTGACCTTACCACCACCTTGCATGACCTGGACTCTCATCCCACCATGTCCCTCCACGACCTTACCAGTCTTGCCATCTGTGACTGTAGCTTGCACAAGAGCTCCAAGAAGCGAGTCCATGACCGTACCAACCAGTCCCGCGACTGTCAAAAGGGCGACAGTGCTGACATCCAAGCTGACGTAAGGAGGCGAGACTCTTAATGCGAGCGCCGCAGTAAGAGTAAGTAGAAACCCGCCCAGTACACCCCAGCCTACTCCCTCGATCGTCACACCACCGTTCGTACCAGCCGGTACACGTTTCCAAGGTGCCATAATCAGAACCGGTTTCGTCTTGGCCAGGATCCCGAGTTCGGAGGAGAAAGTGTCGGATGCTACGGCTGCGTACTGGGCGATTATTCCTATTGGTAGAACAGCTGATAGAGCGGGCATGTATAGTCCAGGTGAGAGTCCTGATATGTGCGAGGAGATGAACGGTCCAGTTGAAGTGAGCAAGTATGTATATGCCAGTATCAGCACGCAAGCAAATCCCGAATTGGCGAAGACCTGGACGCTCGTCCTCGCGCCTTCGCCTCCCTCGCCCTCGGCATGCCCAGCATCGCCCTTACTGCCACCTTTCTCCCCAATTCCAATAAGTCCCTTAGCCCCGGAATACGAGATCGTAAGTCCAGCTTTAGCTTTCTTGCCTACTCTCGTTACTCCAGTCCCAAGAACGAAGAAAATTATCAGAAGCCAGAAGAACGCAGGCCAGGGGTGTAGCATGTGGACGCCTGCTACTAGGATTCCGGCGACGATTCCAGCCGGAGTGAGCTTTTTACGGGTGCTGGCGTAGGTTACTAGTGCTGCCGTAGCGGAGATTTGGGGGAGGAGGGGGCGGAGGGAGTCCATTCTTATGAGCGATGAGTAAAGCTCGCTGTAGGCTTCTGTGGATCGTCGTGATAAGGCTTCCCTGTATCTCCGGCTGACTTTGACAAACGTTGGTCGAACATTTAAGGGCGAGGCTTTGAGAGCTGAGATGTGGTCTGCTTATATGCATATTGTGCATATGTAGCTGCTCGATTCGGCTAGCTTGTGTGCATGTTGTTAGGGTTAGGGTTAGGGTTTGGGTAAAGCTGTTCGACGACAACAACGACTCTATACACTTGCGGCTGAGTCTGTCGACGACCATCCTCTCATCTGGTGGAATGTACGGTGCTTTCGCTAGTGTTATGGAGCTCTGGATGTCGTAATCTGAATCACGAGTGCTGAGTTCTCTATATTGTGATCTTCGACGTCGAAAAGGTAATATTGACCCAACCACCACCACACGACTGAGCACGATATCACTAGGTTACATAACGCCAGCATGTTACAGAGCTAAGATCCGGCGCCACAAGTCTAGCCATGGACGTGCGATAGACCAGGCTAGATCACGGATGCATGAGAAGGATCGCATAGGTAAGCATCATTACTAATGCCTCGCATGACAGGCACACCGACTGCAGGACCTACGTGCGTACGATTCGGAACCACGCTCATAGTCTATCACGGGAACCCACTGTCCTTCTCGCTATCAATATAGTGCCACAAAGAATCGTAGCAAAGGACTGAAGATCGTCAAACATGGTTCTCAGCAAAGTCGTGCTCATCGGAGTCAGCACAACCACTACCATCGCTAACACGACAGTACTAACAACAGGCGACACAGGCAAGTGGGACACTCGGCACCGAAATTCTCAGAGCTCTCACGGCAGATACAGCATTCGAGGTCACACTTCTAGCACGACCAGATTCGAAGGCATGCTTTCCTGAGCACGTACGAGTCTTACGACCAGAACAGACTCATGACAACCTTGTCCAAGCTTTCATTGGCCAGGATGCTATCATCTGTACGACAAGTATTGCAGCTATACCGCAGCAAAGACAGCTTATCAATGCCGCCATAGCCGCTGGAGTGAGACGGTTTATCTTGAACGAATTCGCCAATCCACTGACCTATGGTGGACTACCGGATCTGCAGCATGCTCGTGTGGCGAAGCTTGAGGTCCTCAGATATGCGCGTGAGCAAGCTGCGGAGTACTCTTCCTTCTCCTGGACTGGTTTGGCGACTGGCCACTTCCTCGATTACGCTATGCTCAGGATCCCCGCGTTCGGCTTCAACATGCCATTACGGAAAGCTCGCATCGTGGACAATGGACTGGAAGCTTTTTCCGCCACCACGGTGCCGGATATTGCTGTAGCTGTCATCGGTGTCTTGAAGCATCCAGAAGAGACAGCCAGCAAGTCTCTCGTGATCCGCAGCACGGAGGCCACGCAGATGGAGATCCTGAAGGCTTTCGAAGCGCAGACGGGAGTGAAGTGGGAAAGGGAAGATGTGCGAGCTGTGGACCTGCTGGCTAGTGGGAGAGAGAAAATGCAGAAAGGTGAGAGAGGTGGAATGCTGGATTTCGTCGTGGCACAGCTGCTGGAGAAAGGGTCGGGGAGAGCGGAAGGCCATTGGGAGGACAATGCAAATGTCTTGTTGGGTGTGAAGCAGAGAAGTGCCAATGAGATTGTGCGAGAAGTTTTGGCTAGCTTGGGGTCGGAGGAATGATGGATGCGTTGTCGATACTTGTGTCTGGCGAGCATGTGGTATGCCCTTGATTACTTGTCACCTTTCTCCTAGAGCATCGACATGACACATAGTTGTCGTATCATGGTCATAGTATAGCTCCTCGTCCACAGTCTCGTAGTCGTAAGCGCTCGATGTTACCTCCTCGTCTTCGCTCTCCTGAACGCCGCGAGATCCAGAATATGGTTCGCTTGCTCGCCACTCAAGTATTTCTCAACCTCCTCGCTTCTCTGAAAAGCATTTCGTAGCCTCTCAGCCGTCTTCTTTCCCTCTTGCTCCATCAGTCGTGTCTTTCCGGCGTCCAACCTGATAGGCTTCTCAATGGGCTTCGGCTTAGCGAATCGAGCACCA
This sequence comes from Recurvomyces mirabilis, assembly GCF_035927965.1. Taxonomy (NCBI): domain Eukaryota; kingdom Fungi; phylum Ascomycota; class Dothideomycetes; order Mycosphaerellales; family Teratosphaeriaceae; genus Recurvomyces; species Recurvomyces mirabilis. Next base: position 251,742 of record NW_027041937.1, on the reverse strand, counting down.
AGACCAGCTTTGTTTGGGTTCTCGGTGGCTCGGACAGGATACAGCCTACCTTCTCCAGCTGCTCCAAGACCTAGACGGCTGTCTGGATCCCAGCCTTGGTTCTCGAGGACCGCTAGACCCTTACGTGTGCGGTCTACATGTGATGGCGGGTGAGAGTGCTGGAGACAGATCTGATGTGCTATACTTGTTGAGTGCGACTGTGTAGTGTCTTCGGCGGTCATAGGGCGATGACAGATGTTACACGTGGGATCGTCAGTCTTGAGTTGATCTCCAGCTACTTCGCCTCCGACAGCGTGATCTGCAGTAAGTGCGTCAACCTTGGGCGTCTTCAGAACAATAGCGAGGTATCTGTCGGCTGCTGTTGTTGTTGTTGTTGTTGCTGGCCTGGTGGGAGTCAGGATCGCCTCATCGCTCGTGGAAGCGACGAAGAGTATTCTTTTGCGTTTGATACCGGCACCAAAGTATCTCTGATCGCGGAGTGGTATCTCATACTCGTCGTCTGAGGTCGTGGCCATGACCTTTTGTGGTAGACAAGAGCATGAAGGAGAAGCGAGATTGTAAGATCCACTGAATGCTCGGTAGTGACGATGGCGACGGCAGGGTTGAGCACATGCCACGGCGCATTTACGGCTCGCGAGAGAGCAGAATGTCCGAGTCGCCGCAGAAGTTGCGGCAAGAGCGATCCGGCCCGCTGTGCGAAGAGGTATATCAACTTCTCGAAAGTCTGCAAAGCTTTTCTTTCTTTAGCGATGCGCGTCTACCCCAAACAGCCCCTTCACCTTCGACAACATCACGCTAACGGCTCCATGCAGTTTACTTCAGAGAATCTTTTCTAAAGTTAATATCCTAACTGGTACGTTTCATTCCTCGTCGACGAAGGTTCAATTGTCAACTACAGCACGCTAATGCCCCACCAGTAATCTCTAAATGAGCCACAGTCTCTAACAAGGCTGATGAGTTGCAACGAAGCTGCATTGAATTGATGCCGCGGTGCCTTGCTTGTCTCAACCAAGGTGGCAATGATATTCATCCATGCCGAGTTGGTTTCGACCGCTTGGCACGGAAATGCGGCCTTCGCACTCTGACTTGTTCAACATCTTTCATCGGGCCCCCAGATCACTGTTCTGAGTCTTGGAGAAGGAGTAGGATACAAGATACTCTTGGAGCATGGAGGTGGTACATGGTGGTGGCGATGGAAATCTGCAGGTCGCAAGATAGTTGATGCAGGGATTCGCGGTCGGGAGTTCCAGCGCTTTCGTCTCTAAATATGGATAGTCCACCCTGTATCGAGACAAGAGCACTTGCGACCTACAACCCAGGCTATTATCGCTCGCAAGGCGTGGCGGCTGATTCGTGGACAAAGGCCTGAACGTCACGTGATACTACGGCCTCTCCACCTGCAGACCACGAGCCTGCGCTGTGCGATAACTACATCAACCGGCGCGGTAGCACATGTCGAGTCCTCATTATGATCACTGTCTTTTCCACGTGTGAACACGTGAAGGATTACATCTGTATCACGAGTGTATACACGAATTCCACCAAGTATGCTCGCATGGGTATGGTTCCATGGTATGTAGACAACACCACGTACTGGCCCCAGCTGATGATAACGACACCACCATGCTACATTTCCATCGCTTCACGATCCTCGCCGTCAAAACCAGCTGCCGAGTGCGGAGGTGACAATGGCAACGGCACGCTCTCAGCCTCCATCTCCCAACCAGGTCCTTGGAACGGAGGACTGGCACCGCGTATGGCATCCTCGCGAACCTTTGCCCAGCCGAGCTGTAGCTGCTCCAGACCAAGCCTCTGCTCTTCGAGGTCATACTCCTCAACATCTAGATCCGCTGCCGCCGCCGTCCCTGCCTTGACCACGGTATCCTCGACTCGCTGTACTCTCGGTGGATCTGTGATGCCTTCCTAAGCCCAACGCGCCTTCCACAAGTCTTCGAGCTGTCCGAGCATTCTGCTCTGGAAAGTTTGGCGTGCCTGCTGGACTCATTGGGTGGGTGAAAGCTCACATAATGAGCTGTGTAGTCCTTGAGCACCTCGTTATGTGCGTCCTGGACTGGTGATAACTCTGAGCGCACTTTATAGATGACCTTTACCAGCCAGTAGTCCTGCGACTGCTGGAATATCAAGCTCTCCAACGGCTCCGATGCCCGTCGGCCTGGGCATGCTGCATAGATAGGGGCCCAAGGTAAGTCTGACCTGTTCGTACTCACTGTAGAAAAGACGAAGGGAGATCCTGCAGGCCACTATCCTTTGACAGACTAAAGACTGCCGGCTACATTACGGAAAGAACACTGCTGGATGCGAACAAATGCCAGGAGAGAGAGGAGAAGCAAGTGGCAGAGAGGAAGCAATCGAAAGAGCTTGCTAGATCCAAAGGCGATCGCGCAGTTACAACACCTGTGCCACTTTTCCAAAGTCACAGGCGAGGGAGCGAGGTCGTCGAGTGAAGCATGTGATCTTTCACATGTCCGGACGATTTCTACGACGCTATGGCTCCTGTCGTGAAAGGTCGCCTATCTGCTGAGTACTGGCACTCGCTTTATGTGGACTCCTACGGGCCGGCGTAAAGCCCGAGCACTTCTCCTTCGCGACAGGGCACGGGCACTGGGCATAGCTTTCCAACAAATTTTCGACATAGCCACGACAAATCCTTACAAGGCCACTTAGAGTGCTGCAATGCGTACTGAGCCCGATACTCAACTGGCGACTCTTCGTGAAGATGTCCAGCAGTCCATGTTGGACATCAGAGAATGCCAGCGCGAGGTCGCTCGACTGATGCTCGAGGAGGACGACGCGCGCAAGGCCCGCAATCGCCTGCAGATTGAGGGAGACCAAGCTCGTGTTGCTCGAGATCGGTTGCAACAAGAGCTTCATGACCTCGCCATTGCGAATGAGGCAGCACGAGGCCAGGTGAATCGGTCGCAAACGACCCACGATGGCAGGATCAGTCCACGACTAGATATGGGGACCGACGGAGCTCGCCGCCAGAAGATTTCTTACAAGCACAGTCCCGCCCGCGCTCGCCACAGTCGATCAGAAATGCTGGTTCAATGCCATCATCACGATCGCATGAGGAATCATCATCGTTGGCCCAACCCTCATCGCTCAAGCCCCGCCTCAGAGACGAAGGTACACGTGGTGAGCAGCATCAGCATCAGCATCAGCATCAAAAGGGTCTTGTGCCATCATCTCCGAGCCCAATGGTACCAATTGGTGAAAGGAAATTGCACGCATTTGAACCTGAGCTTCCATTAATCCGCATGTAGCGATCATCGACTCTACTGCCTGACCCAGGTGATCTACCTCTCTTGCCTCAAGGATGGAGCCCTCAATCTACAACACGGTTCCAGCCTACTCTACGTTCTCCTTCTGGTCTACAGCTTCCTGCTGGCGTGCAAGGTCCTCAAGGCTCGCAGACTCCTCCCAGCTTGCGGCCTCCACCTGGCCTGCCGCAGCTTTCTTCTGGTCTCTGGCAGCCTTCCAACTTACAAATACCACCTGGCCTACATGCTCTCTCTGGTCGACCTTACTTGCCCTTTCCACTCAGAAGACGACGTCCTGTTCGGGACTCTGGCAGTGTTTCTTCAGGTCTGCGCGGCTCACCGGCCTCTGATACTCCTGGTGGGGGTGGTGGAGCTACCATCCAGCGTGTCTCCTTCCGCATGCCTGACTCTCAACCTGTACCTCCTCAGCCTGCACATTCTCGCGTCAATGCTTTCTTCGCGCAAGCTCGAGCAATGACTTCTGGCACGCCAATAGCCTGCAGCGCTCAGACTGGCAGCCTGACATCGACTACTGGTACTACGTCCTCTCAAGGTTAATCAGCGCCGAGCGGCAGATCTCCCGTGCTCCGTGGCTCGCCATCACCAGCAATCACTCCCTTAGCACCTCATAGCCCGACAACCCCGGACGCCACTTCTCTAGCATCTCGTGGTTTAGCAGTACGTATTGGAACTTCTCCTGCACTCCGCACTCCTCATCTAACCACGACACCAAGCACAACTATAGGCCGGAGTGATGCTTCACCAGCTACACTAATCTCGCAGACAACATTCTCTTCGCTTCCCGGAGTTGTTGAGCAGCAGCAGGCTCAGCTGCAGCCCAGCTATCTACAGAGTACAGCTGCTTCTCAAGCCCGTGCCACTGCTCAAGAGCAATCTGCGAAGAGTACCACAGTGTCTGGGGAAGCGCGACATTTTCTCGACTCTACTTTTAGCCCGCATTCATGCTCATGAGCCTGCCATCATCGTCGCGGCCTAGACCGCATCCCCGTAGCATAGAAAGAAGACCTGATGTGGAGGCCGCTGTGCTTGTTGATGAGAGTCATTGTTGTCTAATGCTTGCGCCATCGATAATGCGCAGTCGAATAGGAGTCTTGAAGTCCTCGGATAAGCGTGCGGCTATAGAATATAAATATTGTATGAAAGATAGAGGTTTGTCGTGATCTGACCAATCCGATCTTGTTTGTCGGGATCGCTCAAGCATATCCTGTCCAATCTCACAGCAAGGCACTGTCAGTCGATCGGAATTTCCTGCTAGAGCCCGTACTTGGAGAAGCGAACCTTGAGCCCTGAAGCACGACGGATGTTGCTTTGCGTGTGTTAGTAGCAAGCGAGAGGGTGCATGATCGTGTGTGGTATTACCCAACATGAGTACTTTCCAGGAGCAAATCCATGTTCCATCTAAGAATCATAGATAGCCATGATTAGGATTTTGATGGATGAATAAATACATGAGCTTGCACGGCATGGTTCCCGATCCGCCCGGATCAAACCTTTCGAAGGCTGAACTCGACCCACACCGTTGTCAGCGATCTCAATACATCCTGACTAGCCTCTCAAGCCTCCCACGATAGTGCTCCATCGTCAGCTCCAGTAATGTATTCCCATTTTAGTCCCAACGCACTTAAGCTCAAGACATTAGTCCCCACGTTTGCTGATTGGCCGGGTCCTGGAGAAATGAATCAAAGTCAAGCCACTCCTTGCCGTGGTCGAGCGACGTCTCACCGGTACGAACGTCAGCAGGTGTGTACTGAGCATCAGAGTCTTGATTCTGCTGCAGACGTGTGCTTGGAGACGTCTGGGTATCTGGAGTGAGATGCGGCAGTACCGGACTGTAGCCCATGTTATACATGACTTGGGCTATGGTGTCAGGATACGGGACCGGCAGCGCAGAGGTCCTATGCAAGATGTTCGGGAGAGGGTCGAACACTGGAAGAATGACGCCGTCTTCGTGGACGCTCTGCTCGGTCATCGAAGATTCCGGTCCTGTTTGCTGTGTTTTGCGCCTCTTCGGTCCAGGCCTGCGCTTCGTAGCATACGACTCGAGCGCGGGCATGCTCATCACTTCGTCCTCGTTGTCAGCCAGAAATGGTGCGCTTCCTGTCGTCTCCCCGTCCGCGTGCTGATGCTCGCCGCTTATGCTTTGACCGGCACTGGCCTCAAGCTTTCTCTTCTTCTTCGCATTACATTTAAAGTTCGAAGTCTTGCGCTCTTCAAACTTGCCAGGATTCGACGCCAACGCCGCCACGCCTCTACCCTCGATCACATCCATGACGACACGCTTATCACGCGCAAGAATGTCTGTAATCTCGCGAATACGATGTGTCATCGTCAATGTCCTGTCCTCGCCGTATCCGTTATTCGCTCCTCCGACAGGGTAGATGGATGTTCCGCCTCGGTGATAAGTCAATATGACGAGAAAGAGCAGACGCAAGCGTGTGATGATCCAGTGATCTGTATATAGTCGTATTGATGCTTCTTCGTATGGTTTGTGATCGTAATCTCTTTGCTGCTTCAAAAAGTTCTCATGCACGTGCTGCTCTTTTTCGTCGGCTGCCTCGTCAGGTCCCATGGCCTCGGTGTAGCGTGTATTTGTTGCGTCGATGAAGCCTTTGACAACCGCATTTTGATGTGCCTGCTCCTGATAGAACTCCCAGTCATCTTCGCCATCACCTGTGTATGCGAGTGGTGGAATAGTGGGATAGACCAGAGTCATAGCGAGATCTGTCGTCGTCGCATCGTGATCGTCGGTCCATTGTACTATGTGACCCTTTGAAGCCTGCTCCTCCTTCATGTTCTTGCGAGTATGCTTGTTGCAGAACATGCCGCCGTTGAAGACAGTAGCCTTGAAAGCCTTCTTCTTCGGACACATCTGACATCTCGGATTCTCACCCTCCCATCCTGGTAGAGGCGCAGCTTGTTTCGCGGCTTTCTTCTTGACTGGTTGGAGAGCATCCGTCTCTGGTGTTCCGACAGTGTCAAAGGACACACCGCTTTGCATCGACACAGAGCGTCGGTCACGTATAGGAACATGGCGGAGAGTCGATGGTACTCTGATGCCAGGAGCCACATGGCGAGAAGATGAAGCAACGTGAGTCCTGAGTTGCGGCCAGTCACCAGGTCCAGTATTGCTTCTACCAGTCTCAGGAGCGCCATAGGTATACTCTTTAATATGGGCGTCATCCAGTGGCTGCTTGCGTAAGATGCTGCACTGATCTTCGCTGGACAGCAAAGAATATTGTGGATTAGAAGCTTGACAATACGGACAGTCGAAATCCGATGTGACGAGCGCATTCCCGCAACTCGAGCATCTCGTATTCGAAAGGTGTTCGCCACCGCTGTGACTACCTGATTCAAACCCATCAAAGAACGTAAATGCCGATCGCCCAAGCGAGTGGTCGTTGTCAGTCGTAGTGTTATCGAATCCCAGATTCTGCATTGAGATACTAGTCGTCAATAGTGCCTGCGCCTTGTTGTACAAAGAGCAGTATTGAATAGAAATGATGTTGCCTCGAAAGAATAATGATTGGATAGTATGCTGTGCGATGGAACTCACGAGGAGCAACGTGGCAAAACAAAATATTTGTACCAATCAGGCGGGCCATATTGTTTGCGTGTATATTGTCCAGCAGGTGGTCACTATCACCCGGCATATGTATCATACAGCAGTCACGGCGTTCGGCTCAGGCGGCGAGACTGCCACAGTGACCACAAGCTAAAAGAAGCCCACCTCGACCATTGTACCGACAATGGCCGGGTCTGTATGGATATGGTCCGGGTGCCCCAGAGGACTGTACATTCGAAGTCAGTCATGGTGTTCGATGTGCTCGGAGGCTTCGAAGTGGAAAGCAAGCAGGGGTCCGACGTAGCCCTTGACTTGAAAAAACTGTTGTCTGGCTCTTCTGCAGTGAAGTTGTGCTTTGCTGGAATGAGAAATGAAGTATAGAATGACGGACTGGTGGGCCTCCTCTTCGAAGGACGTTCAAGATTTTTGCAAGATGGCGAAGTGGAAAATGGGCTCCTGTCTGTGGCTTGGGTTCCCATTGCAGATCAGATTGTCTGAAGGTCATATGTCCAGTATCGGCTCTGACTATAGCCCACTAGTGAGCAGTGCGTGGTCGCAGTGGGATAGGAGATGTACCCAAAATGCGTGACCACGAAAGAGCCGAAGACCAGTACTCGCATTCCGGCCTGGACTACGACCTTAGCTTCAGAAGCGACGTGCCTGTTTAGCCTACCTTTGACTCGTCGGTGGCTTACTCATGGTAGATGAAACAATGCTGGATGTCGTTATTGTCGTTGCTTTGTTCATCCTTGCTCCTTGAGGATGATTCCCTAAAGGAGAAGGCACCCGATGTCTCGCAAATGTTCCAGTTGATTGGTAAGCACCCACAGAATTACCTGTAACCTTTTCGACACTGACACCAGCATATGCCTGCGTAGTGCGATTAAAGTATCGAAGTGAAAGGCGTACACTCTCTCCAGGTGGGTCGGCCGACCAAATCTTTGAGCCAGGTTGCCACGTCATTAGTAAGAACGCTGGGTACTTGTTGAAGCTGCCCACATCTACTCGTTCCACACATTGACTTCCTGTCATTTTCTGCTACAGCGGCGTTCTTAACATCAGCGTAGTCAACATGTCATCTGGAACACAGAAGCAGTGGACAGTTCGCGGCAAAGGCGGCTGGCAGGACCTAGTCCTTGATGACCAAGCAGCCATTCCTGAGATTGGTGACAAGGATGTTCTGGTAAAGTGTATGGTTTTCGAGATGGCACATATTCTATTTGACGGCTAAGAAAGGTCATCAGTTTCTGCAGCCTCCCTGAACTATAGAGACCTCGCCATCTCTCAAGGCAAGTATCCATGGCCCACGAAGGACGGAGTAGTACCATTATCCGACGGAGCCGGCGTCGTTGAGTCTGTCGGCAAGCACGTCCACCGCTTTCGAAAAGGCGACAAAGTCATCACGCTATTCAATCAAGGACATCTTGCGGGAAGTCTAGATGCCTACTCGATGACCACGGGCGTGGGTGGCACAGTAGACGGTGCACTTCGCCAGTATGGTGCCTTCGACGAGAATGGTCTGGTCCATATGCCAAGCAATCTCAACTTTCTCGAGGGCGCCAGTCTGAGCTGTGCGGCTTTGACAGCATGGAACGCTCTGTTCGGGCTCAAGAGGCTGACGCCTGGTGATTGAGTGCTCACTCAAGGCACAGGTGGCGTTTCTATATTCGCGTTGCAATTCGCCAAAGCTGCCGGAGCCAGGGTCATCTCCACCACATCTAGCAAGGAGAAAGCTGATCGACTGACCAAGCTTGGAGCCGATCATGTCATCAATTATAAAGAAGATGCGGAATGGGGAGTTTCAGCTAAAAAGCTAACAGGAGGCGCCGGAGTACAGCATATTCTGGAGGTAGGCGGTCCGAACACGATGAAACAATCGCTTGCAGCTATCGCCTTCGATGGCGTAATCTCCATCATAGGGTTTCTGGGTGGCTTCAAGGGTGAGAAGCCTCCGGGTTTCATTGATTGTCTCACGCGCATCTGCACAGTTCGTGGTGTGCTCGTAGGATCGCGACTACAATTTGAGGAGATGAACAGAGCGGTTGAGGCGAACAATATCAAGCCCGTGGTAGACGAGAAAGTCTTCAACTTGGAAGAGGCTCGAGATGCGTATCAGGCGAGCTATCTCCTTCTTAGGCCGGAAGCACAGTCACTGACTTCAACTATAGTACATGTGGGATCAAAAGCACTTTGGCAAACTCTGTATTAGGATCGAATAGGTGTGATGGGCATTGTATGAGCTATGGGGCAGTCATACGTAGCAGGAGGTTTCGTTGCAATCCGAAATCATCAACTCCGCGCCTGCGTTCGACTTGATCGCCAGTTTTGCAAAGCGTAAGTTCCCCTTATTGTAATGACATAAGCAGTGGCAGCGAACACGTAAGTACCACCGAAGATGGGATGCGAAGATAGCCTGCGCCACACAAAGCGTTTAGTGCCTGGGAAAAATGTTCGAGTCCCACAAGGACAGCTCTCATGGAGAGAGCTTGATTGACAAGCCCATGGCTCGAACGACAAACGGCAAATATGCTCAAGGCCCTTTTCTTACCTGTAAAGTCAAGCTGGCCGACTTGTGTTGCAGCATCGGCTGATCAGAAGATCAGCGGCACTTGGGTTTGTCAGTGCGGGTGAAGATGCGATCTACTTTCCGCATTGCCTTGATCGACTTACTGAACCTCATTGTAAACAAGCAACATCACATTCTCACACTTGTTGAGTCAGCCTAAGCAACCTTTTGGGATGCGCACTCCATATCAGATGTTTACAGCCACTTCTGATCTGGACCTCTTCGACAGATCGCAAGAGACATGAGCAGAGATCTTGAGCGGTGGGACAAAGCCCACCGGATCCTGTTTGCGTCCATGTCCAAAGCCTACGATGGCAGCTTTTTGAACCATCTAGAACATGACCCTACGAGCTATTGAGAAGCCCTACTCGTCGAGCAGCCTCGCAGCAAAGCTGGACTACCAACTGTGGACCCAAATCTGGACTACAGATGGGTCGGGGAGCGTTGGCCTAGCATCCTTGTCACCGTCCTCTAAGCCATCGAACATCCTCAAATAGAGGAACCGCAGGATATCGACATGAGCAAGCTCGTGGCATGGAAGATACGACAGGATAACTGCCACAAAAGCTAATGTTGGGTTCTTGAGTGATCAGAGCCGCCGGGAGGTTGTACAGCGCGGCCCCAGACTCCTACTCCGCCACATCATCAGGTTGCATAATGAAGGCTATCTCAGCCTTTCCCGGGTCGACAAGTCGCTGAGCTGCGTGGAGAGACTGAATGCTGTGTTAGGCATACTTCTCGTAAGTCCGGGTTTTCTTTCTCCTTCCGATCACTTCTTCGAACGCTGATAGAATTCAAACAGGAGTATCCAGAGATCGGATCTATTGCTTTGCGTTGCCAGGCCATAGCGGCGATCGTCTTTGATCCACGGTACCTTGCTGCTCAGCTGTATCGCCACTGGCTTAGTGGACCCGCGTCCGGTGAGAAGTCCATGACCAGCACGTAGGAAGAGGGCGAGGCGTCAGGGAGCAGTGGACCGAGCTGCAGCTGTGTCCGAAGGCGGCGAGATTTCGCGGAGTCGGACACGTGGGGAGGCTACGACTATGGTCGCAAATTCCAGAGTCCGATGATCGTGATCCAAGGGATGATAGGGACCAGCCGAGATCAGTCCACGACGGCGGACCGGAAGTGATATAATAGAACGTCCCGCAAGCGGCTGGGAGCAAGAGTAAGACGCGAGTGGACAGCGAACAGCAAGGGCGCCCGGACGTCCGAGGATGCACCGTGTGAGATCTAGTGAATAGCGGAACACTTGCGTTTCGGGTTCGATGGATGGTGGAAGGCATATTTTTCTTCAAACTCGCAAGCTATATACAAGAACATCAACGACCCACAAAAATATCGCGCCAGACACCAGCCCGCTATGCTCCACACGTCAATGTCAATGTCAATATCAACATCATACCAAGCCACAGACATCTAGATAAACCTCTATTCATCCTCCTCAACCTCAGCAGTCTAGGAAAAAGTCAGCATTATCATCACAACTCGTCACAACAAACCGCACGACTTACATCATCATGAAAATCCCTCCCCTCCCTCGTAGCCTTAATCATGCCAATCCTGATAACAAAATCCCCAAATCTCTCCCCTTCATTCCTCTCTAGCGCATACCGTTTAAGCAACGGCTTCATAATCTCCAGAATCTCCTCCTCCTTGATCGAAGATCTGAAAAGCTTATTCAACCTCTGCCCGTGATAGCCGCCACCAAGGTACATATTATAAGCTCCATAGGCTTTACCCACAAAAGCGACTTCAGCGAGCCAAGGTCGTGCGCAGCCGTTCGGACAACCCGTCATGCGCATGACGATGCTCTCCTGTCTGAGGCCGTTCTCCTCAAGACATCCTTCGAGCTTGGTCACGAGTTCGGGGAGGTAGCGTTCCGACTCCGCCATAGCGAGGCCACAAGTCGGGAAAGCGACACAAGCGCTCGAGCTCAACCGCAGAGCAGAGAAGTTAGTGTTGTCCAGCTTGTACTTCTTCAGCATCGCCTTGGTCTCCTCTAGCTCCTCGGAAGGAATGTTCGACAGGATCAAATGTTGATTGCCAGTCAAGCGGAATTCGCCCTTCGTAACCTTGGCGATTTCGCGGAGACCGGTCTTCATTGGGAACTCGGCCGTGTCTTCGATTCTACCGTTCTCGATGAACATGGTGAAGTGGTTGAGACCCCTCTCATCCTTCTGCCATCCAAAAGTATCAATATTACTCTCGAAATGGAACGGCTTCGGCTCCTCGAACTTCTCACCCCACAGCTCCTCGACTTGTCCCTTGAAGACATCAAGGCCCATATCATCAATCGTGTACTTTAGCCTGGCATGCTTCCTGTTCGTGCGATCACCATTGTCGCGCTGTACGAGCATAATCTTCTCGCAGGCGATATGTACAGCATCTCTATCCACGTATCCGAACATGCGGCCAGTTTGAGGGTACGTCTTCTTCATGTTGTGCGTGACGCCCATGCCGCCTCCAGCCATCAGGTTGAACCCCTTCAGATGACCATCTTCACCCTTGATAGCGATTAGACCGATGTCGTGGGCGTAGACGTCGGTGTCGTTGTGTGGTGGGATGGCGATGGTGATCTTGAACTTTCGTGGAAGGTAGGTGGGACCATACATCGGCTCGAAGTCCTGGACCGCATTACCAGCAACCTGGACGTTCTTGTCGTTATCATCCTTGAGCCAGATTTCGTGGTACGCGGTTGTGCTCGGAAGCAGATGATCCGAGATCTTTTTCGCCGATGCGTGGGTCTCACGGTGTAGCTCACTTAGCTCTGGTAGCGAGGAGCACATGACGTTCCTGTTCACGTCGCCACAAGCGGCGATGGTAGTCATAAGCGCCTTGTTGATGCCTTGCATAGCGGGCTTTAGCTTGCCCTTGACCACACCGTGGAATTGGAAGGTCTGTCGGGTGGTGAGCTTCATTGTCTCGTTGCCGAGCTCAGTAGAGATAGCGTCCATCTGCTGCCACTGCAACGGTGTCGCAACACCGCCAGGTAATCGACATCGAATCATGAAAGAGTATGCTGGCTCCAGGCCTTGCGCCTTGCGCTCGTCTCGCAGATCACGATCATCCTGCATGTACGTGCCATGAAACTTAGTGAGCTGCTGATCGCCTGCCGAGATAGCACCGGTGCTTGCATCCTGTAGACCCTCTTCGATCGTACCTCGCAAGAAGTTCGATGCAGCCTTGATATCCTCGTTGGTGATTGGTGGCGGCTCGTCAGGAATACCCTCGACATTGCCTACCCCCATAGCATCCCACAACTTTGGTTCCCACTCGCCATAGCCAGTCTGATATTGATCCGGATCTTGGTCGTCTCCCAGACCAATATCGATGATCTGCTTGCCACCAAGTGCTTGCAGACGTGCGAAGATATCCTTGCCAGGCTTATTATAGTAGTGCTTGTCCTCTTTTCGTGGCCAGTAGTGGCTGTCACCCAGAGCAAACACAGTGAATTTAGTGTTGGCGAGATCCAAATCGGTACTCGTCTTGACACCTTCCCAGAAGTTTCGTCCGTTCTGTGGGAACTCACCCTGGCCAGCTGTTGCGGTGATAAGAACGACGTTCTCCTCATTTGGCAGATCCTCAAGCGGGAAGTCGTCCATAGCCATGCACATCGTCTTCAGACCTCGCGCCTTACCTCGCCGCGCCAGTCGCTTAGATAAGTTCTCGGCGTTGCCATTGTCGGACGCGAACAGAATAGTCATCGGAGCACCTTGCAGACCCTCAAGCAGAGCCTCGTAAGCATCCTTTGCCTTCCTCTTCTGCACCTTCCTCACCTCACTACCGTAAGACTCAGAAAGATGCGCATGGAATTGCGGATGCCGTCTCATAAGCTGACTCATATGGTTGTCTCTCCGCAAGAACTCCTGCAACTCCTTCTTGATGCGCTCGGAATCGAGCTTGAACGCCTCCTCGCCCTTCTCTTCTGCCTTGGGATCCCATCGGTATAGAGGCCAATATCCGAGATCGACTGCCTTCTTCGTCTCTTGTAGGACGGCGAGAGGGCTGTCGTCCTCACGATTGTACGGTAGATATGCCATGATCACAGACGGACCATCGAAAGCCTCTGCCTCCATCATCGCTTGTAGGACTTGCGTGTATGAGCTGTATACAGCGCAGGATGCAACGTAGGCGTTACCGAAGTTCATGGCGTAGAGACCAATATCCTTCTTTCTCCGTGCGGCGTCTTGGGCGGCGCGCTCGCTGTATGGCGTAGAGTCGACAATGAGCATATTCACATTTTCGCCACTGGCCAGGACGTGGTGTATACCACTGTTTCCAAGATCATAAGCCCATGCATCGGAACCGACAAGCCATTGCGACTCCTTGTAGAACAAACCCTTTGATCTGAGCAACTTCGAGGCGGCGGATGAGCCATCAATCGAGAGTCTTTGGATCACCTCGGGAGCAAGCTTGTTCGCTTTCTCAGCATCTGTTGCGGAAAGCGCCCACTGCGAGAGCCACTTCTGAGGATTATCGGTTGTGAAACCGCGAGTCTTGGCCGCAGCCTGCACCTCGGACACGAATCGCTGTCGGTGCTGCTTTCGCGCCAATAACGAGCCAAAGCCGTACTCTGGGCTGGACTTGATGCCTTGGTCCTCAACGCCCGCGCTCTTTGACGTCAGAGCGTTGGCGATGTGTAGTCGTTCGCTAAAGAGCTGGTCTAGGATCTTCATGTATGCATTCTCGAGCTTGGGCTGGCTAAGCTGGAACTCGTTCTGCACGCTTGTACCCCCAGTTCTTGGACCCCCATGCTGACCTACCTCCAGATTCTGAATGGGCGACTGCGAGAGAAGGTTCTGAAAGATGCCAGACAGCGCTTGTGTGATCGTCGTGTACTCCAGATAGCCCAACTGGTAGCCGACAATCGTAGGTGTCTGATGAGAATCAGATGCTTTGAGCGTCATCAACACATCCAACAGTATCGGGCCCCATTTGGTCGTCCGTCTTCGCACCTGCTCGAGCACAGCCAACCTCTTCACACTCCGTGGAAGTGCTTCTGTCAATCGCTCGGCCAGCCATGGTCTGTAAAGCACAGGTGTGATAAGTCCAACATTCCGGAAGAAATCAGCCTGAGTAGCAGACTGGAACTCAGCAGCGAACAAGCCCGGATCCGAGCCGAACAAGAACAGTGCGCTCTCCGCATTGGCTGGCCCAGTGTAGTTGAAAGCGCTGTACTTCCTGCCCGTCTGGCTGCGAATCTGAGACCAGATTGACTCACAGATGAAGTCGATGTCGTCTGAGCTCACCGGCTTCGGCTGAGAGTCCACGGTGGTCGCCGACTCGGCCTCCGATGCACCAGAACTGCTATTCTTGCGATCTGATGACGAAGACGAGGCGCTAGACTGATCGTGTGGGCTGGTGGCACCAGATACACCATTGACGGCTGGTAAAGGAGGTGCCGCGGCACCTTCACTAAGACCAATATTTCGCACTTGTGGTCGTCCTTCGCTGACGTATAAGGATGTGTCATCGCTGCTCATCGACTGGTACTGCCTTGCCAGATTCGTGTCCAACACCTCCGTCACTAGCTGCCGGCTCTCATGAGCGATTGGCTGATCGGCCTTGGAGTTTGCTGCATCGAAGAAATGTATCACACCCTTGCCACTTCTGATCGCTAGTGCATGTGCTGTAAGAGCCATATCCTGCGCCTCTTGCAACGAGTTGCTCTGCAAGAACGTAAAGCCCACATTGCGGATACTCGTGATGTCGCTGTAGTCTGGGAAGCCGGCCGGGTGCAGACTGGCGTGGATGACGACAGGGTATTGTGCTAGTCGGTAGAGATGCGGGATGCTCTTGATCAAGATGCTACTGTCAGTCGTGACGGTCGTGATCTTACCACTCCGCACAGGCTGGTAGAGGGAGAGTAGAGGGTCGGCATTGTGGCGGACGTGCTGTATTTCTGGTACGTCCTTACAAATCAAGCTCGAGGCCTTGTTGTCGGCGTACTGACGGAGGAATTTGGAGAACTCGCTGTCGGTAGAGAGGGAGGGCTGGACGGAGACGATGACATCGGAGGAGAGGTAGGCGATGCGGGCGACTGTGTGAGCGGCCTGGTTAGTGATGCTGCATTCGTCTCATCAATAATGAGACGATGGTGGGGTGATTCTTACCAGCCTCTCCTACGCCCAGAACCTGTGCCATGGTGGAGTGTGTGGTCTATAATGGAGCGAGTGGGTGACTACGATTGTTATCGCATAGTCATATGTAGTTTGCAACGAAGGGGCGAACTGCTGGCAGGATCGAGCAGCCTATGATCCGGCTTCGATCTGCAACAATAATAAAAATGCCCTTACAGTAGTAAGCTTTCGGCAATATGACTTTTGCCATCTGTAGCGCTTTTTTGTCTCGCTTATGATTGGTTCGATTCCATCTACATTCCACATTGAGCGATGGCGCCATTCGCCTCTCGGCTGCGATGTCGCTTGTACTTGGCATATACTGTAGAGCATGAAATTAAGTGAATGGCAAATCGTCCAGGTCGCCAACAAGCCTCTACCACTATGGTCCCAACGGCGACGTGCATCAAACTCAGGAGTGAATCCTGGAACTGCCATTGTGCTTGTGCCTTGGTAAGTTGCTGTATTATGCGGCTAGCGCGAGCATGTTATGTAGACAATGCTGTTGTGCGTATATGTACCACTCTGTAATTTGTACAGAGACGTCTTTTTATAACAAATGCTACGGTCTTGTACCTCCGGATACGCATGCGACGTTTCGGCGCCGAACTTGGACGTGAGCCGAGTTGATGTGGTTGGTCTGTCCGGACACACACGACGACGACGACCGAACGGCTGAGCGGCGAAGCTGTACTCGTGTCGAAAAACATGCTTATTACAATGTGACCTGTGTATGCAGCGTGGCAGAATATTGGAGACGCATTTCAGTAGCTCAAACTGTTGTGAGTCGCAAGGACCTACTGCCGATGAGGAGGTCGCTTGCCTTTGGCTTCAAAGCCACCAACCCTTGGATGCAATGCCGCTTGTCTTAGTATGCGAAGGATGAAGTGAATGGCATTTTATTAAGTGGACATACGGCCACAATATTATTAGTACAATCTGCCGGAGGTCTTGACTTATACATAGTCAGAGCATAGCAGCTTGATGGTATGGGCGCGGCCCTTAGACGCGTACATGTAGACAAGGCATATCGACAAGAATTATGATAAGACTGTGCGTCAAAAAGACAAAAACATACAGCAGCAGGCATTCGCCAGTCGTCACCGACCTGACTACTACTCTACCGGTCCGCGGCTTAAGTACAGGAGAGCGGACGGGATCCTCTGTTTTCCGCGGCCTATGGCCGTATGTGATATTGTCAGTAATCTTTGTAACATATATTTCTTTCTATTACCTACTAGCCCAAGACGGGACTTCGAGGAGATTAAAGCACCGCCAGGTTCGTAGCGGATACTATTGCATACGATAGTTGCAACGACGAAGAACATAGGCGTACGTACTAGTTCTAAACGGCTCTCGCGTTTGTGCGGAAACTTAGGTTTCCAACGACTAGGATTGGGTGCAACTATAAGCGCATCGTCTTCGCCCCTGATTGCCGTTGTGTGGCAGAGAGGGGCACCTCAAGCTTCACGCTCATCCAAACTTCCTCACATCACGGCCTAGAACCTACATAGCGCAGACGACATGGATCCTGCACGTGCACGAGGATGCGCTGCAAACGTGTATATCACAGGCGGGCAGCCGGTCGTGCAAATGCAAGTATCATCGCTCCATCTCCGTCTCCTTCCCAGCCTTCAGCGCCATCATGCCTAAACCCTTCAATACCATTCCCTCAACCTCATCCTTTAACCCCACCCCCTTCACCGTAAATGTCTCCGAGCCAGATCTACAGTCCTTCCGCCAACTAGTGGCGCTCTCCCAGATCGGCCCGGAGACGTACGAGAACCGGGTTACCGACGTGAAAGATCTGACCAGCTACGGCATCAAACGGTCATGGCTTGCGAACCTCAAAGACCACTGGGCGACGACGTACGAGTGGCGGAAAATGGAAGAGAAGATCAACTCGTTCCCCAACTTCAAGGTCGAGATTGAGGACAATGGGTTCGGGTTCGAGGTGCACTTCGCGGCGCTGTTTAGTAAGAAAAAGGATGCGGTGGCGTTGCTGCTGTTGCATGGGTGGCCAGGGTCATTCTTGGAGTTCCTGTAAGAGAAGTAGTGTAATTCTATGCTGGTGTAGAGCTGATGAGAGCAGCGGCGTTTTGAACGTCTTTCGCACCAAATATCCCGAAGACGAATTACCCTACCACATCATCGTGCCCAGCCTACCTGGGTACTGTTTCTCCAACGGCCCGCCGCTAGATCGTGACTTCATCATCGAGGACGTTGCCCGCATCATGGATAAATTGATGACCGGTCTAGGGTTTTCCGCATACGTAGCTCAAGGCGGCGATCTGGGAAGCTACATCGCACGTGTACTAGGCGTTCAGCACGCTGCGTGTAAGATGGTGCACCTCAATCTATGTATTGGCGTGATGCCAGAGAGCGGAGAGGAGGAGCAGGCGCTGAATAGTAGGGATCAGGCGGCAGTGAGGAGGGCGCGGGACTTCACGAACATGGGGTCTGCGTACGCACGATTTCATGGGACAAGGCCGAGTACGATTGGACTCGTGCTGTCTACATCTCCTGTGGCGTTGCTCGCTTGGTAAACACAGCACCCTCCCTATCTTACCACTGCCACACCCGAACAAGTCGAATGACTGACCTTTGTGATCTTTATGGGTCTAGGTTCGGCGAAAAGTTCCTCCAATGGTCCGACGAATCGCCCCCGGACGATGAGATCCTCGACTCCATAACACTATGGTAAGACATCAGACGATAGGGAAGTCCGCGGACCTCTTAGCTCCTACACGATGTTCAAGAGCACGAGCTATTTCAACCCCTTCTAGACTCCCCTACCTCTCTGCCTATATTCGAGACATTTGCTGACTCCCTCTCCTATCACATATAGGTGGTTCACGAAGTCCTTCCCACGCGCCATCTACCCGTACCGCCAGCCCTTCGGTCCAAAGCCCACTTTCTTCCATCCAGAGAAGACTTGGTTCATCGAGAAACCATTGGGATACTCGTGGTTCCCGAAGGATTTGGCGCCGGTGCCCGTGGCGCTTGTTGCTAAGGTGAGTTGGAACCAGTTGAAGGAGTCTTGGTTCTGGCAACCCTACTTCTCTCGACTCCCTGAAGATCCTTCGACAAGTAGAGCGATCTATGGAGGCTAACTATCTTGATTCATCAGGCGGGAAATCTAGTGTGGTCACGCAAACATGAGGGAGGTGGCCACTTCGCAGCGATGGAAAAACCCATGCAATTTGCGACGGACATGGAGGATTTTGTAGCACAGGAGTGGCCGACTGTTCAGGGGGAGTAGATGTTCGCCAGATGCTAGAATAGCATACTACCATGGGTTTGAACGACCTGTCCATCAGGCGGTGCAAAAGACCAACTCAATGTTATCTCATCATCTCCACTGTGAAAAATATCGGCGTCAAAGAGACTTGCATGTCAAGTCGGTGACATTTTTTTCGGAAGGACGACATGCGAACTCATCGGCTGCATGCAATGATGGAAAAGACAGCTCCATGATGGTAAAGTGCTGGAGACCCAGAATCGCTCGATTCTTTCGCGGCTGCACTGGCAGAATTAAAGCATCCTTTCGACCCAGATTTGCTGTCCACCCAGCACAGCCTAGACCTGTTCGAGGCGGAATGCTCTCCGTGGGGCGAAGTGGTCTGGATTCTGTCCTTGTCCGTAT
This sequence comes from Recurvomyces mirabilis, assembly GCF_035927965.1. Lineage (NCBI taxonomy): Eukaryota > Fungi > Ascomycota > Dothideomycetes > Mycosphaerellales > Teratosphaeriaceae > Recurvomyces > Recurvomyces mirabilis. The sequence continues at coordinate 232,544 of NW_027041937.1, read as the reverse complement.
GAGTTTACCCAGTATTAATCTACAGCTCAACATCCAAGCCAGATTTGGTGTCAGCATCGCCCCCGTCTGCATCGGTTTCGGAGTGATGTCTGACACTCTCCAGCATGTTGTTCTCTCGTAAGAGAGCAAGAGCGTCAACATACCCATCACTAGCGATGCAGACCCTGTTTTGTTGCATCTCGATGTCGTCTTTTGAGCCAGAGACGCAAAGACGGTCTAAGACAGCTCTCAACTCTCGGTGTACCGTGGTATCCGCCTCCAGTAGTGTTTGTGAGCTGTAGAAATGTGTATGGCCAAGCTGTCAGCTGCGTGCAAGGATCGTATCGTGCATGGAGTGCGATATCGCCGTTTCGAGTGGTGGTAAGCCTGTTTGGGCTGTAATACCGTTTGGGCGCGTCATCTTCGCCTCAGTGTCCAGTGCCGGAAAGCACATCGGCATTTTGGAAACCGCGTGAGATCTCTAACACTGTAGCAGAGTGGAGTATGTACGACTCAAAGCAAGTCGAATGGATGCGATGGCGGCGTGCACAGACATACGACCACCAGCGTGCGCAGTACAGTACAGCATTAGCTTCTATTTGAGGTGAGCCATTACTACTGAATTGCAACAACTGCAGAATTGGCGTCGCTTCTCGAGAATGCTGTCACGGCTGTCCTCTTCCAGTGCCTCATTGGCTTATTTTGGCTCATATGTCTCTGCCAGCAGTTCGCTGTGAAGCACTTGCTGCCTAGAGCAGTTGTACCACCTCTGTATGGCCTCTTTCCAAGGCTTCCTGGAGGGCATTGCCATAGTATCCGCCCTGGGCATTGACATCAGCGTCCTTGTCTAGCAGCAGCTGCACTACGTCTATGTGGCCTTGGTGTGACATAATCGAGCGATGGCCCCGTCCCCACCGACCACAATATGCTGGACTGGGATTCTATGGGCGGATAGTATGAACAATTTACAGTACCAACAGAGTCCTTCTACGCTGGTCCATTACGGCTACTGCCGCCCGAGCTGGGTCCTAAATATGAGCAGTCCTGCCACCCTTCGCTGAGTGACCAGCGCCAATTCGTAGGTTTTCCATCGCGCTCGAGATCTTCCCGCAACCGACGAAAGCCGTCCACACCGAGCGGATCATAATTAGGCCGACCAAGCTCGTTCGTAGCGACTGGGGCTGTAGCGTCATCCCAGCTCTGCCACTTCATGGACGACATATCGAATCTTTGCCATGTCGAGGGTCCGTCGCCCGGCCATATGTTGTGGGAACGGAAGACCAACCGTCGAGACTCGTATTCGTCTATGGGGAGCGGTACATTGGGCCAGCGACCCACGTTGTGCATAGGCATCAAGGTCTCTGGTGATATCTGTCCTAACACGAACGAGAGCTCCACGGTGCAATCTCGCACCAGGAGCGCTTCGTAGAGATCCCAAAGTATACCTAAAGTAACTTGAATCTTGCCGCTTCGACACGTCCCGTGTCCTCTCCGCCTGGGATTAGTAGTGCCTGATCTAGCGTGGTAGTTCGTGTTCGAGCTCTTCCATTTGTGGGCCCATTCCAGTTGCACCATTGGGGGTTGCGAAGCGTACATACGCCGCCAAGACGCTTCTGGTCGCGCGAATGCTCGCCGAGCTGCTGCTGTCTGGTGGAGGCCATGGCGTGTGCAAGGAAGTCTGTGCAAGTCCCGATATCTCACGGCAGCAGTCTTGGTCTCTCGTAGCTCATCCTCTACCCCGAGAGTCTGATTGGACGTAGATATGATGCAGCCGAAATGACTAAACAGAATCGGATTTAGCGAAATGTCGAATGGATCCTGGTTTAAGCCAGAAGCAGGATGTGAGGGCAGGAGAAACATCGATCTCTGAAGCTCTTCGGAATCCTCGATAATACGGCGAAATTTTTGGCACAACCTAGAGATTGTAACGAGTGTTGCAGTATCGGCTTGCGAGAGTAATTGTAGGATCAATTCATCCAGTACATAGAATTTGGCGCATGCTGCCATCGTCGGATCAGTAGCTAGAGGTCGCTCCGTCTAGTCGATGTATTTCCTCGATGTAATCGTTGAGACACTCTAGGTTAGTTCTTTAATTCTATAATCCGAGCTATTACTAAGTCCTCATGTACCCGATAGTCTGATGCTATCGTGAACACATACCTATGTTGCGGGTTTCAACAGGCAGAAAGTCCGGAACCGGGGAATCTGCCTGCCCAAGGTTCGGCGACACAGTCATGTGACCTCGCTCTAACGTGAGCGGGAATAGACCGTGTGGTGGCCCAACTTCCAGCATTCTGGAAGTCGCTGTATCGGCGTCGAGGGAACTTGTTCCGTCCGCTCTTCTGTACTTAAGCCGCGGATCGGTAGAGTAGTAGTATGGTGGGTGACCACGTGCGAGTGCCTGCTGCTGTATGTTTTGCCTTTTTGCCGTGAGGTATGATCTAGAGGTCCAACTACGTTCTTCGAGTTCTCAAGAATGGTAAGATATTACTTGGTCGTCTTCGAAGACATTGCATATCAGCTGCGACCAGTCATTGTTCAATGATGGCGATGGCGATAGCTTTTTGATTGGGTAACACGAGAAGGATATACCACACAACCTATCACTTCCCCTCCCGAGTCAACCTCCCCACCGCCTCCTTCACCACCCTCTCCTGATACTCCTCCCAACACTGATAAAGACTGACAAACTCCTGCACAGCATCAACCACACTCTCCATCTCCACCCTCGACTCAGCCAGCCAATCCACCAACTTCCCGAGTTTCGGACCCGCCTGCTTCAGTCCCGCAATCCCCGCCATAGCACTCTGAGCCGCTCCAGCACTCAAAGCCGCCACTCCTGCCGGCGACGAAGGGCCAGAAGAGGAATGCGCTTGTAGTCCAGCCGGTTGACCCGCGGGCCGGAGCACGACAGCGAGGAAGATCGCAGCGATGGCCATAACATGCGGTGGGTAGAGGAGCGGCAGATCAGTAACGAAACAATCATTGACCACACTCCCCGCCAACACCATCTCCTCCGAGCTCAGCCCAAACAGCCCTCCAAACTCCGTCAAGATCCGATAAGGATGATGCACAATCAATCTACTCTGCAGGGTCGAAATCATCGCAAACTCACACTCCCCTATCTTCCCCGTCTCATTAGCATGTAATTCCGGCCATAACCTGGCCGCTTCTCCTAGCACGAGCCTGATATGCTGCGGTGACTCCTCCATTTTACAGGCTAGATACAATGCCGTGGCCATGATGAGGTAGGGGTTCGTTTTGCGGATCTCGATCCGGAGGTAGAAGCGTTTGAGGTAGATTTGGGCCGTGGCAACGGATTGTTGGCGGAGGTTAAGACGGCGAGCGAGTTTTTGGAGATGCGTTTGGAGGTAGATGTTTATGTGGCGCGGGTCGGGGAGGGGGTGTTTGGTGGCGAGGCCGGGGTTGGAGGCGGTGAGGTTGCGGCGGATCTCGGTGAGTTCGGGTTTGGTGAAGGTCCAGTGTTTGGCTTGGGTGGAGTCCCAGTAGTTTGATGCCATGGTGATGGAGGCTCAGCTACGTCTGGAAGATGAGGCCTGCTTTGGATGCTGCTTTCGTATTGCTCCGCACTATGTCAGGTCCTTCCTGCTAGACAATCGGGCCTCTGGTTACGAATGTGCTAGGTCCGATAATTTGCCAGTGTCGTGATACAGGCACACTCTGGATATCCCCCTCTCGGACAGGCCGCTTGAGGAGATATGTGATATTGGAGCCTGATAACGCCACTTGCTGCGTGGCATATTGGACGGTAGGCCTTCGTGCGGAGTCATTTCAGCTCACGGCGTCATATTTCGAGATCGCTATTGATACCACACGATGATGGTTCCGTTATTATTGATGATGATGAAGTGATCGTATCGTTCATGATAAGATGTTGATCTTGGTCTTCACATGTCAAGAAGCTGAAGCTCTCCACTTTCCGTAGGGCTGAAGAATTGGGCCGCAGAGCCGAGCTTGAGATGGTGGAAAGCTTCACGTCACAGGAAAGATGGTGAGGAGATGAGCTGCAGGAACGAGCCGACCTACCAATATTCCCACAATACAAACGCTACTGGACACACGATATACCCACTCGTTATATCACCTTGGAGGAATAGCAGAGTCTACAATATCTACGCACCTCGGCAGCAGCAGCAGCAGACCTAACCAGCACAAACCTCACATCTCAGCCATGAAGCCACGATAAGAGCAGTACAACAGTGACAGCACTCATGGATGGCGAGTCCAGCCAAGAACGCGAAGCCCGCCTCCGAGCCCTCTGGCGTCGCCTCGACACCCGCAAACAGAACAAACTCGACCTCCCCGCCCTACAAGATGGCCTTCGCGCTATCGACCACCCGCTTAAAGATGCCACGAGTCTCATCCGCGATATGCTCACGGCATGCGATATCAATCACGACGGGGAGATAACCTACGACGAGTTCGATCGCTTCTGCATCGAGACGGAACGGCAATTACGGACGTTGTTCGATAGTATGGATCGCGATCATAATGGGAAGCTGGATAAGAGTGAATTAGCCTCTGCATTTGACCGAGCAGGTGTGCTGGTATCGAATGCGCGACTGGATCGATTCTTTACCTATATCGATAAGAACCATGACGGGAACATCGATTTCAGCGAATGGAGAGGTATGTTATCCTCATAACCTTAAAGCAAGCTCCCACACCCACCACGTGGGAGACGACTTACAGGGACTGACTCACGCTCTACTTCTTACTCTCCAGATTTTCTCCTCTTCATACCCGCATCCGCGCCAGGCTTAAATGCCGTCTTCAACTACTACACCTCCGCGCACAAACTCACGGCGGAAGGCGATGTGCAGATGACCGACCAAGCAATAAATGGTGCCGGTATGACTTTTGATTTCCTTCGAAATATGATGTTTGGTGCTATTGTGAAGCTTGTCCGGCCTACATCTGCAATATCTCTTCCAGCATCTGCACATTCGCCACCAGTATCATCACAACCTCCACAAGACCAAGAACATGACTACGAAGCATTATCTACACCACCAAACTACAACCCCGAAATGAAGACCTTCGAACAACGACCTCACCAACCCACCGACCTTGCATCAGAAGACCCACACATGCCTCTCAAACCCGCCCGCCGGAAACTCCTCCACCACTCCAGCCCACCCATCAATAACCGCAGCGAAGAAGACACGGAGCTCGTAGAATCGTATGAACCCGTCACGCTAACCGACTTGGTGCCGGATGTAGGCTACTTTGTCGCCGGCGGCTTGTCCGGTATCACTAGTCGAACCGTGACGGCGCCGCTCGATCGGCTGAAGGTGTATCTGATAGCGCAGACGGGGAATGCGCAGGCGGCGGTCGAGGCGGCGAAGAGTGGGAAGGCGGTCAAGGCTACGCAGCAAGGGGCTAGGACGCTTTGGAAGGCGGTGGGGAAGTTGTGGGCGGCGGGTGGGGTTAGGAGTTTGTTTGCTGGTGAGTTGTGGCAAAGTCTGGAGGGAGCGAGGTGAGGGTTTGCTGATGTGATGGTAGGCAACGGGATCAATGTGGTTAAAGTCATGCCCGAATCAGCGGTCAAATTCGGTTCATACGAGGTAGACGGACTCCTTACCCCAAGCATATTTGGCATCAGCTAATCATTTCTGGTACAGGCTTGCAAAAGAGCAGTAGCCCACATGGAAGGCCACAACGACCCAACCAACATCTCCCAACCCTCCCAATTCGTCGCCGGCGGCGTTGCAGGCATGATCTCCCAAGCCGTCGTCTACCCCCTCGACACTTTGAAATTTCGCATGCAATGCGAGACCGTCCCCGGAGGCCTCCACGGCAACAAACTCCTCCTCACCACCGCCGCCAAAATGTGGCGAGCCAACTCCATCTTCGCCTTCTACCGCGGCCTTTCTATGGGATTGGTCGGTATGTTCCCGTACGCCGCCATCGACCTCTTCACTTTCGAGACCCTGAAACGCCGGCTCGTGGCAAGGAATATGAAGATGTATGGGTATAAACACGAGGAGGATGCTCTGCCGGGCAATTTCACCTTGGCGCTCATGGGTGGTTTTAGTGGGGCTATTGGGGCTAGTATTGTTTATCCCATCAATCTGCTGCGTACTAGGTTGCAGAGTCAGGGGACGGCGAGCCATCCGAGGACGTACACTGGTATTGTTGATGTTACGCGCCAGACGATTCGGGGCGAGGGGTGGAGGGGGTTGTTCAAGGGGTTGACGCCGAATTTGTTGAAGGTTGTGCCGGCTGTGTCAATTGTGAGTTTTTGACTTGATGTGGGATACAGTGTGGGTGTGGTGATTTCATGCTGACGATTGTCTGTGCTAGACTTATGTCGTCTATGAGAATTGCAAGAAGGCGCTGCATCTCCACTGATGACAAGACGACACAAATCCGAGTCGACTAAAGCGACCATATGAGAACGATCCTTGGCATGGCGCGGCGGTGGATGGAGTGTTCAAGTGAGGAATCATGTGCTGTTCGACTGCTAGATGATATCGCACTTCCTGCAAGGCGCTATGGTGTACGAGAGCTGGGTTATCTTGCCTAGAAGCTCATTTGCGGAGGTTCACGGCCCGGATTACTTTCTGTGTATTGCAGTGGGAGTGGGATCCTGCATAGCGTGCCGACTGTCTTGTAAATACCTGGTGTATGAACCTAAGAACACCACACTTCCTGCTCTTCGTGGTAACATCAAACAGGGTCACGTGGGTCGCGCGAAAGACGCGTCAGCGGAAAGCCCCCGCACCGCGTCTACAACCTCCAGCTTCAACATTGCCTCTCTTGATCCAGAACACATCCACAGCAGAACGAACTCGACCTCAACACAAGACACGACTCAGCCGACCATCATCGCAAGCGCTACGGATCCGGCTCTATCCACTCTCTCGAACTTTCAAGACATCCCGCAAAAACAAGCAATCCTCTCCACCCGAAAACAAACCAAAAGCACATACCCCCCCCCATGACATCCTCGCACCCATCAGTCCTTCGCGTCTAACGCTTAGACAACGGTTCCCCACGGCCGCGCTCTTGTCTGCTCACAACACCGTTCTGCGACAGTCATTGAGCATCGCCCTCATTACCATGTCAAAGACGCGTGGAGTGCAGTGCGGAAGTGGATGTTGGTGTGGGTGATGCTTAACCCTAAGCGATTTCCCTCGGTTTCTATCTTACAAGTTTCGTGGTCCTCTGCCCTGCTTTTCTTCTGAGGGGAATGAAGCTGCTGGTTTCTCCGATTAGTTCTTGCGGATCCTGATGCTGTGCTGGCTTTGCGGCTGGTAGGGCTGAGGGTGAGTTTGGAGCGAAAGGGTTGCTGGAGTGGTCTGGTGCTTTGCTTTTGTCTTCTTCTTCTCATGTTTTGAGGAGGAGTGGCATGAGTACGGCGGTAATACGGTGGTCTCATGCGTCGGTTTGGTAAGACTCTCTCAGGAGGCGCGCGTCGAGGCTGCTGGCTGGACTTTATGCTCTGATCTTTTTTGTGGTAGCTTTTGGTGGTATTGTATTGGATGAGGAAGATTGGGAGAGAGGAGAAGAGTGCGTGTCGGGCTTTCTCCTTGTGAGATGGTCTTTAGGATCTTCACATGCTGCGACGCTTGGTCTTGGGAGGTCTGATTTGTGGTTGTTTGAGTCTGCTACGCTGGATTTTGAGATGCAAGGTTCTGCGTCTGTGGCTGACGAACGGCATCAGCATCTTCAGTGATGTCTGCTGTGGCAAGAAGACTCTGATGGTGGCCTGATCTTGAAAAGACGATCGGAAGAACATGACAGCACGCTTTCACGAGCGTCCAGGCCAACATACAGACTGCGCAGATTGGCTTGTCTTCACATTGGCTTCGTAGCACACTCGTCCGAACCATGCCAAAGCATTAGCGAGGTGCATCGGGCTTACGTACAGAGACGAGCCATGATGCGCGGTCACCCAACGGCATGTCATAGTTCCTGCACTCCTTTCGTCCTTGCCAAGTCAGCCTGCTGTCGTTGTTAGACAGCTGCAGCGGGTGCCGTGAGACATCACAGATTCACAATCCCACTCATTGCTCTTGAATCTAGTACGCCTGCCGTGAGGCAAGACTTTTACATCACCATCAGCCAACAGAAACCCACTTCCCGCTCACAGCGAAGACGTCCTGCACACCACTCACACCCGCCACGCTGTTCCTCAGGGATCTGAATGCCAATTCCTCTCCATCCCAACCTCAACCACAACACAAACCCCGAAGCCCGCATCACGGCACACGCCATTGATGCGACTCGCCTTGCCCTCACTGAGGCAACGGGTACCCGGTCAGCCACGTCAATCATCTCCTCCCATGGCATCTCATAGGAGTCGATCGATGAGCGCCGAACAACAAAACCAAAATGCCTGGACCTGCTACTACTCAGTGGTGGACCAACTAGCGCAGCCTCACAACTTGTGAGAAGACAAGCGGCTTTTGAAGATGTACTTTGTCCGTTTGTTTTTAAAATGCCTCTCTGCATGCTCGCTTGCGTGCTGGAGATGGAATCTAAAGACTGTCTCTAGGAGGAGTGCTTATTCACGTACTGAGAGGGTTGGCGAGTTGTACTTTCCTGCGAAAGTGGGGTTTGGGATGTCTATGAGAGTGAGAGGGAGGGGAGTGGAGCTGGTGAAGTGGCGTGGTGGTTGTGCTGAAGTTGAGGTTGTGTTGATGGAAGGACAGTGCGGACTGATAGGTGCGTTACAGGAGGCAGTCTGCAGAAGCTGTCATGGTCCGTCTTCATCCGGGCCATCACGGACGGAGCAGCATATTTTGGGCGACTGGGTCAACATTCGCGACGTGCGGGACCTCTCTAGAGTGAGGCTCAAAGCTTTGGCTTGTCTGCTACTTGCATTTGCCGGTGTCTGCCTGAGTGTGCGATTCTGAAAGTGGTGGTCTGGCTTGGAGCTGGTCTGTATTCAGTGGATCCGGGTTGCATTGAGATGGCCGCTCTTGCGCATCCTGTGAAGGGGACGTGAGAGCGGCGCATTTACTTTTTATACGTCTTCCCATCTGGTCGGATAGAGTGAAGAGATGGCTAACTGCACCCAGGTACTTCTCTGAGTCTCTCAACACTCGCGCCTTCTCCTTCCTATTGCCTAATTCCCGAACACGATCGCCGCTCGAATAATCACCGCGAACGCCCAGAAGGTGGTGATGAAGTAGATCAGACTCCGGACGAATGCCCACTTCCTCGTTTCGACTACGATATAGTTGATCGTATACGCCGTCCTCAGCGCCATCCACACAATCGAGAAGGTCGTCACTCCCGTTGCGCCCGCACCCGCTCTCCACTCCGCTAAGCAACCAGCAAAGATGGCGGCAACGAACAGCGGCATGTTCTCCAAGGCGTTGCGGTGACATGATTCGGCACGCTCGAATGCTGCGAACTCGCGAGGGCCGACGAGCTTCTTGAGTTTCTCTTGGGTTGCCATGCCGTGGGGGTTGCAGTTGTCGGCTTTGGACAAGTCGCCGCCAGTTATCTTGGCCATGGCGTAGCCATGTGGGATGGCGGCGAGGACATAGTAGAGTGGGATTGTCAAGAGTGGAATGTTGATTGGCATTTTGGCGTTGGCTCTGAAAGTCGTGGTAGAAGGAGGAACGCTGATCTGTTCAAGCAGGATGTTGTGAAAGTCACTGGCTCTTATATCGAACTTGTCTTATTTATGGACGACGCTCGCATCTCAATTCAAGAATTCAATGGATACGTGGACGTTCGACAGGCGGTCAATGCCGCAGCCTGTCTTTCTGTCTGTCCTGCATGTCCGACCGGCCATCAAGACTGTCCGAAATTGCACGGCCCACACATGATTACTGAACATGACGATTCCCAGGCAAAGCACTCCAGGCAATCGCTATACCATTACCACAATACCACGTTGAATGATAACATTGTTGCCCAAGCCAGCCATTGGCAGTTTCGGAGGATGCAACTTTAAATCGGCCGCCGTCGGCCGCATCCGCAACTGAAGCACAGACACCCTCTTCCAACTTCACCCCGCTCTCGAACGACCTAGATGCAGTCAAGCCTCTACCGCAATAGTGATCACGACCTGCAGCCGTCATGCAGAAGGATGCATTCATCTCGTGGAACTAACCTGCCACCCTCACCGCGGCTGCGATAAGAGCTCGCAATCGCTGGGAGCTCTGTCATCTTTCCCTCCCAGCTCGTGCTCGTGTGCGTAGGTATATTCTCTCTTCCCTCTTCTTGTCTTACAAGGAAAGCGACGTCGTCGTTGTACAGTCTCGGGTGTGGTGATCTGTACAGCCTCGCGCCGAGCGGTCAGCCAGCACGATGCTCGCCCTCTTCATCGCTCTCCTCGCCACAATCATCCTCACACCGGAAGCTGTTGCCAGTGGTCAGTATACTGTCTGGTCAAGTGTGATCTTTGCGCGATCAGGCGAACGTACACCAGAAGTCCTTGGCTACATACCCACGACACTCACGTCCTATGGCGCCAATCAAGCTCACGATGTCGGGAGCTTCTTTCGTGAACGCTACATCTCGTCCGCCGGGAGTCCAGACAGCACTAGTTACGGACCGCTGCAAGGCTTGAGCGCCAACACATTAGATTCGCTGCAGTTGTATTTCCATGCCTTGGACGAGCAGTACACGATGGCGAGCGCGCAAGCCTTTGTGCAGGGACTGTATCCTCCTTTCACTCTGAACGCGAGTGTCGCGCGACTGCTGGACCCGACGAGCATTCTGGCGAACAGCTCTTATGTCGAGTCGCCCCTGCAGGGCTACCAGTATGCAGAGATCCATAACTCAGGCGGTCTAGACGCCGCTTTCCCATATATCGGCGGATCGTTAGACTGTCCAGCGTTCGACACAGCAGCCCTCCAGACTACAAATCTACCCGACTTCGCACTCACTCAAGCTGCGGGCCACGACCTGTACCAGGAGATCGGCCAGCTCTTGCTGTCCGATGTCCTAGACTCAGATGCATGGGACTACTTCAACGCCTACGCCATCTACGACTACCTCAACTACCTCTACGCGCATAACAGTACCGCCAAAACGATCCTCGATCAGCAAAGTCCCGTCTCCAGAATCACGAATGCCTCGTATATTCAGCAGCTGCGCTGGTACGCTGATAGCCAGCAGTACAGCCAGCTCGGTAATCTTACAGCCACAAACAATTATAGCGGCACTTCGCAGCCCTTCGCCGCGATGACCACGGGCAGTATTTCGACGATAGCTGGGAATATGCTGGCAGCTAAGCTGCTGTCTCAATTACAGATCGCCATCGCTACGGCTGGAGACTTCTACAAGCTCTCTGTCCTCTTCGGCGACTTCGAGCCTTTGCTCTCGTTCTTTGCGCTCGCTCGTCTACCTGAACTCAACAGCAACTTCTACGGTATCCCCGACTTTGGCTCCGTCATTGTCTTTGAATTGTTCTCATATACGAACTCCAGTATGGCTGCCCCAGTTTTCCCAGGCACGGAGGATTTGTGGGTGAGGTTTTGGTTCAGGAACGGAACAGGTGGGAATGGGGATGTTGGAGGCAATTTCCAGAGTTATCCTATCTTTGGGCGTGGGCCGAGTGAGACGGATATGACGTGGAAGGAGTTTGAGGAGGGGATTAGTGAGATTGCTGAGGGTGACATTGGGACTTGGTGAGTATAGCTCGCAGCTTCCACATATTGGTTGGTGCTTGTGACGATGGCTTGAGCTGACTTCTGGCGTAACAGGTGTACGCAATGCGGTGCACAGAACCTCTTCTGCGCTGCATGGAATAGCTCCGATGCTCTGACAAGCGACCCTGCTTCCTCATCCTCCTCCTCATACCATCATCATTACCGTCACGGCATGAAACCAGCAGTAGCGGGAGTAGTCGGCGCCATCATCACCCTCGCATTCGCCGCTCTCATCTTCGCCGCTGCTATGCTAATAGGTGGCCTTCGCTTCCACCGCGTCGAGAATCGAAGGAAGAACGAAATGGGCGGCTTCAAAGGAGGACATAAAATGGCTTCGGACAAGGACCTTACAATCACAAAAGGTGGAGCGACGGTCGTGGGCGCTAGTATAGACCGGAGTGGAAGTCCTGTCAGTGCGATGGGAAATGAGAGGGTGGGGAGCTGGGAGTTGAAGCAGAAGCAGAGTTCTGGTCATATGGAGGGGGACAGGAAGCCGAGCTTTGAGAGCGAGATGAGAATTGATCCGTTTCGGGATCCTGTGAAAGCTGATGAGAGGGTGTGAGTGGATGCGGGCGGAAGGAACTGGATATATGAGGTTATGATCTTGATGATATGGATGCTTGATGTGGGATCTGGATATGCGCGATACCCGGTTTGTAGTTCTAGGATGTGCTAGGATTTTAATGCAGCCTTAGAACAGCACAATATGGAAGTGCATTGCTTTCTGCAGACAGGGTCTAATGACCAGCTGACACTTCGACTCTCCTCGATGAACGCTTTATAGGGCTAGATACGCCTGGACCAGATCTTGCTCAGCACCAGTCTTGCTTGTGACATGCAATTTTATACGCCGCAACGCCTCGCTTGATGAAAAACATCTTCTCGCTCTCGTACCTTCCCATTCCGCCAGCCGTGCCTTCCAGACCCGTCGAATGGGTGGTGCTTCAGTACCAGACCTTATCGCTTCGCTTTTCTTGGTAGAAATTGCTACATGGCTCTGCACTCTTACTCGTGGAGAAATATTCCAAGCCTAGTCCTCCATTTTCGTGTCGCCTCCACTGCCATTCGCATGCCCTTGTTTCCGTCCAGATATCCATAGTACGTTATTACACCTGTGATTTAAGTTCAAGGTCAGAAGCTCGCCTCATTGACAGCATAATAGCAGAAGCAAAGTACAAATGCACATACCGTATCAAGACCTGACCCAATGTGCCCTCATTCTTCCCATTCACCCACTCCTCGGCGCCACTTAGCTGGATGTTCATGTAGCTGTCAACGCTAACTAGGCGGCCAGTGTACTCGGTCTGTCCCCATTTCAGGCGGATGATGACTTCCTTGTCGACAAGAGCCTGAAGCATTGGTCGGGGATTGAGAGGTGTGAACTACCCGGTGTTAGCATTGGCTTTGGTGGGCTTCGTTGTGTATGACAGAGGGTACCTACCGCCATGCTTGTGATTAAACAATCGAATGAGAACTGGACAAGCGGTTAAGAGTGATATGAGCGATGCGACAATTGGGAGTTCTTCGTTCAGTTCAGTTCAGTTCAGTTCAGTTGCGCGCGAGCATTCCGCAATGCATGACTCGTGTGCCTTGGCGGCAGTCCTGCCACTGTCCACTTCCACACCACGACACCGCCTATGTCTTACACTATCGACTCACAACCATATTACGCCCCAACAAAGGGCAATGCTGGTGCTGGATGGACTTAGCACACGATCGTAGTCGAGTGTAAGACTCCCGAGTGGAAGACGATCTACGATTGGCTCTGGGGCAATGCGGCTGCAGATGAGGCCGCCCTACACTGCCCAACGAGCAGCGGTGCTTCTACTGGTGAATGCAGTAGCCTCTCTCTCTTCCAAACAGTACGCCCAGCCGCTATGAGGCTAACGCGACGCTCATAAGACCTGTCATGTTTACAAACAAAATGCCACATTATCTTTATCAGTCTCTGGATTCCGGTCGCAAGGAGATTCCACTCCTTGAGCTTCTGCCTGGGTCTGGCGCGAACCACAGTCTACGATGCCATCTGAAGCATGTCTCCATAGCCGGCGACAAGCATCCTACCTACGAGACCATATCGTGTTGTTGGCGAAACCCCAAGCATTGCTGGTTCGTCCGTGTGGACGGTTGCACCTTAAAGGTGCCAGCAGCTGCCGAGAAAGCGCTACGGCGCGTTCGCTTGGAAAATGCATCCCGCGTACTATGGATCGACTCGTTGTGCATCAACCAACAGGACGCTACAGAACGTGGACAGCAGGTCAGGCTGATGCAAGACATTTACAGTCGGACCAAGCTCAATCTGGTCTACCTTGGAGAAGGTGGCGCCCTGGCTCGAGCTGCGTACGAGTCGCTGCTGTTGATTCGGCTGCAGATGGAGTATGAGACGACGAACTACATGAATTTTAAGGCTGTACTGTATGAGTAGCAACACATGATGCGGCAAGCCTTTGACTACCTACCCAGAGGGCGTCTCGTGTCGTGCACTGGCAGCCCTATTCTCCGAGCCTTGGTAAGTGGATCGTTAGAGTCCCTCTCTAGACGCTATGTGGTTCGTTTGCTGAATGTATAATCTACCTAGTGAACAGGTTCAGCCGAGTATGGGTACTACAATAAGTCGCGCTCGCTCCAATCAGCTTGTGCTTTTGGGGTGGGCTCGAGGTCGATCTGACCACTGTAGTGAGAGTTGCAGTGTGGATCCTGTGTAGGTATGTCAGGGGCGAGGATGAATTGGACCATGACATCCTCACTGCTGCATTTCACCTTTACGAATTGGCAGACCCTGTTTTCGGCATGTACAACCGGCGCGGCGGGCTACATATTGATCTTCTCGGACTCTACACCTATAGCACCGGCTTTCGAGCTACGGATCCACGAGACTTCGTATTCGGCATGCTCGGCTTGTTAAAACCCCGATCTTCGAACGCGTCCTCCGATCTACTCGAAATTGATTACACAAGGCCTATCCGAGACATTTACCGCGATGCCACGCGAGCAGCTATTGGAGAGCTTCAAAATCTGGATGTATTCCGAGAAACTGACAATAATGGAACGCACGATTGTGATGGCAAGATCGCCACACCATCTTGGGTTCTTCCATGGGGTGAATCGCGAGACATTCGAAGTGATGTTGTTCCCATGAGATGGGCATACAGGGCAACCTATCCTCGCACGCTGTACTACTAAGTTCAATTGCGCTCCAGGACGTACTGCGACTTGGAGGCGTTATTGTCGACAAGATTGCGACGCTGGCCTCAACTTGCAATCTAGACATCAGAATGGATGTTCAGAAGTCCGGCCACGTTCTCGGCAGTTGCATAAATCTCGTGGAGGGCGGAGCTGGCCCAGATGTCGTAGTGAGGAATGCCCAAGATCTTGGTCCCGCCATGGTGGCTGGTTATGACATGTCCGGCAACGACGTTGGATGTGAAGGCATTCATGAGTTGCTTGCCCTCAAGACGTATCTGGAACAGAAGGATGAGTGGCCACAGTTCTCGGTTATCGGAAGGTCAGATCTGACTGTGGATACGGCTAGGTTATATAACTATGCTGGTGAAGTGTATGAGACGATGAACTCTCGCAGGGTCTTCATCACGCAGTCGGGGTACGTCGGGTTGGGATCGAAGCATGCACGAGTTGGCGCCATTGTAGCTGTGCTTTCTGGCGGTCAGTGGCCTTTCATTCTGCGTCCAATGGGTAGTGAGTATAGTATGGTTGCGCCGTGCTATGTGCATGGCATCATGAATGGCGAGGCTGTGCAGCAGCACGAAGCGGAAGGGAAGGAGGATTTCATCTTCGATATGATATAGAGGTGTAAAGATGTGGTTACTCCAAGTCCTCCATGCTTTGACCAGTAGCTCGATCACGATCATGTTGCTTCATTGTTAACTAAGAATCGTTCGAGACTCTTGCTTTCAACTTGTGTATGCCTAACTTCTCAGGCATCAAAAAACTCCGCTATGTCCGATTCGGTGCTTGCAGCCTCCATCACCTCGCAACGTTCATCGACTTAGCTCGCATTTAGGTCGTCCATGGCACGATAGCATGGCCTTAACATCAGTATACTGTACTCGCCCTGCTACACACACGTCACGCTGACCAGTACCAGTGGAAGAGCTTCCGCTTCTTCGATGTCTCCGCTGTTCGACTCCCGACTGGCGATGGCTCGATACCGCTTGACGTGAGTCTAGACCAGGAGTGAGGACATATGTCAAAATGGATACTGATCTTGACAGCAAGGTAATGTAAGCGCGATAGCCGCCGGCGCGAATGATATCCTAGTCGGCACACCAGGTGGCGTTGTCCACCTACTTGACAAGTCCTTCAAGTTATCCCGATCATGGAAAGCCCACGACGCAGGCAGTGTCACGCACGTGAAGCAGATAAACGACACATCCTATCTACTCACACTCGCTGAAGACCTGTCACATGAACCCGAACTACGCGTGTGGAGCCTCGAGCAGACTGAGAAGAAGACTGGTTACCCGAAGTGCCTCTCTTCAATTACCGTGCAGAATGGCAGGAAGAGCTTCCCTGTCACCGGCTTCGCGGTTACTGGCGATGTCGCTCAGCTAGCTGTAGGCTTCGCTAATGGTGCGGTGACGATTGTGCGAGGCGACTTCATCCATGATCGAGGCACGAAGCAAAGGACTGTCTTCGAGTCGCAGGAGCCTATCACTGGCCTTGAATTCCGAGAAGCTGCCTCTACTGCTCTATACATCGCCACGACTTCTCATATCCGATCACTGCCCATTTCTGGCAAGGCGCAAGGTACTCCTGCTCGCACACTCGACGAACATGGCTGTGGTGTTGGCTGCATGACCATGGATCCGCAACGGAACGAGATCATTGTGGCGAGGGATGACGCTATCTACACATATGATGGCCGTGGGAAGCCGGTGGCGCATGCTTACGAGGGCTCGAAGAAGCTCGTTGGTGTGAGTAAAGATTACGTTCTCGTCGTCTCACCACCGAAGAGCAACTCTGCTGCTTCTGCAATGTTGCGCACTTTCGGCGGAGCTCAGGCTGAGGACATACTCAACTCAAGCACGCTGACGATCCTCAATACCGACTTCAGGTTTATCGCGCACTCAGAGTCTATATCGAACCAGGTCAACAGCATCGTCAGTATTTGGGGCGACATCTTTCTGCTCACTATAGATGGCAAGCTGTATCGGTATCATGAGAAGACGTTTCAGCAGAAGCTCGAGGTACTGTACCGACTCAATTTGTATCGGCTGGCGATCAGCTTAGCGCAGAAGTCTCAGGTGGATGCCGTCCAGCAAAATGTCATCTTCAGGCGTTTTGGAGACTACCTGTATCAGAAAGGCGACTACGATACTGCGATGCAACAGTACTTACGAGCTATCGAGAACACGGAGCCGTCACAGATTATTCGCAAGTTCTTGGACAATCAGCACTTGCGGAACCTGATTGAGTACCTGGAAGCGCTGCACGAGGAAGGCAAAGCTACCTCGGATCACACTACGCTTCTACTCAACTGCTATGCAAAGCTCAAGGATGTTGATAAGCTTGAAGCGTTCATCAAGCAGCCCGGAGAGCTGAAGTTCGACCTCGACACTGCGATTATCATGTGTCGGCAAGGGGGCTATTACGACCAGGCTGCATTCCTCGCACGAAGACACAATGAGCATGGCCTGGTTGTTGATATCTTGATCGAAGACTTGAAAAAATATGCGGAAGCTATGGCATACATTGTCCGATTGGATCCGAAGGATGCATATCAGAACTTTGTGAAGTATGGCACTGTTCTGCTGGGGCACTGCCCGATCGAGGCGACGCATCTGTTCATTGACTACTTTACTGGCCAATATCGGCCGAAGAAAGACGTGGTCATTGAGCAAGAAGCGCCTCCAGAGCAAGAGAGCAGTACAGGCTTCACTAATGTCGCACGATCTGCCGTGCAAAATCTGGCAGCTTTGATCCCTCTGCCAAGCATGAGTATGTCTACAGCACAGACCAATGGAACGAGCGGAAATGTCACTCAAACACAGGTCGTGGAGACGACACAGCCTGGCGAATACATTGAGTATGAGGTGCCGAAGCCTCGAGTCGCCTTCTCCTCATTCGTAGACCATCCGGATGAGTTTGTGACATTCCTGGAAGCTTTGATCGACAGCGAAGACCTGCAAGATGACCGCAAGACCGATTTGTACACGACGTTGTTCGAGATCTACTTGCATCAAGCCAGCAACACCCGAGCAGAGGAGAAGACAGAGTGGGAGCGCAAGGCACGACAATTGATCGAGTCGAAGAGTGTACCCATCGACACGTCGAATGTGCTACTATTATCTGATCTCGAGAAGTTCAGGGATGGTACAGTCCTGGTTAGTGAGAGACAAGGACTGCGCTTTGACGTCTTCCGCTCGTACACTGCCGCGCGAGATACCCGAGGCGCTATTCGAGCACTACATAAGTATGGTCCAGAAGAGCCGCAGCTGTATCCTGCTGCGCTAGCCTACCTGACCAGCTCGCCACAGATACTCGATGAGGCTGGCAGCGAAGTCGAGGCGGTACTCAAGAAGATTGACGAAGATGGTTTGATGGCGCCGCTGCAGGTCATACAAACTCTTAGCACGAACGCGGTCGCTACAATGGGTCTGGTGAAGAAGTATCTCTCCTCTACTGTGCAGCGGGAGAGAGAGGAAATCGCCGCGAACAACCGACTCATCTCTTCTTATCGCAAAGATACGGAGCAGAAGATGCAGGAGATCGATGAACTGGCCAACAAGCCAACGTCTTTTAGCGCTACACGTTGCTCTTCTTGTGGTGGTACGCTGGATTTGCCGACTGTCCACTTCATGTGCAAGCATAGCTTTCATCAGCGGTGCCTGGGTGTGGCGGATGGGCAGAGCGTGGATGATGTGGAGTGCTCTGTTTGCTCACCGCAGATTCAGACTGTGAGGCAGATCAGACGAGCGCAGGAGGAGAGTGCGGGGCGGCATGAGTTGTTCCAAGATGCGTTGCAGAGGAGCGGGGATAAGTTTGGTACGGTTAGTGATTGGTTTGGACGGGGTGTTATGGGTGTGCAGGGGGTTGTCGAGTAGGTGTGCGTATCAATACATTCATCTCATACAGCTCAGTCTTGTTAAAAATCCTCATGGTCAGCCATGAAAGTCTACTGAGCTTTCCTCGCGTTGACCTGTCCCTCCATCCAGCTCGGTCGCACGTACAAGAAGAACGCCCGCATCAGACTGAATGCTCCCATGGCTAACATTCCCATCAGAAGAGCATTATCGCTCAATCCGCTATCGCCCTGCAGCCACTGAACCATCATCATCGTCCCCAGACCGACTTCGCCAGCTCCGAACATCATGTATGTTAGCCGACGCCAGGCTACGATCTGCTCGCTACCGCCTTGACTAGGCACAGGATTTGGGTAGCAGAGGATCAGCGGGATTGTGAAGCCGGTTGCTACTAGGACGCCGAACCTACTTGTCGTTAGTACTGGAGATGAAGAGGTGGAATGGGGGTCTTGGGTGGACTGGCCATTGCATTAACGATGTGGTGGCGGGCGTGATCATGTTGGGGTTCTTGACCAAGAAGGATAGGGCTGTCTCGGGCATGAAGAGGGCGGGTACGAAGCCCGAGGCATTTGCGCCGATTTCAAAGAGGAGAGCGTAGCGGAAGGAGCGGACGCCGTTGAAGGACATGTTGGATCAGTTTATCTTGTTCTTGGGGGTCTTTGTGGTGGTGGCGGTGGTCGTTGATGTGGTTAGATGGATTGTGAGGTCGATGGACGGCCTTTACTTCCAATGCTCTTACAATGGTCTTATGTTGTTGTTCTACGAGTCTTTCGTTCTTACATAGTCTAGTGAGTATATATGTGATGGTGCTTATGCTCTGCTCATACATATATGCATTGCACGTCATCGTGATGATGATCAGGGCGCTGCGCGTGAGATCGCGTCCCACCGAGGACATGCCCGATCAAGTGGGTCATTTGGCATGTTCTTCTTTCATCTATTGTCACATGCCAGACTTGATATGCTGGGTGTTGAGGATCATATGATAATGTCTGGGAAAATATCCAGGAAGGGAGGGTGTCACTGGTTGGATCATCTACGGTAGGCGTGGTGTTATCAGGTTGCCTAGAAAGCCACGTCAGGCCTGCAAAAACTCGTTCGCTTTTTGCTGGAACGATTGCTGAAAACTGTCTGTCTGCACTGCTAGCTGGTCCGATCACTATCACATCCTGAGGTTGCCGAAATGTCTGGTGCCTCGCAGTATATCCGCGAGGTCTTGCACCACACGGATCCTCCACCACCTATCGAAGCCAGGTTCTTCTACTCGAGTCAAGTGCCTATCGACGACCCGTTGTCCCCTGTACCCCCCGCTAGTAGCAAGATACCTGCTGGACTCCCACCGAAGCCTTTCTCGGCGTATGACAATACATCGCTGGACAATGCTTGGCATGAGCTGAGACGGAAGATCCTGAAGTACAATGAGGAGCATGGCGAGAAGCCAGCGGTGCGGGAGGCGAGTAGAGCGAGGGCTGGGTCAAGAGGTGTGAGGGAGGGCAAGGGTAGCAGGAGAGATTCTGGATCGAAGCCAGCTGTTATAAGGACGAGTCTAGCGAAACAGGCTGCCTCCAGTCTCAATCAGGTCGATGGTCATGCAGATGTGGCAGTTGAACCGGACGTGGCTGGTGAAGAAGGCTCCCAGAGTGCTACGGATGTGCCGGCCCTGCCTGGCACAACAGGAACACCTTTCATACGAGCACCCTCAGGCAAGCGACCAAGCGACATACGCCATGTCGACCCTGTGCCCATGACGAGACCGAAGATACACGCACATGATACATATGTGTGGGAGGACTCCTCGCATCTGGTCGAGCATAGTCCTGCTCCGGAGCAGAGACGGAAAGAGGATAGGCCTGAGATGAGCGTGCCTGTTGGTGTGTCGAGGTTACACAAGGTTGAAATGCCGGAGCTGGTCATGGAGCCGATATACTGGACGCCCATACACGATTCGGCACAAATGGTGCGAGGGACGTGGTTCTACCAGGATACTATGATGCCTGTTGAGGCAGATGTTGCGAACATGCTTGAAGCTGGATACGTGGAGCTCCAAGTTTGGACTGAGACATGGAAGGACGAGCTGGCTAGTGCTGTGGAGGTGGGTGCTGCCGGTGAAGAGAAGATTGCGCATAAATTGTGGCCTGAAGTTAAGTCGAAGGCACACGATAGTCGTCCTACGAGTCGGCGAGGCCCACACGACCCAGAAGATCTTCTGAGGACAGCTACGCTCAACCTCATTTCAGAAGGTGAAACTCCGGAGCAACAGCAGCAGAAAGCGATCGAGGCTGCTGGTCATATCATTGACATCTCTACTGGTCCAGGAGGTGCCGACAACAAAGCTGCTGGGAAGCTGGCTTATGGCCGACAAGGACCTCCTCGTATCTATGCAGACTTTGGCGTTATATATGCCAACGAACGAGAAGCTAGACTGTTATCCACCAGTCTCATGCCATCTGCTTACTACGGCAGACGACCACTAGCTAGCTACATCCGCAAAAGTCACAAGCTAGGGATTCCGGTGGTGCGTGGCTTCGACGAGGCGATGTGGGAAAAGCTACACCCTACCAAGCATACGCAGAAGACCGAGAAAGCTGAGCACGGTGTGGCCACTTCTGGTGCTGGCACACCACCCAACAGACGACGGAAGACTGATCCAAATCTTGCCAAGGCTGAAAGGCCGCAGGTTACAGATCTGATATTGGTCATCCATGGTATCGGGCAGAAGCTCAGTCAACGCATGGAGAGCTTTCACTTCACGCATGCTATGGACGCTTTTAGACGAGACGTCAATGTTGAAGTAGGCACGGAGCAAGTGAGCCGCCACTTCCGGGAAGGTATGGGCGGTATCATGGTTCTGCCTGTCAATTGGCGACATACTTTGACTTTCGAGGAGGGTGGATATCGAGATGGTCCCGATGAGCTGGCAGGGTCGAACGAGTTCAGCTTGAAGGATATTACGCCTAATACCCTGCCCTCTGTGCGGAATATTGTCAGTGATGTCATGCTGGATATTCCATACTACCTTTCACATCATCAGCCTAAGATGATTGCTGCTGTGATACGAGAAGCGAATAGAGTATATCAGCTCTGGTGCCAACACAATGCTGGGTTTGCGGAGAATGGTCGAGTGCACATCATCGGCCACTCGCTGGGTAGCGTGATGTCCATCGATATTCTCTCGCGTCAACCAACCACACTGCCAAAACACCTCCGAGATCCAACCAAAGTCGATCTAGCAAACGCACAACTTGAGCACTTCCTCTTCCCAACCAGCAACCTCTTCCTCGCTGGCTCACCAGCGGGTTTCTTCCTCCTACTAAAGAAGGCACAACTCCTGCCCCGTATCGACCATTCCTCTGCCGCAGCAGAAGCCGATCCGACATCCAATCAACTGACTATCTGCGGCGAGCAAGGACAGTACGGATGTATCCCTGTTGAGAACGTCTACAACATAATCAACGGCTACGATCCAGTCTCCTACCGCATGAACGCCGCGGTCGACTCGACCTACGCTTCCTCCCTCAAACAAGCCTGGATCCCTACCACCACAGCCGGCTGGTTCGGTGGGAAAAGCAGTACCTCCTGGTTCGGCGGCACGAGCACCGGCAGCGACAGCGTCAAACCTCCTCTCCTGCCTCGATTACCGAGTAACGTGGAGATGGAAACCCACGATTTCACTCGCGAGGAGGTGGCAGAGAAGCGGATGCTCTTGTTGAACGATAATGGGCAGGTGGACTTTTTTGTGAGGTATGGTGGTGGGCCGTTGGAGATCCAGTATCTTACTATGCTTGGGGCGCATAGTTCGTATTGGCTGCTGAGGGATTTTACCAGAATGATTGTGGCGGAGGTGGGGAGGAAGCCGGGGAGAGACGGGACATTGAAGGGTATTCGGGCTGTTAAGAAGCCGTTGGCTAGGATGAAGGAGGGGTAGGGATGGTGGTCGCCGCGTGATAAGGATCATGTACCTTTTGTGATGGAGGACACACCAGTCGTTTTACCCTACTTATTCGGGGGTTGGGGGGTGGGAGAGAAATGGCCGTTGACCTGGCGATTCTCGTCTACTTATCACTCGGTGTTCTCTAAAGCACGACTTTTACATCGCCTGCTCTAGTACGATACCGGCAGATCGTCTCAGTACTGAGGTATGCCGTGAATACAGCTGGTAATTGCCAAAGGCTGCGTATACTGGGTCTCTATGTAAGACGCGGGTGCCACATCATCTACGATAAGTGTACACTGAGATCGTCGTATACTTGATACAGTAATCGGCAAAACAAGACGCCGAGTCAGCATATTTGGCATCGCATGACTTCAGCTTTGGCTTCAAATGCCTCAAGTTCTCACATACTCATCACCAGATACGCCTGAGTTCGTCACAATGTCTTATCTCGAAACAAGAAAGGTACTATGCATGGCAGCTCGATGAGACTTGCTCCGCACGAGCACCGCCAAACCACATGAGATGACGCGGGTAGCCGCCAGGGTATGCCACCACCACGCGCAGCCTCAATGCCTCCAGTGCAATTCTCATACAGCTCAGAGTTCCCATGGTCGATCAAAACCACAGGATAGAGACAGCTGCCTTCTGAACCCTTGGTGTTTCATGATCCTGCTAACCGAGGAGGCAGAGCGGCAGACTTGAGGCAGCCCTCGCTGTGCCGCATGCGTGCATAGTAGAGCATGTGTATCTCGAAATAGATGGCTTGCGCCCACTGAGATATTATGGCTCGACAGCAGCCTCATTGCTTGCTTATCGCCCAGCGCCTTGCCTACTTATGCACTCCTAGCTTTGTTCCTGCAGAACAGAACACTTTTGATATTCTCGCCCTCTCACTGTAGACGGTACCAATCCCATCAAGCGGTACATTTACTCCACCTGCCGAAGGTCAAGAAGATCGTGATAGCTGGCAGATCAGTCATGGCATCATCGTCGGATCCAAGTCTTGGAGCGTCTGCTCTTGGAACATCTCCGTCAACAAGCCGGAAGCGACACTACGCAACGATTGCAGAACCAGACGAGGACGAGGTCAAAGAAGAGCCACTTAGTGACGATGAGAGTGACGAGAGCGATGAGAGCGATAAGAACGAGGAGGAATCTGAAGGCTGGGCTGATACCACTGGTCCTCACCACGCCGGTGCTAGAGCACCTGCCTACGACGGATCAGTCGATGTGATGTTCGATGAAAGCAGACGCCGATTACAATCCGTGATCGAACTCGTAGAGAGGTACAGCCTGAGGGCAAGCAGCGCTCAGACCATGCTCGACAAACTGTGGGATCTCCAACAGACTCCGGTGTGGACAAAGTTCCGTATACTGCTCGTGGGAAGCTCTGGCACGGGCAAGAGTTCGATCATAAATAATCTACTGGACATGCCTTCCTTGACGAAAGCTCTCGACACGGGTAAGCGGTGTACAGATGTGCCGACGATTTACGAGGCACCCCTGGACGGTCAAACCAAGGCTTTTGCTGCTCAGGTACAGTTTCGATCACCCCAAGTCATCGAAAAGCTACTGCACGTCTTGCTATCGAACTTTTACTTGTGGCATTGTGAAAGCGAGGACGGCTGGTCTGAGGATCGGCGAGACGTCATTCGACGTACAGCAGAGTCCGCCATCAATATCTGCTGCGAAATGTTCAAAGGAAAGCCCGGATTCATGAATCAAGCCACAGCGATCGAGTGGCTCACTGACAGACGCTCAATTATGCTCGACCTAACAGTCTCACTGCTCTACAGCTGGTGCGAAGAGATCTTGGCCGCTGTGAGAGACAACAAGACTAACAACGACATTGGCTTGGTCGAAGCAGCTACAGCAACGGAATTGAGAGTCTTGGTGAAGCACTTTAGCCACTCGAACAGTAGAAGCGATAAAGCTCAGCTGTGGCCTTTAGTCGAGCAGATTCGAGTGGGCATACAAGGACGAGAGTTACTGCAGTATATCACGATTGTGGATTGTCCGGGTTCAAGTGATGACGACGGCCTTCGGTCTGAGGCATTCGAGAGAATGATCCACGGCGGCTGCCATGAGCTATGGATCGTCGATCGAATTGGTCGCATCGCTTCGGAGCGTATTGTGGCTTCCATGCTTGCAACTTATGGCAAACACCTTCCTGTGCTCGTAATTGCCACTGCTATCGACGACAACGTATCCGACGGCCTATGCGAGGAATACGAGGACGGTGGTCTTGATGTGGAGGACCTTCGCGCGCAGATCAGGCTTGTGACTCGACTAAGCGAAAGATCCAGCAAGCTGAAGAGGTCGATCCAGCGCCAATCGAAGAGGCGCCGAGTGTCAACTTCAAACGAGCAACGTGCCCTTACGACCGCATCAAACAGCCTGCGTGAACTCCAGGATCAGCTCAGATCGGCACAACAGCATAAGTTTGAGAGATTCGTCAATTTGCGTCTTCAGTACATCATTAGAGAGCTCAGGGACAAGTATGGCGCAAATGTAGCACCTGACGAGATCCTAGAGATTCATGGCGTATCGAACAAACACTATGCTGAAGGCAAAGGCGGCCTCGACCCTGTCTCGCCGCGCCTTGCATTATCAGACACAGGCATCCCCAGCCTACGAAAGCACATTTTCATGAAGGAAGCAGTCGCGAGTAACAAGATCCAAGCGCTGCGGTACTATCTCAATGGTGATCTGGCGGCTCTTTTACAGAGCTTCGATTCACTACTGCAACCCTCGGCCAGCACTGGGCATACAGAGATGAGTGGCATCTTCACATCAGCCTCGCACCGACTAAACGCCATTGTATCGGAGCGTTTACAAACGTTTCCAGGAACTATCGACGACGGCATCACCAGCCATATGGTGCGCTCAATCCCTGCTTATCTCGACCATGCCATTGTTGAATTGAACAAACGCCGGAAATGGAACCATCAGACTGCCAAAGCTTTCATCTGGAAGAACGGACGCCACTCTACCAGAAGGGAGCCCTTTCGTCAGTCTTGGGACCAGCATTTCTCAGAGGCCGCGGTTGCTGCACTGCAGACGGAGTGGTCGAGCTTTGCGCCTCAGCTTGACACATTCTTGGACGACTTCGAATTATCTATACTGGATGTTCTTGACCAACTGAAGAAAGAGTACAATGGAAGAGCTGTCTGCGAAAATGCCGACAGAAAGCGCTTCAAGGACACCACAACAGCTTATACGCATCGGACACGGCGTGAGCTGCGCCTCTTCCGCTCAACTTTGCGCGACTCAATGAAGTCAACAGTCGTATGCGCTGTCACCGATAGCGCAGCAAACTACTTCTCATGTGCAATGTTTGCAGCATACAAGAAATGTCAAGACTTCACAAAAGGACGAGGGATAATGGAGAGATACTTTGATGCGCTCGAAAGCCATATCCGATCTACCGATGGGCTACGGACGCCTTTCGAGGTCATGATTGTGAGGTTTTGCGAGACACTGGAGAAGAATTTTGAGACGAGCGCTCGTGAACTATTGAGCAAGCTAGTAGTGCTAATGAATGAGATGCGAAACGACCTACTGGAGATCGTCGATGCTGATGCAGACACGGCGATCTTGGGTCTGCGGCCTGATCTAGCTAGGGCCAAGGCTGATTTTGAACAGTGGATCGTTGACAGTAACGGACTGCTTGCACAGCTGGAGTCGAGATATGCAGCTGGAGTTGCGCAGTAGCACTGATGGTATGACAATAGCGACAGCTTGCAAGATTCTGCATATTGCCCACCAAGCTATTGGGTTGTCAGAGATTGGTACACTGGGCGCGACTATGGCCGGATTCAACCATCAATCGTACGCTCCAGCTATCACTCGAGAAGTGCTAGAATGAGTGACAAGTTCCTCTACTGCTAATGCGACACGTTCTTTCACACGCCTGCGACCATACGACTCGTGCTATTACGATAGTGTTGACCCCGGAACACTGACTCGCATCGGGCTTTGTCTCAAAACTTGGTCTCTATTCCCGCCGGCTAATGACCAAGCTGGACAATAGTTGCATTCGCCCTCGCTCCGCCACAACAGCTTGCGAAGACGACGACACAACCTCCCCGAAGGTCAGATCCGCATCTCATCGTCATCCGCTTCCTTCTCCTCCTCCTCCTCCTCCTCCTCCTCCCCATCCTCATCGTCAGCGCCCAGCTCAAATACACTGTTACGCCACGAGATCTCTCGGTCGTTCAGCCACCGTCGAGCAACCTTGTTCTGCATCTTGTTATATGCAGTCTTGTCCGCCGGGCCACCACGCGCCTTGGGCAGATTGCAGCCGTGCTCGCGCATGTGGATGACAACAAGGGCGCGGCGGTTCATCGTTCGACCTCCGATGGTGCAAGCTGGCATTGGGCAAGGGAAGGCGTGGGTTCTTGGATCGTTTGCTGAGCCTGAGACTGGCTGTGGAGCTGCCGGTTCTGAGGCCGCAGGAGCTGCAAGCGGTACATATTGATTCGGTATGTCTGTCCCACGCTGGTCGCAGTTGGCCGCCGCTCGCTCGAGATCATTGCACATCTCTCCTTCCATATCATCATCATCCTCGCCTGTAAGATCTGTCGGCTGGGCGTCGACACCCTTAGCGACCTGGTCCTCGGCACCTTGGCCAACACGTACGATTACGCCTACATGCTGGACGGCTACATTCGCAAGGCCTTGCACGAATGGATTGCTAGGGCCTCGTACATCCGTAAACCATCGGCTTCGGTACACTCCATTGACATCTTTGAAGATCTTGTCATGAATGAGGGGAATCTCATCGGTGGCAACGCCCGGTAGAAGTAGTTCAAGTGCCACGTTCACCGTCTGGTCGTCAGTGTCCATCCCCTCGCGATCGAACAGAGCGGCAGTCTCAAGCACTGTCCAACCATCAGGCACGACCGATGGCTCAGCAGTCAGATCCTCGGCGAACCACCACGACCTAAGCTCAGGCCCAGCGGCGAGGTCTTGGTGGATGCCGATGTGGTACAGTGGGCCGTGCCGCTCGATGTTGTGTCCCTGCTCCGCGACTGCATCGACGACTTGCGGGGGGTACGGAGCGTTAAGATAGCACGGCGCAGTTTTGAAGATTGGCATCTTGCTGGGAGTTGAGCAAAGCAGGCGTGGCCGGTATCGACGGCGCTCGTATTGTTGCGTTTGGCGTTGCTAACCGTATCTTGGTAGAAGGCTAAAATGGTACCGAGACTGGTGATCTTGTTTGTGGTCGAGGAAACGATACATCGATGGATGTACGACGTTCTATCTCTTATAATGTGACAGGAATGAGAGTGAACGAGTGTTTGGAGCTCAGACTGACTAAGGCGCCGAATGCCAAGGCGGCTCCTGTTTGTTGAATGTTCTCACATTCACAAGGTCTGCTGTTGATGGGAGAAGGATAAGGTGTGAATGCATTTTATTTAGTTTGTTGACTCTGGCCTTTCTGATGGTGCTATAGGCTACTAGAGTGGCCTAACAACGAGGAAGAGTCTTCACATACCTATAGTAATATGATGTTTGCTGCCGGCAAGCCTCCCCTTGTTTTCGATGGAAAAATTTCGTAGCACCGCCCACTACGTTGCAAAAGAGCGACAAAAGAGGAAAGACAACTAAAGACTGTCTCAGCTGTCTGGAGGCTCACCGGACAGCGGCCAAGGCCTATACCTGTGACTAGCATGATCTCCTTTAAATCCGCTTGCTATGCTCGTTTCTGATATCCGGCTCCACCGCTCGAGGAGTCAGAGCCTCGACGATCATCTCTAGACGATCATCGATTTCCACTTCGCATCTGGCTTAATTACGGAGTCTAAATGTCTAACAGCGTCCACGTATCTCAGCCTTGCCAAAGCGCCAGACACAGATCATGAACGAAGTGACGAGCCCGATCAACCTCCTCGTCTAGACCTTGGGTACAACACTCGCATACCAGACCATAGCCTGGGATCGCATGCCGCTTGCTGATGTGATCCGCCAACCTCACCCGCGAGCTCAAGGTTCTCCCGTACAGAAGACACGTTCGAGCAGCGCTGGCAAGCGGATGGTAGGGTGCCGGTGTTTTGCCCTTAGAGGGCCTAATAGGTCGACTTCTCGTCGCCCAAGTTGGCTTTGGTGGTAGTATTAGTCTGGGCGTCCGCGCAAGAGCTTCTTGAGGAAAGTGTCGCAGCACACTCCGACTGTCTGTGGTGATGCTGCGGTACTGGTTGGTTCTATGCTTACTAACCGTGTGCTTCTTGGTGTGGGGATGTTTTTGTGATGCTGGTAGGTTGCAGCAAATCCCAAGGTAAGCGGTCCTAGTCCGTTGTACCTCGAGCTTCATTCTCACTTCCACATATAACCTCTATTACTATGAAAGCCATACACACTACTAAAACCTACTCGATATCTCGCGCAAATCGGTCCCTCTTCGACTGACCGAGCGGGCGGTGAAGATAACGAGGTACGGCACAATAAACGGACGTCCGAACGACTGCATCACTGTTAAAGAAGAGTAGTCATCGCCGGAGGAAGTCCAGCAAGCGGACAGGACCCCTGGACAGGTAGCACACTGCCAATCGAGCTCGGAGGACCAGTCTTCTTCGGGTGTGTTTCGTATTGCCCGGACACGGGGACATTTGGGCTCCATTTCGCACAATATGAGTAGTCTCCTCGCTCTTGGACCGGCACGACACCAGCTTTAATGAATAGACTGGATTGGTTTGATGCTCGTCGTTCTTCCTGCAATCCAGCCGTACTCCATGGCGTTTCACTCATTATATGTCATGACCATCGAGCTCGTCTTCATCACATTATCTCCGCGACCACGTCCACGAAATCTCAGGTTGCTGCGGATATGTTAATATGACAGTATCGCGACTCTGTGTGCACAGGAATGGATGTCAATGAGGTGAAGTCGGAAGTGCTGCGCGATTGGGACGGCTCTTCCGCAAGCTTGGCAACAGTCCAGACGACCTCTGCGCTTCACCTCATCTCGCCTCCGTCCCTTTGAATCTCTACGTGACCGCGATTTCACGCTTATACGATGTGGAAGAGCCTACAGGCACCATATAACAGCGTGACTTGCACAATGGCGCCCAAGCAGAGGATCAAATATGTAGGGTCATCGACGAACGAACCCACCAGAGTCGGAGTCCATGGTGGCGTGCAGCACTCAGATTTGGAGTATGATTTGCAGCACACCATAACATGCTTAAACTTCGACTCGCCTCACACTCTCTTCTGGATCCGTCTATTTGCTCTGTTCACATACAGCGAAGCTTTGCATCAATTCGCGGTAACGTACAAAGACTGATCATGAACAAATACACATATCTGCTTGCTGTCTCGTCTACATACCCATCTTAAGCTGAGCCACAGTAAAACATTCCAAGCCATCCAAGACTTTGATAATGGAGGCCTACTGATGCTCGACTCGAGGATCGGTAGCACAAGCTTCCCTCAAAAGACGATTTCGATGGATATAAAATGGCTGGAGTGCAGGTTGAGGAAGAAGTGACCATTCACTTATACCTCAAACAGGATTCTGCGAGGCTAGTGATGACCGCTGCATTAGCGTCTCCAAACCAGCCAATCTGAAGCACTGCTTCAGCTCTGCAACAGGTTCCAGTCACGTGGCCGCATGCCTCGCAGACTAGCAGACTCCGGTCAGGCTTGAGGGCTAGAGGCGAGTATATATACTAATGATGGCCACCCTCAAAGTTGTTCCAACACACCTCCAACAAACTCGATCATCCACTGACCTTTCAACAGCCTCGAAAGTGATTCAACACCCCTTCCAGGCACATCGATCATCCAGCGACGATCGACCACCTCCATCACATCGGCTCCGTGATAGCTCTCCACAAACTCAGCATCACGGTACCTCCAGCATATTACAGAGAATACTTTCTGTTGCGTGCCACAAGACCTATCCTCGCAATGGCGAACACGCTTGCCAACGCTCTTAACACGCTTGCTTCGGCAACTCACAATGACGCACTGCCAGGCTCTGCGGACTTCTGGAGCGAGCATATTCACAAGAGCCTGAACAACGGCCTCGTCGTCAGCGACATGCGCAGCTCTCTCCTTGAAGACTACGCCGAACTGACCGACGAGCTCTCCATCGACTTCGCCATCTGGTACAACGCTCGCTTCAACGACCAGACAGACCCCACCAATATCACCATCGAACTGCTTTGCGACTACGTCGTCCCCCGTAACTGCAAGAAATACCGCATTACAGGCGACGATTGGATTTGCGAGATCGCACGCTTCAAAGTCCTTGCCGACAGCATCTACGGTGCACTTTTGCTACCCTACGACATCCCCGACGACTTCAATGAAGCACAACTCAACAAGTTCACGAAGGGCCAGGAGATTGCTCTAGGCTTGCTTAACCAGCAGCTTGGTACTTCAGGCGGGAGATATTCCGCTCAAATCTTCAGTATGAAGATGGCTCGTACCATCATCTGTGTCAACAAGAATGGGCTCTCGAACGAGTTCACCGCTGACTTCGACGCCAAGGACAATAAGGCCAGCAACCGCGACGCTCGCTACCAGCAGATCAAGTGCTCGGTCCGTGGTCAAAAGGTGTGCAACGTCGTCCGTGCCAATAAGTTGCTCGCGTTGGACATTGCTACCGGCAAGATCCTGCACAAAATCGCTCGCGATCTCGACTACGAGCTTCACAACAAGATCTGTCACGTCAAGTCCAATTGCCAGCGCGACGAGCAGCTTAAGAAAGCAGCTGCCGCTCGGGCTGCCGCTCGGGCTGCAGCCACCGACAGCACCGAGGGTGGCAAGGGCAACAAAAAGCGTCGTCGCGGTGACAAGAGTGAGCAAGCCCAGCTCTTTCTACCGGATGACGCTATCGACCACGTCTCCAACCCCAGCGTGGAACAAGAAGGCCGCACCTTTTTGAATAATCACTATGAGGGCAAGGCCGACAACAATGAGGAGTCCAAGAACCTGTTCACCAAACCTATGCCTGTGCGCAACAAAGGTGCTCCTCGTTGCAAGCTTCCCACTCCTACTGTTCCAGCTGGCACGATGTCTCTTTCCATGGGCGCAGATGCCACTACTAATAACAACCCGTATCACATCCAATCCCGCACTTCCTATGCCCAGCACCCGGTCAATGCTGGTCAGCAGGCCTACGACACACCCTATCCCTTCGTCAACGGCCAGGGCATCAACAACCTCACCGCTCCTGGCTACCCCACGGCGGGTCAGGTTGCCGGTATGAGCCAAATGCCGATGACACAGCCACAGTACCCTCAGTACCCGACCTATGGCAATCATGCTCGGTCCGCTACCTCCTTCGGCAACCCGCAGATGAAGATGGGTGCGACTCAGCCCAGCATGAGTGTCTACCACTTCGGCTTCACTACGCCTTCTACTCCGATGTTCCGCGCTTCTCCCAATCTCGACTTCGATGCTGCTGCGCCTAGCTTCAACTTCAAGTATGGCAACAAGGGTGGCATCGACGACGACGACGCTTGAGCAAAGACAATGCTCATAGCAGCTCGCAAGACTTGACAGAACAGGCGCTCGTGCCATGTGGTGGCTCAGCTGTGCAACATCAAGATCGTGAGGTGGTGGCTTTGCAACGAGGCTACAAAACGAGTAGTCGGCATCTTTTCCGACCTGAACTGATACGACCACTAGCAATTGCTGTGGGTTGGTATGACGCGTTGTGCTGCGTTCTGATCCGATTTGAGAGCGTTCTGATGACACTGGAGTATGCGACTTTGGTCCATCTCACATAACGGCCGAATCGCATGCGTTTACACAACAATCTGATAGCTCAGGCATCTGCTAGCAGGTCTTCAGTGGTCCTGGCATGCGGCATTGTACATAGCTAAACAACATACTGCTCATGATATCTCGTGTACTGCTCTACGTCCTTCAAGATCTGGTGCAAGTCTTGTCGTACATGCGTTTGTGTAGTTGGCTTTGTTATCCTTTTTCACGCTAGAATTCTTTGTCTTGAACAAACGGTATCTCCATCTTGAGAAAAATCTGCCCGATCGGTAGCGTAGAGACTTGCGGACAATGCTGGAGTGGACTCGAGACGACCGAGTTCGTCACAGTAAGCCTCGAAGCATCTCCACCATGTCATCTGCGGCGCCGACTCGAGCCATGCTGGCCGAGGACATTTCCACACTCCGCCGCTACATCAACGAAACCACTTGAGTGACCATCAGAGAGCAAGCCCTTCAAGATCCACTTCCACCCTGTACCCCGAAAAACGATCCCCACCCTTTTGAATATCATCCACAACCATGTTTATCAACCCACCCAGCGTAATACTAGATCCCAGCCGAAGCTTCATAGTCGCAGCATTCTCCAGTCGACGGAACCAGCACTCCAAGTGTCCGCTCGTGGCATGCAGTAAAATGTCCTCCCACATCCCATGCACCCGCTCGATCTGTCCAAGAGTAAGAGTGGAGATATGGACTGTCATGCCGAAGAGCACTCCGACCAGGGGATGAGTGACGAATACGGTCGAGCCTTCAGGACAGATGCGGAGGAGTCTGTGCCTAAGCACCTCACAGGCGGAGGGGTCGTTGTGGCCGGGTGCGATAGGTCGAAGTGTAGGCGAGGACTCGATTATGCTTTTGAAGATTGAGTTGCCTCGGCGAAAGGGATGTAGGGTACGTAGATCGAGGTTCTGGAGAATTGCTTCGAGGAGCTCGACGATGCCGAAAATCTTGAGCGTGGCCGTTGGCTGGAACACACCTGTGTCGTTTGTCAGAATACTATGTCTCGATGTCCAAAGCTGATGGACCAGTCTACCAGTATCAAGCTCGCCACGAACGCCGCTCCAACTCCATCTTCAGTAATCGAGCTTTACTGCAAGGAGGCATACGTGCCATGACAGCGTAAGTCGATCTCCGATTCCTTTGCTCTTTCGCCCTGCAGACTTTCTAGGTTCTGTATGAAGCGGTGGATTCCTCGCATCTTGCGTCACGCCTCAGGGGGAGTCCACATGGAAGCGCTGCATTCACTTCTGTCCCACCCTGCACATGTCTACCAGCCGTGGTACATACGCTCGCACGAGCGGCTTGCAACCAGACGGGAGGCACCAGCAGCAGGTGGGTGCTGAAGAACCCGGACATGATAAGGTGAGACCGCGAGAACAGTGTATTCGAACAAGGCGAAATCCTGCCATAAAGATCAAGAATCCGGCCGGGAGGCTATCGTAGAGGCCAAGGCAACGCAACGAAGTGTGACTCGGAATCAGAACATCCATTGACTCTGATAATCATTACATCGATGTAAATCCGCCGAATATACATGACGTAGCGTCCACACCCACCAACCCATACATCCACCAAGTCCACACTGCATTCCAATCCCACCAAACCTATCCCCAAGTCCCCCCCCCCCCCCTCCCCTGCCGCCTCTGCGCCGACAACCTCCAATCATCCTCCCCCGCGAACCGATTATGGAGGGGTTTAATAACCTCCTCCCTCTTCCTCCTACTCATCCCCCCATCCCTCCCCGCCACCTTAAAGAAAGTCGGCGCAGCCTCGACAAGCCACTTCGGCTCAATAGCAGTAACATTATGCATATACTCCCGCGTCGTCTCGACGAGACTGTGATAGATGACGTGTTCGGCGGCTTTGCCGAATAAGGCGGAGGAAGGGTGCATGAAGACTGGTGTTCCTTCGACGAGGGTCTTGTAGCCTTCTTGGGGGTCTTTGCGGGCGGAGTTGCGGAAGAAGCCGGCGCAGAGGGCTTGGCGGACTCGCAGGCTCTCGCGGCCGCAGGAGACGATGCGGAGGCGATGTCGTTCGAAGATTTGTACGAGTTGTTTTCGTACGTCTTCTACCCTGCGCATGGATCTGGGCTGGACGAAATTCTCAAAACACCACGGGTCGCCCTTGCCCGCTCCAGCCCAGCCTTGGTAGACATTCAACAGGGTCAGATGATCGCCCGCTGGGTCATGGAAACGCGCTTTCTTCTGATCAGCCTGCTGTTGCTTTTCCTTCGGACGGTGGAAGACCGTTTGCACGGCCGAGATCATGGCGACGATACTCAGCATTTCCTCACTACAACCCAACTCCACGGAGATGATGAGGGATTTGGCCAGTGTAGGCTCCATAGGGAAATCGGCCACTCGTCTTCCCATCCTCGTGAGGAGGCCTTCGTCGTCCAGGGCAGAGAGTGCATACAACTCCTCCAGCGCCGTGAGCATAGTATTCGTCGGCGGGGGATCCATGAAATCAAACCCCAACAAATCATTGATTCCCATAGCTTTAAGCATCAAAATCGTATTCGCCAGATTCTGCCTCTGAATCTCCGGGATTGTGGTCGGCAACATCTCGTTCTGAAAAGCACTCTCCGTATACAACCTGAAACACTTTCCCGGCCCTGTACGTCCAGCACGACCAGCCCGCTGTTTCGCCTGCGCTTGCGAGATGGGTGTGACTTGCAATCGATCCATGCCGAGTTTAGCATCGTAGGCTGTCTGTTTGACGAAACCAGGGTCGATGACGAAGTATATCCCATCAATCGTAATCGAGGTCTCGGCAATGTTCGTGGCAATCACCACCTTCCTGCTCCCTTCAGCCGCGGGCTCGAAGATTCGACTAGCGATCTCACTCGGCAGGGCGCCGTAGATGGGTAAGATGACGAGTTCCGGCACTGACGGTCCCAGGGCTTTCATCCTCTCGTACAGAATCTCACAACTCGTATCGATCTCCTCTTTTCCAGTCAAGAAGAGCAAAATATCGCCCGCCGGCTCCGTGAGATGGATTTGCATCACCGTCGTGAGGGCGGAGTCGAGGTAATCGCTTTCTGGGTCGCGGGAGTACATGATTTCGACTGGGAAAGTGCGACCGGGGATAGTGAGGATGGGGCATTCGAGGAAGTAGGAGCTGAATTTTTCGGCGTCGAGGGTGGCAGAGGTGATGATGACTTTCATGTCTGGTCTGCGCTTGAGCGTCTTCTTGAGGAGGCCGAATAGGACATCGGTGGCGATCGTGCGTTCGTGGGCTTCGTCGAGCATGATGACGGAGTACTTGTTCAACTCCGGGTCGAGTAGGATTTCTCGCTGCAGGATTCCATCGGTCATGTATTTTATCCTCGTACGGTCGGAAGTCTTGTCCTCGAAACGGATGGTATACCCCACCTCTTCCCCGAGTCTACATCCTACTTCATCGCTCACGCGCTGTGCAACGGACATGGCAGCCACACGACGAGGTTGCGTACACCCAATCATGAGACCATTGTTACCATAGCCGTCTTCAGCAAGATATTGGGTTAGCTGAGTAGTTTTGCCAGACCCGGTATCGCCGACTACAATCATGAGTTGGTACTGTCTGACAGCCTCGAGGAACTGTCTGCGCATCTTGAACGCTGGGAGGGTTTCTCGCTGCTCTTTGATGGAGAGGTTGGAGCGCTTGCCCATTTCCGCACCGCGGCCAGAAGCGATCTTCTTCCATTCGGGGACTTCGGTGCCTTTGGCTGCTTGGCTTGCATTCTGGCGTAGATCTGATGCGAAGCGTTTCTCGTTGGCCATCGGATCGTTCCATTCTTGGCCGAGGTCGGTCTTGCTTGCTTCTTTGGCGGCTTTGTCTTGCATTTCCTGCTGGCGGAGATCTCGGCGCTCTTTGGCGAGGACATCGCCTTGCATAGCTGCTCTGTTCATGCTACCGTCGGGTGCTTTGATGACTCGGATAGGTGATAGCTCCAGACTTTGCTTTGTCTGACCAGCCAGGAACGGTGGTTCGTCTTCTCGGACTTCGATATCCACATCCTCTTCCTCCTCGATCATTTCTCCGTTTGCAGCGTTGTTGTACTCCTCGTCCAGATCGGGATATTCAGCAGCCTTGATCACGCCGGAAGCAATGAGCTGTCTGATCTCCCACCTCTCAGGACTGGTCATGCGCTTCTTAGGCCTTCTCCCTGCACCATTACCCTCGATGATAGGCACGCCAGGAGCCATGGGATCGCCAGGCACGCCGCCATTCAGACCCACAGCGTTCGCACCAGTAGCACCAGTGAGCAACCTCCTGCCAGCATTCAAATCTTGCCCGCTGACCTGATCCACCTCCAACATGCTCAAGCTGATACGTCCATTTTGCACCTTCATGACTTTGACCTTGACTTCCTGATCTCTCGCCACTAAATCGGAGGGATGGTTGACTTTATGGTCGGCCATGGCACTGACATGAACCAATCCATCCACCTTGCCCTTGACACCTCGCAGGTTGACGAAGACGCCAAAGTCCTTGACACCTGTCACCCTGCCGTCGTAGACCTTGTATAACACCGGCTCATCATCGATCTTCTGTCGTGGCGGCTCATCATACGAATCTCTTCTCCGCCGTCCACGCCTCCCATCTCTCTCCTCCCGCGAGTGCTTCTCTGATGACTTGTGCGGTCTTGTGCGTCCGAACTCGTCCTCGAACAGGTACTCGTCATTTCTCCGCCTCGGCGACCGTGATCTCGAATGGCGGTGCCTCTTACTATCCCGCTTGTGCTCTTCCACCGGACTCATACTCCTCTTCCTCCCATTCCCATTCCCATTTCCATTCGCCTTCGCTTTCGGCGGTCCAGCCATGCTCTCCAAGATGGCAAACGTGTCGTCCAGATCATCGCCATCGCCATCGCCTTCTTCATCAAACCCCACTTCCTGATCCGGCAGACTCAGACCCGTAAACTTCTTCTTGTTCTCAACCCCATTGTGCCCAGCTTTCTTATTTCCATTCTTATACTTCGGATGCAAAGTCCGGATGAGCCGATCTATACTCTCCGCCAAGCTCTTCGGGAACTCATATTCCTCCAACGCAGCCTCAAAGTCCTTGGAAGTCGTGCATTTGGCGTGCTGGTCAATGACGAATTCCGCGATGGTTTTGTCCGCGATGCCCATATAATTGTTGATCTCCGATGTGACTTTGGACACCAGCGATAGCAGTTCCAGCTGCTCGAAGTCGTCCATGATTTAAAGTATCTCCACCAAAGGCGTGAGACTGTCTGGCGCAAAGTGCTGCATGCAGAAGTTGAGGCTTCGGCCAAATCGCTCACGAGTCATGCATGTCACGTGACGCAGTATTTGGACACTCCCGACGCCTCCGACTTCACTCTTCCACTTCACTTCTCAGACTTCTCAGACTTCTCAGACACCTCAGACACCTTACACATCACAATATATTTCGCCAACATATAACGTAATAACGTAAGAAGCCGCTGGATCACTACCCAATCGACGAATACGCACTATCACAGTAGGAAAAGTACAAGAACATCGTGGCCATTCTCTTACATGAAACGATGCTATGCTAATCCCAACGCCAATACTACCATGCTACGGACCACGGCTCACGCTTCAAAGGTTGCCCTTGAG
The DNA here is from genome assembly GCF_035927965.1 of Recurvomyces mirabilis. Taxonomy (NCBI): domain Eukaryota; kingdom Fungi; phylum Ascomycota; class Dothideomycetes; order Mycosphaerellales; family Teratosphaeriaceae; genus Recurvomyces; species Recurvomyces mirabilis. The sequence goes on along the minus strand of NW_027041937.1, from coordinate 194,618 downwards.
CTCGCCATATCAATCCGTCATTCTATACGATATTCACCGCCATGGTCAAGAGAACGATGTCGCTAGTATTGGTCCTCCATCGACTCTCAGACTCACTTGCGGCTTTTACTCGCTCACTCATACCGCAATCCAATGCCAGAGCCACCATCTCGTCCTCTTTTCACTTACTACGGCCCTTCACCTTCTTCTTCGGCTTAGCCACCACAATCTCCTCCTCCTCACTGTACTCTCCACCATCGTCACTGTCCTCATCATCCACAACCCTCTTCCTCTTCCTCTTCCCACCACCCCCAGCCTTCTTCTTCACCTCCGCCTTCAACGCCTTGGCCTCATCCTTGACTTTCTTAGCCTCCTCCTCCGCCCTCTTCTTCGTATCCGCAGTCATCTGCCTCCTAACATTACTCTCCAAATAATTCACTTTAACCTCAGCCGCATACTCCGGATCCATCGCCAGACTCCCCATCCCCCAGCCCTCTAGCACATCCACCGCCACGAGCTTGTACTTAGACAGCGTCTCCACCATCAACAGCAGCCGCTCGGAGCAAATGGAGTCGAAATTGATGTGTTAAGCGTGCGTGCCTTTGGGCTTGGGTTTCGCGGTCGCGAGGTCGTAGATTGTGGTCTTGATTCCGAGGTCGTGGACTTTGATCGCTTCCTCGAAGACGACCAGACAGCGGGCTCGAGCCTCCTTTTGGCCGTGGGCAGTGGCCAGGTACCCTCGAATCGTCTCCATCGCTTCTTTCTGCTGCGCTTCGTACCGCTTCTGGACGTTTGTGCGGAGTTCCTGGTCGGCGTTCTTGATTGGGCGAGGGAGGTACGTCGAACCCGTCTGCTGTAGAGCGATGAAGAGGAGGGAGGCGTAGTGGTGCATTTGATTCTTGGTGGTGGCGAGGTCGTCGTTTTTGATGTTCAGGCTGGTGAAGACCGAGGCGGGGGGGTGGGCGAGGAGGTAGCGGGCGTCGTCTGGGGAGGCGATGTCGGGGATGTAGGCGATAGGAGGGTGGTTGGCGGCATCGGCCTCGTCGTCGTCGTCGTCGTCGTTGACTTGCGGCTCTTCTTCCTCGCCCTCGTCATTCTGCTCCGGAGATGGCTCGGCTGCTTTGATCTTGCTGGATTTCGGCAAGGGCTTGTTGACTGGAGTGCGAGCAGATGCTGCGGCGGACTTCTTCTTCCGCTTTGGCGCAGCGTCGTTCTTCTGCACCACTGCCTGGTTCTGCATCACCGCCTCAGCAGGTAATAGCGGCCGAGAGCCCTGCTGGCGACCATATGTGGCAGTCATACTACCATTCGATACCGTACCAGCTGGAGCGACACTGCCCACCTTTGAGAAGTTCGACTCACAGATCTGGACATACACGGTCAAGATCTTGCCTCTCAGCTCCGGATATCTCTGGAACAGCTGCCCGTTGTATCCATCTACCCACATGCCGTTCTCCAGCTCGTAGTCCGTGTACGTGTTGCAGAAGTCGTGGTTGGATAGCATTCTCTCCTGGACGGTGGGCGGCGCACGATGAACTTGAGGATGGAATTGGAGTTGTGGGAGGCTGGCGGGTGGTGGTGGTGGTGGTGGGTAGAATGGGTTGGCGCCAACCATGTTGTTGTTGGGGTAGCTGTTGTGGTGGAGTACGGGTTTCTTGTCCCAGGAAGGAGAAGGGTGTGCCGAAGCGTTGAAGGTGAAGGCTTGGTGTTGTGGCGCGAACGGGTGAGCATGGTAGGGTGGAGCCATCGTAGCCTGAGCCGGTGTAGGTGGCGCTGCGGATGGGTTGAATTGGAACGGTGAAGCCATTACAGCAGTCGGAGCAGGAGCCTGTGGCGCCATGGTCGAGCGATGGTTGACGTTCGACTGCTGGTTGCTGATCGGTTGCTGAATGCTGATCGGTTGCTGATTAGTGGTCGAGTGCTGGGCGTTGGTCGAAGAAGGAAGCACGAGCTGAGGTTCGACCACATCATTCGACTCGCTGGTGGAGCCCAGGTCGTACATGTCCTCATTGATCATGGCGTTCCACTCTTCCACGCTCATGTCGGCAATCTCGCCCCAAGGAGCCTTTGACTCGAGTTGAAGATTGGACATGGCTGCGGAGCTGTTGATGGTTGTCGTGGTGACTGCGTCGGCAGCAATAGTAAGTGTCGATGCTGTGGCCGTCTTACTGTTGAATGTCAGACGATCACGAGTTGTTGAGGTTGGTTGGTCGGTGTGGGTGCGGGTCGGTATGAGGATATCAGGGTAAAAGGAGATCCGACATGGTCGTATATGAGGGGCGGAGAATGAATGACATTGTAGACGTGTCTCCTAGCGCGACGTGTTTGGAGGTAAAAGTGGCATCGAAGTCACTCAGCACGTAAACGGAAGGCACAGCACAATCGCATTCACACGAGCGTAGGACAAAGAAAGGAGACGGGGGATCAATGGGTTTGTGCAGTCTACGTGCTCGATTCCGGCTGGCGGTGATAGTCGTAGGCGGACGGTGTCTCGAGAATGCTAAGCTATGCCTACTGCCCATACATTGGACCACAGCATCACTCTGCGAGAAGAAGACCTGATTTGGTAGACTGGATGGTTAGAGTTCGTAACGACTTGCTAAGTTGAACGACCTCTTCTCAGAATAATGTGCCTACTATTAGCGTAAGTGGACAGCTAGTTCTGTTATCGAATCTGATCGTTCCCACCAGTTGGTATCGTCGACATGCGAGTGTCAACTCTGGCAAGGGAAAGCAACAGGCCTGGTCATGGCGCCGAGGTGCACGTTGCTGGACATCCACATGGGACACGATAGAAATCAAGGTGTCTACATGCACTGACGGCAAGACGAAACCGTGGAATTATATGCTTGCACTCATCTACCACGGTCAGCAATATAATGCAAGTCGTTCGACGCTTCCGAGTCAAGCACTAGGAGCGCTCAGCGAATGTCCAACGCTACTCGCCCTCACAATGAGTCCCAAGCCAGCGCTGCGAACTATGCAGACCATCAATATCGTGAGATTCACACTACAGTCCGACTCGAGCTGCATGCCATCATGTGACGTTTCTGTTCGCAGCTCTGGGTAAGTATGAATCAAATGCTGGCGTCTGTAGTCCGTGCATCGTGCTAATATATAAGCTGCCAACGATCGAATTTCCAATCATTCTCTCAGGCACGAACAACATAGCCACTCCTTAATGACAGCCAACATCAACCCTTCGACATAGACGATATGCAAGCTTCGACTGCATGTAAAGATACCTCGATGGCCGTGGTAAAAGGCTAGTCTCCTCATTCGAGCATCGCAAGTAATTTCGCTAACTTGCAGGATCCCAGGTACTCCAACGACCGCTGCCGCATGCGTTTTTGGTATCGTGGAGCTCCTCGAGATCATCCTCGCCAATTTCGAGTTGCTAGAACTGCACATCCTTCAGGGCGTCGACCCGTCATTTCGCCAAACGATCCGCACATCTCCGGTCCTAAGACGCATCGCTCTGGGTGACGACGACAATCGCATTGGGAGACACCACAGGTTACTCACCATCATTGTCGGCGCGACCTTCACTGTCTGCGACAAGGGCTCTAGATTGCGCAACTCGGGTGTGTCTAGCTCGGGTATGAAGGTTCGCGCAATGATAACACTTGTATGCGAAGGAAGCCGGCGGGTGGACGGCTTTTGGAGGGAGATTCTGCTCCACGCGATCGACTTCGATTATGACTGTTTTGTTGGTCGTCAGGATTCTGCCGGTCCCTTCATGTTGATGCTCGGTCCGAGGGCTACGCTTGGGGATCTAGTCGATGCAGTATTATAGCGCGCCGGACATGAGGGGAGCCTGCTGGGTTAAGCATTTGATGCATATACGATGGGTACAACAGCATGAGCCTAAGTCATTTCGACACAGTGGAGAGGTCTGGAGGTTCGGCTCATCGAAATGATTTCTAGGCCCAGCAGCGGTCTAGTAGTCGGTAGGCAGAGACCGGACAGCGTTGGTCGTTGGAGCAACTCGCTGATGGCTCTCTGGTTACGAGACCGAGCTCAACTAAGTGTCAGATTACCAAGAGGCGTCTTCAGTGCTTGTATTTCTTAAGTCTTCATCGTGTAGAACTGATTGCCTGGATCAGCATATCTATTCAATCTCGTTCTCGAAGGTTTCGGTGGACGAGGGTTTCAAGAGGAGGGCATAGTACCGAACGCGTTCAAAAGCCCTTTGTTCGATTCCAGAATCGATCGCAGCCATTGTTGTTTCGCAGACGTTATCGAGTCCTGACGATATACCGTCAATGCTGGGCTAGGAATGCACGTGTACCAGCTGAGTAGAAGTGAATGGCCGGTAAAGTGAAGATGGTCAACAGATCAACGCGGGACGGCGCGAGAGCGTGCTGGTGGTCATATCAGATCTTGCGCAGCTCGAACACCTTCACATTCAAATTTCATTCCACAAAGATCTGTCCAAGATGGCGGACAAAGAAAAAGGTAAAACTACCCTCGTTCCGAGAGAGGTCTGTTATTGTGCTGACAATTCCAAGGTGCACAGAGTGGTGGCCCAGCTGCGGCAGCAGTGTTCGGTGCAGTCGAATTACTCGAGGCAATCCTAGCAAAACTCGAGCTGCGGCAGCTCCATGCCATTCAACGCGTCAACTCGGCCTTCAAAAACGTCATCAACGGCTCGCCAACTCTTAGAGCAATCGCTCATGACAGACATGGGTCTCCGGCTGGGTCGCGGTCACCCTATCGAATAGCCAGCACACACGTTGACGACAACACTTTCATTGTCTGCAGTAAGGTCTCGACCTTCCGATTGATTGACGCGTGGGACTACAAGCTGAGGGCAGATGTGTCGATGCTTGTGTCTGGCCAAAGTGAGCGGATGCACGGGTTGTGGGAGGGGATGATTGTGACGGACTGGGACAAGTCCTTTACCTGTAAATTCGACCGGCGTCACCGAACGGACAGATGGAGCATCAAGGTTGAGCGTGGCGATACCCTGGGTGAATTGGTCGATGCGTTGATATTGAGAGTCAGGAAGGAAATGAAAACGACTTCGTTTCGGGCGCTGGTCAGGGGGTAGTTATGTTCCTTGGGTCGGCGGACAAGGAGGTAATCAAGTTGCGGCAGGCAAAGATGGGACTCGCATCACCGCTCTCTCCGGCGAATAAGTCTTGTTTTCGCGTCCATAGAGAAGCTGGTGCCGAGTACAGTCCGCCGTGTATGCTGTGACTCGATGGCTCAAGCTCTGGAGATAGACTGGATTATTGCCTGTGGGCTGTGGAGGTGACGGATCACGACTTGGCCAATATAGAGGTAGAGGCACCTGTGTGTCAATGATAGAGCTATGCCAGCAAAATAGGAGCACAGATTGAGCGCGACCTCGTAGAACTGTCATCGGACAGTTGCTTGCTGAAGTGAGCGAGCGGAAGGGCGATCAGCACCCAAGGCACGCTGTATTAGCGCTGCTGAGCTCCTCTCGAGAACCATGTTGTTCACAGGCTCAGCTCTGCTTTAGGTCCATCCTGGTGTTTGCATCCAGCTCCCACTCGAATCCAGCTCAACATGGAACACGCCAGCTGGCAGTACTAATACTGAATACAAGTCCGTACAGCCGATCAAAAGAGAGCGACAATGTCGGGTATAAGGCGAGGAAAGGCGACTGCTAATAAAACATTTCTTTTCATTAAAGAAACTCCAGACACTTCACCTTTCGGCAAAGTCATCCAGCAGAGTGGAGAGTTACTTGGATATCCTAATCATACAAAGCCCCGCCCTTCATTTCATGGCCAAAGCCACCCTCCCATCCCAACCCCAAAGCGAGCCAGCGTTGTCTTTCCGCGGCGCCATCCCAAAGCACCCCATCCCGTATCAACTCCTCATAGAAGGAACGCCAGAACACCTCGCTTGAAATGCAATATTATGCGGCCGTGACCCATCCCATGCCATGCAGACCAAACATAAGAAAACCTTCCACACACACCCCACCCCATAGCCTCTCCTCCATGCCCTCATCACACCCTACCGCACCAACTCAGCAATCTTCCCCGCCACCGCCCCGGGATACCCGCGTCCCAACGCCTCCCTCACAACCCCTTTCGCTGCATCCCTCTCCTCAGCAGCCAAATACGCCCTAACCATAGCCTCATACGTACTCGGCTCCCTCCTTCCCCTGGGCACACCGGCGAAAGCCGCCTGCGCCTTAGCCAAGTTCTTCTCCAGCGTCCAGCCGTGGATAAGTGCGTTGGCGATGTAAGGGGTGAATTCCACGTGCCTGGCTTTCATATCCGATAGTAGTGCCTCTGCGGATCCAGCGAGAGCGTGGTTGGCGTTGAGGGATTCGAAGAGGGCTTGGTAGAGGCAGGGTTGTGGCCTCACGCGACCTTCTGCGAGAACGGAGTCGAAGAGTGCGCGAGCGGCAGGCATATCATGCAACACGCAGCCCTTTGCGTGGATAAGTGAGGCATAATGCACGGCCTCCGATTGGATGCCCGAAGCCAACATATCCGTCAACACCCCCTCAGCAGCCGCAAGATTAACCGGCTCAAGCGTCGCGTGCGTGTCGATAAGAAGCTTATAAGTATGAACCGTGGGCTCGATCCCCTTGCTCCTCATCCTCTCATAATACCCCAACACCTTCGCCCGATCGCGCTTGGTGGACAGGAAATACTGCATCAAACTATGATAAGGAGCCGGACGAGGTTTATAGTTCGCACATCCCTCCATCTCCTCGAAAATCTCCTCGGCGAACTTCTCGTCGCTCACACGGCACAGGGCGTTGACGATAGTGCCGTACGTGACTGACGTGGGCCGGATGCCGAGATTGCGCATCTCGGCAAAGTAGAAGAGGCAGTCGTCTATGCGGCGGGCTTTGCCGAGTTTGCCGATGAGGGCGTTGTAGAGGAAGGAGGAGGGCTCGACGCCTTCGGTTTTGGCGCGGAGGAAGATCTTGACCGCTTCGCTGGCTTCGTCGAAGGTTTTGGTGTTTTCTTTCAAGGTGGTGATGTATAAACCGAATGTGTTTGCGGAAGGGGCAGCGCCCATGTCAATCAAGTCCTGGTGATATTTAGCAGCAAGATCACGACGTCCGACGGTCAGACATCCAGCGACCATGTGGTCCAAGATCTGCTGCCAGCCGAAAACGACAACACGGTAGCGAGCATCGAATGGTACATCCTGCTTCGCCATCTCCAGAATATCGTGAGCGAGGTTGAGATTGCTCTCCTTGGCTGCAGCCTCGATGATCTTGCCGTATGTGAACATGCGTGGTACACGACCGATCCGGCGCATATTCTTGAACTTTGTCAACGCTTCACTCATACGCCGACCTTGAGGACGCTCGAGCAGGTCATTGATGGCGTTCGAGCCTTTGATGTCAGTTCGTGCAGCGTACGGATCGAAGGCGTCCTCGAAAGCAGGCTGGACAGAAGGAGCTCGAAGTTGCTGCAACGGGACCACAGGAGTAGAGGCCGGAGTCTGCGGGTAGCGGTAAGCGTTCCAGAGTCGACTCAGGTCATCCCGGTTGACATTGATCAACGTCTTCTCGATAGCCGACTCGGTCTCGGTCGAAGGCATGATGGAGCGTGACACGAGAGTCTCGAGCAGACAGCCAAATCGAGCCGGTCCGGCAATATCCGCCACACTCTCGTGCAAGATCATGTCGGTCTGCGCATGGAGCACAAGCTCAAGATCAGCTGCGTTCAAGCGCGAGATGTGCTCAACGCTCAAACGAGCAACGATGTGATCGGCGATTGGTGTGATCAACCCACCATTCTCAGCCATCATACGAAGCAATTCAGCGCTAGCCTGAGGAGTGATCTTGACTTGACTCTTGAGCATGAAAGCACCAATCAGCTCAAGCGCCTCATCGATCTGCTCAGTCGCCTCAGCCATGCTGCTCTCAGGTTGCTGATCGCGAATACGAGCGAACATGCGGCGAGCTTGACGCAGACCGAGCTCAGCCTGGCCGACACCAATAAGAGCTACTGAGCGCATGGTCGTGGGCTCGACGAGAGACAGATTCGCCTTCGTAATCTCGAGGATGCGCCAGTATGGCTCGGCAGCCTCCAGGTTGGCATTGCGGACGTGCATGGCAAGCATAGCAGAAGCTGGTGTGGCGAGGTCCTGGGTAAGCTTGGCCAATTTGTCGAAAGCCGCCAAAGCAACTTCCACCTTATTGCCATCGGCAGCAGAACAAGCGATAGCAGCCAGAGATGTTGTCAAAGCACGGCCAGTAAGCGAAGAAGCAAGATCGGTGGCATTCTTGAATGTCGGATCCTTCAGAGCTAGAGGAAGCAGAGCATCCAAAGCCACGATTTCGCGCAGCTCCTGGAGATCATGCTCATTTGTAGTCTCAGCCTGGACGCTAGCAAGGAACTTGAGACCACCTTTCAAGCGATCAGCAGATCCGTAAGCCTTGACAAGTGCGGCGTAGACCTCGTTGTCTACACGGACGATGCCGTTCTCCCCAGCGTTATTCGCAATGCACAGGTCCTTGTACTGGTCGTAGAGAGCCACGGCATTCTTGAGGTCACCGTCCGAGCCGAAAGCTGTGATCATAGGTGAGAAGACGCTGGTCGAAGTAGTCTGCGTCTGTTCGTGAATGCGGCTCATATCCTGGAGGCGTCCATGCTCTGCACAAGCAGCGATCAAGCTTGCGCAAGTATTGGCAGAGAGGGTGTTGCCAGCGAAAGTAGCCCGATCGAACAGCTTAAGTGCAATCGAAAGCGAGGAATCCTCGACCATCATGCTGTGCTCGAACTCGCTAGACCGGAACATGAACTTGCCAGGCTGTTCAAGACCACCATATCTTGCCAAACGTTCTTGCAGATTCTTACGGAGAGACACGGCCAGAAGTGCGCGGTCTGCTAAAAGACCAACAAGCATGCTGTAAGTTTCGACATCTGGCTGCACCTTTCGGCGTAGCATATCAGAGTAGACCTCTAATGCTTTCGGCACCTTCGCATGTTTTCCCGGAGTAAGCTCGATAGCAGAGGTAAGGAGAGCGCGGTATGCGGCTGGTGATGGCTGCTGCACGCCGGCGCGCAACATTCCCTGGAAGGCAGCGGGGATGCGATCATGTTGTTTGTTCTCCGCAAGCTGGAGCAGCTCGTTCGTGTAGATGTCGGCTTCGGAAGTGAAGCTTTCGGTGGGCGTAAGAGCAGTCGCTGGTGTCGAGATGGCTTGCTGTTCGGAGATAGCCAAGTCCTGCGAAACGGATGGAGCCGAAGAAGTCTTCAACATCAACCCATCCTCTGCATCCTCCTTTGACCTCAAGCTCTCCTCCGTGAGCTTGTTGTTGACCTGCTCCAATGCATCCGCTTCCAGCGCCTCATCGTGGATGAAGGCCTTGTTGAAGTTGTCCAGCGCACTTGTCGTGTACGATCTCTTCAGACTAGGAGCAGCTCTAGGCTCCTGATCCTGCTCCGGCACAGCCACCGGCTCCTCCGCTGTGACACCATCTTGCGCCTGCACTGGCACCGTAGTCGGCGGCTGCCACTCGATGGTACGGGCGAACTGGAATTGCTGCCATTCCTTATCGCCCGGCTTCTGATGCTTCTGCCAAGCATCAAAGTACTTCTCTAGCCCAGCATCATTCTGACTCGTCTCCAGTCGCGCACCCGTAGAGCTATTCGTACTGGCATGGCGGACGCCGTCTGCACCGAGGTAGACACTGTGGACCTTGGTGCGCTCGGCTTTGCGGAATCGACCGACGAGACTATCGGTGAGGGAGCCTGCGGGAGAGTTCTGGGCGGCGTAGGAGGATTGCGAGGCGGCGACGACGGTTTGGGCGTAGCCGTGGGTGAAGGATTTCAGTGCCGAGCCGGCGATACGCGAGAGGGGGACGGCTTTCACGTAAGGCATTCAGGTGATGGCGAAGCCCTTCAGTCGGGAAGGGTGGGTCTGAAGTAGTAATCATTAGCAGGTGAATACTGTATTCATGTAGACGAACATACTGGAGGGGAGAGGGTATAGGCGGTCCGCAGGTTCATCTGACGACAACAGCCGTCAAACAAACGCGCCTGGTATAGGTATAGGTATAGGTATTAGCTTGGGATTAGTTGTATAAGGTAGAGAAGGGATGTAGACGTGACGGTGGCAAGCCAATGCGAGAGCCAATGTGTGTGAGTAGCGAATCTGATAAGCGGAGGGAGGAAAGGTAAGGTAATAGCTAAATATTAATGAAAGGAGGTGCCTGGTGCGGCGAGTATAGGACTACAGTAGTACTACGGTTAGGCGCAATTGTCATGATGCCTTCAATCCACGTCGAGTCGGACACGCGAGTGCGAATCTCTTCGGCGACGACCGGGACGGCTTCTTGCTTCCGCCGCGCTAGTTCAGTAGTTCAGCCCTACATCATGGCTTCGGGATGGTGGGCGGCGACATGATATCGTTCGGTACGGTGCAGCTGGCAGTATCGCCTGTAATGAAATAGTACCCTATCCCTAACAACCTCGTAACACTATTGCAACGACTTCCTGCGAGTGTACAAACCCTCCCTGACCCTCAAACCCACCTCCCGTCTCTATACGACCTCCACCCGCAAAATTCTCGCCACCTTCGAAACTTCCAGGCACGCCAACAGGTCATCTGCTCACGCTCTCAGCCCGCGCGACTTTCAGGAACACGGAACTCTGTCTCTCCAAACACCGTAATCCCCGCCCATCATCCGCATCTTGCACTGCAGATCTCACCTCAATCTGTGCATACCAGTACCCAGACCTCTACTAATAACTACTGGTGTGTTGTGAGACCTATCATTCCTCGTCCTCGGCCGAGCCGGTCGGTGGTCGGGTTCCCAATGGTCCACCACGCACCAGTAGCTGTCTCTGCACCCGGGAAGGTATTACTGGCTGGTGGGTATCTGGTGCTTGACCGCGAGTTCACTGGTCTGGTCTTCGGGCTTGATGCCAGGTTGCATGTGATTGTGCAGCCCATACCAACGAGGAATGGTGTCACGTTGAACGAGATTGTGGTGCAGTCGCCGCAATTCCAGGATGCGGTTTGGGAGTATGGGTATAGGCTCACTGAACGGGATGGTGGGATGAAGGTTACGCAGTTGAGGGTGTAAGTGTGTCTTTCCATCTGATGTACTTCGATGTTAGCTATGCTTACGTGGTCTGGGGATTCATAGCGACGCAGACCTCAAGCTCAACAGCAATACTTTCGTGGAAACGACTTTGAGCTATGCTCTGAGCTATATGTCTAGTATGGCCAAGCCAACCATTACGCCAGCATCGATCACAATCTTGGCAGACAACGACTACTACTCCACCCCGAGTGATCTAGCCAATGGCTCAAGTACACCCCCCCGCTTCCACGTCTTCGGCACACCCATCTCAAAAGCGCACAAGACCGGTCTAGGCTCCTCTGCTGCACTGGTCACAGCACTCACAGCGGCCTTACTCACTTACTACCTACCAAAGGACACACTAGACCTCTCCACCGAACTCGGCAAACGCCACCTCCACAACCTAGCCCAAGCCGCCCACTGCGCAGCCCAGGGTAAAGTCGGCTCCGGCTTCGACGTCGCCAGCGCAGTCTACGGCAGCTGTCTCTACAGGCGCTTCTTCCCTGCCATCCTCAGTAACCACGCCGAACCGGGCCAGGCGAACTTCGGCACCCAGATTAAAGCTATAGTCGACGAATCTGATGAGGTTCAGTGGGATCACGAGATCCTTAAGAATGCTGTCAAGGTTCCCAGGGGGCTGCGGCTGGTGATGTGTGATGTCTCGCATGGTTCGCAGACGCCGGGGATGGTCAAGCAGGTCTTGGCGTGGCGAAAGGAGAAGCCGGATGAGGCTAACGTGATCTGGGGGCAGCTTCATAAGCATAATTCTGGGCTTGCGGATGAGCTTAAGATCGCGGCCGAGTGTCCTAGTGGCGAGGATCAGTATAGCAAGGTTACTGAACACTTCAGGAGCATCCGATCGCTCATCAGGCAGATGTCGGATAAGAGTGGTGTGCCGATCGAGCCTCCCGAACAGACGAAATTACTCGATGCCTGTGAGAAGATTCCTGGAGTAGTTGGTGGCGTCGTGCCTGGTGCAGGTGGATATGATGCCATTTCTGTCCTGGTACGAGACGATCCTGACTCTCTCGCACAACTCCGCGATCTCCTATCAGGCTGGCGCTTCATGGGTGGGATTGATGGCGAAGAAATCAGTGGTCGCGTGAGTATGCTCGGTGTACGGGAGGAAATGGAAGGGGTCAGGCCTGAAAAAGCGCATGTGTATAAACAATGGCTTCCGTAACCAGCGACATCTTCTTGGGCGGCGTTGGTGGCCCTTCACACAAAAAGCAAGCATTGTCACACAGAAATCTGCAACATAGAAACGACATGTACATACATACATACATATATACATACCACCAACTCGAAATGACATACAAATTCAAGCCATCTTCCCAACCACATAAGGATGTCCCGCCGTCAACCCCCCACAAACCGCCCAAGCCTGCCCGTTAACATAACTCGCCTCCTCACTCCCCAAGAAAACCGCCACCCTCGCCACCTCATCCGCCACCCCTCCCCTCATCAAAGGATTCAATTGCCCGATCTTCTTCTCCGTCCCCCTGGCACGCGCGGCCTCGTACATGGGACTCGTCATCCCGGTTTCGATTATCCCTGGACAGAGGGCGTTGCAGCGGATGCCGGTGCCCGCGAGTTGGTAGGCGCACGTTTGCATTATGCTGATTACGGCCGCTTTGGAGGCGGAGTAATCTGTTGCGCCGGCGTTGGAGCGGAGGCCGGCGGAGGAGGCGGTGGCGATTATGCTTCCGCTGGGGTAGGGTTTTGTGGGGGTGGTGTGGAGCATGGCTGTTGAGGCGTGTTTGACTGCTAGGAAGACGCTGGGAGGCAGATTAGTTACGCGGTCTGTGGTGAAGGTGGGGGGGTGGGGGAGGATGGTACCTTAGAGCATTCACCTTCATCACCCGCATAAAGTCCTCTACGGAACTATCCTGCACCCGTTTCGCATGCGCCGAGATCCCGGCATTGGCGAAGAAAATGTCGAGTCTTCCGAATAGACTTAGACACTCATCTACGACTCGTTTAACATCGCTTTCCTCCCCGGCATCCATCTGACGGCATTCAACTTTCACGTTAGGCCATAGGGACGCGATCTCCCGCTTATGAGTCTCCAGGTGAGAAGTGTTGAAGTCGCAGAGGATGAGTGCTGCGGCGCCGCTGGCGGCGAATTGGTGGGCTGAGGCTCGCCCGATGCCGAGGGGGGAGTTGGCGCCGGTTATGATAATTACTTTGTCTTTTACTCGTCTGGGGAGGTTTGTTAGCTGGCTTTTGTAGATGAGTTTGAACGATTCAATCCAGTACGGCCCAGAGGCGCAACGCTATCCTTCGTAGTGGGTGGATGGAGTTCACGATGTCGGATATGCTCTCAACTTACGGCTGGTTGGAATCGGCAGCGACTTTGGGTATCCTTGGTATATCTTCGAATGTTCCCGGATCTTCTCTCGGCTTCACAAGTTGTTCTGACAGCGCCTATATTTTATGTTCAGCTCGCCTCCCAAAAGCTGTTGACACCCGGCGTAGTCAAAGCTCACCTGAACACGATTCTTGGCCGCAGAAGTCATCGTCGTGAATGGAATGAGTAGGTATACAAGTGTTACAGCTGATGTGGACACTTTACCCAACTGGACAGATATAACCTAAAGTTGTAGGAACGAACGTATGGTGATTGTAGAGCGTGGTGAGATCTTGGGATCGACATGGGCGCTCCTGCCGACTTTGACCGAGGTATGTTATTTCAGCTGAGACGGAAGGCTAATTAACGGGACGAAGAATATCATTGGTTACAAGAACCGTGGGGATCACCGAGGACATGTGGTACACAAGAGTGAAGAATGAATGGCTTTCGTGTGTTGCGTAGCAGAACGGAGACAGCCTAGCTAGTACGGAGTTATAGACCTTACATTTCGTTTGACGGCAATGGCTAGATATTCATCATTCGGAGGGTATCAAAGAAAACAACAACAAATGACGACATCAAGTCCTTAATTCCTCCAAACACCAAGCTATCCTCGTGAAAGATCTCAAGCAAAATGCGCCATACTGACATGATGGCTGATAGCCGCTTCATCTCCCTCAAACAATCCACACACAGGACACTTCGACACTCTTGTCGATCCTCGAGATGAAAGATTCGGGACTCCTTGCGTCACTTGGCTCTGCTGCTGGACGGGGGTGTTTTGTATCGACAGACCCGAGAATCGCTGATGGTCTGGTTCCGAGGAGAAGGAGCTCGTGGCGACCGAGTTCCGCATAGTATTTGGGTCGTCTGTGGAGGCGTTGTTTAGACCGCGTTGCCAGGCGGCTACTTGATCGGTTTGCGCTGAGCTGTGCGAGCCGCTTCTGTAGCCTTGATGTTGGTGTTGGTTCTGCTGCTGCTGCTGTTGTTGAGAATATGGTTGATATGGTTGCTGCTGTGTTTCTTGGCGCACCTCTGAGTTGCTGTGAGCTCTATACGCCGGATATGCCTGCTGTGGTGGCTGTGGTGACGGGTTCGTCATCTGATATTGCTGTGTGCTGTATGTACTGCTACTCGTCGAGGACGCTCGATTCGGCATGTTCGGGCTGGGTTGCGCGGACGAATGCTGATAAGCTTGGTAGCTTGGCTGAGGACTACTTGACTGATTTGATGGCGGCTGATGATACTGCTGGAAGCCGCCCTGCGATGGCTGAGGACTACTATTCGCAGATTTCGTAGGCGGAGCAAGCATTTGATAGTCACCCGGCAGCTCAGCTCGAAAGACTTGACCCTGTGACTTCAGAGGTGGTGGATATAGACCAGGTGAGTGCTGTTGATCGGGTTGATAGAAGGAACCTGGCATTTCTGCAACCTCAGGTACGCCAGCCAGCTCGGCACCGGTCCTAGTATACTCTGGCCCTTGATAGCCAGACTTCTGGTATTGCGGGACGTATGTGCTACTCCTGCTGCTCTGGGTCCCGGAACGTGCAATTTCATGATATCTGCCGTAGCCCTTGTCGTCCAAGGCAGCCGATCCACCACCGAAGCTCGATTGTCGCTTTACCGCAGAATCCGGCTCGATTGAAGGCGACATGTCCGATGCGCTGTTCGGCGATGGCAATGGTCTGTCGGCGAAAGTTGCATCTGCATTCGGCTTCGATGTCTTCAACACACCAGCTTCGAACATAGCATGCAACTTCCCCTCGTCCAACAACTCCGCCTTCCTCGATAAACGATCGACCATAATAGCCGTCGCAGCCTGCGCCTCTTTCTTGACGAAGCTCGCCGTGAGTGGAACACTGCACATGATATCCACATCCTCTCTCAGATACAATCCATCCAACGGCGTATTCACACCAAGCTCTCGCGCTTCTCTAGGCTCACCAGGTTGATTCCCACCGATCTTGTACTTGTTCCGCATATCCGTATTCATAGGCGCATAGACATGACTCTGCAAACCCCATGGCTGACTATGGAACACGCCCTTGAAAGCGATCTTCTTCTTCAACCCAAAACCCCAGGTAATGATCTCGCTGATTTCGTACCATTGCGAGAAGAATTCGTCGCTGCGCGCATCGCGAGGCGCATCGATCGATGTGACGCCAGTGACCAGAGGATTGAGCTTGATGACTTCTTCGTGGGAGTGTAGCATGTCTAGAGCTAACTGTCGCGGGATGTTCGATGGTAGAGGTGTGATCTTCGTGTATACTATTCTTTTGCCCATGGTTGCTGAATGGCCCGCTCCAGAATGGAGCTTGCAAGTTCACCAGGTCGACGATGAAATTCGCGGTCCGTATAAGCGCGATCTGTCGAGGATCTAGAAAATGAAAACGCAGGACAGACGACAGGAATCCTGCCGACTGGAAAGTGATAAGACGAAAGAAATGCGCCGCGCCAGCAGCTGGGCGTCGAGCTGGCGCAGCTGTGCTTACATCGTCGGTGGCCTGTTTTCCCCACTACTTGGAACCCTTGTGAGTCGTGCTATTAACGCACCTCATCTTATTATAGCGTCAGGAAGTCGTTCTTTCCGGACGATCTAGCAACGCTCGACATCATGATGTCGGTGGTAGGGAAAAGGAAAAGTGTCCAAGGAGGACGATGGCCAGGTACTTGGTGCAAACAGCTTCTACCATACAAGTCTTCAAGATCGCTGCCTTGTCTCCACGGTCGATGCATGGGAATAGCCAGTCAAACAGGGAGAGGCCGCCAAGAGCTGGGTTTCGCGGTATGATTTGGCGCCATGCTGTTTTTGGACGACTGTATACTTCAACTCAAGAAGTCCACCAGACGTGCAATGCTAGTCGCGGTGAAAACGTGCCCAATATATCCTATGTGACATGCAGGTGAGGTATATCTCGAAATGATGGTCGCGACTTGCTCTTCGCAACCAGTCCACTGTGCAGGAAGGTCAGGTGGACCTGTTCCTGATTGTTCTCATCTCTGCGAGCATGCGGTCAACCAATTGCCCTAGTAAAGTGTCTCCTGCCAAAAGCAATACGAAGTAAACATCTCGCAATACATTGACATGCGCTAGGCGATGGGCAACTACTAGCTGTACTCTGCCGGTCGCCAGTGTGCTGCTAAGTCCCGACGTCCGACAGCATACCATGGAGGCGCAAGGAAGCCTTCTTCCACAACGGATTCAATCCTTGCTGCCATCAACTAGAGCTCCGCCGTCTATCGAGAGACTGTGCGCCGGACCGATGTGGATTCTGATCATGATGGCCGAATTCCATGATCCCGCATTGCACTCGATGTCCTTGGAGCTTGACTCAAGAGCGCCGTCTCATAATTGTGGGTTGACCTGAGTTGCGATGAGTAAATGAACGTGCGTTCGGAGCTTCGGGTGGTACGTTGTCTGGAGGAAATGGCCTTACAGACGGATGTCTGAGATCAGCTCAGCAGTCCTGGACACCAGTTGCGCTACGTTCTGCCTCCTGCCAGCCATCACGCTACTGTCAACGTCCTACAGCTACCAGGGCCCAATCAAGAATCGCATCAAGGCTCTTATGCTTGAAATCTGTATCGTTGACTATCGGCATCTCATGCGTAATCATTTGGTCCTTGTGACATCATACATCGTATGGACAACAACCGGTTGAAATTGTGCACACCGGTGCATATCCGGAGCATGTACTCCGAAAATCCACACGACACATCACCAGCTTCTGCTGTACACTCGCCATGGTACTGCAGATAATGTGAAGCAGGAGAGCATAGGATAGTGGCATGAATGCATTGTGACAAAGCTATCTGTTACCAGATTCGTGATCTACAAGCATTGCGAATAGTATTGATTACTTGCCGTGCACGTGTATGGGCTCTGTGATTTTTGTTAGCACTGGCGAAGCTCATAGCTATCAATAACGGTTCTTGCTTACCACACAAGTCGTGGCACCCGTCCAGCCTTGACCTCCGCACTGATCATAGTGCGCCGCTTGCGACCCGGTCGGGCTAGCAGCGGCAGTACTGCTCACTTTCGTCGCGCTCGTAGCGGCCGTGGTTGCCTTGGTGGATGCTGAAGTCACCAGGGTCGTGCTGCCGGTGCTTCCGCCCTGTTGTGCGGCTGGATTCTGAAGGGTCAGGAGCCCCGGGCGGTATGGCAGGTCATTGTAGGCTGCGCTTGAGCTACCGTGACCTTGGTAGAGCATCTGAAGGTTGCAGGGATCGATCTCGAAAGTCTGGTCGTTGGTATCACGGATGATGTCGCCGTGGCTGATATCTGTAGTGATGATTTAGTACAGGCCAGGGTAATGCACAAGATGCCCTTGCTTACCACTCGTCCAGGTGACTCCAGTATTGGCCTTCCCTGCGAAGGGAGCGCTCTCGGATCCAGCCTGTAGAGTCCAAGATCCGCTCAGACTTGTTGCTGTGAAGGAGCGGAAGTAGCGTCCATTAGCACCCTCGGCCTCAACGATCATCAACCACTTATTCTGTCCCTTGAGCTTATACACCTGGACGGCCTCGAACAGGTTGGCCGTCGTATCTGACAAGATAGTCGTCTCGCTGGAGCCAAAACTTCCCGGGAAGTTGCCAATCGGCATGCTTGCGCGGTAGATCTTGCCATTGTCACCCGCATAGAAGAGATACATGTTCGTGCTGTCTCCGATGACCGTCTGGTCAATTGGACCGTATGCAGCTCCAGGTGCGGTACCCGTGAAGAGAGGCTTTTCGGAACTCCATCTAGATATATGGTCAGAAAGTGCTGGTCGAGCAGTGCGAGCAGATACCCAGCTTACCCATTGGCGTTGGTAGGATCAGCAGAAGTCTTATAGCTGAACGCCGACGAGCCCCATTGGTAGGCCAGAACCCACACGCCAGTGGGCTTGAAGTAGAACAGGGTAGGCGCAACAGTCCCAGATGACATGCCGTTCTGAGCGACGGAACCCATAGAAGACCAGTCGGTGAAAAGGCCGAAGTTCATGGAGCCATAATTGCCGCCGTTGACATTCGAGCCATATACCAAGTGCTGACCATTGTACGGCACATGGGTGAAGTCCTTGAGTGACTCCCATCCATTCTTTGGCTGGGCGAGAGCTCCAGTCGAGGACCACTTGTAAGACGTCGGCAGGTCGCAGTACTGCGCAGAGACTCCTGCAAGAGCGGTCGCCAAAGCCAGAGTAATCGAAGCTGCGGAAGGCATTTTTGTTGACTGTAGAAGATCTCAGAAATGCTTGCGGAGGATCAGGAGCATGGCGTGCCTGTTCCAGCAACGATTATATATGCAACGCTCGCCCTTCTCCTTGACTCCAAACGGAGTCTGGTGCATATTAACGCCTTCCTCCTGACCCTGGACGAAGCATGATATATTAATCTAAAAGGCAGCATCTGCGCAGGCATAGGCCCCGGCATCCGAAACAACCTGTCCTACACGCTCATACTTGGATGCGGGTTGGACCTCACATGCTGCGTTGCTTCGGCTTCGCTCGGCTACCTGCAGACTTCTCGTCCTGGCGCGAAAGATGTTCCAGCATCGACGACCAGTCCTCACGGCACCTGGCGCTGGAATACAGTGAAGATGGTAGCACCTGACTGGTACTTCAATATACCGCTGAGGCTAATGAATAGGCTGAAATTCAAGCTCTTAGGGAACTCGCCAGTTTGCTAGCCGGCTGTTTCAGGTCTCGTGGAGCCGAGAGTGGACCCGTAGATCTCTGTTTGAGCCTTGCGATCCAACAGCATTCTAGACTTTCGACTGGTTTTTTGCGCAGCGCTGGCCTCCACCCTGGCCATGACCAGGGAGTCATCACGCTGGACTGATTCGAGCACCGGGCTGCCGTGGTATATACATTGCTTCATCATAACAAGATGGCTTCGCAAGACCACGTATCCGAATATCCCAACGCGTTGAAGCACTATGGTGTTCCAGGGCCCAGGACTACGGCGATTGACACAGCTGGTGCCAAAGATAGGACAGTATCCTGAAGACTTACTAAGCTAGACTGACCATGCGCATGAAGATGGCCACATCAAACGTCACCATCAACTGGTCGTGACGCCCTCCATCAGGGTCATGGCTCGCACGTGTCGCATCGGTGCCATTCCAGAATAGAGGCTTTGGATGTGTTTGCTCCAGTCGTATTCCGGGAAGCTGAGAGGTGCAGCCAACGACAGAAGCGACGACTTTGCGCCTACATCTCAAGTCTGTTCGCGGTGAGTATGGTCTAAGATGCTCTTCTATCTAGGCTCCAATATACTCTTCTGTCTAGGGCATGAGAGAGCTAGCATTCACATGACTCCATCAACGAACCGTGCCACTGAACAGTCGAGCCACGAGGGCGATTAACATGAATCACTACGTCTGCATATGTAGGACACAGCTTGATCGATATGCGAGAATGTCCGTTGCAAGACATGACACAGAGAGGATAACGTACTAGTACGGTCGAACACTGTCTGATATCTCTCGAACGTTGTCATGGGTGCCGCCTGCATGTCGGACAATCTGCACAATGTTCTATGCTACTGCACTCCACGAAAGTAACCCCATGGAAATGTGGATCAAGAATCAATGCCAGTGCATATCTCAAAACTACAGCTGTAAACGTTGCCTCCATTCTAAGGCCGCCCTGCAGGTCACCTGCCCGATCTTGACCCGAGTGTAAGCGGCGCAGTGTCGGTGGTGTGTGTTTGCGAGGTACTGTACAGTGCTCAGGTCCGGCTGAAGCTTATAGGACGCCTCAAGCTTATCGCTGCTGTGCCGCATGCCTTCCTGGCGCCTCCCGTGGTGCGTCCCTTCGGATTAGTATCGTGAGGAGGCTTGCGAAAGCTCATCTCGTCGTATGCTGGACTTCTTCGTGTGCACAGAGACCACTGGCGTTGTTGATACCTCTCTTGCTCGAGGACATGAGTCTGGAAAGAAGCTAATGGTGATCCGATAGCGAACTAAACAACCCATTCTCTTAGCTCCTGCCTAATGCTGATGTGCTCCGAACGCTTTTGCTATGCCCAGCCTACTGCCAAGTGCGATATCTTTCTAGCACCTTGGCACGATGTGGTCGCAATCTGCTTCCGAGCCGCATACCACGAAATGATTGACCAGACCGACCGACGGTGGCCTGTGCGGCGCAGTCGCGCTCCAATCTTGCTCTTGTAGTCGGTTCAATGTGCTCCGCATTGGTCCAGCCGCTGTACTCACGTTCCTAGCGTTGTTCCGTCGCAAGGGTGCAAGAAGCACGACGCCTACAGAAGCACGCCTTGATCATATGCGCCAAGCTACAGTATCTCTCTCTTGGCGGGCACACGACAGTGTAACCGAACTCCAGAAGGATGCTAGATACGGCGTTGCCGAACCGACAGATACCACCTCGCACTGAGGTACATAACATCCAGTTGAGCACCTCCACGATGCGCACTGGTCCTTACCTTTTCTCGTCCTACCATTCGTTGACATCGCCAACATGGCCGGTGTCGCTTCCGAAACGGCCAATGCCATCACCGCCATGGAGGTGAAGGGCGCTGGCCTGCCTACCCCAACGCTCGAGAAGCAGATTGCCATGGAGAACAAGGAGCCATTTGCCTCTAGCAACGACTTCAACGATCAGACTGAGATTGTGATCCCTACCGAGGAGGATCTTGCCACACTCCGCCGTGTACCAGCCAAGCTACCCTGGATCGCATTTACTGTGGCATTCGTGGAATTGGCAGAGCGTTTCGCATACTATGGCACAACGGCTGTTATGGTCAACTACATCCAGCGACCTATGCCCGTGGGCAGTGTTACCGGGAACGACCCTCGCTTGAACGGTCGTCCTGGAGCCCTTGGGTTCGGACAGAAGGCTTCCACCGGTCTAGTCCTGTTCAACAAGTTCTGGGCCTATTTCATTCCTCTGTTTGGCGGTATGTGATCATTTTATTATTACAGACGTGCTCATTGCTTACATCTCACACAGGCTGGATTGCTGATGCCAAGTGGGGTCGACTGAAGACCATCTATGCGTCGATTGGTGTGGCCATGTTCGGCCACATCTTGATCATTATCAGTGCCATTCCATCCGTCGTGAAACACCAATCTGGAGCTCTTGGCTGCTTTTCCGTCGGACTCGTCTTCTTCGGCATTGGCGTTGGTGGTTTCAAGCCAAATGTGAGCACCATCCATACACACTTCACTTGACCGCCTCTGACCAGTTCGTACAGATCTCGCCACTCTACGCTGAGCAACTTGCAGACCGGACCATGCGTGTCGAGACTCTCAAGGGCGGCGAGCGTGTTGTCGTTGACCCTGCCATGACCACTCAACGCATGTTTCTCTACTTCTACGGCTTCATCAACATCGGCAGTATCATTGGTCAGGTCGCCATGGTCTACGCTGAGCGTTACGTTGGTTTCTGGCTGGCGTTCCTGCTTCCCACGGTCATGTTCTGCATCGCGCCGATCATCTTAGCTGTAATGCAGAAGAAGTACAACTTACGCGAGCCCACTGGGTCCGTCTTCGGCAAGTTCACCAAGCTTACAAGCTATGCTATGAAGAACGGTGGTTACAAACATGTAGGCAAGGCAGACTTTTGGGAACGTGTGAAGCCATCCAGGATTCAGAACAAGCCAAGCTGGATGACCTTTGACGATGCTTGGGTTGACGAAATCGCCCGTGGTGTGAAGGCCTGCTCCGTCTTCTCCTTCTACCCGCTTTGGTGGTTGGCCTACAACCAGATCGACGGCAATCTCGTGTCCCAAGCTGCGACTATGGATCTTCACGGTGTGCCAAACGACCTCCTCAACAACATGAATCCTCTCGGGATCATCATCCTGATCCCCATCATGGACTTCATCGTCTATCCTCTCCTGCGAAAGTTCAAGATTCGCTTCACGCCGCTACGCCGCATGTTGTCTGGATTCTTTGTTGCCTGCTCTGCTATGATATGGGCTGCTGTCATCCAGGCATATATCTACAAGACTGGTGCTTGCGGTCACTACATGAACACTTGCGATACCCCTGCCCCAATCAATGTCTGGGCACAGACTGGTGCTTATGTTCTTGTTGGTCTGGCAGAGATCTTGTCCTCCATTACCGGTCTCGAGTAAGTCAAGCAATGATAACACCGTACGTCGGCCGTCAATGTACGCTAACGATCGGTCTTCTAGATACGCCTACACCAAAGCTCCGGCCAACATGAGGTCTTTGGTCTTTGGTAAGATCGTCGGTCCTCCCACGTTCACCATCATCGTGCTGACATACTTTGCAGGCTTCTACAACTGCACCAATGCTATCTCAGCAGCACTCGGCCAAGCCTTCCTGCCTGCCAGCGACGACCCGAACCTCGTATGGTTGTACGGCTCCGTCGCCGTCATTGCCTTCGTCACCGGCATCATGTTCTACTTCTTCTTCACGAGACCGTGGGACAAGGACGAAGAGCACCTCAACATGCTGAAGGAGTCTGGCTACAGGGGAAAGAATCTGCGCGACGACAATGAGAAGTTGATGGATGGTGACCTTTCTGATACTGAGGCAAGGGGCCACTCGACTGCAGTTGCGCCTGCAGATATCAAGGAGATCAAGTAGAGCTTGCGGGTAGAGTGAGGTTGTGGACACATCTCGAGTTCTCGCTCGCCTCCCACCGTGTATAATTGGCAGATCTAAATCTATACGATTTCCTCTCAGGTGCACTGCCGCCTCTCGGCACTCCGTGATTAATCGCTATCATGAACGTGGCTTGCCTCGAACGGCGTGAACATAAATTATCGCTTTCAAGGTGATCCAGAACACGATAGGTTGTGCTCTATGATGACTGAGCTCGGAGACCATAGGCTGTTCGTCAACGTCTGAGATCTTTTATAGCCAGTGGGCGTCTTAGAACTAACAGGACTAGACGGTCTGGTGTATGGAAGTGCCTAGTTAGTGGGTCTTCGTCTTTGATCTCTCCACGCTTCTCCGCAACCACCTGTATCCTGCACATCACTCGTCATCGTTTGGGTGGGGTCGAGCTGCACGGCTGCATGCAGGTCGAAGATCTCGACTCCGCAACTACAGAAAATCGCTGTCCAACAGCGATGCACACGATCCATGCTTCGAGTTGCCAATGTCGGCGAAGCGACGGCGATCCGATGATTTTACTAGACGCATGAGCTCAGGAAGGTAGCATCACCTCCCACAGCTTTGGTAAGGTTCACTTTTCGTTCACCTGCTTAGTTTGCTTGCAACACCTGCTTAGTGTGCTTGCAAACGATTCTAATGTGATATACTGCTCTGCTACTCACGATGGCCAACGCAACAGACTCGGCAATGACAAAGGTGACCTCTCTCGATGCCATGGTGGTAGGCGCTGGCTTTGGCGGCATCTACCAGCTCAAAAAGTTCCGCGATATGGGCTTCTCTGTCAAAGCAATCGACACCGCTAGCGATGTCGGTGGCACTTGGTACTGGAATCGCTACCCAGGGGCCATGTCTGACACAGAGTCTTATCTTTATCGGTATTCTTGGGATTCCAACGACTTGCAGACTTATCCGTGGCACAAGCACTATGTATACCAGAAGGAGGTCCTGGCATATTTACAGCACGTGGTCGATAAGCATGATCTGAGGCGGGATATCATATTTGAGACTAGCCTTACAGATGCGACTTGGGATGGCGAGGCGAAAGTATGGAACGTGCAGACCTCCACTGGCATCACGTTCAGAGCGAGGTATCTTGTCACTGCTCTGGGCTTGCTCTCACGCGCCAATTTTCCCGATATCCCAGGCATCGACACATTTCGAGGTGAGAGGTATCATACGGGAGCCTGGCCAGAAGGCGTATCAATGGAGGGCAAGCGTGTGGGCATCATTGGTAATGGCTCGACTGGTGTCCAGGTCATCACCGAGATCTCGAAAGATGTTGACCATCTGGTGAGCTTTCAGCGCAACCCACAGTACAGTGTCCCAAGTGGGCAAAGAGATGTGGACCCCTCGTATCGACAAGAGGTCAACGAGAATTACAACGAGATCTGGCGCCAAGCCAAGGACGAAAGTAATACGGCCTTTGGCTTCGAGGAGAACAAAGACCGGCCTGCTCTTAGTGTAGACTCTGACACCCGACGAGGCCTTTTCGAAGCGGCGTGGAAGAGAGGTGGTGGATTCCGCTTTATGTTCGAGTCTTTCAACGATATAGTGACCAACGAGGCTGCAAATTTGGAGGCTTGCGAGTTCATAAAGGATAAGATTCGACAGACTGTGAAAGACCCCGAAAAAGCACGCAAACTCATGCCCACACAGCTCTATGCTCGAAGACCGCTATGTGATGCTGGATACTACGAGCAATTTAATCGTCCGAACGTGCAAGTGGTAAGTCTACATGACACTCCTATCACAGAGATCACGGGAGATGGAGTCAAAATATCAGATGGCACTGTTCACAAAGTCGACATGCTTATCTTTGCAACTGGATTCGATGCCGTTGACGGCAACTATACACGTCTCGCCATCAAAGGACGCCATGGCCAATCATTGAAAGACCATTGGGCTGAGGCGGGCCCGACCTCATACCTCGGTGTCACTGTCGCAGACTTTCCGAACATGTTTATGATACTTGGGCCCAACGGACCTTTCTCCAACATTCCTCCAGCCATTGAGACGCATGTCGAGTTCATCGCGGACATTATACTGGCTGCTGAGAAGTTGGCGAGGAGTGACTCTCCTCCTGGCAAAGTCAGCGTACCGACCATTGTTGCAACACAGGAGGCGGAGGAAGCATGGACACATGAATGTGATGTGGTCAGTCGAGATAGCTTGTTCCGGAAGACGGACTCATGGATCTTTGGCTCGAATGTGCCTGGCAAGAAGCACTCGGTCATGTTCTACTTCGGAGGACTGGCGCCATATCGCCAAAAGCTCCGAGAAGTTGCAAAGAATGGATGGGAGGGTTTTCGTATTGCATGATATCTTGTTTCAATGTTTAAGTAGCTTTGTCTTCGGCCTTGGAACTCTCTGGACTTGTGTCCCCGTTCTATATGACCGTTCTATATGGAGAGATATCAGCTTACTGATCCTGAGATTGCATCTTCCATGTATATATACAACCAATCGTCAAGTAGTGATGACTTTGAAGCAGAACTATCACTCATCGTGACGATCTTGAACCTCACCATGGACTTAGACCACAGCCTCTACATGCTGGGACACAGGCTTCTCCTCGTACTTGGCCCGGGTGGTGATCTCCAGACGCTCTGCCGCCAGTTCGATCTTGGCCTGTTCAGTCGCTTGTTTGTAGGTCAACCCAGATCCCGGCGCATGTTTTAGGACGAACACACGGTCGATCTCGTCGAGTGACAAGCCCGCAGTCTGTACCACAGATCCTCATGTCAGCGCATCCAGTCTAGCGGTCTCCGCTTTGGTTGACTTACCTCAACGTAAAACAGCCATATGAAGGGAATAAAAGCGGCATTCAGTACTGCAAAGATGATGTAGAACCGCCAAGAGATATTTTGAATACCTGTACAATGTCAGAATGCGGCACTGCTTGTATGAGAAGTCTCGTAGTACTCACCTATTGGCGTAATGGAAACGACCAGGTAGACTCCGAGCCAGTTTGTAACCTGGAAAGACATGTTCAGTGAGTGTCAGCCTAAGTGGGTATGGTATCAGCGTACCATGGCGATGGCTGCACCAAGGTTCCGTGATTGGTTTCCGTTGATCTCCGACGGGTACAAGAACCCGATGGTCATGAAAGATTGTCCCTGTGAGCTGTCAACACGCCTGTGATGGAGCAACATGACCGTCATGACTTACAAAGAAGAAGTAGAAGAGGAAGATGAATGCCACGGCCACCCCATTGGACACCTTTGTTCCTACGCCGAGGCCAGCGGCGGTGACCGCAAAGCACAAGCTGCAACCTACAGCGCCGAAGAGCATCAACTTCTTTCTGCCGAACTTTTCAATGCCGTAAGTCGTGCAAGCAGCCCAGAACATCCATTGCATTGAGTCACATGCAGACAGGACAAGCGACATTCTTGGAGAGAAGCCGAAAGAGCGCTCCAGCACGACCGGGAGGTAGTAGGCAACGACATTGACACCACCTGTCGCGGCGGCTGTCAGTACTTCGAAGACTAGTCAACGACTTCAAGACTTGCTTACCGATTTGCTGGAAGATATTGGCCCCCGCACCTAGACAGATGCGACGGAATGTCTGCTGCTTGCCGTTGTGAAACACCTCTCGGAAGCCAATCTCGCCGTCTGCACGCTCTTCTGCGATCGTTTCGATGATGATTTCCAATGCCTCGGTCACCTCCAGGTCATCTACGGGCTTCTTATACAGGCGAGCGAGGGCGTACTTCGCATCCTGGTGACGATCTTTGAGGCAAAGCCAGCGCGGTGACTCCACTAGGAAAGGTACAAAAAGGCCAGTTCCTAGAGCGAGCAGGGCTTGGAAGCCTAGAGGGAACCTCCAGCTGACTTCGTTGTCTGGTAAATATGTGAAGCCGAAATTCATCCCTGCATGATCATCAGCGTTCGTATTCTGGTTAGTGGTGCATTGTCGTAGCTGACGAACAATTAGTAAGTACGAAACCAAAGACCAAGCAGGTAAGCTGTATTGCTACTAGCCTCCCGCGAAGGCTGGGCTTGATGCAGGTCTCTGACTGGAAGACGGGTATGGTCGTGGTGTTGAAACCAATACCGAGTCCACTGACTACCCTGCCCACGATCATGTGTGCCAAGGAATAGGCTGTGGCCTGAAGTACGCCGCCGATGGTTAGACACAGACATCCCAGCACAATTGACTTCTTCCGTCCCAATGGTTCGCCTGAGAAGATGGCGATGATCGAGCCGATGATGCATCCTACGGTATAGGTCGAGACTATCTGTCCTTGGATCGTGACACTGGGGTTGTTGAACTGACGGTTGAATGATGGATTGGCGAGCAGACCGCCAAACACTCCTTGGTCATATCCTGCACGTCATCAGCATAGGTCTCTCCGTTGTCAATTGACTACGCACCAAATAGCAAAAACCCAAGCCCACATGATAGCGTGGTTGCCACGAGCAAAGCCCGACCTTCCAAGTGAAGGACGCCCATTGTCACCTTTGCTAAGAGAAAAGGGTTGTGATTGTGGTCAGCAGCCTGGGGCCCCATGGGGAGTATGAATGACTTGATTGTCGATGCTGTCGGCTTCTTGGCGTAATTGGTCTGCGAGTCATGCATAGAGTCAACGGGCATGGGTTGTGAGGGGAACGCTTGGGTTCTCCCGGTTCTCAAACTGATGCCAGGACCTCATCTAACGTCGGACACTGTAATTGGTTCTTCCTTACGATCTACACATACCGAGTCGCCGCCAGACAGGGAAGCACATGAGCAGATCGGCTATATGCGGGGCACATCGTGTCGAGATACAGAAATCCTACGGCAGTCGGCACACCGTGAGAGACATTTTCCGGAACCTTGGCTCATATGCCCATGGCTGGCAGATGTAGCCCATGCTAAACGAAAGTACACCAGGGCGCATGTATCATAGCCGACTTGACTATGAAGCTCAAAAAGCAGCTTACTGACGTCTCGGCAATAAGAGCATAAGAGGGCCAGATACGTTGGGGGATACACAGCAGGTACTGCTGCTCATGCCTCTGCTTACAAAGTACTCTTGGAACTCTCATTATGCAACAGTGTGATCGTGAGGACTGTCCACATCTCGGGGCATGGAGCTTAGTACCAACACAAGGCAGAGTATCGCTCAAGCTCCTGTCAACTTCTCTCAACTATTGTCGAATAGAGCGCTCAACATTGGATTTGATTGCCAAGAGACGCCCATACCATAGCCAGAGAGCGATGCTCCAATGTCGTCAAAGCTGAAGGCTGGATTCTGCCCGGTAACGTAGACTCCGTGTCCCAAGTGCTGAGGGCCTGGATCATTACTCAAGCCAGCCGTCAATCCGTCGAACAAGGCAGTGACCCAGGGAGAAGCATCCCATGCTTCCCGCACAGTGTGCAACACCATATTGCAGTTGTCCAGGATGACTCGGCCGAGCTGCGCAGCGGCTATATTCGGATTCCGCATTGATACGTATGAGACTATGCCGGCAAGGAAGACCGCTTGGTATGTCTCGTGCGGGATTCGTAACGCTTGGGATTTCGTGATGATGGACGATGCGTGAGTCGATATGCGCTGAGCAGCCAGATCGGTTGAGAAAGGCCAAGCGGCAGCGATAGAACTTCCCTCGCCTACGTCAGATCCGTTCAGTCGAGAGGCTGCCACCTCCGAGCCTGATCGCCCGAGGCAGGCGAGCATCATGTGGTGGTCGTACAACATTGACAGGCATGTACACAGGATGTTCTGATGCGCGGTCCATTCCAGACAGCTGGGTACGTCGCTTCGCCAGGTCTGTAAGGCGTTATACACATCGAACATGCTCATCTTCTTCGGACCAGGTATGAAGCGAGCGTAATCAATGTCGTAGAGAAGCAGTGACAAACTTGTAACCGCAATTTGATAATGAGCGAATATATCCGCTAGTGGATGTGCCATTCGTTGGAGGCTGCGCATGTCATCTTCGAAGTCTACGATCGCCGGCATTTCTGCATCACCATGGTCCATATTGATGCGGAAGGGACGCCCGACCAGGGTGGCACATGAAGCGTCACGTATCACCAATGTCCACCACAAGCGTTTCAGTAAACTCCGGTCTCTTTGTGCCATGTTCGTGCCAGTCAGAGAGCGGTGGATTCCTAGGGTCTCTGCAATGGTCACGGCACTACTAAGCCATGACCACTTCGGAAGTGTCAGAACGAGGAAACCACCGCGATTTCCAGCGGAGGATGAGCTCACCGTGTTCCAGTAGTCATTCGGTCCTCCGCCCCAAAAAGTCAACATAATTGTGACTTGTAGAAGGACAATCTTGTTCCTTTCGTACTCGACATCAACCAAAGCTTTCGCCTTGCTGTAATAGGCCAGCCGAGCTGCCTTCCTCGAGCCAAAGCCACACTTATGTATGAGCTCATCCGAGCAGAAAGTGGTGGCCATGAAACAACAGGCGTGTATCAATATCCAAGGCAGGTTATTAGACATGTACTGGTCATAGAATTCCTGGTAGCCTACTACTGGATAGAGAGGAAAGACGTTGCTTAGGAATGTGATGATCAGCTCATCGTATACACTTCGACAAGGGAGCTCGAAAACGTGCTTGGCCTCCAGATACTTGACTGTTTCGAGTTGGATATGTGGAGGGTGAGTGCCTTGGTCATGATCGGCTGGCGAGATGGCAGTAGTACCGACAGGAGGACCAGAGTGGTGCAAACGAGTTCTACCGCCTTCCCTAAGGTCCTCAAGTACCAGTGCTAGCGGAAAAGATTCCCCGAGATATGTGATTGAGCACTTATCTATCACGTCCCGGCGATGGTTCTGGCGAGTATCCATGAAGTGGTTGAACACTGTTGCCCAAGACACGTCCCTATAAGGGGTGACATTCTCTTGTTGAGGTTGTTGGTCATTCGGAGTTGCTGTCGGCGGCTTGTCGTGCGGGTCATGTGATGAAGGAATATCGTCTACACTTCCGGAAACACGATCTGGTGGCAGACTGGTCGTCGCGGATCCTGATGAGACGGAAAGAAGAGGTACAGCATCCTGAGGAGGTGCAGGCGGATTCGTGCTCTCGGATACTGTGCTCGCTCGCTTGCGTGGATATTGGCCGCGGCGTGAGCTGATGAGGGCACAATCTACATTGCCGCTTCTCTGGCAGCGAGTACATGGCAGGCCTACTGCCAGTGCATCGCATTTTACCCGCTTCTCGTTGCAACGAGACTGGAAGAGACGTCAGTGGGAAATTGTTCGAGACCCTCTCCGTTTCTCCGTCAAGAGGGGACCATAAAGAGATGTACGCGATGGCTAACGCTCTCCACCGTTACAGGCTTCACCGTGGGCTTCGGGATAGTGTGAATCCACTTACGCATGCTTTCGACGCTCGGACTCGCAAGGCTTGACTCTCCGAATTTGATGGCATGACACGTGGTGGATGGCATCTGGGTGTGAAAGCGATGCGTGGTGGCACATAGCCGACTTGTGGATGATCTTTCTCGAGTGCTCCATCATTCAGACAGACCAGAGCTTGCGGACAAAGCTATGAAATCAGAAATTCGAGATCATTATCTGCATCATTTCCTGGAACCTCTCGTTATGACCACCGCAGACGCTCGATCGGGTAGCTTTAGGGGTGCTTTGTTATATGATACTTGTCGGAAGCCCTCGGACCATATTCTACGGGGAGCCTACTTCGTATCGCGTGCTAATCGCGCCACTGCTGATCTATCCATATGAATGGCAGAGCCGAATTTCCCCTCACGAGCTTTCGGCTGCTTGTCTGCCCAGCTCAACCGGTGCAATTTTGCATCCTCGAATCCTTGTGGATGGCCCACGCGAAGCCGGCATACGTCGGTGGCTGTCATCATCATTGGAGCCATGGTCGGTCTAATCCTCGGCAGCGTCAATGTGGAATATGAACAGTAGTATCTCGGAGCACGCGAGTGTCAGGGAATATACAATTTGTGAAGTGAAACTCTCGATATCTTCATCACCATCGCCAGAGTATATCAAGACGACAGAATGGCGCTGAAAATCTTCATGTAAGTCAATTCATCGTTTACGGGACTTGGCTGACGCTCGTAGCACCGGCGCCACTGGCTATATTGGAGGAGACACGTTGCACAATCTGTATGCAAAGCATCCTGACCATCAATACACAGCACTGGTCCGCACCAAAGACAAGGCTGCGATAGTGGAAAAAGCGTACCCGAACGTGCAAATTGTGATTGGTGATCTCGACAACTCGGAGCTCTTGGAAGAGCAAGCTTCGAAGGCTGACATTGTCCTACGTATGTCCACCATCTTCATGCACTCCCGAGACAATACTGATTCTGCACAGACACCGCCGATGCCTCTGATCACGCAGGTGCTGCGAAGGCAATTGCTGCTGGCCTCGTCAAAGGACACTCGGGAAACTCCAGTAAACCCAGATATTGGCTTCACACTGGAGGTACTGGCATCCTGACCTATGAGGACTCCGAGGCAGGCAGACTAGGCGAGCACTCTGATAAGGAGTATAACGATTGGACTGCCGTTAACG
The DNA here is from genome assembly GCF_035927965.1 of Recurvomyces mirabilis. Classification (NCBI taxonomy): domain Eukaryota; kingdom Fungi; phylum Ascomycota; class Dothideomycetes; order Mycosphaerellales; family Teratosphaeriaceae; genus Recurvomyces; species Recurvomyces mirabilis. Next base: position 163,163 of record NW_027041937.1, on the reverse strand, counting down.
AATTGACGCATCTGCCCGCAAGCGCGTTTCATCGTAATGTGGATGAGATTGTGCTGGAAACCGGCGAGAAACATGGTGATGTGGTTAAAACTGCCATCGTGTGCCCACCTACAATCTATGGTCAATCATAATATCCTGCCATGCTCAAGTCTGGTGTACTAACGATTCACAGGCAAGGGTAGAGGCCCTGTGGCAACGCGCAGTCGGCAAGCATACGAGCTCACCAAGCTGGTACTGACTGGAAAGTACATTCCGGTCGTAGGCTCTGGAAAAGCACGTTGGAACAATGTGCATGTTTCCGATCTCGCAAGTCTTTTCACGCTCCTTGTTGAGGAAGCCGGCAACCCGACGGCTGATAAACAGAGCGAGCTTTGGGGAAGTAAAGGCTACTACCTTGCTGAGAATGGCGAGCATGTCTGGACTGATCTTGCTGTGCGCATCGGCCAGGAGTGCACGAAGCAAGGCTACATATCGAACCTAGAAAAGAAGTCGCTAACCAAGGAGGCTGCTTTGGATCAAGCTGGTTTTGAGGCTGTGAGCTGGGGATGGAACTCGCGTGGCAAGGCTGAGCGAGCCAAGCACCTGTTGGGTTGGAAGCCATCTGGTCCATCGATTGAGGCAGAGGTGCCGAATATGGTGCAAGAGGAGCATGACCTCCTAAGCAAGAAGGCGTAGGCCTGATAGCATGTAGAGCACATCGGTCTCGGCCATGTAAAGGAGACGTCTGCTCATGTGGAACTTTCGTTCACGTCGTATTACTCGTTCTCTTGTCGTTACATTTTCCAATTCACTCAGTTGACCGGGATACTAAATACAACCCCAGTCATGCTCCTCGGAGCTGGACACGCATTCGGTTGACATACTAACTTACATTCATGAATCGCTGGACTTCGGATGGCAAGGTGAAGAGCGAGTCTCTAGCGATCGACAAACATATAACCGACATCCCCGCACCCATGGCTCGCAACCAAAGCTCACTCGGCTCCTCTTGAGTCCATGCAAATCCGAGTGCATTATGAACGACTAACAATAATAATAATAGCTGGAGCGGCTCATACAATAACAATGTGACAGCTATCGATACAGCATGAGAGCACTTCGTTTCCACTCGAAAGGTGATATTCGCCTTGATGATGTTGAGCAACCGTGAGCTTCAGACACTGATTTCTCCCCGTTGAATATACTGACATAGAGATTCAGTAAATGCGCACCACATGAAGTCCGCCTCAAGGTCGCTTACTGCGGCGTCTGTGGTACAGATATACATGAGTACCTTGATGGACCGATCCTCATACCTGCGGATGGCGAGCAGAATCCGAACACCGGAGCGAAACTACCATTGATTCTTGGTCATGAGTTCAGTGGCGTTGTTGTCGAAGTTGGCAAGGATGTCAAGAGCGTCCCTCTCGGTCAGCGTGTCGTCGTCAATCCAGCTATGGATGACCGTCACCACTCACAGTCGCCGTGCGAGATCTGCGTTCGAGGTCGCCACAATATCTGTCTTCGTTCTACCTTCTATGGCCTGCAAGCACCACAGGGCGGCTTTGCGGACGAGATCTGCGTAGACGCCATTGCATGCTTCCCACTGCCATCATCGGTGTCACTTAAGCTGGCTGCATTGGTCGAACCTTTAGCAGTTGCTGCTCACATGATACGCATATCAGGCTTCACTCCTGGTCAAGATGTTGTGATATTCGGTGCTGGACCTATCGGCTCCGCTCTTGTGTTCCTTCTGCGCCAGTATGGTGCCGGCAAGATTCTGGTCAGTGAGATTGCACCGTCCCGATCTGCACAAGCTATGGAGTGTGGTGCCGACAAAGTCATCGATCCAGTCACTACCGCTGCTCAACCAGCTGTATCGGAGCTCATAGGGCCTGCTGGAGCCGACATAGCGTTCGATGCATGTGGACTGCAAACAACACTGGATGCGGCGTTCGCCTGTACGAAGCCTGGCGGAACGATATTCAATGTTGCGATTCATGAGAAGCCGCTCTCGCTCAACCTCAACCTCTTGACGCTATCGGAGAAACGCCTGCTCGCAGGGAACGCTTACACAGCAGAAGACTACAATCGAGTGATTGAGGTGCTAAGGTCAAAAGGACCCGAGGTTGAGAAGTTCATCACTGCTATTGTGCCGCTGGAACAGGCTGTCGATGGTGCATTCGAAGAGCTGGTCCGCAACAAGGCCATGCACAACAAGATTCTAGTCGAGGTCAACGGAGAGGATTGCGACAGCCTAAGGACGGCACATAGCCCTGCAAGTAAGCTCTGAGACATCTCGCTGTACTCGCAAATTGAAGGTGGACGAACCACCGAGATGACCGGCACTGAGGGTCCGATTCTCACCCGCATAACTCGAAGTGATGAATGATGGGCAGCGGCCGTCGCATACAAGTCACCCAAAGTCACCATTTTTGATGCTCAATAGCAGACTCTCCCCGTCTTGAGAAGCTGACAGGACCCTTTGGCAAGTGATGTGACAGCGTCTGTCACCATGTGCATGCCGAGAAGGTGGTGATATCGTGTATTCAACGCAATTACTTGGGCGAAAGTCTTTGGCGCTTCTCCTTGCAGAGCTCTACCACAAGCTGAGCTTTTTCTTAACAGGCTCTTACAGTTGTGTTTCCCAAGTGCGCAGAATCTCAGCGGCAGGGCGAACATGAAAAAGCCGAGGACCCATGTATTTTATCCATTGCGTGCAGGATGGTTCAGGCTTGACTCCTGGGATGATGGCACTCGTCAACGTCAGTACCAAGTTCTCTACCAACATTGTCACCTGCTGCGACATGAGCCATACAATTTCGGCAATTGCCACTCCTCGATGGCCCACCTGGTAATTTACGGCCGCGTGTAGAATGCCCGAGATCAGGAAGACAATCACGCCCTCCGTGGTATTTGCTACCGCCTCATGTGGGTGTAGCCGCAACACATGCCGCACGAAGACGTTAGCATGATTCCTGAACGTTCGATAAACAATTTGATGCCAAAAGCGCGACCAGAACCGTCTCACTGAGAAAGCTGCAGTGAAGTCGCCGAAGAACGGAGGCCATTCGCAAGGCTCGTCGAATCCTAAGCCAACGGCAATGAACGCCAAAGCCTCATGATAGAGGCTGAGCGCGCAGTAATTAGTGATCAGGTTAGTGTGCCACAGTCCAGAGGCGGAGCTGAAGCATACCATGCACAGCTCCCAAGAAATCGAGTCTCATGACGGTGTCGATGCTCACTAAAGTGCTCCGGCAGATACGCCAGTTGTCTGTATGCTTTAGGGGCACCCTCGAAAAGAAAAACGTTGGCTAGAGATTCCGTAAAAAACTCTCGCTTCACATTACCACGAGTCGTCGCAGTCTGCCGCTTGTCTCGAGGACTCACCGTCGTCTCCGTCCTTGTTCTTATTCCAGTACTTTTAGAGGTATACCCGACAGCAGGTGCCGGATCATCCGTGGCAACCCATCTGCGATTGTAGAGCTTCTTGTACGCAATGTAGTACCGCTGCGAGGTGCTATGGCTGCAGCATTTACCGTAAGAGATTTCTTGCTGCGCGACCTGCATCTCCTGGAGGAACAATATGTTCGCCATATGTAGTATCAATTGGAGGAGCATCATAAATATCGAAGACCGGTCGAATGCCGAAATGAAGTAGAGCTCGTTGATATTCCTGACGGTGCTCAACACAGCCACTGTGAAATAGGCGTAAAGGAGGACTTTGGAGTTGCTGCGAGGCCGAACGAGTGTCCACAAGACAATACAGTTCGCGGCAGTGAAGCATAAGATCGGCACGAGGGCATTCGGAAAGCTATCCATTATAAGCGCTAGCCAGCCGCCAAGAGGTGTGCTGAAGGTTGTTGTCGCGCAGTCGATTCATATTCAGTTCCGATGGCGTTATGCCGTGGTAGAGTTAAGGTGGAAGTCCTTGTGCAGATTCAGTCTCTCACATGTACTTGTATTGCATGTCGTGATGGGTCAGCATTAAGACGTCCAGCATCCCATGACTGCCGCATGGATGAGGAACAGGCTTCCGAATCCGAATGACTTGGGGCTAGACACGAATGGATGGCGTAGCATCCGAATGCGAAGCCAGAACGTTTCTCAGCTAGTCGTGATAGGACGATGAGGCTGGAGAGCCATCATGGAACATCGTGTCATGTTTGTACAGTCTACCTGTTTAGCTACACGGACACCAATCTGTATACAAGGCTCGCAGCCAGGCGTCGCATCAATGCTGTCGAATCAGCACAACTGGGCCTGTATAGACATGTCTGGCCTTGACAAGATAGTGAATCAGCGCGATCATAAGCACGCCGATGAAGATGACTGAAGCCCAGTTGAAGCCTGCCGCTGTAACAGGTGTGGCGATGGGCCAAAAAGACTGAAAGATAAGTTGTCAGCCTACAGTAGCGGGAAGGACCAGGTATTACTAACCCAGAAGAATGCCCAAGCGGCGTAGATAACACCTGCGTATGGTTAGTGGCCGTTATGCAGAGCGTTCACGTTGTGAGTATATTTTGGCTTACCAGCGATGTTGATCGGCACACCCCATCGGCCAAGCGAGAAATGTGACGGAGGAAGCGACTCGGGTCGGTAGATCCTGCGCCAGAGTATTGAGCCGATGGAGAAGAGATAGCACTATTAAAAAGTCAGTTGTTGTGGACAGCGAAATTCTAGACGTCGACCCATACCTGGAGCAGAGCAACAGTCAAGAGCGACGTAATGGCATAGAAGGCAACGCTGGAGCCGATATAGATCAAGCTGAGAATGAACGAGATCAAACTCGTAAGCAAGACCGCATTGACCGGCACATGGTACTTGGGATGGATCTTATCCATACATCAGCAAATCTTCATTGCAGGAAAACTCCACGGCGGTGACATACCTTCGACACCCATCCTGAGAACGGCAGACCATTGTCACGGCTGAAAGCGAATAAATCGCGAGTTACAGCCGTCAGGTATGCCACATTTGAGCAAATGAGCAAGAAGATGATCATGACGAGGACGACCGTGAGCCATGCGGTAGACATGGACTGCTTCAGGACGTAGACGGTGGCGTAGAGACTCGGGTCACTGAGGGCGGCGGTCAGGTCCGGCATAGCGAAGCAGGTTGTGATGATGGCGAAGAAGATGAGGACGAAGTTGATGACGTCTGTGTGGTGATGTGAGCAAAACGCCATCTAGTGCGAGTCTTGTGCTGTACTTACAGACGCTCATCATGGCACGAGGTACGGCCTTGGAGGCGTCTAGGCACATTTCAGTACTTTATCAGCGAATAAAGTGTCAGGTTGCTTTGCTCACTTTTCACCTCTTCGGCAATATGTGCTGCGGTGTCCACACCAACTTGAGTATATATACCAGATAGCTGACCAGCCAGAACTGCCAAACCCATGCTTGACCATCCGCCAGAGTTGGAGAATCCACCAAACACAGCCGAGGCGCTAGCCTTTGGCGCATTGACCCAGATCGGTACAATGAAGCAGATGTAGGCCATGATATGCAGAGCAAAGATGGCGTTCTGCAACTTCGGGATGATCTTGGCGCCAAAGATGTTGATTACTCCGACAAGGACGATAATGGCCATGACAAGGAGACTACCCTGCCAAGTCGGGAAGAGGTAATCCGGGTTGTTCTCCAATATGATGACCTGGATCAGAGTGCCGGTCAAGAATACACCAATCGCATTTCCGGCCTGCCAAGCCATAGTTGAGGTCCATCCCGTCAAGTAGCTGAGCCACTTCTGATGGTTTGGGTGAGCGAATTCAGAGACCCAGTGGTATTGTCCGCCGGCTGTAGGAGCCATTGAGGCCATTTCGGCCATGCTGAGGTAGATAGGGCAGAAGCCGACGAAATTCCACACCACCGACCAGATTAATCCGCCGGTGCCCCCATCTGTGAGACCTTGTGTGGTTAGGCTAGGACATATTAGTAGAATTGGTGATTGGTTATCTGTCCATGCTTACAAGAGGCCGATCTCCCATGCAGCGGTGGCCATTGCGACGAAGGAGACAGTGGAGAGCAGGCGGAAGTGCCTCTGCAGACAGTCAGACATTGTCATCGACGACATTCCCGTTTGGACATACTATAAGCTGCTGCTTCTTGCCCAGGCGATGCATATCCACCTTGTCCTCAGCAGTCGCCTCTGTGCCAGCGAACTCATGGTGGTCCAGGTCCCCATTCTCGAGTCCCATTGCACCAACCTCCGTCGCGGGACCTTTGCGATCGACTAGCTCCATTGGTTGTTGCTGCTCCGAGCTACTCGACGACGAGCCCGCGATATGGCCAGGCATATTCTAAACGACGAGAGTACGACTGCTGCGCAAAGGCTACGACGAAGGGAAGTTGGAAGTGGTAACACGGGAAACTGTTCAGGTACCTTAACCTCACTATGCGCCGCGGTTCTGCATGGAACGGCATAGCTCTCCCGCGCCAGATCTGATTCGGCGGGTCAAACACATGCTCGCTCGTTGTCGAATAGCGACGATTGATTAATTTTAGCTCGTCCGGACGCCCGCATCAAAGCGAAGTTGGAGGCGTGCATAGGGTCGAAAGTGGCTTGAAGTTAGCCCGCACACGGGATAGTATCCCCGTCGGCTGTTGCGCTAGTTCTGGAACTAGTGCACTGCCGGAACCAAGCAAAGTGGCTCGGCGACGACGCTATAAGAGCAAGGCGTCGTCTACAGAAAAACAGATAAACGAGCAGGAGCTGCTGCAGTCATACTGTGCTCCAATCAGCGGTGGTGAAGCTTCCATGCTTTGCCCTACCTCCTGAAGGTCGGCTAGGAGTAGCTGTACGGCGGTACGACGTTCCATACATGAATTGCGCGGCCGGGTTTTTGGTTCTAGGCTAGACGAAAACCAGACGAGCACGCCGTTCGCGCGTGCGACAATTTGATATTATGGGGTTTGGCGCAAGCTCACAGCAACGCTGTACTCTGGCCGTTGATCTTGCTTCTGGGACTATGCCGCTCATCCGGGCACGTACCCGAATCTGCCTCTGCAGAACTGCAACAGTTTCAACGAATACGTTGGCCGAATAAATAGGCGCAAACCTTCTCTGCAGCTCTGTAGACTGGAAGCTACAGCAGATAGAGTGACGCCCGAATCTCCGTACTGCATATGTAATAAGGAAGGCCAATAAACGAAGCCTTGCTCATTCTCGCATCCGAATCTGGGCAACGCCACATCACCAATCATCATGTCTCACGTCAACCGATGGCGCAAAGCAAGATAAACATTCTTCAGGACCTGCATGGGTGGGTGGGATACTCGACTTTGCCCACGCCCGTGAGCTTGTCTACAAGATGACGGGGACTCCACCCGTTGAGGGCTCTTTACGGAGTCGCTGACTTGGGAATATCGCGCGGACTGCTCATCAACGATATGGCTACCACAACCATCCCCGAGTACTCGCGATGGATAGTGACAGCAGCCACGATCTTCATGCTATGGGCTGTCCTCATGTCTCTGGTGAGGGTGTGGGCACGATGGAGCAGAAACATGGGGTCCGCGATGCATGATGGCATTTTCGCGGCGGCATTTGTAAGTAGTCCTTGCACATCAATCTGCATGGAAGTAAGCAGCTGTGACAATGATGGCTGATTGAGGTCGCACAGATCTTTGCAATGGCTGAAGACGTCTTGCTATACCTGGCCATATCGAAAGGCTACGGTAAAAAGGCTGCCTCGGATGTTTCGGACTACAGTGGCAGTGTTCTGAAGGTAATACAGTGCCATCTCTGCTCCAGGATGTGTGGCTAAGAGTGCGACTCTAGCTTCACTTCTCCTCGCAACTCCTGTATGTGGCATCCACCGGCCTATCGAAATGTTCGACAGCCGCTTTTATCGGCAGTCTGACTCGGGACAAACGCCAGAAACGAGTCTCCTACCTCATCACAGCAGTCATGGCCGTCTGGACACTTGCATCTGTCCTAGCCCTCGCCAGCCTCGGAGACGCCTTTGAGTATATGACGGATGATATCCAAGCGGTTGCCACACAATACCAGCGATGGCTTGGTGTAGAAATCTCAGGAGCCTTTCTGGAGATTGTGTTGTGGGCTTACTCGATTACATTAGTCTGGGGCCTAAGCATGCCGCTGGGCAGACGATTGAAAGTCGTAGCCGTCTTCGGTGGTCGTCTTCTGTAAGCACAATCAACTTGCCAATTCCAGCTCATGCACACGTGCTGACCACCAAGTAGCCTCCTGCCCATCGTCGCCGGCCGCCTCTACTTCCTTCAAACAGCCACCAAAGACCCCAATCTCTACCTAGCAGATATCTTCACCCAAGGCATCATGAATTTCGCACTCATGGCCGAATGCGCGCTCTGCCTCAAACCCTTCCTTCAAGCCTTCCACGACGAATATGGTCTAAGCACAGGCGTAGTTGGCCCATACAGCTCCAATCCCTCTCGCGACCCATACGCCCAGCTCAGTAACATCACCGACAGCCAGATACGCAATACCAAGGGCTCTGCCAAGACAAGAGTCACAGCGATGAGATCGCAAGATGAGCGCGATGTGATCCAGGGGGACAAGAGACCTGGACATCAGAGCATCAATTTCGCGCTCAGAGGTGATACAGCCGGTCTTGGAGCGGACGCGATATGTACTGCTGATCGAGACCGACGGAGCCAGGTTGTGCATGAGGCCGAGGACGACGACGTGGAGTTGTTGCAGATGCATAATGGGATCCAACGGAGGACGACGGTCACTGTTCAGAGCGAAGCAGTGCCGGGTTCATGAGACAAGGTCCAGTCAGGCCGCTCTGGATTGTGACTGATGTAGCGAATTCTGTCCAAACCTGGCAGATACGGGAGGCCAGCTGTGACGGAAGATGCCATTGTTCAACACCTGGTGTTGGTGAATACAATACGTAATCATCTTCCCGACCACGGAGCCGAGGCCGTTTGCGACCTCCCGACCGTCTCGAGCTTGATACTTCCATGTACAGCCGTACATTTGGGAAATCCTCACTATTTTCTGCCGTGAAGCCCGTTGCTGAAGCTTATGCAACACCGCTTCGGTACCTTCACTCTTGTCTCTGCGCCAGAACCTCGCCACACCAACATGCGGGCCTCCCTCATGCCGTTCGATTTCGACTCGCCAGGGTTCGCGACCAAGACAGCGCCAACCCTGGTGTGCAGAAATATGTGTGCCTAGTATAATGGCACGCTTCCCACCACTATTCAAACCCTCCGTAGCATGAGGACTGTGGCGACTGGGAGCAGCTCCGACCTCGAACTATCATCACTCTCGCAACACTAGTTGCTGAGGAATTCCCCTCGGGACCCGAAAACAAAGGTGAAGTTTGTATTTTCTGGTCCAAGAGCTACGACGGACTGCCGTGGAGTCGTTGACAACTACGTGCGACATTGCCGATAAAGTGTTGTGCGTTTGGAACTCGCAGTTGATAATGAAGCTTCTGGGAAGGGTCATGGTGGGCTTTTAGGCACTCGACCTCTACCCGAATAGTGTGGTATGCGGGACGGAGCAAATTATGTTGGGGACACCATGAGTTGAGTGACAATGGAGTGCTTTCCAAACGAGCACTTAGGGGCGGCTAAGTTTCTGGTCATAACGCGAGAATTATGAAAGGATTGATGGACGAAGATATCTGCCCCGACCACGATGTGCATCCCGAGAAACGAATCGTGCAGATGATGGCATTACGAGCAAGCTTGACGCTCATGCGCTCGAGCACGGTAGGACTCTTTGTACTTAGACAAGAGCGAAGCCACTGAGTGGAGTGATATGGCGTTGAGGGATGTGATCGGAGTATAGTGCGCAACACCTCTCTATTCCTTAGCATAAGCCCTGATGCATAGTTCATATTCTGCTGGCCTTTGGGCCTCCCCCTGTTCGACCTCGCCGGCTTCGACTTTGGTAGCACTTTTGTGCAGACACAATTTGGCGGCCGTCGCCTCGCTGCAGTATTACTAAACGAGCGTCCCCACACTTATCAATCAGCCTTACCAGTCCTGGGCAACAAGCTTCCACTTTGAGACAAGACCGCTGCACGCGCATGGCTGCCGTTGCATCGAGATGTATGGATACTGTTTTGTACAAGACAACGCGATGCGGCTAGAGAGGCAAGACTCGATCTTCAACAGTGATTCATGACTGTTCGTGCTAAGAACCAGGTCTTCGCAATCCGATCAGCGAATCATGAAATGGACCTCAACATCGTCTCTGCTATCATGTCCAGTGATGAATGGCCGTTATATACGGAGACCTCAGGACCCTTCTTGGATGGCGAGGTAAGAGAGCCACAAATCAGGCCATCGTCCTCCAGACGCTCTCTGACGTCGTCCAGACCGAACCAGTACTCCATGACCCCGATTCGCTGGATGCGCTGGTGGCGGCATTGGTGGGAGGCAGCGATGATGGCATAGCCTACCTGGGAAACATCAATCCAGACGACTTGGTGGCAACGGCAGGCTCCGAAACTACAGCAACCACTTCGGAGTCGTTAGAGCAAACATCGGCGCTTTTACAGTGTGACCTGCTGGATACAAAGGAAAGGCGTAGGGCTCAGAACCGAGCTTCGTATGGCTTCCCACTCGGTATAAAGTGTGACGCTTACAAGACGCAGCCAACGAGCATTTCGACTTCGCAAAAATGAACGCGTTCAGGAACTGGAAGATAAGTTGAGTGGGATGAAAGACGAGAAAGCTGCTTTTGAGAAGGAGATTGAAGCCCTGAAGGCACAGCGGGCCAGATTAGCAGAGCACCTCACACGTGCGAAAGATATCATTGCTGCACTGCGGATTGTCTGTGGAGGCGACCGGACCGACCGAAAGGACACAGCTGATGTGTTCAGCATTGGATTGTGAGTAAGCAATAGCACGGTATCTACCCGCAGCAGATCCTTACATAGACAGGGTACTTAGAAGTCAGCACTAATGAGGCATATGGAGACCTCTCCCTAAGGACGTTCAGAGATTACGTCGAATTCGTTACCGCCATCTTGAGAAGACGGACCCGCTCGCCGGTATAGTTCGCCCTGACCATCCACTCTTTTACAGACTTCACCCGACCAGGTAATAGCTGGTCCAGCAAAGCATAATCTTTCTTGATAAGCCCGGTGTTGTCAGCACTGGCTTTGTAGAGGTTCCACCAATTGCCAAAATTCTCAGCGTACGTCTGATTTAGCCCGCTTGGGTTCAGGGTATTATAGCCCAACTTGGTATCTTGCCCATCTGGTAGCGACTCGAATGCGATGGACGACCATATCGATGCTGGGATGTTGCTGTATATAGCCTTCTTACCAGTCACAGCAGTGAAGGCCAGCGCAATATCTTCACCTGTCGCGTGGGTGGTTGATACTGCCAGATCGAGATTGGCAGCTTCTTCAGGGTGGCTGAAAATCCAATCAATGTAGCGGCCGAAGTCCTCCAAGTAGATGAAGGGGATAGCACCATCGTCAAGCGGGAGGTTGAATGAGTACGTGCCGTTGATATCAACACTTGGGACCAGTGCTTCGCCAAGCATTTCAATGTAAGGACCGGAGCGCACAACAGACCATTTGGTCTTCGAGGGTGGTTGTGCTTTGATGAAGTCTAGTGATGGATCAGCAAGCAAGCGCTCGTGATAGTTAGGATCCGAGTCACCGACCCTGTACCCTAGCTTTACCCTGATAATGGCCAACGTATAGTGCTGGATCATAGCCGGATTCCCGCCAGCTGTTTTCGAGTCCACTGTAGACAACGTGCGGAACGCCAGCTTTGACAGCGGCCTCAAACAGCCGGATGCCCCAATAGGTCTCCGCTTGCTCACCAAGGGCGAATCCATCGGTGTTGATGAAGACACCATCCACTTGCTGCAAGGCTTGCTCGTAAGCCCCAATGTCGTAGCCATGATCTGCCCCATTCTTGACGCCCTCCACATTGCCTAGCTTGATCAGATCTGTGCTGTGTTTCGATTCCACATCCCGAGTGAAAAGCAAAATCCGGTACCGGCCCGTCGAGCAGAGATAGCGGACTACTGCTCCACCTTGGGCGCCAGTGCCGCCAACCACGAGGATAGACTTCATGGTGAACACCCGGATGCTGCTGTGGCTCTGTTCAGAGGCAGTCTCTGGATACAAGCGTTATAAAAGTGCTTTGCATTGACGCATCCTCATATATACTTCCGAGGTCGACAATGTAACGCTGTACGTTGACGATATGACCTAAGTGCTGACTCTTCATGCGTTGGTGCTACTATCATCGTGTCAGCATACAGTAAAGCAGGTCAAAACGACCGGGAAGGAAGTAGCAGGATTACATATCGTATGACCATAGTCGGCGTGCCGATCAGTCACCAATCCTGCAGCTCTCTTGGGCTCCTCGATGATTACTGATCTACCTTCGCTTTTCGCAGCTCGACTAACCTGTCTCTACGCCGTGAATGCATCAGCACATCAGTCAAGTAGTCATCAATGACTAAAAGACCGCGTAGTGATGGCGAGATCATGAGCACGAAAAGGCAGTGATGATCTCGATACCTGCCCCGTTATCCGTCTTGATCGCTGTGCGTTTCAGCCATTGTTGCATCTATACATTTCTTGAGTGAACAATGGATAAGCGAAAGGTGGTCCTCATTACTGGGTGCGCGTCTCTGGACACGATAGGAAGCCAGCAGCAGGCTTTCACTAACATACAAATAGCTGTTCTGAAGGTGGTATTGGTCATGCAATGGCGCTCGAATTCCATGCTCAAGGTACATAGCAGGGACATAGCACCATGTTAGACCACTGCTAAATTCAGATCAGAGTATCGAGTCATCGCGACTGCTCGATCGATGTCCAAGATGAAGGTCTTGGAGAGCAGCGGCATCGAATGCCTCCAGCTTGATGTCGCCAATGCAGATTCAATCACGAAAGTAATCCAGTTCCTGGAACGCGCGTGTCTTGGGAAGCTTGATATCTTGGTCAACAATGCGTAAGGATTATATCATCAGACCGCTTGTGAAACTCATGCTGACTATCGCACAGTGGTCTCTGTGAGTGATACCAATTCCATTGCTAAGAGCGTAACTTTCTGCGGCCGGGTAGGATCTGATCTTCGAGCCAGGGCTCGAGACACCTGCGCTGGATATCGAGATGAGCATGATCAAAGCAATGTTTGAAGTGAACGTCTTTGGACCCATGGAGATGGTGCGACAGTGCACTCCTTTGCTGTTCAAGGCCAAAGGCTCGATTGTCAACATCAGCAGTAAGCACACATTCCGCGTCCATCTCTGAAAAGCGAACCAACGGTAACAGGTATTCTCGCAATCATGCCATATCCGATGACATCTGCATACAACGCGTCTAAGGCGGCGCTGGCACAGTACTCTGAGACTCTCAGGCTTGAGCTCGAGCCCCTGGACATCCGTGTCTTGACGATCATGAGCGGTCAGGTATCGAATAATCTAGTTCGAGCGCCACGGCTGAACGAGGGCTCGATATACAAGTCGTTAGAACCTATGCTAGTCCAGCGGGCCCGTGGATATGCTGGTCCGTTGAAGTCATGGGTGATAGCTTACGCGATGTCTGGCTGACTTGAGGTAGAGAATGCTGTCCAACCAGCCGGTTATGCTGCTACTCTTGTTAACAAGCTAGTCCAATCGAAACGCAGTGCTCGTCTGTGGATCGGCACAAACTCGACTGTAACATGGCTCCTTTCCACTTTTGCTCCGGGGAGTGGGTTCGTGAGTATCGTGCACATGTTGAATAGAAAGACGTATGATTCTCGCTGACCATTCGTAGTATCTCTTGATGAGAAAGATGTCAGGGCTTGACAAAGCTCGGGCTACCATCGCAGCACAAGCTCAGGCTGTATGGTGATAGTAGATATGCGTGCCGAGTCGCAGGAAAAGCAGGTTCAGATCCTGTGGACTGCCTTTTGTTGGCTACCTCTGGAGCTCTGGCGTACTACAGTGATCCTCCCTAGAACCAGATGGTGTCTTCGCCGCGAGTCCTCCGTGTTTCCGTCCTTCTCGAACAATGCACCCCATCTTTCGCGATATGAGTCTGTACGGCTCTGGTGAAAGTTACCGCTCAACTCCCACCAGCCGTCCGAAAGCCTCTGGTGTCCACAGTGAATTTTTCAAATCTGAGGTCCCGCTAAGCATAATGAGGAACATCGAGCTCAGCCGATGTTTTACGACGCATTCAAGTCTTTGGTAGGCGTACAAACACCTTAGCAGCACTTGAGCTTTGTCGTCGCCTTCTGCTTGGCCGATTTCCTCTGCCTTCGCCGTGATAAGCAGAGCATATGTGATCGCTTCGAGCGTTTCCGGTATGCCAGCGGAAGTTCCAGACAGCGAAAGATCTACATATACCGGAGGCAATGCTCTCTTTTCGTATAGTTTTCCGGACTTGGCGGATATGTTGCAGTGTAACAGAATAGCAACGAGCATGAAGTGCTCGCTTTCCTGGTGGCATAGTCGACAAATCGAGGACCGGGCTGGCCACGACGTTTTTGGCACCTCATCACCGGCTGTAAGTCGTACTGAGTGAGCGTATGCTTCGCCGTACACCTTCACAAGCTCCTGGGTAGCAAGACAACGAAATGTGAGCGTCCGATGACCGCGATGATCGTATATTACAGCTGATAGCGAGCCTGCGGTTTGTATATCGACCCTATAGCTCGTCAGCTCCAATAGTGTATTGCTAATATTGTAGATCACGTACCAATACTGATAGAAGCGAATGCAGGTTGGGAGGGGGTGCCGACGTGCGGCCAGGAGACTTGCGAAGCCCCCAAGGTGGATGGCCGCTTCTTGACTGATTTCTACACCGAGTCCAGACGAACATGTCGGTGACATGTCCATTGCTATGGCAACAAGAATAGCGGCAGCAATTGCATCCTGCTCGAAACTTTCTGGGTTGCATAGCTTTGCATTTATAAGCATGATAGCGTCGATTCGCCTAGCCAGAGCATCCGAGGTAGAGCATTGATTCCGGTGTTCAAGGTCTCGCGCCGCATATGCCTGCATGCTAGCTACGAAAGCTGAATTGGAGGAGAACTGCTGGACGAAGGTCAGGTGGGGGTTATTGCTATGGCAAAGACGTTCGCCCAACGATACAACTACTCCATGTCAGATTTGAGCAGCTAGGTTTGCCCATAATCTCCGCCAGCCACTTACAATGGTAGCCGAGACCGTTGATGGTCAGTCCGTAGGTGTCGACGTGGTGTCCGGGCGGGGCAGGGAAGATCAGGTCCCCGGCGCTTCTGGTTGACTGCTGCTCTTCGTCTCGTATCCACGTCATCGGGTCAGTCGTGCGGACATCATTGACGCTGCGCGAACTTGGGCATGGTAGTGAATCTTCACAGTTTCGGGCCTTAGGTGACGATGACACACTGTAAGTGCGAACGGTCCCCGGCACAGTCCGTCTGCGGACAATCTTTCGCCGTACAAGTGCTCGCTTGCTGCTAGAGTTCGTCACGTCCAGCCCTGGTTGGAACATAAAATCCGTGGAAAAGGCCATACTGTTGACTGGTCAGGAGAGCTTGACAAGGTTCGCAAGGCGAGTTTGCATAAAAAGAACGGCCTGAAAGATCGCAGAAGACACCGCATGGTTTGAGCATTTACATTACTGTCGCAAACGGAGATCCGGATGTGCAAGCATACCAGACTTCATTTTCCCCAAGACTTCCCGAGGTTCTGCCGAGTAGTTGCCTGTTTGGGAAATCGTGATGGACTCGATCAAGTATGCATGAATGCTTCTATATTGGCCACGTCACTGCGGGCCTACAGGACAGCCCAATACGGTCCCTTTCCGTGACGATCACAGAGCCAATCCAAACGTAGATCTTACTACCGGGTACTAGATGGACAAGAGGCCCAGGCATGCCAGCTCGCGATGTATGGTGCGTTTTGCTGGAAGGGGACTAGGGCCACTCCTCCATTGTGATTCACATCAGGTATCTGATTCATCGATCCGTAAATGCTGCCAGGCTGTAGAAGCGCCTGGACCGCAGGCACTATCTGACCACAGGAACTGTTTGACGATATTTTCCACAACTTCCCACGAGTTCATATGATGTGCAAAAATCACCCTTCGCCAAAGATTTGCAAAAAACAGCCATTCGTCAGTGTCGAGTGCTGCAATGGAAGCAATACATAAACACCATACCATCAGTCTGCCGGCATCTGGGTGCGCGAGGTCAATGTTGTCCCGATTAAGTATGGCACGTAGTCGTTTCAAAAGCTCCAAGTGCCATCCATTGCCGGAAGGCAAAGCATAGAGTACAGCATGCGCATAAAGTATCGTAGTCAGTCGACAGATTTCGTAGTAAGCTTCACAGTGTTCTGCACGACCCGTCCTCGGTAAATTTTTCCAAGGTGACAACGACATGATTCGATGCTGCGCATCACGCACAGCATCGTCCAGCCACGTGTGGTCGGCGATAGACGGAGTACCACCGGCTACAGCTCGATTGACTGCACAGAGATATGACAAGGTAGCGGTCGCTTCAAGTGGTAGACCTCCGGGCACATGGTCAAGAAATCCCTGTCCAGTGTGAACACCATAGATAAGCAAGACGCAACTACGGAGGTCGTCACTTGACCAGATGTTCGGGTAGTGGGGCTCGACTAGACGTCTGGAGGCGACAGTCAAGCTGTGTCTATTGCAATGCAGCGCTCGTCAGCCTAACCACGTGATATGCTGCGGATTCGTATGATACCAACCCGGCAATCGACTTCGCCAGTCCACGAGGGAGCTTGGTGAGCATATCGCCCCGAGCTGGGAGAATCTGCTCAAAAGCCTTGGTATGAAGTGCTAAAGTCTGGCCAAACTTTCCTCTTCCGAAGACGGCGGCGTTATTGAGGTCCCGTGTCCACGGTTTGAACGCGAGCAGCTTGTCAGGCTGCAGATCATCCTGGGTAGGTTCGTTCCTCATCAGAGCGGTCAGGGCGAGCAGCAGCCAGCCTATGTCTGTGGAATCCGTTTGATATTCTGAGATAGCGAGACTGAGTAGACGTAGTGCGTTGACCTTGTGTCGTATAGTCTTGGCGGATTTCGTTTCCAGCAATCGTCCTACGACTCTATCGCGATGGTTGGCTACGGAGTAGTGTATGGCGTGGAATGCGACGGGACATCGACAGTATGCCTCAAAGAACCACTTTGTATCAGCTATGGACATGTAGTTGATGACGACAGACTGGCAGTCTGTAAGCCCGTTAGCGCTACTTGTCACTAAGGACCGTCAAAATACAGGCGAGCATACAGTACGCGATAGTCTCGCCCTTGCCATGTGCGAGGGCAACGTCGAAGGTGCCCACAGATAGAGCGCCGAACACGGGCGAGACCGTTCGTGGACTTGCTGCAGGTGGGACATGCTGACGTTCCTGATCTGATGATGTTGCCACAAGTATTGTCGACTGGCAGCTGGCCAAGGAATATCCTACGTGGCCATCCGATGGTTCTCCCGAGGCTGGAGGTGATATTCTGTGCGCATTTTGCTGGCGCCGATTCCTCCTGGCCGTGTGTGCGCGAGCTAGATGATCCTGCCGTCGCGACGATCTACGAGAGTCGTTAATTAGATAAACAAGATCGATCGTCATGGCGATGGCAGATTGGTCGCAGTGCAAGCAAGATTGACCTACACTTCGCCGTAGGCTGAATAAGTTAGTTGGTGGCTTGGATTCGTGGTTGTGATGATGATTACCGTGTACCTACTCGGTGGCGTTGTTGTGCGGGCGGGAAGGGCGATCCCTGCCAAGACCGAGGAACTGCTCCTTCGGGATGTGATGTGGGTTGCACACGCAGCGACCGTTTGCGGGTGTGCGGCGACGGCGATTCTACATGCGCAACGGGAGGGGACTGGACTATGATTACTATCTAGATCGTGAAGCGCGATCTGTTTACCACGATGTCCTAGATATGGCGCCACAAGGTTTCAGGCTGAATACTATTCTCATCATGCCTCGGGACGAATTGAAGGTGAGTGATCAGGACCAGCTACAAGTGTGAGCATAATGCGAAGTAAGCAGCTACAAGAATGACCACTCTTACACCCCAATTGATCTACTATGTTCATATTGCAATTCTTGGACCACGTACTCTTTGATGTGGCAAAGCTTGAGCATGATCCCGCATGCCTGCTGTCTTCGACAGCCGTGACCATCCTAGAATGATTGAATTCGAGACAATCTTTCTCGTTCTCATCTTGCTTTGTGTAGATGTTCACGATCCATACGCTCAGCTTGCTTTCATAGACACATTCCATTTCGGTAAACTCCATACTAATGCATGTCGACGACCATTGTCGAGCACCCGTTGGTCTCTTGTCAGGCATGCCGCTCAGCCCAACTCTCCACTGTTCACGGGCTGCAGGATGGACGATTGCACTTGCTGCCTAGGTCAACGCCAAACTCGAGCTCGGCTCGTCCATAGCTGGCGCACCGCAAACTGAAGGTGTAAAAGTTTCCAGCTTGCGCTATGATACGTGGCCGTGAGGCATGAGATGCGCCGAATGTAGTAAGAGCTGACAAAATGAGGTAGCAGAGCTTTAGTAATACCTGACAGGATGTCTTGAGCGATGTGGGCTTCTGGAATATCGTTTTCACTGCTTATCGAGACAGTACAATTCATCCTGGTCTTAGTCGACGGTGATTATTTCAGCCTAACACATGGAGGGGGTCGCGAATCTGCCGAAAAGGTCAATGGCAGTGTCAATACCTCGCCATCAGGAGCATCGAGCTCCAATACAATTGATCGCGCGCGAGTCACAGACCATGTAGTGCCGCCCGAAATGTTGCCGGAGGTGCATGAAAGATTCACCAAACGGTCCAGAGGCAGGTATGACGAGAGCTGACCAAGGAACCAGCAGCCAGACTGCGCGTCGTATGCCACGCCTTCGCAGGATCATCAGGTGGTGTCCATGAATAGATGTAAGGTATGTTCGTGGTGTGAGGAGACCAGGATCTTGGAGCGTAGAGGAAGCGATCAGAGGATGGAGCTGATGAGGATCCTGGCAAGAATACTGAAGAACCGTAAGCGTATGATGTTCTCGTTCTTCCTGTCGACCGTTACCAGATCTAATGCAAGACGCTTGCCTGAGTTATGTCGCAAACAAGTGCCTCAATGCTCAATGTCAGCACCCGTGACGATGCAGTCAAGAACGGCAGTTCTCTGAATCAGAAGTAGTGTCTGCCATTTTCTACACAGTACCTCACCATGGAGTTCCGAACTCGCGGTAACATTGCCGCTATCATGGAATCCCGTCGTGAAATCCGTGAGCAAGTCGACAGATGTTCGAGGACCGTGGCGTGTCCTATGGACCTTTGATTAATGTTCACATGACCTGATCGTAGGCTTGGCGTCGAATTGCCAAATCGAAAGCACTTAGATATGCCGTATCGGTAAGGTGGAAATGGAATAGGACCGCAGCGAGCTGAGATGACAGTGTTTGTTCCCTTCATCAGGAACATGAAGATAAGAACATAGCCCAGCAGTTAGGCTACTCGCAGCCAGGCTGACACTATATCCTTTCGATACCACTTGAACACTTGCAGCTGGGACAGAGTCGACCTCACCATCTGCTGCTGCCATCGTGAGATTTTGCGTATGCTTAAGACGCTGCCATACTAAGCAGGTATCTACGACGTCACGAAGCCACTGGGAGGCAGTTGGCAAAGGTGCTGGAGTTCTTTGATAGGACGATGGCTGGAGAGAAATGAGATCGGCTGCGGCGACGTCAGGAAAGTGAAGAAGTGGGCTAGCGCAGGAACCGGGACGATGCTGCCGACACCCAATCTCACTCGATTGTACGCTACTGCATGCACTACCGATCGCGCGCAAGAGATGTGATAGATCGCGTGTCAAACATCGCTCCCTATGTCCTATCGCTCGTAGAATGCGCGTCATGATGATCGCTGTGGGAGATAAAGGTAAGTATAGGAATATATGTCGATTTTGGTAGGACTGTTACTCTTGTTAGTCCTGTTCAGATTTTCGTGGGCCACTTTTCTGCCATTGATACCTGCATACTTGCGCCATGTCGCCCAATGAGTCGTCAAAGATACCTCACCACGAAGTTTTGAACTTCTTCTACGACGATGACAGTAATTGTGCCCTGACCGCACTAGTCAGCAATGTCCGATTCCACGTCATCGCGGACACTGGTGAGGTTAAGCACGGAAGTGTGGGACAGCAGTATGCGAAGCTCCTGCAAGCAGTCAAGCAGGTCAATATTGATGATCATAAAGATGAGTCGATCGGTACCGATAGTGGAGTCGATGTGAAGGAGGAAGAGTCGAAGACGGACGAGGATGCGGAAGAAGCATTGCATCGATGGATGCTTGAGCCATTGGCAGAAGAGATAGCAGAGAAAGTCAAGGAAGCAAATGTCGACGATCAAATAACCCTGGGCCAGTGGTACAGCCCTTCAACATACTTCTACAATCTCCAGGCCAAGGACAAGCAACTCCAAGCCATCGAGCTTGAGCCGAACGAAGACTTGATTGAACGCATGGGCAAGTTGTTACCAGAAATCACGATTCCAAAATATATCCGCGAGCTGGACGTCCAGTGGTACCAGGCTAAGGATCTTCTTGTAGTGGATGGTAACGCCTCTCCGGCGCCATACCATCCGAGTCGAGTTCACGTAATGGACAGCAAGAAGACATATTTTCTTAAGCTCGTCGATCCAGAGCAGCCACAGCCAACGAAGCGGGAACTTCAGCTCCTGAAGAAGATTCAAGACAGAGGCCTGCATGAAAAGATCCAGTGTCCTCGGCTGGAAGGCATCGTCACACTCGATAACGATCGGACGAAGATCATGGGCTTCTTGCAGACCGATATCTCACACCCCACGCCATTGACACACAAGCTCGACACGGAGGTACCGCAGAAGCAGAGAGATAGATGGGCCGACGAGTCCGAACGGATGATTCGGCTTCTGCATGAGCATGGCATTGTGTGGGGTGATGCGAAAGCAGACAATTTCATGGTTGATGAGAACGACAAATTGTGGATCATCGACTTCGGAGGTTCATACACAGAAGGCTGGGTCGATGCTGAATTGAATGGGACCGAAGAAGGCGACGATATGGGAGTTTTGAAGATCGCGAACGCGCTGCATGATCCTGTTGCCAACACTTGGGATCCAGAAAAGGAGGAGAGCTCTTACGGTAGTTCGCCAGTAGAAGGTAGTCCCAGTCGGAAGAGGAAGGCAACTGACTTAGATGGTGGCGAGGCTGAAAGTGACACGAAGCGCCAGCGAACCAAGCAGACAGCTGATGAGGCGAGATACTGCTATTGCGCCGGCTCGAGCTCTGGACAAATGGTCGGCTGCGATGGCGAGGAATGCGGGAAGCAGTGGTTCCACTTTGACTGTGTTGGTCTTGGGGAAGCGCCAGTAGGCGACTGGTATTGCACAGATTGCAAGAGCAAGTCGTAAAAGAAGTTGGATCAAAAGCTCTTGCGACCGATGTGAAAGTTCTACCGCTTACGGACACAGCTCGCACACTCATCCTGGTAGGGTAGGGTGGGAATAGGGGAGTCAATCATCAGCAAGGGAAGACTAAGGAGGACGGGAAGAGTCTCCGATGCGCGCCACGTTTCGATCGGTCTTCGTCCCTTGTGGATTTTATAGATTGCTGCTAGGCCGCCAATCCCTCGAGTCGCCGATATGTCGTTGAAAGTGAGGTCAGTAGTCTTGCGGCAAGGGAGCAAGTCCGTGTGTCACGGATGGAGGTCAACACAGGAAAGACGCTGAGACATTGATGCCCGGAGCAGATCAATTGTGCGAGTGGTTGCTGGATCTCCGTTCGACGTTCTCGCCGGTAATGGTCATGTTAGAGTATGTTCTGAAGGCCGTGCTGAACCGAGGGGACGAATCTGTAACATACTCTATTCGTGTATCCATGACCAACTCGAACGACATACTTTATCAAATTTCGATCCACTCCGAGTAAGCCATGCAGATTTTGTTCCTCGTTTTCAAATGAGAAACGTCCTATTGTGGTAACTAGGGCGTGGCAGACTACCTTAGTCGGTTGTGACCCCGGGTTGACCTCCACACCCATTCAGCAGAGGTCTGCAATCTGTCTCAGCCCGATGTGTGGTCTGTAAAGCAGCAGAACATATCACATGTCCGTGGAAGCTCAGACCCATGGCCATGCCTCACTTCGAGCTCCCGACGGAGCGGGACCGGTAAGTTTTGGGGAGATGTTGCTTAGCTAATAAAGACAGTACGGGGTCGGAGTAGGTACGAGTGCCAGACCTGTCCAAGAGGTGGAAAAGGTGGACGGAGGTCATGCAGTTCAGAATTCCGTTGTCATAGACTACCCCGACGGCATGCATGTCCCGCCGAAGCAATCCAGCAAATCACCACGCCATACCACACTACGTTCTCACCACCCACGCCCACCAACCTGCCCCCTCTCCCCCAACCTCCCCAACACCAACCCATCAACACCTTCCCTACACTCCCCCACCACGCCCGCCACCCCAAGTATACTCGCCTCGAACCCTCTCAACGTCTCCGCCAGATCCCGGACCGTCTCCTCACCACTCCCACCACCACCACGACCACCATTCCCACCCGCCGCGATCCCGGCTCGTTTGGCAGCTAGATGTTGTGCTTGTTGCACGGCAGAAGACTCGATGACGCGCATGTGGTTTTCGATCTCGGTGAGGTTGTTGGTGTATTGTTCGAGCTGGGTTTGCAGGGAAGTGGTGAGGGGGAGGAAGTAGTTCCCGATGAGGTCGGTGTCGTAGTCGTCGGTATTGCCGCTTCGCGCACCGGTGCCATACCCAGCGACCGCATTTGGGACTTGGTAGGAAGGAGGGAGGAGTAGGTTCTCCGCCACCCTCTGCGCGCGCCCGAAATCCTTCCGGTCACTCTCAAGTATCTTCCTGTTCCCGTCCACAATCTGCGCATCCGTCTCCAGCGCCATCTCCACGTCCCTCGCTTTCTCCCTCACCACAGCTACACTAGGAGCAATGGATTCGACATCCTGCTCATGCTTCCCCAGCAATGCCTGGATCTCACGGCAGAATTTCTCCTGGTTCTTGATCATGGTATCCATAGTCTCGAACTGGTTCTGTACCTCGTCCACACAGTCGGCGAAGCGGGTTATCCCCCTGAGGTCGTTCATGTGGACTTTGACCGCGCCGATTGTAGCGGCTTGTTGCTGGGCGGTGGGGGGTGCTTGGCCCATGCTTAGGCGACCCGGGAGTTGGGAGGGGTTTTGCGAGGCGCGGAATTGGGAGGCGCCGAGGAGACTGGCGTTGAGTTGGTTGGGGTTGACGGCGCTCATGCCGAAGAGGGAGTTGCCGGGTGGGCGTTGGCTGGTTGGGTTTTGGGAGGGGTGGAACATGTTGCCCGTCACTTGCTGGTTGTTGGCGGGTGCGTTGCCGAAGAGAGATGTGCCGCTTGTGCCGAAGAGGCTGGTGGTGTTTTGCTGTGGTTGTTGTGTAGGCTGCTGATTGAGGGAGCCAAAGAGGCCGCCGCCTGTGGTGTTGTTGCTGGTTTGGTTGGGAGGCATGTTGGAGAAGAGGCCAGCACTCTGCTGTTGCTGTTGTGGCTGTTGGGTGGTGTTGCCAAAAAGACTCCCTCCTGCAGGTTGTTGTTGTGCGGTCGAGTTCCCGAACAGTCCTCCCGCCTGTTGTGGCTGTGGCTGTGAAGCGTTCGTGTTCGTAGTATTGCCGAACAGGCCTCCACCACCACCGGTACTGCCTCCAAACAAGCTGCCACCAGCTTGACCCTGACCCTGTGACGCTGCCGGCCCGCCGAACAAGCTGCCAGCCTGTGAAGGGGGATTATTATTATTCTGTGGCTGCTGTCCGCTGTTTGTGATGGTCAGTGAATGGGTTGGGAAGGCTCCATATCTTGAAGTGACTGCCGAAGCAAGGGATGTTCTATATATTTGCTGTGAATGAGGATGTTGTGCGTACAAGAGATTAGCTCCAGTCGTGTTCAGACTGAGCGAGTTGGAGCGACCCATTGCCATTGATCCGATGTTCTACTATTATCACTGATCCGATATTCTACTATTATCACTGTTGTTGTTGTTGTGGATGTGACGTCTTATTGCTGTTGTGGGTATTGTTGTCTTTCTCGTGTGAGCTTCGCGTGAGTGAGTGGATTTCTGTCCCACCACTTTCCCCTCGGCGAAGACAGCCGAGAGCTTGACGCGGTGCGCACCTTGATTACATATATATACTGGAGAGAAGGCGATCTTCTTCATACCAAACAAAAACTATTAATTAAATCATGGACGAAGAAGAGGATGATCTCTACGCTACCGTCAAAGAAGAGGCGGAGCAGCAGGAATTGAAGCCTGATGCCAGCGATATCAAAGAAGAGCACATGCAGGATGGAGAAGAGGAGGATGAAGACGAGGAGGATGATGATGATGATGATGTGTGTATACTACGACAAGTCAGTGGCAAGTGCAGGACTGATATGCGATATACAGCATGTCAACTTCAACCTCGAAATGAAGGAAGGCGCCAAGACGGAGCAGACCAGGTGAGATGTCGATCCAACACTTCTGTAATCTGCTAATACCATCATCACAGCCGACCCACAGTCAAAGCAACACCATCACATGATCAGAGACCAACACCCGAAGTCAAGGCCACATCAACACCCGCCGTGAAAACCGAGCGATCAAAACCCACCCCAGCACTACCCACAACCACGACATCATCCCGTGAAATATTGACAAGCTCCTCAGGGAGAGAAGGAAAGGACTACCCAGCCCCACACACCTCCAAACTCGACCTCGAGACCCTCCCCTCCTGGCCAGGCAACAATAAACCCATCACCCAACTCGACATAGACGCCGACCTCGCTGAACACAGCAAACCCTGGCGATTACCCGGGACTGATCAAACGGATTTCTTCAACTATGGCTTCGACGAGTATACGTGGACCCAGTACTGTCTGAAACAACAGACGATGCAGCAAGGGATTCAGGATCAGAAGAATGCTGATGCGCACATGAAGGCGATGTTTGGTGGTGGTGGTGGTGGTGGGCCGGGTGGACCGGGTGGGATGCCCGGTGGTCTGCCCGGTGGTGGTAGTGGGATGGGTGGTCCTGGACCGGGTGGGATGCCGCCGGAGATGGAACAGATGATGCAGCAGATGATGTCGCAGGGCATGAATCCGGGGAATATGCAGGATTTCAATTCGTTCATGGGGATGATGGGTGGGCCGCCTCAAGGTATGCAGCAGAGTATGGGTGGTCAGCAAGGCATGGGAGGTCAGCAAGGTGGTGGGTTCCAGGGTCAAGGTCGGTTTGGTGGGAGGCAGAGTCAGAGCCCGGCGCCTGGAGGTGGTGGACAGCAGGGGTTTCAGCCGCCGCAAGGTCCGGGTGGTGGTGGTGGTGGTGGGATGAATATGGAGGGGTTTAGTCAGCAGCAGATGGAGATTATGCAGAATGGCGGGATGGGCGGTGGTGGGGGCGGTAGAGGGCGGGGCAGGAGGGGGAGGTGGTGAGGAATACAGTCATGATCTACTGATGACTGCATGCTGAACATGCACTCGCCATGCCTTACGGTCCGGCAGTATGTTTGGGAAGCACTCGCCCGCATCAGTCCATCTCGCTGGGTATTGGGCACTGCTCACAACCACGTATGCCGGATATGGATGTGGACAGCTGTGCCAACTGGTTTTTGATGCTTCTATCCTCTCTGCACCAATCAGCACTTCTTCTAGATCGAGTCGACTTGTTTGGATGCATACGATGGCGCGGTCAGACGCAGGTGCACGTGTGAAGAACTCTACACGAAGACGAAATCCAGCTGGGTCTGCGCTCAAGCAACCCCCCCATAATGCGAGCGGGTGGACAGTAATACACTTTACAGCTACGGACCACATCCCACGAGCCATATAGTCGGTCACTTCGTTAGCAGCGACCTAACAAGGTGGAAAATACTGCAAATCGCTCCAGTTGCGACTCCAGCGCTTTCCTCCATCATCCACCGACACACCACTCAAGCTCCCATCCAGTCCAACCCCACCCACCTCCTCAAGCCATAACAACATTCGGCTCCCCAATCTTAATAACATAACTATTCACCATCCGCAACCACTCCATCTTGCTGGCATTTTCAGATCGAGGGTGCATCGTCTCGCCTTTATCCACGAAGCTGTCGCCGGCGGAATAGTGTTCTTCTTCCCCGCCTTCCCATTGAGAGATTACGGAGCCGGAGATGATGTAACCTGTGCAGGGGACTGGGTGGTTGTGTAAAGGTGCTGCGAAGCCGGGTGGGTATTCGAGGAGGACGAGTCGGGACTCCCAGCCTGGGAGGGCGAGGATGGGAATGGCTTGGAGGATTGTGCGGATTATGCCTTGGGGTGGCCGTTGTTGGGCCATTGTTGGGGTGATCCGTGTCGTGCTTGTCTTGATCGGGGAATGGACAGTTTGTAGAGGTTCGACCGACTGACTGTTGGAGGCGCTTTTGACCGGTGAGCGAATGCACAGACAGAGGGAGGCATCGTGCGGTCTAAGCTGCACTGATATTTCCTCTTGTGCGAGTGAAGTCTACATGAGCAACGCCTAGATCGAGCTACCGCAAGGCGTGCATCTGCACTCTGTTGTACCCCACCATGATCGTGTAATAACGCTTGCAGTCGACGCGAATTTCCCGACTTTTGCTGTTTCGTTCTAGTTTATTTGGCGAATGTCAGCAGCGTTCACTACGCAGCACTTAGCATCATTGACGTGCTGCAGTCAAGCTTGGTAGTCTAGCGCTGAGTCGACGAAGGATATCGATATGTAAGCACCGCGTAAACTTTCATCCTCTGGTTGTCGAAGCCCTAGCCACCCGATGGATCTCAGCCCATGCCATGTCACATACGATATGTCGGCAGCGTCGCTATCACGATCACTCCATAACGAAAGGCAAGCAGACTCTTCGTATGACCAACAATCGTCACGTCAGGTAAACATTCAGCCGTGAAAAGATCAATGAAGACTCAGGGTATAGGGAAGCCATTGCGATTTGTGACCCGCTGATACTCACTGGGCATGTCGGCGGACTATGATTGATTGTGTAAGCTATGGCGACTGAATGCCATGCACTGAGCTCTTGGCCGTTGATTCGAATGGAACGTATATAAATGGGACATGATGCTCATACACGGATTCTTCACCACTCATCTGCCGACTCAAAACAATGGCCTGCAAATCCTGGCATGTCGCCTCACCTGGTACCTTGACACTCAAGGAGCACGACAAAGTCCCCACACCAGGACCAAAAGAAGTCCTCGTCCGTATCAAGGCTGCGGGGTTCAACTACCGCGACGTCCTAGTCGTGAACCATGACCCAGCATACCCTCTCACTCCAGAGCCAGACCTGGTACCCTGTTCCGACGGCGCCGGCACAGTCGAAGCAGTTGGCTCGGAAGTCTCGAGATGGAAAGAAGGTGACAATGTCATCGTCTTTGCCAGTAAGTGGTACAATGGGCCTGACTTGCATGGATTCAAGATGGAGGATGTGGCAGGCTCGGGGTACGAGCAAGGGACCTTGACGCAGTATATGGTGCGTGATGAGGAGAGGTTGTTTCGTGCCCCGGAACACCTGAGTATGGAAGAGGCCTCTACGCTGTTCACAGCTGGTGTGACGACTTATCGTGCTCTATTTCATGGTCCGAAGCTGGTGGGTAAGGGGATGACGGTTCTTACGCAGGGGACTGGTGGAGTGAGCTGTTATGCTATCCAGGTAAATTCGAGTCAGTGCTGTCATTATGTCAAGTGCTGATGAGAATAGCTGGCCGCCGCTGCTGGGGCTACAGTGATCGCCACTTCGTCGTCAGACGGGAAGCTCGACATTGCTCGTAAACTAGGCGCAACTCACGTCGTCAACTACCGCAATACGCCAAATTGGTCGGAGCGTGTGCTGGAGCTCACGGGCGGCAAAGGCGTTGATCTGACGGTTGATGTGGTGGGCGCCGAGTCGATTGAGCAGACGCTCAAGTCCACGAGCTTTGGGGGAGTCGTCGTGGTTGTGGGATTGCTGTCTCAGGAGCCGAACTTCAAGGTCGACATCATGACCGACATTCTTTATGGATCGAAGACTATGGTCGGTCAGCTAGGAGCCGGCAGCAGAGACATGGCAGAAGGGCTTGTGGATTTCATGGAGAAGCATGACTTGAAGCCAGAGATTGCAAAAACCTTCAAGTTCGAGGAGGCGGTCGAGGGGCTGCAGGCTGCAAGTAAATTGACTGCGCCTGGGAAAGTGGTGATCAAGGTATAGTGGCTGTCTATATAGTACTTCGACTACGGATCGCCACGGTGAGTCCTTGCGAATGGCGTAGGATCAACATCCAGCTCGGACGAGTACGACAGGCGTATCATGGGCTTTGATCTGCATGTTCCCGCAACATCTCATATTTCTTTCTGACTACATGTCGACTACCGTTTGTCGTTGTATTCAGTCTTCAATTTGCGAGTCCTCATTGAAGGTGATCACTTGAGTACTACTTTGTTTGAAGCCCGTGTGGTGTGCAAAGTAGAGGTATCATGATCGAATATCTGTACTGACTGGCAAATCTTGAACTTCTAAAGCTAAATCGTCCCCATAGTTCTACTCTGCGTCATAGTGCATGTTAGCTTTTGATAGGCTGCGAGTGCGCAGGATGTCTCAGCTCGATCCTCCAACATCGAACTCCGCGCTAAGTATAGCAGTCTACCATACCGACGGCCGCCTATTGCTGTCTAGAATGTTTCTTTGTCTGCAGCTTCGCGCCCTTGTCATCGCAGGACTTTACGATTTACAGACTGTTCGTAGGCGCCTACCACCAAGATCGCGAGGAACGTAAGCATAAAAAGGCCTGACCTGCGAATCCGGGCGCTTGTATCGGCTCATCTGGCGGCTGCTATAGCCTTAGCTCTACTTGTACTTCTTAGGTTCGATAGGCGTTTCTACTTGTTACGTAATGCTAGAAAGGCGGCTAGAACGCTTGCAACACTCTCTTAGACGGAAGTCAAAACTGGCCTCTCGCTCGCTATCGTCTTCGTACGATTCATCGCGGGATCGTTGCTAACACTTGTCGCGTCGCGTAGAGAATAGCTTAGGGTTAGGGGGTTCTAAAGATATAGGACAAGTCCCTCTGCCGTCCGATAAAGCGGCTATAACGATCCGCCTCCCTCTAGCTAGCTATATCGAACTCCTAAGGATACGCTATAAGAGTACTATCTTAGTAAAACTATAGTACGCTAGTAAAGAGTAAGAGTAAACCTTCTTATATCCTTTCTATTTAATATAGTAGATAGTAGAACGCTTAGTACTATAAACCCTTAGTATACTATATAAATAATATAATAACTTTTAAAGATATAGCTACTCTTCTATCTAGCTACAAACGCTATCGCTAAGGCGAAGTAGTCTTTATTAGAGTACCTTAACCTACTACTATAATATAGAACTACTAATACTATAATACTATAGTATAATTATAGTAAGTAAATTAATTAGAGTTATATACTATTACTCTAAGAAGTAGTAGGTAGAGTATAGTTTAATAGCTAAGCTATAGGCTAGAGAAGGGTAGGTTTATTATAGTAGAGAGTTATATAATACTCTCTTATTTAGCCCTAAGTACCTTTTATTATATTATATATAGGTATTTACCTACCTAGCTAATAAAAGGCCTAGGAGGTAACTAAATATTAGTAGAATCCTCTCTAAAACTAGTAAGGCGTAAAGCTATTATAAGGTGTCGTACTACATCTACAGTATCCTATACGTAACCGTAGGGGGACCGCAGGCTATCTATAGTTAACCTAGGTTACGTAATATATTCCGGCCCCCGTAGGGGGTCCGTAGGGTGTCTAATCCGGACACCTAATAGAATATATTAGCTCCTATATTAAGCGAGGGGGCTAAGGAGAGGAGATAGAGGAAAAGGAAGTAGAGACTTCCTTCTCTTCTACTCCTTAAGTTTACTATCGTTACTATCGTACTAGATACCGCGTGCGTACCGCTAGCGTAGCTAGGGTACGTACGGCGAGTACGCTCTTCGATTTATCTCTACCCTCTTCCTTACTACAACCCCTTCGTCGTAGCCGTATCCCCTACGTAACTACGCCGGAAACCTTATAGAGTAAACTTTATACCCGTCTTTAGGGTAGCGACTCGGAGGATAGGACCGAAGAGAGTTCCTTAGTAAGGCTTAGTACCTTTATAAGGAATCGAGCCGCTAGCGGAAGACGTACGTTTAGGAATTAAAGACCTAGGCGACGTCGAGGATAGAGATAGCGACGAGCTATAGGGCGGAACCTCGCACTATCCTATACCCGTAGCGGAATAGCCGCTTCTAAGGGAAGAACAGACTATCGAAGAGATAGAAGCTTAGCTAGCCTAAGTATAGGAAGAGTAGCGTCGATTAATTTAAGAGAAGATCTACGCTACTTAAGCCTATAATACTATCCTCGCTAGCGCTAATTCCGAGACCCTGCGGGGTAATATCGCTAGATATACTATATCTATACCGTAGGGGGTTATCGGCTAGAAGCGTAACCGTTCGCCGGATAGCTATCGATAGTATAGCAAGCGGCTAATTAAGGAGCTACCTATTTATAAGGGCAAGTCTATTAAAGAGTATTCCGATTTCGTTCTAGCCTACGAGCTAGCTTTCCTTTAGGACTCTCGCTAGTATAACGCGGGTTTCTAGAAGGTTACCTAGGCTATATAATACTTAGAGGGTAATACTAGAGATAGGTAGGTAAACTAGTAGCGATCAAATCTAGATTAGTAATCTCTCGTTACTTAGGGCTAGTTTACGACTTTCCTTCTAGATTTGCTAGATAATCCTATCGCGCGCTTGCTAGATACCTATAAGCTATATACGGCAGCTAAATAGCGCGAAGGTTAGTCTATACGGGTTTTTCTAACGTATATAGAGACCCTAGAATAGTAGCTAGATCTATATACCGAGAAGCAGAAGTTGTACTATTACTACTCTCGCCTACGGCCCGAATTAAGGATTATAGTAACTAATTACAACTAGGTTCCTACCGACCGGGAGGAGTTATATAATCTAGCGACTAGGCTTAAGAAGAATACTCGAGATAGTAAACGAACTATAACTAAGACTATCGTACGCGAAAAGCGAGTAAAGTTATAGCTAAGGGGAAGGACTAGCGGAGGCGCGACGTATACCGTACGCGCTCCGCACTCGATAACCTTAACCTCGAGTTCGGCTAGGACGTTAGATAAGACGAGATCGGATTATTCCTATCTCGAATGCTATAATTACGGCAAGAAGGGGTATATATCGCCTAATTGCCCTAATCTAGCGAAGCCGAAACGGTCTTAGAACCCTAATACTATCCTAGTAAAGGGAAAAGCGTAGGCCTTATTACCTCTACTTCTAAGGAAGTAGGGCTACGCTCGATTAAAGTAGCGTAAGTAATCTATTTTAATAGTTCTATCGTCCTTTCGGACGGATCTAAGAGTATCTAGGGTATCTTAGATACTAGAGCCTAAGTTACTCTTATTAACTAGCGAGTCGCTATTCGCAATAAGTTAGTAAAATAGACGGCTAATCTACTAGATCTCCGCTAGTTAGGCTAATAGCGGACCCTATACTACGGAGTATATAAGTTTTCCCTTTAGATAAAGGATGCTCGAGGGGTTAAACGGGAGCGTACTATCCTTACGTATAGAACAGATCTCTAAGATACGGATATCCTACTAGGTAGATATACCCTACGTATTTTAGGGATAGACATCTTTAATAGTAGAGATAAGTAGCGCTAGGGTGCGACTTAGGACAAGATTAATATCGTCTCCTCTACCTACCTCCGCAGCCTTATCTCTCGCTTCCCGGAAACGTCGGTCTAGCTTATCGGATAGGTATACGCCGTGCTACCCGCATCCGGAGGTACCGCACGAATTTATGCGGTCGGCATTAAGGAAATTACTATTCCCCTCGCCTTGCAGGAGTTCAAGGATATATTTAACAACGACTCCGTAGGCATACTACCGACCTATCGAGCTACTAATTATACGATTAACCTTTAAGAAGGCAAGGAGCCTCTATATAGGCCCTTATACTCTCTCTCTGCTAGAGAACTCGAGGTACTTCGAGCATATCTAGATAAGGAGCTAGCTAGTAGTCGGATCTAATATAGCACGAGTCCTGTAGGAGCTCCTCTCCTTTTCGTTCCGAAGAAGGACGGAGAACTGCGGCTATACGTCGATTACCGAGCATTAAACTTAGCTACGATTAAGGACAGATGCCCTCTCCCGCTTATCGAGGAAACGCTTAACCGGCGCACTAGTGCCTACTTCTTTACGACGCTAGATTTAAAGGAGGCGTATTATCGCATCCGAATCCGCGAGGGAGATAAGTAGAAGACTACGTTCCGCACGCGGTATAGCTATTTTAAGTACAACGTAATACTATTTAGGCTTACGAATACTCCGGCCACCTTTTAGTCGTACATTAACCGCGCATTAGCCGGGCTGCTAGATAGCATCTATATAGTATATCTAGACGACATCCTAATCTACACCTATAGTAAGGATATCGAATAGCACTAGGCAGCGGTAAAGAAGGTGTTAGACCGCTTGCGGTCCGCAGCCTTATACGCTAATCTAAAGAAGTACACCTTCGCGGCTAAAGAGGTTAAGTACCTTAGCTTTATTATCCGGACGGATAGGGTGCTAGCAGACCCCGAAAAGGTTACTACTATTACCGAATAGCCTACTCCCGAGAGTATAAAAGATATCTAGAGCTTCTTAGGCTTTACGAATTTCTATAGGCGTTTCGTTAAGAGGTACGCACAAGTAATAGTACCCTTAACGAATCTATTAGCTAAGAACACTCCGTTTTACTAGCCTAACGATGCTTAGAAAGCCTTTAAAGATTTGAAAAGTCGCTTTACTATAGCACCGATTATGCGACACTTCGACCCGGAGAGGCGTATACGGTATAAGACAGATACCTCTAAGTTCGGTATATCCGGAATCCTATCTCAGCTGTTTAAAGACGACAAGTAGCATCCTATTGCCTTTACCTTAAGGAAGATATAACCTACTAAGCGCAACTAGCAAACCTATAACTAGGAGCTCTTAGCGATCGTCTACTCGTTTAAGACATAGCGCTACTACTTCGTAGGAGCCAAGTACGTTACTAAAGTATTAACTAATTATAATAACCTTCGTAGTATTAATACTATATAAAAGCTTAACCCTCGTTAGGCACGCTAGGCTATCTTCTTAGGCTAGTTTAATTTCGATATTACTTATCGGCTAGGAAAGACTAACCTAGCGGATTAGCCGTCGAGAAGACCGGACTACTAGACTAAGAACTAGGCGGTTAATATACTCCTTCTAACTCTCTAGAACAAGCTTAAGCTAGTAGATAGCGAGACGATCCGTAAAGCTACGAGGGTCGTACTCGCTCGAGTAAGAAAGGTTAGCGGATATCTAGGGACCGCAACTGCACGTATGCCGCATACGGATCCGAGGCACACTTCGCCTACGGAAGATTATAATGCATCCACCCCTAATGCTGGTGCTACTAAATATATGTAGTACGTACTACGCTTTGTAGCTAGATTGCTAGTAACGAGCGAAACTATAACTATAGACATAGGAGTTAGCTTCCTTTAAGCCGTCGTAGAATTATAGCCGAAAGATAGCTTCGTATAGGAATAGAAGGAAAAGTAAGCCCGTACTCCTAGTAGGAGGACTCAAGTTTAGAAACTTAACTAGAATAGCTTACTTCGGTTTAAGGGAAGACTGTACATCCCTAATAAACCCGCTCTTCGGCAAGAAATCCTTACTAAAAGCTATAACTCGAAGTTAGTAGGACACTTCGGATTTTATAAGACTAAGGCGCTTGCGAACCGCACGGTATACTAGCTAGAAATAGACTCCGATATTATAGCATTTATAAAGAGCTATTAAGTGTACTAGCGTAACAAGGCTCTAAGAACTATACCGTTCGGAGAGCTTGCTTCGCTACCAGTCCCTTCGGATGTCTAGGAGGAGATATTACTAGACCTTATTATAGGTCTACCTCCTTTAAAGCTTCGTAGTAAAGTATTCGACGCAATCCTAGTAGTTGTAGACCGGCTATTAAAAATAGCCTTATATATACTAGCAACCGAACGCTAGAAGGCTAGCGACTTCGCCGAAATCTTCTTCGACAAAGTCGGTTCTAAGTTTGGCCTTCCCGTTAGTATTATAAGCGATAGAGGATCGCTGTTTACCTTAGCGTTTTAAACCGAAGTCTATTTCTAATGCCGGATAAAACGCCGACTAAGTACCGTATATTATCCGCAGACAGATAGCCAAACAGAGAGGCAGAACCAAACCTTAGAAGCGTACCTACGGATGTTCGTTAGTAAACAATAGGACGCATAGGCGTCGATATTACTATACGCTAAATTCGCGTACAACAACTCGACGTATACTAGCACATTAAAGACTCCTTTCGAAATAGTATTAGGCAGACATCCAAATTGGTCTAGCCTAAACGAGGGCGTTTATTATAAAGGGGAGGCGCCTACTACCGTCGAGAGATTGCAACATATCTAAGAAGTTCGGAGAAGCGCTACGGACTACCTGCGGTTAGTATAAGATTAGTAACAGCGCTACTACAACAGCAAACATACTCTACATATGTTCTAGCTAAATAAGTACGTGTTACTAAACGCGAAGAACTTAAGGATAAAGGTGCCGAGTCGAAAGCTAGCTACGAAGTTTATCGGTCCTTTCTAGATTGTCGAGAGGCTTAGTACTTAAGCGTACCGCTTGGAACTACCACCCTCGTATAAGATCTATAACTCCTTCTATATATCTCTCTTAAGACCCTTCTATTAGCGTGCGGGGAGCAAGATAGCGAATACCGAAGCCCTAGAGCTAGCGCCTAACGGCGACGAGGTCTTCGAAGTTAAGAAGATTCTCGGTAAGAGGAGAAGAGGCGGTAAGATAGAGTACTTGCTATTATAGAAAGGATATAACTCCGAATAGAATTAATAGATACTAGAGGATAACTTCGATTCTATAGAGGAGTTACTATAGGAGTAGCGAAGTCTACGAAGGAAGCGGAAGAGGTAAGAAGTAGATACGGTAAGTATGCGGTTACGAATACGGTAACTACCTATACTTTTAGGAAGACTTAAAAAACGTAGTAATGCAACTACCCTTTATAATCTAACCTTCCTTTAACTAAACCACCCTATTAAGAAACTCTCTAAGGAATAAACCAAATTAAGAAAACCCTACAAAAACTCTAAGAACCCTAGTAAACGCTAAGTACAGCATGCGGTAAGTATACGTACTATATTATAGCCGAAGCCGATAAGATGCGCTACTACGTGTAGGCGGACGTTATGCGGTAAGGCTACTACCTAGTTATTAGGTATAGTAGGAGTCTTCTAGGTACTAACCTTCTAGGTAAGAAGGGAGAATAGAGTAGGGAGCGCAGTCGGTAAAGCAGACTTGTCGCTAGTAGCTTCCTCCTACTGCTCGCTAGTAGGAGTGTTAACGGGGCCGGCGACGTTAGTATCCTTAGGCTAAGGCAAAGCCTTACGATCGCTAGGGATAAGGCTAGCAAGCTAGTTATAGCGCTCGCGGCGAGTAAGAGCTTGCTGTGCCTCTCTAGCCTACTCGGCCTCCTCCTTATCCTAACGTGCTGCTTCTATCGACTAGGCGTAAAATATACTACGCAACCCCTCGCGGGCCTTAGTAGCTAATATAGCTTTAGTCTCCTACTCCGTAAACTAGGCTAACGATGCGGCCAACAGCCTACGAGCATCGTGCGGAGTAAAGTTATCGAAGTCGGATACTATAAAGTTACGATAGAAGAGGCTCACTAGGCCACCCTCCTTACCTACGAATAGTAGCGGCGACGGTGATTGCTAGACTATTACGGCTTTAGCTATCGCGCGTACGCCTTCTATAAGCTAAGCAAAGGTCTTCTTATTAGACTTCTCACTACTAGACTGCTCGTTTGCGAACCGCGTACGCTTTGTAGACGACTCCCTAGCTCTTCCGCTGCTCTTACGCTTGTTGCTTAATATAGTAGCCGGGGTAGTAGGCGGGCGAGAGGGAGTAGTAACGGCGGCGGTGCGGGTGCGGCGGCGATATAGGGTAGCGAACTCCCTACCGGTAAGGATAGTAGGAGATGGCGGCTGGATCCGAGGCTAAAGAGCGCCCTCTAGGAGTGCGCCGCTTATACGGTCCTAACCTACTAGAATACGAGGGCGGAGGCCGGGGTAGATGCGGCTCGCTATAAACGTGTCGCTAGATACAGAGTTGTTAGACTCACTATCTACACTTAGGTTATCGATGTCTATAAAGTCTAAATCAGACTTATCTACCTCCTCTACTACTACGGCCTTAGTATTGCGTGCGGACCTCCTACTTAAACGTAAAGGCGTTATAGGATCGCCGCGTAGGGGCAAGTTAGGCCGTATGCTACCTAAGCCAGCGATCTTAGATATACTACCCGAGGTGCGACGGGAAGGGGTGTGCTAGTTAACTATAGCACGTAGTAACAGGAGCGACGTAGCTAGGACCTCCTTAGTACGGCTACGTATAATGTTCTCCTATTGAAGTTAGTATACGGTCCTCTAGGTAGAAGGGTAAGTTACTTATAGCAAAAGTACCTCCTACGCGGCGAGTATTAGGAGTTTGCGCTAGATAAGTGCTATTACGTATAGCCTCACGATCTGCTACTAGAGACATATGCTCCTACACGGAGCGTAGGCGGCGAGTAGGCATGCCGGTGTTAGTGCCCGAGCGGTTGGCGTTTGTTTCAAACTTACGCAGCTTACGAGCGAGTATGCGCTAGGCTAGACTAACATCCCTAGCGGTTTAAAGAACGTCGTTATCGGCTAGTACGCGCTACGTAGTAACGTTAATAGTGTAGTACTGTACCTAGTACGCCTTAACGAAGCTATTACGTAGCTCGGATACTTTAGTAACACGACCGTTAAATCTTAGAGGGAGCTATCGTAGTTAGCTATCGACTCGTATACGGGATTTTATTAAGGGCAGCTTACGAGTTCATATCCGGCTCTCTTACTACTAGAACAATACCCGCACGCCTTATAGTCTAGTCGCTCGTAACGACGGCCTACGGCAATACTCTTAGTACACCTCTTATAGGTAGAGTATTCAGCCTTAGTATTAGGATCGGCTGCGGCTGCAGACTATTCCTAGATAGAGTTGTCCTCGAACATTAATAACGTAATACCTAGTAGGTATAATCCCTTAGTATAAGCACTAGCTATGTTAATTATTAATTATTAATTACTACTTATAATTAGGTCACATATCGCTAGCACACCGCATAGGATCCGTAAGCCCCTAAACATACCTATATATGTAATAGTGCCCTACTAGTCGCTATATAGGTGTTGTAGATAATGTTATTAACGATTAGAAGGATCTTGCGAAGACTATTAATATAATATTTAAAGTCCGAGTAAGGGTAAGAAGCGGAATTAGGCCTACTTATTTCTTAACGCGCGGCGTATAAATAAACAAATAAGCGTAGGGGCCTCGATATCCGCTTAACTTACGCGAACAGCTAGCCCTAAGTATATATAACTCGCTAAGCACCTAAGCACTCTCGGCAGCTATCCGCAGGGTAACTAAGGCATATTTATAAGGTGAATTCCTAACTTAGACATAAGTTTAACTATAGTTGTAGTACTACGAACCTACGAGGCACCGTAGGGTGTCCTTATAGTTAAGCTAGGGATCTCTATAGGAGATACCTACGGCAAAGCGAAGCGAAGTAAAGCCTACCTTTTCTACTACGGGCCTAATAAGGACCTTAGGCGTAAGAGGGGGCGTCTATAAGGTGTCGTACTATATCTATAGTATCCTACACGTAACCGTAGGGGGACCGCAGGCTGTCTGCAGTCTACTATAGTTACGTAATATGTTCCGGCCCCCCCGTAGGGGGTCCGTAGGGTGTCTAATCTAGATACCTAATAGAACATATTAGCTCCCGCATTAAGCGAGGGGGCTAAGGAGAGGAGATAGAGGAAAAGGAAGTAGAGACTTCCTTCTCTTCTACTCCTTAAGTTTACTATCGTTACTATCGTACGAGATATCGCGTACGTACCGCTAGCGTAGCTAGGGCACGTACGGCGAGTACGCTCTTCGACTTATCCCTACCCTCTTCCTTGCTATAACCCCTTCGCCGTAGCCGTATCCCCTACGTAACTACGCCGGAAACCTTACAGGTACTTAGTATAGTACTTAGTGCGGTTAACGACTATAGTCGGTAGGTAGTCGGCAGGTAGTCGGTATATAGTCTGCGCCCTACGAATAGTTAATAGCCTCTATACTAAACTACCTTACTATTTAAAATCGATATTATATATTTAAATATCTACTATATATTATATCTATATATATATAGTACTATACCGCTATAATATACCCTCGCGTACTTCTCTCTTTTATATACTAACTTAATAACCTAAATCCGATTTAGGGCCTTAAATTATATTCGGTTTAAATACTTAGGGCCCTAAATTCTAAAATAGTTCCCTAAATATTAAACTCTAACCTAAACCGAACCTAAACTTTGCTAGGGCTCTAACCTAATAGAGGAGCCTACGTCTAACTAGCTCTAACCCTCTTATACTATAGTTATATTATAGATATAGGATCTAACCGCCTATTAATAAGTTAAAAACGAAGGCCTAAGGCTAATAGACTAAATCTAGGGTTAGATATAGAACTACTTAATTACCTAGTAATCGAGTAATCTAGATTATAATTACTAAAAGTAACTATAATTAGGTTGCAATTACTAGAGGTAATTACGACTATATATAAATCTTCTATATATATAAAATAGATATCTCTTATATAGGTGTTATATACCTATAGTATAAGAGAGCTAGAGCTCGTTAGATAAGTAAGTTCTAAATAATAGATTAGGTAAGTAACTACTCTAAGGTTAAATCTTTTAGCGGGTTAGTAACTTAAGTTAAATATAAACTACCTATATAAGAAACATCTCTTCTATATATATAGGAGATTTATATATAGTTATAATTACTAATAGTAATTACAACCTAATTATAGTTACCTATAGTAATTATAATCTAGATTACTTAATTACCTAGTAATATAGTAATTCTATATTTAGCCCTAGAATTAGTCTACTAGCCTTAGGCCTTAGTTCCTAACTTATTACTAATAATTATATTCTATATCTATAATAATAGGTAGTTTATATTTAATCTAAGTTACTAACCTACTAAAAGGTTACTAAGATCTCTTACCTAATTACTTACTTAAGGACTTACCTAATTAACGAGCTCTAACCCTAGTATACTATAGGTATATAATATAAGTATAGAATATATATATCTAGTAGTTAGCGTAAGGATATCTATAGTAATAGAAAACCTACTAGAAGCGGGGAGTTAAACAACGGGTTAAATTTCGATATATAAATACTATATAATATAATATAGTACTAGATCTTAAGCTTTAGGTAATAGGTAGACTTATAATAGTAATTACTCTACTATTACTAGGGTATATAGCTCGAAATAGCTATAGATAAGATAATAGATCGATAGATTTATTTTTACGAGCGCTTAAGGCTATAGTTAATATAGTTAATATATTCTAATAATAGTAAGTATTATTAATACCTATAATTTAAGAATTTAGAGTAGAATAATAAATAGCTAGAGGGAATATACTTCTCCGATTAGCTCGCTTAACGCGGCGCTAGCCACTCCCTAACCCTACTAGGAAGTTATAGAAACTTACGAGGTCTTTATTAAGGCTATATTCCAACAACGTCATCGAGGCGTTAACCACACGAAGAGATGCCGATTTCTCAACCTCGTGATGCTGCAGTCCTTGAGCCGTGTGGTAGTGCTTGCATGCCCTGATTCGTGCCTTCCCGTTCTTGGCACGGAGCGGGCTGCGTGAAACGCCTACGTACCTGGCTTAGCACAGCGAGTGTTTGGCGACTGCATTCGACTACTGTTGACCGAGCAATCTGGGGTGCAGTGCTCGCGGATTATACGTCTACCACTATGCAGTCGATGCTTGTAGGGGACTAATACTCTTGGTACAACTGTTGCAGCTCCGTCACCGTAAGCGTCGCATTATGGACGAGGTCCTTTCACACATTGCTTGAAGGGCACTTTGCAGAGCAAGCAGTCCGGGGTGCAGGCATAGTGTTCGCAGATTGCAAGTCCATCACTCCGCAGCCGATGCTTGTGTCAGACTAAAACTCTTGACACGACTGATGCTGCTCCGTCACCGCAAGCGTCGCTTGTAGAAGAAATTCCCTCACACTCCAACGGCCATGCCAAACTCGGAGTGGAGCCTCATCCGATTGCGACCGACGTCGAACGTCGTGATGGGGCCTTGGATCAATATGCTGCTGGCCGTGGTGCGACAAAGAGCAGCACATAAGTAGGGTCTCTCGCCCGTTGGTGTTACTGTTTTGTTTCAATCCAAACCATCACCTCTTCTTGCAGATCTGACTCACCATGTACTCCATCCTCGCCATCGCAGCGCTGCTGAGCACCGCTCAAGCAGCAACCTACTCTGGTGTGGCCACTTTCAACGACTACGCTGCACAGAGCAACACCGTCTGTGGTCCCAAGAGTGGCGTCTCCGGCACGTATGGCGTCGCTCTCGGCGACCTTTCGCCCAACATTTGGTCTGGTAGCAAGTGCTCTGGCAGCATTAACAGTAGCAAATGGTTCGTCCTTGGACACGCCCTTGCTCGCGCATGTTTCTGACATCTCCCAGCAATGGTCAGCTCCCCGTCTCTGGCTACTCAGGTCCAGCATGCCCAACGACAACATGCGGCGAATGCTTCAGGGTTTGCAACAAAGGCGGCTATGGTGGAGCCTTCATCGGTGGCGTAGGCAACTGCGTTATCGCCAATGTCATCGACGTTTGTCCTTCCGAGTCGGCGTACAATTTCTGCAAGACAGATGTACCGGCAGCCGAAAGATGTGGTACCAGCAGCACGAACTCGATTGACTTGGACGAGAGTGCGTACTCGGCGTTGACTGGGGAGAGCTTTGGAAGTGGCCCGAACCTGCTTGTCAGCATTACGCCGAGCAGCTGCTAGGGGACCATGGAGAGATTGAAAGTGGCACTCGAGCATGCGTGCAGGAACAATTTGCAAACTTCTTGTGGCCTTACTTAGTACTGGTCGCAGAGACCTTGTGCGGGATATGAGCTGACTCTGTAGCTCCCATTAAAACAGATGTACTACGTCGGCTTGTGCCGTTACCTGCCACTGACCAACTGCGACTGTACCGCTACCTAATAGTTCTCTGTAGACAAGTTGATGCCGCGAAAAGGACTGTACTATATGTGATCTTATGGATTCGCGCGACGAAGCGAGTAAGCCCAACATCTCTCTTCAAGAAGAATCCTTGTTTTGACAAGCAATTGGCGGTTGTATCTCCGACCTTCCACGTTCTACTCCGCGGTGCCCCAGATTTTCGGGGGTCTAGTTGGGGGAGTAATTCGATCTCTGGCGATGCGGCCATGTGGAAAACCTAGAGGCGGAAAAGTCTACCCTTGGAACTAGACCCATTGGTGCGGCTACCCGCCTCCTCCGTCTCGCCCGTGGCCAAATGGGTGAGAGCTGCTGCAGGTCCGTCTCTTGTGCCACCACGACAAGCAAAAGCAGCCTCCTAAGCCGCAAAGTTACTGCTACTGTGTTGGCTAAGATATATCGATTCCTATACATGCCTGGCTGTGGAGTCTGCTATGTCCTATCACGAAGCGGAGAAATGGTCATCTCCTCGTTCGACGAGGAGTCGAGCCGCACGACTGCGATGTCCGAAGTAGTCGCCCTCACGGATTGTATTCGCCTATATAGGATCGATGACAGGAATGTTAAACACTGCATCTCGTAGACTCCCCGCCTGACAGCATGCATTACTCGACCATCCTCGCGGCTGCGTGCAGCCTCTTGGCGGCCCAGGGACTCGCGGCGCCTAATAATCCACCCAACTACGGCAACACGGTCACCGTGACAAAGACCAAGGAGATCACGCAATATCGCACCAACACTGCGTTCAAGACGACGACTGTAGCAGGCTCCTGCTCGGCTTCGAGCTCCCATAGCGCTAGTCTCAGCACGAGCCATAGCAGCAGCACATCGCATACCTCCAGCGCGACGAGCCTCACGTCTTCCTCGACCGCGTCCTCCCCGACCGCGTCGTCGTTGTCGTCGTCGTCGGGAGTTGGCTACTCAAGCACAACGTATGCCACAACACCAGCATACCCCTTTTGCACTTCCTACGCGACTCCTTTCGCCTCAGTTGACCGTACCCATCCAAGACTCTTCAATTACAATGGAACTGGAGCCAAATACTTTGCCGGTACCAATACCTGGTGGGCGAGCCACATCTTGTCCGACACAGACCTGGACACCGTGTTCTCGGATATCAAGGCGTCGCAGCTCCAGGTGACCCGCGTGTGGGGCTTTGGCAGTGTCAACACCGACCCTGGCCCAGGTACTGTGTTCTTTCAGCTACTCAACAGCACGGGTTCCTACCTTAATTACGCCGCCAATGGCATTCCTAGGCTCGACGCCGTGGTTTCGTACGCTGAGAAGAACGGCATCAAGCTAGTACTGCCATTTGTCAACAACGTGAGTGTTTTGAGGGAAGCTTACAACGATGTGAGCTAACAAAAAACAGTGGAGCGACCTGGGCGGCATTGCCTCCTACAATGCCGCATTTGGTGGCAATGCCACGACTTGGTATACCGATACTCAAAGCCAGCAAGTCTACAGGGACTACATCAAGCTTCTCGTTAATCGTTACAAGTGCTCGTCCGCTATCTTCGCGTGGGAGCTCGGGAATGAGCCAAGATGCCATGGCTGCCCAACCAGCGTGATCTACAACTGGGCCACCGGAGTATCCGAGTATATCAAGAGTCTTGACAGCAAGCACATGGTCACTCTTGGCGATGAAGGCTGGTTCGCGCCACCTGACAACATTGGCGATGGTTCATATGCGTACAGTGGTGCTGAGGGCGTGGACTTCAGTCTGAACCTTGGCATCAAGACGCTCGACTACGTAAGCTGCCATCACTGATGTACCTAGTCGTCGATACTAATGCAAGGATAGGGCACCTTCCACCTCTACCCAGACAGCTGGGGTTATAACGAGACTTGGGGCTCGACATGGATCGTTGAGCACGATGCTGTAGGCGCCAAGTACAACAAACCCGTGGTGTTGGAAGAGTACGGGTTCGCTACCGTCCCAGGCAACCATACTGCGGTCGAAGAACCATGGCAACAGACATTGCTTCTCAACACTAGTATCGCCATGGATCAATTCTGGCAATTTGGCCTCCCGAGCTTGTCTAGCTTGAGTGATGCAAACACCATCTTCACCAACGAGACGGAATATATCACGCTGGCAGAGGACCATGCAGCGGTCATGCTCGAAAAGGCTGTATAGATAGTATATCAGCGTACAACATACGTACCATAGGCAGGTGAATATACCATCTTCAGACGCATGATACGCAAACGTCTCGTAAGACAATCAACATGATGCAAAGCAGATCTTACGCATTCGATGTAGTCCAGGTTTCCGATGCTGCTATGACGTATCGTGAACAGCCTCGTGGACGGGGCAAACGTGTCTCCACGTCTGGACCTCTGATCTCAAAATGGTCGAAGAGCCGTCACACATGGTTGCGCCCTTAGTGGTCTGAAGATAGTCTGTTGATGTGATGGTAGATCGGAAGTTCACGGTGCATACCCGAGCTGTTGATATACACTTTCACTGTAATGTATTCTCCTCTCTCCATAAAGGTCATGACAGAGCCATATGGTTGAGGCCGATCCAGAACCAAGTTTGCCAATAACTTTGTATCGGTCGCAGAACTCATCGCCAATGTTTACCGGATAGTAGTATTCAGCTCTATAGCCATGAACCTTCTCATCTTCCAGCAATAAGCATTGGTCCAGTAGATCGTACTTTGCGCTGTGCGTCATACCGATGAATACTCTTTTTACAACTCTGGAAAAGGGCACGAAGGTACGCCATGGGCCGCGTGATGTCTAAGGATCGCGTCGCAGCCACAATGTGTTGTGCGACGGCGAGATATCATCGCATTCGGAGCATGGCGAGATATCATCGCATTCGGAGCATGGCGATATCCTGGCGGGCTGATCCACGCAAAGTGCTACATTGCTTCCACTGCATTGCCAGCTTACACTG
This sequence comes from Recurvomyces mirabilis, assembly GCF_035927965.1. Lineage (NCBI taxonomy): Eukaryota > Fungi > Ascomycota > Dothideomycetes > Mycosphaerellales > Teratosphaeriaceae > Recurvomyces > Recurvomyces mirabilis. The sequence goes on along the minus strand of NW_027041937.1, from coordinate 119,024 downwards.
TCTAGTGCCGAATCAGCTAGTATAGAGATATGTGAAGCCGTACGCTTGAGGAACCTGGACAAACACATTGTCAACCCCGGGATGTCCACGTTCGGCCCGTCTCGGCGTCGGTAAGGCCCGCTGACAGCGTAGCTCCTGGTCTAGAAGGAGGTCGACTTCCTAGGATTTATTATTAGAGTTAATTGCATTCGTATAGATTTAGAGAAGATTACGTCGATATAGTAATCTTTAGACTCTTATAATTCTTAGATTAGAGGTAACTTAGAGGTCGTAACGGACTATAGTTATTACGATCTAGTATAGATTATAGCTTATTAGCGCTACTATAAGTAATAATAAGATAGCAACTCTTCCGGTAGATATATAGGTACCTATTACCCCATTAACGTTACGTATAGGATAATAGAGAAATATTGCTATTAGATCTGCCTAACAGAGGCCCGATGCACAATTTTTTAAAGGACATTTACGCATGAATACCATCAACTCATAAGCCTGAGCGCCAATGCTATGTACAACATTTGAGCAAAGCAATCACGTCCTACGAAGTATACTCCCTCTGCAACAATTTCGCGATGGTAGTCAGCTGAATATTGCTGGTGCCTTCGTAGATGGCGCCAATCTTGCTATCCCGCCAGTACTTCTCTGCCAAACCCTCCCTCACAAACCCCATCCCTCCCATCCATTCAATCGCACTTCCGCTGACCCTACCAGCGACCTGCGAAGAAAAGAGCTTCGCCATCGCCGCATCCTTGACAAAATCCTCGCCAGCTTCCTTCTTACGCGCAGCATTGTAGACGAGTGCTCGGGCGGCGGTGATCTCAGTATAAGCTTGTGCAAGCTGGTGCTGCATTCCCTGGAATTCTCCCACGAGCATACCGAATTGTTTGCGGTCGTTCCAGACATATCGAGCGGCATTCTCCCAAGCTCCGAGAGCGAGACCGGTCATTTGGGCCGCAATACCTATCCTTCCCTCATTCAGCAACCCAATAGCATATTTATACCCTTGGCCTTCCTCGCCTAGCAAGTTGCCCTTCGGTACTTCTACATCGTCGAAGTTGATCACGCATGTGCTCGATGCACGAATACCCAGCTTCTTCTCCTTCTTCGCGATGCTGAAACCTTTCATCGACTTGTCTACGATAAAAGCTGTTATGCCTTTGTAGCCCTTCTCCGGGTTCATGTTGGCAAATACGATGAAGAAATCCGCTTCGATGGAATTGGTGATCCACATCTTAGACCCGTTGATTTTATACCCATCTGCTGTCTTCTCCGCCCTGGTCTTGAGCGCGAAAGCGTCGGAGCCAGAGACAGGTTCCGATAAGCAGAAGGAGCCTACCGTGTCTGTTGCGAGTTTCGGTAGCCACTTCTTCCTCGATTCCTCTGTGCCGTATTTTAAAATCGCGGTGTTGACTAGTGTGTTATGCACGTCCACCAGAACACTGACACTTGGATCGACTCTTGCCAGCTCCTCGATCCCGACAATGGCGGCTGTGAAATTCATGCCCGCTCCGCCATACTTCTCTGGAATCTCGATGCCCATGAGACCTTGCTCGAAGAGCTGTTCCACGATGGCTGGGTCCATCTTCTCAGCTTCGTCCATCTCTCGTACCTTGGGTAGGATATTATCGTTGGCAAACTTGGAGACGGCTTCGGCCATGGCTTGTTCGGTCTCGGTTTGGTGGAAGATGGGAGTTGGCTGCATGCCATCCAGGTCGAAGGGTTCGCCCTCGGTTGTGATGTTGCTTGTATCGTAGCGTCGTCCAGAGGTTGAAGAGAGGCATCGTGATACTGATGGTGTCGATTGCTGTAGTACGACTCGGCTGATAGGCGTCCTAGCAGGGGCAGATGTGGCTGCTCGAGCCAATGGGCGGAGGGTGCGAGCGAGAGATGCCATCGTGCTAGTGGTGTGTATGGAATAGTATCTGAACTTGTAAAACTCGTGAAGAGAAAACAAGGGCAAGAGTAGAAGTGCACAAGGTATTGGTTGCGGCTGCGGATGCTTACTATCTTACCGTGCCCTGTGCCTTACAAAACTCTACGGTGCTACGGACATGTGCATATGCAAGGAAGCATTCGGCTCTGAAGACCTCGGCTCAAGTTTTGAGCCGATCCGGAGATCCATCGCCGAGATCTGTCCTTGAATCGTGCCCTACCTGCATTTGTGACAGTCACGCCTGCCTCCCTACGGTTTTCGGTCGTCACTTCCTGATGAAAGAGGCATATCGCGTCAGGGACGAGAACCTACGATGGCTGCCTATCGTGTACGGCGGTCGTTTGACATTCTCGCTTCTTCAGACACACAGGTGACCTGACTCTGCATGTTCCTTTCTATGCTCTTGCACTTGCCGCCCAATGAATTGGCAGACACGTTTTCATACACTTCTCTCCCAGCATTGAGTAGGTCAACACCAGCTTTGCTCCATGAACTCTTCCTTATCCCCCAAGCTCCCAGGCTCGATTGTACCAGACCCCCCAGAATCCTATGCCACAGCAATTTCGACCATGAGGAGTTTTCAGTCTAGCTCGATGGCGTATGCCAACTGTCGACGTCCTGCGAAGACAGCCAAGACCGGATTTCTCGATCTTCCGGACGAAGTACGCCACCGAATCTATGGACTTGCGATATACGACCATTACCGTGGTGTCGTCTTCCTCCCTCGAGCTCTACCTCGCAAGGTCACTCCCCAGACCGATCTGAACAGTCCATTATGCATCCCACGAAAATGCAGCCGTTCCTTACCTCGAAACGCGCCTGGCAGTCTTGGTGGAGCCTACCATTGACGACGGCACTCTAGCCGCCGGGATCTGGTCTATGTCCGGCGTGATCGAGGACGGAAACGGGTCTACTTAGTCTGTGTCGTGCGACAGCGAGTCTGGTGATGGTGATAGTTCGGATAGTGGCTATGTCAAGACTGTACTCGCACTCGGACTACCCTGGGCGGAGGAAAGAGGTGGTGTTCCGTGCGCAGACTGCCTGATCCTGTCTCTCTGGGTCGATCCGACACCCGAGGGCTGCGATTCAGAATGTGGGTGCGACTGCCACGAGCTTGGCAACGGCAGCAAAGAACTTGAGAGCGACAACACAGAAGATGGAGAAGACTCGGAAGACGGGATCCATGTTCAACCACCTGCCGCCTGTCTCGCCGGGGCTTGTAGTGACGAGCACTGCGAACACTGTGCGGGTTTCGGTCTTGGTGCTTCTCAAAACGAGCTGGCCTACGTGGACGAGTTCGATATTGACGACGAGTGGCAACGACAGGATCATGACGAAGAAGAGGATCTGGAGCACTTTGACACCGAAGAGCAAGTGGGCATGCTGTACGAATTCAGCGAACATCCATGCTCTTCGCGTGCACCGAGATTCGAAGCGAATGCTTGCTTGTGTATTACAGCGCCAACAAGTTCTCGTGGAGATTCGACTGGCAAGACTATACGCGGTCTCTGGCTCGTTTCATGAAATGGATCGATGTGACTGTTGGAGACTACGCACAGTTTACCTCAGGGCTATCTTTGGAAGGCCGTCACACGGTTGAAGAAGGCATTGAATTCGTAGCCAATATCAGCTTTGAGTCCTCGATGTCAGGGCCCCAAGTCGGGATCGAGTTCGATGACTTTTCCGACGCGGTACTCTAGCAACCGCAGACATTTTGACCAGCACGATCGGACTGGCTCTGGCTTTACCCTTCAGTGCGAAGTCATGTTCATCTTCCGCCACGGTCCGACTTCAGAAGCTTGGTACCCTCTTTATTCAGGCTATGCAGTGGTAAGCCTGCTGTACCTTTGTCAGTCATGGCTTGGCGGCTAAGATGATCATAGTGTGTCGAACAATGACCCTCCACTCTTGACGGTCGCTGACTCCGACATTTCTGCTGAGACCACGGCGAAGCAGAAGCCTCTGACGTCTGCTAAGGGTCTGCCGCGCCAGATATCATCAGGGATCGACAAAGAGACTTTCCCCGAGGAGGAGGACGAGGTGGAGGTGCTCTTTGCAAGAGCAGTTCGCGCAGTGTCCGAAGAGCTCTAGGCTACGAGCATACATTAGATCGTATGGGTACTGGACGACAAGGCTGGCTGGCTGAGCGCCCACTTTCTTGGACGCGCCCCGGGAATGAGTAATGTATGGACATGGGAACGTCAGAGCGAAGGTCGATGTGGCTTACGGACTCCGCTACTGTAGACCACCTGTACTGTAGCTCGTATTCCGTAGATGACCGATATACTTGATCTCCATGCAATTTGTGTATTGCGCTTGGACAGCACAGAGTTGTGTTGTCTGTGTCGACCTTCCAGTTCTTAGTGTGGGCACATTCGTGCATGCGCCACAAAGCTGTCGCTAGCGGGCTTCCACTTCTTCATGCCGGCGACAGGCTTTCAAACAGTCGCAAACGATGACCCTCTTCGCGCGTACCGTGATCAATGCTCCGCGCCAGTGTCTTTTACTCGAGAGCCAAATCGACAAACGTAGCCAGACCATGGTCAACCAATAAACAGCCAGCCCTAAGTCGAGACAATGCCAGATCTGAACCATCATGCCGTAAGCATATCGACAATGAGTAAAGACATGTCCTTGGAAGAGCTGCTCTGAAAAGTCTCGCAGACATTACTATGATGACAGAACGCCATCGCTGCCGTCGTTAGCAAGCCACGCCATGAATGCGACGGTTGTTCTTGACCAAGGCGGGAGCGTGAGCTATACCAATCTTGATGTCATATCAGGCAAGGTCATTGTACGATGTGAGTCGGCCCGTACAACAAAGCACGGCGCGCTTGGAAGCAATTTTCTGACGAGGTTCACCTAGGTGGGAAAAGTATCGACGTGGCCAGCATCGTCGTCAAGCTTGAGGGCGAAAGCCGAACAAGGCTGCTGTCACCTCCTGGTCAAAGTATGTCTTTGCACTCAGATACAGCAGGGCTGAACTCCATGGTTGCTAACGGTATTAGATGGCGAAAGACCGCGGCCGCAGCTGGAATATCACAAAATCTTGTACAAGTATGTGACGTGCTATCCTATCATCTTCACGACTGGTGATGAGCCATATCTGACCACTTCCTCAACCCAGAGTACAAATGGTCTTCCCACCAACAGCAGTGCTTGATGGCAGAAGTTCTACTGGCAGCAAAGGCTCATACACCCTCCCACTAGGCCAACACGAATACCCATTCCGCTTCAAGCTACCTTTCAACAATACATGCGCTAGCGATCGAAGCCAGCTACCAGCCGTCAGCGTTTCCGGAACGGGCGTCGAAGTCTCAAAGCCACCTACACAACATGTCAAAAAGACACTGCCGCCTACATTGAGCGGCTTCCCAGGAGAAGCTGAGATACGATACTTCGTCAAGGCCACCGTAGCACGATCCTCCATCTTCAAAGAGAATCCTAGAGCATATACGCCTTTCAATTTCTTTCCGATTGAGAGTCCTCGACCACCATCCTCGGGCTCGGAAGTCTATGCTCGACAGCGGCACAACTTTAGTCCTTATGTTGACGGTGAGCCTGTGAAGGCCAAAGGCAAAGGTGTGTTCGGGATGAGAAAGGATTCGATGCCTGCAATCAACCAAGATGCTCCCGCAATCAGCGTAGACGCACGCCTACCGGAACCGGCAATACTCACATGCAACAAGGAGATCCCACTCCGCATCCTTGTCAAGAAGCTCAATACCTTCAGTGAGACCGTATACCTACAGTCCCTACAAATCTCACTAGTCAGCCTGACGAAGATTCGCGCCCATGAAGTGCATCGTACGGAAACGAACAGCTGGATTATCATGAGCAACAGCAATATGGGCGTTCCCCTTGGCCTGCCCACAGATGTTGAAGGCACTGAAGTGGAGATTGGTGATCGGATGTGGTGCGACCAGACACTGCCCAACACGGTCGCGCCGTCATTCGAGACCTGCAACATCGCGCGGACCTACCACCTAGACATCAGAGTGGGTTTGAGTTATAGCGGCAGTACTGCAGGCGGCACAAAGGTACGCAAAGGCGCAATCCCGAGAATTGTATGCAGCACAAGATGCGCTTCTCATTTGTCAAGAGCTACAGACTGACTGTCCTCTTCGTAGCCACAGAACATTGCCCTGCCACTACGACTCGAATGCGAAGTCTTCTCGGGCATCACACCACCACCCGAACTCCTAGAAGCAATGGCGCGGGAGAAAGCCAATATCCACCGTCCATCTGCCTCAAATATTCCAATGACCGACAAGCTCAAGACAGAAGGACGTCTACCACCCGAGTTCGGCGCAGGACAAGTCCCGCCAACTCCTTTTGAAGGGCCGAGTTCATCTGGGCCGCCAGAGCTGCCAGCTCGACCTGGTGATGTTGGTGATGCACAGCCGCCGATGTATAGTGAGGCGCCACCGAGCTATGAGGATGCAATAGCTTCGAATCTGCCGCCGGTGAATGCGCCGAGGCCTGAGTATGCACCTCCGCCGCCAGCTGCCGATGATGCGCTGCTGCGTGATGAGAAGAAGGGGTGGGTAGGATGAGTGTTGTTTGCTAGCAGGATCCGTGTTCTGCTGCAGCGTGGAAGACAACATCATAATCGAAAGAATGAGTGCGATGAAGGAGCTGAGAACGAAGGACGCAGCGAGAGTGATGGCTTCTGATGCTTCATTGATCCTAGATACTTACAGTAATTTCTAAGTGAAGTTTATCAATGAGTCTTTCGGTAGTCACGTGCTGTGGCTGAGGTCGCGCTAGTATAAAAGCCCGCTTTCGTTGCTTCACAAACTCACTTGGCCTGTTACAAACCACTACGCTTTGAGCAGAAACACTGTGGACGAGCCGACAGACGTATCTGCACAGTGCGAGAGGATAGTGAGGGGGTGGTAGACAAGATAGGAGAGCAACACGAGCCGCAGATCGAAGCGCGCGACCTACCACAATACTCCAAGTCTGCCGTATCAGCTGGCTGTTGACCCTCACGTGCGCCAGCGTCAGCGACCAGAACACCTCACATACCGCATTTGCGGCGAAAGCTCCTGTCCACATTCGAGACTGTCGACAGCAGTCTGCACGAACCCTTCACGATGACGAACCATCTCGTGGTAGGTGAAAGTCGGCGTTATGTGTAGCCTGACGGGGCACAATGTCCAGATTGGCATGCTGACACCCACATCTTCAGGGCGACGTCTATCTCAAGATCGTTCAGGATGTGATCCGGGATTCCAAGGCTGAGTTCGAGGAGAATGGTGTGAGCCAGACGACGCTGACGGACCTCGAGCAGGTGGGTTTGCATCCCTTGTTTCATTGCGCCCACAAGCAAGCATGCACATCCCATCAAGCCGATGTCCTTTCCATCATCTTTCCGCATATCTCATCAACAAAGAACGCGAAACAAAAGAGCGTTCATCATCTTTCCTTCCCGACCACTGCACCGAAGGATCCGCTGGCAAAGGCGATGGCCGACGCTGAGCAGACGAGAAGCGGGGCTTTGCGATCTCAGAATTGCTGGGCCGACCTCTGCTTTAGGGTGCCAGCTTTATACGTGGCTTAGACCTGGCCCCACGCTTTTTTCACAACCACGCTTGCCCACTTTCAGACAGAGCCCACAAAACATGTGACTGTGCCTTGAACAGTCATCTGTGGCGCCATCAATACATGACCTGTACTGACTCGCTTGTAGGAATGGAAGACGAAGCTGAGCAGTAAGCATGTCGCTCACATGCCATGGGATCCCAAGCCAGTGCCACCGCCGATGCCACAGCCACAAGCGCCTTCGCTTCCATCAGCTTCTGCGACCAACGGCTTACCACAACAGTACAACAGTGCCTACAATCAGCCACCTCCACAGCAAACTGCACCACACATCAAAGCTGAGCCGAACTATGAGCAACAACACCACGGTCTCCTAGATAATGGCTTCCCACAGGGTGTGCCGCAGTTTGAAGGTGGTCAAGCACGAGCTCAGGTACTCAGTCAGCAGTACATGCAGCGCAACGGGCTAGCACTACCTGGCCAACGTCCTCAAGCCATACCCCCAAACGCGCAACAACTAACGCCAGCTCAAATGCAGCAGTACATGCAACAGCAACAGCAGCGACAACAAGCTGCGATGCAACAGCAGCAGGCACAGCCACGAATCAAAGTAGAGAACGACAGTCCCCAGCTCAGTCAAGGCCAGTTCCAGCAACAGCAACGGCAGCAGCAGCAGCAACGTCAACCGAACCCGGCGTACGCTCAGACCGATGGCGCGGACGAGGGTCTCAGCGAGTGGCAAGCGTATATGGCTCAGCGCCGTGCCACCACGGCAGAGGAGATGCAGCAAGCCGATCGTATGATGCAAAACAGTATCGAGCAGCACTCAGCAGATCTCGAAAGCGGCTTGATGGTACCGTTGAATGCCCAGCCAAAGGGCGCCCGCAACAAAAAGCGCAGAGTCCCTACCACAGCACAACCCTCCGCCTCAAGCACACCCGTGGTACCCCAACTCGACGGCGTGAAAGAAGACGAAGACGAAAAGCCCGTCAAGGACGAAGAAGACGAGGACGCAATTAACTCCGACCTCGACTCCGATGAAGACCCCACGGGTGACCTCAACGACGATGATGACGAGGGTGGCGACACCATCCTCTGTACGTACGATAAAGTGCAGCGCGTGAAGAATAAGTGGAAGTGTGTCCTCAAGGATGGGGTGTTGAGTATTGGGAACAAGGAGTGGGTTTTCCACAAGGGGAATGGGGAGTTTGAGTGGTGAAGCATGATTTCGTGCGAGTGGGATGAGATGAATTGATCCATCGTGAGAGCTTGGGTGAGTGGGAGGGTAGTCTGACATTATGGAGTCGTGTTCATCACGTTTGGGTTAGAAGGTCATGACCACTGAGCATGACGATGGCGTTCCGGTCTTGGTGAAGAAGAGGTTGTACCATGATGACTTGAGGCGTTCGCGAAGCTGCGTGGGAAGGCTCACAAGATTGAACATGGCTCGGCTTGAGTCTGAGTCGGCTGCATAAGGAGCCTGACATCTGTTACCTAGATTGTTTCTTCTTTCGTGCCATATTAGCACCAAGCATCGTATCGTGGACATGACATATCCGATGTTGTCATTACGTCCCTGGTCTACGATAGTCCCTTCATCATGATGATGCTGCCTGCCGTTGTGATCCTGACGGTATGATGGTGCCCTGTAGGATATCTTTTGCACCATGGTGCGAACTGTTCCGCATACCCAGAATGGATGGCTAGGGTCGCGGGACCCTATGCCCTCAACCTCAACATCACAGTCTTTCGGCGCAGGTGGGTTTGAGACTTGGGTCGATGCGTTCAGAGCTTTGACAATCGTCAATTACAGGGCATGCACAATGTTTCGATGCTGATAACAAGAGCTCACCTTATCGCGCTCGCCATAGCAAATTCTGTGGCTGTAACGTTGCTAATCAGCATAAGTTTCCCAGAAAATGACTGTGATGATCCCAGAGGAAGATTTTCCTTACATTCAATGATTCGATGGTACTCACCTGCCAGCAATTCGCATGTCAGCAAGAGCTCCTCTTCGCATTATCCCACCCAAGCCTGTTTCTCCCTAATCTTCATCCAACTCTAACATTCCCCTCCTCATCCCGCACAACATGCACAGTACTGAACTCAAACCTCTGCCAAAAGTCCGACACAAGAGAGGAATACTGACCCGCAACCCGCCACCTCTTCTCGCAAACTCCCAGCAACTCCTTCAGCTCCTGCAATCGCTTACCGCAAACCGGATCCGAGGATTCGCGGACATACCATGCATAATTCGCTGCGGCTTGGTAGAAACTATCTATAACGAACACAGGGAGTCGAACCAGTCCTTCGGTCTCGATGTAGTATCTCACGTGTCGAGCCAACCTCATCACGATGGCGGAGAACTCGGACAGACCTTCGATAGCAGCTTTCTGCATCACGAGTTGCGCTTCCGGACCGTTGAGCACGGCGCGCTCGGTACAGCTGTAGGTATCGTAGAGGACGAAGAGGGCGGAGTAGGCGATGCCCATGCTACTGCATAATGTCGCCCTCGTCCCTGCGTCCAGATTCTCTGCTTCCGCTTCGTCCGGGAGGAGGGTGGCGAGGGCCCGGCAGGTTTTGTTGAGTTGAAGCGCTTCGTCGAAGCGGTAGTCGAGTGGTAAACCGGTATCGCTTGTATGGCGGAGGATTTTGCCTAGCAGGTGAGCGGCTTGGCAGGTTCGGGCGAAGGGGGCAGCGCGGATCGTGGCGCTCGCTGATAGTGCGAGGGGTGCCGCGACGAGCATGTGGCCTTTATCCCAGGCTGTGTCGTCGGTGGGGAGATGGGTGTCTAGACTTGGGTCGGCGGAGGCGAAGGGTTTGCCGCGCGATCCGATGCTGATGAAGCGGTCGAGGAGGATGACGGCCCACCAGACTCGGCGGCGCTCTTCTTGTTCTGTCCAGGTTGTTGGGCGTTGGAGGATCTGGGGGACGTTGCGTTCGTGGATACCCATTGCGTGGCCGAGACGGGCGGCGTGGCCGATGGTGAGGTAGGCGGCTGGGTAGATTGCGTGGCCTGTTTCGTAGAGGGATATGAGGAGGAGGGCTTGGATGAGCTGGATGCTGAAGCCGTTCTGGGATTCGATGTGGGTGTAGGCTGATTTTACGTCTAGATAGAGTTGGGTTTGTGGTGCTTCGCCTTCGGCTAGTTCGAGGCAAGCTAGTTTCATGGCTGAGAAGAGGAGTGCTATGTCCGCGCCTGGCTCGTGGAGAGGGTTTGCGAGATGTTGATAGAGTCTGATCTTAGAGATTATGGGGAAGTAGGTGTGCACTGTGTCGAAGTAGTGTTCGATCATGCCCCTCAGGTCCAGTGAGTTGCCGAGACAGGCTAGAATGCTTGGTGGCGGTCTTATGTAGGGTGCCTGTATCTGGGAGCGTTCATACTCGAAGGCGTTGGAGTCCAGGAAGTACAAGGATGGAAAAGAGGAAGAGCTTTGGCCCATCGGCCTGCCATTTCCTGCGAGGGCACTGTACGGACTGCTGCCATGGCTGTTATTGTGACCATTGCTGCCGCCATTGCTCTGCGCCGGAGTCACTACACCTTGCGAGAGTAGATTCTTCAATTCGGCAACTTCCTGCCTCAGTGCTACGAAGTCCTCGGGCGATGGTGCAGCACCGCTACCACGAATCTCGTCGGAATAGTCACATGGTCGACCGATGCGGATGCAAAGACCACAGGAGGGAAGGATCTTGTCACATTTTCGTTTCTGCTTCCGGCAAGTCGTGCATGCCTGGGCAGCGAGCTCGGCGCCTGCGGTTGTAGCGGTGGTAGTTGTGGTACTCGTTAGGATATGCTGCAATGAGGGCTCCACATTCACGTCGTCTTGCTGGAAAGTGCGGACGATGCGGCCGTCGGTGTTGTCGGGTGCTGGTCGCTTGCGTTGGGCGGGTTGGTCAAAGTACGGTCCTGATGAAGATGTAGACGCCATGAGGTACTATAGCCCAGTACAATGACTCTGCTTGTCATGGATCAGGCAGCTGGCAATCTTGCATTCACCTCGTTTCCATGTCTGCTCGATCGTGACTGCTTGAATCGGAATATCGAATGCTGACTGCTGACTAAGAGCCGAGCTCCCAAGCATGACATATGACCTGCAGTAGCTCTTTTGCCTGCCTAGAGTCTACACATATCACACTTCTACCAAGACAACAACAATGGAGCAAACCCGCGCTCTCAACGCTCTGGCACCCTTCCTCGCCCTCGCCAAGTCTGCCACATCTCCACGAGCAGCAGTCGATCTCATCACCCAAGCCACTTCAGCACCCAACACCTACGTCTTCGCCGAGCTCCTCCACCAATCAAATATCCAGGCATTAGCTAACGATGAACAACACGCCTTCCACCTCGAACTACTAAAAGTCTTCGCCTACGGCACATGTGAGAGCTACAATGGTTCGTCACCAACACTCCAACCACATATCGTGATAGCTAACACCCACCCTCCACCAGCATCAACCTCCACCCTCCCACCCCTCTTCCCCGCCCAGAAAACAAAACTCCGCCTCCTATCCCTCCTCTCCATCGCCGCCCAAAAGCATCCCAACCTCACCTACCCCTCCCTCTGCGCCCGTCTCTCCTTGGACTCAGCCATCGACCTCGAACACCTAGTAACCCAGGCAATCTATAACGACCTCCTAAGCGCCACCCTAAACCCTGCCTCCCAAACCGTGGTCATCACTTCTGTGGCACCGTTGCGCGATTTAGCGCCTGGAAGCGTGGGGGATATGATTGCTGAATTGGGTGCTTGGAGCGGGAGGTGTGAGGCTGTGCTTGGGGAGTTGGAGGCTGAGGTTGCGAAGGTGAAGGCGGAGGCACGGAGGAGGAACATGGGGGAGGCGAGGACGGAGAGGCAGGTTAGTGGGGTTAATGAGGAGGGGGGTGCGGGGAAGGGTGCTTCTGGCGGTGGTGGTGGGAATGTTTTGGGTGATGGAAGGGGTGGGAGGATGTTGAGGGGCTCGGGTGGTGGCGGGGGGAGGAAGTTGGGAGAAGGGGATGAGGAGGAGGAGGATGAGGGGGATGCGATGGATTTGGACGGTGGGAATGGAGTTGTGGGTGGGAGGAAGAGGAGTGGAGGGTTGATGGGCAAGTTGGGGGGTGGGAGGACTGGGAGATGAGAGAAGCGTAGGAGGTATGGTCTCTAGAGCAGATGCTCTTGCATTGTGCGTCATGCACGCCGCACAGTACTGGTGGCAAACTCGCCAGCCGCCGAGCACGAGAAGGAGAAAACGTTTCTCAGTCCTGGTAGTGCGGGTGAGCACTGCCACATTTTTGCCAACGCCACCGCGCTAGCAAGGGCACGATGCCGAGAAGTGTCGTCCAGGGTCAAGCACGACATGGATGAAGAAAAGTCTTTGAAGCTCTTATAACGCTCAAGATAGTGCAGATCAGTCGCCAAGAGGAATACGATGATTATGATGAGGAGCTATAACGTCCATAGCTTAGCCACGAAAGCATGAAAGCTCGTATTAGAGCGGTATCAACCCCTGATTTCATGCTCCCCTGTTCTCACTCTCCGGCCCTTCCAAAAAACATACACCACCTCCCACTTCCTCCTCCCAATATCTCCTCCGAACCCCAACCCCATCGATCACGCCTTAAGCCCCCACAAGCACAACAACAAACGTCCCAGCCGGATACGCCGCAGTAAGATAAACATCCAACTCCTCATTCCCCTCAATCGGATACTCATCCTCACTCCCATCGGCATTCTTCACAACCCCATGCACGCTCAGGACTTGTGCCGCCGCGCCGGCTTTGCTAAGAGCGGCTGTATGGAAGGCGGACATGTTTCGGGCGCTGAGTTTGGCTAGCCAGAGATTGGGATGGTTGGCTGAGAGGGACGAGGTGGGGGAGAGGCGGAAGTAGGCTGGGATTGACAATTGTTCCGGGGTCTGAGTAGGAAGAGGTGATGGTGGTACCGCAGCTGTGGGAGCGGATAGTGCCGGATCAATGGGCGTGGCTACCGGTGCGGCCGCTTGGTTGGCACGTCTCGCGGGTATTTTCTGCTGCGCTGACGCCGTACTCGCTTCTGCCACCCCTCCTTCTGCCGCCTCTCCTTCTACCGCCTCTCCTTCTGCCGCACCTCCTTCTGGCCCGCTGGCACCAAGATTAGTAGCCGCCTTCGCAGCCGCAATCTCAGCAAGCTTCGTCCTATCCGCCCACCTTGTGCCCCTCACACTTCCCGGACCAGGCCCATAATGCTTCCGATGATACTGCCTCTGCTCCGGATTCTCGCGCAACCTATCGTCATTCCTGCGCTTCACGGCATCTCTACACAACGTCTCCATCGCGCGCATCTTCTGGTGCTCACCCTCCGCCACCACCTGCTGCAGGACAGGGGACGTGGCGAACCAGCGTTCCCGGAGCTCGGTCCAGCGTTCTAGGCCGCAGGCTAGACGAGTGGTGTATTGGTCTTGTTGGAGGATGTCGTAGAAGGAGCGGCGGATGGTTTTGCTTGCTGCGGGATTTAGGCCTAGGAGGTTGTTGGCTTCGGCCATTGTGATCCTTTTCCCTCTATCACGCATGCGTTTTGTGACGTCGCCGCAGATGACATCTACTGCATTCGCTTTAGCATCCAGATTGGGTTGGAGTGGATGCATCATAGCACTCAAGTGCATGTTCTCCACTACCAATCGGTCTTTTGATGCTTGCCAGGCTCCGGACTCCATGCTGGTCTTCTTGCGCTCGATGTTCATCTCGTTGCAGATTACTTCGTAGTCGTCGCGCATGGTCTGGTACATTTCGTTGCTAAGGTGGAGGTAAGCTTTACATTCGTCTAACGTCGTCTCAGAATCGTAGCGTGGTGCCATGCCTGGGTCGTCAGCGGGTAGGTGTCCATAGCCGCGAATTCGTCGGCGGCGTTTGCGCGTGAGCAGAGCTTGGTCAGACTCGAATTGCACTTTTGCGAGATGCTCTTCACGACGGGCGAGCTCTTCTGGTGGCAGACTTGGCTGTTGTGTCGCCGCTTGAGCGTCTGCTACGGTCGACTCGGGCTCTCTGGCTCCATCCTCCGCAGCTTCCGTATCAGGCTGCTCTCGTGCCTTCCGCTTCCTGGTCTTGGCGACGGATTCCTGGTTCTCGAACGAGCCGAAGGTGCTTCGGCGATGGAAGCCATTACGGCGGCGTAGTCGTTGGAACTCTGGCTCACCAATGTCCCATCCTTCGTCTAGCAGTACTTCGAGAATCTCCTTGACGCCATTGTTCTGCTCCCACAGCTCACGAATGCGATCGATCACGACTGGCTCGTCTTCGGGCTTGAGACGGTGTCCACGTCTGGGAAAGTTCCACTTGGTGGAAAATTGGCGGCGAAAGATGCGTGGTCTAGAAGCTGAATGTTAGCAGCGGTCCGTAAATGGAAGGCACGCAAGTACAGCCGTACGCTGGGATCTCGCTTTCGGGCACATTGAAGTGGTTGGCGAAATATGTGGCTATCTCTCGTGGTGTCTTTCGCTCCACAACGGACAGCTGATAGCAGATGTCCTTCTTATCCTGTCCATGGTCAGATGATCTATATATTGTGGGAGAAGAGTGATGTGATCTACCTCCCAATCGTATTTCGCCGGCCGTCCCATGGTCGCGTTTGATGATCTGGTCTGCCGTAGAGGGATGGCGGCGTGCTAGAAAGCGCAGCTAAACAGAACATGACGTGCACGGACCTCTCAGATGGCCGAGCTGCTTCGACGGCAAAATCTCGGCAAAGTGAACTTGCTCTTGCTTGCCATTTACTCCTGCACCAGCACAAATCAAGCATCTGCTTTTTTTTCAAAACTATGATTGAACCGACTGAGAAGCCATCATGTGCGTACAGCACAAAGTATGCCTCTCTTTCGCGTCTGCTGCTGTCGTCGATGGTTGTGCTTGCCTCCTTCTTGGGACTGCACGGAGGACGCGGCCCGGTTGATGTCTGGGTAAAGACGGAGCACCACCAATAATGTCTTCTGCCAAAAGCGGCCACGAAGCAATATATCATGTAGTCTATGGTCCTAATACCATAAGTATAGAGGCCCGCCTCTGCTGGACTACGTATCACCGCAACCTCTTCGCATGCCTCTCGTCGATAATACTAAGAAGCAGAGACCCGGGATCACTACAACCCCGAGCTGTTGTTTTCGCCGCGGTGCATTATTCTCTCGTGGACCCCTTGATATAACTATCTCCTTCTCGACGGCTGGATGGTTTGCAGAGATTCGACAAGTACTGCACCTGGTCACTTTCTGGAGGGATCACAGTCTTCGCATTCAAAGCCGAGTCAACTTAGTGACGATGTCTCTCTGGGTATCGAACATGCTACACCAGTTCATGGGACTTCTCGTGGCACGCGCTGCACGATGAATGTTGGCGTTGCCAGCAAACAAGGAGCGGCTCATGGTACTGGCTACTGACCGTGTTTGATCATGACTTCCAGCATTTTCTTCATCTTTAATCATCTGTCTGTTCCTTTATAGCTGATCTATCATCCGGACGTCCATCGTCACACTCACCAACAGCTACGATCGCTATGGATTTCCCACCGTATCTCACGCCGACCTGACCTGTTACAGAAGCAACAAAGACCAAGCCGTTTGATCGTCCTGCTGGAGGTGAGTATCGTGGCCAATAAGAGCCTTCATTTTCAAGCCTATTGTTTGCACGGCTGATCATATCCAGGGCTAGCATCGTCAGCGTCGCAAGGCATACCCACAGAGCATGCTTGTTGGCCAGCCCGCCCGAACTTCAGCAGCACCGCTACGGCACCCAAAAGTTATGGAGCCAGCCCCTCTGCCCAGATATCGTCGAGCATCCACGCGGACTTCCTCAATGTGACGCTGATCATGAGCATCTCTCCGACCACGACGATCTTAGCTGGGTCAATTGCTCGTATGATGCCTGCGGAGACAGACTCAATAGTAACTGGATCACTGGCAGGTACCGCATCATCAACGACCAGTGATGCGGCCGACACCAGTCCGTACATTGCAAGTACGATACTGAGCAGTACGGACGTCCGGTCAAGCACGACAGAAGCCGTTCTCAAGCCACCAACCATCGAAACCACACTCCTGCCAATCACATTATCTGCACCTACGCCCTCGTCTACAATCTCTTGGTTGGAGATGACTTCGATTACTCCCAGCAGTGTCTTGGTCTTTACGCTGTCGTCTGCAACGAGTGGTAGCGACGACTCCGTCAGCACCGATCTTGGGACAACGACAACCTCTTACCTGACGACCTCACCTACAAATTCGGCCATCAATTTTTCCACATCTTCCGACACAACGCATGCAATCAGCTTGACAAACGTCGTCCTCTCGAGTACGATGACAAGTACCAAGACCACCATGAGAATCAGCAGTACTGGCACTCAAGCTCGTGCCACCAAGCCCATCGGCTGGGTGGCTTCCACGACTATGGTTGTCCCGATGACCAGCCAGACGACGCTTATCCAGAGCACTATGGTGACGTCCGGACCTGTTAGCAGCCCATCAAGCACATCTTCATATACAGCATCTGCCAATGGCTCGACTCTTGCAATTTATGACGCTAGACACCACTTCACACGCCCCGAAAAGGTGGTGGCAGCTGTGGTACTGCCCATCGCATTAACAGTTGTTGCGGCTATCCTCGCTCTTGTTGTCTGGCTTGAACACACGCGGAGACAGGAACGGCGAAAGAGCATAAGACGACATGAGATCCTGTCGACTGGGACTACAAGAGCGTCACTGGCATTACAACCAGATATTCTCCCTCCAGGAACTACGAGCCGCAATTTCGCATTCCCTACTGCTCCAGCCGGTCCGCCACGATCAGTCAACACAGTCCAGTGCGAGGGCGGGTCAGCGACAGGGTCTGCTGTCCATGAGCCGTCGCTGGCAGGATCGAGCACACACAACCAGGCACTCGATGAGGACTACCACTACATCCTCAAGGACCTATGAGTGGCTGGACGTAGGTCCGGTCTTGGCCCTGCTGCAGATGCCCGCGAAGCTGAGCAGTGCCAGCATCATTTTGGATGGCGACCTCGATGATCAGATGCACATGTCTTGCGCATGTTGTATGCGATGTTCAGCTCTGTTATATGCGTGCTGATGTAATCAGTGACAGGGATGAGAAAGTCCTCGAATAGCGGCCAAGCTTCGGCTTCGACACGTTCTGCAAGTTCTACTGCTGCAGCTGACGAAGAACATCATCAATGTATCCTAAGCTGTACATACGGAGCCCTCGGACGTCAAGAAAGGTACCCTCCCACCTACAATATGACGTCCAATTCGCGACACTGCTGGGAAGCTGGACCGTTCTCATGCTTATTCCGATGAAGCAATCCTTCATTGCAAGTCTTACCCCAACATTCCGCTTACCCTAGGTCTTACGTCTCACCGATCCACATGCCCAGTTCCTCCAACCACCGGACACGAGCTCGCACTCGCACATACATGGTCCACTACACCTAGATCACCAGTCCACGTTCACCTTCCTGCCTGACGCAAGCGAGGACGTCCCCTAAGCAGTATCCTGAACAGACACGATGCCATACTAGGCTACAAAGACCCCTGTTCCGATGCAGGTTCGCTGCCGAGCTGACGTTCAGCTGATGGCTTCTAGAAGGTGATATGGAATTGTGAAGGTACGACGGGGTGTCACACCCTGCACTTCGCTGACAAGTTAATATATTTCCTTGACGTTGCGATCCGGGTATATTGCGTTTACGACGTCGAGATCCAGTAGATCAAAAGGACGGAGAAGTGAGGTGAGCATAATGTAGGTAGGTGGGTACTACATAAGCTCGACTGTTCCTGCGTCCCATGTCAGACACCTCTTCTAGCATTCCGTCGAGCTTCGAGCTTACTCCCCTATCTCAGAGAACACGCACAATGGCGTCCACAATCGCCGCAGTGGCTTTACTTGCCGCGCTCGTCCAAGCACAAGGCAACTACAGCCACTCAGCTACTCCCACCATCACTCCTGGAGGCTCTTATTCCACCACAACATTCAACTATAGCGCCGCCAGCACGTATCTCCCCCTTACCGATTTCTCAAACGAGCAGTTACAGTTCCTGTGGGACCAAGTCGGGCCGCTCGAGACTGCTACCATCACTACCACCGTCTCTCCTACCCCCGAGCCGTCCGAGTATCCTAAGCCTAACTTTATTCACCCGCTCGTCCCGGCTTATGTACCTGAGGTCGCAGATGCGAAGTTGCCGGATGATTTCCTTTGGGGTGTGGCATCTGCTGCTTTTCAGGTCGAGGGGGCGGCTGATGCGGAGGGGAAGGGGCCGTCTGTACGTTGAAACCATTGAGAGCACTATGGACTTTACCATTGACACTCATCTCAGGTCTGGGATCTGATCCCTCACCGCTGGGTTAACTCTATCGTGGACAATACCACTGGCGACATCGCGGCCAACGAGTACTACCTTTACAAGAAAGACAATGCTCGTCTCAAGGCCCTCGGCATTCAATCGTACAGTTTCAGTACGGCTTGGGCGAGGTTCTTTCCCTATGGTCGTGGACCCGTGAATCAGCAGGCTGTGGCTCATTATGATGATTTGTTTGCCGATCTCGAAGCAAACGGCATCAAGGCTGTTACAACCCTGTTCCATTGGGATAGTAGGTGCCTTTACCAGACTCACGGTTACTTGATGGAGAATATATGAGTATCAACTGACCTCTTTGTAGCGCCGCTTGCTTTGTTCAACAGCTATGGTGCCTGGACCAGCCAGGAGATCGTCGCTGATTTTGTCAACTATGCCAAGTTTGTAATTGAGCGCTATGATAAGCATGTTACGGCTTGGATCACCTTCAAGTGAGTAGACTTTCCGAACAGGCCATCGCAAGTGGGACAAGCTGAACAAAATGTCAGCGAGCCACAGTACTGCAACTGGCGCTTCTCAAACTACCCCTTTGGCAGCATCTTGCCCTCATACAACGGCATTGGCAAAGGCGGTCTCCGTGCCCAATACCTCTGTGGCCACTATACCCTCCTCGCCCATGCCGAGGTCTACAAATGGTACAAGAACGAGTATAAGGGAACCAAGCCCATGACTTTCAAGAACTCGGCCAACTACATCATCGCCAATAGCAGCTCAGCTGCAGACCAAGAAGCTGTGGGGAGGGTTAATGACTATAACATGGGCTGGTACGGTGGCGTTTGGAGAGATGGCGATTACCCTGCTACCTTGAAAGATACCTTGGGAGACCTCCTGCCTACTTATACCCAAGCACAGAAGGACCTGATCAAGGGCGCCGCGGATTTCTATGCCATCGATGCTTATACGACAGTGAGCCTTCACCATCTCGTCCTTGGCCTGACTGCAAGTGCTCTTCCATACTAATATATACTTTCTCCAGCTCTACGCCGCCGCCCCACCAAACGGCATCGCAGCCTGCGTAGCCAACCGCACCGACCCACACTACCCCCAATGCGCCACCACTTCCCAACTCCAACCCAACGGCTTCCCTGCCGGTCCCGCCGCCGACGCCGGCGCCACCTGGCTCTACAGCACCCCCGGCGGCGTCCGCCCATTCCTCTCCTTCATCACGAAAGAGTACTTCCCTGCTGCCAAGTCTATCATGGTGACAGAGTTTGGATTTGCCGACCCGGCGGAGGGTGCGTTCAGTACACTTGAGCAGATCCTGTGGGATCTGAGACGGGCGGATTATTTCCAGGGGTTCTTGGATGAGATTTTGGCGGCGAGGGTGTTGGATGGGGTTAATGTTACTGGGATCTTTGCTTGGGCGATTTATGATAATTTCGAGTGGAATAGTGGCCTGGGTGAGTCGTCTCTATATACACATCGTTATCTGCATGGGCTTTTTGCTGATGAGTGTGGGTTCGCAGGCACGAAGTTTGGGCTTCAGTATGTCAATCTGACATCTTATGAGCGCTACCCGAAGGCTAGTATGTTTCAGTTTTTGAATTGGTTTAAGAGTCATGGGGCGGAGACGACTGCTACTGCTAATGTCACCACGCCGATTGGGAAGAGAATGCCGGCGATGCAGAGAATGGTGTGATGGTATTGCCATACACTTCGTTCAGGGCGAGAAGGCGGTCTGGGTTGCAGTGATGTCGAAGGGGATTAGCATTCGTCCGAGTCAGGTAGCGAAGTTGTCGGTTTTCGAGCTCGAGGCGAAGTGGTCTACACGTTGGCCATTGATATTGGACAGCCCCCGTAAACACCTGACAATGCCAGACCCAGGAGCTCATCTTTCCATTTGAGGTGATACGTGGCTGTGCTTACTTACATTGAAAACCAGCATCGTGATGACCATGCACAATGACGCCCGGAAGCTCTCGGCTGCCGGCAACACGTGCCACGGAAACCCTGCATGTAAGAGCCATGGCCTCATTTCCAGGGCCAGATCTAGCCGATGCCGTCCTCGATTTCGGCGTCAAACGTCGATGCGGACGACCTCACAGCGACACTGGCCATCGGTGGGGAGATTCCAAGCAAAAGTTGCATCGAGCATCGGTGGGGCTGGGAGGCGTAGGAGGTGTGGCGCTTCCAAGTACGGCCGGCGACCGGAGCCATGTCCGGCGCTGCTCGTGGACTTGTGAATTATTATAGTACGGGTGCTACTGCGAGTGGGAGTGGGAGCGGGAGTGGGAGTTGTTTCGCGGATGTTGCTGACCAGACTCAGGCACGCGATCGTGATGTGCCTGATCCGGCGGTTAGGCTAGGACTCGTGGATCCAGCCTTGAGCGGTGCTGGTTCTGCTACGCATTTTGGTGGCTTTATGGGAGACATGGGTGGGGTGGGGATGAGTGGGGAGGGGGAGGGGTTGGACGTGGACTTGGATCTCACCATGGACATGGATATGGATCTCTCGCATGCGGGCGGGGACGGTGGAAATGTGGCTGAGGTTGGATTCGGTGGCGGGGTCATGGGACAACATCAGCAGCAGCAGATGGGAGCTTCGAGGACGGAGCAGATGATGGGTGGACGGGCTGTTGAAATCGCAGATGGCGATGGTACACCAACGACTGCACAATCGCTCGAGGCCGGCATCATGGCAGGAGCAGGTGCCGGTCCCCTACCCACAGGCTTCGGTATGGCAGCACAGCAAAACGGCAGCACACTCACCGAATTCACCAAGCGGAGGAATTGGTCGCAGCGCGTGATAGAGGAGTTGAAAGATTTCCTCCATATTCTCACACCTGACGGCCGCATCCTGTACGTCTCACCCTCATGCAAAGCAATCACGGGCCACGAATCACATTCCCTCTTAGGAAAATTCATCGGTGAATACGTCCACCCTGACGACAGCGGGATCTTTATGCGGGAGTTCAACGAGAGCATAGCGAGTGGCAACAGCTTGCGCTTCTTCTACCGATTCAAGAAAGACGATGGGACATACATAATCTTCGAATGTGATGGGCACCCGCATATCTCGCAAGAACCACATGTAGCACCGCAGGGTTATAACGCGAGTATGTCGAACGGAGGGTCATATATGTCTGGGCAGTGTAGAGGATTCTTCATGATGGCTCGACCGTATCCGACCAAGAATGCTGCACTCCTGGACTCGTTCCTGGAGCACAAGATCGAGAATGAGCGATTAATGAAACGCATCGAGGAGCTGAAGCGCGAAGAGCAGGTGGAGAACGTAGAGCAAGATCGTCTCTACCGCGAACAGACCGCTTGGGTGACGGGCATGACCCCCTCGGAATCCCACCAAAGTCTGTCTAGATTCGGTGGCGGAGGAGGAGGTGGGGAGAACGCATCGGAGACGCCGACCGAGACGCCCAACTATCAGGGCATGCCGCCGCCTGCTAAGCCGTCGCTGTCGAACACGGCGCTTACACGCCAGAATCTGGATAGTGCCCTGATGGCGCAGAAACCTGATAGTATCGCGGATAAGATGTCCCGCTACGAAGCCAATTCCACGCACCTTGAGAGCATCGAACTTATGACTGGGCTGCGGTATAGAGATGGCGAGCGAAGCCATGGGATCAGTACGGGCGACACTAGTCCAGCGTTGATTAGAGGCGATGCCGGGATTGCGATCTTGCTGGATCGGGATCGGGAGGGAAATAAGAAGGAGAAGAAGAAGTTGAAGGTCGCGGATGAGTATGTTTGTGCTGATTGTGGGACATTGGATAGTCCGGAGTGGAGGAAGGGGCCGAAGGGTCCCAAGACGCTCTGTAATGCTTGTGGGTTGCGGTGGGCGAAGAAGGAGAAGAAGAGGGGTGGGGATGATGGCAAGGATGGGAGTCCCGTCGGTGCTGGGGTGGGAGGGTCGGCTGGGCAGATGTCGCAGATTTCTGGGACGGCGATGCCGGCTATGCTGGGGCAGCAAGTGCCGAGTTTGCAGATGCAGAGTAGTAATGGGAGTAGTCAGGGCTGAATCCATGGAGGATTTTGGTGGTGAGGGCAAGGAGTCAAGTGGTGGTTCTGTGGTCGGAATTGTGATAGCGTCTACGGATGCTTTTGTGTGATGGATTTATGAGATGACTGGGATGCATTTAGACGTTGTTATGTATGGTGAGATGTGAAGAAATCTGTTCATATTTATGTTCTTCCCGTTGATTGCGGTATGCTCGTACATTCGTAGCTGCGGCTATATCGGGTTTAAATGATGTGGAATACAGCTTCGTTTGTCGATCACCAAGGTGGAGAGAGCTTGATGGTGTGCTCCTACAAGTATGCGCATCATCTTACCGCTGAGATCATGTCTTCTCCTCGTCAGCTAACATACTAATCATCTGCCGATTTCTGGCGATATCTTGGGAATCCACAATGGCGCATGTACAGTCCTCGCGCCAGATACTGCGCCAACAGATCTCTGGAGCTCCGCAAGTCCGGTTATGCAGTAGAGCTGCAGCGAGAGGCCGGCGAGGATATGCTACAGAGGATAGAGAGGAAAGGGAGAGCTTCAAGGGACAGTTGTACCAGAGTACGAATGAGCGAGTGGATCGGGAGAGGGAACAGCAGGCTCGATATGCGCGGATACGGGAGGCGCAGAAGGCGGCGAGGGGGAGGCCGTGGATGGTGCCTTTTGGTGAGGAGGAATACTTGCAACGACGATGGAAATGGGCTGACAATACGTAGTCTTGACCATGGGCTTGGCTGGTGGTTGGTACCTTGGCCAACGAGACCCGGGCGAACAGAACACGGCGTCCACTTTACCCTTGTCACAGACCACTCCGCCGCAACATAATACCTCGCCCTCGAATCTGCAGGCAGCATGGTCGGATTTCAAAGCTGTTGTCGGCGAGGAGAATATCTCCACCACGGACAGCGATCTGACATCCCATTCGGGCAGCGAATGGAGCTCTTACCCTTCTTTACCTGGCGACCGTCCCTTCGCTGTGCTGAAGCCGGGGAGTACCGGGGATGTATCTAAGATCATGGCTGTGTGTCATAGGCGGAGGATACCAGTCACGGCCTACAGCGGCGGGACATCGTTGGAAGGGCATTTCGCGGCTACGAGAGGAGGAATATGTATCGACTTCTCTCGAATGGATAAGATCATCAAGCTGAATAAGGAGGATCTTGATGTTGTCGTGCAGCCGGCTGTCGGGTGGGAGCTGCTGAATGAGGAGTTGGCGGAGTCTCAGCTCTTCTTCCCGCCTGATCCTGGTCCCGGGGCGATGATCGGAGGTATGATTGGAACGGGTTGTTCGGGGACGAATGCTTATCGGTATGGGACTATGAAGGATTGGGTGTTGAGTTTGACGGTTGTGATGGCGGACGGGACGGTGGTGAAGACGAAGCAGCGGCCGAGGAAGAGTAGTGCTGGCTACGACCTTACACGCAGCTTTATTGGCTCCGAAGGCACGCTTGGTCTCGTTACAGAGGCTGTGTTGAAGGTCACTCCTCTGCCGCAGAACACAAGGGTAGCAGTCTGCACTTTTCCTACCATTAGGACGGCAGCGGACTGCGTTTTCTCCGTCGTCGGAGCCGGTGTTCCCATTGCAGCGATAGAGATTCTGGACGATGTCCAGATGAGGTGTATCAACGACTCTGGCAGTACCTCACGAAGCTGGAAAGAAGTTCCTACCTTGTTCTTCAAATTCAGCGGGACGCCGACAGCAGTCAAAGAGCACATCTCGATGGTGCAGGGTCTAGCCAAGAAAGCCGGAAGCAAGACCTTCGAGTTTGCGAAGAACAAGGAGGAGGGGGATGAGTTGTGGAGTGCACGAAAAGAAGCCCTCTGGTCTGTCATGGCTAAGAAGCGCGACGACAGCGATCACGTCTGGACCACGGACGTCGCCGTACCGATCTCACGTCTTGCCGACATCATCGAGGAGACGAAAGACGATATCAGTAAATCGGGTCTTACAGGTAGTATAGTCGGCCACGTTGGAGATGGAAACTTCCATTCGATCATTCTGTATGATGATTCGGAGCACGATATCGCGGATGGACTTGTGCATAGGATGGTCAAGCGTGCGATCGAGATGGAGGGGACGGCAACGGGGGAGCATGGCGTAGGGATTGTGAAGCGGGATTATCTGCCGCATGAGATTGGGCAGCCGGCGGTGGATTTGATGAGGAAGGTATGTTAGGTCATATTCACATTCGACGCTGGGACGACATGCTGATAATTCATACGCGCAGATGAAACTCGCTTTCGACCCGCTATGCCTTCTCAATTGCGACAAGATTGTGCGCGCGCAGCAGCCGAAGCCGGGAGAAGTGCAGGAGTGGTAAGGTATGTATTGAGAGGAGTGTGGTTTATTGTATGCATATTTAAGCTTCTGCGACAATCACATCCCGTTTCCGGTGAAAGTACAATTACAGGGTATCATCGATCATGCATCGTCATCGCTGGCCGTGTCGTTCGTGGAACAAAAGTGGGCTGTCTACCTCTGCGGCTTTCGACCTCGCCACACATGTCTGAAGATCGTCAGCAAAAGCGGAGCCAGGGAAGGTGGAACAATTACAACTCACAGATTGTAGTACAGCGGCGAGTCCTCCCGGCATACAATCCTGGCTGCATCCTGGCACATTTGACGTACTTGCTGCTCATCATAACCCAGTACATGGGTGAAAAGCAAAACACATCTGGCGAAGAACGAGCGCTCCCATGCTCCCGAATTCTCGCTTAGGATCGTGTGGATCCAGTTGGACAGCTTATGCCGATGTGGATCTCTAGGGCGGTACTCCCAGAAGGGTATTTGGAAGGTGGCTTCATCGACATCCTCGAAGCCGGCGGCCTGTAACTGTTGACAGGTGTCGCGGCGAAGTGCGAAGGGTTTGCCGATATTTGCAGTCGCACTTTCCATGTCACGGTACCATTGCATCAGAGGTAGTTCGTCGGCTTGCAGGCCTGCTGAATCCGTCGAATGTGGCTCCCATGAGATCTCGACGTGTTCGACGATGCCGTTGGGTCTCATACATCTGGACGCTCGTTTGTACGTGGTCGGCCAGTCGTCGATCTTGCCGGCCAACAAACTCAAATGGACGAAGTCGAAGTCGCCAAGCGCTCGTGGCCAGTCTTGGTTATAGTCGATGGAGTAGTTGAAGAAGTGGGCATTCGGAGCTGCTGCGGCTAAGTCGCAGGGTTTGCGGAGGACGTCCATGGTGATGAGATCGATGCCGACGACCGCTGCTTCTGGGTACTCCTGTGCTGCTCGTACCGCCTGGACACATCGGTTTGTAAGGTTCTACTGTCTATCATGATGGGTTGTGCGACTGCACTCACCCATTCGCCCGTGCCACATCCTACGTCGAGCATCCGCATCTCCATCTGATTGTCCATGATAGTCAGGCACATATCACCAGCCAGAGCTGTGTCGTATACCAATCCAATAAGTACTGTAAGCATCGTCAGCGAATGTGCTATTGCTGGCAGGATCTGAGACTCGCAATCTAGGAATTCGCCCTCGGTCTTTGGCTAGTATGTCAGCGGAGCTCGTGTGATCGTCTGCTTGGCAGACACGCACCCTGTCCGCAGGGAATAGACCTATGCCTCCATGCCATGTGTAGAATTGACGGCCATGCCACGACCATAGTGCTGGCTTTTCAAGGAGTGACGAAATTGGTATCCTGCAAGGGTGTCAGTCAACGCTAGAAAGTTGTATATACGATTTACAGACCCTGCGGTGTGCCGTGGTAGACTTTGCTGCGGGTCACGAGTCATCACAACTCACATGGACCGAACTCGTCCGGGTCTCGAGAGCTTTGGAAGCTTCAGCAAACGTTATGTAACGTGAAGTGGTGGAGTGGGACAGCTGATACAAAGGTCAGCTTTAAGTGCCACTTTATGGTAGCGCCGGTTGCGCACCATGTTATACGTGTTGCAGGTGGCTAGAAGGAACAGTCCCAAGACCATGGTGATGGCAAACTCGGATCCACACTGCGGAGCTAGAGGTGCATATAACATGCGTTTTAGTTCCGGTAGCGCCCAGCTCGCTGGGATGGACGATAATAAGGCACGGGAAGTCTGGCAACCGAGATTCGAGAATCGACAGAATTTCAGGGTGACTCGCAACCGCGGTGAGATACCATGAGGCGTGGATTAGCATGCCCCACAACTGGTGTTATGCTAGTGTAGGCAGATGTGGTCACTGGTATGGCTTAGTCAGAAACTGTGGCGTGACGCATCTGCATCAGACTTCTGCAGCCCGCGGATTCACGCTAACCGATTGATCGCGCCCGGTAGGACCAATGGAAAGCCGCAAGGTTTGTTGGACGGTCTGCTGCTTCGGAGGTGGTCGTCTCGATCAGCTCTATGGACTTGCTTATGCGGAGGTCATAAGCGATGCAACAGCTGTCCACCATGCCGGAACGTCGTCGGGAACATTTTATATCTGTGGTCACTTCGTGCTTATGCCATCTACTGTGTACTGATGATATCGCCATGATAGACATTCGAAAGCTACCAAGCCTCTGCAACGCCTCGATGTTGCCTTCCAATGCGACTGTCTAGCGAAAAGATGTGGCAACGCTGCAGGTCTATTTCCACAAGGCCCAAAACGCCACGCTAAGCTCGCAGTAGTCGAGCAATCAATCAGACAAGCAAGCGAATAATCCGTTGACAGAAAGCAGTAGCATAACGCCCGCAGTGCAGGCCGAGCACTACTAGTGTCGGCGCCTGGCAGTCACTATGCGCCTGTGCCTCGTCAGTACCGAAGTCGCCGAGAAATGCGCTCCACTGTACTTACAGTCGATGATAAAGATGTACAGAGGACATCTGGATAGGAGTGTACAGATCCTCCTGAAGCTGCTCAACTTGCTCCGGAGTCCACTGAGCGACAGACGTGAAGAGCTCCATACTCATGCCGCTAAAGGAGCGAAATGGTCGCCCTGCTTCATCAGGCGATCGACCCATCGCCACTGGAGTGCGATTGTTAGATTCGAGACTTGTGGTGGCGAGGTCAATGATATTTACTTACGCATATACCTCCGGGCGATTCTCGACGCCAACCCGTCCCCATCACGGTAATCCTCATACGACTGTATGCGTATGTTCTCGTTGTGCTCGATCTCGTAGCCCATCTGCTCAAGGTGACGGGTAAGGTGGTGTGGATATTCTATCGGCCTGCCGTTATATGCGCTGGCTTGCTTCATGGTTTGCCACCATAGATGAAGCGGTGCACTCAGAGGTAAAGTATTATCATCACATAGTGGCTCCCAGTCAAACTCGACCAGCTCGAGCTTGCCGGTTCCTGGCGTTAGATATCTGGCATGACGCATGAGCGGCGTTCAGTGTCCGATCGGCGGTGCGTTCTCACCTGTATGCTGTAGCACAAAGACTGGCCCAGTCGGACACGCTGCCGCACAAATTTGACATATGGATCAAGTCCATTGAGCCTTCGTTCACGGGCCAATGTGGCTGCTCGAAGTCGACCATCAAGTGTCGTATGCCTCGTCTCAACGTTGGCTGGTTGGGAACCACAGACGCCAAGTCGAATCCAGTCAACTCGCTGTTCGGATACAGGTTCTTCATATCAGCAAGCCAGAAGCCTGTGCCGTGTCCAACATCGAGGATCTTCGGTGGGCCACGGCTGACTATTTCACCGCGGTGCAGACGTCTCTGCATCGCCTCCCAGATGATATCGTGGAATTGATCGAGGCGATCATGTTCACCCTAGCATTCATTAATTATGATTCACCTTCGTGTTGGGTATTGTCTCCTCACATCGTCGTGCGGGAACGGGTAGCGAAGTACAGGTTGAACAAGGGTGATCCAGTACGCATGTCCATTGCGCAAAATCGTTTGTGGCGATGGCTGCGATGGCGGCGGAGGTCGGACAGTCTCCTGGGTCACCAAAGAGGATATAGCGAGCCTGAGACGTGGTGAGTAAGTAATTATGAAAGGTC
Organism: Recurvomyces mirabilis; assembly: GCF_035927965.1. Classification (NCBI taxonomy): domain Eukaryota; kingdom Fungi; phylum Ascomycota; class Dothideomycetes; order Mycosphaerellales; family Teratosphaeriaceae; genus Recurvomyces; species Recurvomyces mirabilis. The sequence goes on along the minus strand of NW_027041937.1, from coordinate 90,295 downwards.
TCGAGCGCCGATCCTCATATGCATGTACCTAGTGGAGGACATCCCAGCAGCGGCTCGCTGGTCATGGCCTTATTAGCCAGTGGTATGCGAGGCGTCAGACAACGGAGACAGGTGCAGGAGAGAAAAAGCCACGAAACGCAACAACAACGATGAGCAGCCGGACCTCACAAGCAAGAAACGGGCAACGGGTATAGCACTTGTTCCCAGGCATACAAGGCCACTTATAAGCGCGCCGTCCAGTCCTTCGCACAAGCCTTCACCGATGCCACCCACAACGCTCGGAGCGCGGAGCTACTCAGCGTCTACCTACCGTTTCAGCTCCGCACTGCATTGCTGTGCAAACTGCCTGGTTCCATGCAGAACTAATGGCTCCATAATTATTGAAGGTACCGACAACATGGGTCGAGCTCGCTAGCGATTTGTTCGCTTAGCCCCCTCGCCAGGATCATGTCCATCATGCACCCGACGCAGTGGTAACAAGATGACAGTCGAGATCGCTTCCGCACTAGTGCATGAGTAGCGCAAGACTCAAAATGCAGGCGAATGGAATCTGGTATGATCACCATTCACCACCCCGAATACCAGGCCAGACTCTTTGCAGTAACGGATCATTCTGTCGGGCCTTTTTGTAATGTCGGTCATGTGAGCGTCTGTCTCTATGATTAAGCTCTACAGGATACTTAGGAATATCGCCAGAGGTAAAACAGAGCATCTTCTCTTCTCTCCAGTGTTGAGAACCGGTGACACAACTACGGAGCCGTCTCGGAACGATACAGGACCACGCAGAGCCGGGAGACAAGACCCTTCCTCCCACACGAGGACTACAGTGTCGCAATACACCACCGGGGGCGAACTTCACCCCTCGACGCTCACCGCTCGCAGAAGACATAAGCGCTGTCGTACCACCTAGTGCTCAGCCCGGACATTCCCCTAAGGGGAACCGTTCAAAGAAGGAGACATCGCACAGCACCGGAAGCCATGCGGATACCGAGATACGACTCCCGTCGTCCAAGATATCTCAAGAGGCACAATCCACTTACCTGGTTTCGCAATTGCACTCCAAGCACCGGGCAGGACCTCCCGAAGCAAGGGCGGATGCCTTATGCTACGTGCGCAGAGCGCCGATTCTCCCCGATGCATGCATGCATGAATATGCTGGCCATGCGACCGAAAGCAATGGTCGTAATTGCCACCTTCGAGACCCCGGATGCTACAGGACGTTGCATACTTGAGATTTCTAAGTCCGTCGATCGCGTGTCGTCAGCATGTGGCAATTCGAAGCCGAATCTCACATGCTGAGAATAAACCTCGCTCGTGTGACACCATAATCAAGTATCTAGGTAGTACAGGTGAGAATCCCGCCTCGACTACGAAATCCCGTCCCATATCCCTCGGGAAAACACCAATGCTGAGCACCCCACCCAACGCATTGTCCATGCAAGACATCCGCTACAACGCACAAAGACGGTGTGAGACCCCAAACGCAGTGCACATCTTCCGTGCTAGCTGTCGTGTCTAGACCCAATACCCTCCTCCCTTGTATCCAGCAAGCAGGAAACACCAATGAACACCCGGACCCCATCGACCAAAGACGTTTTAAGACGCTGAGCCACTTCCAGGCATCGGGTATCGAATCATCAACTCCTCGATCTTGGGAACGAGTTCCGGGATCCTGAAAGGCTTACTGACCACGTCGTCCTGTTCCACAAATGTCAGCATGGTTACGCGTACGGTGATCTTCACACAGCGTTGTTTCGAGTAACTTACCATGCCGGCCTGCATAGCCGTCTGGATCTGTTCAGATCTAGCGTTTGCCGTCTTTTGCATGTCAGTGTCAAAGTATCGCGTATGCCTTTGGACTATTGCACTTACGACAGCTATTATGGGAATATGGCCGGTCAGTTTGCCTTCCTGCTCCAGTTCCCGTATCTTCCTCGTACAAGTCAAGCCGTCCATCACAGGCATTTCCTGGTCCATAAGCACGACCCCTAGTTCGATCTTGCCTTCCGGACCGCCTTCGGCCCAGTATGTCGATTGGCGTAGCTTTTCGAGGGCTTCACCGCCGTGATTCGCTAGGTGCACTTCCGTACCAAGATTCTTAAGTTGCTTCTGTAACACTCGCTGGTTTACCAGGTTGTCTTCCACGATGAGGACTTTCTTCTGTATTGTTCTAGGAGTGCCTTGTGGACCGGATGATGGATATGGTCCTTGCACGCGACCGGCAGGAGGTTTGACGCCAGCAGATGGCACACTTTTGCTTCGCATGTCGTTGATCTTGGGGTCCTGTTTCGAGCCGATCCCAGACTCCGGATCGGGTGGTGCTACACTCCGCCTCGCCGCCACGTAAAATGCAAATGTGCTGCCCTTGCCAGACTCGCTCTCCACGCCAATCTCACCACCTTGTAGCTCCGTAAGCTCTCGACTGATGAACAAGCCTAGGCCAGAACCTCCATATTGCACGTGTGTCCGCGGCGAGGCCTGCGAGAAGCGCATGAATAGCGTTTTCTTCTCCTCTGGATTGAGCCCTCGTCCCGTGTCCTCGACGGAAAAGTGGATGTAGACGATCTCGCCGTCTCCCCAGTCTCGGCTGGACATGGCTTCTATCCGCTTGCTCCTGGTCGGGAAGTAGTTGACGGGTGGATTCGGCACATCGCTCGGTTTGCGCATGCTGGCCGAGATCGTGACTGTGATCGTCCGCTTGCTTTCAGTCCCGGTAAACTTGATGGCATTCGTGGTGAGATTGATGAGGACTTGCAGCACTCGCGAAGGGTCCAGTCGGACCCAGTTGAGGTCCAGATCTCGATATGATTGGTCGACCACGAACTTCAGCTGGATGTCCGCAGCCTGTAGCTCGCCTTCATGCATCTTCAATGCTCGCTGCACGACAGTCAAGGGCTGCGCATCAACAGGTGTGACGAGCAATAGTGCTGAATCGAGCTTGCTGAGCGTCAGAACATCATCTACAATGCGCTTCTGATGCTGCGCGCAAAGACTGATAATCTGTCCAGCGTCAAGACAACTCGTAAGCAGCTCGTCTGACATCACGCGTTCGCCAGACTGCCGGAATTTGGTAAGACTAGTCGTAATCTCATCACTGCACTGCAAGATAGCTGACAGCGGATTCCGCATCTCGTGGGACGTGATATCGATGAAGTTCTCCTGCTGCCGTTTGAGTTCAACAGCTTCCTCCATCTTGCGCGTTTGTATGCCCTCCGCCCATTTCTGCTGGCTAATATTCGTGATCGAGCCGAATACACTCTTCAGCCTGCCATCGTCGTATTTCTCCGGGTACGCGCTGAACAGCGCCCATGTATCGCTGGCGTTGCCATTGCGATCCTTCCATTGCGCTTTGAACCTGAACTCGTTCGTCACAGGCTGTGTATGCATCACGAGATCGTTCCACCACTCTTTCACCATCGCCGCATCCTCGTCCTTGATAGCATCCATCCAAGAATCAGTCCCGATATGAGAACTTCCGTCCTTTCGATTTATGCCGGATATCTCATACCAGGTATCGTTCGCGAAAGTGATCCGGCCGCTGTGATCAGCGATGAACATACCGACCGGAGCAAACTCCGCCATACGCGTGAACTTCGTCTCGCTATCAATAGCTTCTTGCGTCCTTGCCGCAAGCTGTTCTGCAAGCTCAATGCGATCAAGCGCCGCAAGCTTAGCTGCTCGCTGGCCCCTCCTGATCTCCTCCTCGAAGAGCACTACGGATGCCAGACTCGTCGCCAATTGTCTGCTGAGAAGCTGCACAAAGAGGCTGTAGTCGTCATCGTAAGGTCTCCGCGGGTTTATACCGAGGACCAGGAAACCGAGAATGTTCTCCCCGGTCGTCGGATGGATGGGACAAATGACCACCGCTCGCACGGGGTCACCAAAGCCACGGAAATCGAGGCCTTCTAGAAGCGATCTCGGTAGATCTTTGCTTCCCACTTCCAGGAGAACTGGCTTGTCCGTCTTCATCACCTCCCGGAAGACTGGCCCAAAGCCCTCCATGCCAGCTCTGAGTTCGATCTGCGCAGGCGCTGCAATATGGTCCTCCGGGACGCCAAGCGAGCCCTCGAGTATAAGCTGTCGAGTCGCCAGGACGGAGTTGCTATGCATACTGCTCGCATCCGAATCGGGATCGTCGGTCACAGAGTAGAGCAGCAAGAACGGACTGTCGTAGGCATTGAACTCGAAAGACCCCAGGACCTGTGACCAGAAGCCTTTCACGTCTCTCGCGCTCGCCGTCCTTTCGCCAACTTCGCGCAGCGTCAGCATCCGTCGCTCAGCAATCTTCCGTCTCGTCTTCTCGAACGCAGGATTGTAGAGGCCCATGACACTGCCATCTCGGCCAACCATGGGTATTATTGACCAACTGAAGTACGTCTCCTCGAGATAGTCGTTCCGTTTCATAAACAGGCAATCATCATCTTTCATCGTAGCTTCACCGGTGCTTTTGGCAGAGGCAAAGACATCTTTGACGTCATCCCAAATCTCCTGCCAGGCCTTGCTGTAGCTTTGACCCATCAGAGTAGGATGTTTCTGTCCAGCCAGAAGGATATATGCTTCATTGTAAATTGCAATCAGATCCTCACCCCAGTACATCGCAGCTGGATGCGGCGAAGCCATGATCAAATTGCACATTTGTCTCAGATCGCTAGGCCATAGCTCGATAGGGCCGAGAGAAGTGGCGGCCCAATCGATGCTCCTCGCGAATCGTATATGGGCTGGCATGCTGTCGGTGACGAGTAATCGGGTCCAATCGAAGGAGGAGGCGTCCGAGGGCGCGAGCACGATATGACTATGCTGAGAGTCAACTGTACTGCTCGGTGTGATGGCGACTGGTCCGCCATCGCTGCCGGGAGTCTGCTGTACGTACGTTGTTGCAGAGGGCATCAGCTGTGTCGAGCCCGACAGATCATATACCTCATGATTGGGAGCAAGCGTGCTCGTCCCAACTGATCCGGCCGACTCGATTGTCGGGATCACCTCGGATCGTCCACTATTGCTGCTGTCTGTGACCACCGCGCTCGGCACCGCTTCAGCTGTCGCTGGACCGAAATAGTCACTCGGCTCAAGCATATTCGAGTCTATGGAGGGTGGCCCCGCCGTCTCGCCAGCTGATGTTGGTGGCATACTCCTCCGTGCTACTGAGTCAGTGAACGCGCCACTAATGACACGCAGACGCTTGCGTAGTGTTGAACACGACCACGTCATGCCAGAGAACACGAATGACGGCAGACACACGTTCAGGCTTTCACCATCGATCGACGCACTCAATAGCCATGCCTTGAGCTGCAAGTATGTTCGTGGACCCGGACTCGCATCCTCGCTCGTACCACCCGTAACAGCCTCTAGCATCCCACTAAAGCTCCGTAATGCCGAATTGGCAAACACAAGCTGCAACTCGCCCGGCCCATAATTCTTGCTGTCGGCCAAGTCCACGATAAAGGTTGGCCGTTCGTCCTGTTCTAGCAATTCTATAACCCCTATCGAATGCAAGACGCCGACTTCGCCACTCGTCCCATCCGGACTGCTACTGCGGCCAGTGCTAGCCCTCTCTAGACTCCGTCTCGCGAGATTATACTCAGGCCGGGGCGCGCTCGTAGGAGTGTAGTTCGGCGTGGAGACCGTCCCACGAGCCAAGCTCACGGTCTTAAAGTGGCTATCCTCCGTCCGCGCTTTGCTAAGCATTTTCGCGCCAGCCTCGGACGAGGAGAATCGGGGTGGTAGCGCGGGTCGTGGTCTGGGCGAATGCGAGAAGAACAATGGGCTTGGAGGTTGCAACGGCGGTGGATTGAAAGCGGCTCCGCCGAAGTTGAAGTTGAATCCGTCGAGCCTATGCTTGGTCTTGGGAGCTTGGAAACGAGGTCGCTTGGTCGTTGGCTCGGAGGTCGTCTGCTGGCCGATCCACTTTCGCTTCTGCGCCTCGCCTGGCTCTGATGTGGTCGAACCTAGTGCAGGCGGGAATTCGCCAGGTGGTGTGCGGAGGAGTGTCGTCGTACTTATGCTTGCGCTTCTCCCGCGCAGACCAGTGCTATCGGATGCGTCTGGCCATGCCGGCGGCGGAGGTCTGATTGTATTGTTGTTACTGCCTCCTGCAATGCCACCTCCAAGTCCTCCTAACCCAGCCTCTCCAAGACCTGTCAATGTAAGGTTCGCTCTACCAGGCCACTTCCGTTGCCGGTCCGAGCTCGTCGAGGCCTGAGCGAATGTGGAAGGTACAACTGTAGCGACAGTCGCAGCTGCAGCAGCTGCTTCGATCGTATTTCGCTCAAGCCACTCCGGAGTGCTCTGCCGTCGGGAGGGAGAGTCGGTGCGCGCAATGCTTCGCGGTTCAAGGGGCAATCGGGCGAGCTCGTCTCTCGGCGTAAATAGGCTGGGCGGTTTACTCGTGTTCATGCCTGGGTAGCGACCTCGAAGTCGAGACGAGAAGCAGCAGGGATCACGGAAGTCATAGCGAGATGTCCGGTGGGGTCCTGAGCTGTTACGTATGTGGAGATTTATTACCCGTCACTCGTGCAAATGCTGGTGTTGTGTGTAAGGTGTGAATGTATGCGAAGTTGTGTACGAGGAGTTGCAAATAAGGAATGAATGGGTCGCAATCACGTGGAAGCGCCAATAAACGGGTGGAACAGACGATCTTGCTCAACTTCATCCACGGCCAGCAAGCAGCCTGCCCACGAAACACTTTCACTCCGCACGCGGGAAGCGGGAGATGCATTGGGGATGGGACGGAATTTAAACTCAAAGTGACGCGGCCGATATGCACAGTCAAATATTAGGATACACAGCTGCAGCTTTACAAGCAAATGCTACATGTATTCTCAAGAAGCAGGCAAGCCACTTATACATAAGTCTACAGCTAGAGATTATTCTATAGCCATAGCCGTCGCTCAATCTCGCTAATCGACGTGTGGCTGCCGCATGACACCCAAAGGGGTCGAACCACTTGTGCAACCGTGGCGCGTGTCAATGGTTTAGATAGCCGATGAGGCGCCAGTGAGATAGGACAAGTACGTCGCCCCTCGCACCAAAGCCGCCTGTCACCTCGTCGGCCTTCTAGCATCCTTCTAATTGCATGAGCTGGGAGCCACAGCAGATTTTCGAAGCAATGGGAATAATGTATCGTCTGGTATAGGCGGCAGCCTTGGCAGCGACGCCCATGACTTGTGCGCCGTGGCTATGCTTTGACAACTTTGGCGACCTGATTATGTGCCATGATAGTATTCGCGGTGTGACGGTGACGACGGGTGAGGCCATCCCAGCCGTCATCAGCCTCCCGTCATCCTACCCGGTCGTGCTTCATGCTCTGTATCATTCAGACGCACGAGCTCATGTAGTCTTCCCCGTGATCCAATGTCCCGATACGAGTACGTCCGGTCTCCGGTGACTCTCATGGCCGAAGTAGACGAATCGTTCGAGAAGGCGAGCCTCACACAGAAATACTCCCCCCAATCCTCTCCGCCTCCTCAATCCCAAACCCAAACACCAACCGATACAAATCCCGCATCCAAGCCCACTGCTCACTACTCCCCAACCACTTGACACTCTTCGCCACCTCCGCCGCTCCGAGGCGTCGGGAGGCCATATTATGCACGCCCATCATCGACTTATCCCCCATCACCAACTTCTTGTAAAACTCCAGGACTTTCACCTGCCAGGGCATATTACCGAACGCTGTGCTGGGCAAAGTCCTGACGTGCGCGGGAAGTGCTTCGCCCGAGATTTTCGTGTAGCCTGTGTGCATCCCGGCTTTGAGGAGCAGGTACCGCAATCGGGCGAGATGTGCCTCTTCCGTCCCCGCAGTAGCAGTCGAGGACGAGCGCTGGGATGAAGCGGATTCCGAGTAACCGCTCAGAACAGATGCGTTACTCGACCATCGCTCATGATGCGTCCCGCCTCGTTTCGAGCCTCCGTTGGCTGATGGCGCGGGGCCGAGGACGAGGATATTAGGTATAACAGTCGAGTCCGGCGAAGATGTCGATGAGACTGTATCGTCGAAGATCGTGGTGGGTGTTTCCGGCACGATGGGCGCGGCGGGAGCATCGTGGTACTGTCGACTACTCAAACTAGAATTCGACCGCGCTTCCGATTGTGGCCGGCTCGGAGGCGATTTGAACGATGTCTGCTTCGGAAAGGTGTTTTGGAACGTCACTTGGCTGGGTCGGGGTGTGCCACGATCGGGTCGGATTTGCGTCCAGCCGTCGCGGAAGAGGTCGCAGAGTTCCCAGCAGGCTTGCACCGCTGAGCCCAGGAGTTCTTCGTCTGAAGACTTTCCTTCTCGGTTGTTCTGCCGGAGGTTGAAGAGCATTTCTGCTAGTGACCAACATGCTCGTAGTAGTGCGTCTGTCTCCTGTGGTAGAGAGGTTCGCTGCTTCATGAGTCGATGGCACATGGTGATGTAAAAGTCCAATGTGCGTTCGTTGAAAGCTTCCGGCAGACTTCGATCTTTGGTGTTGTACAGGTGATTGTTCAGCTCGAAACTTACCCTTAACACAGAATCAGAAGCCTCGTCTGTCTTTTGCCGCGCTTCGAAAAGTGATTGGCAGAAGTCTCGACACAACTCCAAGGTTGGCAAGACTTGAGATGCATGGTCCTCATCTCGCGAGTCGTACAGTTGTTGACATAAACGCCAGCAGCTACGCCATGCTGATTCCTGTATGTCCTGCTTCCCAGCGAACTTGAAAGTTCGTTGTCGATGTGTTGATGATAGTGCTGCGAGTGTGTTGCAGAGCGTCCAGCATTCGCTCAGGGCAGTGCGAAGCGCAGCGATCTCCTCTTGTGCATTGTGTAAAGAAGCTTCCATAGCGGTCGTCATGGTACCCTCGCCGACCAGTCCAGCGGTGTCAGGGTCTTCTTTCTCCTCGCCATCCTTGTCCTCTCTGTCCATGGCTTCTGGTATGTCTATCATACTTTCAGCCAACTGAATACGTAGCGACAAGAGTGGAAGTACATACCTTCAAGCGAAGACGCTCGCCGACTTCTGCGCTTCCAGTCATCTTCGAGCTCTGTCCTGGTTTGCGCACGAGGAGTCGTCCGATCGTTGTAACGTGGTACATCTGTGTTGACAGGCGAGATTGACGCGAGCCTCTGCACACGACACATTAGCTGGAAGTACTCTATATCCGCGAGCGAGGACATGCTGACTCGATCGGCAGGGCTCTTAGCAGCCTCGGGTGTCTCTGGCGAGACGACCGTATTCTCGGAGCTCTCCGTTGGCGAGTGTATGCTAGGGTTCTTCGCCTCGAAATTCTGGAAGCCCGTGGGCGCATGGATGACAGAAGACGGCGCATCTTCTGGTGTTGCGCGAGCAGAAGCGGAGACCTGAGTATCAATCCTCTGCATGCGGTCCTGATCGAGTCAGTGTCTGCCCTTCCCTTTTATGCAGCGACCGCCACGTACACTGTCCGCGCTCTGTGGACTGGTGATTTCTATGTCGGGAGAGTTGAGCTCTTCGTTGGCCGTGTTGGGCGATTTGACATTGCCGTCCTCTTGCGCCTGATCTTCTATTTCTGTACTCTCGGTCCCGTTCGAGTCGACTGGTGACGGATCGGTGTGCTGTGGGTATGGGCTGGGTGGAGGAGCCAGGGAGTCGGATGGTCCAGAGGATCTACGGCGTTACCGATCAGCTCTGTGCGACGATCCCGCATGCGCAAAGCCTCACCTGTTCGACGTTGGGAGGTAGTGTCCTTTTGAAAAGGGCGCAGGCGAGTTGGGCGAGTCCGTGTAAGGCGAGAAGGCGGACGTGACTGCGCCTGTGGGTGAAGGCATGAGGCCGACGGTAGCCATGCTTGTGGTAGTATCGGCAGTTTGTGATCTGGACCAGATGATGCTGTCGTGTACAGCTCAACCATACAGCGTCCTGAGCTGCTCGTCAGGCAGAAGAAGACCTCGAAGTCTGAGCTGAAAAGCTATGGGCTAGCCAGACACCTTTCACAGCAGCCGAGAGCTGGGCTCCGTGGTAGGGCTGAAGGAGCTGAAGGCGATGTCACCCCGCAAGCGAGTCGTCCGGGAGGCCTGATCTCGTCTCGTCACAATCATAAGCAGCAGTAGTCAGCACATGCGATGCAGCGTCCTGGTCGTAGTCACATCGCGGGGATCATCTGGGGACAGCAGAGTAGATATGCGATAGACATGTATGAGGTTCAATGCTCAAGGGTAGGGAAAGCTATGGCCCGCGAAATGAGGTCCTGCGGCGCGGATGCAGAAGAGGCGATGCCAGACACGGTCAAGTGGCATGAATCCTGGTCAGGACGCCTTTTCTACTCTGCAGCCGGCAAGAATTGTTCGACTATGGGATATGATAATGGACAAACGACGTCGTTCCTCACCGGTCCGACGCAGCTACCAGGCGTTCGTCAGGCTGCCGTCCAGTCAGATGTTGACATGAACCAACAGCCAACAACCACCATATCGCAGTGTAGGTTTGCCCATGCCCGCATCTTGAGATTAAGCGCCGGCGGCGTGCGCTTGGCCAGATGCAGCCATAGTGCCATGAGCCTCCTTTGACCTCGTGCAGATGTCAGCAGTAGCGCATCCTCCACATGTGCTCAAGCGAGGTGTAATATCACATTAGATAATAACGTGGATAGGGAGGGCTTGGCCGCCAACAACGACAAGGATAGCGAGGGTACTGTATGCGAGCGTACGGCGTCCAACAAGAAACATGGTCGAAGTAAACCGAGTTGGCATGCCATCCGCTATCTTGTGACTGCAGGCCGCTGTGCCCGGTCACTATAACGGATCCTCCTGCTTGCTCGCATCAACCCAGGTCAATCCCCCATGGCTCCAGACGCAACCGAACAAGCTGACTCACAGACTCACCTCAAACCCAAGATCTTCAGGCCCCCAAACATCACACCCGGCATGTGTACAGTGTATACTCCTTACCATCTGCCGAGCTGGGCCATGATATCTGTCGCTAGACTGGCCCGGGGATTGACGCTCCACAGGCGTCTTCGTACCCGTGCGCTCTACTATCATGCGGGTCACGCAATCTGCATGCAAAAAGATAGCGCTTGGGCGGTCCTGAGCTAGAGCTTCTGGGATCGGACAACCTGTCGTACCCGCGCCTCGACTAGACGACTTCCGCCGCACGTGGCACACTGGTAGTCAATTCACAGTTGCATCCAGTGTGTGCAATTGGCAGGCGTCAAACAATGCCGCCGCCGCCGCCGCCGCCGCCGCCGCCACCAACCAAAGTGCCACTCCCGCGCTTGTACGTGAAGCGCATTAGCTACCGCGAGCGAAGCAATAATGTAGCCTAATTAGCCCTGATCGGACTGTTATCGGTGGTTCTGCTCTGCTAACATTGCTCATGTGGATCCAGTCCATACATAATGCCCTCTTCGATACGTCTACTGTAAATGCTGTTGGTCTTGGTAGGCCCAAGGGGGTTATCTACAAAACGCCATGACGCCACGCTGCCCATTACACGGATCCACAATTCAATCCCATCTCACCTCACCTCACCTCTGCCCACTGACGCAGACAAGGAGATCCAAAATTACATTATCAACAGCACTTCCCACCCCCACCCCGACTCCCACTTCCCATCCCATTCCTCCCTGCGATATTAAACACATCCCCCCACCCACCCCTCCCTTTCCTCCGTCTCCGCGTAGACCCATATCCATCACTCGTCAACCCCCCGCCACTTTTAACACTACTCCCACCATCATCATCCTCGCGAAAACGGAGATAATCCGCATCCCCATACTGAATCCCACTCAGAGCATCATCCGGGTCGATTTCTCCGAGCTCGATCTTCGTGAGGATGGAGGAGGCGAGTTGGGTGAAGAGGTCCGTGACGCCGGTGCCGGAGAGGGCGGAGACTTCGAGGGGCGGTGGGAGGCGGTTTTGCGCGGCCCAGGCTGCGGCCGTTCGGGGTGGGACTGCGCGACCGGCTTCTGCTTCTTCTGTTCTTGTTGCTCGCCGCTGAGAACCTAGCCCCGTGCCCAGCGTACTCGATCGTGCAGAGGAGGCAAGCCCGCCAGCCGGCACATCGTCCAACAAGCCCGCCCGACCAGCTTCCGCCCCGGCCTCCGTCGTCAAATCCGCTTTATTCCCCACCAACACCACGGTCAGCCGCGGACTCCCCAACGCCCTCGCATCATCCAAGAACGTCTGCAACTGCGCGAAACTATTCGTATCCGCCAGATCATAGACTAACACCGCCCCCGCCGCACCCCGGTAATAACTCCGACTCACACTTCTAAATCGTTCCGTCCCCGCCGTATCCCACAGTTGCAACTTCACTCTTTTCCTCCTTCTCGAGTTGGTAGCGGATCCGACTTTGATGATTTTGCTGGCGAATTCTACTCCTATGGTTTGGGAGCTGAGGGTTCGCCATTCGTTGGCTAGGAAGCGGTGGAGGAGGCAGGACTTTCCGCTGGCGGAGGGGCCGAGGAGGATGATTTTGGCGAGGTAGTCGTACATGGATGCCATTTCTTGGTCCGTGGTGGTGGTGGTGGTGGTTGGGGGGACATTGTGGGGGTTGGAGGTGGTGGAGGTAGTGGAGGAGGGGCGGCGGGGGCGGGATGTCATGGTTGTTGGTGTTATCGGGAACTAGAGTCGGTGGAGAGCATGTTGAGCGGTTGGTCTGTGTGCAGAGGCCTGTGTACTTCTGGCCGCGATAGTGACGGATTAGCTGTGTTTGCGATCTGAGCCTGATTGGTTGGTTCCAGGTTCGTGGATATAGTATTTCACATGCAAATAGGTTGGGAGGGAGGAAGCGGCGCCGGCCGGGCTTTTTCCACGTGAGATGATGCTCCGGACAAAAGGCCACACGGCCTTCGCAGTTCGAGAGTAGTAGAGTACATGTAATAATAACGACATTGAGTCAATAATTACATTACGGCACGTTCGATCGAGAGCTAGCATCTCGTGCTGTGGGCTTCCATGGCCAAGATGGTCGAGTCGGCCAAGTAATTTTTCTTGGTGGCGCGGCTTTGCAGTACCGAGCGGGCTGTGCACGAATCTACTGTATGAAGAAATCGAAAGCAATGGCAATAGGAGTAGAAGGTGGATTTCCAGCCTCATCAATCGCCACTCGCATTATTATTATTATTAAGATACAGTATCTGCTCACGCGACACTTCTTCAAAGGACTCCACTACGGCAACCAAGACCGTGCTTCCAGCTTCTCCATCGAGTTAGTCCTAACTCCCGCGGGCAGAGATGTCGATCTAACGTCCGGCAGCGTCATTAGATTTTTCTCGCGCGTCTACGGAAGAAAGACGATTTGCGCTAGGAGAGTAGTGGTCACGCGAGCATATACTGCTTTCTTGCTCCCTGTTTCCTCATCCCTCCTTGCTCTATCATTATTGCTTGTCCTGCTCTATTACTGTCGCTACTGTTCGCCTCTGTAAATATCTGCTCGCGAAACATTAGATATTATTCTAAATTGTGGCTGTGCGTTAGGGGTCGGGAAAAGGAGCTAGTGAATCCTCGATCAACTTGGCTCTAGATAGCAAGTGCCGACTCACTGGCGACGGCGACAACACCATCACCTCCATAGCCACCGGGCTCCACGCCTGCCAGCACCAATGGCATCCCTCTTCTCCGGCTGGAACCCCCTCAAGTTCTTTCCAGAGTACTGCGGCCCACACCAAGTCGGCACAGTCGATGTCGAGATACCAGCAGGAGACCTAACAGCACCAGCAAACGCACCAGAAGACGCACAACCGACCGTCGCTTTCCGCATCTTCTACCCGTGTGAGAAGCCAGAGTCGAACGAGACTGACCGGCCGGTCCGATGGATCCCGCAACCCCAACGCGCCACCATCGCTTCGTTTGCCAAGTTCATTGGTTGTAAGGAGAAGGTCGCTTCTGCGATATCATACGTCCCGCAGCAGCTCTACTGGATCAAGTTACCCGCGCATCGGAATGCCAAGATCTTGGATCCACCGACGAGTAACGGGAAGTGGCCGGTGACATTCTTCTCGCACGGTCTGGCTGGGAGTCGGAATGCCTATAGCCAGATCTGTGGCGATCTGGCGAGTAATGGGATGATTGTTATTGCTCTCGACCACCGAGACGGCAGCAGTCCGATCCAGTATGTGCGAGCGACGAACAACACCGAAGCTCATATCGTCTCCCCGGTCAAAATCCCACACGAGCCCGTCACGAAAGAGGTGTATGATGCGCGAGATAAGCAATTGCGGATACGATTGTGGGAGATGTCCATGGCGTACGAGGCGTTGGTGAAGATCGACAAGGGACACAGTATCGAGAATCTGGACAGCAATACTTCGCGATTACGGAAAGAGAGGTCCGAGGTCCTACTACAATTCAACGATATGATGGACATCCACCGACCAGGGAAAGTAACATGGGCCGGCCATTCCTTCGGCGCGGCGACGACAGTACAATTATTAAAGAGCATCTTCTACTACAAAGACCGCACAGAAGTCGACGGCAACCCCCTCCTCACCCCGCACGCCGACGCGGCCGTGATCCAACAAATCGTCCCCGAAAGCCCAACCTTACTCCTCGATATGTGGGGCCTCCCCCTCAAATCCCCCGAGCAACGCTTCCTGTGGGAACGACCCCTCCCCTCTTACGCGGTGGGCGGTCCCAACGGCGCCAACATCCTCTCCGTCCTCTCCGAAGCTTTTCAGAACTGGGAGGATAATCTCAATATCAACAAATTCATCGTCGCGAAGCCCTCTCGCTCGCGAAGACCTTCCATCGCTCCGCGTCTTACGCGGGAGAAGGGGAGGTTATTACCCGCTTTTGCGCGCCTGCGAGCTCCATCTCCAGCCTCGGATTCGGGCTACGCTTCCTCCTCCTCCTTCTCCCGCAGTACCGCCCCTCCCCAATTATCCCGCCAAATAAGTATGGAAACCGGCCTCACCACCCCGTCCCAGGGCTCCTCCAGCAAACTCAGCAAATTCAGTCAAAGATCCTCGGGTGAAAGGACGCCGGGGCCGCATATGTTCTACGTCGCCATGTCGCAGCACTTTAACCAGTCGGATTTCGGGATCTTATTCCCCTGGATCGCGTTGAGGTTGACCAAGGCCGAGGAGCCGGAACGTATCCTCGAACTTAATACGAGGGCTATGGTGCAGGTGATTCGCGAGGCGGGGATTGAGGTTTCCGGTGGGGATGACCCGGATATTCTCGACAAAGAAGGTGGGGTGAGGCGGTGGATTCGGTTGGTGGTGGAGGAGGAGGAGGGGGATGAGGCCGAGGCGATTTCGAGGCCTGGGGCGCTGGGTGTGGTTAATAGGAAGTTGTCCGTCTCCGCCGGGTCCGTGCGGTCGCTGGCTTCTGTGCCCAGGCAGCCGAGGGATGGGATGACGATGGGGCAGAAGATGGAGGCGCAGTTTGGGCGGGTGGAGGCCGGGTTGGAGATGCCGATTGCGGCGGCGGCGTAGGGGTGCTCTGTCTCTTGTACATGGTGTGTGGGATATGTGGGGGTTTATATGGGATATGGTATTAAAGATGATAGATTTGGATATGGGTCGGGCTCTGGTGGGAGCTCTTGCGTCGCATTGCTTGGGAAAGGGGCGCTGGATATGGATATGGGATGGGAAATGGGATACCCCCTTGTGTAGGTTTTCCGGGAGCATGAGCGAGCGAGCGAGCGAGTTAGGGCATAAGCGGGCGAAGCTCGTCGGCCTTGCACTGTGGGGCAACTATGCGTGTATAGTACTTGTACTTATATATTCCTTGCGTGTACTACAGATCATGCCTAACGAACTTCCGTCTTGTTTCTTCCGACCTTGGGAGCTATCGACGGGACGACGTACTACGCTTCTAACATGCCGGGTCCTTTCCTGGACTGCTGGTGGACGAAGGCTTGAAACCATCAACCTTGCTGCAGGGGCACACAACAGTGGAGATCTTGGACATTGAGCAAAGATCGTTGGACACGGCAGCTTCGTCCACGGCTCGAAGGCTTTCGTCATGGCCTTTTTACCCAAACCCTAACCCTAAATAAACTCAAGTTGTCGCCGCATTGATGCGGCGACATACCCCAGGCATGGGCGTGTACCTGTGTACTATACGCATGTCTCTCTTCGCCAGCAGCATGCCATGGTCTGACAAGCTTCGTCGCCCGCAGTGGGCTTCCGCGTAACACGCCCATGCAGCTTTTCCAATCTGTTCGTGCAACTTCCGGTACAACATGTTCATGCGTGGCTGAGAATTTCGACCTCAACTTGGGGGGCCTTGACACACGATCTCCACGCCGATGACTTCGGAGTTCCCATTGCATACTTCGATTGGCTCGGATTTGGTCCCAGCTTGGCAGAGAACCACGACCATCGGGGAGGGTAGCATTAGCTTCCTCCCTACCCCTCTCACATCGACCACAATATTTGAGCTCACCACACTCGTGACAGTGATCGTGGCGAATATCAGCTTTTCAGCAGTCCCATCTACAAGACCAAGTAGCTATTCAGCGACATCCAGCAGAGACGATGTCGACTTGCTCATCGTTATCATCTTGGTCCCAGTCGTGGCGTTCCTGCTTGTCGTCCTTGGCCTCTTCCTACTTTTCGGACATAGGCCGGCATGGCTGCCAAGATTCGGGAAAGGAGACCGAGTTTCGGCACCACGACTAGTCGCAACTGACAAACAGCTCCTGAGTACCAGCACATGCAAGAGCACGCCGCAAGAGCTCGAGGTTGTCCCTGCGATGCATGAATTGGAGGGAGATAGTGCTGTCCATTCGGAAATGGCGGGCTAGGCTTTGAGTCGGACCATGGTCGAGAATACGCCGAGACTCTGTTCGTTGGTGGTCATATTATCCCAGCAAAGGCAGGATGGGATTTCACCATGTGGTCAGGGTCGACAGCGGACTCGCCGAGTAGTGCGCACCGCCAGGCATGCCATACAGCAGTGGCGCGCATCGCCGGTCCAAACGCAGCCGAGTACTTGGGAAGCACAAGAGCAAAAGCTTGTATTCCGCCCCCGAGAGCATTGTCAAGTGGGTAGATAAGACGACGTTCATGGTCCAGGCCATGTACCACCGTGTAACATCGATACGACCGCGCGGATAGGCATGTGTAATAACAGCCTGGGACAGGTAGTGACGGTTGCCTGAAGGCAAGCATGTACCGACCGTAATCGGCGTGGTGGATTCGAGTAACGGACAGCCGCGTCGTTTGCAGATATCTTGGTTCGTGTCTCCTCGTCGAGCGTGTGCCTACTGGGCGCATCACACGCAGCAATCTGACAGCAGGTCCAAAGTGCTTCATGCCACTCATTGTCCAAGCTGTAATCGCGCCATGTCATACAAGCCCGGTGAAGTGCATAACGTGTGAAGCACAGGACAAGACTTTGCGGATTCAACCATGTCCTTCGCCCTTCTCCAAGTCTGAGCTGGTGCCCTCTCCGTAATGTTGGTAATCGACAAGAGTCATATTTGAGCTTGAATGCTAGCCACGCAAGGCACACTGTAACGCCTGGAGCCCAGTGTCAAAGGGATCGCAATGGCTCCAGCCATATCGACGACTATCACGATAACGCTGGTCCAACAGTCGCTGCCAGCTCCAGGAACCGTAGCCATCGAGATAGAGCATGAAGATAGTGCCACCCCGGAGATCATGGACATAGAAAGCAGCACCGCGATGCTGATAGATGACAGCACATTGTAGAGCCAGCCTATGCTTCTGGACACGCTTTCGCTCGGCAGTGCTACTTCATGGGTAACATTCACTTTTGGATCTACGACGGAGACAGCCTATGTGGGGCTCGAGCAGCTCCACACCTCCACAACGCCGGCGCCGAGCCTTCCTACGACTGGGCTGAACCTTACACCATACGTAACTATCAGTATTACATCTCCCGTCGCGAGT
Source organism: Recurvomyces mirabilis (assembly GCF_035927965.1). Lineage (NCBI taxonomy): Eukaryota > Fungi > Ascomycota > Dothideomycetes > Mycosphaerellales > Teratosphaeriaceae > Recurvomyces > Recurvomyces mirabilis. The sequence goes on along the minus strand of NW_027041937.1, from coordinate 72,494 downwards.
GTAGTACGGAGTACCGTTGAGCCTATGACCAGTGATCCGAGCAATGGAGCGCCAGCTCCTGGAGGCTTGGCTACAGATCATCAGTCGGGATTGGGTGATTCGCAGAGCAAGTTGTGTGCCGCAACAGTGGCACCATTTGTGGTATTTGCCTTGATCGTCCTAGGATTTGGCCTGTACGTTCTGCGCTGGAGAAGGACTGGGGGTACTATTGGTAAGGCGCGGACTCCAAGGAAGCAGGGTGTTGAGGATCAGGCTCCAACGATCGCTACCAAGCATGTCACACCACAAGAGCTCGAAGCACCACGACGTGTCCACAAGCTGGAGGGCGATGATAATAGTGGATCGGAACTACCGAGCTGAGATGTTCAGAGACTGGCATATAGACCCCAAGAGGTGCTTCCAGTTACAAATCCTGAATCGTGATAATATGGATCGTTCGAGCAGAGGGGCCATCTTGACAGTCCGGCGTTCCGTCGATGGGAGCACAACAAGCCTTTTATCATCCAGCGCGATAGCCTCCATCATCGAAGCAACGAGCTCCTTTCTGGTCACCGTATCGAAAAGCGATGAGCCGAGTACGCTGAGGGAAACAAGCCGGGACACTGCGACACCAAGGTTCCACAGACTATCCCAAACGATGAGCAGCTCATCGCCGAGCAGAAGCGAACTCTCGTGGCTGTGGTAACAGTTCCAGCTGTGGTGTACCTGCCGGTCGCTACCATTCTCCTCTGGCTTTTCTTTTGGTCACGGAAGAGAAGACGAAGGCAAGTACTGACGATGCCTGAGCCGATGGCAGGGACGGAGGAGGTGGAGAAACATATGTCGGAAACCAGCAGTAGCATTGCTTCGCCTCCGGAGCTGGAGGCGCCACGAGGAGCGCATGAACTCGAGGGCGATGTTGCCAGTGGATTGGAGCTACCAGGCTGACTGGCGTCGTCGGTATGTGGACAACGATGTGCCCGCAAGCAGTACTCCGCAAGATACCAGGAGAGTGCGCATAGCTGGTAAGTGGATGACTGTGCACCGGAAGCAGTATTTTGAGAGATGCCAATGAGAGTGGCAAGGAGGTCTGATCTCCGCTTATTATTGTGACCAAGCGTCACGGATCGATAGATCACACCCAGAGCCATGATGGATGGTCAATCTTCCGGGCACGCAAGGAGCATGGTCCAAGGTCTGAACGTCCTTCTGACAATGTTCCGCAGCCGAAGAAGAGATCTGGAGGCTTTTCGCACGACTCATGAATGCTTGTCAGACGTCATCTTTGACGCTGAAGTGCGGTATAATAAAGCTTTGCGAGGGTGTCCCGGAGCTGTCATCCTACGAGAGCGAGATCAGGCAGGACAAAGCTCGCCGCAAAGCCCACGTCTTGACCCGGGCAGCGCATCACGAAACATGGTCAAAAGTTTCCCGGATGCATTGTCGGCGCAGAATGAGATGAGGCAGACATCATGCCATCCGGTATCTCGGACATTTGAGAGCGAAGACGAGAATGTCGTACCAAGAAATATGAGGTGAGGTCGAGTTGTGAGACGTTTGCAGTCGAGACGCAGGTGGAGGAGCAAGGCAAAGGCGGACACTACTGCAAGTCTCAGATACACAAAACTCCGGTTGGGTGCATGCGAGTCGTCCCGCGCATAGTTCATCTCGTGGCCGAACTCCACGCTCGGCGGCGCGAGAAAGACGTTGTGGTTGCAAAGTCGATCAGTCTTTCTCACTATTGAATCGTCTGCGGCTGGAGGGCCGAGATGACGATGTCTTGCGAGCAACCACATTTCGTCCTGCATTAGGTTTACAAGTTCTGGCGTACTTTTCACTCGAATTTGCTTACTACTGTATTGTGGTGGTTGGATGGAGATGCCGTGGACTGGATAATCTCCTAAACCTTGGGCCGGCAGAGCTCATGTGGAGAAAAGTGGGACTATCGTGGACTGCACAGGTCAGCAGTGTGAAGTCTGATAATCGAGCTTTGAGAAGATCTGTATCTGCTATGCACTGCGACTTGACGAAGCCGAAGATGCCGGTCGAGCGTTCATGTCGAATATTGGCAGCTGTGACGCGGTGCCGGTATGACGGCAATCTCATTTCATCATCGCAGAGGGTGAATGGATTACCGTATACTATAGAAATCGACAGGCTGGGCACGTTGATGATGATCTGGCAGCGCAATCCCAGCCACTTTCCTCGCTAGCTTTTGCCGAGCACTAGTGAAACCCAAACCACTTCCCGCCGCGCACCGGATGCGCCGTCTTCTCCTGCCTGCCATTCACTCTTTCTACTCGACATTCAGTCGCCCGTGTTGTGTCGTCGTCGCACTGCAGGAACGCGTGACGCGCATAATCCCCTACCAAATCTCACGAATTGGTTGTTCCTCGGTCCTGCTCGAGCGCTGGAGGAAGGTGCGGATCTCTGGAAGCGGAAAGTGGAAAGCTGGGATCCGGCCGCGCTTGCTCTTGCATCTTGACAACCGGCCGTCTGCTCGATTGGGCCACGAACATACTGTACACACACCACCGACCCTACGAATCCAAGACACCGTCTCACCCAACCTCAACGGCTCGCTTCTACATCTTTGTTAACGTCGCCGCGAACGGCTGCCCGGCTTTCGCTGATCCGACTGCGACTCGGTGTGGTGAACAGAGAGAGAGAGAGAGAGAGTGGAAGATAACGTAAGTAAAGTATAACACAGTTTGGCAGTACACATCTGGCAGGCAAAGCCGGATAGGAGGATAGAAGGTACTCGGGTAGCTCGGGTAGAAGAGTGTGAAGCGCACGTCGTCGGCGAGTGAGGAAGGACAAGGAGAGTGGAGTCAAAGGAACATGTCCCAGGCTGCTGTGCACCAACAAGGCACGCCGCAGTACTACGACAACTACGATGGCCCCTCCAGCCGCAACGCCTTCGCCAATGGGTCCGAACTGACTTCCAGTCCACACTCAACACGGCGGACAGCGCGATCGGGTGAGGGTGCAAATGCTTCGCTGCCGGGCACACCGCAACAAGCCGGCTTCAGCTCCCCTGGCGGTTCCACGTCCATGAGCACTCCCAGGCCATCAGGACTGCCTACATCGGGTACCCATGACGACATGGCGAGCTCCACCTACCAACAATACTACCCGGACCACGCCAGTCTGCCAATCCGCACTGCGGCCGCCCAGACACCTTCCTCCACAGCCAATTATGACGGCTCACGCTACAGCACGTCACGTGGACAGCAGTCGGGAAGTGCCGCTGGATATGGCAGTGAGAGTGATCGTACAGGCACGAGCGACAGTGAACGCCGGCGTCAGCAGCAGCGCTCACCTCGCGAGTCACAGCCGCAGCAGCAACCAGGCAGCGGTCGCAGTCAAAGATCCCGCCAAGCACCGGTGACAAGCCGCTCACAGAACGCAATCGGCCAGACGCCCATTGATACATCACTCCCACGCGAGAACAGCACCGTGATCAACCGCATAGTAGTGGACGACCCCGGCACCGATATCTCACGCGAAAGACAACGCGTAGCTGAAGCACGTCCGCTGCACGGCGGTGACGGAGCCGCGCCTATCATGAGTTCTGAGTATGGCGCTGCAGACCCCGCTCCAGTACCTCAACAGCGAAGTCGGCAAGAGCACCTCAAGCACAACTCTACTACGTCCAGCCGGAAGGAAGTCAAGTTTGGAGAGTACATTCTTGGCTCGACCCTGGGTGAGGGAGAGTTCGGCAAAGTCAAGATGGGCTGGAAGAAGGACAGTCCAGTGCAGGTCGCCATCAAACTCATCCGCAAGGACACCCTGGCTGGCAATGCGGCACGCCTACCTAAGATCCACCGAGAGATCAATATTCTCAAAGAGCTCGAGCATCCCAACATCGTCAGACTGCACGAGTTTATCGAGACCGAGAGACATATGGGTATAGTGCTTGAATATGCTTCCGGCGGTGAGCTGTTCGATTACATCCTCAACCACCGATATCTCAAGGATCCAGCTGCTCGGCGTCTATTCGCTCAGCTTACCTCCGGCGTCGGCTATCTTCACAAAAAGGGTATTGTGCATCGCGATCTGAAGTTGGAGAATCTGTTGCTTGATAGGAACAAGAACATCATCATCACCGACTTCGGCTTCGCGAACACCTTCGACCGCTATGACGAGCTCGGGGAGGCGCTGGAGAGGAAGATACATGATCGGGAGTTCGTGAGGAGCAAAGGTCTTGATAAGCAGGATCCTGTGACGAACCACCGCCGCGGTGATCTGATGCAGACGAGTTGTGGCAGTCCTTGCTATGCGGCTCCTGAACTGGTCGTTAGTGACGGCCTTTACACTGGGCGCAAAGTCGACGTCTGGAGTTGCGGTGTCATTCTAGTAAGTGCTGAAAAGATAACGGTTTGTGGCTATGTACTGACGTCCTCTAGTACGCTATGCTCGCTGGCTATCTGCCTTTTGACGACGACCCTGCTAACCCTGAAGGCGACAACATCAACCTGCTATACAAGTACATTGTCTCGACGCCCCTGACGTTCCCCGAATACGTTTCACCGCACGCCAGAGACCTCCTGCGCCGTATCCTTGTGCCCGACCCAAGGCAAAGAGCAGATCTGTTCGAGGTAGCTCGCCATAGCTGGCTGAGCGAGTACTCGCATGTGCTCAACTTCATCGGCAGTAACTCCAAGAGCGAGGTGGATATTGCAAACTCGGCGCAACTGCAGGGTCCTACAGATCAACAGCTGGGCAGGAGCGCGTCTGTGAGAGAGCCTGCAAGCAGATCACCCGCTGTGATGGCGCCAGGAGCGATTCAAAAGCAGTCTGCCAATGTTGGCGAAGAGATGGATGGTAGGAACAAGCGCGATGCTAAGAGGCGGACTGTTCAGGTCGAATATGTCGCGCCACCATCGAACACTGGCCGCATGGACAATGGCTCGTACGCTCAGTCGCCGGTGCAGACATCTGCCTCTGCGGGCAAGACGAGGGCTAGGAGTGATAGCCAAGGGCCAGTCGAAGTCGTACCCACGCCAGCAAGAGAGCCGCCTACGCAAAGACGCGAGCAGCCGACCACCGCAGCCATGCCACCACCAAGCAGACCAGCCCGTGACCAGATTCGAGCTGCATCAGAGGCGATGCCGATTTCAGGCCAGCCAACCACCCATGCATCTAGGCCATCTACCGGTGGAAGGCTGCCATCACGCGGCAATTCGTATAGTCTACCAGCTGTGGCTACTCCCAGCACAGAGACCGCTCAAGGTCGTTTCTCCCAGCCTAAGCCGGGTGGAGGCTACATCATATCCAGCCCGCTATCGTCTGAACAAGGGACCAACGATAGCCGTCCGGAGCTCAACAACTACCAGCAGCAGCAACCTCAGTCTAATTTGCAGCAATCTCAACAGAAGTTCCCTCCTAGCCACAAGCGTTCCAGCACTCTGGGCAGCATTGGCGATCGTCTACTCGGTCGCAGCAACAGCAAACGCTCTTCCAAGCAAGAGGCAGTAGCCAAGCCACAAAATGAGAAGCGCGATCGCCGCTACCCGCCGGTCAGCATGAACAACGCCATTGCTCCACCACAGAACGGCGACGCAGAAGCAACACCGCGTCCCTCCTCGGAAAGCCGCAGAAGACCAAGTTTCAGCTTCACGCGCAAGAACTCCGATGCGCCTAGTGAGCGCCGCAACTCTCGACGCTTCTCTTTCTTGCCTGGCAGCTTCAGCATGAACAATTTCGGCGGTAACAAGAAAGATGCTGGGTACGACTCTGAACGTCCCGAGAGCCGCAGGGATAGTATCCAGAAAGGAGACGGCAGGCCGCAGAGTAAAGGGGGTGTGGCGTTTGGGAGAGGTGCGTCTCGGACTCCGAGCCAGGAGACGACGAATTCGACGATCCCGTTGCATTATGATGAGCAGCGTGAGGCTGGTAGGCAGAACAGGCGATCCGGCATGCCCCAGCAGGGTCAGAGGGAGAGGTATGAGAAGGATTTGCCTTCTACGCCTGGACAGGGTATCAACTCGCCGCCCCCGGTGCAGAGGAAGCAGTTCCGCGACGACGGGTATGGGAATAATAGTCTTGAGCCGAATGGTCTGCAGCAGCATCAGCAGCAGCAGCAGGAACCTGTCGAGCGGTTCTACACGCCGAACGAGGAGCCGAATCGTCAACTTGGCGCTGGACGGCCGGGTCAGTACACCATCGCCATTAATAATGCTGGTGCTCGATCCCAACAGCAGCAGCAGCAGGACAATTACCTCAACCCCAGCTTCAGCAACCGGGACGATGGATATGGATCTAATCATTCTGCGCCTTTGGACCCCGGCGGGGTGGCGGGGAATATGCGTCCGAATCAGAGGAAGTTCGATGATGGGTATGAGCAGGGTTCTGCTGGTAGTAGTAGTGGTGCTAGACGGGTTATGGATTTCTTCCGTCGGAGGGGCAAGGAAAGGGTTCAGGCTTAGAGATGGATGGTTTGATGTTGGGTCGTCTGTTGGGGCAAGGGAAGGGGTGAAGGGATAGGGGTGAGGGCTGGATTTCGTGGGCTATGAAGGAGATGGGTCTGGGAGACTACTGGGGACTGGTCTTGCAACGCAAGATGATGGTCGGGGAGAAGCGTACATGGTTCTGCCGAGATGTGGAGGGAGGGAGATTCTGTTCGCACCCCGCATTGACGGACATGGAGGGAGGAATGGAGGACTTCTATGATTCGAGTGTGTAATACTTTTTGGGGTGGGGGTATAATGCTACTTGCTAGTTTGAGCACAGCGTGGCGTTGTTGGTGTCTTCTTGTTCTTGCGGGTTGTTTTAGTAGAGAAGAGAGGAGAAGAGAGCTTTGGCTGGGTCTGGGTCTGGGTGGCGATGGGTCTGGGCAGAGCAAGGCGATGACGAGAAGGTGGGCGGACTGCCTGTTCTGCAGATACTGTAGTGCTGTAGACTGCTCGCTTCTTCTGTACGATCGCGCTCCTACTCGTCGTCTATCCATATTGTGTGCCCTGTGCCAGAAGATGTGGGCAAGGCGGTTGTCAAGGCTTCCTCTCGCGTAGAGCTTCGCATCGTAGAGGACCCTAGCTACGAGGACATCAAGCCACCATGTAATCAATTTATCGCAGGTTCGGCATGTTTGGACAATTGCAAGAGCTTCGAGTCTTGAACAGTATCTTCGCCAGCTTCGAGGCCAGACCATATATCGACCCCACTTGAAATTAGCTTTGCCTCTCCTCTCGACCTTCACTCATAACTACAGACGGAATCCCGCCACAGCCAGCCAGCCAGACAGCTACTTCTCTACTCTACCACCGGCCCATCACATCCGTCGCTACTGCAGCATGGCAGCACCAAACTGGGACCAAATCCCCGCCCCCTCCGACGACGGCGCCTGCGACCACCTCCTCGGAAAACCCCTGCCCGCCCAAATCTCCCTCCCTAATACCTCAGGCGAACAAGTCAACTTCGCCTCCCTCCCAGGCCTGAATATCATCTTCTTCTACCCCCGCACCGCGGCCCCAGGTGAAAACGTCCCAGAGACCTGGAATTCCATCCCTGGAGCCCGGGGCTGTACGCCACAGGCTTGTTCTTTCCGGGATGCGAGTGGGGAGTTTACGCGGTTGGGGGTCAGTGGCGTTTGGGGGTGTAGTGTGCAGAGTTCGGCGCATCAGAGGGAGTTGAGGACGAGGACTAGTTTGCCTTATGAATTGCTTAGTGATGGGGACTTGGGTTTTGCTAAGGCGATGGGGTTGCCTGTTTTTGGATGGGGGGGTGGGGAGGGGTTTGGGGAGAAGGGGGAGTTGATTAGACGGGTGACGATTGCGGTGGAGGGGGGAAAGGTTGTGAGGGTTTGGTATCGTGAGTTTCTTTATTCCTTCATGTCGCTGCTTCTGCTGCTACTTGGGAGAGTGGTGGCGGTGGTGAGGTTGAGCTCATGCTGACATGGGGTTTATAGCGGTTTTCCCGCCTGATCAGAGTGCTAATGAGGTTCTAAAGTGGTTGAAGTCACGGAGTTGATCTGGTATCGTGTTCGAGGCTCGAGCCAGATTCATCGACACTACGAGGACTGCTCATCCGCTCGGATCTGTCGGATGAGGTTGCGAATGCTTCTGAGAGCTGGGACTTTGTGCCAATGTGCATGGGATGGCTAGAGTACAGATTCATGACAACATAAAATCTCATGTAGTAATCTACAATCTACAATCTACAATCTACAAATACCCTTGCGCTGAGCATGTGAATGAGCCTCTAACACTCCCCTTCGCATATTCTTCCAAAATACTCTCCACAGAAGCATAAGTGCCGCATCCCAACACAATCAGCCCAATGCAGAAAATGAATCCATTCAGTATCGACAGCGAAATGTTCTTCGCTCCTTGGTTCCATTTCCCTTGCTTCACCAGCTTGAACCAGAAGATGGCCGGGAAGTAGAAAGTGAATCCAGAGATGAAAAGACTGGAAATCAGTCCTAGCAGCGCATTGAAGAACGGGATCGCTTCGGCAATGACCCAGCTGATCAGCGTAATGCCCGCAATGAGCGAGATCCAGATGATCCAGCCTTTGGTGCTGTGCACATATCGCACGCGCGCATTATTGGCGAACGCCCGATCCATGATGAAGCGGGCAACGACTGTACTGTTTATCGCGCCCGAGATGAAAATGACGGGTAATGCGACCCCGAACGCTACACGGGAGATTAAAGTCCCCGCGGAGAGTAAAGCGGGGGATTGCACGGCGGAGCCCACGAAGGCGTAGACGATGGCGCCGACGAGGGTGTAGATGAAGATTTCAATCAGGCCTAGCGCCCAGATCGACTTGACGTAGTCCTTGGGCGTGTGCAGTTCGCGCATGAAGCTGAATTGGCAGACGGCGAAGGAGTAGGCGAAGATGATGTTGGTGGTGGAGAGGAAGGCGGCGTAGAAGGTTGTTCCTGGTGGGGGCCAGACGGACCAGTCGACGGCGGAGAGGCCGCCGGCGGGAAGGGAGTGGGCTTTTAGGCCTGTGGCGACGATTGTGATGAGGATGGCGGCGATGATGGAGACGAAGTCGATGTAGCCTAGGAAACTCACGTCGTGGAAGGTGGGCGGGAGGGCGAGGAGGAAGAGGAGGATGGCGGAGATTGCGCTCCAGACTAGGGCGCAGATGTCGAGGTTGCCGACGATGTTTACCCATGCGATTGTTCCTGTGAGGGTGTGGGAGCCTACGAGGAGCACGAGGAAGAGCACGAACATGGTGCTGGTGAGTTCGTAGCCGAAGCGGCCCCAGATTAGTCGCACCGCGTACGCGTAGTGCCCGACTTCCGGGTGGCGGAGGGAGACTTGGCCGACGACGTAGGAGGTGTAGATTGCTATGAGGCCTAGGGCGAGGCAGAGAATCACGCCTACGACCATTCCGAGGGTGGCGAAGGCGGAGGGTATACTCAGGCTTCCGAGTGCGATGGCTTCGACGATCAGACAGATGGTCAGGGCTGGCCAGCTGAGGCGCTTGAACTTGTCTTCGCCCGATCCGACTGCGATTGTGGTTTCCTGGCCCAGTGCCAATTCGCCGTCGGAGCCATCTTTCTTGTCGTCGTATTTGTAGTCGTAAGGTGGGGTGGGAGGGTCGTAGGTCAAGCCATTGTTGGAGACGGGGGCCTCGTAGCCTACGGCTGGGCGGGGTCGATTTTGGTAAGCCATGGTGAGGTTTTGGCAGGGTAGACGACTGACTGGCAGTCGGATGGACTGTTGGTGGACAGCAGCCACGACGCTGACAGGCGAGCAAGCACAGTGGAGAATAGAAGAGAGAAGCAGAGACTGGAAGTGGAGAGCGGATTAGACAACCTTTCTATTACTCGATCCTACTCCACCTTCACAAGCTACTATGAGGTGGGCACGCACGCGACTGTCGCGGTTGCGCCGATCTGGTCCTGTCTGTGTTGGAGCCTCGTTCGGAAGCTTGTTAAGGTTACATAACGACATGCAGGTTTCTCTGGTGCCGAACAGACGAAGTGGGTTCCTTTGGCTTGTGGAGTTCGCGCCGGCCCTCTTGCGTATCTACTCCTACGCGCACGGCGGCAGTCGTCATTGGGTTGTATCACTGATTTATGCAGCCAGAACGAGTATGTGCTGTAGTGCGGCTGCATGGCAATCGGTGGGAGTGAGATCAATGGATAATTTTGCGCGGCTCCATGACGTAGAAGTGCGGCTTACCGTGCGCTGTGCCGTTGGCTTGTCGATACAAAGTCTATTGCGCTATCTCGAAGGATTATTATTACATGAGGGGTACCTTTCCACTGCACAATGTCGCACGAGGCGTGTGGACAGTGTTGGGTACAGAATGACCTACGTATCACCTCACATGGACTACAGGCGATGGGCGATGGATATCGACGATCTTGATGGCCGGGAATGGTAATTGCTGGGAGTTGAGTGGTTGGCGGACGTCGTTAGTATCGACGAGCCGCCCACGGTTGAGATAAGGCGGATGTACCTCCTGTCTGGTCTGGCCGATACCTAGTGACAAGCTCGCATCTCAGATCTGTTGTCCAGCACAAGACTTGCATGGCGCAAGCAAAGCATTTCTCGGCCTTTTCTTGAGGCTGCCGCTTATGTAATCGTGCCTCCTCACGTGCGAGGCGTACTGTATTCTCGGCATCTCGCGGCTGTGGCGTTGTCGGCGCTTTGTCCCTCCGACGTTTCTATTCCGTTTCAGCCGTGAGACGACCCTGGAATGGTCTAATAATATGGATATTGCCGGATGGGCCACGCTACGCCACGCTACACTGGCAGACACTCTATCGCCACACAGAGCACGAGACTTGGTTGTGTGCAGCAGTGACTTGGACGCTGTACGACGACGAGGAATTATGATTCGCAGTATCTAGGCAGCGAGCACTATACCAAACCGGACGTTCATTACTGTACTCTCCCTATTGACCCGACGCGATCCTGTCAGCGTCGACGGGGCTTTGGGTATCAACATTGCCTCACATTCGCTTGTCTTGAAATTACCAGAACATATCGGGAGTATTGGTATCACGAATCGCAAGCCTGAGGACATATCGCCGCGACAATGGCACCTTCAAGAGCACCCGCAGGACAAGGTCTACACATGACCACCACAACACTCAAGGTGGAGGGTATGACATGCGGCGCTTGCACATCGTCTGTAGAGGCGGGCTTCAAGGATGTGGATGGTGTGGGCAATGTATCAGTCAGCCTGGTCATGGAGCGAGCAGTGGTTACACATGATGGAAACAAGATTAGTGCGCAGCAGATACGGGATATCGTAGAGGATAGAGGCTTTGATGCGGAAGTACTCAGCTCGGATGGTCCGGAGACGGTGCTCTTTGATGTCGAGGACGATGAGGAGACGGAGCAGATACTCGGTACTGGCTTGTCTACAACGACTCTGTATGTTGGCGGCATGACTTGTGGCGCGTGCACATCTGCTGTGGAGGGAGCATTCAGGAATGTCCCAGGCATAACCAGCTTCAGCATATCACTCTTATCAGAACGAGCTGTCATCGAACATGACGCCAGCATAATGTCACCCGAAAAATTGGCCGAGACGATCGAGGATACTGGATTCGATGCCGAAGTAGTCGAGACGAAGGCAGCCGAACCCGCCAAAAGCAAGACTCGAAGTCGGCAGAATTCAGTGAGCAGGAAAACGATGACTACGACCATTGCGATCGAAGGTATGACGTGCGGCGCATGTACTTCTGCCGTTGAAGGCGGGTTCAAGGATCTGGACGGGCTGGTCCAATTCAATATTAGTCTGCTTGCAGAGCGAGCAGTCATTGTCCACGATCCGGAGAAGCTCACGCCTGCGCAAATCGCTGAGATCATCGAAGATCGTGGTTTCGATGCTAGTATCATCTCCAGTGTCGAGGAGGGCGTACAGACTTCTTCATCATCGAACGCGACCGTGCACTTGAAGGTGTATGGGCTACCTAGCCCCGAAGCTGCGGCGGACCTCCAGGTCAGTCTGGGTAATATGTCCGGCATCGTCTCGGCGAACATTAATTTCAGCACGACTCGCGCCACGATTGTATACACGGCTAGTCAAATTGGTCTGCGAGTCATCGTGGAAAGTATCGAGAAAGCTGCATATAATGCTCTCGTAGCAGACTCGGACGACAACAACGCACAACTGGAATCTCTCGCCAAGACCAAGGAGATCCAGGAGTGGTGGCGCGCTTTCAAGACTTCGCTGAGCTTCGCTATTCCCGTGTTTCTGATCAGTATGATATTTCCAATGTTCATACCCTTTCTGGACATTGGCCGCATGAATGCGTACGGGATATGGCTAGGTGACATTATATGCCTCGTACTGACAATACCAGTCCAATTTGGCATTGGCAAGCGCTTCTACATCTCAGCATTTCGTAGTATCAAGCACGGCAGCCCGACCATGGACGTCCTGGTCGTCCTCGGCACAAGCGCGGCTTTCTTCTTCAGCTGCGCTGCGATGCTCGTCAGCTTTTTCACCCCTCCGCACTCTCGTCCTGCGACGACTTTCGACACGAGCACCATGCTCATCACCCTCATTTTGCTCGGCCGCTTTCTAGAGAACAGAGCCAAGGGTCAGACGTCTAAGGCTCTCAGCAGACTTATGACTCTTGCGCCTAGCACGGCTACGATCTACGCTGATCCCATTGCTGCCGCTAAAGCTGCTGAGGGGTGGGAGGCGCGTGGAGAGTTGCAGGAGAAAGGGACAGAGGAAAAGCAGACTAATGGTCAAAGTATGGAAGAGAAAACTGTCCCCACCGAACTCATCGAGGTAGGCGATATCGTCATCCTCAAACCTGGCGATAAGATCCCCGCCGACGGGATCGTGACGCGAGGTGAGAGCTATGTAGACGAAAGTATGGTCACTGGCGAAGCTATGCCGATCCTCAAGAGACCCGGCTCCGCTCTCATGGCCGGCACGGTCAATGGTGCAGGCCGCGTGGAGTTCAAGGTCTCCCGTGCCGGGCGAGATACCCAGCTCAGCCAGATCGTAAGACTGGTGCAGGAGGCGCAGACGAGTCGGGCACCTATTCAACGAATGGCTGATGTGGTGGCCGGGTATTTTGTCCCGGTCATTATCACGCTGGGACTATCGACTTTCGTGGGCTGGATGGTGCTCTCGCACGTCCTGCCTTCGCCGCCCAAGATCTTCCTCGCCGAGGCTTCGGGCGGGAGGTTGATGGTTTGTGTGAAGCTTTGTATTGCGGTTATCGTCTTTGCGTGTCCTTGTGCGCTGGGGCTTGCGACGCCGACGGCGGTTATGGTGGGCACGGGGGTCGGTGCTGAGCAAGGGATTCTGGTCAAAGGTGGGGCGACGCTGGAGACGGCGACGAAGATAAGGCATATTGTGCTTGATAAGACGGGGACTTTGACGATGGGGAGGATGAGCGTGGCTAGTGGGGATTTGGTGGGCAGGTGGAATGGGAGTTCGGAGCAGAGGTTGTTGTGGTGGAATATTGTGGGGTTGGCGGAGGGGAGTTCGGAGCATCCTATTGCCAAGGCTATACATGTTGGGGCGAAGGAGAGGTTAGGCTTGGCGGTGGATGCTACGATTGATGGGAGCGTTGGGGATTTTCAGGCTGTTGTTGGCAAGGGCCTGACTGCTACGGTTGAGCCCAGTGCTGCGGTTGGACGGCAGAGGTATCAGGTTGTTATTGGGAATACCTCGCTCCTCCGCGGCCATGGCGTTGATGTGCCGAAATCACCTGAGGACGAATATGATGAAGATACTCGCCGGAACAGCCAGAGCGTCCAGAGAGCAACGAACTCCAAGGGTGGCGTCTCAGCTGGCATCACCACGATCCATGCCGCCATCGACGGCGAATATGCCGGCTCTATCGCTCTAGCCGATACCCTGAAACCCTCTGCCCGCGCCTGTATCGCCGCCTTGACCGACATGGGCATAGCCACCTCCCTCGTCACCGGCGACCAAGCAGCAACAGCGCACCACGTTGCCTCTCTCGTCGGCATCCCGGCCTCTAACGTCCACGCCGGCGTCTTACCTTCGGGCAAACAATCCATCATCGAAGACCTCCAGCGCTCGGGAATAGTAGTAGCCATGGTCGGCGACGGCATCAACGACTCCCCTGCCCTCGCCACGGCCAACGTCGGCATCTCCCTCGCTTCGGGAACGGACGTGGCGATGGAAGCGGCGGATATTGTGCTCATGAAACCGAACCAGTTGATGGATATTCCCGCCTCGCTTCACCTGAGCAGGACGATTTTCAGGCGGATCAAATACAATCTCCTTTTCAGCTGTGTGTACAACGCTGTGGGGATCCCGATCGCAATGGGTTTCCTGCTGCCGTGGGGGATTACCCTCCCGCCTCTTGCGGCGGGGGGCGCGATGGCGTGTTCGAGTGTTACGGTCGTTGTTAGTTCGCTTATGCTTAAGTTGTGGAGGCGGCCCGGGTGGATGGTCGAAGGCGAGTTGGTGGAGGCGGAGGAGATTAGACGTTCGATGAAGAGGAGGATGATGGGGGTTTGGGAGAGGGTGGGTGGGGTGAGGGATGTGGTTATGGGGAGGAAGAGGAGGGGGGCGGAGGGTCAGAGGGGTGCTTATGTGCCGTTGGAGAATTTCGAGGCGGTTTGAGCTTGTTCTTTGATTGAGTGGGTCTGTGTGGCGAGGTGGTCTGCGTTTGTTTCCTTTTCCTTTGATACCCTGTTGCGATGTCCTGTGTAGTTAGCCTCGCATTGTAAATATACTCTTCCAAGCTTTTCTCGCAGGCCACGTGGCTACTTGTACAAGCCAAGAGCAGTCCTATTGGTCACTACATCGCGATCTCGGCAAGTACGAAGACCATAGGCAGATGAGCATGAGCCTTCACGCACCTCCGAAAACGAATAGATTCACAGGGAACTAATGTCTGGTGTTGGGCAGTAATAAGCTATACAATTTTGTCGTCACAAGGTCATCTAACATTACATTTACGCTATCGCTCAAGGCGTGGCTAGGGCTTGCAAGTCTGTCGATGTTCCTTCGCCTCATCGCTCACGATAGAATGTCCCAGGAACAAGACCCTTCGTACTATCACCATCGCCATGTCTCTGCTCCTCCTGCTCAACAACAGTAACGACCTGGATCTGTCCCTCCTCGACATGATGACCATGTTGCTCAAGCGAGTCCAAGTCCATGTCGTCCGACCCATTGACACGACTCTGTATCATACTTTTCTGCAGTCCATCTCCGCGCCCGCTCAGACCGCGCGACAGCTCGTCGAAGCCAATTCTGTTCTGGCTGGTCTTGAGTCGATGAGTGTTGGTGTTGGCGACTGCGGCTCGGCTTCCCGAGTGAGTGTGTCGAGTGTTGCCGAAGAACCGAGGGAAGTATCGGCTTACGCATGTCTTGAGGGTGGGCAGACATGAGCACAATATTGCTGTATTGAGCTCCACGCTGCTCCAAATGGCGGCGAAGGGGTTGTTCCAGCTCACGTCGGACGCCTTTGATACAACGTACAGGGACTGTAGGCGGAGTATCGATACTATGCAGGTGCTGTGGAGAAGTCAGTGGACGGATTCATGGATGGCCGTACGGTATTCGCTTACAATCCGCCCAGCGCGAAGACTATAATGAGAGCGTAGCGTTGACGATCTGGCAGCTGGAGCTCCTTGAGCACTGGAATTGGCAACGCGCCGACGGCAATGTCGGAGAGAATGTCTAGGAATTGAGCGTTAGCTTATGTCTGCACCAGTGTGGAGAGCTTCAGCTGCAGCCAGAAGCAAGCATTGGTAGCAGAAGGAAGACCGCTAAGTGACATTCCTGATGTCTCGGGTCGTCCAAACTACCGACAGCGAGTGTCTCGGTTCTGGCAATGCTTGTTTCCATTTACAACTTCGGTCTGGGCCATACGTACTGAAGCTAGCATTGGCGAACCTTCAGAATCAATGTCAGCTGTCGTGTTGCAGAGTAGACGAACGATCAAGTGCGATACTCACCATACCGCGAATTTGTTGAAGCAGCGACCTCCTGATATATCTGAATTCCAGAAGAATGCTACGGGTGTGCAGAAAAAGACGGCGCTGAAGAATGACCAGCAGGTGTATACAAACACAACGGCGATCAGACCATAGCAGGTTTGCCGGAACTTCTTGTACGGGAAAATCCTGAGGTACTGGAACAGGATGGAGAACTTTGTGCAGGACAGTCCCAGATTGTATCTATGCTTGTTATCAGTAAAACATAATGCTTCGGGCAATAGCTGTTGACGACTTACACCCAGATGGATGCCCACAGCGGCTTGAGCTGTGCTGCTTGCTCTTCTACGCTCAGGAGATATTGGTGTCTACCCATGCCATGTCGTACCTGAAGGCACATGGTGATAGTAGTCGCTATCGACAGCAGCTGATCATTGATTAGTATGTGTAATTGCTTTAGTCCGCCGTTCGTCGTTCCTATCAACGTACCAGGGCCGCCGTAATGAAAGCGTCGTCAATCCCACCATTTCTCACCATTATCAGCCTGGTCGTTAGGCGCGAAATGACTGCTAGGCCGGACAAGATGGTCATGCCAATCGTAACGCCGACGACAGCGCCGCCCGGGGCGTGGCCTGCGTTCGTCATGTTCGTCGAGGGTGGCGAGGACGGACACTACAAGAAGTGAGTGGTAAAGCGGAGGATGTGCTCGATCCCGTATGTGCGACTTCTGGAGTTCGTTTTCGTTGCACACCGTTCCACGGCAGAACTCGAAACCCCAGAACGTGGAGCTACAACCTGGAGGTGCAGTCTGGATTCGGAGAGTAGTAGTACGGCAGCTTGTAGGGCTGACATAAGGGATCCAGAAAGCATATTCATGACTGAGTGGCATTACACCTTGACACTACTCCAGTCAGATCGGAAGCTTATTACCATGAATCGTTCTCTTTCACCAATCGGCGGACCTGGCGTGCCTCAGCAATGCTTCTATTCACGCGCATTAGGCTAAAATTCACGATCGCTACGAAGAGTCGCAGCACTGATGAAGGGGCTGCTTGATCCGTACCACCGGTCATCCTTGACCTGGGATCCCGCGTTTCCTTAAAGAGGCGTTCGGTTGGCAGAATGGATTCAGGGGCAGCATTCTCCATCATGCGATCATACACGGCACGACTGCCTGCAGCAAGAAAGGTCCACCGCCAAGTGCTCGCTTCCAAGAGGCCGACCTCCGATCTCACCACTTCAATAGCATCTCGAGGTGCCGTGTCTTCGTTTCCACAATGTGGCTCATCGTAGCGACCTACATCCAGGTTGTTGGGCAGGAGTACCATGGTAGAGCTCGAGCCAGCATTCGGACGCTTAGACCGCAACAAAACAACCAGACTACTTGTGGAGCAGTCCGAGCATTGGATTGCCATTTACCCGGATTCGAAGGCTTGGGCTGAAGCTCCTGTCTTCGGTCAACGATCTTGTGTAAGTAAATAACACGCCGCTCACTGTCAGCCCGACGTGTCATGGCGTATGACTGGCATGAATATGCTTGTTCCACGTTCTCGCACCTAGAAGATGCCACCAATTGTAGCACCATCCCCGCTTCTGGTGGCGTCTTAAGATTCGCGCTTGTATTCCGAACCACGTTTACGGTCGCATGGCGTTCGGTAGCGCTTGAGGGCATCGGCTCTGTAGCGAGCGAGAGATGAGCGATGGCGCAGGTACATGTGTGACTACAGAGGGAGTGCATCGAGACTTGATCTCGGTAAGCCGATAATCCAAGTGCCGATCGAGCCGTACATTGAACATCGGCTGTGGCGGTGAGCATGCATCTAACACCTGTTGCTGAGGAGGGAATTGTGCTGGTAGTGAATCATTGTTTTGATCAGACAAGACGTGACAACCCAGCTGTAGCGTCGATATCGTTCGTGGAGAAGGACCTGCTAAGAAGCATACGACCGTCGACGATGTATGCATTCTGTGCTATCTTCCCCCTCACCATATCGCACTTTAGCGAACGAGCGCCTTCACGAGCGACCGCGATTTCGTACTCGTATGATCGCTGCACTGACCAATCTTATGAGCCGTGCGGAGCCGTCTCAGGTCAAAGATGACCAAGGGAGCCTACTTTTAGATGGCAGCGCTGCAACCAAAACATTGCCAACTCTATCGAACTTGCTGTCGCAGAGTCGGCTCCGACTTCACTCTAGTTCTTGCACGAGTTGGTGTTGCAGCTTGGAAGGCATCCGTAGTATTACTCCCGAGATGGGGCGGCAGTTCAAACGTTCCCATTCATGTCCATTCCGGACACATCCGAGGAGCGTTCTCTGCAGAGCGGTCTCGATCAGCAGGGACGTGAAAATTGTCCTGCTTGGGATAAGCCATGCATGGAGTGATGCAGACAGATGTGTTGGTTGTGATATTCGACACCATTACTCTCTAAGGGCTCGGTCATGCAAGATTTGAAGCACATGGAGTTTCCCGTTGGCTTCAGACAACGTCTAGATTCTCGGAGTCCAGGAAGAAGATTGTGGAAAGACTGCTTACCGAAAGCCTCCCCAGCCAGGCAGCACGACGACAGAAGCCTTTGGCATGAAAATTTCGTGACGGACGTTGGGTTCTGGAACGTCCACCTCTACTCTCACTGCTCCACGACGTTTCAGGTCTGCACGGACTGATTTGTATAGCGGGCGACTCGACATCTTTTGGCTATATATGGTTTGGCCGTTTCCAAGACCTCGATCTGAAGCAGGCCACTTGTAACAGAGTGTATTCTGGTGCCATTTGTGTCATGGCTGCGACAACCATCGTTGTACCATGATGGCTCCGACGGTGACCTTGAAATGGCGAGACTCGCGACGTGTTGGAGATGTTCGATCATTCCGCGTGAAGATGCTACAGCGCCTCTTATCCTCAGCTTGTTGAGGGTATGTTCTTCTATTTCTTACTTGCTCTCATAACTCCCGACTTCGTATTGCTTGACCCATCTCCACAATGCCAACGATGGAGCGCTTTTCGTATATCTCTCCCATAAGCCGACTTACAGATCTCACTGTCTCGACCGCGGATAGACTGGCCCTGCAGCGGACTTCGACATTAGCACCGCCTCATCCTGGCCTAGCAAAATGGCCATACGAGTCGACTGACGAGCTGCCGCCTGTTCCACGACTACCGAACCGCGTTTCTTGTAGCACCTGCTCATATGGCCCGCGAGGCAACAAGCCTCCAGCATCTGCAACCAAGGCAACGGCAATTCCTTTTCGTCCGGGAACGCGCTTCTACCTGACGTTCACGGCTTTGTCTGCTCTGGCTTTGGTTGTTGCTCTGGATGGCACAACCATGTCCGTGGCCATGCCGGCTATCGCGAACGCCGTGCATGGCTTAACGACAGGCGTGATCTGGGCCACGACGGGCTTTCTTATTGCATCCACCGTGTTCCAGCCAGTCTACACAGCCTTCAGCGAAAGCTTTGGCAGCAAAAAGTTGGCTATTCTTTCTGTGCTCCCCCTACTAGCTGGGACCCTAGCGACAGGGCTTGCAAAGGATATGACGACTCTTCTTATAGGTCGCTCAATACAAGGCGTTGGCGCTGGCGGTGTAACAGCACTCACAGCAATCCTCGTTAACGACCTGATCCCTTTGCAACATCGCGGCCAGTGGATTGGGATCCTCGGTGCTGTGTGGACCGCCGGGTCCACGTTTGGTCCAGTCCTTGGCGGAGCTCTTGCCAGTGATGAGCTCTGGCACTGGATGTTCCTAGTCACATTACCTCTCATTGCAGCAAGCTTCATGTCGATCGTCATCTTCTGCCAAGCGAAGCCATCGACCACGAGCTTCGTGAGTGGCGTCAAAGACGTTGACTGGGTGGGCTCAATCGTTTTTGTGGCAAGCATCATCACTATATTGGTGCCCTTGACATGGGGTGGGGTGACTTACGACTGGTCCAGCTGGCGAGTTCTGACACCGATGGGCTGCAGCGCGGCGGGATTCATTATACTGTTCTATCACGAACGCTATGTCGCGAAGCAGCCCATCATTCGCGGAGAGATCTTCGCTAATCGCACTACCAACATTGCATACATCACTACCGCTATACATGGCATGATACTCTGGACTCTACTATACTACCAACCGCTCTACACAGAAGGCGTCCGGAGCTTTCGTCCTGTTGTGGCAGGAGTAGCTCTGTTCCCGACTACTTTCACGGTTATGCCGATGGCGATCGCTACAGGTCTGGCTATCGGCAAGCTGGGACGCTGGCGATGGTCCGTCTGGAGTGGTTGGGGTGTGACCGTGCTGGGTACGGGAATGCTCTGCGCACTCGATACGAATACGCAGATTGTGCAGGTCGTGCTGACTGACTTGATACTTGGTGTTGGATTGGGCTCGTATGTTCTGTTAAGCGGTGGGACTTCTGAACATCTCACTAACATACCTCTTAGTCTCTTCCCCGCGCTACAATACCAACTACAGTCCGCCACAATGAGCAAGCATTTGGCATCTGCAGTCGCAATGTTCTCTTTCTTCCGTGGCCTCGGGCAGACCCTGGGCGTCGCCATCAGCGGTAACGTCTTCCAGAAGTAGGTTGAAGATTTCACCAGCTATAACACCACCAGCACTGACAAGGATGTAGCGCACTATCAGCTCGGCTGGCTAAAGAGCCATTGTTCGCTGACAGAGCACAAGAGCTAGCGAAGAATGCTATCGACATTGTCAAATGGCTGCAGACCGCGCAAACAGGCGATGAGAAGGCCATCATGCGCCAAGCATTCACGAATAGCATTCGTGTAGTCTACATCGTCATGGCTGCTCTTGCTGTTGTAGCCACCTTCTTAAGCATCTTCATCCAGCACTACAATCTGGATCGGCCGCTTGATACCGAACAGTATGTGTGGGAAGTGGAGCCTGAGGATAAACAATTACCGAAAGGCATACTGAAGACCTGACAAGGTTTCGAGGGAGAGTGTGTAGGACATGATGTGTATAAATATAACATAGGATTGACGAGCTGAAGCCGGGATTAGTACAGAGACTATGCATTCGAACAGGACACCTATATCTAGTGCGAACCAAGGTCCGTACTTGTGTTGCCTTGCGGTAGGCCTTCACGTATCACGTCCCTGAGGGTTGATCACCCTGAGGGGCGTCAACGCTCTTTAATCGTTGATGGGGACCGTGATGGCGGCGTAATTGCCTCCTCCGAAGTTCTGTAGTAGTGTTGCAAGAGGCAATGACACAGTAGTGGGCGGTGTCCATCAGCAAGCACGCAGGTACAGAGCGAGACTGAGCGACTGGTCGCCACGGGCCTGTTGGCTGTGGCATGCGGGTCCAAAGCATAACTAAGGATAGTTCATCACAATTCCATCAACTTCGCCGGAGACACAAATACCTGATGGCAAGTCGTGCCGAGCAAAGCGTATGGTCAACAAAGTTCAGCCGCACTGCAAACATAAATTCTGCTTCACAGGTGGAAATGCCTCTGGCACATCATCACCAAATTCGTAATCGTTCTACCTAGCAGATCTGCCGTAAAGCAGTGATCCGAAACTGAAGACTAGCATCTCGCTTGCAATCAATTTCTCGAGCTGACGTCGAAGCTGCTGCGTTCTCATTCGTCTCGTCTGTCCTTCGGCACCTGAGCGACCATTGCCGGAGCCAGCAATCCTTGCATCATGGAACGTCATGACGTGTATAGAACATCACATGTATACAGGCATGCTTGAGGAGGAACCAGCTCCGGTATAAAGTCAAAGCTGTGAGACACTTCTTCGAGATATACACACTCGTGAAGTCCATTAAGGTCATCATCTCTTAGCTCAAGACAATCAATTCACCATGGCCTTAGCAAACATTGCATGGAAGGCCGAGCAGGCGATGGGCCACAATGACAATGCCGCGACAGCACAGGATGTCACGAACCCAGGCCTCAAGCGTGAGCAGTGGGGAGACAGCAGTGAGAGCATGAAAGCTCTCATCTGGACGGGCAAGAACAAAGTTGAGATGGGTAAGGAGACTTCCGCATGCTTAGCTCGGGTCACGGCTAACCATTTGCCACAGTCGACACACCCAAACCAAAGGTCATTGAAGACCGGGATGTCATTCTGAAGATCACCGGCAGCACAGTCTGCGGCAGCGATCTTCATCTCCTCCACGGCTCCGTGATCGAAATGCAACAAGGCGACATCCTCGGCCACGAATTCTGCGGCATCGTCGACGACATGGGCTCGGCTGTAACCAACCTCAAGAAGGGTGATCGTGTGGTGGCCAGTTTCCAAATCGCCTGCGGTGACTGCTTTTACTGCAAGAAGAAGCAGTCTTCGCAATGCGAACGCACCAACTCGAATAAGATCGAAAAAGCCATGTATGGTGGCAACACGGCTGGTATGTTCGGCTACTCGCATTTCACGGGTGGCTTTGCGGGTGGTCAGGCTGAATACACGCGTGTGCCATTTGGCGATGTCAACCTCCTCAAGCTCCCCGATAATGTTCCGGATGAGAAGGGTCTGTACCTTTCCGATGTGCTATGTACCAGCTGGCACTGTGTCGTGGATACCGGGGTCAAGGAAGGCGATGTCGTTGCTATTTGGGGTGCAGGACCGATTGGCCAGATGTGCGCGGATTTCTCCTTCATGAACGGGGCGAGCAGGGTCATCATGGTCGACCAGAACTGGCGTCTTGATTTCGTCAAGGAGAAGTACCCCAAGGTCGAGCTCTTGGACTTTTCCAAGATCAAAGAAACGAAAGGCGTCGTCACCGAGCTCAAGAAGATGACCGACGGCCGCGGTCCAGACGTCGCGCTGGAATGTGTGGCCGGTGAGTATCCCAAAGGCTGGCTGCATACCATCGAGATGGCTGCCGGCCTGGAGACGGATACTTCTGAGATCTTGAACGAAATGATCGAGTCCGTGAAGAACTTCGGCAGTGTTGGTATCACCGGGGTCTACGTGGGTTACACCAATCACTTCAACATCGGCTCGCTGATGGAGCGCGGTATCCGCTTCATCGGTAATGGTCAGGCACCTGTGCACATGTACTGGGAGAAGTTGCTGGGCATGATCCAGGATGGCTCGATCGATCCCTTGAAGATGGTGACGCATCGTGTGCGTGTCGAGGATCTGGACAAGGTCTACTACAAGTTTGAGAAGAAGGAGGATGGTATGCAGAAGGTTTATGTTGAGACGAAGTTCTCGGCTCCTGCTGCGCAGGGGAGTCCGGCTTTGACGACGTACTAGAAGTGTGATCGAACATCCTAGATAGAGTCAATGGAATATGATGTGATGATCTACTGAAGATTATCTGAAGGCCGAGGGCATTGTTTGGGAGAAAGCTACGCGACGTGTGAATACTGGCACTTCCATTACTGAGAACCTAAACTCGTTGCTGGCATGTTGGCTATCTGAACACCAAAATGCCGCCCCCTCGATGTCCCGACTCTACTCTGCTCACCAGCTAAGCCTAAGAAGTGATTTCGTGAATGTTCCCATTTGATCCTTACATTTCACCCGCCACACTACTCGACCAACTAATCAGCGTGATGTCGTGTAGGTCACGGTATAAGTGACAGCCGGCAGCAACGGCACAATCGTAGTCGCAGTCGCAGTCACAATCTGCGTGACCACTGGTCCAATCACACTACTCGCCCCGCCGGCGGCCGAACTGGCAGGGGGAAAGGTGACGGAGGAGGCCGTCGCGGTGGGCGCGGGTCCGCTGTAAGAAACGAAGAGGATGGCGGCGACGAGGGTATTCTGGTTGGAGGTGCCGCCCTGTATAATCGGGGCGGCGCCCGAGATCAGCTGGCATGCCCCGCTTCCGACACCGTTGGCCGCGCCGAAGTAGACGAACTTGCTTCTGCATTAGCCAAATCTCGGACGCAGCGGAAGGATGCTTGCGGGGGACATACCGCGTCGCAGCCACCAGGGCCTTGGACGGTTGGGTAGGCGCTGTGGTTAGAGCATGAGGAGAAGCAGTCGTCGAAACCAATGGCGGTGCTGATCGATTGGTAGTTGCCATAATTGGTGTTGGAGCCGCAGAGGATGATATATTGCAGACCGAATTGGTCCGTAACGAGGGTGTTGTTGTGAGTCGGACAAGTATATTGCGGTCCGTAGTAGGGGGGTTGGATGGCAGTCCTGGGGTTGAGGAAGGTGATCACACCGCTGGCGCCGGACCTCAGTGTCTGGTACCCCTTTTTAAGGTAACATGTACCTGCTCCGACACCTGCGCAACATGTCAGCAGAGAGTCGCCGTTATAGGCTACCTTTAGTATTTCGTGGTACCATTTGCTCCACCGCTGTATGTATAGCCCGTGCATTGAGTATTGGCGTCGCATGCAGTCAAGCAATCAGTAGCACCGGCGGTGGCAGAGGTAGTTCCGAGATTGCCGGCGGAGCTCGAATCGCTTGAGCAATGTAGAACGTACTGGGTGCCTCCATCGTCCGTGAAGGTCTGGCCGTCTCCACTAGGACACACGAATTGACTCGAGGAGGCTTCGGCGAATCGAAAGTAGGCCACGCTGAGCAAGGCGATGATAGACCAGGCTGAGGCCATAATGCTGCGCGCGGCTCTGCTCTTGTGATGGTCGATTGGACTACTATATCAGCTGTATCCAATAGAGATAACTTGCGTCTGGTCCGCTGAGGAGGAGATGGGGCCGGGGTCGGCTATGTGTACCTCCTGCTAGTCATTATGGCGAGACCGCCTACATGGCAGCAAGGTGTTGAGGTCTACCAGCCTGGAATGCACTCATGCGTGAGGAATGTGAAGTTCACGTATACGCACAAGCCAACAGGCTGCTTGGAGATTTGACGACACCGAGGCCGGCCTATCCCAATAATCTCATATTTTGCGTCAATTATTAAGGTTGTCGGGCCACAATGTGGCAATGATGAATATCTAGCGTAATGAAGCCTCGATAAAGTGGACGTAGCGCATATGATCGCACCACCCCTCTGGCATGAGCGCAGTGCAGTGGCAGGAACCACTCCAGATGGTATGGACTTGGCATCACATCGAGCCGCGCAAATCGCTCGATGTGCTGAAAATGACGTCCCGTTGGCGTGTGAAGTGCCAAGGCGTATTATGTTGGCTGAAAAGGTGGAAGCAGCCAGGTCAGATATGCCTGTGTGCTGGCCGATTCCGGAAATCGAACGTTGCATCATTGACATTGGAGGCTGTGCGTCCGGTATACCAACATCCTTTTGCGGATGTTGACGAGGTCTATGCGACCGTATGGGTTGCCATTCACAGCCGAGATTAGTTACTCCCGTGGTATTGCTCTCTCTACAGGTTTGTTGATTCCTGGGCTTCCTGTCAATCATACGACAAAGGCGCTTGCGTAGTAGCCTTCATCATGGCTTTGGAGATACAGGTCATGATCGTGCTATTGACACCTTCGAGAAGGCTGTTAGTCTTGAGCTATTGGTCGGACCAAGCTGATACCGAGCCATCCCGAAGTGTATTCACGGGACTACACAGAAGCTGGCTGACAGCTTGGGTCTGGCATGGTGATACAGGAAGCGTCCAAAGGAGCCGGAAGTCAGGAAGAAATGTTGGGAGTTGTTGTTTGGCTCTTCCTGCGAGACGGAACGGTTCCGTGGAAGCGATGTCGTCAGTCAGTCGAGCTCCAGCAATACTTTCGAAGCTCACCATTGTATCGGATCTAGCTACCATATCAATCATGTTCTCAAGCAGATTATTCAGACCTGCGCAGCAGCTATCAAGTGTACGTCTGAGGCCCATTGTACCCATATCCCATTACTAAAGGCAATGGCTATACTACACCCAAGATCTTAGCTGACAAACACCCCACTTATTCAGCATGTCCGCCGCTACGCAAACGCCCCTCCCTCAAGCGGCAGCAACAACACCCTCCTCTACGGTGGTCTTGGCGCCGTAGCTATAGGTGGAGGTGCATACTACGCCTTCTCCAGGTCCCCCCAAACAGCCTCTACCCCGAAAGCCGGCGAACACGGCGCCCAGAATGAATCCTCCGCCCACGGTCAACCCGCCAGCAAGAACGAGGAGAAGAACATCCCTGCCAAGACTGGAGGCGACATCGCGCCCTTGAAATGCTTCAAGGGCGGTGATCAGGGATTCGTCAGTCTGGTGTTGGACAAAGTCGAGGACGTGAGCGGGAACACCAAGCGCTTCCGGTTTAAGCTTGACGATGAGGATGCTGTCAGTGGATTGCCAGTGGCGAGTGCTTTGATTACCAAGTACAAGGGCCCTGAGATGGAGAAGCCGGTTATTCGACCCTACACCCCTATCTCCGACGAAGATGCCAAGGGCTACCTGGACTTTGTCGTCAAGAAGTATCCCGGCGGTCCCATGAGCACGCACATGCACGATATGACCGTCGGCCAGAGCTTAGATTTCAAGGGCCCGATCCCCAAATACAAGTGGGAGGCTAATAAGCATGAGCATGTTGCTTTGATTGCGGGTGGAACGGGTATCACTCCTATGTGGCAGGTGGCGAGGCAGATTTTCAAGAACCCGGAGGATAAGACGAAGGTGACTTTGATCTTTGGTAATCAGAAGGAGGAGGACATATTACTCAAGAAAGAATGGGCGGATCTGGAGCAGCAGTATCCTCAGCGGTTCCGCGCTTTCTACGTTCTTGAGCATCCGCCTGAGAATTGGCAGAGTGGGAAGGTAAGTCTTCATCATCCGACCGTCCTTGCTTATGGTCCTTCGTCTGCCTGCCTTTGCTGACATGTGTGAATTTCCAGGGCTACATAACAAAAGACCTCCTCAAAACCGTGCTCCCAGGTCCCAAAGATGCCAACGTCAAGGTCTTCGTCTGTGGTCCGCCCGGCATGTATAAAGCTATTGCGGGAGCGAAGAAGTCCCCCGCTGAGCAAGGGGAGTTGACGGGACAGTTGGCTGAGTTGGGGTATACTTCGGAGCAGGTGTATAAGTTCTAGAGCGATCCGAGTGTAGCAATACTGTATAGCTGTATTATATAGATTGTGGTAGAAGGCAAGACAGCATGTCTATGTCCCTTGCTACGTTATTGGCTGTTTTGCTAGCTGACTGGTGTGCGACGTGGTGGCAGTAACTTCGTGGTTGTGCTTGGTGAAGAGAAGCAAAGGTAGACAACAGGGCTGGGCCTGAAGCCGCTAGCTTCAACGTGGTCTTGATCATGCCGTAGCAACATGTACACCGCCTAACAACTGGGCTGGTTGGGATGCTGTCAGTCACTGATTGTGAATAGCTTTTTTGATAGGTTATCAGTGTTCACTCGGCAGCTCTGTCGTGCCTGTCCCGAGATCTTGTTTTTAAGCTTAGACCTCACCTGCGCCCAAGCGTCACCGTTTCCTGTTCGTCTTGTCGCGAAGAGGCTGGAATCTTGATCGACAATGCATGCACGGCGAACATGTGACATACACGCCTATACACGACTCTTTACTACATCTAGACCTGCTATCGCCAAACTATGCAGCGGATCATTCTCTCACGACCTCAGGCGCGTAGTGGACAGCCATGGTAGAAGATGCGATCCAATCATTCCTCTCCTCTTACGGACAAGGCGATACTCACATTCCTCGCCAGCGCTCGTCTTGCTGCTGTGGCAACCCGGCGTGCGTCTACCTGAAGCAGAATGCCAGTGCGTTGGAGGGCCTGGAGGAGGATGTTCGGACTGCGGCGCGGTTGGGTCAGGTGAGTCTGAGTCCTTTTCTGGTTAGGGTTTGTGGGTGTTTCGGGTGTGGTCTGGTATGCATGAACGATGGCGCTTGGGTGAGGTTGAACGGAGATTATTTGTGCTGCGGTTATAGTAGTGAATTGTGTGAAGTGAGCTCTATTCACTCATGCAGAGGGAGTTTCGTTCACTTCGGTTTGCTTGGCTGGAATGTCGAGTGTACATTTGTTCGCAAGCGATGTTGTGCGACCAACATGCGCGATGGGGATGCTTGCGGCGCAGTGCGTTGATGGCATGAGCCCGCTGACATTCGCTCTGCAGGCTCTGTTACTGCGACATGAGACTTATATCGCCGACTCGGAGCGAGAGCGCAAGGCTATGATGGCGCATATTGAGCACCTCGAAGTGGAGAAGCAGACACTGGAGAAGAAGAATGCCTCAATCATCGAGGAGAACAGAGACTTGTTGGACCAGCTCGAGGCGTTGAACAATGCTGTTGGAGACTCCGACTCGCTGGTCACGGGGTTACAGGCGACATTACAGTCTACTCAGCAGGAGCTCCAACGCTTATCGCAGTTGGCGGTGAGAACAGAGAGGCTCGAGCAGCAGTTGCAGGAGTATGAACGAGAGCAGGTGACTTGGCAGAGTTCGGTGGAGGCGAAGGAGGAGTCAGAGAAGTCTGCAGTACGGAGATGGCAGCAGGCGGAGAGGACGTTGGTCGACCTCAATGCTCAGATTGAGCGGATAGAGGCGGAAGCTAAAGAGGAGAGGGAGCGTCATGTTGAGGTGGTTGGGCGCATGGAGAGGAGACGTGCTGTGGAGAAGGAACTTACTACAGCTGCCGGGAGGCTAAAAGGTGCGGCGGCCTCGAAGACGTCGAGTGACGATCATGGTGGTACGAATGTGGTGTCGCATTTCGTCAAGGATATTCTGTCAGATAACGCAAATCTGCAGATGGGGATCGTTGAGCTGCGAGAGATGCTGCAGAACTCGAACGATGAGGTCGAGACGCTCCGGCGACAGCTTGAGGACCACCAGCCAACGCCAGAGGATGAAGTGACGCCAGTGCAGACCGCAATCAAGCGCAAAGACCTTCGCGACGAGCTGCAAAGAGCTTCGTCACAAGAGCTCCATGTACACCACCATTACCATGCGCCACAGCCGGCGAGCAAACCACCCACGATCCGCCGGACAAAGAAGAAACGATATGGTGTGCTCACGCCGGGCCACTTCACTCCACCTTCCGGCTACAGCACTCCTCGATCATCAATATCATACGGCACGCTATCCTCGGCAGCCACGATACTACAACAGACCGCCGTCAGCATCCCACAGTCCAACAGGAACCTCTTCTTGACTCAGTCCGGCCTCACCTACAACTCCTTCCCCTCCTCCTCGGGCCCAGCATCGCCACAATCAACCACCAACCGAACTTCATCCATGTTCGAGCGCGTCTTCAGCGACGCAGGACATGAGAGTTCTCGACCTACCACACCTGGATCTGAAGACCTGGGATCGCCACTCATGGCCCCAATAGACTCGCAGCGACCTCCACTCGGCGCCTCGAATCGCACAAAGAGCACACCTATCGTCCACCGCCGCGGCATCAGTCCTAATACGAGCAAGCAGTCATTCGCCTCCGTTCTGGGCATCAGTCTCGATCAAGCCATGCTCGCCCCAGCAATACAGCAACAACATCACAACGCCATTCCCGAAGAAGTGGAGGGCGAGTGGGAGAACGACGGGTCTGCACTTCTGCGAACAGCAGAAGAAGACAGCTCGTATGTCACGTCGCCACTTTCAGACGACCTGCTCGACCCTATACACAACACTAGCGGTGACACTTACATACCCTCCCTCCACCGCGCTGCATCCCACGAATCCCTCCTCTCTGTTTCGGGAATGGATATTCATACTCTTCGTTCCCGACCCTCGCAACTTCTCGTTGTAGGGAGTGCTGGGAGGTCCGTGAGCTCAAGGGCGCAGCTCAGTAATGCTCAGGCGCACGCGACTTCCGGGTCAATGGCTACGCTTTCGAGACCGAGGGATAGTGGACACTCGCTTTTAAGCGGTATGGCTGCTGAACAGCGATTGCACCGCAAAGCATCTGGAGGTCTGGGGAGTAAAGTCGGTGGATGGGTCTTTGGACGATGGGGTGCTACACCTGCTCCTACCGTGTCTACGACTACCACTGCGGCAAGTATCGAGCGTGCTCTAGCCAGCAAGGGTAAGAAAGCAGGAAGCCAGTCCTCGATCAGCGATAGGGTTCTTCCCAACGATCCGGAGGCTACGCCCAGGAAACCGAAAGTGAGACAACCAGGTATCAATCAGTCGGGTCCGATTTTTGGTTTGGGCCCGGAGGTGAAGGTATCAAGGCCGCCGGTTATGAAGGGGTTGGATAGTGAGGGGTTGAGGACTGCGCTTGGGAACTAGGGTTCCTGTTGAGTAAGTACCCTGTGAAAAGGAGGATGAGGTGGCATAAGTGAAAGGGGGAGCGATGCGTACTGATTGATGTTTTACGATGCGATGATACCCCCATAGCACGACGCACGACTGTTCCGTATGTATGCATATCCCCATGAAATGTTATGCTGATATGCTCCATCGCTCCTTCCTCAAGTCCTTTGGATGCTGCACCGTGTGCCTGCTGTCACATTCTCACGCGACCGCGCTAGTGCGAACTAGCGTCGGTTGCTGATAGTACTTTTGGGCTTTCCAGGTAGCTTGACCTGACGCAAACAACAACACCTACTACGACTTCGATGACACACCCTCACTTTTGAACAGTGAGCACGAGCGCCGGGCGCTGAATCAGGATCACAAGAGAGAGAGAGAGAGACAGAGCGCGTAAGTAAGAGACCCCTTTTCACGTTTTCTTTTTCGTGGGCTTGGCATTTGAGGAGAGGATGGCGGGACTGCAGGTTGTATATCAAGCTGGAATCTATCAGGGTTGTGGAAACCCCAGTTTCGTGAGACCGTGAGGCATGCGGGTAAGATGTCGCGTAAGCAAGCGATCGAGCTGAGACACGCAACTCCCGGCCCGGACTTCTATGCCCACTTGCAAAGTCGTGGGAATGACCCGGCTTTTGTTGCACGGGTGGAGGGTATGAATGAAAAGGCTAAAGCGAAGGGGAGACGTGAGATATCAGCGCAAGAAGCACGGAAGCATGCGAGGGAAGTCAAGCGTAATTTGCGATTGGAGAAGCGGAAGCTGGTACGTAGTGCTCCCGCACATCAAACGCCGGCACTCGCTGTGGAGAAGCCTTCGCAGCCTCGACAAATCGCCTCTGAGTTCTCCTTCGACCGGATTCGCGAGGCTCGCGGCGAAGAACAAGTACCAGACAGTCAAGTTCAACCTTTCACGATGCCCGAAGCTGCTGACGACTACGTTGGCAAGCTCACGGGCCGCGAAAATCAGCACTTCCAGTCCATGGCCGCACTACTGCAGTATCGGCTCCATACCAACGACAAGGAAGGTCCAGGCACTATGGACGCGGCACGAGCTGCTCGATTCCGGAAAGAAGTCATCGCCGAGCGACGGGGTGGGAACGCCAGGGGCTTGCCTTCGGAGTCGCTCGATTTCAATGCTATGTTAGTAAGGGCCAACTTGCAGGAGGGCTTGGACAAGGAGAATGTGAAGAAGGTTACGCAGGCGATGCAGGAGACGACGTTGCGGAGGAAGCAGGAGTGACGTGATGATGAGAAGGTGGCAACAATGGCGCAGACCGAGTGTTGCGATTTACTACCGGTGCCAATTCGCGGCGAGGTCACTGGCGAGTGGGCTATGCATGGGAACCAGTCGGTGGGCAGAGTCGGCTTTAGGACAAGGAGCGCCAGCACAGTTTGATGATGTTCATGATGCATGACTTGTACTCGAGCTACAGCTTAGCATTGTACTTATACCCCTGCGCCACTGGCCTGTTCGAAGTATCAACCGGTATATACCAAGGCCAGCTTCCTGGAGCATCATTTTGCATCGTCCCCGAAAAGTTCGCCTCCCGTTTCTGCAAGAATGACTGCACGCCCTCCTTGTTATCTTTGCTGCCGAAGAGCTCGTAGATGACTTTGCTGTCGAGTAAGTGTTGGCCTTCGGCGCTGCCAGTATCGCGGTACATCATTTCGCGCATGAGGAAGGTGGAGACTGTTGATGTGTTGGCGGCGACTTCTTGGGCGATCTCGAGGGCACGGGGCAGGACGGCTTCTGGGGTTGATAGAGTCTCGGAGAAGAGGGTGTTGAGTAAGGGGTGGTTGGCTGGGTAGGTCGAGCCGGTAGTTGTTAGGTGGAGGGCTTTTGACATGCTAGAGACATGTACGTTAGCACCAGGATCTAGACGATAGGCAGAAATGGTACTCACCCAATCAGTCTAGGGAGGAAGTAACTCGAACAGGCCTCCATCACCAGACCTCGCCGACTAAACACAAACCCGATCTTCGCCTTCTCATACGCCACCCTGATACTCATCGGTAACGTCATGGTAATCCCGATCCCCACCGCACTCCCCTGCAACGCCCCAATAACCGGCTTCCGACACCGATGAATCGCCAGCACCACCCGTCCACCACCATCACGATGATCCCGGAACGCTTCCTGTCCGCCTATAAAGCCTGTCTCCAAATCCGCGCCGGCGCAGAAGATTCGTCCTTGGCCGGTCACAACAATGGCTTTTACGCGATCGTCGATGTCGAAGAGGGTAAAGGCGTTTTCGAGCTCGGACATCATGGTTGTTGTGAAGGCATTGTGATTTTTCGGGCGGTAGAGTTCGACGACTATTACGGGGGTCACTTCGGAAGAGGAGGCGGGGACATGATGGCAGCGGATTTGGGTGTAAGGTGCTTTGGCGTAGGAGGATGGGAGGACCAGCTTCTGGGGGGTGGATAGCGATTCGGGGGAGTCCTTCGCCATGTTGAGGGTGCGTTGCTGTGGGTTCTCCGGGGCTGTGTAGTCAATTGAGAGTAGTTTTGATTGTAGTGAGAGATACGGAGTTGTGGGAAGAGGGCGCCACGACCTACAGACCGCTTGTTCGAGCAGATAGATATACTGGTACTATGATCCTACCACGGCTATGCAGAGGCAATGCTGTGTGAAGTGAAGCTAGGCTGTGCGGAGTACACCTCGGTAGCCAAAACTTTGCTGACTGATCTAGATGGTACGAGGAACGAGCATTTCGTCCATGATCTCTAATGATTTGGCTTGTAGGTCTCATTGGATGAATAGAAAGCAGCCAGAGGATGTATGCTCTACCTTGCTCCATCACCCTTATACATCCACTCCCCCTCTCTGAACTTCGCCTCAAACTCCACACCACCGAAACAGCCCACCGCAGTCAATAAATCATGCTCGCCTTCCAGGCCAAGGACATCACCTTCCTCCTGATCCCTATCTCTCTCCTCATGTACATCCCATCCTCCCTCCACCTTCCCATTCCTGGTAAAGAAGATCTCCACTCTGTTCTTGCCACCCTGGTATAAAGGTGGCGAGAATCGCATGCCAATGCCGACCGTATCTCCTCTCCGGAAAGCGGACACGAAGTCCTGCCCGCCGAAACTGTTGTCGACATATCTGCGTCCGTCGTCGCCATGCACGGCTAGGGAGGCACGATGCCAACCTGGGAGACGCCAGGACGGGTATGGTGGGGCGAGGAAACCAATCGCTATACCTGCATCTGTGTCGCCTTGTCGGTCTGTGGTGCCCATGGAGAGGACTTTGAGCTCGTAGTAGATTTTGCAGGGTAAGATCCTCCTAGCGGCTATGTAGAGCGGGATGTCGGAGAGGAAGATAGTGTCTTCGCATTTGTGCGTTGTGCGGATGTGTGTTCGGCCTATACCGGCTTCGTTCAGAGAGGCGTTCTTGGTATTGGGTGGCATTGTGAGGTTAACGTCGCCGGCAGCTATACGACGGAATGTTTGAGGTGTATGTTGGCCAGCAGGCCATAGTGGAGTCCGGCGGCACCAGTCGTGACCACGCTGTGCCTCGTCGAGTGTTGCGTTGGCTGTTGGGCTGCGTTCTTCTTTGAGCGATGGTGGTGGTGGCAAAATGGAGCTATCGGGTACAGCGAGCCACGGATCGTAAGGTGGTGGTTCTGGCTCGCTCGCTATATGCGAAGGTGGCGGCCCGGGAGGTGCAGAGTATGCTGAATTCTCGGATGCATAACCAGGTGGGGGACCAGGTGGCGGTGCGATATAGTCCTCGTGAGATGCCTGCTTCTTTTCATTTCGCCAGCCAGGTGGTGGACCAGGAGGCGGCATGTCGTAAGCGGGTGGAGCATCCGAGCTAGACTGAGGCGGACCCTGCGAGTTTGACTGGTGAGAAGGGTGAAAAGGATTGTTTGATGCTAGCTCACTGCTTCCTGCTTGGCCGCCGAAATGTACATGGCGCGGATCCTGTCCACGTCCTGGTGGTGGACCGGGTCGCGAGGCGTAGTCGTTGTCGTTGCCCATCGCATCAAGTGTAGGGATAGCAATTGGTGCAGTACTGTTAATCTTGAGGGCTTGCTTAGGGCGTGGTGGTTTGTTGTATCGTGCTGTACGAGGCTTGTACCCGCTGCTGTGTCTGCGCTTCTGTATGAAAGAAGGTCGAGGTTTGTGAGTTAGGTCAAAAGTGTCGTGGATACGTCTGGTGTTGATGGAGTGCTGCGAGTGTGAGAAGGTGAAGTTCGGCCAGTGGAAGGTGTAGATGGAGGTGCGGTTTGTGTTCGATGGAAAGCAAAGACACGGCATATGAAAACAGGATGGATGAATATCATACGCTCGCACTATCCAGCGCAATACTTGGCCTTCTGGGCAGACAGTCTCAAGCTCGTGGTATGCACTGCCACGAAATGCCCCGCCATCGTCAGAGAAAGAAGAAGTGACGAACGGAAGTCGTTCTCGCTTCGTGCTTGCGGAGCTCGGGAGATGCTGATGGTTCCAGATCGCTTCTTCGCCTCGCATCCATCAAATCACTGCTGTACATGTCCCATGCAGCAACACACACATGGAGATACGAAATCTACACGTCCGTGATTATCAATCGAGATGCGGAGTGAGAAAGTATGAGCGGTTTAGGGTGCACGAAATGCAGGTATAGTGGTGCCTACATGTAGGGCGTTTCATGAGGGGTCAAAGTGATGGCTCAACAAGGGATTGGTTGTCTATGTAATAAGAAGGTCTCCTACGCTGACCGTTATAGAGATTGCAATCAGTGACACTGCTTGTATTCCTGACCATGTCTGACATTCCAAGCTTCCCTAAGTCCATTGGACTGCTGCTATACCCAGGCTTCGAGGCTCTCGATGCTGTGGGACCGATTGAGGCATTGAATTGTCTTTGCAACTTCCCAGGCTACGAAGATCTGAAGTTGAGCATTATCAGCCGCTCTCTGGAACCCATCGCTCTGGGTGACCGCGACTTCTTGCGTGCGCAGAAGTACCTACCTACTCACACTTTCGACACGGCACCTCAGCTTGACATGCTGTTGATCCCTGGTGGCATGGGCTCTATAGACTTCCTGCCTGGAACCGAGAGCAACAATGTGGACGACTACATCGAATATGTCCGCAAGGCATACGGCGGCTACGACTCATACAAGCCGCTTCAGTATGCTTTCAGCATCTGCAATGGTGCTATTCTGCTAGCTAAAGCCGGTGTCCTCGATGGCCGCAAGGCAACTACGAACAAATCCGGGTTCGCGCTCATCGCGCAGTCTGGACCGAAGGCCCACTGGGTTGCTCGCGCCAGATGGGTTGTCGATGGGAATGTATGGACTACCTCTGGTGTAAGTGCTGGTGCGGATGGTATGCTTGCTTTCATGGAGGCGAGGGTGCCGAAGGATGTCTTGAAGTCTGTCGTTGGGGTGATGGAGTGGAGGAGGGTGTCGAGCAAAGAGGATGATCCCTTCGCTGAATGGCATGGCGTTGAGGATGTACTGCCGAAGCAGAAGTAGGTCGTGGCCGTACACTTCATCTGCTTTCTTCAGACCATCTCATCTCGAGCTGATCGGCTTCATTCGCTCCCATTATCGATCGAACGATGACCTTATACGTAAGCCCTACCGAAATGGAATGCTCGTGCTTTGTTGTTTTGTCCAGCTCCATAGTCAACGAGTGGACCCTGCCGCCAGACACATCTAAAACCAGACTTAACCACTTCGGGAATGCAAATCCTGAGCGCTCCCCTCTTATCGTCACTTGCTATCGCAGGCGTCTCTTATCGCATCCGTATGAGGTCCAGCAATGCAGTCGTGTAGAGTCCCATCACATGGTCTGCCTGCGACTGGGTTACTCGCACATCTGCCACGCGAGATGATACCGGCAGTGTGGGCGAGTAGACGGGGTAGGTAAGCGTGGGTGTTCCTTCCTTCGCCTGCACAATTACTGTCATATTCTCCCATCCAGTTCCCGAGCCCACTCACTCGGTATTTTGCGCGATCATGACGACTACTATGGATGATAAGCCTGTCAAAGGCGGTCTCGAAGCGACTAACACCAACGGCAGTGTGGCCGAAGGGGATCTCGAGCACGTCCTTGGCTACAAGCCTGAACTTCAGGTATCGCTTCAGTATGCAGACGAGGAGGCAGAGACTGACCACGTTGCTAGCGCAATCGATCGCTGTTCACGCTGCTGTTCCAATCATTGGCTATAGCAGCGATACCTTACGGTATTGGCTCACCGCTGATCAGCTCCATGTATGCCTTATGTCTTCTCTGCCCTACGATATCTGCGATAGTGATGCTGACTATGTCGTAGCTATGGCGGGTCAGTCGGGCAACGAGACCGGGCCAGGCACCCATAATACTTACACAAACTTTTAGTGGTCAACTCTCGATCTTCTTGGGATGGATTGTGATCCTGGTTCTCGACGAATGTATAGCCCTGTCCTTGGGCGAGCTTGCATCGCGCTATCCGACCAGTGGAGGTCCATCGTACTGGGCTTGTACGCGCATAGTCTTTTGATATCTGGTTATGCTATGCTGACGAAAGCTCTCGCAGTTCAGGTTGCGCCAAAATGGAAGACGGTCCTGGCCTACATCACCGGCTGGGTGTGGCTGTAAGCTGGTCGAGCATGAATGAGTTTCATAGGTATGAAGCAGACTGACTATTGTTAGTATTGGCAACATCACCATCACGTTATCAGGTAACCCTCAAGACTCCGCAACGCTCAATCTCAAGCTCACCATCAACAGTAAACTTCGGTTTCGCAAGTCTACTATCTGGAACAATTTCGATGTATCATCCTGACTTCCTGCTCAACGACTGGCAGCTCCTGTTGATCTTCTACGCTGTCTGTCTATTGACACTAGTCATCTGCATCTTCTTCAATCGCTGGCTACCAATGGTGGATACGATATGCGCTGGCTGGACAGCCCTGTCAATTGTCGTCATCTTGATTGCTCTCAGCGTGAAAGCAGCGGCTGGACGACATTCGCCATCATATACGCTCGGTCATTACGACGCTAGCCTTTCCGGCTGGGGTTCTTTCACGTTCTTCATCGGCCTCCTGCCTTCAGCTTATACATTCAGCGCTCTCGGCATGATCTCGAGCATGGCTGAAGAGTGTCCCGATCCTGCTGTAAAGGTGCCACGGGCTATCGCGCTATGTATACCGGTCGGCGGCCTTGCTGGCGAGTCACTGAGCAACAATCGCGAACGACACAATACTAACATTCAAAGGTTTCTTCTTCATCATTCCGATTTGTGCTACATTGCCTCCACTTGCCGATATCATCGGGGCGCCAGCAGCACAGGCATTACCGTACGTATGGGTCTTTATGAAACAGGGCTATGCTGACCGGACAGTTACATATTCCACGTGGTGATGGGTAGCCCTGGAGGTGGGCTAGCTCTAATATCCTTGGTACTGGTCCTTACTGTAAGTCCCATGTACACTTGCCATATGACCGTGACGAAGTCCGGACTGACAACGTCTGATAGATCTTCTGTTCCATCAGTATCACGGTAGCAGCGAGCAGATGCATCTGTCAGTAGTATTTCTTCGAAAGCGTGTGTCTACAGACGACTGATATCTGCCGGTAGGGGCGTTTGCACGCGATGATGCTATACCTGGTGCCAAACTTTGGGCGAAAGTCGATTCACGCTACGGCGTGCCGGTCTACAGCCTCGTACTGCTGACAGTAGTCCAAATGCTCCTAGGCCTTATCAATCTTGGCAGCACGTCGGCTTTCACTGCCTTCGTCTCGGTGGGCGTGCAAGCACTTGCATTGGCTTACGGCATTCCGATATTCATCAGCCTCGTGACCGGGAGGAAAGAGGTTGATAAGGCCAGGTAAGAATCACAATCAGGCTCGTTGCTCACTGACCAGCTGACCACTCACGCAGATGGAATCTCGGTCATGTTCTCGGCACGGTAGCCAATGTATTGGCACTGCTTTGGGTGAACGGACCAACGCTCTAATGGGAGATCTCGGCTTGAGATGATCGCTAACGAATCGTAGATTGCATTTGAGCTTGTTCTTTTCAGCATGCCTACCGCATTGCCAGTATGTCTTCCTCCTGCCGTTCTCCACAATTTGGTATGCTGACAAGGTCTCTCCACGACAGGTTACCTCAGTCAGCATGGTATGCTCCGCTTCAGGCTCATATTCCTGCTCATATTGATGCTGATGTCACACCTAGAATTACGCTTCGGTGGTGCTAGTTGGCTTCGGGGCTATCGCGGCCGTCTGGTACGCAGTGCATTCGAGGAAGTGTATGTCAGCCAGCGCATAGCTCTTGGTTTTCTTCGCTGACTTCATACAGCATACAAAGGTCCTCCAGCCAGCGAAGGGCTTTAATCAAGACTTTCTGGCTCTCTTAGGCAGCTGCCCCGATTGATTGAGGCAACCGAGGGCATGCCACAGCTAGATCGAAAAGCCAGATGTCTAAAGATCGGGCGCCTGCTACAAGCCCAGATAGCCCCGTCTGATTTAGGTCATGTGGTGCCGCAAACGACGGTTCTCGATTGTGAAGAGCGCACGAGATGTGGTCACAGTATGTGCGACCAAGTCAATGTCCACGCCGCGTTGCCCGGCTAGGATGCTGCTTTCTAGGATCTTCGTCCAGGTGCCGGTAGCCGCAGTTCACTGCTTGCAAGCATAGTCAGTGCATTGGCGACGTGCGCATCAGGTGTTTACCATACCTAGATCTTTGAGGCTCTTGTGCTTCTGCCACGTCACGTATTCGTCCCTAGTAACTGGCATTCTTTCAAGATCATCCGCATTGGACAATGTCAGCTGCATCCGTCCCGACTGTTGGTCGACATTGACTGCGGTCGTGATCAGAGCAATGCGATTGTATTCCGGCACATCGCAAGCGGATTCAATTTGCCACAACCCTTCTTCTTCGACCTAAGAGTCACAGTCAGTAAGACTAATGAGGAGCGTATCTCGCTCCTACCCACCTGAACCCAGCGTTCAGCGATCACTGCTGCACCAGTACTCTGCCATATACCTTCCTGTCTAGGCAGTCTCTTGAGCACTGCGATGGCACGCCGGCGGATGACAGGATCCCGGCACCTTGAGGCGCAGAAGAAGACGGGATCGCAGTAGCCTGCGGTCAGATGGGTGCAATTGTCAGCTATCTCCTGACAATGTCACGGAGCCAAATTTGTTGTTCTACTTACCCATCTCAACGCTGAATGACGAGGCCTCGTGGCTTTCCAGTAGCTCCTCTACAATGACCTCCGCGAGCTCGATCATCGTGTCAAATTCTGGGATGAAAGCATCAAACCTCGTCTCCAGCCCAGATATACCCGCGGCCAAAATAATCTTCGCACCAATGTGCCATGCACGAAGGACGGCAACAGGCAGTGAGCGCATCGGTTCCGGCTTGCGCACCAAGAGATCCTCGAACCGTACCCTCCAAAGTTGCATTTGTTGACTGCATTTAGTCATCTCTACATCGCATCTGTCGAGCTGCGGGCCATTGTAATTGTCGAGTATGTCGTTGAAGGGAGCGACAGCTACCAGCATCAGCCGCAGCAGATCTGTGAAGCAGGCGTGTGCCTCAGCGATGCTCTCGAAAGCACTAGGCACAAAGCATTTGGGCTCAGTCAGATAGTAGTCATCAATACCAAAGTCGTTGGTGGACGATGCATCGCGAAACGTGAGTGCTGGAACGTCCAACCTTGAAAGTGCTTGCACGATCTCCGCGAGGTCGTTGCGTCGACGATTGTGCAAAAGCCGCTCCTTGTTCTCCATCAAAATCGTTCGCCCACTGCTCATATGCATCTGACTCGCGACATAATCACCTCTGATGCCTTCGAATGAGATCATGATGATGCATACTATGAGCACTCGGTCAACATCGTCCCTTCCCGCTGAAGCAAGAAGATTTCTGCAAGCCCGTAGAGCCCTGAGATGCTGCTGGCTGACAAAGTCGACGTGCTTTTGTTGGACTTCACCCTGCGCATATGACTCCGACAGCTGATGCAGAGCACTGAGCGCAAGTACTGCGTGCTTGACCGCAGGCTCAATATGACAGGCCTGCAAAACAACCCTGTCCCAGAATCGACTTGATACGAGAGTGCTGGTACTCTGGGCAGTCTTCTGGCGAAAGAACTGGAAATATCTCTTCTCAAGTATATCATTGAATGCCGGATCTGTCACGAGCTTCGGTAGTGCACCATAGTTCGCAGGCGAACGGGATCTGCTCAGCTCCAGGAAGTCGGGACTTGTGCTAGTCGCCGCCTGTAGGTCACGCCGACTGAAAGGAAGTGACTACGTCTTAAGTGTCAAGACAAATGTAATTCGACTGGCGTCTTCCCATGACTGGGAACATACCGAGTAGCCGTCACATTTTCTTCCCGTGTTGGAGCACTTGAGACCTTCGATACGAGAATGTGAAGATTAGCGGATTTTGCTCCCGGGCGGACAGTCATTTAGGCTTACAATGGGGTTTGGTCTCATCACACTTGATCCGGCGTATTCTACACGTGAGACATCCTGGAGTATTCGTCGTGAGCAGATGTCCGAAGGCCGGTAGTTTATTGGCTCATTCGCTATTGCTCACCAGTCTTCACCCGCTTCACGCCGGTAATTTTACCACCGGGCATCTTCCACATATGGCAGAAGAGCCTTCCTTTGCCTTCGAATCTTGTGCAATGACATGCTCTTGTGATTAATGCAAAGAATGTTTCGAGGACATAAGCATTACGGTGCGAATCAGCTAGTTAGGCTACCATTTGGGGGCACAAATTAAGCTGTAGTGCAAGGGATTTAGGGCACAGCCACGAGTCATGCTCGAAAAGAAAGATGACTACAGAGGTATGGGCGACTTCACAGGACTGCTCGCATTCGCGTCATCTGTGCGCTCAATATCATGTAGACCATATTGAAGTATCGTACAAACTTTTCGTTGCCTGTCCAGGACAGCCATCAGGCCCAGGACAGCACCCAGTCCGCCACCCAGGCGCCTTGGCTTGTCGAGTTCTGCAGACCCCTGACATAAAGCACCTTGCTCGTGCTATTATAGCTAACGCCATTACTCACTGCTTCTCCATTGAGTGTGACTGTACCAGGCTGGCTCGCAACACCCAACACAGTGATGTTCGCGAGAGAATTGCTGTCTTGATAAGTGCCGCGTGCTGAAGCCCACAGACTGCCATTGCTTGCCGTGAAGTCGACTAATAGTGTAGCTTCCTGCACAATGCTTTGGCCATCGTCCACGTACAGTTGGCCAGAGGCAGAGCCTTCTGCTGATAAGGCGGCGATAAGTGACCATGAGCTGTTGCGGCATTCGGAAGTCGTGTATAGCGCTTCCTGCTGAGGTAGGACCGAACCACCTCTGATGAATACTGGAATATGGCCGAGGGGCGCAGCGATGGTCTTGTTTTCACCAGCTTGTGCGTCGACGGTAGCTTGGGTGTACCAATCGTACCAGATCTCACCGTCCTTGATACCTGGAAAGACACCTTGGATCTCGGTGAGGCCTTGTCCAAGTACAGGCGTGATGAGAAGTGACGAGCCGAGCATGAACTGATTGTCGATGGCGGCCAAGGTAGGATCGTTTGGAAACTGGCATAACGTGTCAGCATCATGTATCCAGCTGGGAATGAGCTTCACTAACCTCCCAAGCAAGTGCTCGCATCACAGTGCTGCCTGTCGTCGAGGCATAGTAGAACAAAGTGTACATATATGGCAGAAGCGAGTATCGGATCTGCATCGCTCGCTTGGAAGCCTCGGCAACAGACTCCCAGACATAAGCCTCCTGTGAGTTCGCGGACAACACGTTGTGGTTTCGGTAGAAGGGGAAGAATGCAGACACTTGCATCCATCGGTTGCATAGCTCTTCGTCTGAGTTGCCTGGAGATATCTTGTTAGCACGTACCCAGGCAAGACTAGTTCGAACACCGCACCATTAAAGCCACATGTGTCGACGCCAAACATTGGTATGCCGAAAAGTCCGAAGTTGAGGGCTTGGGCGATGGAGAAGTACATATACGCAAACAGACTGGTGTTGTCACCGCCCCAGTGGCCAGCCCATTTACCACTTCCAGCGAATGTTGAACGGCCAATGATGAAGGGCCGCTTGTCTGGTACCACCGAGAGAAGAGCTTGGTACGTTGCATTGAGAATCTGGTGGCCGAAGAGATTGTGTACATCGTACTCCTCAATGCCATCCACATGGGTGGCATTTGGACTGACAGCATGGACAGCAAGATCTCCATTGATGTTGTTGATGACATAAGGCGGCTGGTTGATATTCCGTACGCCAGGCGTTACAGTACTGACGAAGTAAGGTGTGGTAGCTGTACTTGGCGGACTGGCCGCTGA
This sequence comes from Recurvomyces mirabilis, assembly GCF_035927965.1. Taxonomy (NCBI): domain Eukaryota; kingdom Fungi; phylum Ascomycota; class Dothideomycetes; order Mycosphaerellales; family Teratosphaeriaceae; genus Recurvomyces; species Recurvomyces mirabilis. The sequence continues at coordinate 30,282 of NW_027041937.1, read as the reverse complement.
TGCCGACGATGCCTGAGCAGCATTGGCTGAGCTCGCAGCTGCAGCTTCGGTAGCGTTAGTGATGTTGAAACCCTCCGGGTACCCGTAGACCACTGAGCCCGGCTCGCCAGGTAGACCGAAGCTTGGGTGGACGGGATTTAGAGATAGATTGTGAGTGCCGCACGAGCCGACGCAGAAGGACGATACCTCGCTCATGTCGATCCAGATACCATCCCAAGGTACATTATCGTGGTGGCCCTGCAGACTGCGTGTCCACCATGGTACTGACGCATTTGAATGCCAGTCTGGGAAGACGGTGTCTGGAAAGGAAGCATGAGCAGTTAGCGAACTTTCGTCGAGATCATGCAGAGTCAAAGTATTGACTTACAGCCTGGCCACACTTCTCCAATATATTGAGAGCCATCGGGATTGTTTAAGAACACACCATGATCATTACCATCAGTATAGATGGAGTAGTTGTCGCTAGCGTTGTTCGGATTGGGAATGTAGATGGCCGAGTCCACAATCGGGATGTAGTGCTGGCCAGCATCATGGAGTCGTTGCAGGAACTCTTGTCCAGGTCCATACGGAAAAGTGTTCTGGTCGTTCGTAAAGTCGCGGTATTGGAACATATAATCGATATCGGTCCAGATGTTCTCCAGAGGGATGTCGAAGGCACGGTAGTTGTTCACCACTTCTTCTAGCTGCGTCCAGTTCTTGTAGCCCCACTGCGAAATCTGTTGTCAGTCTTGTCCAATCTTGCTTGGTTAGTCTTGATCGTGACCTACACGGCACTGGTGGAACCCTAACACATATCTAGTCAGCGATGACTCGTGCGTGATTTGAGCGGACAACGACCATACCGAAAGTAAAGTATTGCTGCATCGCAGGCAAGCCGATCGCACCAAGCTGATACTGCTTAGTGACCTCTGCTTGAGTCGGCCCATCGAAGAAGTACAGGTCGATCGAGCCGCCTAGAGCACGCCAGGTAATGTTTGTCGGCAGCATCAGAGCCTCCATGCCATGAGCGCTGCGCTGGTAGACACCATGTGAGTAGCTCTCGTACGTCTTCGTGGCGGAGACGTTTTGACTCGTCACCAAAGTTTTCTCACCGGTGGTTTCATCGACCTCGTGGTAGCGAGTATCAAGGTAGAATGGGTGATTTCCGTAGATGTTGTAATCAATGGGGTCGCCAGCATCCGCGGCGTAGAAGGTCGCGGTGTAGTTGTTGCCAAGTCGCAGGTCGTGGATGCGTTCACCCATGCCATAGAGATTGTAATCCTCTGGCAATTGAGAGACGAATTCAATGAATTGGTTTTCGTAGACAAGGACGCTGCCTCTCGTGTCGAAGAGAACGTCGCCTGTGGACTTGCGAAGGATGGTGAAGGAGAACGTAGGTTCATTCGACCACGAGAATTGTAGATCGATGTCTTGCGTGTCTGGCTGTATCACGCCCTGTTCTGGGAAAGGGACCAGCTCCTCGGATAGAACATACTGGCTTCTGTTGCTGTTGTCCAGGTAAGCTGGCTGAATGGAAACACCGAGGCGGTGTGCTGTCTGATAGTCGACGTTCAATGCAAGTGTCTCGATGTCGGTGCCGTACACGTTGCATGCTTCTCCTGCTAGACTCAAGGTGGCTGTGACACCATTCGCCGTCCGTTCGACATTGCTTGCTTTGTAGCCTGGACATAGTGCTTGGGCTTGCTTCGCATTCGGATCTGTTGCCAAGGTTAGCTGTTGAAAGATGTCAACGTGCTCTCGAGTGGTATACCTTTGATATTTGGCAGAAGGTTTGGACCCACGTCAGCAGCAGCAGGCACAGTGAATTGTACGCTGTAGGTCGTGGCTGTGCCATTGATTGTTGCGGTTCCGACGGTGGGACTTGGTGTCACACTGTAACCGGACGTGATGGACAGACCATCAGCTGGGTTAGTGGACGTGCTAGACTGCGCTGAGGCGACGGATGAAAAGGCAAAGATTGCCTGTCTCCAAGTTAAAGAGACCATATCTACCGTCTTGTTCGATGGTTGGAAAAGGTTGGCCGCAGATGACCACCACGGAGGCATCGTGATGGTACCCTACCTCTTATGTGGCCGGCTCCCATCTCGTGCGGAGTCCGCAGCAACCATGCAGCGTCAACACGAAATGTCTGTCGTCGATGACAGCATAGGTAGCTCTTTTGATCAAGCTTAGATGCAGTCCCGCACAACAGCGTGAAGCTTGACCTGCCTTGTTCCTGAATCAACTCCACAAAGCTGGAGAACGGTGGTGTCGGTCCGGAGATGAGCCAATCATCTGACGAAGACACAAGCGAGACGGAGGCTTTCTCGGTTGCTCTTCCCACTTCAACCCCTCTTTGCGTGCAACCTCATGACCTGGCATGGCAACGACTATGGACAGCGTAGGCTTCAGATGAAATGCTACACCAGGTCGGTGACTTGGCCCTGGAGGCTCTCGCTAGACGCGAGTCCGACAACTGAGCCAGGATAAGCACGTTGAGGATGATCAAGTCAAGCATCAGACTTCAACCACATCATTTCTATGCTCATACCCACGCATTACACTTTGCCCCAAGCCGCGGTGACCAAGATCACCCCCCTCATCACGCCACTCATACATCTTCTTCCGAATGCTCTGCTTACAACCCACAAGCACTACCATCAACCTTAGTCACTTCAGCATCGACTCTGCCGGAGTGTACCGCCTGACCGCCGGTGAGATCATTCATAGCAGCTTTCGACATGTTGATACCCTCATCGTCATGGTCGATAGCAAGCATATGGATCGTTTTGCTGTTGTACGTGATGGCATAGCACTGACCGCAGTTGGGAGAGTTCCTGTGACCAGTGCATAGCTACACGAAGAACTCGACAGTGAAGACCAGGTTGCTTACCATGCAGCGATATCATTGCTGCCGCCGATATATGGGAAGCCCGCTACAGCACCTTGGGTTGTCCAGCCATGCTCTGGCGTGAGACGGTCAGCACTGCTTTCATTGCGCTAGGAGTGAGTGCACTGACTGGTCTCGAGCCCGTTCACGCCATCGCTACAAGCGACCACGTTCATGCTACGTGAGGCGTCATCGTAGCCTGTATCGTACGACACAGTTGTGGCGGCGGTAGTGCTGAGGATTGCAGTCAGGATGCTGAAGCACTTCATCGTGTGTACTCTGCTTGAAATGTCGCCGTCTTGAATGTTGTGCCGAGATACCTGATAATGTGTATGATTCCAGTGCTATGATATCGGATCATGAAGAACGCATAAGGATTGAGAAGCTCAGAAATGTCATACGGTGAGATTGCAAAACAGACAATGGCTTGAGCAAGAGGCACCAAGAATGTGCACAAGAGCAAGGTCGTGCAAACCACCAATTGGGAAGTCGTATGGAGGTCCGAAGGTAGGTGTGGTACACTGTGGTCAGCAGTCGCACACCACACAGAGATTTTGCAGCAGCATCGACACAACATCATAGTATTCCTAAGCCTAGCGCGTTATTATTGGAGCCCAGATTCACGCATAGGTGACCGCCGAAAATCAACAGGGTTGTACTCCCACTAGACCAGCTGAGCAAGATTCCTCAAGACTGTCTCCTCCAGCCCCGACCACGTCTTTCCAAAATGCTTCTGCAGCAACGCCTCTGCGTCTTCATTAGGTGCCTTGCTGAGATCCTTGTCTAGGTTGATATCTCCCGGAAACTGCTTCTGTGGGAAATTCTTCCTCAAGATCTCCAGGATCTCATTCCAGTAGTATGGCTTAGCGAAGCCAAAGATTCGTTCCCCGTTGCACGAAGGATCGATCAAAGCGGCGACATGCAGGCGAGCGGTATCTTGAACATCGATGTACCACTGAGGTGGGAAGTAGAGAGGCTCTTTATCGCCTTGGAAGAGCTTGGGGACCCAGCTGCCCGTGCTTGCTGACATGGCTCCACCGGGCCGTAAAATCTCGCCGATGTTCAGATTTGGCAGTACGGAGGCGACTTGAAAAGGTGGGTTGGTTTGCTTGACGGCTTTCCAGAGGGCACGCTCGCCTTCGCTCTTGCTGGCTCCGTAGACGACGAAGCCATCGGGGTCCTTGCTTTCGTACGCCTGCTTTACTGACTCGTCATTCCAGCTGTCCTTGGTGACGATGATCTCCTTGTTGGGAACCGGCATCAATGCTGCCGTGGAAGAGGAGGTGAGCACGAAGCTTTTGATGCCTGCTTCTTTCGTGGCGCTTGTTAGGACACTCAGTGTGCCTTTCACCACTGGCGGGATGACTTCGTCGGCTTTGTTGCTGAAGGAAAGGACGCTGGCAACGTGGCAGATGCCACTCACTCCTTTGACGGCGCTGTCGAAGGCGCCGTCGGCCACCATGTCGGGGACTTCAACGGCCTCGAATTGGCCGCTTCCATATTTCTTGTCGAAGAGCTCGTACATCCATTTCCCTTTTTCGTGCGAGCGAACCGTTCCACGGACTTTGTAGCCGGCTTGCAGTAGTTGATCGCAGACATGGCCAGCTATGTAGCCGTTGGCCCCAGTGACCAGGACGGTAGAGCCTTTTGCAACGACGCTCATGTTGAGGATTACGTCCGTATCTTCTGATGAGTGTCTTGGCTGAAGTCAGATTACTCTGATCCTGTAAACTGCATGCGAAGATAGAGTTCTTATCGTGTCAGATCTCTGGGTGCCTAGTATTTATGTTGTCACCTTCACACAGCAGGTGTTGCCTTGCGGAATTCCGGGATGGGTTGCGATCGTTGAGTACTTACGTGTGCTGACTAGTGAAACTCTGGGTAATCGTAAACCGGAGTTATCGTATTATACGGACTTATAATTGTACGCGAAATAACTGTCGCATGCTAAGACCTAAAGTTAGAGAAAGTATAGCGTCCTTAAAGAGCGCCTATACCTAAAATAACGAGTTATCGGCCTAATAAAGCCTTAAATAGGGTAAGGATTATAATAATAGTCGAGTCAAAGGTATTATTACTTTTAGGACGCGTTATAACGCGGCGTAAGGAGCCTTAGGTAGCTTCCTAGGTATAGGCGCTCTTCGAGGATACTAGTAGGCTCCTCGAGGATACTATAACTTTAGGTCTTAGTATGCGACAGTTATTTTGCGCACAATTGTACTCGTGTTTGGGATACTCTGCACTACCTTTACACTATGTGGTGCTAATATATACCTATAGTGCGAGGCTTGTCGCTGCAGTACGATGCTGTAGTGTGAAGCGATGGTGTACGAAGAAACATATGTACCTAGCCAGTGTGATTGTCCAGGAAAAAGAAAAGTGAACAAGAGGTCTACATCGGGCGAGATGATTCTTCATTATCGCGAATGATGAACGAGTATGAAAACACGATCGCGCATCGGAATAAGGTCAGCATGGCCTGGATGGCGTTGTCAAGGGAGATCAAGTTAGGCTTGTAATGTGCAGCAACACCCGGACAGCATGATGGAAAGGTCAGCCTGTTTGGAAGGGAAGTGCACGGTATATGTGCTACAGAATCCTCCCCAAAATGTCGGAAATCATGGATATCCCATTCTCGCACTCCCAGACACCGTTCGCCAATCGCTAAACTCAGCCATCCCAGCTACAAGACACACTTCGCCATCAGGCACTCAAAAATGTTCCTTCCAAAACTTGAACTTCACCTCCGGCACCTCCGCCTCCTTACAAGCCTTCTTTACCTCCCTCGCCGCAACATTCGGCCCACAGAAATAAACCCCTACCTCCGTCTTCCTCTTATCTGGCCGCACTAAACCAGGGATATAACTCTGATTCAACACGCCCTCCCTCATTCCAACCAACAACTTGGCGAAATCGGGTCGGCCAAAGTTGGTGCGGCTGGAGAGCTCGGTGAGCGGATCTTTGTCCATCCCTACGCTATTCAGCACGATATTCGTCGCGGCATTGGCGTCGAACTTTTGCGTGAGATAAGTATGGATCCGCAAGAACTCCGTTTGGCCTCCTTCGCCTCCGCTGCCGGTCATGGAGAGGGATTGCGCTTCGAGACTGGAAAGTAAGGCCTGGAACCATTCGAAGGACGTCGTGTCGCGGCAGACCCAGATGAACTCTACGCGGCGCAGACGTTTGGGCGGGTTTGGGGAGAGCCGCATGTGCCAAATGTTTTTGAGGATGGCGGCCCAGGGAGTTACTCCGATGCCCGTTCCGATCAGGACGGCGACTTCGTTCTCGAAGACGTCCTCGGCTGGAGCGCCGTAGGGTCCGTCAATCCGCAATCGAGGCATTTCTTGGCCATTCTGAAGCGCTACTTCGTACATTCCCATGGGATCTAGTTCGTCGTATAAGCTGGATTGTTCGGCGCCGGCTCCTAGCGCGGAGGCGAGGGAGCGAGTGAAGTCTCCCACCTGACGGACATGGACGGAGATGTAAGGATCGAAGGGGCAGGAGGTGATAGTGAAGGGGTGCCATTGAGTTGCGCTGACGGAGGGTAGATTGAGGAAGAGCCATTGGCCGGGTTTGTAGCGCATGGAGGGTTTGCGGAATTGGATCTCGACGGCGTCTGGAGGAAGCATCCACATTAGCATCGTGGCATCAAGTCTAGAGGGTTAGTGGTCTATGACCGACTTACCATAAGGATGTCTCACAACCTTGATAATCTCCGTTTGCCTCCTACTCCTCAATTCTCGATACACCCTCTCGCACAGATAAATCCCACCACCAATCAACTCCCACCTCCACCCTTCATACCCGATACAATGGCCCCAGAACGGCTTGCCCGCGAACGGACTATACGGCTCCAGACTATCCCTCACGAAACATCCCGTCGCATGAGTATACATGGCCAACAAGAATGGAATAAACAAGTGATGCGTATACCAAAACGTCTCGAAACTCTGCTGCCGAATCTTGGTGTGGGCGGTGGTGTACATGAGGAGCATGCATAGGAGCATGATGTGGCCTGTTATTCCTCCAGCTTGAGTATAGTGGATCTCGACCGCCGCCTCTTTCCTAACCTGCGAGCGCTCGACATTGAAGAAGTTGACATAATGCGCGCTCACATGCACCGTCGTCCAGATCAAAATCGAATAAGCCACTTGTCGATGGAAGAATTGGCTCTCGTCCAGCGGTAACCATCTTATCTTCGGCCTGATGACTCGCAGCAAGTTCCGGCACATGGGCAGGACGATGAGCATGACATCTACACTTAGACACAATCCTGCTCCTCGGCTGAACCAGACGCTGAAGTGTAGGGTGTTCAAGGGTGCCAACTTAAGGTTCGAGGCTTGCAGATACCAGCCGAGGATGAAGAGGCCTATGTGGAGGCCGTGGAAGAGGGTATAGAAGGTTAGTTTGCGCGGTGTCAACTGGGCTGCTAGCCAGGACTTTTGTTTCATGGGAGCCATGATTGTGTTGCCCTTGGTGTCCGCCTTGAGGTGGAAGTCGGGGACGTGTCTCAGAGGCTCCAGGTATCACTGATGATCGGTGTTGGAGCTCGTGAGCTTGCTATCGTGGCATTATTCTTGTGTTGTTCCTGCTCTTGTGTGTATGCCGAGGCCTTCCAGCTCCAGTCCAGGTGTATGCTATCACTGCTAGCCAGGGAGTATGGGGAGAATGGTAAGAGTAGCGGAAATGTATGCGATCACGAAGATACAGAGAACAAACCGCCTACCTGTGCTGTGATCAACCAGCATTATTCACCTACGGTACCCTAGAACCTCACCTTCCCACGCTACTGCAGGCATCTCAGAAACCCTGACACGACCCCATCACGGATCCAGACCCGTTCTGCACTCGAACATGCACAAGAAGAAACACTACGCATGCCCTTTCCAGCCTTTCACCACAGCGCCAAAGCGTGCGATGGCAAAGATTGGTCGGCTCACAAAGTGCTTGCGGATGCAGATGCAGATGCAGATCTCAACGGGGCGATCCGAGAAGACTACTTTGCCGCTGGCGCTAGTGATGTGAATGGTCGGAGAGAGATGTGATTGGCGCGCACTTCGTCTGGCCTGATTCATGACAGCGCCTCGCCAAGCAATTCTCACGAGCCGTCCCCGCAATGCCATTGGCCTATTCGCTGCCATGGGCGCTTAACATCATGCACTCGCCTGCATGCACTCTGCACCGCATGGCCGCCCTCATACCATGTTGGCAAACCCGAGAGGTCGTCCTGTACGCAATGGCAACTAGCCTTCGTCGCTTCGATAGGCCTAAGCGAGTATGAGACTCCATCATGCGTGACGAAAGCGCCTGGCGTCCATTTCATTTCTGCAGGGCTGACTTGATCGTCTTGTTGCTCCATTATTATTCATGGTACAGTAGTCGCTCTTCTCGTATATGCTACCGCTACCACTGCATGCTACTACTGGTCTGCCCTTCCTGGTATTCGGTCGCTGGTCTGGTCTAGAGCTTGTGTGCATCCGCCAACACACACATACCAGCACAGTACAGATACAGTCAACATCCACACTTCCTAACTGGCGGTCACTATCACAAGCCACATCTGGAAGCCTATTGACCACAGATCTTGGCCGACTCGACCTCACCAGGCAACTCTCCGGCCTCTCCCTGGACTCTAGTAACACAGATCATGCACTCGTCCTCGCCAGCGCGGTAACATATCGCCAGCTAAACCACGACATTGGAGCCTACTCACTCCTCGCGATCATGGGCAAACTAATAAAGAACCACTGGGCTCGCCTCATCGTCCTCGCAGCGGCAACTTGTATGTCTGGTTTTCAACTCCCCTCAAACCACAACCACCCACTAACACCCTCCTCCAGATCACGTCGCAGCCTCCCTCTGCGCCTTCTTCTGGCCCAAATTCTTCTTCGACTTCTACACCAAGAACTTCGACCTCGCCGTCAAACCCGTCCCCATCCTCCAAACCATCAACCTCGTCTTCGCCCTCATCACCCTCGCCTACGAGTACCCGCTCTCCTACCTCGCCGGCACGACGCTGCATCGTAGTCTAGAAGCACGTCTGATGTGGTTGCCGTTGTGCTGTTTGACGGCAGTCTTGATGTATCAGGGGACTAATCCGGCCGTGTATTATTTTGTGGGTTGCGGAGTCTATGCTTGGGCTTTTGTGGAGGGGGAGGTGGTTTGTGCGGTCCCTTGGACCTTGCCTAAGAGGGTTGAGAGGAGGAGGCCGGAGAAGGTTTGATGACATTCGAAGGTATTGGGTTTGCATAAGGGACATGGCGTTCAGGCGAAAAAGGGGGCGCGTCTTGACGGCCACGGTGATGCTATAATTGTTTAATGATACGATGTACATGCAAAGCAAGTCCGAGCCTCCAAGATCATGCTACTTGACCACCACTATCGTCCATCTGCATTCATTGTGATCGTGCGCTGTGTGTCGTAGTCAGAAGTCCGATATCATAGCACAGTCTCTGCCATAGCTTTCGCAAACGGCTGATGGAGAATTTGTGGCATAGTGACTCGGTCGATGTGTGTAGAGATGGGAGAACGACCATGACTACAAGCATTATCAACACATGAGTGAACTATAGCTTATGTACAGCTCCTTTATGCAAACTCCCCTGGACCGTCTACGCTATACACGCTCTTCACGTCCCATGCCGGGCGCATATGAGGATCACTGCTGATGATGTTCACGACTGCACTCTCTCGTGCACACCCGCCTCGGATCATCTCCTGACCAAGACTCGCAACCATCAATCTCGCTCTCAGCTCTTCGACGGCGACATCCAGGTCCCAGCACAATCCCCGTCCATATCGAGACCCATTCTCTTCACCCGTATTATCGCGATCCAGCTAGTGCATCATAGCCCTGATGCAGAGTCATCCCCTCTACGACCCTCCAAACATACCCCCTCCAGCACCGCCAGCAGCACCCTGCCTCTGCGCCGCCTCACCCTGCATCTTCTCTGACACCTTGACGTTCACCTCGAAGAACTTGGCCACACATCGATCCAAACAGACGGACTCTCCTTTGTTCAGGTCGGCTTCGCGGTAGGTTTCGGGGATGCATTTGCGGGTACAGGTGTCTACTAGTCTGGTACATATGTTAACAAAGGCATTGCGGGAAGGAGGGAAGGAGACTGAGACGCACTGATTGAACATGTTGGAGACCATCTCGATCTCGGCTTCTGCTGCTGCGATTTTCTCCGCCGAGGAGGGTTGGGGGCGAGCGCCGCCGAAGAGGAAGGACATGCTGGCGTTTCAATGAGTTTTGTTTGATTAAGAGGCTTCTGTTGTGATTTGATTGTGTTGATGGTCCAAGGTCGATCATGCGAATGCTACTCACCTCAGGTCTTGTGCTCGCGGACCAGTTACGGAAGTGCTTGGAGCTTGGACACTTTTTGGAAAGAAATAGAGCTATGTAACTCAGCATATAGTATGGCGAACAACACCTCGTCGATCCAATTCGCTTCTCACCACAAACGTTGGGACGAGTGGTCAATGCTGTGATGATGGCTGAGGTCCCCCTGGTCGACTCTACACGACCTGATCAATGAAGATGGTAGAGCCAAAGTCCCTTGCTAGAGACATCTCGCCGCCACCAACATCACGCAAATCATCGACCAATGGCATGGAAAAAGTCATGAACACAGACAGCACAAGCCTAGAAGTTGAAGACTCACAAGCTGCGGAGCCCACACTGGCCGCCATCGAGGCAGGCCAAGCCGCAGTACGTGACCATCTGGAGTATTTCGCAAAACACTTGTCTGCCGCGATGAGAAAGCCGCCGCCTGGACCTCGACTGAGCATTGCGGACTACAAGGCCTTGTACCGGAGTAACGAGCATCCTCATGGTCGGCACTTCGTAGTCCATCAACACGACCATCCGATATCAGGTATAGCTTGAGCACATTCGAAATGAAAGATAGTTATAGGTAGGCTGATGAGAGGTAAGGTGTGCACTATGACCTCAGACTGCAGTTTTCAGAGTCGAGCACCATTTCTTTCGCTATCCCGTACGGTCTGCCTGGAAATTCTAACTCGCAGCGACCTAACAGAATGGCGATCGAGACGAGAGTGCATAATCTTTGGGTGAGTCAGGTTTTAGCATTCACCTGATGAGAACGATTCGAGTTGTCAAAGATGTCCATCTAACGGCAGCAGAACAATCTCATCGAATCAGCCTCACACGCCACTGGCTCTCTGTTGATATGGGATACTGGTGAGTATGGAGTACTCGATCGACCCATACAGGCACACAAAGGCCGCACCACGGACGACGAGCTCTCTGATGATGATGAGCAAGCACCAGATGTCTGTCCCCAGAGTGAGCGCTTATTCACTGCCTTTCAAAGCCGGCACATCCATCTTCGCCTGCATGGCACTCGTCTACCCAGAGGCTATACGATCGCTTTACGATTGCCACGCAACGAAGCTGCAGGCAAGCAGCCAAAGAAGCCGAGTACGAAACGCAGGCGTATCGACCCGACAAAGGCTGCGGAGCTGGCGAAGCGACGTACCCCAGCGAACGAGACCGACTCAGACTCCGATCCTCCTAGCGAGCCCATAGTCGACATCACCGCGGACGATGACGCAGCTATTGCCTCTGAAGGCGAAGAACAGAATCATAACGAAGTCGAAGAAGCTCAGATACGCATCAACAACGCATACCCAGGCGCGAAAAACTCCATCGGCTCAATCCATCAACGTCACTGGCTCCTGACCTTGGACAGACGGAACTCTGGTTTCCACAAAGCTCGCAGCGGTCCTGAGGCTGGGAGATGGGCGGGTGGGTTCGAGCCTTTCTTTGTCATGGGCAGGGATGAGGAGAGAAGTGTGGTGACTGGGCGGAAGGCGGACGATGTTATGAGTGATGAAGGTGTGAACGCGTTCGTGGGAAGGAAAATGTGGAGGCCCATTGTGGAGTGATCATCCCTCAAAACTTGCGATGCGTACGAGCTAAACTCATGGCTATGAACAGCTGTGGTGCTCGCTTGGTGCTCTTTCTGCTACGCTCGATGGAAACCACTACGCCACTCTGCAAGTGTCACCATCATTTGGTCTGCTTCCTGCCGCATTGCTGGTGGATCGGCCAACCTCTGGTATTCCTGCTCGTCTAGGTCACGGATCCCATGGAAGATTGCGGGCAGGATCGACCCTTTCCAACGCTTCTGTCCATGGTTCACAACGATCGTGCTGACCACGAAGGCCAACGCTAAGAGAACCACTGTGGCTGTGTACAGAATCCAAAGCCATCTACTGTGCATTAGCTCATCGTTATATGGGGTGAATCTCACAGCGGTGCTTACCTTATACAAAATCTGAAGTCTGAGAACCAAGATTCGCCAAATGATAACTGGGTACCCTCTCTTGCCACGAGTCTGATAGCATGGCTCAGGTACGCGGACATCGTCTGGAAGGCCTCAGCTAAGCCGGCGTACATCGCGTCGTTACACCGGCCGCTGTTCTGCGCTGTGACGTACGTGCATGGCTGCCCGAGCATTTGCGCTGCGGAGGAAGTCGTGCGCCAGCGACTCGAGTCGTTCCCGATCTTCTCCTGATAGCCGCTCAAGAAAGCCGGACCTTCAAAAGCTCCGACAGTGAGGAAGTTCTGCAGACCACGCTGAGCACTCGTTGAGACGTGGAAGGAACAAGTGTCCAGGTCGCTAAATCTACTGTTGTTCTGCCAGCATGTCGATGTGGTCATAACGATATCATTCGCAGCTTCGTACGATGTCCGCGCTGATCGTGATAAGTTGGTGGACGTCTCGAACACGGTCTCGTTAAGCACACCGTTCGTTACAGTTCCGTTCACGCTCTGCACACACCAGTATGCTACGCACTCGGTTGCAGCTGGTGCGACGTTGCCCCATCCCCAGGCTATGGCTCGGTACCTTACGATCAAAGGTCCAACATTAGACAGGATCTTGGCATCCGGGTACAATGTGTCCGAAGTCATGTTCACAATGGCTGATGCTCCTAGGACCAGAGAGCCATCTGATAACGCAGCGACATCGCCGTTGGTCACAATGTCGGAAGAGCTGTCGGCGCACCGCGAACAGATTGACAGTGTACTGTACGCCCCGAACGTACAATTGCCTGAATTACAATAATAAAGACTTCGGGCATTATCCGACCAGGATCCATCGGAGAAGGGCTCTGCAAAGCCTGTCGTCATGGCTGTCAGCACAATGGCTACTGGGATCTGCTGTCCAGGATTCTCGCCACTGTACCATGAGTCGTAGGACTGAGCGACATTGATCCACGGCATTACTTGCGGCAATGTCACGAGTACTTGGCTAATGGCGTTCTGCGTTGTGAGGCTTGTGCCGAGTAATGCAATGGTGGCGATCGCTCCTATGGTCGTCCAGGTTCTGGGGTGCTATCAGCAGAGGCTCGGCTGGGCTGGTTCTCCGCAAGCGACCAACCTCCATATACGCCTTGGCATCAAGTAAGACAATAGCTGCGCCGCCCCAAAAGGGGTAGTGGCATGCGATAGTCGATCTAACCATGCCAGCTTCTGCTGGCCATCACGAAACCACAGCCATCTGAGTTGTCCGATGCACGACGTTAATGCGTACGCGACCGACGTCGATAGAGCTGTATCTAGCAGCGCAAGGACTGAGTTGATTTGGAACTTATACGGCCAGAACCTGGTCAGACGGTCATTGCTCCACATGAGAAGTCCGACTTCCGCTGCGAAGGCCAACAGTGCTATGAAGCAGGCAGAGCATTCGGTAAACCAGGAGTCTTGTATCCAGTCCCACCATACTTGCGTCCGACGCAGTTGTCGTGGCTCATGCTTTTCTTCTCGCAATAGATGGTTTGCTGATGACGAAGACCCGTCTCTGCGTTTCAACCATGGTCGTGATTCCGGAGATCGCGGTGTTGCGAGCCGTACGGCTCTAAAAGGTCTATGGTAAGATGTAGGCAATGAGAGCTCATCGGTGGAAGCGTCACTTGCCATGGTCTACGCACGCATGGGCGACAGCTAGAGAGGGTTCTATAAGATTCACACATCGTTGGCAGAGACATGGTATGGCTTGGCTCGCTGTGCCGCATGCAAGATGAAGGGCAGTGCTGTCCGCACTCCAACCCATGGCGGTGCATAAGCCAATCACAGGATATCGGCCTTGTTTCGCTTGCCGCTCCCTTATATGTTAATAGACTTATGAGCGGTTAAAGTCTGGTACTATCATCTTTCTCAGAACCATCATATAGAAGCTCTGGTCATCTCGAGCGCTCTCTATACCGATGCTCTATTATTGAATACTTCTTCGACCTGGCATGAAGAGTTCGCAAGTAATCCCTCGCGTTCCTGGTGAGTAATGTGAGCATGGACGAGCGCTTGTGCCTGGCGCCAGCAGCTGGACAGCTATTCGCCACAACCATGCCTTTTTGGGAATGGAGAAAGGCTTGAGAAACAGCACCTGGTCAAGTCATATCACAAGGCTTAGGATGTGGTGCAACGAGCATGAAATGCATTACTGTCTGTATGAAATGTTGATAGCATGATGACAAAGTCTTCTGGCTGGTGCGACGAATCAAATATTTGAGAAATAGAACAAATACATGCTTCCGTGCTAACTAACGATTCCGGGCCTCTGAAAAACTCGAGAACACGCCAAAGATGCATGGAGAAGGCGCCACGGGAAACTTTAGGAGTAGCAACGATGTTTGCAGGAAAAGTATCTAGACGAGCCCTTCAACGCCAACACTGCTAAGGGTATATGCCATGATACTTGCCATCCTCCGTCCGTGACCTTATATCGCCGACGGTGTCGACTATTGTCGTAAAAGCTGAATAGGAAAGACTCAAACATGGAGCACATCCTTACATGAGCCAGATGGTGTAGACCACACCAGTAATCACCAGCCAAAACCCGCTCATCTCGGCCAGTCCTTGCCTGTAACTACCCGCAGCACTGGCTGTGGCGTCTGCGGTGGCATTGTCGAGCGTGCCGTTGACGACCAGGGTATCTGTGCCGTTCACGTTGGCCACGCGGGCGATGGAGTTGTTGTTCGCCACGCCATCCAAGAAGTCTGTGCTGTTATTGTCGTCGCACCCGCACTGCTGATATTGCCCGCAGAGACACTGAACAGGATGCGTCTCGTTCTGGTTGTTCGTGTTGTTGTGGTAGGTGTATGGGTGGGCGTAGGGGTATGCGTACGCGCCGTAGAGCCAGATGCCTGGGAAGAAGGCCAACGCCGAGCCAGCTAGGAAGTAGGGTGCGATGCCACCAGGTGAGCGAGTACCAGCACCGTAGGGTGTCCTTGCGCCACCACCGTAGTATTGTCCACCGCCATATGTTGGCGCGCGTGAACCGCTGCTCGTCGATGAACTTGAGCCACGGCTGCCAGATCCACTGCTAGTGCTCCCTGAACTTCCCGAGCTGCCAGAGCTGCTTGTGCTGCCACTTCCACCTTTCGCGCCGCCGCCGCCACCCTTGCGCTTGAATAGCTCTTTTGATGCTTCAGAAAGCGACTCTAGTGATGTTGGTACCGCGAGCGCATGGATGACTGTGATGAACCCTAGTAGGTAGAACAGGATCTGAGGAGTCCTCATGGTGTCGTCTGTACTCGAAAGTAGTTAGTTTGACGGTTTGTTATTAAGCCTCTTATGTGGTCAGGTATGTTGTCAGCCCCCAAGGTGTGGTTGTTGTCGCAGGTCTAAGTACAAACAAATCAAGATCTTGCGATTGCTGTGCCTTGATGTATACAGTGCGATGGACGGGGGCGAAGCACTTGTTAATCTACATACCAAGCACTTGCTTGGCCCACGTCTTGACCACTTCATCATACAGCCTGGGTATTACACAGCCAAGGCCGCGTGAACCGAGCCAATTGCATAGTGGTCAACGGTGGAGGAGGGCTGTGCTCGTCATTCATCCTTCGTGATGTCAGCCGCCTCGCGCAGTCTTTGCGTTTTCGGGAAAAGGTCGTTCCGGTTAAGCTTAAACAAAGGGTCACGTGTGTGGCGTTGTCGGAGATATCCTTCGTTATGTTCGTTTGACGTGGTACCATTGTAGAGTACTCCAGATCTTGGTATGTGGCGATGGGTGTAGAGAAGTTAAGCGGCAAGTATACTTTTGTGTTCTCTTGATGTTCAGCACTCTGCCCAGACGCTATGCATACACCTTTCTCTGCGATGGGGCTTCGAGTTGACGAACGGGCCAAAGCTATGTGTAACCCTAAGCTACGATCACAATGCAGCATCACCTGTCCGGACGAGTAAGCCGAACCAGTGGCTCAGCTGGCCATATGCATATGCATGTCGATTTGCCACGCCCTCCCATGGCTGCGACGGTCCTCGCCGCTGTGGCTCAGGTCTAGTTACGCTGTATCTAGATAAGCTGCGGAGCGAGGGAGACTCTGGAATGTTGATGCTGTACAATATGTATCTACACACGCTCTAGCTGGTACTACGGCTGCCGCCCTGGATGTACGAAGCATCGTCGAAGGGTGCGACTGCCGCACGAGGCGCGAGTGGACCGCCCATTTCCTTCTCGAGACCGTCTGGGAATGTGCGCGGAATGGCTGGCTGTAGGTCATATTAGCCATGTGCAAGGAACATGATATGAGCTCGCGGTGAGTGCGCTTACTCTGTCCGGATAGAACTGTGCCACAGTAAAACAGAGGCCACTGAAAGTCGCTACGAAGCAGCCCTGTTCAAGTCAGTGTAATTCGGGATGAGAAAGAAGCAACCGGTGCAGCGTACGATCAGGACAGCACCCCATCCAGGTGTGAAATGCGTGTACTCTTCTGGTGAGAAGATACCGAGGATATCATTGTCCTCGTGCACAGTCTCGCCGTAATTGCGTCGTTCTTGTGGATCCCACCTGTAGTATCATCAGTACACGTCTTTTGAAAAGTGCTTGCACGGCATACCAGTCTGCGTATGGGTCACGGAATTGCCTCTTGATTGGCAAGGCGGAGGTGAGAGATGGGTCGGGGTAGTTGCCGTTCTGTAGACACATATACTTGTCAGTTTGATGTGTAGATGGTCGCGAGCAATGCCTTGCCATTGTATGTGGACTCTCGGAAAACATGGACGAGGGTGTGTACTGCTCCCGACACACGTGGCTGGGTAGGGCTCTTTCATGGACTGTATGACCGTACCATGTTCACGTCCTCCATACCGCCGGCCAAATCTTCACTTCCTTGCTCGACCTGATCCGGAGTCTTCCCATCATCTGCTGGTCTTCTGACGGCGGACGCATAGCTCCTCTGAGCCATTGGGAGAGCTCGAAAGGTGGAGGTAGGTCGGCCGAACTGCGCTCGAGGAGCCAGACGAAGTGCCGAGCGTAGAGAAGCCATGGGATATTCAAGGCACTAGGGCCTGTAGGTCTGCCGCGAAATTTATGGCCTTATACTGCTGGGGAGGTCACCGTAGACTTGTGAAGCCAGCAGTGAGGCATCGAGCGGGAGCATCTGGCATGCACGAGTCTTGGCATTGGCCGCGGGAAGGGATGAGCCGCAGCACGCTAGGGTTAGGCGAAGGGAAAGTAGAACTAGTGCCCCTCGATACGATGCAAACATTCTGAATCATTGCTCACGCCGACTTTGAAGGAGCATAACACACGCCACAGTACCCGCCTCGACTTGGAACTTCGTCACGATACTCAGTGGGCTCTGCGCTTTCCGTGGATGTCAGTCACGGTGATAGCGGGCTCCGGACGAGGATGAAAGAGGGGGTCAGTGTTGTGAGCAGGAGCCTGGAGAAGCTGGGATGAGCGCGACGCTGGAGTCGGGGCAAACACCTCCGCTCGACCACGAGGCTGATGCGGACGACGATGTGCAACAACAGCTGCTGAATGATGCGCAAGTCAGCCACGATGAAACGAGGGACGAACGTGACACAATTGCGACACACCACACCACGAACGGAGTGTCCGCTAATGACGTCGACGTCGACGCGATCAAAGTCGAGGATGTGTTGGGCACGCAGGAGCACGTGGACGATGCAAATGAGACTACCACGACCTTGCGACCGGCGCCCCCGCCAAGCAATAAGAGGAGGGAGTCGGAGACAGTGGACGGACTCGTGACGAGCGGCAGTGAGCGGCCAAGCAAGAAACGCAAGCGCGCCGTATCGCCTCCTTGGCAGTTTGGCACAGTACAGAGCAGTACGATCAAGGGCGCAGATGGCCGACGCATCTCTGCAAGACATACCACGAGCACACCGGGGCTGAGTGAGTCTGACGGACCCGGTCGTAGTACCAGTCTGTCGCTTGGCCGGTCTCGGCCACCCAGTCCGCCATGGAAGAAATTCGAGGCCGAGGGTCCGAGTTCCGTTCAGGTTGATGGCATGCGTAAGAGCGGTCGCGTGAACAAGGAGGTGGTGCAGGGCCCGACGCGCACGAGTCCGAGGCAAAAGAAGCAGATTGAATGGTTGGAGGAGGAGGTCAGGGTCAAGGCAAGGCCTGTGTCGCGTGGGAAAGCGGTATCGAAGGACTTGGAGAACGCTGGCATGGACAAGTCGGCCAAAGGGCGGAGATCGCTGAGCCCAGCCAGCAGAATAGCTGATCTACAGGCCCAGATCGCTGCACTCCAGCCCACACCCTCCGTACTGTCCTCGCCGGAAATCGAGCGCAAGCCGAAGACTACTTCACACAAGCGCAAAAGAAGCGATGATGTCAAGCCACGAGAGACCGGACCATTAACACCCACTGCCCAACGCAAGCCCGGCAGACCGCGGAAAGACACTGCGCTAGATGCGCTCTCACGCCCTACTCCTCGTCTCAAGCTGAGGTTCAACGCTAGCAGACAGCTCATACCGGTGCCTCATCCGCTGGCTCAGACTTCGCCTCCTGCTTTGCCCCCAAAGCTGAGTTTGCATCAAGTTATTGAGCCATTCGAGCTTCAGGAACTGCAGCAACCATATATGGATAAAGACTCAGGCCCACCAGATGCCGACGAGCTCCGATCACGACATGAGAAAGCCGCGATCCTGGAGGCTGGATCGAGGAGAAAAATACTGCAGGCTGCTCAACCTGGCGGCGTTCTTAGCCGTCAAGTGTGCTCGCTCTTCCACGACGAGCAGCAATCGGAACCTACGAAGCAGTACGGTCATGTTGATCATCTTGCCACTCAAGTCCTGTACTTCCGCTCCTTACAGCAACGAGAGAAAAATCAACATCGGGCTCTGGCCAAGAAGGTCGCATACGAAGCGCTCGAGCAGTGGAAGTACAGACGCGGTCCTACTGAGGAGGATGTCATGGCGGAACAGAATCGTACGCTTCACCTGATCTACAAGCAGGTTGTTCTGGATGTGAGGGGCAAATGGGAGATGGTTGCCGCACATGTGGAGATGTTGAGGAAGCAGAGATGGGAAAACGAAGAGGCTGCGAGGAGGCAAGAAAGGTTAGAGAAGCAGCTGGCCACTGCGACGGCCATGATAGCTCGGCAGCGCGGTGATGACGATGGTAGTGGGGAGGATATGGGAGACTTTGAGGATGATGATGATGCAGAGGATAGTGGTGAGGGCGAGGATGATGAGGAGAGCTTGGAAGAGAACATGAGCGATGAGGATGAAGTTGAGGAGGCTGATGGATTGGATGATGGTGGCGAACTGACAGGAGAGGATCTAGCAGCTTACATTAAAGCGACCAAGACAGATCCGCCTGACAAGGATGAATCGACCACCCGTTCTCTGGCCGAAAAAGATATTGACGTGCTGGTCGATGCCCAGGGCTTTGGCAAAACCGTCGATTTGTCTGACCCTCGGGACCTTCAGAATACGATTACACAGCCCTCGACTGCCGCCGCTGCCGCTCGTGATCATGTCGTGAACAGTGCTGTCGTGAACCGTGAGAGAACCACTGACGCTCGTGAATTCGACAGGACAAGCCACAATTCCAGATGTGGAAATGATGCAGACGACGAGGAGGCTCAGTACATCAATGCCCTGGGCAAGAAGGCACCGCATAGCAAGGATCAAGAAGCGACGAAGGCAGCAAGAAACGAGTCGAGCCCAAGAATCAAGTCCCGAAGGCAGACAGGCAACAGTCTTGTATCCGACATCGACACCCAGGACGAAGACGCCGGGCTCAACCTCTCCGATGACGAGTCAGAAGACATGTACGACTCTGACGACGACATGAGCAGCAGCGAGGATGGAAATGAAGAAGGCAGCGAGTCCGCGGAGACCGAAAGCGAAGACGGAGACGCTATCCAGAGCTCCTCACTTGCTTTGTTGTTTGGGAACAAGCAGATGAAGGAAATCACTCTTGGCTTGCCTACGCCCACCACTAGTGCTGAGGGCGATATGCGTGATCAGACTGCCGAGCCTGTTTCTGACGACAATGACGTGCAAGCTGGAGCGGCTGAGGTGGTCGAATCGGGAGAGACCATTACAGCGGCTTCTGGCGAAGGTGATGACATGGAGCTGACGCAGGAAGTTGTCAAGTCTACCTCTGCGCCTCAAAGCCCCAGTTCGGGCGAGCCGTTGGCGTCAACACTCAAGCATATGGTGCCAATCCCATCGCTGCTTCGCGGCACACTGCGCTCGTATCAGCATGCCGGACTGGATTGGTTGGCCTCACTGCACCGCAACGGCACCAATGGTATCCTTGCCGATGAGATGGGTTTAGGCAAGACTATCCAGACCATTGCACTTCTGGCACACTTAGCCGAAGAGAAACAGATCTGGGATCCGCACCTCGTTATCGTACCCACATCTGTCGTCCTCAACTGGGTGAACGAGTTCCATAAATTCTTGCCTGGCTTCCGTGTACTGGCCTATTTTGGCTCGCAAGAAGAACGTGCCATCAAGCGACGCGGGTGGACGAACGACCCACACCACGAAGACAGGGACAAACGTGGATACAATGTCATCGTCACCAGCTACAATGTCGCTATGGCTGATATCAACGCCATCCGCAATCTCAAGTGGCATTACCTTGTCCTCGACGAGGCCCACAACATCCGTAACTTCCAGAGTCAGCGGTGGCAGCTTCTGATTAGGCTGAAGACAAAAGCTAGGCTGTTGCTTACGGGAACACCTTTGCAGAACTCACTTACGGAGCTCTGGTCGCTCTTGACCTTCCTTACCGCTGGAGACGATGATCCAGCTCATGGTGATCTGGAAGAGTTTCTGTCGCATTGGAAGGAGCCGGTGAAGGAGATTTTCGACCGTGGCGTCACCTCCTTGTCAAACGAAGCCCAGAAAGTCGTCGACCAGCTTCATGTATCTCTCCGACCATTCCTGCTCCGACGTCTCAAGAACGAGGTCGAAAAGGATTTGCCGAAGAAGACGGAGAGTGTGGTTGTGTGTAAGTTGAGTAAGAGGCAGCGGGAGCTGTATCAAGAGTACATGAGTCTGGCCAGTACGAGGGAGAGTTTGACGAAGGGCAATGCTGTCAGTGCTGGGAGAGTTCTGTTGAGTCTGAGGCGGGTGTGCAATCATCCCGACTTGTTCGATCCGAGGACTATTGATACGAGTTTCGCGCTGGATAACTCGCCTGCTGAGGGTTTCGCTGTCAAGGAGAATCTCATTAGAAGATTGCTTGGGGAGGAAGCGGCGAGTGCGACGGGGCTGATCGTGACCTCCTTTGAGGGTCGTGGTAAAGCTTCACTGAAGCGTGCACGACAGCTGGATGCATCAGGTCAACTTCGTCTGCAAGCTCAGAAGCTTGAACAAGCTCCGACAGCAGCGCCGGATACCTTCTCGATTTCAGGCTCTCTGGCTCTCAAGAAACATCAAAGTCGCCAGAGCAAAATACAGCAGCTTCGCAACAGCATACAAGCGACCACCACAAGTTTCGGCCATTCACCAATTTATGGTTCTGACCTCCGGGAGCTTCTGACGGTCAAGTTGGGCAAGCCGTACGTCGTGAAACATCTTCGTAGAAGACCGCAGGAAAACACAAAGCATATGCGCGCTTGGCCTGCTGTTGGGTCACGGCCACTCAGTCTTGAACACCGTTCCGACTTTGTGATGGCACATTGCACGAGCCTTCAGCAAGATGTTATGAGCCTCAAAGGCTATAGCGAGAAGATGCATGCACTCATCACCCGATTTGCTTTCGTTCCGCCCAAGGCGACCGCGCCGCTGCTTGAGCAAGTCATTCCGTCTCGATCGCAAGAGCAGCTCCGCACGAGTGAAGTCTACCCGGCCGATCTCGATTTTGCGCATGAATCACGAGTGCGGACGACTATTGCCTTTCCCGATTCGAAGCTTCTCATCTACGATTCTGGCAAACTTCAGCGACTGGCGGTACTGCTACGAGACTTGCAGTCGCGCGGCTCTCGAAGTCTCATCTTCACCCAGATGACTTTCACCCTCGATATCCTGGAACGCTTCCTCAACCTACTGAACCTTCCATACCTACGCCTAGACGGTCAAACGCCTACGGAACGCCGCATGCTTTACTCCTCCGAATTCAATCGACCTGATTCGAAGTACCAGTGCATGATCCTGTCCTCTCGTGCTGGAGGTGTGGGCCTAAACCTGACGGGCGCTTCTTCAGTGATCTTCTACGATCTAGACTGGAACCCTCAGATGGATCGTCAATGCATGGACCGTGCGCATCGAATCGGTCAAGTACGCGATGTGGAGGTCTACAAGATGGTCAGTGAGAAAACTGTCGAGGAGAATATTCTGAGGCGTGCGAATCAGAAAAGCTTGCTTGATCAGGCGGTCATCCAGGAGGGTCACTTCACCACTGAGTATCAACGCGAGCCTGCTGGCCCTGCGGATGGGACGGAAGCGGACCAAGACGATGTCTCAGCTGCTATTGAGCGATTCCTCGGCGTCAGTGACAAGTCTGCTAATCAGGCCATTGCTTCTGTTGAGGATGTCGAAGACGTCAAGGCTGCGGAGGCTGCGAGGAAGGAAGAGAATCAAGATGCCGAGGAGTTTGTAGAGAGGTTGACCCAAGGCCACTCGGCTGCTCCAGCTATTCCCGGGCCGGGAGCTCTTACAGGTGCTGGGGAGGACGAGGACAGGAAGGGACATATTGATGGGTGGATGGTGGAGATCATGGAGAAGCTGTTGAAGGATGTGCCGTTCGTGCCGCCGGTGGGAAGGAAGTTGGATAAGCATGGTAGGGATCCTAGTCATCGTCCGAAAAGGAAGCGGGGATAGAGTCGCCGTCGTTGAATCGGACGTGACGGGTTGACAAAAGTTGGCATAGGCACTCGGAGCCAGGCCAGTGATCTTGCGCGCACGGATGCGTTGTGTATATGCACAGCTGTATGCAGAGAGTTGTTTGAGTAGTCATCGTGATAGAAGAACTGAAGATACTCCAGCAGCCTGGTCTAAGTGGCCAGCCCATTGACACATGCACATTTGCCCGGCCGCTGATGCATGGGATTACTTTGGGGTCACCGTCTGAAGTCGACCAGAGGGAGCTTCTCACGAGATAGACGGCTGCAGTGGTCTTGCAGTAGTCACATGGCTATACGCATGATCAGATCAAATGTCCGACCAGTGACAATGCAGTCCGTAATATGCCCGTGGATTCCTCGAATAACGTGCGTCGTCGTGATCTCAGGCTTGATTTGGATCCCGGTCTAGAGCCTCTTAGATACAAGGCCAACCAGAGACACGCAAATGCGGAACGTGCATCATGTTGGCGCACTTTGATCGTCGCCGATGGCTCACAACCTGATCGTCTTCAAAACGTACCACAGAACCCAGCCATGCTAGCACTTGCGTTGGCCCTTGGGAATGTGTCTCGCGGGTCAATACCCAACCAAGCAAGATGACCGGAACTGTAGCTGCAGGTTGATGGATAGACAGCGACATCGACGTGCTTGGTTCCAAGGACACTAACGGAATGTCATGCCGTCTGTTGCATTTAGGCAGCTATCCTCTGAAGCCGGTGAATTGACGGGTTCGCCGAAGCATGCGGACTACTGTGTATCGACCTCTCCATCGGTGTTGGTCGGTGCATACTTATTCGGATGGTAGTGGTGACAATCGGCAGGGGTTGTCACTAGCGCTTTGGAATCATCTCCTCGCTTATGACTTGCGACCAAACAGCCAAAGCAGATGTCGCGTGCATTGCTGCAGCAGCAATGTAGTATACGCATGACGGAGACACTACTCCGTACAGTCACACATTGCTAATCGCCCTTGGCTCCGAATGCGAGTTCTGACTTCACACAACATATTGCAGGCGAAGGGCTTCTGCTTGAGGCCACACACCTCCTGCTTTCTTGTGAGTCAACACGGTCAGAGTTCAGCTTTGAGATAACACGCCCACCAACATCATGCACACCGCAGACCATTACGACTGCGTTGCCATAGGTAGTGGCGTAGCTGGCAAGCTGGTACCATGGATGCTCTCCGGTAAGCATGGGAAGAAGTGCGTCGTAATCGAGCGCAAATGGATGGGAGGTTCCTGTCCAAGGATCGCATGCCTGCCTGCCAAGAGTGTGATCCACGCCTCGACCATGGCGTGGGAAGCACGCATGACGAATCAGCATGGGCTTGCCATCCCTGGCGCTGCGGACCTCAAATCGGATCTCTCGCTAGTCGAGAAACGTAAAGTTCTGATGGTCGACAATATCAATGGCTTCAAAGACTCCTTCGATAAATTCAACGTGGAGATACTTGAGGGCGAAGGTCGATTCCTGGAGCCTAAAGTGATTCAAGTCAGCAACGGCCGTCGCCTGACAGCCGACACGATCATCATCAGTACAGGCTCCCGCGCGTTCATCGATCCGAGCATTCCTGGTCTGGTTGCAAGCAGCCCGATGACTCATGTTGAGCTACTGGACAATGAAGTTCTTCCTTCACACTTGATCGTGATCGGAGGTGGGTACGTTGGTCTGGAGTTTGCTCAAGCATATTGTCGCTTTGGCGCGAAGGTCACAGTCGTTCAGCGTCAGCAGCAAGTGCTTGTGAAGGAGGATAAAGATGTTGTGGATGCCCTCGTCAGTGTTATGGAGTCAGAGGGTGTATGCTTCTTGATGAACACGGAAGTCAAATCTGTTGAGGGGAAATGTGGTGATATAGTGACTTTGACTGTCGAGAGCAATGGGAAATCTACCAGGCTGCAGGGCTCTCACATCCTGGTGTCCGCCGGCAGATTGCCGAATACCGAGGAGCTGGACCTCGCCAAGGCCGGTATAAAAGCCACCTCAAGTGGTCATGTGGTGGTCAACGATCAGCTACAGACCGTAGTTGATGGTGTCTATGCGAGCGGAGATTGTGCCAACAGTCCATACTTCACGCACATGGGGTGGGATGACCATCGCGTAATCCTGAGCCATATTTTGGGACATCCGCGGCGAGCCGGTACGGTCGGACGGTTGGTACCCAGCGTACTCTTCACCTCTCCTGAAGTCGCGCAGGTCGGTCTCCGCGAGAAGGAGGCCAAGGCTGCAGGCATCGATTATCGACTGGTTACGGCTCCTATGGCCTCCACATTCCTTCGCACGCACACACTTGGGACGCATGCGCTTAGTGGCTTTGCTAAGGCACTTGTTGCGAAAGACAGTGATAAAATCTTGGGATTCACTGCCCTTGGAGTGAATGCAGGCGAGCTGCTGGCTGTGATCACTCTTGCAATGCAGCAGAATCTGGATTATCAGGTGATTGAAGATCTGATTATTACGCATCCGACTCTGAACGAAGGTTTGGCATTACTGTTTATGAGCGTCCCACCGTCGACCGGCTAAGCCCATACCATGCGCTTGTTCT
Source organism: Recurvomyces mirabilis (assembly GCF_035927965.1). Classification (NCBI taxonomy): domain Eukaryota; kingdom Fungi; phylum Ascomycota; class Dothideomycetes; order Mycosphaerellales; family Teratosphaeriaceae; genus Recurvomyces; species Recurvomyces mirabilis. Next base: position 4,777 of record NW_027041937.1, on the reverse strand, counting down.
CAAGCGGAGACTGAAAATCTGTAGCAGGAACCTAACCCTAGATGTCAGACGAAGTAACCGCTTCGATCGATACACCTAGTGATCTGGAGATTGATGCACGAGAGCTCTGTTTTAGCTTAGCTAGCTCAAAACCCCTATGCTACTTCATGAGCTTCATAGGTCGAGCCTGACCTGCCGTTAATTTAGCCAAGCCATCATGATTGTGTCTGATATGCTGAACGTTTGACTCGAGAGTAATGGTGCCATTTCTTTTAGAGCTGCTGCTCATGAGTTTACAATCTCATCTAGCAAAGTTGGAGAGTGTCATCCGGGAGTACCGCTCGTGACTAGAACGAAAGTCTAGCTCAGACGATTGGCTCACCGGCAAGAACCATTATCCGCTGCAAAAGGCCGCACTTTTCACCAACACTAGAGACTGGTCCAGCAGATAGAAATTCATCGACAAGGCGGCGCTGTGAAATCCTTGGGCCATGGCCAGATGGACTGACGCTCCAAGCAAAGCGTAAACGCACCACCCTAAGATACGTCTGCGACGGCGGACTTCGATGTGGCTCTGGCTCGTGTCTTGATAGCCAGGACCCTGACTTGGCTGACCGTCAAACCCCGAGCGAGCTAACCAATGTCCCATATGCCTTGGGGGTGGTGTTTGTTGTGCGTTTCCTAGTTCCTTGCTCGAGTTCTCTTTGCCTGCTTACTTCTGCAATCAGCATTTCCACCTGGAATACTGCATGACCTTAGGATTAGCCTGCTGGTCTCATCAATGCCTCTGAGTCGCCGCTGTCACCCCAAGACCAACCCATGAAGGGCGTAATGTATCGTCCAAGCGACTTTGCGAATGCGAGGAAGTCTACAGATCTGAACAATCCCCGCTGGGTGCTTGGTGCTTGTCCGTGTTAATCATTAGAGAGATCTTCCATATGCTTCTCTGGCCGCGAGGAAGCCTTCGGTATCTGTAGATGTTGAGGATTGGCCTAGTATCGGGGTTGTAGCGCAGGCTTCGTTCCCACCCCCTTGGCCTCAAACCACGGCCTGATGTCTGGAGCTCGCTCGTTCCAACATGGCTTGTATGCAATGGATGTCGGATGCATTGGTAGAGCTGGCTTTGTCCAAAGACACCAGTCCTCCAGTCTAGCAACTATTCTGCTTTGTGTAGTGAAGCCACGAGAGAACGACCTCCGGAGCACGCGAGATGGACCAGCCTCTGGTCTTGTACGAGTGGTCGGACGATGACCGTAGGGTGGTGGAGGTGTGTGCTCTGCTCAGAGCTCTATAGCCGGCCCAGAGCCGCAATCGCAAGGCTGGCATATATGCTGTTGGAGCGAGCAGTGCCGTGTTGTCCCTAAGATGTCGTTTGATGGACTTTCTCTTGGGCAGTCTCTGGCACATTGTCGAAGCGGTGTCGACGAGCCATGTCCATCCCTTAGACGATCAGGTGAGTCAAGCAAAGTGTCTTTGGCCTTGATCTTCGCTCGGGATATGCTCGTGTGCAGCTCCTAGCAAGATCTCGACCTTGTTCTATCTCGGGCGTCAACTAAGCAAACCGCTTCGCTAGCACTAAGACCGGCATACTATACTCGTTAAACATACTATCTTCTACGCCTAGGATATAGCTTACGCCTTAGTTCTAGCTTAGGCGATTAGGTTTGCTATTCTTATAGTACCTCCGATTTTGCTCGTAGACTTTTATAACTAAACCTTTAGCTAGTACGTAAAACTAGCCCTATCTAGGTATCGGGTACGTTAACTCTAGACTCCTTTATTATTAGAAGATTCTTAGTTCTAGCTACTCTTAGAGGGTTAGAGTTAGAGGAGTTCTAGAATCGATATAGGATAAGTCCCTCTACAATCTAATAAAGTAGCTATTATAATCTACCTCTCTCTAGTCTACTAGATCGAACTCCTAAGAACGCGCTATAAGAATACTATCTTAGTAAAACTATAATATACTAGCAAAAAGTAAGAGTAAACCTTCTTATATTCTTTCTAATTAATATAGTAGATAGTAGAACGCCTAGTACTATAAAGTCTTAGTATATTATATAAGTAATATAATAAATCTTAAAAAGATAGCTACTCTTTTATTTAGCTACGAATACTACTACTAAAGTAGTATAGTTTTTATTTAAGTTCTTTAACCTACTACTACTATATAGGACTACTAATACTATAATACCTTATTATAACTATAGTAAGTAAACTAAGTTAGATCTATATATTATCGCCTAGCTAATATAAGGCCTAGGAGGTAACTACCTCTAGGTAGAAAAGCGTTTAGAGTAGGCGAGGGCTGCCCGCGTAAGGCTCCCTTACGCGTACGCTAATTAGCCCCCCGCGTAAGGCTCCCTCTCGCGCGCGCTAATTAGCCTAACTAATATAAGGCCTAGGAGGCAACTAAACATTAATAGGATCCTCCCTAAATCCGGTAAGGCGCGAAGCTATACGGTCTAGATTTTAGTAGGATCCTATTTAGTAGGATCCGTACTTCTAGAACTACCTATAGGCGCCGTTCTATACGCTAAAATAGGATATATCTTACTCGTAGTACTCGATTGTCTATCCGGTATTATTTCTAGTACGTCTAGATAGTATTTCGTAGTACTAGGGTTAGGGTATAGGTGTACGCTAGTAGTCGTCGGACGCGCGAGGGCGTGCGGATATACGCCCGTACGTATAGGAGCGCGGGGTAAAGTATAGCCGCCTCCGTGAAGTTCGGCTACTCCCGAAGACTACTACGGTAGTAGTCTTTAACTCTACTTACCTTAACCCTTTAACTCTACTTACCTTAGCCCTCCCTACCCTCTATAAGCTATATACGGCATATATAGCGTTAGGGTATATACGCTATAACTCCCTCCGACGTATTCGTACCTAATACCCTAGCTCTAGCCTCTATATTATATAACTTTAGCGTACCCTCGAAGCTACGATATACTATCTACCTTCCGTATTCTATAATATAGGTAGTAATAATAGAGTCTAGTAATGCTTATACTACTCGATAACCTCCTCTACTCCCTTCTCCCTTCTCTCTACCCCCTACGCTATCTACTATCGTATTATTAGCTACTCTACGGTAGAATTAGATTACGATATTAACCTACGATATTAACTATAGGGTAGGCTCTCTACCGCTAGACCTCGTACGACGTCTATTTACTTAGCGCTACGCCTATTTACTTAGCGCGACACCTATTTACTTAGCGCGATACCTATTTACTTAGCGCTACGTCTATTTACTTAGCGCTACGCCTATTTACTTAGCGCTACGCCTATTTACCTAGTACTACGCCTATTTACTTAGCGCTACGCCTATTTACTTAAAATATTTACTTCTTATACGGCTAAATACGGCTACTAGCGGTGTTATACGCTAGATACGGCTACTAGCGGTGTTATACGTAGCTATACCTTCGCTATAAGTACCGACCTTTAACTCGCTCGAGAACGTACTTCCGAACGCCTATAGCTAGTAAGGACATACTATAAGTACTAGCAAATAAATAGTACTAGTACTATACCCTCCTTAAACGCTATACCCTCTTCGAATACTATACTATCCTCGAATACTACTACTACACCCCCTCGAATACCGTACCCTCCCCGAAAACTATACCCTCGAACGCTATACCCTATTAAATACTATACTCTCCTCGAATACTATACCCTCTAATACTATACCCTCCTCGAATACTATACCCTTCTCGACTACTATACCCTTCTCGAATACTATACCCTCCTTAAATATTATACCCTTCTCGACTACTATACCCTTCTCGAATACTATACCCTCCTCGAATACTATACCTACTATAAACACCCTACCCTTAGTATATAGAATACTATACCTATAGTACCGAGTACGATAGTACCTTCCCGCCTCGAGTAGGCGATACCGCTTACTACCTAGACGCTAGCCGCGCTAGTAAACTAGCTCCTTATAGCGTATAAGGCGTTAGGAAGGCTTAGCGTAGTAGGCTAGTAGGTTGTAGGTAAGTACTTAAGGGCTGCCGACCTTACGTATATCGGCCTTATCGAAGTATATAGGAGTAGGCTCGGCGAGGAGGATAGGGGCGAGGTTTAGTAGTACTTAATAAGTTAGCTTAAGGAGAAGGCTAAGGATATAAACGAGGCGGCCTTCGCGGTAAGTAAGTAGGTTAAGGTCGACTATACGTAGAAAGTAACTAGCGACGAGGACTTAGAGGATACCTACCGAGGCTTCTATACGGCCGTAGTAGCTAGTCGTACTACGAGGGACAATAAGGCAGCGCTCGCGAAGACTATTAATACGGTGTAGGGTAATACTATACTAGGGATTAGGCCTCTAATAGGGGTTATTAAGACAGGCCGAGAAAATCCTATTCGCTAAGTCGCTAACTTAGCTAAGGTAACTAACGTCCCTAGGTAGTCGTAGAAGGATAGACTAGTGCTTACTCGCGATACTATTAACTAGTATACTATTCTACGCCTATAGAGTAAGGACGTAGGTCGGGGTAGATAGTCGAAGCCCGACGTTACTATCGTATAGGGCGACATTACCTCCGCCGCCGGTATCTTAAGAAATATATAGTACTATAGTATAAGCGAATAGCGTAGCGCGGTATACTTATCGACTACTCTCTACTAGCTAGCGGCTTTTTACGACCTTATCCCTAACGACGATAGTTAGGTACGACGGATCCCTAGCGGCATCGAATCTATTAGGATCGGCTTTAGTAATTATAGGTAGTAGGACGCCGAATACGGTCGACTACGCGTCCCGTCGATCTAACCCTCGGCT